>NC_138543.1:35696660-36949564 GCF_964234715.1 Podarcis melisellensis
CTTTCCGTAATAGTGTTTTCATATATACAATATTTCCATAACAAGAAATACAGTACTACTCTTGGGCAGTTTCTTTTTCAACCATGTTTCAATGCTCAGATTTAGAAAACATTTGGTCTGCAGTCTCATGGAGATAAAGCTTGAAGGGTGCCAGTTGTATTAAAATGAGTAAAAGTTTTTAAATTATTATGAGCCTTAAGCAATTAGTTTCTGCATGTTTGCTATGGGGATGAAAATAATGATTAGTGTTGCGTTAGGGAGATTGTGATTCGAAGACCCGATCCCCGCTTGGCGAATAAAGACACGTGGACACAGAATGGAAGGTTAATGGGTAAGGTAAAGGCCACAACTTAATTGATTACAGCATGTGAGAAGGTATTGGCTTAGGCATTGGACCACGGAACATTAGACTCCACCCACTCGTAGAGGGTTGAGTCTGAGGAGGGGTTAACCACCAGTAGGGGGAGCCTGTTGATGCTAATCCAACTATAGGCTCTCTTCCTGGTGTCACCGAGGGTCGTGCCATGGCCCCCCGCCACACGGGCATCGGACAGGATCCACGACCGCCAGATTCCTTTAGCGGAATACCCAAAATTGTCGGGGAAGGCGATGGCCACACCTTGCCCCCCGAAACACCAACAACACATTCCAATGCCTAACCGCCAAATACCACGAAAGTTGTGACAGTTGCTATGAGATAGGCGAAAAAAACCAAGAGGCCGGGCCAATTTAGGCAATTGGAAAAAACTGCTACCAGGCCCCCTGGTTAAACAGGGCAACCAACCAGAGGTCCATAGCAAAGTCTCAGGAATAGCTAATCTAAAGGGAGTGGAGGGTGGGTGACTCGAAGAAAATGTGTGTGCAATGGTGGGGATGGGCTGGCGCGGCTACGTTTGAGCAGCAAGCCACGCCCCCGTCGAGCTTCCCTATTGGGTGCCCAACTGGGGAGGGGCGTGGCGCCAGCCGTGAAGTTGAAGCAGGGGGCGGAGCGCCCCCTGCATGACGCAGGAATCGTCTCCCACTCACAATCCCTTCCCTCCTGGGAGTAGGAAAGGCTTTGTCAAATGGAGTTGCAAGTGGAAAATATTCTTAATGTCCATTTCCTACAAGTATTTTGTAGAATTACCCCGTTCTTCTTCCTCATTTAGTGATTTTCTTTGACAGATATTCAGAAGGTACTATTCTAGATCAACTGTCCCTAGAGAGGCTGGTGTGTTAAACCAAAACTCTTGAATCTGTTATTCTACCTGAAGAGGTGTCTTTCTACTAAATAAGAGACTTACTTCTTGCCAGACCACACATTTCTATTTCCTTCCTAGAGTTTTCATAGGCCTTCTGCCTTGTAAGAAGAATAAGAATCTTTATTTGCATCAGGCACTAGCCATAGCAATAAAATAAAATACAATGTTCTGAAGATAGAGGTAAAAACCTAACCATACAAAATACATTTTGGAGGTTTACATCAATAATCATATAATAGATCCATTCTAATTGTCCCTGCTTAAAATTCTGCAGTTTTTGCTGTCCTCTGGTTATCTTGATCTGCTAGAAGAAAGGACACAGCAGCAATGGTTGAGCGACCTGGTATGGATAGCAGTAGAGGGGTAATAACCTCACTCCTCAAATCTTTTTATAAAGAGTGCAAGCTAGAAGCACATGAGCTACTGATTCAATACCGCCATCTCCACATCAACATTAGCATTTTTCCAGTGGAATTTTTTGAAATCGACCCTCAAGTAGAGCTGAAGGCAGTATATTTAATCCTGTGCAAGTGAAAGCACCCCTGTATTTAGGAATTGTAAAATTTTGTCAATAGAGTGCCAATGTATCAAAATGATTAGGTGGAAAATAATCATATAATGGACAAAATTTCCATATTGTGGCCTACTAAACTTAAGGTCACCTGCTGAAACCTTTTTATTTCATTGAGATTTAACCTGGGATTAAGTTTTGTTTCCTATTTTTACTTTAAATTGTCTTACCCTGCTCTTTATTTTAATATATTAAAAGGATCTTAGTAATTTGAACTGTTTATTGCCTTCTATATTGTCCTTTATGCATTTTTTAAAATAAAAAAAATAAGCCCTGTGTTTCTTTTATAAAGAAAACCAGGGTATGAATAAATAAATATGACAACAACAGATGTATATCTGCAATTTTCCTACATCATTACGTACTTAAAGACACAGCTGCCACAATTCTGAAATGAACAGCTATGCATTTAAGGAAAGCCTAAGTACAGTTGTACCTTGGAAGTCAAATGGAATCTGTTCCGGAAGTCCGTTCGACTTCCAAAACATTCGGAAACCAACATGCAGCTTCTGATTGACTGCAGGAAGGTCCTGCAGCCAACTGGAAGCCCTGTTGGATATTCAGCTTCCAAAAATAGTTTGCAAACAGGAACAGTCACTTCTGGGTTTGTGGCATTTGGGAGCCAAACTGTTTGAGAACTAAGCTGTTCAAAAACCAAGGTATGACTGTACATGCTTTACAAAAGTTGTATCCTAGTACATACAGGCGGCAACCATTTTAGGGGCATCCTTTTGGACCCAGAAGAGGGAAGAACAGGGTTGGAGAAGACTTATGCACGCTCCACTGACATGTGGGAGGATGTGCAGGCGCTGGGAATGGAACCCCCATGCAAAATGGTCATTGCCTGTAAATTTTTTAAACTGCCTGATATAGTCAAAGTAAGTGGTTCCCAAACTGTGATCTATGGATCACTAGCTTCATTCAGGTAGTCCACAGCATGTGTTAGGATGGAAGCAGGCAGGCTGGAGTGAATTTATGAAGTTGAGTGCCAAGCAAATGAGAAATTAAAAGCAGACATGAGTTGAGCTTCCAGAGGCAAACTATTGTATGGCTTCTTAACTATGATCAGCCCAATCTTTTCATGTCCCCTCCTCCTACCATTACACCTTGTTTCTTCTCAAAAAGTCACTCCTAAAGGGCCTCTTTCTGTTCCAGTTACACTATGTTAATACTTCTAAAGTAGTCTGATTAACTCCCTTCCTATACTGGAAAGCATTAGAAGGTCGCTTATGATCCTTTCTATTTAGCATGAGCATAAACATCTAACACTTTTAAAAATGATTTTGAGATGGCACTACATAATTTCCATTGGGAACTGGGAGTAATGGGCACATATTCTCTGTGACTACAGGAATACAATGTGCAATATACAGGCTCCAGTGGAAGACCTTTTATCTACTATACTGATTGGCCTTTAGCTTCTGCTCCAGGCACACCTATTAAAGTCCCTATCACATATGGTATAAACAACAAGATATATTACATTGGTGCGGCAGGTCAATACTATGGACTTGCATGGGTAAAACTACCTTAATGTACATGGCCAAAATACCCAGCACACAAACCTCAAGTTAAGTAAGATTAATACATACCATTAGACAAATAATGTATTCTCAATGGCCTTGGTTGTTTCCAGACATGTTGCTTTCTCACCTATTTTTACTGTAGCACTTTAGACCAGTGTGGCAACTGTACTCTGCTTCTTAGCTTTGGTAAAGACTCCCACATAGGAGTAATTTCAAAGGTTCATTTTTAAAACCATATGAAGTGAGCTACTGTCCTGAGCGTGTTGGCTCCTGGATTGAAGCTCACGGTTGCTTTGCTGTCCCTGATCCTTTCTGCACTTGTGCTGAGCTAATACAACAACAATCTTTATTACGGTCCAGAGACCAACAAAACATTACAAATCAATACAGAGTTCATACAGCCTACCTCCAGGTTAATCAAGCACTTTGTTTGGAATATAGGGCTCATTTGTTCTTTCAACCACCGATAAAAACTTTGCCACTGCCAAAGTTCTAGCTTTTGTCCGGTCTTCCAGTAGGAACCTGACATAGTGAGCCTCTGACTTTCCCGGGAAAGGCACCAGCAAGGGTAGTATCAGTTCAGCCCTGGCCTGCTCATACTTCGCACAATGTAACAAAATATGATTTATGGACTCGATGTCTTGAGCACACGAGCAATGTCTGTCCTGGTAGGGAACTCCTCTCAACCTACCATCCAGCACTGCAGAGGGGAAGACATTCAGTCTGGCCTTGGTGAAAAGGCTTCGATAGTTAGGTACTGTCAGGTTTTTGATGTAAGGTGTTAACTCAAAGACATACCCATATTGAACTCCTGCTGCCAGTGGACTACAGACTGCGTGTGACCGAGATCGCAAGTCACTGTGTGCATTGTCCCATAATCTTTGCTTTAAAGCCTTTTGGGCGCCTTCATAGCCCAGGTAATACAGTTGGGGGGGAGACAGACCAATAGAGGTGGCTTTTTTAGCCATGGTTTTCTGCCATTTGCTGACAAATTCCTCATTGGTGATATGTTGGTACAGACCCTTCCCTAGATTAAACACTGAAATCCTGAGCCAATGTCTTAGGGCAGCCCTCCATGCTCTAGCTGAAATTGGGCATTCACCAGCTTCCAACAGAAGTACGGAGTTGGGGACGCAGTTAGGTACCTGCAGCAGAGATCGTATAAATTTTGCCTGAAAGCCATCTAGCTTTGGCAGGTCCCCATTATGCCAGACATTTGCTGCATACAGGAGTTGGGAAACGGGCTTTGCGTTGAAAACCCTTAAGGCTGCTGGAACATATTTGCCGCCCTTTGTGAAGAAGAATTTATGTATGGCTAGCTTTGTAATCTCCGCCTTTTGAAGGGAGGTTTGCCAATGGTGCTTCCAAGATCTTGTATGATGGAATGTGAGCCCTAGGTAACTGAAGTATTTTACCTGTTCCAGGTTATGGCCATCCAGCACCCATTTAGACTGGGAGAATCTTCTTTCGAAGACTAAGATTTTAGATTTTTCATAATTAATGGATAAACCATTTCCAGAACAGTAATCAGAAAATTTCCTCAACAGATAATTCAAGCCCGGCCTGGAACGCGAGATAATGGCTGCGTCATCAGCATACAACAACAAAGGGGTCCTTCTCATTCCTATTTTTGGAATGTGTCCATCTGGGTCCATTAAGTTCTCTTCTAGGTCATTTAGGAATAGGCAGAACAATGTGGGGGCCAAAATACAACCCTGTCTCACCCCCCTAGTCATCTCGATGCTGTTTGATAGCTGTCCCTGTCGACCGCATCGGACCTGCAGTTTGGTTCCATTGTACAGGGCTTTTATAAGAAAGAGAAGTCGTTTGTCCTGCAAGATCAGACTCAATTTGGACCATAGCTGGGATCTGGGGATGGAGTCAAATGCTGATTTCAGGTCCATAAAGGCCACGAAGAGTTTACCCTGTAGGTGTCTGGTATACTTCTCGGCTAGGAAGGACAGCATTAGACAGTGGTCTGTTGTTGAATGATTCTCACGGAAAGCTGCCTGGGCTTCAGATAGTATATTATGTTCATTTAGAAAAGTTGTCAATTTGCTACTGAGGAAATGGGCATATAGTTTCCCAATTATTGAGAGCAGGCTAATAGGCCTATAATTGGAAGGTACATTTGGGTGGCCTCTCTTAAAGATTGGGACTACTATAGCATGTTTCCAGCTATATGGTACCTTACCAGAGTTATTTACTACCGTAAAGAGTGCTGCCAGAAGCGGGGCCCACCAGTGCTGGTTTGATGTAATCACCTCAGCTGGGATAAAGTCTTTCCCCGGAGCCTTTCCGCTCTTCAGCTTCCCAATTAATGTATGGACTTCCTCCACAGTTACCGGCCTCCAATTAGGGAGCAGTGACAATTGTACCCTGTCATCCTCCTGTAAACTGGAAGGGAGGTTTGGACTTTCCATAAATATATTTCTGAAGTGGTTCTCCCAAACCTGAGCTGGAATGACACAGCTGGGGGCTGAGGAGCTATTTCTCATTGAGTCGGAGACCAGTTGCCAAAAGAGTTTAGTTTCATTGTTTAGTGAGGCATTCAGTAGTAGGGACCAGGAATTTTGTTCGGACTGCCTTTTTTTTGAGGCCAAAAGGGCTTTGTACTCTTTTTTGATTTTGAAATAAGATTGAGGTAAGTAGCTTAATCCAGCGTTTCTATAGGCCAAATAGGCGTTCCTTAGGGCTTCCTTCTTTGTGTGGCACTCTTGGTCAAACCAACTGCGCCCTTTCGCAGTGCGTGGCTTGCCGGCTGAGTTTATGTTAACCGAGACCACATCCTGCAAGGACTCAATGAGATTTTCATAAGCTGTCAGGGAGGAGTCTGTTGATAAATTGTTTATTATAATTGATCTTAACTTAATTGCAGTTTGTGAATTCAATCTATTCTCAACTGCAATTGCTATCTCAGGTGTCCATTTTTTCCTACGCAATGCTGGATCATTTGCTTTGTCTATGTCCTCATGTTCTATGTGAGAGTGCTGAATTGAATTTTGGCCGGTAATGGAGATGATAAGAGGTAAGTGGTCACTTTCAGTCCTATTATCTATTGTGAATTTTTTAATTGATTCGAAGGCCTGTCTGTTAGTGAGGCAGTAGTCTACTGTGCTGGCCCCATTTGAATTTATGAATGTGTACTCGCCTTCTCTGTCCCCGGGGAATGCCCCATTAGCAATGATCAGATCCAGACTTATTTGTAAAAAAGCCAGGCAGAATCCAGCATAGTTGATTTGGCTATCTTTTGAATGTCTACGTGGGGGTGGGTTTAGCAAGAGGGCGCTATTTTCCTTTAGATCTCTTAATATTGGGAATTTTATTTCCAGGCTATCATCATTTGAGCCTATTCTGGCATTCATATCTCCCATTAGGTAAAATGGCGAGCCAGGGTACCTAATTTGTAGGGAATAAAGGAAACTATGGATTTTACGCCACGTGCTCTCTATCTGTGTTTGCACTGTATATGGTGGAATATACACTGAAACAAAAATAATACTCTTGGATTCCATATGCAAGGTGATCCCCAGTGCCAGCTGCTCGAAAACTGAGCACTCAATAACTTGTGACGTCAATTGAGTGGAAACCAGAGTTACTAGGCCCCCCCTCGGTCGTCCCCTTCCAAGCGGTTTAGAGGCCTTGATTTCATAGACGTCGTAACCGTCAAGAGCTATGTTATCAGTTGCCCAAGTTTCCTGCAGCATTACAATACAATGTTTGGCTTAGAGCAGTGGTTTTCAACCTTTTTGAGTCCACAGCTCCCTTGACCAAACGCATTGTTTCTGCAGCTCCCCTGTGGGAGCCACTTACAATGGGGTTCCATTACATGACACCTTTAAGTGGGGATTCCCTCGTTCCACCCCTGACCTGTTCTGCCCTGTTCCCATTCCACCAGATGGGCTCAAGGAAGGATGGTCGCTGGGGTAGAGAGAGAGGTATACAGAAAGATAATGGGCTGCAAGTTAAAGCTGCCAGCTCCCCTGAATGTTCCTTGGAGAGAAAGAGAGAGAGATAATGCAAGAAGGTATGGGCTGCAAGTTAATGAAAGGATGCCCCCCCAGGGCTCTCATGAACAAAAGTTCCTCAAGTCTTCCCAGGGTGCCACAGTGAACTGGTTGACAACTAATGGCTTAGAGTGTTGTCCAACCCACTTCCAGATTAATGAAAACAAATCTTGGTTACAGTTCATGGTTAGTCTGGACAATTAAATCATGAGCCTGGGTTTAGATGACACACTGAATTAAACCATGGGCTTAGTGGTAGCCAAGGTTTGCTAAGCATAATGTGAAATTAACACTATGATAATTTTTTGTTTTCATAGTGAGAACCTTACCAAATTTGCTTGAGCCATCTGTTAATTTGAGCATCCTACACGACAGAGAGCAAGAGACCAATAGGTTATTTTCTTAACAGAGAGATTTTACTACCATGTCCTTCCCATTCCCATGCAGTCTGGTTTTGAAACAGTATGTGGTATAATTCTAAACAGTCAGAAAAATGGGAGCTATTTGTTAAATTGTCCCTAAATTCATACAGCAGGAAAGAGATGACGCATATTCCAGAAATTTTGACAGAGAAGCATCTGGTAGAGGACACCGAGTGGCCTCTTAAGAGGCTCGTATCTGAAGAAGCTAGTATAAGGGGAGGCTTTGGATTTAGGGATGGAAAGGACCATTAGGAAGAGGAACCACCTCCTCCATTTTTGTCTTCCTGCCATGAGCCCTCCAGGACTTTGGATCTGGTCGCTCTCTATTTCATTGTCCAGGAAACTGAGTATAAAGTCATTTTAGTTGATTCAAGGTATGAATAAATACCTACACAGACACTGCGTTGCATAAGAGCTTACATAGGCAATAAGAAAAATACTAAGTTAGATTTGTTTTAATATAGCAGGTATCAAGATAAAGAAGTTCAAAAATATATTTGGAAAGAAGAACAAGTTTCTGTGTTACTAGTTAAGAAGATTATAACATTTGTCCAGAATTTGTAAGCAGTTAAAATGCAAAAAATAAGGTTTCCCCATGCCAAAAGTTAGAATGGTGATTAACAAAAGCTATTCTGATTATACTGCCACCAGTTTAAAACCACAAGCTTTAAAAAATCCTCTGCAACATATTCTTCCTTAGTTTCATCATGAAGCTACATTGGGGTGGGGAACCTTTTCTGCCAATGGACCAGGCCTTTAACTCCCCAACCCCTGGCAGGCCAAACTAGCTCCTCCTGTCAATCACTGGATAACACTATGGCATCAGGTGACAGTGTGCTTTGAAGTCCCAATTGTTGAGACTTTAAATTGCAGCAGAAGGCTGTTTGAAAGTCCTTTTGCAAACAGCCCCATGCTGTTCTTTGAAAACAAGAGGTGCCGGGGGGGGGGGGGGTGTTTGCAAAATGGAAATCACTCCCCTCTCCTGGAAGAAGGCACACCCTCACTGCCCATCAGCTGACTGATGGTGGAGGTGTTCCTTGCTCCAGTCAAGGAACAATCAGCAGCTCACTTTAAGCACTGAAGCAATGCCAATACCCATCCCACACCTGATATTGCATGGGTGGGCATGGTTTGTGCAAAAGGGGCTCACAAGCAAAAATGGAGCCCCTGATGGGCCAAAGGCTCCCCACCCCTGATTTGTATTTAAAAATGGAATGAAGTATTATTGAATGGTCTGCAAGTCCATTATAGATCAAGATACAATTTCACCTTAAAACAGAAAATGAGTGAGAAAAATAAGTCAGTAAATGAAAAATATAACTTACATCAATGACTGAAGAACTTGATAAACTTAAACCTTCTAAGTCAGCTGCTAAAGTAGGAGTAAGAATAGTTGGTTTGTGGAGTGATGTGGTTGTTGATACAGGACTGACTGCAGAAAATAAGCAATTGAGAAGGATAGTTATATTTAAGTAAATTAAATTGGTAAGAGTATGGTTTTCTGGCATCTTAAACTTGAACAATTCAGTAACTAGACACGTACTTTATCCTACGCATTTTAATAAAAATGTTTAATTTTTAAAAATTATGGCAGAGCTTTCCAAACTTTTCATGTTGGTGACATACCTGTTAGATATGTTTAATTTCATGGCACAGTAATTCAGTTTTACTAGCAAACCTGAGGTTAAACTAGCCCCTTTCCAGCCCCAGGAGGAGAGCAGGGTGTGTTAACACACGGCAGTCAACACACTAACGTGTTGTGACACAGTTTGGAAAACTCTGATTTATGGGATTGTACGTCAACATATGTCTTAAGTTACCACACACCATGTTCCAAACTAAAGGTAAACTATGTGGAAATTAATGTTAGTAGATTACTTGCTTATTCTTAGACTGCTAGATTCTATGCTTTGTTGTTATATAAAGATGAAAGCTTATTTTTTAAAATGAACCTTGTTTATTCTGAGAATTCAGACATAAAAGTAAAGGTCTCTGAATTTTCTAAACACATAGGAGGTGTTAGTAAGAGCTAACAGCACAAAATAGGGATAGCAGAAGCTGATATCCCTGTCCCTTGATCCCCACGGCAGCCACCTCAGTGGGAATGCCACTCCTGGAAGATGCCCCTTCCTCCTTTGCCCTGAGCCAGAGCCTCCCAATTCAGCAAGGTCCCCCAATCCTTGGTGAAACATAGTGGGGCTGGGGTGTTTGTGTGTGTGTCTCACAATTTGCTAGCTCTATTTAGCGTGCTAATCTCTGTATCCAACCTATGGAAAAACAAAACCACACTCATCTCTAGCTTTTATGCTTTCCAAATTTCTGTGCTTGAGGCCGTTAAATATTTTTGTATTACTAACACATAGAGATTTACAACCTTTGAAAATACAATCTTTCTGAATGAGACCTCAGTATGATTTCCAGATACCATGCGTCTCACTGCTACCTTGCTATGGAAAGCTATTCATTTATAAAAAGGTACTTATTTAAAAATAAAATAGTGTAACAGTATTACAATGCGCTAAGAAATGCATTTGATATAGGCTGAAAACATATAAGCCTTAACTCTTAAGAGACAAGAGAAGAGAGACCCCCCACATTTAAAGCTAAATTGTTCAGAAAGAATCTGTTTAAAGAGCATGCATTGTTCAAGTAGGCTATCCAGGTTTGTTTTTTTTAAGTGTGTTATGCTCTTATACAATGACAAATGCATAGAGTACACATAAATATTCCATTATATCTTTATATGAGACAGACAGTATTATTTCAGGCCTTTTGAAATTTAAATACAATGACTTGGATCCTAACTAGCCCCCTGCAAAATGATGGATTGCTTCTGTAAGTGGAAATAACTGCTTTCACCGATCCTTCAGCAAGTTTGGAAAGGCAACGAGGTTGCAGGGAAAAGGAGTGTGTGTAAAAAAATGCTGCCTTTCTTCTGCTGGTGGGAGCATCCCATGGGCAGAACTCTGCTCATGGGACACTCCCACAAGGGAAGTTTTAGTTAGGATCTAAGTCAAATGCTTTAACTTTCATGGACATAAAAATTTGAAAGGGCAAACATCTGGAGTACTTACAGTCGTCCAAATCCAAGAGTGGCACATCTTGCTTGGTAGACGCTCTCTTCTCTTGTGAAGCTTTCTCTTCTTTCTGCAAAAAGTATATGAATGTTTAATACTTTTTTTGAAAAAAATGTGTGAGAACACTGCAAAGACTTATCCAGGAAAGAATGTAATTGGGCTCAACCTTTTTAATATTGGCTGCATAGCAATTCAGAAAAAAGAATCCTGCATGCCTTTTCAACACCATTTCTTTGATGTTATCTCCCAGTGTTCTTGCAACACCAATACAGCTCTGCTTCAACGGCAGGTCAATGTCCTGCTCAAAGCAATTAGCTGTGCTTTCACTCTATTTTTCTTTTAGTTTTTTAAAAAACATTTGTGGTGGCTCTGATCTAACTTTTCACATTATCAATTAGCAGTCTTTTATTTCCTGTAATCCTATGGTCCGCGAGTTTGCAGTAACGTCAAACTTTTCTCAACAACCACAACTGGTCTCACTACTTCTTTTCTCTTTGGACATGTGACCTAATCAGCTGAGAGCTGCTGCCATACAAGACTAGGCATAAAACCTAGAGATCTTTAGTCCTCACGAGAACTGAGATTTCATTAGATCCAGATCATCAAAGCATTTTCAGAGTAGCAAGAGACCTGATAAATTCATCTCTTTGGGAGAATAAAATTAACAGAGTTTATATATTATTGCATCTATAATTGAAACTCAAATAATTATACAAGCAGGTGTAAGAAGGGAGAAGGACAAAGAAAGAACCATGCCTATAGACTACAGCCTGGGAATAAAGTTCCTTGTCAAAATTTACTATGAATTTTGGCATAATTTTCCAGACAACTGTATCAGCCATTTGAGTCCACAAACATGCTGATTAGTAGGACACTTTTCTCACTGAGTGGCGAAAGAAATACTTGTAACTGGAGAACGCATGCGAGGCATGGGGAAAGAATCCCACTGCATATGATTCGGAGCATGAGCTTAATTTAACAGGATTCAACAAATGCCGTCAACAGCTCACCTCTGGCAACCATGAATATCTTCCTGGAGACTATCAGCACAAACTCAGCATGACATAAGAATACTCTTTGTCCAACTTCCCTACACACTGCAAAGAACTTTGGGTGGGTAGGTGGATGTAGAATCCTGGTGGAATATAAGAGACAAAGTCTCCAAATGGATGCAATTATTTGTCTCGCTATTGTCTTAAGAAAGAAGAGCAACTCTTTTATGCTTTACATTTGGATTGATATTGTTTTCCATTGACAGGTGGGCTAACATTGGATCGGGTACAAGATGTTGTTCCATAATGGCAGAAGACAGTGAAAAAAATTCAAGTCCAAAAAACTTTTAGGCAACAGGCCCTCTTATCACATGTGGAGGAACATGCCTTTAAGCTTACACCCTGCCCAACATAAAGGAAAATGGCTAGCTCTGGAAGGGTGTAGGGGTGTCCAGTGCCATCTCATAATGACGTTTAAAAAGGTTTCTTGCAGTTTAGTTGAAATGGTATGCAGTGGGGGTTTAGACCATAGAGCTCCCACCACAAGAACTTGGACGCAGTATGTGTGGAAAACAGCACTTATGAACACTTAATTCACCACTGGAAGGTAATAACTGGAATAACAAAGAAAGATGGCTTGACTCCATACGATCTTGATTTATAGTGTTTATTAACAATAGTACAGTAATCTTCCTTCTTTCTCAGTCACAGAAGACACTATGGAGAAATTACAGTACTTAGCGATTTAAATTGAAGTATATCCTGTGGGTGTGAGCTGAATTTGTAATATAAAAGATTTTCCAGGTTTGTTTTGATTCCATGTGGATGACTGCATACAAGACTTAACATCTGTACATGTATTTCTCTTGGAAGACAGCAGTTTTGCTTGGTAATTGTTTTTAAACTTTTCAATAAAGTTTGTAAAAAGAGAGAAAGACAAACAAACTCTGCTTTTCCTCTATCTATATGTGCAAGAAGCTGGGTTTGGGGGGAAGGCAGCACAAATAATGGCTGGGTACTGCAATCAGACCTAAGTTCTGGACCTCTATTCCGCAAATGAAAATTAGTGGCGCTGTGGGTTAAAGCCTCAGCGCCTAGGACTTGCCGATCGAAAGGTCGGTGGTTCGAATCCCTGTGGCGGGGTGCGCTCCCACTGCTCGGTCCCAGTGCCTGCCAACCTAGCAGTTCGAAAGCACCTCCGGGTGCAAGTAGATAAATAGGGACCGCTTACCAGCGGGAAGGTAAACGGCGTTTCCGTGTGCGGCTCTGGCTCGCCAGAGCAGCGATGTCACGCTGGCCACGTGACCCGGAAGTGTCTCCAGACAGCGCTGGCCCCTGGCCTCTTAAGTGAGATGGGCGCACAACCCCAGAGTCTGTCAAGACTGGCCCGTACGGGCAGGGGTACCTTTACCTTTACCTTTACTGCAATCAGACCTAAGTTCTGGACCTCTATTCCGCAAATGAAAATTAGTCTCAGGCAAAAGTTCACATTATTCAATATATAGGCTCAGATTTAGTTGTGATTATCTCCCACAAAAAATATCTCCACAGTTGGAGGCAGTAATGCTTCCAAATGCCAGTTGCTGGAAACTGCAGGAAGGGAGAATGCTCTTGATTTCATGTTCTGCTCCCTGATTTCCCACAGCATCTGATTGGCTAATGTGACAATAGGATGCTGGACTATAGATAAGCCTTTGACCTAATCCAGCAGGCTATTCTTATGTTAATGTGATTTCATTACAGCTACTCAGTTGTTCAAACTGGTTTCAGTGGGACTCTTTTTAGCTGGAATATGTCTTAGGACAGTCTTAGGACAGTCAACACTGAAGTCATAGTTAATTATGACTTGATTCAATCTGTATGGGTTGTACCTAATGTGAGCGGCTTGCACAACTCACCTTTTTCTTTCCCCTCTGCAACCCCTGATAAGCTTCTCCACAGCATCTTAATCTTTCCATCACCCTTCCAGTGGAGGACTGGTGCTGTAAGAACTTCACCAGGAAGTGATCAGACAATCGGGTAAGATCTACTCCCCTATCTCCATACCATCTCTTCCTCCACCATGAGCAAAAATCAAATGGAGGGTATGCTGTGCCCTGTGTGTCAGATCAGTGAAACTTGAGCGATACCTCCGTGGTCATCATTAAGGCCATGAAGTCCTGAGGCAGAACACTAGAGGCAGCCTCAGCATAGATATTGAAATAATCCAGAACTATTGTTATGGTTTCCTCTGACACCACACCCAATATCACCTCTGCCAGCTTGGTGAGAGAAGCTGCTGGGCAGTAAGGTGGATGGTACAGAAGGAGTAACCACAATTTACTGACCAACACCAGGTGCAGGCCTTCACAGTCAGTTCCAAGTTTCCTGGCACTGGATATGGAAGTGCGATGGACCACAGCAACTCTCCCCTCATCCCTGCAGCCTATGATGATGCCAGGGCTATCTTAAGTATATGTGGCGCCAGGGTGCAAAGATCTGCCCATTCCCAGGTGTGCAGGAGGGCGGAGGCAGCCGGCCACCTCAGTGTCTCACTGGCTTGGTCACCCCCAAACTCGCAGCGCAGAGCCGCCCGCAGCAGAAGAGCCCACCACAGTGCTCCGACCAAAAAGGCGGGCTCATCCCCAGACTCAACTCTTGGGCCCCGGACTCTCGGGCTGGCACCCCTGAGAGCCCGGTGTCCCGCACCCCTAGTGCCTATGGGTAAGACGGCCCCGTATGATGCTATACCAAACATCTAGGTGAACACAGTGGGATCAGATCAGCTCCTCCCAGCAAATCTACCTGGTCTCTCTAATACAAAATGGCATACTCATCAAATCAGATATGTCACTGTTTTCCTTTCTACAAATGGCAACTGTGGTTACAATGTTCTGGAGTTGCCCATGGTCACAAGAAGTTTAAATGTAAGAAAATGAACGTGACACACTCACATTTATGTTTAATATTTACCGATAGTTTAACTGAAACAGCTTTAAAAATTGATTTTTTGTTCTTTACTTAAAATTACAATCCACACAAAAATAAACTTGCTTCCTCCTTAAAGAAAAGAATGCAATCCAGAGCTGAATGCTAAACAAAGAAGTTAAGCCATATCCCATCAAACATTTCTCCATTTGCAATTCATCTTGATAATAGAGATAGAACCTGGGTAAATGCATATACGACTTGAAGCAGGAGATTTCTCTTGCTCAATGCATAATTCATGTGCTCCGCCTGCAAAGTGTGTAAAATGAGAATTTCACACCGCAGCATGAGCCATGGAACTGCAGAGAAGAGGCAGATGAAATCATATTTTACTGTGTGAATTCTGTTTCTTGCCCTTCCAATATTTATACAAAACCATCATTGACAATCCAAATGCACTGACTGATCACCTACTGTTTCCATTGTGTTAGCAGTTGAAAAGAGATCAGGCAGAAAGATAGACAATTTGTTTTTATATATTTTTTAAATAGTAGATCAGGTTTTTAACAGCTGAGTGACTGTATTATGCTTGTATAAGAGGCCAACAGGAACTGATTTTAAAATCCCACTACATAGGCTCTTATTTACTCACGCATCATACTAAAATCTGTATCTGATTTTTAACAGTATGCGATTATGTATCTGAATACCCCGCTATTTCTGAGCAGGATCACTAGCTGTGTTTTAGTTATGCACAACAACAGTTTGAAAGTTGTATTTCTAAGTGCATAATGCACTTGAGATACGGAACTATGCTCATTATTAGGAGACATTTTACCTTTGTTTTGTAAAAAAACAAACCAGAAGCCATGTATTAGACTAACATGTCTTCATCTTAACATTTTTATTATAGATCCATCTTGACACTGTTTTTATATATCATAAAATGTTTCATAATTTTATATCACTTCAAAGGACATTTGCATTCATTATTAAATACATCTTAAGTATATTTTATAATATATAAAGTATATACCTGAAGTATATACCTAAACAGAAGGGTCCTTTATGGAAAAAGAGATTCCTTTCAAATTTTCGTTTCAAATGGAGAAAATACAGAAATAGTCAAAATTTAAAGCAGCAATGTAGTTTGGTGGCTTCAATGCACACAGATTCTCTCACAACCATTAAAATGAAAGTTAATTCTGATTTCCCCTAAGTGAGGACCTTTAGAGTTATATTTACAGTATACCAAAGAACTCCAGTCTATTTCACAAACAGAAGTTTACTAACTGACATAGCAGAGGGCACCGTTTAAACATTCCATATGCAATTAAGTATTTTAATATTGTAGATTCCCAAGTTACTGAGCTATTACAATCCTTAAACTATTAATTGTCTTGACAGCTATTATGTCAACAGTAGTGTAATTCTATAGCTGTTTACTCACAAGTTCCACTGAGTTTAATGGGACTTGCTTCCACAAGGGTATGTGTATAACGGTGGTGGGGAACCTGTGGCCTTCCAGATGTTACTGTATCCCAAGTTCCATCAGCCCCAGCAAGCACGGCCAACCTCCAGGAATGATGTTGTATTTTGGGACAGAAATTTATTTGGAAGCCCTCATTAATGATATTTATCTGGAAAGTCACAGGGAGACTAAGAGCCAGGTAGTTACCCTGGATATATCTGGATGTTGAAACCAATGACTGTTTGTTAGATTTGATGGAAGTTCAGAAGTTCAGAACTCTTCAGTTGATCTCAGAATGTAGAGCTGTGGGATCAACATTCTGACTCATGGAAATTTATTCTGAAGTGGCACAACATTGTATCTTGTTCCCAATACTGATTAAAACATAATTGCAGAGGAAAACAGGAAGCAAAAACAGAACAGAGACTGATAGTATATTTTATAACTAGAAAAAAATATTTATTTTTAAAAAAACACAGGACATGAAAGGGACTGACGTTCAAAAAATCAAATAAAGGGAAAGTGAAGCAATTACTCCAGCAATGTTTCTAAACCGTGTTAACCTGGGTATATTTCATCTGCAAGGTTTAGAAAACAGCAATTATGCAGGTAAAGAAAGAGCATAATGATCCATCAAAGAGTGCAAACCCAAACTGAAAACCTCCTTATTCCTATTATACACTTTTTCTACCTACAAGGAAACCTCACTGATTTCAGTGGAACTTGAAATGTTCGAAGCCAGTGGGGCTCTCTAAAAATCTAAGAAGCTGCACCTTTATAAAATTAGTATTTCCTCAAAGTTATAGCATAACTGTATTGTGATTAGGCATTTAGCCAAAAAAGAACACTGTTCATCATTATTATACGTTAGTATTTTATTTATTTAAAATATTTTAAGTTGTTTAGAGCTTTCTAAGTCTTGTCTCTGTAGCAGATTAGCAGCCAGTGCAACTTTCTCAGGATCATATGACCCTCTGGAACTGTAGCACTCTGTAATCTGGCTGCCACATTTTGCATAGGCTGTGGCTTCCAGACCATTCTCAAGGACAGCCCCACACAGAGCCTATTACAGTAATCATATCAGGAAGTTAACCAGGATATGGCTCACAGTGGGCAGAGTATCCCTGTCCAGGAACAGCTGTAGATGGTAAACCAGGAAAAGCTGTTCTTTGCTGTTGCAGCAGTTTGTGCCGCCAGTGATAAGGCCATCTAACCAATTCCACAGCAGGCCTGTTATTTCGAAGGAAGTGCAACTATATCCATAAGAGCTATCTACCCAATTCCTGAACATGGGAATCAGCAATCCACTGGATATTATGGTGTCCATACGTTGGTTCACGGAGCTAAAGAGCATGGGAGACAAGATGAAACCCTGTGGGTCCCTACAGGGCTAGTGGAGAATTGCCACCCATCAGGAGTAGACAATACCTCATCTGAATGACCAGCTATTTGACACTATTAAAGACAGTTTGCCTATTAAATATATTGTTGATAGACTTAGCTGTTTGTGCTGCTCTTCTCACTGCAATTACTACACAGAAATGTGAGATCAAAACACAAATTTGCCACTACTATCAAGTACTGAAGCAAAGCTTTCATGTTGGGAGGCAAAGGTGCCTTTATGCAGTTTGTTCTCACCAACCATGACAACAGGTATCTTGTTCTTAACTGGCCATAAAATACAACCTTCAGTATTTGCGAGTCAGTCACAGTTAAGCTTTTATAAGCACGGTTGCAGTGCTTATCATCTGGCAGCAATTAAGCATACCACAACCTTCCAAACTATGATTTTTGTGGGCCCCTTTATGTGCTTTAGATATGGTTCAGCAACACTATTTTCACTGCCACCTGTAGTTGTTCTCCTATATATATATATATATATATATATATATATATATATGCATTTGCCAGAGACCCACACATTTTTATTGCCCTTGGTAGTCAGTCATTTCTTGTGTCTGCCACAATCACCCCTCCCCCCAGTTCTCTGGTAGGTGCAGAGGACTCAGCAGAGAGGTAAGCTTTTCACTTCATACCTGGCAGCAAGGCTGATTCTTACTGCTTCCAAGTGTTCAAAAAGGTGAATGAATAAATAACTCTTCCCTTTTGAAAATTCTGAAGGAACTGTGTTTCAAAGGGGAAAGTGTCTCAGTTGGGCAGGCTGTCACCAATAAGTGTTTCCCAGTCACCAGTGGCAACGTAGGACTAAATTTATTGGATCTTGTGTCAAAACACGTCTACAACGGTGTGAAAATGAGACTTCTATTAATTGGGCATAAGAAATCTACAATCTGTGTGACTATTATTATTATCATCATCATCACCACCACCATCAAGAATTCTGACCATACAAACCTTAGGCTATTTAACTCACTGCCATAAATGTCTCAATATAATTTATTTCATAAAATTTATATACCACTTGATTGTAAGAAGGAAAAAAAATCAAATGGAGGCGTTCATTCTCTCTACGTAGTCTGGCCACTCTACTACTGCCAAAAACTACAAGGACTGCTGCACAAGTTTGCAAATTAAATCCAAATCATGTTGGTGAAAGTAAGAGTACACACAGTGATTAAGCGTTTATACTTAAAAGAGGCTAAAATTACAATACATACCACTGTGGAACTATCCACTATTCACTCTTACTAGATTACATCCTTTACTTTCAATGTGGCTACCAAACATAAACCTCTGAGAATGATGGGAATGTAAACCCTGGACTGTAAATTTTCAGATAAAAGTTTATACAGATATGTAAGCTCAACAAAACATCACTGACTGAATATTATAATCAGAACTTTTATCACTTTGCATTTGTACATCTCCAGTGAAAAAGGCTTCTATAATTTCTTGTGCTTTACAACATATATTTTATATAACGGAAACTGAGACATATTGCATTAGTGTATTGTGCAGTGGTTAATCATCACCTATAAAAAGTCTCCTTCTAGAATTGCAAAGTAACAGCATATTAATTTTCATTAACCTGCAATAAATGTTTTCGCAAAGGACCTCCAATCAAAAACAAAGAATACAAATCTACACATTTCCTGATACGTCCTGTTTCTACATGTCATAAAGGCAATCAAAATGCACCTTCAATAACTCTACTTATGAACACTTATATAACATTAAAGATTTACCTTGGGAGGAAGTGAAGTATGCACTTTTTTTCGAGTCTCCAAACTACTTTCAGAGTCAGATTCTGAGCTGGAGTCTGAAGAACTTTCCTCAGCCGAACTAGATTCTGAACTTGAAGAAGCTAGAGCTGTCTGAGATTCCACTTTATTCTCTTCTGTGCCATCCAAGTCACTAAATATAATATACATGCATAAGAAACTCAAGAGAAAGTTATAAAATCTATAAAATGAGCTAATGTTATATTATTATCAATAGCATTCTTATTAACCTATTTACAGCTCTTTCAAAAGGCTGTGTAGTGTTGACTGTATATCAAATTAGTGAACAGGTATGAGCCTCTGGATAGGGACGTTGGTTTCACTGTGGTCTAAACCACTGAGCCTAGGACTTGCCGATCAGAAGGTTGGCGGTTCGAATCCCCGCGATGGGGTGAGCTCCCGTTGCTTGGTCCCTGTTCCTGCCAACCTAGCAGTTTGAAAGCATGTCAAAGTGCAAGTAGATAAATAGGTACCACTCTGGTAAATGGTGTTTCCGTGCTCTGCTCTAGTTTGCCAGAAGTGGCTTAGTCATGCTGGCCACATGACCTGAGCTGTCTGTGGACAAATGCCGGCTACCTCAGCCAATAAAGCAAGATGAGCACTACAATCCCCGAGTCGTCCATGAATGGACAACAGTCAGGGGTCCCTTTACCTTTACAAGCCTCTGGGTGTTACACAAAGCCTCCTGGCTCCTCCTTTTGTAAGAATGAGCAAAGAAACAAGAAGTCTTCTATTGGGGAGTACTATGGGCTTGAATGCTCCAATTTGTATATACCAGTTTCCTTTGCCATATTCTGGAGCACAATAGCCATACCTAGTAGAGATGGTTTAAAGTTTTCAGCTCTGGCTTGGAGACAAGCTATATTAACAGTAACCATAATTTGTCTAATTCATCATAATTCATCTAATTCATCAACCATAATTTGTCTAATATATCACCACAAGCCATGATGTGGAACAGAGAATCAGTGCTCACAAGGAGACAAGGAGCACCACATTCCTGGTGGCTAAACCATGATTTGTTCACGATGCTTGAACCAGGGCTATAAGCATGTGCCATGGGCTATGCAGACAGTTGCTTTTTGCAACCCACTAAACCTTTTACAGGTCCCATGCACCTAAATCAATCTTTCCCAACCTGGGCTCCTCGGATATTGTTGCACTACAACTTCCACCATCCCTAGCCAGCAAGTCCAGTGGGTGATGTAGTCCAACAACATCTGGGGACCCAAGATTGGGAATGGCTAAACTAAATTACATGGCATGATTTCAGAAGCATGATACATGAACCAATCATTAAAACTGAGCAAAAAATTCTGTACTATATAATTAAAACAATGACATTTGATTATTAAGGAAGGGGAGGATTTAGCCATAAATCTGTATACATTTGCTAATATATTTATTAAAGTAAGCATTGGCATTATGCTATTATTTCTAGGAACCATGTTTAAATGGGGAAAGAAACAGCCACACAGCAGAGTATTAATACAAACTTAGCAATGTGAGAAATATGCAAATCCATTCTCATTTTCCAGCTTGCTTTGCTCTAACTGGAAATGCAACCATCCATCTACAATTCTTCTTCATGTTATATCTCTATTTACCTCTTTAGTTCCTGAGACTTAAATGGCAGCATTCATTCCAGAAATAATTCAATGTAAACTCAATATTCCTTTAGTAAAAGAAAACTATTTTCAATACATACAAATTTCTAATTTGAAGATATGATTTTTCAGGGCAAACTTATTTCATTACTCAGTTTTGATAGGTAATCATTGTTTACCTTACTGCTTAAGAGTTTCAGATGTTAATCTAATGAAAAAAATTTACTAGTAACTAGCTTTTTAACTTTGCAATGATGAAAAGCCTGTATTAATTTAACCTACAGATTTCATTTGTTCTGAACAGGAAAAACAATATAAATCACTTTTAAAATCATTAAATCCTGACTTAAATTAATAAAGTCATAATTAGGGCATTATGCTGTGTTTGTTATGGAAGTGGCAGGGCGAGCTGCTTTAATTACTGTCTGTAATAAAAGGAGCAGAGTGCGTACTGCGCCCCAATCAGCGCTGTCAGCCACGACTGAGCTGAGCTGCAAACTCATCAAGTGAGCTGGCAGCAGGCTACAGAGTGAAAGGGCGATCATGTCTGCAGAGGCCACTTGCTGACAGAAGTGGAAGAAACAGATTCAGACAATCCAAGGTATTAGCCCCAATTACTTAAAATTTTAATGATATTTTAATACATGTTAACTCTGTTAGTAATAGGCAATCTTAAAAAGCCCTAACACTTAAGCAGCTTCTGACCGTCTCCCTTCACGGCCCTTGCCTCCAATATCTGGATCATAATCCTTTTAATATAACATTATTTAGGGAAAAATCAATTGCCTTAGTTGCATAATGGCAAGATATAGAAGGATTTAATTTTAGCCCTCAGCAAAATCGCTGTATAAGGTAATTAAGTGTTTCATAAAGTGGCATGATAACTGTTCAGCCTCCCAAGGTTATGTTAATACACTCAGATCACCACCTAAATATTCAACAAAAGTTACATTAAAAAACCCCAAGCTGCTAAATTTACATATAACATATATAATGGAAAAGATGAAAATGGATAGCGTCTTTTCAAAGATAATATCATTATGAAAAACATTGTGTTCTTTCCACAGACACTGTAGCATCAACATTCCAATTTGCTACCTGTCATAACAAAAAACCCTACATACCTCTTTAAAACTGCAGTCCCTTTTTTTGAGACACCACTTTTGGCTTTTGGTTTCCTGTTACCATCATCTTCAGTAGAGGAGCTCTCACTACTTTGCTCACTGCTGTCTTCTTCCCCTTCCTTTTTTTCTTGTTCACTATCAGATCCACTCTCTAAAATGCAAAACGAAAAGCCTTTCATTTGTAAGCAATTCAAGTAAATAACTTAATAAAACTATTTAAGTTACTTGGTGTTTAAGCACCCTGGCACAATCCACGTACTTAAAACTGTGAAGGCTGGCTGCTGGCTGTGAATGTTGCTTTTATAATTTTACAACAATTTATTCAAAAAATGCAAGCACTCAATAATGTGGTTTGTGGCTATCATACCCCAAGGGGGTGGGGAAGAGGAAGGAAATTAGACATGACCTCCCATGTCCTCTACCTTCATTCCTCTGTTCTAATGTAGCATCATCTTCAACATTTAAGTATTTAATCTATCCTTGAACACACATCTAGTGATGACAATTTAATCAGGAATTTAAACAAGTTATTCGTTTTCTAATCGGCTGGAAAGTGTTTCTAATATCTAACTTAAAGGTACACTTTCCCAGTTTCAGTCCATTGATTCTAGTTATAAGCCTTAATAATCCCTAACGTTTTTTCTCTTGTGCCCTCAGTGTTCAGGAGAGTATGTCAACTCGATTCAAAAACATGTAATTTCTATGTCTATATGTACATGTGCCTATATTATTATTATTATACCTGTACCTGAACAATTTCTTAGATTCAAATGATGGATGCGATGGCTTGGATTGCCAACATGGCCAAGATGAAGAGTCATGTAAAGGCTTGCATAGCATTAAAGATTTTAAAATTCTTTCACCACATATTTTATATTTGGTCTTCAAGTTTGGATTCTTGCAAAGATTTAGAAAAAAAGACTGCAGAATATATTACTTTTATATAATTCACTTTAAGAAAGTAATATCCTATGCCAACATGATTTACTGATCAGCTAGTACATAGGGGACTCAATAAGAATTAATGAAAGTTATGTGGCTCTAGAAAAGCAGCAAACTCTCCCATATCACAGACAGATAACATATCTACCCATACAGCACTGAAATCCTAAAATTGTTTCTTAATATTCCTATTGACTTCTAAATAAATGTTAACTTCAGATTTTTACTGAAGCAAAATATGACACACACTTCTGGCATATTTCTATTTAGCATACCCTCCAACAGGTCACACGTATGAAGTGAATGAAGCCCCTACTACATCAACAGCCTTTTCCTGTGGCCGATGCCAGATTGTTGAATTTCCTCTCAGCTAGCTCCCTACTTGTAATATTTCCACCAGCAGGCTAAGACCTTCCTCTTTAGAAGACAAGGTGCATACAGACAACTTTGACAACTGGGCTGCTCCCAGGGCAATCAGCATTTTAATGTGGTTTTAAAATGTTATTTGTTGTATTTAAACTATTGTTTTTAACTAGTTTATTTTTATTACTTTGTACTTTAAAATAAAAATTTTCTGAGTATTTTAAAAGAGTCAATGCACCAAGATACAGGAATACGTATGAGCATGATGTGAATCTACACACATGGGAGTAAGGCTCTGAAGTCCATTTTATTTTCATCTGAATAAACAAGTTTAGCTTTGTACTCTAACATAGAAACCACATTATGTGACTATAAGAATGCACAGGTCTATTCATCACAGTGCAACAATTTTTCTTACTCAAAAGATAAAATCATTCACATGCAACACAAATTAATGGGTTTAAATAATGGGACATACTGGGAACACTGTATTTCATAGTTCTGAACTGTGATCTTTCTTTATCCACACATACCACTGTCACTGCTGCTAGAAGAATCATCACTTTCCTCCTCCTCTTCCTCATCTTCTGATTCAGAGTAGAATCTTTCATCAGTGTGTTTCTTTTTCTTTTCCTTCCCTAATATTGAAGTCCATTCTTTTGCCTATTCATGTTTTTTTTAAAAGAAGAACACATATGTTAAAAAGTTGTGATAAATTCTATTTACAACCACGAACACTGTCTTTTCTGGCCAGTCACACAGGAGTGCATGCACAAACACAGAAGCAATATATAATCTAACATATAAATAAGGGGGATTGTACTGAGCACTCCTAAACAAACATTTATACCAAAAAGTTAGAATAATCAATGCAGCTTACAACGACAAATATTAAAAACACAATCCAATTTTATCTCATCAACACAAGTTATTTGTGTCAACTGTAAACACATCTATCTTTACTTTGCAAAAAATAAAGAAAAATGACTGGAATGTTTATTTATTGTTTACTCTTTCCTATTATATTTTCTTTTACTCTATTATACACATTTGGATGGTGTGCTTTATGTCCTTCATTTTTTGTTTTCTTGCTGCTGGTCTCTGACGGAAATAATAAAGATTTGATTTGAAAAATTAATGAATATTCTGATCAATAAATATGTTTAATAATGGAAGGAATACTTCAACATGTGCCCTGGCTTTGCTTCTGCTCAGACAGCAGAACATTTTTATCCTGGTATGGAGGAAGGAAACCAACTTTGTTATGCCAACCAAATAAAAATAAAAATAAGAAAACCTCCTAAAAGGTTCAGTATCTACCTAGACTCAATCCACTAAGTTTCACAACTTCTCTTCAGCCATCAAGATGTTCTGTGGGCAGCCATCTCTAAGCAATAGCCCCAATTCAACTACCTATTTTTAGACCAATTGTGAGCATTTGGGTGGTGTTGAAAGGTGAATATACATTAGCAGTTTGCGTTATCCAAGAAGAAATATTAAATCTCTGGATGTTTGCAAATCCTAGTAAACCACATGATATTCAGATTTAACTTGGAAGGCTGAATTAATTACTGGAAGTACTCATATACCAGCAAGCAAAGCTGGAAACAGAGTGACGGAAAGAAAATATATACAAAGAAGATACAGCAGAGGAATATGAAGGGTTTCAAAGTAGCCAACAGCAGCTGAAAGGACATTTTACAATAAGTTTATTGAAACCCAATTGGAAGTCTTGGTAAGTAAAGTAACCCCCTGTTCCTAAACACACTTGCATAATTCCAAGCTCCCAAAACAACAATATTATTTTGAAAAGTCAACATACCGGCTCAATTACTTCTACATTTCTCACTGAAGGGTCAGGTGCAACCTCTGGCCAATTAGACAACTCCAGATAGCCATTGGCTTTCATGTTCAGAGTATGAGACAAAGTACCAAGCTGGAAGTGCTCCCTATCTGTTGGGGGTGGGGGAGGGAAAGAGGTGAAAAATATACTGACATGAGCTCTATATCACAAGGAGCAATCTTAATCAGGACTAAAGGTAATTGGCGTTACATTACCTCAAATGTCATGGAATAAATATAAACTAGGAAGCTCTTCATAGGTCAAAAAACTGATTCCAGTCCATAGATTACAATAATCTCACCCATAATGGTCAATAAAAAAGCTAATCAGTCAGTGTGTTTAGAGGTGTTGCTCTGAAATGTAGCTTCTCTAAAAATTACTTTACTGTGAATATTAAGAATGACAGCACAGTTAAATAATCCATATACATGTCTTGGCACAAACACATCCAGAATTTTAATAGTTTTTTCTTTGCAAGGAGTGCTGCTTTCGGAGTTTAAAGCAGGATTAAAATACCAAAGTATGAATTTTTTTAGAAAACAGATAAAGTACATAATAAAATTACTAACTGGGGCCACAGGATTATTTTAAATAGAACAGGGAGCAATGGAGGGTGTAACTCACAGCAGTTTAGTCTATAAAATGGCTTAGGAGCCAAAAATACCAGTAATCCTAATATACCAAACACAAACTTAATCTGCAAGTAACTTTAGTTTGATGCTTCTAAATAATAATAAAAAAAGCCACTCTAGAAGTTCAAAGTTTTGTGAATGGCCAAAGACCTTTCTACACTGACTATGATTAGTACAAACATAGCAGTTTTTATTATTCAGAAAAAGTAAAATATAGACATTACAAATTAAGTTTTTAAATTATTTTGGATTACCAGATACCATTAAATGTCAGAATAAAAGAATTTAGAGTTGACCACTCTCCCTTAAAAAATTGTGAAAATAAAATCATGTTGCTCATTTACAAATTGTAAGCCGACTATTTAGCAAAATTTGTTTTGGTGACTTAAGAATATGGATCTGCAGATAAGATTTGTAGAAAATTTGACTGACAAACCTTTAAAAGGAGACTCGAGCACTGGGGCAGGCTTCTGTGCCAGAAATATTTTTTTGGCATATTTGCTTAAAGCTCCACTCTTCTCATTTGGAACAATGAGCTGCCTAATAAATCTTGTACGGTCTCTGATGTCGTAGCTTTGATCATACTTGCCGAGATTTAATATGTACTGGGTAAGCAATTTTGTCTGTGAAAAACAGGGCAAGAAGAGAATACAAGTTATTTATGATTATTGATAACTCTGGATAAACATATTTAAAGAGGTAATAAAAATGAATGGTTATGTCAAACAAATGTTGTTCCATAGGGAATATGCATTTCTAAAGCAGTAAATGGAATTTTGAAGCCAACGCACATGTCCTCTTCTGTATTGGGGAGGTGAATGCTGAGTACTGAGAAGCAGCCATGTGCTAGATTATTAAACTGCTGAAGTGGAAAGAAAGGCATCATTAAAAAAATAATCATATATGGCAAACCCGCTGAAGGGCCTACGTGAGAATAATGAATGTGGAAATACAACTAAAAACATGGCACTCAAAACTTAATCGGAAAAATATGCAGGACATCAAAACATCAGAGGGTATTAGGAGGCTGGCAAACTGCTTCTGCTGAGGTGTGTTTTATGAAGAGATACTGTCCCTGGCATAAGCAGTGTCTGCACTCTGACTGCACTCAGTTACTTTACTCTGAATTATGACCCATTAAAGCAGACACATGAATCACTGAACTGGATTACTGCAAATTATTTGCAGTGCATTTAGCTGTTACTTTTTCATAAAAGCAAGCTGCTGATGCCCTCTAAAAACCAGGATAAAAGACTTCTTCCCTTTCCCCCCTCACAGCTTAAAGCTTCTGGTAATATTGGTCATTTATTTATATACGTAAAAGCCGGTTATATTATCACAGCTTTTTATAGCATAACCAGACTCTCTAATTTGATGTGCAGGAGTATTAATTATTAAAATTACCCAATGCATGTTAAACTTAATAACTGCGTAAGAGAAAATTGGAAACATTATACAAATAGTCCACGGAATACATTTTGTATAAATGTATACAAAAATGCAACAGATACAAAGATCAAAACACTGTATCACTTAAAAGTAAAATATGCATATGTTATAATTCTTCAGTTGAAGAAAAGCTGCAAATCTTATTTGAGTTTATAAAAAGACACATCCTTCAAATTCACAGAATTAAACTCTGATATATAAGCATGCTTTTCTCAACAAGATTTATATTGAAAAAGCACAATCTCTTTGAAAGAATTTTCTCATGATGCAGAATTGAATATTTTGTTGCTCTATAATTATGCCTGAAGAATGTTAAGTAGTATACACTGTAAAATGGACAATTATCTTTCTTTGAAGATATCCAATAGTCCTTAGTTCAATATATACTGTTTCATTAGAAATGCAATTCAGTGTTGTTTTGAATGATTTATTTTGACTACAAAACTGCATTAAGTGAAACCAGTGGCATATGATTGTGGCTGCTACTGATTATGGAATATTAAGGCAAGTTGGAAATTTCAGGGGCTTCCAGCACTGAGAAACCAACAGAAAATTGCTGAAACAGCAGATCAAACCCATCAATTCTGTTCTGATTCTTAGTGCTACTGATGCCAGACACTGTCAGGACCAGTTTCTGCCTACTTCTCTCTGACTAAAGAAGGGCGTAGCAAAGTTACTAAAGAAGGAAAATGATCAGCTGGAAACAGAAGGAAGAAATTTGGAACAAATGTAGTGTTTGTTATGCTGATCAAAACATGGAAACACTCAAAATTTGGCAGGGCAGCATTTTTCTTAAATGGCCTTACAGGTGATGGTTAGATTTCAAAATGTCAACTGAAACTCAGTTACACTCGGATATGACCCATTAAGTTTGTGAAAAGGAAATCTGGCAGACTTATTATTGCTGAAACACCACTGCCCAATCAAAAAAGCCAAACATGAAGCTCTATACAGAATATTGACTACAGTATTAAGTTGGATGGTAGAGGACATTTAGCCTCATGCACCTTTCTTCCTAGAAGACACTAATGAACTCATGGATTTTGGAGATATAATAATGCAGGAAATTGTTGTAAAGACAGATAAAAATCATACAATGTTGATCAGACATAATTCAGTAAGTTTTTGACAGTTTGAAGCAAATCACTTAAACACTGTTTATCTGTTAACTCCCAAACATAAGGAACAGATATAAAAAGAGTGGCCTAAAATCAGCTCTCAAAACTGGTAATTGCTTGCCCTCCTCCAACTACAATTGCTTCCCTGCTTGAAGATAAGGTGGATTTTGAGGAGCAGAAGGAACAAGGCTATCTGGCTGGCCATTTGCCCTTGTTCTTGAAGGTGCTGGATAAACCCAAAATGATCAAGTGACTGCAGCAACTCCTCTATGATTAAAGGTTAAAGAGTTTGGGTTATTTAGTTTAATTTAGATTAGAAAAAAAGCTAAATGGGGGGACAATAGAGATGAATGAAATTATGGATGCAGTATGGAAAGCAGATAAATGCATTTTTCACACACATATCATACTAGAACTGGGATGGTCCAATAAATCTGATAAATACCTAAGGGCACTTGGGAAAGAACCAATGAAGGTAAAGAATGACTGAAAATGGGGGGAAGGGAAGAAAGATTAATTTTGCTTTCAACAAATCTCACTTTAGGTGTTACATATGAACTAGGAATCCTGCTTTATAGGCAATATTTAACTAACCCACGGTTTGAAATTTACTTGTCTGTCTATTTTATAAACCACAATCCTATTTGTATATGACTGTAAGCTGAGATTCTGAACTTTTCTGCTGCCATTGAGACTTTATGGCTACTATCCATGATAACATTACTACATCCAGTGTCAGAGGCAGTACCGTATTTTTCGCACCATAGGGCGCACCGGACCATAGGGCGCACCCAGTTTTTTGGGGGGGAAATAAAGGGGAAAAAATTATTTCCCCCCCAGGTGCGGGGCTGGGGCGGGGGAAGCTAGAGCTTCCCCCGACCCCAGCCCTCAAACAGGCAGCTCTCCGCAAGCAGCGGGAGCGCTCCCGCTGCTTGCGGAGAGGTCCGCGAAGCCTGGACGCGCTGAGCTCAGCGTGCCCAGGCTTCGGCATGCAGGCACCTCTCCGCAAGCAGCGGGAACGCTCCCGCTGCTTGCGGAGAGGTCCGCGAAGCCTGGACGCGCTGAGCTCAGCGCGCCCAGGCTTCGGCATGCAGGCACCTCTCCGCAAGCAGCGGGAACGCTCCCGCTGCTTGCGGAGAGGTCCGCGAAGCCTGGACGCGCTGAGCTCAGCGCGCCCAGGCTTCGGCATGCAGGCACCTCTCCGCAAGCAGCGGGAACGCTCCCGCTGCTTGCGGAGAGGTCCGCGAAGCCTGGACGCGCTGAGCTCAGCGCGCCCAGGCTTCGGCATGCAGGCACCTTTCCGCAAGCAGCGGGAGCCCAGCGCTGGGCTCCTGCTGCTTGCGGAGAGGTGTGCAAAGCCTGGAGAGCATGAGGGGTTGGTGCGCACCGACCCCTCTCACTCTCCAGGCTTCAGCGAAAGCCTGCATTCGCACCATAGGACGCACACACATTTCCCCTTCATTTTTGGAGGGGAAAAAGTGCGTCCTATGGTGCGAAAAATACGGTATATGTCTCTGAAAACCAGTTGCTGGGAAGCACAAGTGAGGAGCGCGCTTATGTCCTGCTTGTGGGTTTCCGACAAGCATCTGGTTGGCCACTGTAAAAACAGGATGCTGGACTAGATGGGACCTTTGGTGTCATCTAGCAGAGCTCTTCTCATTGATTCTCAAATCTTATTTCAACTGAAGATTTATAGTATCTTAATGGCAGAGGCATGTAATTTTAAAATGTTTTGGAGTTCTGTTTGATTAGTTTGTACTGAAGGATAGAATCCAAAGTTGCACCTGATCTTGGGCAATTTGTCACTCCCCCTGCAGTTGCCTGCACCAGAGCCCATACAAGAGACTGCTGTGGAGAGGAGGGCGTGGTCTTCTGCTCAGTCAATATTGGAATAAATCCAATATCTATGGGTTCTGAATAATGTCCAAGTTGTATGAAACTGTATTTCTTTGGATTAAGGTGCATCTTTTCACTCTCAAACAGGTTGTATACTAAATGTACACAGGTTTCCTAGGTTCTAATTCTTTTGGAAATATCTTTGGCCTTTTAGACATGTTTTAGGATTCATCTTTTCCTCTTCAATAATTTTATTATATGACTAACCTTGGGTATGCTGATGAATTTCTGAACCAAGGAAAGGGAGAAGGTTATTAAAAGGATATGAATACTGTAACTCTAAGGCTTGACGCCTCTTTACTTAATGTTAGTAAATATGTCTAAACAGACTTGTTGTTTTAGTTTTCTCTCATTCTTACCTGCTTTGAGTTGGTTAAATATAATTTTGCTCCAAGATTTAAAATTTGCAGCTTCACAAGGTCATCTTCATCAGTGAAGCTCTTGGCCAGTTTTCTTAAAACATCAGGGGCTATTTTTGGAACTCGTTCACAGTATTCTCCAGTAAGCCACAGAATGCTGGCCCTAGCCACAGGAACCTTAAAATAAAAAATGAGTAAACACACAATAATTTATGCATTTGTGAAATACATTTCCTCAATGGTATGCACGTTGGAAAAATTAAGATACTTGAAATAAAACCATCACAGTCAAACTAATGGTATTTTAGTATCAAATGCATACTTAGACCTAGTATAAGGCACAGAAACAAGACCTTAATAACAAATACTCAGTTTTAAGAAGCCTTCACTTCACAAGAGAGATCCTAGCCCAGGAGCGGGTAAGCCTTCAGGCTTGCAGAATACTTGGTTATTTTACCAGACTCCTGACAGCCACAAACTGGATTGGGTGCAAAACCATGGCAAAGGAAGGTGAGGGGCAGAAAGCCAGGCACAACATGGTGGTTCAGAGGGAACAGCCATTTTTACCTACTGTAGGTTTGGGGGGGGGGCGCGCTGCATATACAAGTACAGATTTACAAAAGAATGACTAGAGATCAAGGTTTTTAACAGTATAATTTTGCTATTGGGAGCAGAAATCTTTTTGCTGTTGCCATTGTTAAGCAACTGGGAATTGGAAACCACTCCCACTCTACCATGAAGCTTCTCAGTAGATTCTTGTCTAGTTCCTGCCCTACTTCATCAGAAACTGTTGGATGAAAGACTCAATGGGCGAGTCTGGTAACCTCCAATAATATGACAATTATGAATGGCACATGCATTTAGATTTGTTTGCTGGTTACATATAAAACCGCAAAAAATGAGTTATGCATACCTATATGTACCACAAGAAAAATAATTTACACATACAGTTCGTAACTGACATGTGAATACTTTGTACTCTGGTATCCAAACCCATTTGCAAAACATATTGTAACTGGGCACCCAGCATAAAAAAAAATATCTTCATGCTAGTTACTAACAAGATTCTAAATATTGGGAAATGTTAACATGCTCACTTTACAATATAACTTTTTTGTGTTTGATATGTTTCAACACCTGCTCTTCACAAGCCTCCTAAATAGTCCAATGCCAATTATATTACTCTTTTATCAAACCTTGGCTCTGTTGCCAACTCAGCTGCCAATGCTAACAAAAAGAGCTAAAGAGTAGAACAGTACAGTGGTACCTCGGGTTAAGTACTTAATTCGTTCCGGAGGTCCATTCTTAACCTGAAGCACCACTTTAGCTAATGGGGCCTCCTGCTGCCGCCGCGCCGCCAGAGCACAATTTCTGTTCTCATCCTGAAGCAAAGTTCTTAACCCGAGGTACTATTTCTGGGTTAGCGGAGTCTGTAACCTGAAGCATATGTAACCCGGGGTACTACTGTACAGTAGTACCTCCAGTTACGAACTTAATTCATTCCAGAGGTCCGTTCTTATCCTGAAACCGTTCTTAAGATGAGGCGCGCTTTCGCTAATGGGGCCTCCCACTGCGTGCCTGCCTCTAGCGCACGACTTCCATTCACTTCCAGGAGCACCTACTTCTGGGTTAGCAAAGCTCGTTACCCGAAGCGTTCACAAGAAGTACAGTACATAACGAGAGGCATTACTATAATAAACAATGATGCTTCATTTATCATGTTCATATTACTCCTCAACAGGAGGGCAGCAATACTTTAGTTTGACCAGTTGAACATTGTTGCCATCCAGAAATGTTGAGCTCCAACTCCCATCAACCCCTTCTAGAGTGGCCAATGCTTGGACTATAATTCCCATCATCCATAACAGTACCTGGAAGGCTACAGCTTTCCTTCCAACTAGGATCACAAGATGGTGATTAAATTGCTATTACTGGACAAGCTAACTAGGATGGTTCATACTATGAGGCAAAGTTGTCATGCCATTGATGTAATATTTTAGAAACTGCAACTGCTTTTTTACGCAACTTTGCCATACCTTTGGGATACTCACTTTAATTCTTCTCAGTAAATGATTAAGGCTTCATCATGCACATTTTATGTATCTGTGTGCATGTTCTGAATCACCACAAATACAAGATCTATGGGCATCATATATTTAAGCACTAGTCTGGTTACCACAGTCCAAAAGAGATCACATGAAGGTGAGTGAGCCGGCTGACAGGAGAGGGATGGAGCGCTCTGTCCGTCTTGTGCATGCAGCAAAGAAAAGCAACAGGCTACTGCATGAAGAACTTCTCCATCCTTCCTCTGCAAGCTCTTAGCTGGCTAGTATTTTTTTTAAGGGTGGAGCAAAGCTAAGTACCTTTTATTATCTTGTTTACAAAACTGGCCTACGAATTTTTGTGAGACGGATAGATGTCAATTCACCCTCAAAATTATGTTCCAAGTAGCATGTATTTCAAGCATGTTAGCATAATTTATTATGGCTCCTCCTAGCTCACTTTTTCTCAAATTCAAAACAGAGATGGCATGTTTATGTCAACCAAAAGAAAATGCTATCTACTACATTCCTAATCTACCTAACCATTTATTTGATTGATAAGGTAACTACCACTAAATTATTTGTCATCTATCAGAAAGTGAGGATGCAAGCAAGAGAAAGTTAGTATACAAATGTTAGAATATACTGATAACACAGATATGACTGGCTTAACCATGATAGAGAGAGATACAAAACTGGAAGTAATATGCACACAAATATTATTTTATTGACATCTTACATCCATGCAATCATCTGTGAAATAGTAACCTGCATTTTAAAACACATGTAAGATTAAAATGAAGTATTCCAATGCTCAAGAGCTGCAGTGTAGTAGGATCTAACTGGATTGGTCCCTTGAATTTAAATTACCTATATATCAAGAAATAACTAACTAAAAAGGTCTCCTTTCCAGTCTTCCACATCTCATCTTTCCCTTGCCCCAAGGGCAACACTATTTGGAGATATTGATTTACATGAATCTTTGAATCTTGGTTGTTGTAGGATAGTTAATATATTCCTGTGCATGACTCAAAACACATAAAGGTCCAGTATTTCGCCCACTGTTTTAGTTCATTGGATCTATTTTAACTTACATTAATATCCTGAGTTATTCTCAAGTAAAAAACCTCAGTATTTTTTAAAAAGAAAAAGAAGAAAAAAGGCTTGCTTAACTCTTGGTCACCAGACTAAACATAAATGCCCATTTCGCTATTTGTCTGTTTACTTCTAGTGGAAAGGTTTTCATGATTTATGAATTCTCTTGCTCCATGAACATGATGAACAGATGTATATTCTCAAGTGACCTTAAGTGTCATACAGAATGTGCTCTCTAAAGTTTGTGGGACCTAAGTCAACTAGCATGATAATCTTCAACTGGTGAAACTGGGACCCAAGCTAGGTTACAACAAGAGCACAACTACCATTCAAATTTAAAGCAAATAATTAAGAAATGGGTCCCCAAATGCATGTTTGGGTTATAACTGAGTCTGATTTAGGAGGCTTTAATGAAAAATAGAGCTGTGAATTATTGTCTAAGGCTCTAGGAAAATAGCCCTGAATGCTGATATATCCTGCAACCCACCACCTCTGGTCCATTTATGCCAAGATATAAGCCAGTTTGCTTCTGCACTGGTGCATTCTGCATCAACCACAACCTTTAAATAGTATTCAAGGTCAGCCTCAACTTGAGGCTCCAGAAGAGTGAGGAATACCATTACCAGAGAAACCACTGGGATCTGTTTTGTGCTGTATATAGCTATGAAAGGGAAAGGCCATTTAAAGTCCATTAACTACTCAAAGAGCACCATAAACAGTTTTTTTTTTTTAAAGAAGGCATCCTATATATTCTCTGGCACTATATCACGACCTGTTGTTTTCTCCAGGACAGTGCATGCCATATTGCATTTGCTGAACTGAACAACAGGAACTAGAAATATTGTATACGTAGATCATCAGCTTCTTATAGCAAAATTCAAGCTTAATCTGAAGAAAGTAGGAAAAACCATTGGGCCAGTAAGATCATGACCACTGGTCCCATCACCTCCTGGCAAATAGGGGAAGAAATGGAGACAGTGAGACATTTTACTTTCTTGGGCTCCATGATCACTGCAGATGGTGACAGCAGTCACGAAATTAAAAGACGCTTGCTACTTGGGAGAAAAGCAATGACAAACCTAGACAGCATCTTAAAAAGTAGAGACATCAACTTGCCATCAAAGGTCCGTATAGTTAAAGCTATGGTTTTCCCAGTAGTGATGTATGGAAGTGAGAGCTGGACCATAAAGAAGGCTGATTGCCAAAGAATTGATGCTTTTGAATTATGGTGCTGGAGGAGACTCTTGAGAGTCCCATGGACTGCAAGAAGATCAAACCTCTCCATTCTGAAGGAAATCAGCCCTGAGTGCTCACTAGAAGGACAGATCCTGAAGCTGAGGCTCAAATACTTTGGCCACCTCATGAGAAGAGAAGACTCCCTGGAAAAGACCCTGATGTTGGGAAAGATGGAGGGCACAAGGAGAAGGGGACGACAGAGGACGAGATGGTTGGTCAGTGTTCTCGAAGCTACCAGCATGAGTTTGACCAAACTGCAGGAAGACAGGAGTGCCTGGCGTGCTCTGGTCCATGTGGTCACGAAGAGTCAGACATGACTAAATGACTAAACAACAACAACAAAGATTAGAAATCGGGCCTTTAAGTTTCATTGGTCAGTCCTGTGAAACACCCTGCAAAAAGAGATTCAGAAGGCACCTTCGGTGTCAACACCTGCTGAAAACTTTTTTGGGTCCTCCATGTCTATGCAGGCAATTAAGAGTACATCCCCCACAATGGACTATTAATGTTTGTTTTTAATTTATTTTTGTTTTCAACTTGCTTTTAACTTTTTATGACGTTAGTGTATGATTTTATAATTTTATATTGTTGTAAACTGCTGTGATAGATTTTTTTAAATGCAGCAGTATATAAAGAAAGCATAATTTTAAAAATTGTATGAATGGCAACAAGCAAGACTTCTTTAGAGATATTGTCACTAGAAAACATTCTGAGCTATACATCTCATTAGGACTACCTTTCACCCTCCCAGCTAGGAAGGAGGGCTAATGAGTCTAACATGCTCTAGAAAAAGTCAGCAGCTCCCCTGGTAAAATCTGACAAAGAACATCCTCTTGAAGGTAAGGGATGAACTACTTGAACAGTTACTGGCATAATTATCCTGTCCAATAAAGCCTAATAAGCACCAGCCTTTGTTTCATTTCTCTAAGGATGTCCCAAGATGATTCAGAAAACCAGATACCAATTGATTATTTCCACAGGTTCACTAATCTTGACTTACTTTGTGCTCTCAAAGTGTCTTTTGTCATGGAGTTCCCTACTTGACCAGTAATAACCTGAGCTTCTTGTTCTAGAAAGGAACCACCTCTTTACTTCACATAATGTGCTTGGTTACTATACGCATGACATCCCATTACAATACAGACATATACCCTATGGTATTTCATTCTATACTTCATACAGCTGCACAGATGAAAATGTCCATAACTAAAGACCCTAATGCATTCTACTTAAACTAGATCCCAACAAAGAATTATGGAAACACTGAATTATTAGTCTAATTCAGAATATAAAGTACAATTCTATGACAACAGCATTTTAATTTTGAAACCTCCAGTGACAAAGTGAAAAGATGCACTGAACATCTATTATGCAAGAAAAGTTTTAAATGCTTGAGTACATTTGCTGAATGAAATGTGGTTAAGACTGATGTCATTAGTATACAGTGGGAAAGGGGTTATTTCTAACGTTCCAAAGGTTACGCTGCATTAAGACCTTACTCCCAAACTATTATTTTAAATTGGACTAAAGAATAGTAATTGAGTGGTACATTAAATTTCCAAGTATAGAAGAAGTTCAAGCTGCCTGCAGAACTGACAGATACTTCTAAATAAGAATATATGGGTAACTTCAGTTTTCAGTTATGATAAATTATCTAAAGAAATCTCTATTATCCACTTGTGTTTAAATGTTACAGTAGTACCAGATGTTACACATGGCCACAGTTTATACTAAAGACATAAGTCTCTAGTCAAGGGAAGGAACATAAGAAGAACCCTGACAGATATGACCAAATATCCATCTGTTCTCACAAGTGCACACACTCCTTAGTTAGGGCTGCAAAAGGTTTCAGAGATATGTTCTTCACAGGCTTTAATTGTATATGAGACTGTGCAGAAATCATTAAGAACATAAAGCTTCATATATTCATTTATTCAAATATATTTATACGAATACCTCCTAATGTAGCAAGAAAATGCAGCTTTATGAAAGAGTTTTTTCATTTGGCCTAGGCTACACAGTCACTATGTAAACATTAAGGCATGGATCTGGACTGAGGCTACAATCCTATCCACACTTACCTGGGAGTAAGTCCCACTGAATTTAATGGGGCTGACTATAGACTTATTAGATTATCTGAAGTTACACTCCCTAAGAATTTTGCACAACAAAGGCTATCTGTCAAATCTATGGCCATGTAGGTCATCATAATAGAAGATATATACAGAACTGATAAACATATCTGAGTATTTTGATAATGTCGGTATCATGTAACATTTCCAGATTTGATTGTGCCCAATCCCTTTAACATGTAAATGTTTGCATATAATATTGGAATCCTTCCGTCATCACATTTTATATAAAGGTGATTAACCTGTGGCCCAGCAGATGTTGTTGGACTCAAGACTCCAATTAGCTCCAGCCAGCATGGCCAATGGTCAGAAATTCAGGAGCTGTAGTTCAGTGATACTTGTGTGGCCAAATGTTAATCAACCCTCATTAAGAAGTTTACAAGCAGATAAGAAGATATGTCAAGGCCTTCATTGTCTTTTCCAGTGTTGTATAAGTGGGAACCTTGAACTTATAAGAACACAGGAAATAATGGATTCATTATATAGCTCTGCATTGCATTATCCTCAAAGGCCGAACAGGATTGTAAATTGCATTGCCTGATATTTTATTCCACATAGCATGAGCAAGTGGTTAAGTGCACTTTTCAAACCTTTATGTCAGAAAGCAGCTTTTGCTACCATTTGAACCCATTAACTTGTCTGCAAAAACAAACAAAAACAACGAGGCCTTGGTTTTTTAGAGCAGTTACAAGACAGACGTCTAGAAAGATTTTATAAATCATTCTGTAAGCAGTTCCACTTGAAAGCTGTGGTGCTTCAAAAGCTCACCTTATTTATGATACACACCTCTGGATAACACACAATATAATTTTGATTTTTCAAGTCTAAAGTTTATCACATAAAACATCCAATATACTTCATGTTTTAGCTGAGAGATGGTAGCAACCCCACAGGATCTCAGATAAAAAACTGGAATTAACTTAATACCCTCAGGTATACATTTTTCCTACTATAAACAGAGTCTAAGCTTTTAATGTTCAAGTCTTAAACAACTGAATCATCCTACCTGGTAATCTTGCTTTGGTTTGATAAAACTGGAAGATTTCCTGGGTCAAATTTAATGTGATTCTTCCACACAATAGTGTAGTTTACACTAAGGTTGCCAGACGTCCCCGTTTCCTGGGGACAGTCCCCGGATTTACAAATCAATCCCCATACAAAATCAACTGAAGTTGAAAAGTGTCCCCAGATTCATTGAAAAAAATCTGGTAACCTTAGTTTACACCCAGCAGATTCTAACCCTACAACTACCACCCAGAATGTGGCTACTATGACTTAACCAAACAGATTTGAACTATGGTGATTGTATTATGGCATAAGAAACTGGCTTACATATACTTACTCTCTCTCTCTCTCTCTCTCTCTCTCTCTCTCTCTCTCTCTCTCACACACACACACACACACACACACACACACACTTAAAATTCTTTACTTGTATTAAAAATGGTGATTTAAGGCTTTACTCCACAAACATATCCACAAATATAGTCAAGACACACTTTGCACCCACACACTACATCCTAATATTTCTCTGTCAATTCTTGATTCCCTAGTTACTTTGGGTAACTAAGAGGCTGAATGGAATAAATACTCACAGTAATACTGTCCAAGAGCTTGGCCATGCGCTTTATTATTTCGCCATGGTGTGCTGGCTGTGTCTGCAGCAGTTTCTTAATTACAACAACACTTTCAGCAACTACTATTTCTGGTAAAGACAAAGACAATAATAATTTTAAAAGAGGAAAATATTCACATAAAAGCAATATCATTTAACACAAATAAATCATTAAAGTATTTAGATGTTTTGAAAATATACTTTGTAAAATCAATACAATAATTTTGTGTGTGTCAGATGCAGATCACTTTCCAAATTTTAACAGATCTCTGTCAAGCAAAATAAAACCATAAAGAGAAGAGGCTTGGCATTCAAAATCTTTAAAATCTTATTTTCTAGAACTATGTGTGTTTTACTACTCTTAGTATTTGCATCCTTGCTATTTGTGAAGCTCTGATAAAACAGATATTGAGAAACATACAAAGCAATAGCCATAATCTTAGCTTTGTAATTGCCTGAAAAACTGCAAATATGTTTCGAAACCAAGTCATATTGATTTAGGTAAGCAATGTTCTGAAAATTGTTTTCATCAATTTAGCATCTAATTGTGTAATATCCTTTTCCCTGGTTCTAAAAAATAAAGCACACATGCCATTTAGAGTATACTGATGCTCAGGATGTTTGAAATAATAGAGCTAAATAAAGGTGGTAGTTCAAAGATTTACAGGGATGTTATGCAACAAAGTACTTTATTGAACAAGGAATATTCAAAGCTTGATTGAACTAACATACGTTTATAAAAACTAGTAAATCAATCACATTAATGCCAATTCTTAGCCAGGAATTACACTGAAAAGAAAAGGGCAAACCTGGCCAAATGTACTATGTTCTTACTGCAGCCTAATAGGAAAAGCAAGACATTTTATTCAATCTTCCTTCCACTAAACCACATTTAAGTGTGACGAGAACAAGCCACAGTGAACCGTGGGTTTGCACACACTGACACAGCTACATTTGGAAGCTTCTGCTTATGATTTCCATTAACAGTTTAACGAATTGCCTGAACACTAAAGTATAGTTAATGTTAACTGTTGTTGTTTACACAAGCCAGCTTCATAACCTATGGTTTTAAGTTACTTATCACAGGCAAGCCATATTTCAACCAAATCATATTTAAGATTAAGCACAGTCTGTCAGGTTGGACTCCACAGCTGCAGTTAATCTAAACCAGAAGCAAGAGCTTCTGAACTCCTCCTTATAGCTGAACCAGAGGGGGAGGGGACAGGAATATTGGGAGGGAATGTCTTGCCTTGCAGAAGTCTTGCTGTGGCACATTCTTGTATCCATGAATCTATGGCTTATGCATGATGTCCTAACTACTAATCATCTAAGCTTTTACACAGCTTTCTAGCAAGCATTAGTTAATAATGCCCAATGTTCTCAAAGTCTATCATTTGTATTCTTTACTTCAGGTATGGGGAACCACTGACCCTCCAGATGTTGCTGAAATCCAACTCCCATCAGCTCCATTTCCAGAAAGGTTTTGCTGCATGAACTGCAGTCATCATATACCCAAATGAGCTCATTCCATCAGACATTACTAATAGAACATTGAAATTTCTTTCTGTCTTCCTTTAGAACACACTTTAAAGCTACTGAAGGTATCATATGCCAGGAATAAAATTTATTCTATATTATTTGTTTGCAGACTATAACCCTTTAGGCACTATCTTTTTTTTATTTTCCTGAGAAAGAGAAAGAACAATTGGTCTTACCTGAAGTGGAAATTTAAGACTGGAACGCTGTAGACAATGGAGTGGGTACATCTCTTGTCAGCTGACACAGACAGGAGCAAAAATCTGTAAGTAGGCCTGGCTTCCTCAGTTTTTCAGATCTGCCAAGCAGCCAGGCACTGACAGCCACTGAAACAAAACCCAATCCTATCTGCCTACTTCTGCCTACCCTGCTCAGGAAGAAACTACTAGAGAAGTGAAGGGGGGGGGAGGCACAGAATTGAAAGACTAAACATAGAGAAGTGCATCACAGAGCAGCGTAGGGCGGGGTCCATGGTCTATGGCATTCCAGTCTTAAATCTCCACTTCAGGCAAGACCAATTGTTTTATTTACTTCCTGGAATGCCGTAGCCAATTGAGTGGGACATGCCGCAGCGGAGAAAAATATGGGCGGGTCCCAGCTCTGCAGATGCACCAACTACAGAACTTGGTGGAAGACAGTATGACCAAAGGCTACATCAGCTGAGGATGATTGGTTCAATGTGTAATGTTTGGAAAAAGTACTAAAAGATGATCAAATGGCCACTTTACAAATATCCAGCAAGGAACAATGGCCAAGAAAGCAGCAGATCAGGTGGCAGCAGACCTGGTTGAATGAGCTAATACCTGCGTTGCCCAGGGCAAATTGAGGGAATCGTACGCCAGGAAAATACAGGCCCTAATCCACCTCACTAAGGCTGTACTAGTGACCTTGGCCCCTTAGGTAGAAGGATGAAAGGATACAAATAAGGAATTTGTCTTCTGGAAGGGTTTCGTTCCGTGAATGTAAACTTTGAGAGCTGTGCGGACGTCCAAGGAATACCACACCTTTTCCTTCATTCCTTCTGAAGGTGCTTTCCAGATTTCATGTGCAAGAGGAGTTGGTTCTTCCCACCTTTTGCCCTAGCCCAAAATATCCGAAGGAAAAGGTTTGGTATTCCTTTGACGTCCGCACAGCTCTCAGTTTACATTGAGGGTCCGGATGGAGAAATGGTCCCTGCTGCAATAGGGTGGGTGATACTGGAAGATGGAAGGGCAGAGCCACTGACAGAGTTTGAAGCTCCAACAACCATGGTCTTTGGGGCCAGAAGGAGGTTAGAAGCACCACTCGAGCCTTTTCCCATCTGATTTTGTGAAGAACTCAAGGAAGAATTGATTGAGGGGGAAAGGCTTAGAGCTTGCCTTGAGGCTACAGGGCGATTAGGGCATCCCATGCTTCTGCTTGAGGGTCCTGGAACCTTGAATAATAACGTGGCAGTTGAGGACTGGCTTTGCTCGCAAACAGATCCACTTGGAACAGACCCCAGAGAACTTGATGGAATATACGTCTGGCTAGCATCCACTCTCCAGGGTCCAGATGTTTGCGGCTCAGCCAATCTGCCTAATAGTTGTCATCTCCGGCAATATGTTCCGCTCATAGGGAGAGCAGATGGCATTCATCCCAGTTAAAAGAGACAAGCAGCTTCCGTCTGAAGAGTGACAGATCGAGTGCCACCTTGATGGGTGATACGGGATTTCGCCATGGAATTGTCGGTCCGTATCAGGACGTGGTGTGGACAGAACCGCCAAGCAAAGTGAATGATTAGTAGTCTGGCCACCCGCAGTTCCAGCCAGTTGATGGAGTTAAGATTTTTCTAGATCCAGCCAGAGACCTTGGTTCCAGCAGTGGGCTCTCCAATGCTGGAGGCTTGCATCCATGATAATCAGTTGTGAAAGGGGGAAAGCATCTTCTTGGCCTTCTGTCCTGCCTTTGACTAATAAGAATTTCCCTTGATTCTATCAGGACATCTTTTAGTGCCCCGTTTCCAAAAAGCTGACTGCCCAAGAAGGGAACGGTGGAAAGATTCACTTTACATGCTGTATCAGCATTCCAATTTTTTAACCAAAGAGTGTCTCTAGCTGTTACTTGGGATGACATTGCTGTAGCTGCAAACTGCATAGAGTCCATAGTGGCATCTGCCATAAAGGCCTGAGCTTTCAAGAGTTTAGAGAAAGTTTGGCATTGTCAGGCAGAATCTTGGGGGGGGGGGGATTTTATAGCAGATCCTCAAGCCACACAATACAGGCTTGGGCACTAGATGTTGCGGTGCAGGAGGCCCTCATAGACAGGACTGCTGCATCATGGATTTTGCATAGAGCAAACTCAAGTCTCCTATCCATGATATCATGAAGTTGGGCATCTCCTTCACAGGGAACCAAATGGCGTGAGGAAAGATTCAAAATTGGCCTGTCTTATCAAAGTTTTAATATAGGCCATAAATTTTGGGTCTAAGGTATTTAATTTATCTGCTAAGGTGGCATTTTACTTAGAATGCATGGAAGAATCCAGTTCTGACTTTGCAATGGCCTTTAACACTGACAGCACCAAAATGGAATTAGAAGAGGTGCGACTATCAGTTAGTAGGGATATATCGCTATCTGGCTTTGGTGTCAAGGATGATAATCCAAAAGCATGCATAATTTTATGTTTTAGAATGGGAGCACAAACATACAGAGAGAAGCTCATCCTGCACTGATGCACCACTCCTTTCATCATCTATTTCAGTTTCCATAAGGAAGTAGGGTAGGATAAAGAGACATAACCATCATTTCCATCACTGCCCACTAGTGTAAAGGGGTTAGGAGAGGATTCTCCTACATTAGTTCCCACTTGCTGGAGAAAGGAATCTGTCTTTGGTAAGGCCAGTCACTTGGTGGGAATTTCTAATTGGAGATCAGATGATAGTGAAGCAATAAGTGCTTCTTTCAACTGCTCAATTAATGGTGCTGGATTGGTAGATTGAGGGTTTTGTACCCCTTGATCATTATCCTTGGAAAATCCTAAAAATTCTGATTGAGAGTCAGATAAGCTGATGTTAAGATGTCTTTCACCAGTAGGTGGTAGCAAATGATTAGCATTCACATGGCCAACATTACTTTTAGGTAAGGGGGACTGCACTGTAGTGGAGTCCTGAGATTGAGGAATAGGTGTAGGGGAAGGGCGTTTTCTATGAATTGGGGGGCGAGGCTTGTTGTGTCCTCCAACCTTGGAAGGTAAGAAGTGTTAAAGTTTTTGCTTGGTTTTCTTTGGAGGTGGTTCAGTCACACCTTGAGAGGGCTCCATAGTGGAGGACAAGATGGATACATTCTCTCACAATATTGATAGCAGTGGAAGCCAGATGGGCACACAACTCCTTACGCTGAATTGTGGACCACTCCGTCTTCACTTTTAAGGTGAACCGGGAGGAATTAGCCAGCCTCAGACCTCCGATGCCACTACTGCAGACTATGGGGGAAGGCAGTGTGATTCAGTCAAGCTCCACACATACTCTCTCCATGTCACTTAAGCGAACTGGAGGAGGTTAACTCTGGAGGTTGTATTGGTAACAGGCAAGCACTGCATCACCAAACAAAGTGGACCAGGAGGCAATACTACGAATGGTGTAAATACCCCTCTCCCTCTGCTGTACCACAGACCCGGAGTGCAGTAGTAGGACCATGGAACACACATAGAGACACACTAGATTAATAAAAGGCAGCTGCACACCTACACAAATAACAAAGGAAATAAATGTGACCCCAGAAATTTTGTGGCGGGGAAAAAATAATGTCTGAAAGAAAAGCTTAGAAAAAAAGAAACGCTGCAGCGGTGCGTTGAAATCGAAAGGAGGTGGCAACAGACAAAGTGGGCAGCTGTCATGCACTGCAGCAGTGGAACAGAGACAACCAAGTAAGGGCACAAAAACAAACAACAAGAATAAAATGCCTTAAAGGAAGGAACAAAGAAAAGGGTTCTAAGTGCCTTAAATAAAATAAAAAAGAGGGGGGGGGAGAGGGAAGAACTAGTAGAAAAATAAGGCCAAGGAAAAAAATCAGAAAACTAATAACCAATAAACTTAGCTAGTCAGTAGAGCTGAGGAGGAACGTTCTGCCGCGTCAGGTAGGAAAAAAACTGAGGAAGCCGGGCCTACTTCTCACAGATAAAAAGCTTTGCTCCTGCCTGTGTCAGCTGACAAGAGATGTACCCACTCCATTGACCACAGCATTCCGTGAAGTAAATTAAGCAGGTAATAACTGCTTAAACCTGAATACTACTGGTCAGGAAGAGAAATAAATCTCTTGTTAAAATTCTGGTATGGAAGGTGACGAACTGTTCCAACCTATGTTGGAACTTAGCCAACACTGCTCCTTTGCACAGCATCATCAGGAGGCAATGGTTTTCCTGAAAGAATGGGGGGAGATGCTTAATCCTAGTCCTGCCCTTTGCTTTTCCGTGGCAACTCCCATCCAAGATGCTTTCCTACAAATTTGGTTCCAGACCAATAGTTGTAATAGAGTTGTAGGAGGGAAGCAGCTGGTGGGGGCACGGTTAAACACTTCTTTCCTCTCCTCCCTTTTCAAATCTGCCCCTCCGGAAACTGCATGTCAAGGGAAAAGTGACACCTGATATAAACTCACAATGGAATTTTTAGTTTTGCCTGAACTATATGCTAGATTCAAATGTTTAATTATATGCATACAAATAAATATGTGGATTGACTTCCAAGTAAAGCCAAGCACCTATCAATCCAGGTGAATATACTGATGACATTCCACATGCAAAGCAGTAGTAAAGGCAAAAAATGGGTACCATGGATTTATTTTGGCACCTCATGAGATTATAAGCAGACCTGATTTCCTTATGTTTTTCCTTCTATAAGATTTAATGTTGTTTTTTGAGAAATAATTACACAGTACTGGCTTAGCTTTTATGCCTGTTTGAATTTCCCCTCTTTTGTATATTAATATAGAAGAAAATAAACGATGAAGCATGGACAACTTTGTTGGCGGCAGTCCTAAACTGTTTGATATGCTATCTTATTTAGCCACTTACAAACATAAAAACCCCACATTTCCCTGCTTGTAGCACCCTCTGCAGTACAGCCACTTTAATGCAACTGGGGAAAAAACATCACAATGCTCTGGATGAAGACAACATTCTACAAATTTTAATTATAGTACTTTAAAATATTTCAGATATCAGTATCAACTGTATACTGGCAGCAACCCATACTGATAATTAAAAAAGGAAATAATTTTAAAGAACTACAAACAGGAACTATAAACAATGCCACTGTTTATTCAGAGCATGTCATTTAAGACAAACACTATACTGTTTTTATCTGGTTCTATCTGGGAATACTACCAGAAAATACAAGCTGCCAGTCACTCAAAATACAAAATAGAACAATTAACTTACCATCCCTGTTAGACAGCAAACACACTAGGCCGTTAAGACATGTGTCAGTCACTTCCGATATGTTGGTTGCACATCTGCCTATTGCCTGAATTGTAGCTGCAGCAAATTGTTTATCTTGGCTTTTCACATAGGTCTGAAGAAAATAGGAATTTCAGTCTTCAACACATTGGTCTCATCAGTTAAAATCTTTAACAAACCTATCCTTCCCTTTGGAAGCTACCTTCAGTTTTTTAAATTAGCAAATGTGAGTGATATAGAAATAGGGCAACAGGCTATCTTTAGTTACCCAATGCCAGAAGGGATTCAGCCACCATGTATACTAGTAGTGGGTAGCAACTCAAAGCCAGTGATTAGTTTGGGTGCAAGAACAGCATGGTTCATGAATAGTTCTCAGAAATATTTCAATTCCGTTAACTTGCTGAATCCAACTAAGAACAAACAAACAAACAAACAAACAAATGGCGATAGTGAAACAATTGCTGCATGTGAAGATGTAAAAAAATGGGTTCTTTGGAACACCACAGATGTTCCAAATATAAATATTATATACCAGTATGTTCTGAAACAACCTATCTTTGGTCAAGAGCAATGCGAATCAATCAAAAAATATAATCAGAACTTAAGACAACTCCTTTCTAGAATACTAGTATCTAGGGAGCTTTTGCCCATCTGCAACTTGTAGCAGAATCAAGCTGATTTACAACAAAATACCCCTCACTGCGAGAAGCAAAGCTACAGGGAACCAGGCAGAGGGCCTTCTCGGTAGTGGCGCCCGCCCTGTGGAACGCCCTTCCAGCAGATGTCAAAGCGATAAACAACTACCTGACATTCAGAAGACATCTTAAGGCAGCCCTGTTCAGGGAAGTTTTTAACGTGTGATATTTTATTGTATTTTTGGTTTTTATGGAAGCCGCCCAGAGTGGCTGGGGAGGCCCAGCCAGATGGGTGGGGTATAAATAATAATAATATTACTATTATTATTATTATTATTATACAAACCATATTTTGTGTTCTATGGGTGATATTCACGATCACAAGTGGACTTCCCCTTACTACCTGCCCCCAGCCCCTGTAACCTCCCATGCACTTTCAAAGTATGCGTCAGAGGGTTGGACGACCCTCCATAACAGATCTGGGGTGCACATTAGGGCTATAGGTTTGAGAAAAGCAAGAAGTCCCATTACACAACTGGAAAACCACTGCACAGTTGGGCAGGCATCACTAGATAAAGTTTCAAAACCTTTAAAATAAAAGAAAGGAAGCTGTTTTTCTAATGGAAAAATCTCGAATCAAAAAAATCTCGAATCAGCTTAAGCATATGCTTCAAGTGATGTTTCATAGAATAAGAATGATGTACAAACCTGAAATTCTCTGAGAAGAGTTGAAATGTTGGCCTCATTTGCTAAGTTAGTTAAGATTTCAAGCTAAAAGAGAAAAGAATCTGATTAGGAAAACTTGGAAGAATAAGGAATGTTTTCTACATTGTGAACAGTTCTGAATTACAAAACGAAAAGCCCTCAGCAAGTTGAAGGTTGGAAAATAAATCACCATGAATTTTTAATAAGAGAACTGTTGTCAGGATTAAAGGAATTGATTTGAAAGCTGTATGTTAGCTCATATAATCCATATGGATTGTAAGAACTCCTAACATGCCCCATGCCTAAGGCAATGTTCTGAAGCTTCTATCCAGGTGTAGAAGAGAGGCCTTTTCTGAAGTTGGAAAGAAGAGCTAGAAAAATAAACACTAAGACTGTATTATATAATGCTTCAGGAGTTGGGAACCACCTCCCTGTTGGCCTAATTAGGCCTGCCATACTTCCCCATATGGCCTGAAAGGCTGTTGTGGGCAAGCCTCACTCACCTGCCCGACACCTGAGTAAGTCTCTACCCCACTCTCCAGTTTTAAGCTGCTGCAGTGTTGGGACTTTTCCTCAGACACTGGAATCACTGACCCACAGTGCCTCCATCTTGGCAAGATTCAGGTATGTTCCCTCATCCATCTCACCACTGCATCCAGGTGCTAGTTCATGGTCTGCACTGCCTCTCCCAATTCAGATGTTAGGGAGAAATAGAGCTAAGTATGATCAACATATAAATGACATCTTGCCCCAAATCTCCCCATGACCACTCCCAGAAGCTTCATGTAGCTATTAAATAACATTGGGGATAAAATGGTGCCCCAAGGCATCCTATAGCGTATTTGCCAGAGGGCTGACAATGCTACTCTGTGAACTCAGCCTTGGACCAGAACTACTGTAACACAGTACAGTGGTACCTCGGGTTACAGACACTTTGGGTTACAAACTCTGCTAACCAGGAAGTGGATGCTCCAGGTTAAGAACTTTGCCCCAAGATAAGAACGGAAATCGCATGCCAGCAGTGCAGTGGCAGAAGGCCCCATTAGCAAAAGTACGCCTCAGGTTAAGAACCGTTTCAGGTTAAGAACGGACCTCTGGAATGAATTATGTTCTTAACCCGAGGTAGCACTGTAACCCCAATTTCCATTCCTTGGAGCCAGTCCAGGAGGACACCATAATGAATGGTAATGAAAGGTAAAGAAGCAGAAGCAGGGTCATATGCCTCTTGTCCCACTCTCAGCAAAGACCAATTCAAACCAGATTCAAAAAGGTCTAGATAGATGACCTTTTACACTGCCTTCCCTAGGAAGCAGATCTTTGCAACTGGTTCCATAACAACTTTTTTAGGAGTGGCTCTCTCAAGGCAACAGGGGCCACCCCTTCATGTTATGAAGTGTTAACTACATTCTGGACTCAAACAGTCAAACACCCTTTGTGAGATCCAATAAGCCAAAAGGGACAAGAATCAATAGGGTCTATGGCTGGGTGAATAGCCACAAGCACCCTGTCAACCTCATCTGGCTGCATAAGCTGAAACCTATTCCACAACACATCATCAGTTGTGGCGCTGGGTACCTGACTTGGAACTGAAGAGTCAAGGTCACTCTGAAGTTGAGAGACTTTAGACTCAAAACATGTTAAGTCATTATACTCTGTACTCAATTCACAATTTCACATCTGCATTTCTAGTGGTGTGTATATATATAATATACAGAAATTTATGTAATCCCAATCTTTCTAATAACTAATTACGGAAGAAAGTTGTTCTCTTTTCCCCTGCTACATCATTCTTTGCTTCCTATACAGTAGATCAGGCTTCCTCAACCTCAGCCCTCCAGATGTTTTTGGCCTACAACTCCCATGATCCCTAGCTAGCAGGACCAGTGGTCAGGGATGATGGAAATTGTAGTCTCAAGACATCTGGAGGGCCGAGGTTGAGGAAGCCTGCAGTAGATTTAAACACATTACATGTAACAACTTACGTTTCTGTCCTCTTTGACATTAGTAGAGATTAATTAAATGCAGATCTTTTACTTATTGCTTACTACAAATTGCACTAAGGTTCTGCATTAAAAAAAAAATTGTCTTCCTTTTAAAGACTCAGCAAGCGATTTTATGCTTACTAGAAAGCAAGCCCTGTTCAACCCAGGTTTTCCTGCTAATTAAACGTGCAAGAGTATACTATCTACAGTTTAAATTGTTCACAACACAGAGTACCGTATATACTTGACTATAAGCCGACTTTTTCAGAACATTTTTTATGTCCCCCTTGGCTTATACTCGAGTGAGGGTCCTTTTAGGCTGCTCCTTCCTCCTCCTCCGCCTTTGCCACTGTCGGTGGCGGCAGAGGAGGAATGAGCAGCCCGAAAGCAGCCCTTTTGACTACTCCTTCCTTCTCCTCCGCCTTTGCCGCTGTTGGCGGTGGAGGAGGAGCGAGCAACCCGAAAGCAGGTTTGTGGTGTGGTGAACTGGCTTATACTCAAGTCAATAAGTTTTCCCAGTTTTTTGTGGTAAAATTAGGTGCCTCGGCTTATATTTGGCTCGCCTTATACTCGAGTATATACGGTATATTCCTCATAATATTGCTCAAGATAAAATTTCTAAAGAGATGGGTTGGAACTTTGCTTTTTTTGTTTTAGTATTACAAAAGTGTTATCTTAAGGTCAATGCTGAGGAACAATTCATCCTATTAAGAATAATTAGTGTATTTAATATAAATATAAAATATAAAACCATACCTTTAATGTCTTGATCATAGTTGGATCAGTTGACCTAACGTAGAAACTCTTCAAGTAAGGCACAAACATGCCCTGGGGAGGGAAAACACAAATTAACAATATTTAGTAATTATACTGAGGTTAAAATGTAGCAATTTTGAAGTTATGTATTCAAAACGTCAAACCTTGTGTTGGATTGACATCGTTGCTATATTCTGGAGAACAATGTACTGTACTTCCCTAAAAGTCAACGTTAGATAATTAATATGCATAACTCTCAAGCACTGCTCTATTAGAAACATTTTTAAAGAGCTAGATTCAAAAGTAAAGGTTATTTAAATTCTTAGAATGCTCTTCAAAATGATTTTGAAGATATGTTATATAATGGAATATCAAAGTTCTTTCTTTAAAGTACTAAATGGGTTCAGAGTTATTGCAAACACTGCCAACATTGGTGGAAATGAAATCTGGTACACTCCTTTGAGAACCTTGATTAAACCCATATAGTCAAAGTAAATTTACAGAAGCATACTTGGTTTCATTTCATTTTAAAAAGGCAGGATAGGTGTATGTAGGAACTAACATGAGAGAATGGTGGCAGGAGAGGGAATGCATAAATCCTGAAGCTTAATCTTTAAAACCTACTTCCATTGTATGCTTGTGCCAGATCTTGATTTTGAACCAAATTTATACCTCATGAATGTACACTATCCTTCTTTTCCAGTGAGCTTTATAAAATTGAGCTCATTAAATACTATTAACATGTTTCAGATTTTGTAAATATTGATCAAATCCATGTATGAATACCTAAATTACTCTTATACAAATGAAAACCAGTTTACCCTTTCATAACTTTTTACCAGCCACTGTTGGAAAAATCAGCAGAAAAGTATGCTTGATTTACCTGTTACTACGAAGTAAACGTACTAATGATTTAGCAACAATTCCAGCTTCAGATTTCGGTGCTACATGCCAATAAAGTTGTGCAATTGCCATCACCACCTGAAAAAATGATGACAAGTCACCTCCTTTCATCTGGTAATTACGCTTTTCTTTCACATAGCATAAACGTATTTGCATACAGAAATTTTTAATTTCTTATGTTCTTTGAAGCAAAAGAACATATTCAAAGACATCAGGTATTACATTATTTTCTCTGAATTATAAGCAGCTTTCTTAGCAGATGAAAAAACAAGTGTAGGGAAAAAAGCTAGCTTCAAGGTCCACCCCCCTCAAGCTTTAAAATATACTAAGCCAGAATACATGGCAAGGTAGGCCTGCACGTTACATGGTGGTTATGTTTGGATATCTATTTGGATATCTATATTTTTTTTTAAGATATTTATTAAAATTTCCAGTAAAAGCATACAAATACCAATACAGACAACAACATTAAAAAAAAACAGAACAAAAAAAACCAAACAACAAGTATAATTTCAAATCTTATTTTCTCAACCTATTTTTCCTGACTTCCTCATACCTCCCCATTTTGTATTCTAATTTCATTATCCTGTCAGCAAATCCATTCCCATATTTCCCAAAAATTTTCGCTAATTCCATTCCTTTTCTTAATCAAGGTCTCTGAAAAACCACATTATTTTTAAGACCCCTGTCTATCTAACATTCATTAATCTTATAGTATTTATTAAGATAGTCTTTAAATTTCTTCCAATCTTCTTCCACTGTCTCCTTCTCCTGGTCGCAGATTCTGCCCATCACCTCCGCCAGTCCCATATAGTCTGTCATTTTCATCTGCCATTCTTCCAAGGTAGGTAGATCTGGTGTCTTCCAATACTTTGCAATAAGGATCCTTGCTGCTGTTGTGGCATACAGAAACAAAGTTCTATCCTTCTTTAACACCACATGGCTAACCATACCCAGGATAAGGCCTCTGGTTTCTTCAAGAAGGTATATTTAAATACCTTTTTCATTTCATTATATATCATTTCCCAGAAAGCCTTGATCCTCGGGCATGTCCACAAGAGGTGAAAGAATGTACCTTCATTTTCTTTACATTTCCAATCTGTTGTATTCAGTACAGACTATTTTCAATGGCTAAATTAAAAAACACGGCCTGGCTTTTAAAAACCCCAAAGACATTTATGAAGTTAATCTTACGGCAGCATTCCGGCTTTGTAGTAAAGGCTTTGTATTTCGTATAAGCAATCGGTGGTCTGGGTCCATAGAATAGGGCTTGTTCGCTTCCGGATTTTTCTCTTTCTGCTCTTCTTCAGATCCATAGAAATTCTTCTCACTATACTCTTCCAGAATTCCTTCCTATCAAAGGTAAGAAAAACACATACAAGCATGCATATTGCTTTACTTTTCACTTTCAGGTAGCACCAAAAACATAAATAGGGTATGTCACCTTCTAAATTTTGTTTAGCATATTTTGAATTTGAACTACAGCTCAAATTTCCCAACAGATTCCTGGCAAACACTGTTTCTTTCTCAGAGCCTGAAGAAAAAAACATCTATTGGCTGCCTGGGCCTCTGTAATTCAGCTGACCAAGCAAAAGCTCAATAAGCAGTATGTCTATATACTAGAATAATAGGAGGAGAACCATAAATCAAATATAGCACGAAACCTTAGAGATCAATCAGTGAATCTTCCAGGGTACAAAATCTATTCCCCCAAACAGACCCATACTTTCATATACGCTTAACCACCCATTTCCCTGGGACCATCAAGAGACATTATGAGTTCACATAAAATAACAGCCTCATTATTTGGCATGTTATAAAAAGTATATGCTAACTTCAATGTTTTCAAATACCATACTGCGGAGACAAAAGATTTGGAGAGTAATGGTTTGCTGTTGCTTTCTTAAAGACTACAAGGATGTAAAATTATTGTGCCCAAGTTACTCTATTCAAAACTCAAAAAATATCTGTAGAATCTAAAACTTAGAGTGTAACTAATAGGTGAACAAAGGGTGCCCTAAGCTTCTTTTTAGTCATCCTGGCTTTGAAATGGAGAGCTTTATATACTGTGGGTAAACACTAACTACAATTAGTAAAAATGCAGGACTCAGCATTACTAAGACATTGGCTGCTCTGGGCCATTCTTATAGTATTCCACATGCTTTTAAGTTGTACACATTTTTTTTTCTTTGGTATTAGCTATTTAGGGACAGAAACACCATAGACCAATATTTCCCAACCTTTTTCTGACTGTGGCCCCCTTCCAACCTTGTTTCCTTCCTGTGCCCCACCATGGGCCTATCCAAGGGGGATGGGGGGACAGCTGTCCCCCATGAGTAATAATCAAGACAAAACAAGACAAATCAAGACAAATCTGAGGTTCTATCCCCCCCTCCTTAACAAAAACCCTGGCTACGCCCATGCCCCCTCTTGTTCTACTGGTAGAAAGTATCTATTTAAATGTTTTGTTTGTAAATATTTTTATTTATAATTTTTATAGTTTATACAAAATAAAAGTACATAAAATAATAGAAACATAATGAAATATTGTTGAAACAGAAAAGCATAGGAAACTCTGCTAAATCATCAATGGCAGATGGCCATCCAACCTCTGCTTAGAAACCTCCAAGGAAGGAGAGTCCAGAACCTTCCGAGGGAGATCCATCTTCCATGTACAGTATTAGAAAAAGTAAACAACACTTATTTGACCCCAGTTATTTGACACAGAGGGGGAACCTACAGATACAGTCTGTAAGTTCTGTATATATGGGAGAATTTTAAAAACAAGTGGTGCTCACTGACCTAGTACAAAAAGATATCGTCATCTGAAGGAGCCCTGGCTGCCTAGATAAAACACACACCCTTAGCTGGGAGTAAGGCCCACTGAACTCAGGGCAGGTTTCGTCTAAGTAGTTATTTACAAGTTAGCAAGTTTGCAGCACCAGATGACCCCACTCGGCTAGGTGCTGGGGTGGATTTCACCCCGTGCCAACGCTGCTGATGCGTCCTGCACTCCTTGGCAACATCCGAAGGCTGTAATCTGCTAGGCGCTATGGTGACTTGCACCCTGCACCTTGCAGAGTCAGGACTGGCCTGCCATCAGGCCCAGCACTGGCAGCAGCAACAAGCAGCTCCAGCTCGCCCAGCTCTTCCAATTGCCACCCCACCACTGCACTTAGCTGACCTGGGGGTTCTGGATCGCAGAAGGTATTTTCTGAAAATACTACCATACAATAAGTGCAGGTGGAAGTTAAAGAATCCCCTTCACAAATGGTAAATGCAAAATGTGAAAACTTTGCATCGATGCTTAGGCATGTTTCCTGCTGTGCAGCATCCATTAAGAATTCACTGTATTGTTAACTTACAGTCCAATGATACAACATCTACTTCAGAAGCCTCTTTGTGCTTAATGGGGCTTTCTGCCAGGTATATGGGTACAGGACAGCAACCTCAGAGTTTAGGACTGTTATGAGGAAAACATGGTACTTGTGATTTTAACAGCTGTATCTTCACTCGGGAGAAACTCAGCAATGGGCCAGAGGTCTGCAATGACTGAATTCATGAGTAAAATTTAACGCACAGTGCTAGATGTAGTTAGTTTATCACCTTTTTTGTTACCCACTGAAGGCAAAGTTGCCAGGCAAGATTTGAATTCTTATCCCAACAATTATACCAACCGCTAATGGTTCTGTGTAATTAAGCTTGGAACACACATTTTAAAATCAACAGCTAATGAACTGGTGAACTTGAAAGACATGCTTTCAAGATACTCATTTATATGAAATAAAAGCTAGAGTGTTTACACACTAAATATTTTAAGTCTTATATCAGTATGACTAGCACTACTATACTATCACAAAATCCTAATAGGGATATGAATCTTTATTCTTTTGTAAGAATGAAGATAATAGGGCTTGTACCAAAATTAATACACCGTAATCTATGATCTTCCTCTATGTTTATTGGTGGGTCCCTTTACCTGTTGAGGTACACAAAATAATTCAAAATTACTAATCCTGCAAGAGCAGAACATTTAACTTGGGGAGGAGGAAATATACTGCTCTGAAAAAGAAGGTAAATTCATAAAATAAAAATGCAAATATGCATTTTAACATTCTTGAATGTATTAATCTGAAAGGTTTAATTTCCATTTTCCTGCATCAGCTTTATTTATAAAATGTCGTGCCCTATAAATATGCTGTTATTTTCTATAGTCAAGCACCCCCTTAACAAATCTTCTCATTAATATGTAAATTTAAAGTCAATCGGTCTTCTCCCTGACAGCACCATGAATTCCTAGTGCACTGTATAATCGGTTTTGACTTGGCAACCACTATTTATCAAAGATGTCAGTTAGAAAAATTATGGAAAATGCACTGCAATTGATATGACTGCAATATACTTTGTCAACAGTTAATTGTTCCTCAAATCATACATTTACATATAAACAGTCTAAATACTGATCTATAATGATGCAAATAAACTAAATTAAAAATCTGTTCTACTACACAAGAAACCTTGTTATGTGTTTATTTAAGAACCTATTGAAAAAAGCATGGAGACCTGCTGATTTCAAAGAGGTTCTCCTTCTATTTTAGCAATTAAATTAGCAAGAAACCAATCTGGTTTCTGAACTTTCTTGCCCTGTGCAGACATAATACTGCCAATCTCTTAATCATGGTTAAGAGACAGAGTGGCTCCCAGGTTTACAAACACAATCCTCTTTCTTTGTCAGTTTTAACTGTGCTGTAGTATTACATATGGACTGGTACTAATCTGGGCTACCACCAGTGCAGTGGTAATGAATACAACACTAAAGGAGAAGCAGCACGTAAACCACTTGCAGTTTCTTAACAACATTTATGAGTTTGGACACACTGCAGTTGTGCTGGGCCTCTATCAGGCAGCATTTATGAGTGAGCAGCTAGTGATATTGCCTGTTCTTAAAAACTGCAATACCTTGTCATCCTTGTGGCAGCAAAAGCTAAAAATGTGCCCATGCCCACAAGAATGGTACAGAAAGAAACAAGGATTTGAATGAAAAGTGAGATAACTACAATAAATTTTCCAGTAGCAACAAAAATACAACTTCATTTGTTGCAACTATTATGAAGGTTTGGGGTAAGATATGAAATGCTGTTGTGGCAATTCATCTAAAACTCCTTCACAACTGAAAATTTTAAAAAGTGGCTGAAACAACAAACATGAATTATTTTCTTTCACTGCAAGTCCCATCGAATCCAAGAGATGGAATCCTCTTATCAGTAACCAGTGATGGGCAATGCTGATGGCAGCAACGAACATTATGAAAATCTAATCTACTGCATTATTTGCTTCAAAGTTATCAAATAAAAACAGAATGATAAAAAAATTCCAGAGGTGACTGAATCATTGAATGAATGCTATTCATCTCCCTCAAGCACAATAATATTCCTGTACAGAGTATGTTAATAGAAGTAAACTAAAGAAGAAAAGAAAAAGACATCTGGATATGAACAGGAATGTTAGTGTGCAGGTTAAACAGCAAAAAGATCTTGTTTCACATGTAACTGGAAGCAGCATTGTCTTTTCTGTTCTGACTAGACTGACTTTGATCAATCCAGGTCATGAAGCTATCTGCACTACATATCATAATTTTGTGGGGAAAAATACTATGTACATAGGAAGAGGAATGACAAATGGGAAGAAAGACTTCAGGATTGCACCAATCTCATCGCTGCTGAACCTGTTTATCATGAATACAGCCACACACAGCCTTCCAGTCAGCAAAGGAAGTTACAACTTCCATTAACTGGATAACCCATTCTTCAAGGACATCCCCAAAATGAAGATGGGTGTATAGCATTAATTGATCCCAGTGAGACGCTGATATAGTCTCCAGAAAATGGCTTGTATATGCTGGCTGAAACTTATATACAGTGGTACCTCGGGTTACATATGCTTCAGGTTACAGACTCCGCTAACCCAGAAACAGTACCTTGGGTTAAGAACTTTGCTTTAGGATGAGAACAGAAATCAGGAGGAGGCGGCAGCGGGAGGCCCCATTAGCTAAAGTGGTGCTTCAGGTTAAGAACAGTTTCAGGTTAAGAACGGACCTCCGGAACGAATTAAGTACGTAACCAGAGGTATCACTGTACTCTAATGGGCTCTAAACTGGCAATGAGTGACCAGAAAAGATATCTGTGGTAAATATCGCAATAAAAATGTCAACAGATGTAAAGTTTGTAAAAAAATTCTATTTTAGGACTCATCAGGAACGGGATTGAAAATAAAACTGTCAATAGCATAATATTATACTAATCTATGGTAATCTTTTAATAGTATATGCAGTTCTGCTTGCGGCACCTAAAAAAGAATATTGTAGAACTAGAAAAGATTCAGAAAAGAGTACCTAGAATGATCAAGGGGAATTATGAGGAAATATTACAGTATGAATGCACAAACCCAATCTGATAAAAGTGTCCTTTATTCTTGCCTATATGAAACAAGTCAAAAAGCTAAACATTAATCCATCATCCATTGAATCATATACACACTAGGGGCTGCCACCACTGCTTGCTCCACCCACCAACCCCACCTACCTCCTTGCCAACAGCCCTTTCCCCCCACATGACCAAACACACTCCCTTGATGCCTCCGCCATGCTCACCAACTCTCCTTTTAAAAATTTGGGGGAGGTGATTCACAGAGTGGCTTGCTAAACTGCTGTGTGAAGAGCCTCCCCTGCTCCATTATGCCTTGCTACAGATGTGTTTAACAGAGGGGACAGCAGTACACATTGCCTCCACTCTCCCTGGGTCTGCCTACTGGTGTGGCCACCAATATGGCAGACGATGACTACAACCTTACATTGTGTGTGTGTGTGTGTGTGTGCGCGCGCACACGCGCGTGCAAAAGTTCTATTCTGCCAACAGGAAAAAAATATCATGGTGTTGTACAGCATACAATTACATTCCTAAAACACTGTATAACCTCCTGTCAACCTTTCAGGATAAAGCAATGGAAAAACCCAATCCAAGTGTCTGCATACAACATGTAGGCTAGGACATGTGATGCTTAGAAGAAGCCTTTCAAGCAATATATGCAGAAGATAAAATACCACACATGCCAACACAAAAAACAGTAACACACATAACATTATCTTGTAGTACTACAAGTTTTACTAGGGGATGGAATTTAACATACAGTGGTACCTCAGGTTAGAGCCCATTAGAGTACAGTGGTACCTCTGGTTACGTACTTAATTCATTCCGTAGGTCCGTTCTTAACCTGAAACTGTTCTTAACCTGAAGCACTACTTTAGCTAATGGGGCCTCCCGCTGCTGCTACGCCGCCAGAGCATGATTTCTGTTCTCATCCTGAAGCAAAGTTCTTAACCTGAGGTACTATTTCTGGGTTAGTGGAGTCTGTAACCTGAAGAGTATGTTACCCGAGGTACCACTGTATAAGTGTAGGAAATACAAGTTTACGACGGCATGAGAGCCGTAATAGAATGATGGTAAATCATTTCGCATCTGAAAATGCTCTCACCAGTTTTAAAATGCAGAAAGCCAGTACAACTCAATCTGACAAACAATCCAATATGATCAATAATCCATTAAGTAAGCCTTGTATTTAACAAATCGCCTGGTAGTAATAGGTGACCAAGAATTCCATGCAGATGAGTGGGCTGGCAGAAAAGAAGAAGATCATTTCATTCCTTCTCTACCAACCCACTTTGTTACTGTGCTAAGCATGAGGAAAGAAGGATCTGTTTGTCCACAGCTAGTACAAAACAGAGATAGATCTGTTCTTCTCCAGCAAACCTGCTTGATATAATGGTTTGTTTTTCTACTTTTTTCTGCAAGATAGTAACTTTTGTGAGCCAAGTTACAAGACTGCACTCATCTTCAAGATCAATCTATCTGCCTGACTGTAAAGTGTCAGAAAGTGTGGCATTGTAAGTGTATTTCCAGAAATACAATGACTAAGACTTCATTTAGAAGATCCAATCAAGCCCATACTAGCTGATGTGGAGAGGAGTTGACTGCTCATTCCCCACAAAAATACTTTCTCTCAGAAATCTACAAAATAATGATAAGTTTATTCATTTTGATACTCCTTGTCTGATGGTCTTGATGTGTGACAAATCATTAACGATGCTAATAAGCAAACTGTTGGATCAGTTGTACAGGCCATCTGAGAGCTACTGATGTACACTCCTGAAAGTGTTTGTTACTAAACCTGCTCCTAACAAGCTAGAAGTATTCAAAGTAACTTTTTAAAAGTTACTTACCTCTTTCCAAGGGCTGACAAACTGCATGCGTGCATATCGAGTCAGCATGTGGATGATGACAACTTGTCCCCATTCCTCCACATCCACCAACAGATTACAGAGTTTTCTGTAGTTCTTGTGAATGAGATCTATTCTGTCTGGACAGACTTCTTCAAATGCCATCACAACACTTCCTGCTACAAGCTAGAGAACAAGAATCAAGCATATAAGAATCAGTAACTCCAATGGACTTATAGTAAGTTTGAAGGACAAGCAGGTTTGTGAGAAATGCAGCTACTCTGTAGCCTTTATTTCATTTTATTTCCTATCTTGTGGAAATGCTCTCCAGACAGTGGATGTGCCACTTTATCTAATTGGCTACATCTGCTTTCTTAATTGTCTGTCAATTGATATGGCTTTATTCTTTGGCAAAAAGCACTTAAAGGTTGGAAGAGCACTTAGCAATCCAGAAGAACTCAGCCATAGAGGACCACTCTTCAGGCAGATGTGTGATTTATTCATTTAAGATTATATACATATAACTGGGTCTATGCCCCTGCTCGCTCTGCTCACCAACCCCACTGCCATTCCTCCCATATTAACCCCCTCAAGCTTCTCCTTCCCACCTCATGTAACTATTAAGTTTGCTTTTAAGATTCTGAACCCTATTTCTGAAGCCACTTCACTCGTCTATTCTGCAGTCCTGCTTTACACCTCTTTTCACCTTCATCCCCATTTCCACATCTCCTCCTTCTTTCTTTTGTGCAACCCCATTACATGCAAACCAACCCCATGGTAACCCCTTGCATCTTCCTCCTCCCAATTATGGAGCCATCTCCCCCTCCTTTTCTTCAGACCCGTTCATGCCCCCGCTTTCATCTTCAACCCCATTCCCTCCTTTTTTGGAACTCCCTTTGCACCCCCCATTTTCACTTTCATTTCCTTTTCCTTTCCAACCTTCTCCTTACTTCTTCAACTCTCCCTTGCACACAGATCACTCCCATTTCCATGCCTTATTCACTCTCTCATTGTACAGCCCCCTTGGCACACACAGCTCATGATGATATATGTTACTGTAGCTTTAATATGAATATGAGCTTAAGAGCAAGCCCATCAGCTATCTTGTTCAGTTAGATAAGGTGTAGTTCAGTTGATGGATGTAGTAAGTATAGGGGCGTCCACTTGTTAATATCGCTTCTAAATAACAGCACTGAATCTAAACAAAAAAAATTCCTTCCTGTAGCACCTTAAAGACCAACTAAGTTAGTTCTTGGTATGAGCTTTCTGTAACTAGCACTGAATCTGAAACTTGAAGACAACACATAGTACCAGGAGTAAAATACATTGTAGGAAGGTACTATGGAATATTTGAGGGCTCTTCATTCTTCAATTCTTTCACACAGTGTTTGAAACTCCCATTGTTCTAGGCACATTTTGCGACAGGGAATCTCATAAATGCAAGCAGTTTTTGAGTTCTGGGGTCTGTACTATGCCTAAGATTTCAGATTAAAATTGCCACTGTTACTCAGAAGTAAATCCCAACCAAGTTCAATGGGGCTTCCTCCCAAGTAAAACATGCATTGATTGGGTACCTGAAAACTTTCTTTTCTTTTCCTTTAAACCCAACATGTTTTGTTTAGGTTTTAGTTGCCTTGTTTAATGTACTTTTAATGCATGATGTGCTTTTAAATTTGAAATATACTAGCCAGTTAGTTATGATGGCTTGAGTAGTACATGTTAAAAGTGTTATATACCTCAGACTCTCACAGTGATGTTTAAAATCAAAACAAATTTTGGAGTGGGATCACTGAAGGACCCATAAGTCTTTGTCCATATAAAAACATTATTAAATGTTCAGCCATAAATGAGTACAGTACTTATATCCACACTAGTGTTTGCAGACTACAGTATTGTCCATATATACCAGAGAAAGCAAGAGATCATATGCCACAGATGGCAAAAAATGAATATTTACTGTGCCAACCTCTTAAAACATACATAACAAATTCAAACTTTATCTGTCCCCTATAATAATATGTAGTACAAAAGGTACATATTAGCCACATACACTCTCACGTTCTTCTGTCATAAAATTATATTACATCCTAGGATTGTTCAAAGATTAATGAGATTACCTTCCTGAATGATAAGCAGTGTGCCACTTTATTTCAGACAGCCTTAAAAAACCATTTTGAACCTTTCGATTTTTTTATCTACCAATTGTTGCTTGTACAAGAGTTAGCAAAAATACTAGTACTGAAAATAATGCATCTCATTGCCCTGTCAGCTATCAGTTGCAAATATGACATAACCACTTGTCACTGTGTATTGCCTATTATCTCTTCCCACCCCTCCAGCAACTGCTTTAATAAAATTTTGTTTTGTTTCCACCACATGCTATGCAAAATAGCTCCTATGATCAGGCTTCTGTATGAAGCAACTGATATGTATGCAGTTAAGCATGCATGTGAAGCCGCTTTCTGTAAGAAAATTAATGTCACCTTCTAGCAGAGCACTGGGGATCTGCATTTCAACCTCTAAAATTTCCCCAATGATTTAAAGTAAGCAATTAAATAGAAGTACAATTTATTGAAATGGCACTTTTGGAAAAATATTAAATACAATGATATTCACTTGTTAGAGTTTCCCCCTATTTTTTGGTTGACATTTGGTTTATTAGTATGCACCTACGATTACAACTGAAAGAAAACAGCTCAGAATATAGTCTTGCTATTATGCTAAACAAGTTCCAAGTCCTGTGGGGATTTCACAAATTACCAATAACTATAAACGTGACGTTGCATTTATTGTCTCCAGCCCTGCTATGTACTGGTACCTGCTGGTCCCAGCATGTATACAACTCATTCCATAAAGAAGGGAATTGATTATTTGTAAGGGACTAAAGAAAATGCATTATACTTACATTTATTTTCTATATCACATCACTTGTAGGAGGAAAATGTCTCATTGTTGACGTTTACAATCTTTTTCTTTCTACAGTTTTTACAACTATTTACATTAGTTAACACTGCCATTAATTAATATTATCAACATTACCTGACTACATATGAAAGCACGCAAGCTTTCATATAAAATAAAAATATTGCACTTAACAAAGTGCAGAAAGAAGAATTCTTTCTGTCCATTCCCCCTATTTACATTATCTAAACACATACATACACCAAGATCCCACAAACAACCTATAAACCTGCAATTATTTAGCTAAACATAAAAATTCATAGTCATTGTAGCTACAGGTGCTACTTCTCCACAAGAGTTTTAAGGGGAGCGAAATGAAGAATAGTTACTCCTCATTTGCCAATATTCAATTTAAATTTCATATTACCCTAAAATTAAGGCTACACACAGAAAGCTCAGAATGTTGCCTTTTGGCTAGCTAATTACCAGTTAGGCAGAAACTGACATTTCCAAGACTACTAATAGTAAACTAAGGCACTGTTCTTTCTACACCTTGAAAGAGGGTGTACAAATTCAGTAAACACAGAGGTGGGGCAAAATCAATTTGTGTATTTAGAATGGCAGGTCTTTCACAAGGAGTAAGAATCTTCAGCATCCACTTTAAAAAGTTCATTGTATTTATGAAAAGATAGAGATATGAATATTAACTTATTTGTAACAACTCCATCATATAACACTCCACTCCACCCTCCACGCCAGAATTTACAAACATGTTCTGCGCTAAACATAAATGATTAACAGTAAGTTCTTTCCTATTCAAGCTATAATTTGAATTGATCTTGATTCTACATGTTTTTAGACAACAGCACACCTCAAAGCAAATTTCCACTATGCTGGGACCTATCTAAATATTTGGGAAACAGCTGATGATCTTAGTTTATTAAATGTTCAATATCCCATAAAACATTGAATTAAAACAGAATGATTCAATCAAAACATAAAAAACAAAACAAAAAAACGGTTTACAGTGACACTGACATACTGAGATGAAAATTAAATAGTTTTTTTGTGCAAGAAAAAATAAATCATACCTATAAAACTACCAATGAGCTCAACAAATTCAAATACAGCTTTCCATTTATGTATTTTTTATATTAAAGCAATAAACATGGTTCATTTGTCTTTCACTGGTTGCCACGTTTTTCTGTGCTGTTGCTATGAACTTCAGCCATTAGCTGCGCTCCAAGGTAAACTACATGAACCATCAACAAAAGTGACACCCAATCTATGGAGTTCATATTTTCTCCAGATTATCTATGCTAGTTGACAAGCTGGTAATGAAAAAAATCACACTAAGCAAATGGTTCCTCTAATAACAATAAATTTTCTATAAAATTATGAAGGGTACAAAATGTTTCCTTGCATCTATTTTGTCATGAATTCTAATTAACGTTGCAAAAACCTGAGAGTGCTGGGTCATCACAAGAAGTGTATCGAGGTTTGATTGATAATATGGTGCAAGTTGGCCTATGCTGCCAACATTTCCTTCTCTTAAATTAATGGCCATCCCACCTGCCCTAATCATACAGCCCAAATGATATTCCCCTTCTTATTTCAATTTTCTGGAAGCATGGAAGCTGGTAAAGATCAGTCATTTATCTTCTAATAGCTGGATAATAGATCTATCACAATACAGCATCTGCACAAACTCAAGTTATTTTCCCACCACAGCAGTAAAGCTTTTTATCAACATTGAATCAATAACTTTGGAAAATACTAGGTTACCCTTACATCTGTAATCTGAACGCTACACATTACTTCTAGCATATCTGTTAAATATGTTAAAAGAATGCACCTTACTTTGTTCCATTTTCCCAAAGGTAATATTCTAGTTTAGAACACATCAGTAATCTCATCACAAAGCCATCACCAATTCTTCAGCTCATTTTTAACAAGCAAATTATTTGACCTCCCAAGAGTCAGCTGCTACAGATAATCCTATCTAGCCTTCACAGGGCACATGGGCACTCAATTTGCTTCAAAAGAAAGCTGTATTTACACCCACAGCTGGAGACCTTAAAAGCCCTTTGAACATCAGTGAACTAAGAATCTGCTATAAAATAGTGGTGAGATTGTCATCTCACTCCACAACTTTAACATTTTGTGTCTAAGGATGAAAGAAAACCATTTTGTTTCTATTCAAGATTCCAGGGAGCCAAAATATAACAAAGTCCATAGAATGGCAACTTGTTACTTTCCCAACATTCACCTTGGATCATCCTAGGGACTCATATGACAATTTGGATCACAGTGAAACAGTGCCCAGAGTGTTTTTCCTAAAACTGTAAGAGGATGCCATTTTTCTTCTGACTCACACATGTCAATAATCATGGCATGGATTAACAATGAAGATGCTCTCCATACCAGACTGCATACCACGGTGCTATGTGTGGTCTATAAAGGCCAAATCTGCTAAGGAACTAATCTGAACACAGTAGCCTACTCAGTAGCTACCTGGACATTTAGAGTGAACATCTTTCAAAAGATGCTGTTGCTTCTAGAACTGGTTTCCAGTATTCACACTCAAATAGCTACACAGGGGGAAAGGAAGAAGAAACTTACGACTGAGGAGTTTTTATGGGTTCATTTACATAAGAATTGATCTTAAAATGTCTCTTCTTGGCCTCAGTCCTTTCAGAAAGGACTGAAATATAAACCAAAAGAAATAAGTAAGGCACTGGTAACATGCTTCTCCACCCACAGTGCCAAATTGTGTCTTCTGCCTGTCTAGTCATTCTACCCCGTTCAGATTAAAGTTTAAAGTACCATAAAGTTACAGGTGAAAAGAAGAGTTTTGATTGCATTACAAAGAAGCTGAATCTGTATTACTTACAGTGCTCTTGTCTTTCAGAAGTTTCTCTATCACTTCAATTAACAGTTCTTTTTGCTCAGGATCAAGGCTAAAAATTGAACAAAAAGAATTCAGATTCTCTCATTTTAAGAGTGGAATTATGAATTTCACCAAGGCTTATTCAAGCTACTTCTTACTGAATGGGCTGCAAGTCCTGCACACCATCCTTTCAACCCGGCCCATGGAAATAAAATATTTAAAATTCTATTAAGAATATTCTGTCAAGCTGTAGGCTTCATTTCTTTGTTTTGCTCAACAGACTATGTTTTAACTATGTTTGGTGCTGTACTAGGTTGTTTCATGGATCTTCTATTCACGGTTGTAAAATGCTTTAAGGATTTTTTGATGGAAAGCAGTCTAAAAATTATTTTAAATACAACAAAAAAATATGCAAAATGAAATCAAACAATTAATGGCAGGAGTTTATCTGACTAATGAAATAACTCTGATAAGTGCTGCAAATATACAGCATTGACTGGTCTTCACTATGTTAATTCAGAATCTTTAGTCAAAGTTGTCTTGCTCATTTTATGCCCATTAGCAGGAAGCAGTTATCAAAAGCTGTAGCTAAACTTCATTATAACACACTCTACTGAGCACTAAATACCTATCTTCCATATTTATGGCTAGAGAACATACCTGTAAAGCTTTTGGATTGCATGGGCGGCATTTTTTCTAACGTAAGGTGATAAATCAGCTGATGCTTCTTTGATAGCAAGCATCATAATCGGAACAATAATTGGCACTCTGATGCTGGATAGAACTCTCAAAGCACTTGCACGGATTAACTGATTAGGATCCTAAAATAAAAATAAAATACCAATAGTCATTAGATAAATTCAAGCATATGGTCTTTTGTACTGGGGACTATTTTTTAAATGTCATTTTAAGTTCTTAGTTCTAATTCAACGCTTAGTCAAAATAACCTCCAGTACAAGAGAGTGCCTTCCATTTATTGCTACTATTGTAAACAGTAATTCTGCAGGCAAGTCACCATTGACTTGTTTTCCAAATGAAAATACCAAGATTAAGAGAATCATTTGCCCAGGACCAAAGTAGTCCATAGAAAGAGGGAAAACTGCAAGAGATATATCAGATGTTATACTGTATAGCAACAATGGTACTTTGTCAACCCAGGGAGATACCTCATAATTAAATTTAAAATCTTGATTTTGCTTTATGATGATAGTTAAATTGCTTGCTACTGTATTTAAAAGATCTAGGAGATATTGTAACATTTTGTCTCTCTCTTTAGATTCCCTGCTGTTTGCACAGGACTGATACACAGTTCGAGCCTGTACTGTACTCAAGTCTACATTTAAGAAATATTTCTCCATACTCTTAACACCACCGAAGTTGTTAAAAGCACCTGAGCTCACCCCCACAATCCAAACCCAAATTATGGGGAAAACTGCTCTAAAGCCTGAGACAGCCATGTCTGTAGCAGCCAAGGTTTACATTTTCCTTTTCTCATCTGGGCATGAAGCCCTTTTCAATAAAGGCATGTTACCAAGCAATGAAGGCAGGATCTTTATAAAACGTGGATGCAAATCTGGCATGCTTTTAGACAATATTCTGATAAAATAAAGAGGTGACAGCCAAAGTAGCATAAAGCATTAAAATTAAGGATTGCTTAGCTTGAATGTCAATACCAAGCAAGTCTTTAAAATGTTCAGGAACTGACTGCTTAATTTCTAAGCTGCCCCCAAATCAGAACAGAATAAGTCAAACATGTGCTACCGATCCTACCTTTTTAAACCTAAAACATCTCACTGAAGTAGCAAGATCTCATTTCCACATCCCCATGGTTCTGAGCCCATTATCGGGAAAGGAATGTAAATGACACATCAGAATTGAAGAACTTCATCTCTGCTACATAAACTGATTATCTTTTAAATTAGGAATGAGGGAAAGCAGTCTTTACAAAATTCACAAACTTTCTGCTTGTACAGTGGTGCCTCGCAAGACGGAAAACTCGCTAGACGAAAGGGTTTTCTGTTTTTTGAGCTGCTTCGCAAGACGAATTGCCCTATGGGCTTGCTTCACAAGACGAAAACGTCTTGCAAGTTTGTTTCCTTTTTCTTAACACCATTAATACAGTTGCGACTTGACTTTGAGGAGCAACTCATAGAACACAGTGTACATAGTAGCCTTTTTTGAGGTTTTTAAAGACTTTGGTGATTTTTGAAGCTTTTCCAAAACTTCTTTTGCAGCCATTTGGTAAGTTAAGCTTTTAAAACTTTTTTGGGGGGGTTTGGATATTGGGTTGGAATGTTTGGAATTCAAGGACTTGGTGTTGGGGAGGGGTTTGCAGGAATCTGGAAGCTTGTGGTTTTTTTTCTGCATTTTTATGATTTTCTGTGACCATTGGGCCACTCTGCTGTTTTTTTTAAAAAAAATCTGGATTTGAATTTCTGTGTGCCAGGTGGCTGGGGGAACAGTTGGGGAGGGGTTTGCAAGAATCTGGAAGCTTGTGTTTTTCCCCCCCTGCATTTTTATGATTTTCTGTGACCATTGGGCCACTCTGCTGTTTTTTTTTAAAAAAAATCTGGGTTTGAATTTTGAAATGCTCTTTACAGTATGTGTGACTTTAAAGAGCACTTAATAAACTCTTGTTGTACCAAATTTGGCTTTGTTTGGACTTTTTTTGACCATAGGAACGCATTAATTGATTTTCAATGCATTCCTATGGGATTTCGTACTTCGCAAGACGAAAAATTCGCTAGATGAAAAAATTCGCAGAACGAATTAATTTCGTCTTGCGAGGCACCACTGTATGTGACTAACATGACTAAACAAATGCATACTTCATATGCAAAACCAGAATATTTTCTATGCAAAGCTGACCCCCCCAAATGGAGTCTCTGTTTAATAACAGTAGCCATACCAAGTAGGCCAGCACCATCACCATAAGGTTCTAGGACATGTTAAATATTCCTCTACTCATCCTTAGCTAGTTAGTTCTTGCTTTCCCCAATAAAAATTATGTATACCTTTGTAATGACAGACAACTTCCCAGGAAAACACTGCTAACTAGACATTTACTCACTTTCAGAGCACGTTGAAAGGTGCTAATTGATAGCAATGCCAGGTCCTGCTGCTCCTCTGCATAGCGCATCAGGTATACATATACAAGTTTTTTAATCTGAAAAACAAATTAGTTCATAATAGTAAAAAACAAACTTTATTATGGTAGCAGACCAGCATAAGATATAAACATGCAAATAAAATAAAGCACATAAGACTTAAAGAGGAGAGGGGTAAAAGTTAATAGTTAAAAGTGGTTATAAACTTAAAGCAGATAGACACAAAAGACAAGAGGTTGAAAGGGAGGGAACGTGAAGCAGCAGAAGTCTTGCATTCTGTTGTAGTTGTTGAGATTCAAGATAGTCAAATCAGAATCATTTAATATAGTTCAGAATATACACTCTAACAGTTGTCCAGGAAGAACTTTGCCTTCCAAACTTATTTTATGCAATGTGTATTTCTGAAGGGGCACAGTCATGAATAATGGTCATTGTATCTTCCCTAAGACAACAGATTCACAGATTAAAGGCTTCCAAGCTCTAGTTTCATAAGTACTACAAATTAGTCAGTTTGATCTTGCTTAGGCTTTAAAAAAGTATGCTTTAGTTAAGTTCTAAACAAAGTCTGTGTATGTTTAACTAAGCACAGAAAAAATTGTTCTGAGTTACAAACTGACCATAAGGGTTTATATTGGAAACTCTGAAAACCCCTTAACTACAGCTGTGCTATAATTATTATCACTATATGAAGAAATATTTTTCTACCCATTCTGCCAAAAAGCGAGATAATGAATCACAGAAGGTTAGGAGCCACTAAATTATTTGTTGTTCTACTATGAAGAAGCAGCAATCAACATTGACAACAAGAGGCCTTTGTAGTGAATGACTGCAGGTGTGCAGAGAAAGCCTACTTTCCTTGAAACCACTCTGAGACTAGAGGCAGGAGGACTTTGATTTCGTGCCTAGACCATTCTTTTATCATTTACCTTCATTCAATGTTACAGCACTCCTCCCTTTAAAACTAATAATAACAGTGCCATATTAGAGCTGAGGAACACAGGCAGATCTGTTTAATTAGTTTATCAATACAAGTATATCAAACTTCATGAGTTATTGACTAAACCTTTGATTATTTCTGTTCTACACCACCAATTGCTTTCTAGGTCACTTTTCTGCATCTTTTGACATGACACATATAACAAGACTAGGGCAGAATGCTCTTATGAAAATGAATTTTACTAGAACAACAAAACGTTTTTCACTACTTTTGAGGGCAAAAATTCATTCCCACCCATGTCACATGCCCTCTGTATGATTGCAGTTTTTAAAGGGAATTCTGAGCTGGAACACCACCCATAGAAGAGAACGAGTGAACAAGCATGACCCATGCCCTGGTTCTATGTTGGCAGAGTACACAGCATCATTGGCAAGTATCCAAAAGGTCACTTGGCAAGCCTCAAATTACAACCAGCTCCCCTCCCAGCAGTCAAAATGCCATTCAGAATGCACTGAAACAGTGCAGTATTTTTGCCCACAGAAAGGTTGTTTTATTTCTATTGCTACAGCACTGTAAAGAAATGAAACATGCAAAAACATGAGGCCTGCTATAAAATATAAGTATTCTAACATTATGCAGTCTTTTGCTAGTTATTGTAGAAAAGCACCAGAGGTTAATTTTATTTTATTCAAAGTTCTTGGATCCAATGATACATGTCCAGTATCTGTCCAGCACATTGTTCGCTTAACAAGTATTTCACCACTTTACTATGTACCAAACAAATTCTGAATACAGTACACTATTTCCTCTATTTTAGCATACAGTTAAATCTACAAGTATTTTTAACAGTGAACTCTGATAAAAAAACACTTTCATGGATAGAATTGAAAACATTTACATTATAAAAGAATAAAATTACAAGGGTACAAGCTTTGTTATCATACCTCAATATTTTTACTCGCTACATTCTTCACTACGGAAGGAAACAATTCAGATGCATTCTTCCCTCTGGCAATCATCTTGGAACACAAAATAAAACATTTATTATAGAATCATAGAATTGGAAGGGACCCAAGGGTTATCTAGTCCACCCCCTGCAATGCATAATTATATTATAACAATTATATTTCTGCAATGCAGAAAAATTATAGCACACTATTTTCAAATAAAGTCCATGATTATGCTATCATGGACTTAAATTAAGTTACTATATTTTACTTCTAAAATTCTTCAAAGCATCTTCATCTTTAAATGAAGTTAAATGTGTCCTTTAAAATATCACAAGTTGTCTACTAGATAGCCACGCAACTATTATTATTTTTTTACAATCTGAAAAATGTATGAAAGATTTACAAAACACAAGCAGTTTTGGCTTTTATTGGGCAAGAAAGTAACAAACACAAAAGGAAGGCAAATCAGAACACTCTTGGCATTTCTATTCAACTTTATTAGTCATCCTCTGCCTCTCTGCCAGGATATCCTGTGAATTTTTGCTCTGATACATACCTAGCTAAATTAAGATAGAAACTGACAGGACAAGAAGAATGCTTACTCAGAAAATCCACTGATTTCAGAATTACTTCTATGTAAACATTTACCGGATTGCAGCCTAACTTCACCACTTCCAGAATTAATGCTTTCCCCACTAACAGGTCTCAGATAATTTGGCTGAGCAGTTTAATACTACAACATATGAAAAAAGTTTCAGGCATATTTATAAACACACACAATTTGTTGTGATGGTATATTTGGAATATCACTAGCTTTAATATATATCATGGAAATTCACATGTATCTTGCATTATTTAACTGACCAACCATAATAGCTGCAGTGTACCATGTAAATATGTATTTAGGATCTTTTTAAAGTGTATTTTGTCTCATTAAGTCATAATGATCAGTGTAAATCCTCCTTTGTTCATGGCTCATTAACCCAAGAGAACATAATGGGTCTTTCAAAGACCAAGATATCATTTCAGTTTAGCAGCTTTAAATAGCCTGAATGTTAAAAGCTTTGGTATTGCATATTATATAGAACGACAGGTTAAGAGTTTGCGAGCAGGAAAGTTTCTTTGCTAACCTGTTGCAGTTCACAACACAGTAAAATGCTGGCTATCATAAACAGTGCTTTACAAATTACCCTTTACAACAGCAATGCAACTGCTCAGCCTAGCTGTAATAGTGTGAGTGTAGAACCTATGCTGGAGTCTGAAGCTTTAGCTCCGTTATACTATAAATCTGGGTACTATTCTCTCACTATAACATTAAGCAATCTCTCCATTGGCTTACTTACAACATAAACTCACAGTTCATTATCTACTTTCAGGGTAAGACAGGGTGGACTGATTTAAATCAATGAGATTTCAACCAGATAAACACCCTTAAAAGGGAAAGATTGGTTTAAATCAAGTTTTCTATTTTGAAACTTGTGGTATTCCCAAAAGAAGAATAGAGTAGTTAATCAGCTTTCTGTACCACTTAAAGCAATCACAATCCAGAACCAGATTACTATGGCCAGGAGGTCCCATGCAACCTGTAAACTGGCAGAAGAAACAAAGAGCCTAGTAGCCAAGCAGATTTACACGTCCCAATTACAGAACCAAAATGCTGTTAGTATTGTGGACTTTAAAATGTACTCCATTCCAAGGATATATGTTGTATTTAATGTTAGTAAATACAAACGGAAGTTCCTCACTGGTGAGGGTGGTACATACTCATGTCATTTATTTCTGGGGCTGGTAGTTCCAAATCATGCCTTCCCGTGCTCAAGTCTGTCAGAGGCAACTTTGGTTTGTGAGGAATTGGGTGTACTAGTGGGCTGCATCATACTTTGATCAGGTAGAATACTACCTACACATTTTCCCATCTTGGTAAGCCAATTGGCAAGAGCCTTCTTTGTATTATTTTTTAAAGAGAGAGAGACAAGAATCCACAGGATCTGCAGACCCAATTTAAAATTCCTCCTCTTTGCCACAGGCTCATTGGGTACATTACTTTGCTGCACTGTCAATCAAAGGGTTAGTCAGCTAGCCATGACCCACAGCAGAAATAAAACTACAGTCCAGTAGCAATTTAAAGGCTAGCAAATGTCTTACTAGATAAGCATTCATGGATTAGCAAGAATGATGGACCTGAGCCCCCAAAAGGTTATGCCTTAATAAATGTGTTAGTCTTGAAGGGGCTAGTACAGTTCTTTTTGCTGCTTTACTCAAATTGCACTGTGGTCTACTTCATAAGTTTTTTGAGAGAACAAAATAATATAAAACCCTTTGACAAACTAAAAATGCTATTACAAAAAGGAGGATGGTGCCAGGGATGTTTCAGTTAAGAACTCCATGTGTATCAGCTCATATGCAGTATGGGAGCATGGATTGCACCCTGCCAGCACTACCCACACAGGCAATCCTGTCACAGCAAATAGCCGCGTATTGGATTTGTGGACAACCTGCATGAAACTTTCATTGTTTGTAGCCCTGAATATCTTGGCTACATATGAGAGGCTTTTCTCCTTAAGTTTTTTTCATTATTTCAAATCTCCCCCCCCTCCTCAAAATTAGGGGTAGGCAGGCAGGGCAGTCTTTTTATTATTGTTGTTGTTTATCAGCATTATGTTTAGATCTGTCTTTCCTCCAAAGATCTCAAGGTGGTATTCATGGATCTTCTTTTCTCCATGTTATCCCCACAACAGCCTTGACTGGCCCAAGGTCACACAGTGCATTTCATGACTGAGTTTTACCTTTGTCTCCCAGATGCTAGTCCACTTAATATCCCATCATTTTATTCCACATTCTTAAAAAATGGTGAAGAAGTGAATAAGCAAAGAGGGAAACAATCTTTTCCCAGAGGTCTGGAAGTTTATAGGGGCCCTTGTTAACAGTCCAGTGGTACTTCTGAGTAATGTACAGTTATTGTGACATATGAACCCACACTATGACGGGGGAACCTCAGCAATGATTAGCACTTAACTAAACTGAAAAGTGTTCAGAAGGGATTCCTAGTCATAGTTGTGGGTTTTCTTTGCCTCCACATCAGTGTTAGAATTCTATCAGTTATATTTTATCTTTACAATCTGAATGAATTTCAAGAACCAAAATGCTTTTTCTGTGCAGCCTCAGCAGGAGCAGTCACCATAAAAAAGAGGTAGGAATAGACCAATATATACGTGGATTGTCTCTGGATCAAATGACTTTTCTTCTTTAATTTCTCAAAGTTCTTAACCTAACTCAAGGTTGTCATCTGAACTAGTCAGGTGTTTAACTGATAATCAATCACAGTCAGTCCATCACATAAAAAAGAGACTTTAGAGCTGTCTTACCCAAAAACAGCAACTAGATATTCCGTTTTGGTGACTTTAACTTGGTTTAAGGAGCCATTTGGCGCCTAGCATATATGAGTTTCGAACACTGTTCCATGTGTTCTGATTCTCTCCCTATCCTCTTCTTCTGTAGAGAAACAGTGAGCACTTGATCCCACGGTCCCCTCAGATAGGTCCACCTGCCATGGAATACTTTGGACTTCTGAGAGGAGTTTGATATAGCAAGAGGGGTGGTGGAAGAGGTGATGGTAACATTTTGTTGCACATCACCTTGGATATGCTCAAGTAGCTTTTAGATTCCAGATTGTGAACTAGATCCATGCCAGCCTGTCCTCAGTAACCAGAAAAGTGGGGGAGGGGAAAGATTTCAAATAACCACTGAAATGGAAACATTCAAACTTATTATGTCCATTTCCAAGGTGCCGAAGCTACAAGCTTCTAGCTCTCAAAATAATATAGTCTGTTGTGTGTATATATGATATTACTAAGGTGCACAAAACACATGTTCATTGTTTTCCTGAATAGATTAATGTTAATAAGGACAAAAATACATAGTAAAGCCAATAGCTATTTTTTAAAAAAATAACTAGTTTCAGACTAACTCTGAGAAACTTAAATTTGTGTGTGCGTGTTGTGTGTATTCAATGCATGAAGAAATACAACTTTCAGAGCTGCCAACATTATATGCACATTAAAACCTAACATACCCCAACAATCCTTTTCATAGCATCCAGTTTGGCAGAATCTTTGCTGCTTTCCAACATTTGCTTCAAATCTTCATTTCTATAAAAGGAAGAGAAATAATGAGTTGTCACTTGTATCACAACCTACTAATGAGGATACAAAAAAGTGTTCCAACATGCCCCAGAACTTCAAATTTTGCAACAATGCTGCTAATTGTTTTTTATAGAGGGAGGATGCTGGAAATTAAAATGTTGCATAAATATATCCATATATCCATCAGGATGGGGAGGGGACTGAGAAGGCATAAATAAAAATAACATGTTCTGAAGGCTGAGGATAATCAAGTTAAGTAGCAGTATGGGAGGAACATTTTGTTTGGGGTGTCTAGCTACTGGAATCATTTCATAGAAAATCTCATACTAACAATCAAACACTTTATGAATTGTAATTGCTATTGATTTTACCAAATGTGGCAATCAAAGTTTGGCTTAAAAATATACACAAGAGTATAATGGTGGTGGAGACCTAACTCCAAGTTAGCATTTTTCAAGACACGGACTGGCTTAATTTTTACAATGTTTCCAAAGAAAATGTGAAAGAAAGAACAATGAATTGTCTCAATGTGGCAACTGTGGGTAATTTTTTTCTTCTTCATCTAGGTACACACTGAGATAGCTGAAGTTCATAAGATATAGTATGTGGGAAGCCTTCTCTCTTTTTAGTAACATAAAATAAGTTGAAAATACCCTTTAATGTGAGTCTATGTAACATTTAGACAATCACTGTTGCACTCACATATTAACAGAAAAAAGAGATACTACTGGGGAGGGAAGAAGGTGACAGGAAGAGGTTTTTTTAAACTGTCAATCCCTTCTTCACCGAGGAAACAAGGCCATGTCCCTCTAAGAACATATAGTGGTACATTTATTTAGGCCAGGATCCAAAGACTTAGTTTAGGCTGAAATTTTATACACTTACTGGCCTGAGTAGATGTGTACATAATTCTTCTCTTAGAGACCAAAGACTTGCATGAGTTTGTTTAAAAACAAAACTTCCCTCATCCCCTAATTTCCTTAACATTCTGTGAAGTTTCTCACTTTTAAATGAAATTTACCATGTGGGACTGCTATATGAAAAGCTCAAATATATTTCCTGCAACTTGTTCAAGGTGTCAGATCTTTTAGGATTCTGCCTACTCTGTTTAGAAAGTATTCCAGGTACTATCCCAAATCAGTTAGCCCACTGTAAGAATAGATGAACAAATGCTACACACAATTAGGAGGCCAGTTTGCTATTACATTTATGTTTGAGCTGATTTCGCCTCTGCATATCATCATCAATGAGATAAGAAGTACGAAAAATGCAGGAATTATCACTTCATTAAAAATTGTGGCATTTTCTATGTTATCCTTAAAAAGCATTTAAAAAAAATTTGTAAGATTTAGAACAACAGAATATGAATTGCTACTTCAAACAAATTCTTGCCTAAAAATAAAGGAATTAATTTAGCTTGTACTAAACAGCACTTCAGTGCTGATCTAAGCCTCTTGGTGACGTGCTCAATTAAATAAGGAGGAGTTATTTTTAGTGCACAATAACAGTACATTGTTACGGCTCAGATAGTTAAAATATAACATTCACAGTATAATATTGATTATTAGTCATTCTGCACTGTATGAAAAGTAGATCACAAAAGACAGGTGAGCAACAGGAAGTTTACCAATACTTACAAAACAAGGTTTTCCTCACATGGCTCAAAAGTACTAGTAATCCCACTCTCTTCTATACTAGGATCTGGTTTTAAGGTAACGTCTAGGGATGCTGCTTTTTCAAGAATAAATCTAATATTGCAACTAGAACTACTCATTTTAGCCAACGAAGAGTCTTGCTCCACTTCTTCTAACTCAGAAAAAAAGAATTAAGTGCACTGGTAACCAGACCTACTTATCAGGATCAAGATTGCAGTGTGGTTTGAAAAAACCTATGAGGTAACAGGATACCCACTCCCTTCACTTGAAGAAAATGCCTACTGTATAAAAGGTCATTTCCTTTTACAGAAATACATCTTACCAGCCAACTTCAACAAACAATCTTATTATATTGCCTGCTTGCTTTAGCTTAACAAGAATTATGGAACATACCAGGAATTTTATAAAGCTGAAAAAATGAAATCACATGCAACAGATCCCTCATAATGTCTATGCTGAATTCTAAAAATCAATGCAAAATTATATGATTTTGGTCTTGTTTCCGAAGCCTCTTTATAAATATTACCTTTCTGACAAAGGGCCAAACTAAACAAAAATTAGATTTCAGGTTCTCTTCATAGTTGAAGACCTAATTTACACTGGATTGGAAGCCATTTGAATTCTAAAAAGTTGCTATATGCAAGGTGTTGGAGATGAAATTGGTGTAGGAGATGAGAGACTAGATAGGTATGGATAAGTAGAAGTTTGGAGTCCAGTGCAACTTAAAAGTAGGATGAAGAAAAGTAGGATCAGAAACCAAAGAGGTAAAGTATTCCAAGGGATCTGCATGGCAAAGTAGCCATGAAGACTGAAAACAACTTGATTACTTGTTGTCTCTTTGTATTTTCCAGACACATAAGCCAAACAATATCTAGCTTTATTAATGATACTCTCCTTAAAATAATTAATTAATTAATTTAGAACGTAAACAGTGGAGAATGTAGCCAAACATGTATGCAGTAGAGCAGTGGTTCTGAACTTCGGTCCATTTAACCGAAGGTGTCCAAAACACTATTCACAAAACAAAAAACTAAGAGATATCAAAATTTTCAAAAGGAGTTCTGCAGTACTTAGCTAATTGGGAACCACTGCAGTATAGGACATTCTCATTAGAAGTGTCCTAATTTTGGAATTCCCTCCACTCTGAAATAAGGTTGGCACTGACCATTACATGTTTTCAGTGTCAATTGAAAAACCCACCTATTCATCTCACTGGCATGCAGACAACACTCAGCTCCCTCACTTTTTTCTATCAAAATGCACAAAATTATGAACATCCTAAATGAGGGATTCATGCAGCAATGAAATGGATGAGCTTGAATAAACAGACTCAACCCAGACATGGCAGTGGCTGGTGTGTGCACTCAAGTAAATGGTAGTCAAGCAGCTCTGGGAGGAACTGCACTTTAAATATGGGTCATAAATTATTTTATGCTATTTCTTTGCAAAGAAAGGATCCCTCCCTGTTATTGTTTGTTTTAATTATTATTGAAAGCCGTCCAAGGGATGTTTGTTGATGTGTGGCTATATAAATATAATAAATAGTAAGAACAGTGAAAGCTTTGAGACCATTGGTCCATTTAGCTCAGTAATGTCAACACTGTGTGGCAGCAGCTCTCTAGGGTTTCAGGCAGGAATCCTTCCAAGTCCTACCTGGAGATTAAACCTGGGGCCTTTTGCATGCAAAACATCTGCTCTAGAGGAGGAGAAACCTAGAGAAGGCTGTGGCCTACCTCCCTGCTCCCTTCCCAGTATTAACCATAGCACTAGGTTCACAGTTGAACTAACTATAGTCAGTAACACAGCTTTCACTTGGACAAGTGAAACCAATCACCTGTCTCCTTGATCTTCGCCCATCCTGGCTAATAAAAGTGAGCCGGGAAGGGCTGGGCAATGGGCTCTGTGGGGTGTTGAATGCTTCCCTCTGTGAGGGAGCCTTCTCAAACCCACTGAAAGAGGCAGTCATTAAACCGCTTCTTAAAAAAACATCTTTAGGCCTGGCCAATATGCCAACTATTGCCCAGTCTCAAATCTTCCATTCTTGGGCAAGCATGCCTGTGGGATGTGGACCATTCGGAACCCTTCCATTCAGGATTCAGGCCTCATCATGGGACTGAAACTGCCTAGGTCGCACTGGTTGATGATCTCCAGCGGGATAGGGACAAAGGTGAAAGCTGTTTCCTAGTTCTGCTGGACCTCTCAGCGGCCTTTGATACAATCAACCATAACATCGTTCTAGACCATGGGTAGGCAAACTAAGGCCCAGGGGCCGGATGTGGCCCAACTGCCTTCTAAATCGGCTCGTGGACGGTCCGGGAATCAGCGTGTTTTTACATGAGTAGAGTGCGTCCTTTTATTTAAAACTCATCTCTGGGTTATTTGTGGGGCATAGGAATTTGTTCATTATTATTTTTTTCAAAATATAGTCCAGCCCCCCATTAAGGTCTGAGGGACAGTGGACTGGCCCCCTGCCCAAAAAGTTTGCTGACCCCTGTTCTAGACCATCTAGAGCAGCCTTTCTCAACCTGTGGGTCGCCAGATGTTGTTGAACTACAACTCCCATCACCCCTAGCTAGCAAGGCCAGAGCTCAGGGATGATGGGAGTTGTAGTCCAACAAAATCTGGGGACCCACAAGTTGAGAACCGCTGGTCTAGAGGAACTGAGAGCTGGAGGCACTGTTATACAGTGGTCCCACTCCTTCCTCCTGGGTTATGTTCAAAAAGTGGAGGTGGGGATGAATGTTCAGACCCCTGGGCTTGTGGGGTGCGTCATGGTTCCGTCCTCTCATCAATGCTTTTAAACATCTACATGAAGCTGCTGGGAGAGATCATCGGGGGCTTGGGCTGGGTGTCCATCAGTATGCGGATGATACCCAGCTCTACCTCTTTTTCAAATCGGAACCAGTGAAGGCGGTGAAGGTCCTATGCGAGTGCCTGAAGGCAGTTGGAGGATGGATGGCAGCTAACAGAATGAGGTTGAATCCTGACAAGACACAAGTACTGTTTTTTTGGGGGGGCAGGGTGTGGGGGACTCCCTGATCCTGAATGGGGCAACTGTCCCTCTGAAGGAGCAGCTGCGCAACCTGGGAGTCATTTTGGACTCACAGCTGTCCATGGAGGCACAGGTCAGTTCTGTGTCCAGGGCAGCTGTTTATCAGCTCCATCTGGTACGCAGACTGAGACCCTACCTGCCCGTGGACTGTCTTGCCAGAGTGATGCATGCTCTAGTTATCTCCCACTTGGACTACTGCAACACATTCTACGTGGGACTACCTTTGAAGGTGACCCGGAAACTACAACTAATCCAGAATGTGGCAGCTAGACTGGTGACTGGGAGCGGCCGCCGAGACCATACACTGGCTCCCAGTACGTTTCCGAGTGCAATTCAAAGTGTTGGTGCTGACTTTTAAAGCCCTAACAGCCTCGGCACTATCTACCTGAAGGAGCGTCTCCACCCACATCGTTCAGCCCAGACACTGAGATCCAGCTCTGAGGGCCTTCTTGTGGTTTCCGCACTATGAGAAGTGAAGCTACAGTGAACCAGGCAGAGGGCCTTCTTGGTAGTGCAGTGCACCCTGTGAAATGCCCTCCCATCAGATGTCAAAGAAATAAACAACTATATGACGTTTAGAAGACATCTGAAGGCAACCCTATTTAGGGAAGTTTTTTATGTCTGATGTTTTAATATATTTTTAATCTTTTGTTGGAAGCCACCCAGAGTGGCTGGGGAAACCCAGCCAGATAGGCGGGGTATAAATTATTCATTCATTCATTTATGTATTTATTTATTTATATTATTATTATTATTAGCCTTGCTAGCAAAACTTAGCTACAGTAGAATAATGATTAGGATTGGGGCATATTCAAGCCTAAACTCTGGTTATTATATTGGCAGTGTTATTACTGCCAAAGGCTCCATGCCTTTCTGGTATTTCTCTTTAAACCCAGACATTCCCTTTGTGAAACTAAGCTACTAAAAATGGCACCAACTGACCACAAGTCAGCACAGAAACAATTAATTTCAATGAACATTTGTACGTTCAACTATTTTCTAAATGTTAGGCATGTCAAAAGAATGTCACAACCAGCACAGGGAATTTTCACTAACAGACCTGGAGAATCACAGTGTTATTTACATCTTTTACACTTACTGCACTAAAACTATTTCCCCACACCCCAAATAAGGTCTGGCATTTTATTTATGCAATAAAAATAGCATTCTGCCAAAGTATTGATAGCTTGCAGCAATGCTGCACAGATTAAACAAAGCATGATTCTAAACTTATAAAATATAATTAATGCCATCCCTCACCCTTGGGATATGCCCCAGTGTGTACATTTTCAAAACATATTCACAATGTGTATAAAATATTTCAAGCTGCAAAGCACACTTTCTGCCATCACTTTATACCACAGCTGTTTGAGTGACATCTTGTGGCATGATTCCGACATTACCATATTCAGCACTAACAAATTTATTTTATTTATATATTTTATTGGCTTTCCATCTCACCTTTCTAAAATATACAGATGGCAACCTATAAATGTTAGAACAGTAAAACAGAGCCCTAAGAACAAAACCAGCAGCAGTAACCATTGTAAGCTGCTGCTCATCCTTAAACATTCTAAACATCCTTCAGAAATACAAATTTAGAGAGACATGCCTTTTTAGGGAGACCCTTCAGAATTCTTGGTGCCACAGCGGATGAGGTTGCATCTATGAGACCCACTTGCCACCTGTGGTGCACCAGAGATACTGGAAAAAGGCCTCTAAAGTGCAACAGAGCTCCTGGAGAAGGAGAGTAACTCTGGTTCCAGATTATTTAAGACTTTAAAAATAAAAATAAAAACATTGCTTCAAACTGGACCTGGAAGCAAATTTTAGCAAGAGAAACAGATAAAAGTTTTTAGTGAGATAAGATGTGCCATGTAGGCAGCCATATTCTGAATCAGCTGAATTTTCCAAATTGGCACCAAGGGCAGGCCATTATATAGAACATATTATAGTAATTTAAACCGGAAGTGACTAGAGGTCTGGCTGTCCCAGGAAAAGATACAGCTAGTATATAAGACACAGCTGGAAAAAGGCATTATTGGCCACTAGCACCACCTGGGCATCAATCTCAAGAACTGCTGCAGCCTTATCCAATATAGGATGCCCACTCCAAAATTACCAGAACCCCTAAGAAACAGTACCGTATTTCTCGCCCTATAGGACGCACTTTTTCCCCTCCAAAAATGAAGAGGAAATGTGGGTGCGTCCTATGGGGCGAATACAGGCTTTCGCTGAAGTCTGGAGAGCGAGAGGCTGGATTATCCTCAGCGAGGAGGGAACATAGCAAACAAAAAGTAGAGAAAACATACGGAGATAAAACAGTATTTTGTTGATTAAGATAGAAAAACTAAAAGTAGTAACTTGCAAACCAGGTCCATCAATTCAAGTTATACTTTTTTTTATAAAGAAAATGTATTTTTATGGATTCGCTTCTTGTACAGGGGGGGTGGGGAGGACCAGCATACTATAACTTACAATCACAGGTGAGAGATTAGTATCCCAGATATTCTTCAACACTAGGAGGAAAAGTTATTATAATCTATTATAAACTATTATTGGCAATCACTCAACCAATTAACAGGTTGACAGCTAATCATAGGTATCCAACAACACTTACATATAACAGCATGCAAATTATTTTTGTGTTATGTGTACTCTGGAAATCTGTGCTTGAAGAGGAAAACACAGTTCCAAAACATGCAAATATTTTTTACACAAATAATTGGTCGAAGAAACAGAAATCATTGTTTCTAGAGAATAATAAAGGTGCTAGAACTCAAAGCAGATCTGTTTAACTACCAGATTTAGGCCTGCACAATAGAACGTCATCCTATCCTCCTTTCCCCCACCCCCAAGATCTGCTCTGGAGGCTCCACCCTGCCCACTCCTTCTAGTGTTTTAAGAAGGGGGTCAGCTTCTTCCAACAGGCCCTTTTCAAAGGGTTTTATGAGAGCCCAACTCTTTCCCATCTAAGCCCTCATAGGCTCAAACAGAAGGGGGTATCTTAAAGGAAAGAGGGTTGTCTTAAAGTTTTCACAAGTCTCTCCATGGTCCTCTTTTAAATCTTCAATATCAGGAGTTTAAAATAGGAGGGGACATCATGTGACAGACGGGAGGCATTCCCACAATGCCAGCACAGCCAAAAAGGTTCACTACTCCTCCTCCTCTAAAAAAACACTTAAGTACTACAGTATCCAAGACTTGTTGGATAAGTAACTGTTACTGCCTTCAACAGCTCTTCTGCCTTTCCCATCCAGAAGAGGAGCTTCCATCCCTTGCTGGTTAGTTGCTTGTCCCCTCTCCCCTCAACAGCAAATGAGTGCTGCTAATACAAGGGTACATGGGGGGAGGAGGCCAGGTGGATACTTAAAACCCACCACTATGTTTTGAGGCCCCATCTTTTGATTGGCGGGCCGGCAGTGACGTAGAATGGGAGGTTTAGCTTAGTGGTAGTGCCCCTTTGAGAGAAGGGGCAATGGTAACAGGAGGCAGAGCAGAACTGCTGGGCTATGCGGAGACTGTGACACAGCACAGGCTCAGCGGAGACATGGTGTGCGGCCAGCTGATGGGTGGGTGGGACTTGGCAACACCTCTCTTCCCAGAGCTCCTTGGTGACTGCTGAGCAGGGGGTGGCTGCCTGCAAGGAATTGCAGGGGGTCAGGTTAGTTGACTCTCAGGGACCCCCTTCTAATTCTACAGATCCCTCTCTTCAGTTAACCACTGACCTAAAGGACCGTGATGTTCCTGTATCATAAGCAACATCACTTGCAAGTTTGCGCCACAGATTTTTCTAAGATAAACAGGTGGTATAAGCCTATACACACTGGACTCCATGAGTGACATCCAGTGATACCCACCCACATGTGCCATGGACGTCAGCTTGCAATGGGTCTTCTGGTTTATATTCTGCCCCTCTAGCACCCTGCGCTTCCCTAAAATATGCTCTGGAGGGTCCCCATATCCCCTGAAGTAGATTTTGTGTGTGGAAGAAGAAAGGAAGGGAAAACCTCACTGAATGAGCAGGTGCCTACTCATATGATGTTGGAATGCCAGTGCATACACATTGACCTATGCACTGCTGGGGTTGGTCCTTAGAGTCCCTTTCAACTCTACAGTTCTGTGATTCTATTATCTAATCCAGGTTTCCTCAAACTTGGCCCTCCAGATGTTTTTGGCCTACAACTCCCATGATCCCTAGCTAGCAGGACCAGTGGTCAGGGATGATGGGAATTGTACTCTCAAAACATATGGAGGGCTGAGGTTGAGGAAGCCTGATCTAATCCATGGACATGGAGGCACAATGTGGACAATCCTAGTTCCTCGATACATTAGGATTGTCCAGTTAGAACCTCATCTGAGACACACCTTAATACTACCCACACATCAGATCACAGGCATTTTCTATCATTTTATACTATTTGCTAATATTGTGCCACAGTTTTAGACTCAGATTGGACCACGCAGATTTATTAGCTCAAAAATTCATTAAGGACTTACTTTATAGGATATTCCATCCAAACCATTCATCCTTTCTGGCTTGTGTGCCTAATGAAACTGGCATACTACTATAGTAGGAGGCACAGTGCCATACTAACAGATGGCCCTGATGGTAAACATGCCAATGAACCAGTATATGCATCACATATAAATATCAGGGCTAGACTACTCTAAAATAAATCCAATCATTTATTTCTATACATTTCCGTTACTTTTAAATAAGATATGTATGCCCAGTGTGCACTAAACTAAAGGATTCTATATATAAATCCTGTATTACAACAGAAGTAAGTTATTCAGTCTCTTTCAGCATTAAACTCAGGAATCAGTATTGTACTGAAACACCATCTTCAATCCATTCTCAGCAAAGAAGCCATTTGCAAAACTCAAAGGCAGTTTGCTATCCTGCTGCATTTGCTAGTACACATGTACTCTGAAAAGGAAAAAGGCTCCAATAAATTACAATCACATTTTGTTTGGCAGGAATCTAGTCTAAAGATGCAAATTCATGAAGTTGAACACTATTCTTCTAAATTTTGCCATCTGTTGAAATGTTCACATATTCTACCTACCACTATGCACTTTCCATATAATATGCCTCCAAATTTTGACATTTGGTTAAAGATTTCATTTTTACTGTTGCTGTTAAGATGCAGTTTCCAAAGGTAAGGAACAGAAAGGCTTTTTATAAAATTCACACATTTAAATATGACAGAACACGCTTAATTTGGAATCAGAGTAGTAACTGCTGGCAAGAATAAACACTCTTGTATGAGAAACATTCCAAAATATCTGTAAAATCAGAAAATCATTCCACCTTAAATGATCTGAACATTAAAATATTTTGTACGTCTCTTCCTAAAGATATTCCAATCAAATAAACTTTACATGAAGGATCAGTATGAGTTATTGACATCTGGATCTTTTATCAAGCTTGTGGTTCTTGGTTTAAATGGCCAGATTACATCTTGATTAAGGGAACTTCTATCAATACTATTCAGACATTAAAACGAATTTTCAATTCTATCAAGAGATCTGAACCATTGCTTTCTCATCATATCACTCTACCCTCAGGTGAACAAGCCTTGCTATTCATTTCTGTGTTCCTGACATGGTTGGTCTAGTTCTAGCAATCAAAGTATTTGTTAGAAGTACTGCATACTGAATAGTTTGATGACGTTCTTCAACTCTGCTTCAAGTTCTAGAAACACTCTTACTTTTCAATGCAATTCAATTCAATCATTACACACTTATCTTCAAGGATGTAGGGCAGCAATTGACAACCTTTTAGGCCTGTGGACATATTTATAATTTTGAGTGTATACCATGGCATCACCTTCTCTGGATGCTTCTTCTGTCCCCGCAGACAGAAAGTGCACACACTACTTTGCTTTTCCCAAAGGGTATGGGTAAAAGTCAGATTCAGCAGAATTAAAACAGTTCCTCTTGGCACAGAGTTCCCCCAAAACAGCATCACTGATAGACAGCACAGAAAAGAAAACAACCACCCTACAGATTTGGTGCTTGGATGGAATCTTGGCTCCAATGATTTTTGCACAGGATGGCAACTAAACCACAACAAATTACCCAACATATATATATGAACACAGAGGTGACCAATAATTTGATGACATTTTTAGGGGATCCCATGTAAAAATTATGAGTATCCATAACTTGGAACTGTATTTCTGCACCATGGTCTGTGAATTTTATGTTTCGGTCATTGATGCATAAACAGATATGAACCATGATTTGATGATGTCTGGGGAGGGAACCCATGAAAAAGCATGCAATTTAATGATAATTCATTTTACTGGATCTCAGTTTGCATGTGTATGTGCACATGTGGCCCTTCTGTCACTCCGTTCTCTCTGTCTCTGTCAACTCCTAAGGCACCCCACTTTCTCTCCCCCCCCCCAGTAGGGCTGGGCAATATCTGGTTTTCACCATTGTAATATATCACAAGCTAAACATTGAGCTATACCAATATATCACAATGTCTGAAATAAGGATGGAGCTATGTAGATGCATTGGCTGGCTTCGTGGATATTTCCGCATTGTGATTTTTGCTGGCACCTGCTCTTGTGATTCGCTGCCCCCTGCAGGAGGCAGGGGAGAGCTGAGCCAGCCATTATAGGGGCTGCAGGAATTGAGAGAAACATGGGCTTGCTTCAGTTTTCCAACATTGTGATTTCTGCATATTGTGTGTGCGCACGCATATCATGATACACTTGAATTTGTTTTACTCTGGATTGTTTTATTTGATGTTTTAATGTGTTGTAAACTGCTCTGAGAGATTTTGTTTAAAATATAAAGCGGTATAGAAACGAAATGGATCATAATTTTAAAAGTCACTGGGGTGGGGTGGGGTGGGGAATGGCACAGAGGCATTCTGTTGCGGCAAACGTAACCTAGATTTAAGGTGCCATTTGGGAATTAGCTTATACATCTGAGTTTCTAACACTGGAAGCTAGGCTGGGTAGAGGCTACCCAGTCAGTTAGTCCCAATTGCCTTAGGCCATGGGTAGGCAAACTAAGGCCCGGGGGCTGGATCCAGCTCAATTCCCTTCTAAATCCAGCCCGCGGGCGGTCCAGGAATCAGTGTGTTTCACATGAGTAGAATACGTCCTTTTATTTAAAATGCATCTCTGGGTTATTTGCGGAGCATAGGAATTTGTTCACACCCCCCCCCAAATATAGTCCGCCCCCCCCACAAGGTCTGAGGGACAGTGGACCGGCCCACTGATGAAAATGTTTTCTGACCCCTGCCTTAGGCCCTCTCCCTCAAAAGCCAGGTGTAGAGTTGTAGCCAATCTGAGCTGGGTGATGGACCTCACCTTACAACAGCAGATCCTTCCTGTTGAGTAGGAACTCATGAATTTGCCATGAGTTCTGCGAACAAGGTCAGAAGGGAGCTACTACAATAATCTCCCCTGGAGCGGATCTGACTCACGTGAGAAATCTCTGGATTAGGACCATGGGCGTAAAGGTATATAAAAGCCCCACCCAGCCATGTCAGGGTATCCATGCCCATTGCTCCTTGGGTCCTGAACCAGGAGAACACCACCTTTCCATTTTCTGGACTAGCAACAATGTCCACTCTTGGAAGGCCAAAGCAATCCACTATTTGCTAGAACATCTATGGATGAAGGATCCACTCTGTCTGCAGGTGGCTGACCCAGTCTGCTCAAGTGTTGGGGGCACCCGCTACGTGCTCTGCTGATAGGGATTCTAGACACTGTTCCACCCAGGAGAGGAGGCTGGTTGCCTCTAGCATGAGAGCCTGTGACTTGCTTTCACCTTCTTTACATATATATGCCTTGGTGGCAATGCTGTTGGAAAGGATCAGACTGTGCTTGCCCTCCACCACCCTCTCAGAGTGGAAGAGGGCCAGTCTGAGTGCTCCGAGTTCCAACCAACTTATGAGTTATTTGGCTTCCTCCTTGGATCAGGTTTCTTGGACATACTGATCTTCTTTGTGGGGTCCACACACCAAGAGGGTCGCATCTGTCATTATCTGCACCCATGGCTGCACCCTGAAGGAGTGTCCCCTTTCTAAAGCCAGGGAAATCCACCACCTGAGGACCCTAATGGGCCTGTAGGAAGTGGGAGAACATGGGGACTGCAGGTTGGCCCCAGAGCCTGACCTAGCCAGGTGAGTCACTCTGGGGTAAATGGCAGCATCCTTGGGGGGGGGGAGAGGCATGAGCAGTTGCCCACCCTTCCTTTCATGCTTACCAACACTTCTGGGAGCACTGCAGCTTCTAGGACAGGCCATTGCAGGTCCCCCATTACCTCTGTGGTCAAAGGACTCACTGTTGGGAACAGGGAGATCGCAGGTCCCCTTGCATGGGTGGTCTGGTTTCTCAGCCAATGAGTCCTCAGAGAGCTCCCCAATAGTAGTCAAATAACTGAAACTGAGCTATCAGCAATCTAAAATTAAGTTACAATAAGCATTTCATTTTAAATTCTGTTTCACAATACAATCTAAAATTGCCTTGAAAGATCATAATGACTAAGGTGTGCTTTTTTAAAAAAAATCTTCTCTATAAACTCCAAAGTTTCAGAAGCAAATGTTTCACTTGCAACAGTGCCTCTTTGAAAATGCCAAATTGCAATGATACATTTTATTGGATATAAAGAAAGGAAACAACTAGATTACGAACAACAAGCAACACAATTACGTTTTAACCACACTTCCCAATTTACAGAATGTAATGAAATCTTATTTGGTAATTAAATGCCAACTTAAACAAGATTGCCAATACAGATTACATAACAAATGAATTGTGAGACTGCATGTGCCTCCTGCTGTAAAAGCTCTTCAAGACCTTAGATTTACCTGCAAGATCTGCCAACTCAAAATGGCATTTTTGAGAACTTTCAACCTATACAATATTCCAATTCCATGTTCTTCAGTAATCAAGTTTATTAACGGCTCATCTCATCTCAATTTATCATATAAACCATAGGGCCACATTAGATATTCTTCTTACAAAGTATTAAGGGCCAAACTAAATATAAAATTAACACAACTTGTTTGGAATGCCATGATTTTTTTAAGAAAATAAACAGCAGCTTTGGGGTAGTGGGGGAGAAAAATCAGGACCAAAACCAAGGCAGGGTTGTTTTTTAAAGCACTTCAATAAATTTGAACGTGAACACACATACACAAAGCTGCTTTCATTGGATGGCAGATTCTTTCTTGATGCAAATAGTAGCTGGGAGGGGAGATTTTTATCAGAACTACAGTGTGGAAGGAATAGGCTGGAAAACCCTCCCTCTTTGCTGCAATCCCAATTCTGACTTGCTTCTCCCATATCTGCTATATAAAGTTAAAGGAGGACACAATGCTGTTTAACAAAGTGTGTCTAGCCCCAGGCCTACACTTCTGGATGGTTGGCAGCAAGCTATCAAATTATGTTTTGAGAATTACATTAACTTACCGTACATTTACTAATTTTAATCTTTTTTACTGGTGTTAGGTATTTTACTAAACTGGACTTTTTAGCATTATGGTTGGTTCTGTTAGTGAATATTTTAGTGTTATTTTTTGTGTTTCTACTTCTGTATATTTAGGGAGTGTTAGGATTCTCTAATAAAGAAACAAACACCCAATTTGTGTTATTAGCAAATAAAATGTAAACCACAATACCTGTTCACTAGTTAAAGTTAAGACACTGGTGCTGACACTACAAGATGAGCATCTCTTTGTCGTAAAAATAATTTCTCACTTTTATGGATACATGATTCAAAGTAACTTGCCATGCCACAGAAGACTGAAAATAGGCAGTACTATGTCTGAGAGGTAAAATAAATAATGGCACACAAACAGCATACTGTAGGTAGGAGACTAGTTAGAAGTGAAAGCAGATTAGGGTTTATGTTTCCACTTCTGTGAAAGCAAGGCACTGTGAACATGACACATTACTACATAAGACTTATTCCCAAGGCACATGTTCAGGTCTGTATGTGTAAAGCAGCAAAGGAAGGAACCCTATCAAAAGAGAAAGCTAACAAAATTACTCAATTACATGATTTAAATTAAGTATAAATAATTCTGTTCTATTATACATCTAGGTTTATAAATGGTTTGAACTTCAACTTTAAAAAGTATTTTCTTCTGTTTTATTTAAATAAATTAACAGCACTGACTAGCAACCTTATTGAACTCAAAACCTTTCTAACTTACAATGTTTCAAGAGTATAGACTAATCACTCACTTGTACGCACACATGCACACGAAGTAGTATTATCAAGCTATAACCAGCAAAATTAGATATTCTACATGTGGCACTTGTTTTTACTGGAAAATGTATTGTGTTAAGTTACAAATAGCAGAATTTATGATTTATTAATATTAAGTCTTCTAAATAAAGGGTTCCCAGTACAATTTATTTCAATTTTAACATTTGTTAAAACAATGGACACTTGAAGACCATTAAGAGGCTATCCAAGATCTCGTGGGAACAGAGCACCACATAATGAAATTTAAAAGGGGAGGAAGCATATTGTCACCTCCGCCCCATCAACAAATATGAAATGTTACCAATATTGGCAAGCTGAAACGGCAATATAAAGAGTCCATGGGCCAGTATGAGCGGTAATATGAAATAATACCCCCTTCATCAAGCATGAATCAAAGGTTTATCCAGTCTCTCCACTGTGGCCAACCCAACTTAACTGAAGAATCAAAAATAACCTTGTGATCCAATCCCACCCTCAACATAACTTCCGCCAGTGTCTCCCTGATTTCAAAGCTATCAGTGTCTCCAGGAGCACAAGAGTTTGAATGTTTACACAGAAGGAAATCGCTACCAACCTCGCTGTGACTTACTCCCTCGTGCGTTTAGGATTGCAGCATAAAGTGCATAAAACTGAAAGGAGGGGTCCCTGAGGCGTTTCGCATGCTGCTCTCAAGGGGCACTTCTCCTTACAGTCATTTACTACTTCCCTTGCATTGATATGCTGTATACAACTTTTTACCACGTTAGTAGGAAGAATTCGGACTGCTCCCTTACTCCACAATTCAAGGCATAAAAAGAAAATCCGAAGCAGCCGTGTTGATCTGCAAGGAAAAAACAACTGAGCTCTGAAAGCAACCGCAAGGCAGTAACTTTATTAGGGACCAACTCCCAACGTCACACAAAGTCGCAGAGCAACTCATAACGGCACAACCCCCGCTTTGCAGTAAGTTTCACAAAGAACAGTATTCAGGACCCCGAAGTTGTTAAGAGGATTTGGGGTGGGGAAGCGAGGGGAAGAGAGACCCACGGGCGGCTGAGCGTCTGGTCTCTTCGAAGGAAGCAGCGCCTGCACTTACTTCCCTGAGGAGAGGAAGCCCAGCCCCCGGCCGCCCCAGCCGCGCCTCACCCCGCCTCCGGCCGTTCCTTACTTACTTCTTGGTGTCGCTGCTGAAGAGCCCGAAGGCCGTCGAGGCAGAGGAGGAGGCGGCGGTGGGCGTCGCTTCCTGGCCCACCTCGGGCTGAGTGTCCCCGGCCTGCTCGTTGTAGCCGACATTGTTGGTCGACATGCCCGCGCGCCGTTGTTACTACTACTACTACTACCACAACTACTCCCCCCGCCTCCGGTTCCCTCGCGATCCGTCTCTTCCCCGGAAGCTGAAGGAAGAGCGGCTGCCGGAGGATAGTCACGTGGTCGCCGAGAGAGGCGGGGAAGAGCGGCCTAGGGGAACTTTCTCCGGCCTGCCTCCAGGCGCCGCCGTTGCCACGGCAACGAGGCCCTTCACGCCCGAAATCTTCCGGCCCGCAGTCACGAGAAAAACCTCCTGCTCGCGACTTCCCGAAGGCGCGCCTTACCCCCCCCCCCACCGCAAGTCACGAGGACACGGAGAAGCCGTTGAGCGATGCCACGTCACCCGCTAAGCGGTTGGTCTCGTGCGCGTACTTGGCGCCACGTATGCGAAGCTAAGCTTTCCTTACGGCCGGGGCCGGACCACCTTCGAGGCACCTCAGGCGGCAGAATCCTATTGCTTCTCCTCACTTCTCTAGTGATGTGGGGGCTGGAGAAGTGAGGAGAAGCGGAAGCAGCAGCAGTTTCTGGTGGGAGGGTCCCCCTACCATGGGAGAAGCGGCTTCTGGCGAGATTTCACCAAAACCTGGAAGTCAGCAAAGCAGGGCAAAAGGTGCCCCCGGTGGGGCTGGAGAAATTATCTGCTACTGCCAGAGATGTGAGGAGAAGCGGCGTCGTACAGCAGCGGGCCCACCAGTGTGCCTCATGATATGATTCAGGAGTGACCAAATTGAGAAGACTAAAGGTCCCTGTTCCTTTCCTAGGTGATCTAGCTGCACAGACACACAAAGAGAGAAAGCAACTAGAGGGTTGTTGAGAAGGCCAGTATATTTTAAATGGACAAAGGAGGGTTGGACAGCTTTCCAAAAATTGTACTATGTTATTCCATACAAAAACCATACTAAAAAAACCAAAAACCCTAAGCACTGCTATACTCAGGAACATAAGCATCAGCAGAACAGTCACTGTTTCCTGTACCTGGACAAGCTGGGAGGGGAGAAGAAATCAATGTTCAGAAAAACCCAAAATTACATATACAGTGGTACCTCTGGTTATGTACTTAATTCGTTCCAGAGGTCCGTTCTTAACCTGAAACTGTTCTTAAACTCAAGCACCACTTTCGCTAATGGGGCCTCCTGCTGCTGCCGCATCGCCAGAGCACGATTTCTGTTCTCATCCTGAAGCAAAGTTCTTAACCCGAGGTAATATTTCTGCATTAGCGGAGTCTGTAACCTGAAGCATCTGTAACCCGAGGTACCACTGTAAATGGTGGGCACAATTCAAACATCTGCAAACACCATCAAACACATACCTACCTCGCATAGGAGACACCTTGATTAGCAAGGGAAACACCTTGAAGGAGGTTTTCACAGGGTGAGGCTCATCCATTGCAGCAGGCAAAAATATTTCTCTATAACAAGGCCTTTGGCTGATTAAACAATAGGCTTTTTAATGTATTGGGGGGGGGGTATTGGTTTGTTGGTTTTGTTATGTATTTTGTGTTCTCATTTTGTATCTTTATGTTGTGAACTGCTCTGTGATCTTTGGATGAAGGGCTGTATACGGTTTAAATAAATAGATAAATACTGTGAAACTTCTGTTCATCAATTTTCATTTATCAATTTCTGTTGTTTTACTGTTGTTTTATTAAGCTTTTTTGTGGGGGTTTTCTTGCAAACCATCCTGCAATAATTTATTTCCTGAATGCTCAGGTTGTTGCCTTATTATGTAGGTACCAGCATACTTTTTAGTGTTAACTTTCACAGTACAGTATTGTCACTGCATATTTGTTTGGTGCCCTCTTGTGGTTCAGATTGTGAATTACAAAGTTAACCTTATTTGTAATTTTATTACAGTATGTAAAGGAAGTGGCAGCCTGATCTTATTCATGTTCACTTGTAAGTAAGCCCCACTAAGTTAATTTGAAGTGTGTGTGTGTGTCTCACACAAACTTGCAATTGTTATCCATATATTTTTTGTTTCATTAATTATGCAACAGAAAAAGGGTCACTTCCGGTCAGTATCCAGTATTGCTTCTGAAATATAATTGACCTTCACACTGGCATTGCAGGTTCCATTTTTCCTAAATTTAATATTTATTATTCCCGGTTAGTAAGAAATAAAACTTTGTTAGTGGAACATTTGCACTCCAATTTCTTATCAGTTGTTCAGTGGTTCTCATCTAATTAACCACAGAAGCCCCTTGGGACACTCTATTAAGAGAGTGGAATCCAGGAGTATTTGCAAACTATAAACCTTCTTCCCTCCCAGAACAGGTTGTCTGCCTAATTCTAGGACATGGGAATCACCCACACACATCCATCTTATCAGGACTCAGCTGCTGGGGGGCAGGGCGGTTGCACGTATGCAGCCCATCACAGTTCCCAGGCATGGGTCCAACACCTTCATAGCCTTTCCTGATTCAAATGAAATAGACAGCTAGAGCTGCATTATTAATGTGCTGGTGACACAGTGCTCCAGATCCTTAGATGACTGCTTCCAATGGTTTCATACAAATAAATGTTAAATAGCATAGGACTCCACAGCCCAAAAACTAGGAGCCAAGTAAGGTAAAGGTAAAGGTACCCCTGCCCGTACGGGCCAGTCTTGACAGACTCTGGGGTTGTGCGCCCATCTCACTCAAGAGGCCAGGGGCCAGCGCTGTCCGGAGACACTTCCAGGTCACGTGGCCAGTGTGACAAAGCTGCATCTGGCGAGCCAGAGCCGCACACGGAAACGCCGTTTACCTTCCCGCTGGTAAGCGGTCCCTATTTATCTACTTGCACCCGGAGGTGCTTTCGAACTGCTAGGTTGGCAGGCGCTGGGACCGAGCAGCGGGAGCGCACCCCGCCGCAGGGATTCGAACCGCCGACCTTTCGATCGGCAAGTCCTGGTGCTGAGGCTTTAACCCACAGCGCCAAGTAAAAGTGCCCTAAATGCTACTTTCTGGCACTGATCCTTCAGGTAGGAACAGAGCTCTGAAAAACAGTATCTCAGCTTCAACCTTCCCGAGTCATTCCTGAAGAGTACTGTATTGGGCAGCGTCCAACACCACCCTTTCAGCCATCTTGCCCAGGAAGTAAAGATTTAGAGTCTGAGCAGATCCAGAGAGGGCCTCTTCAGGAGTCACCACATCCTGCCTCTTTCAGGGTAGTGGGCATAAGTCCCACATGTAGTGTTGTGTTGACCCTTCCCTGGACCTATTCAGTCAATCACCTCCTGGAGTTTATCAGCCATGATGGACAGAAATAGAGAGCATGCTGCTACCCCGACTTCTACAAGTGTCCTGCAGGCTGCAACTAGTTGGTGCTTGAAGGCCCTCCAATGGACCTGCACTAATTGTGACATAAAGTTTGGCACAGAGCCAAGTGATTTTACCCTTTGCAAATCTCTTAACAGCAGGCTTTTGAGTGGTCCCTATCAGCTAATTTACCATACTAAAAAGCTCTGCTGGACAATTCACTAAAAACACAATTGAAACAGAGAAGTATGCACTCTTTTTGCCACTGCCACTGTCACATGCATTGTGGTTGTACTTGTGTTTGATCAAATTCATATTGGGACTTATCCCACCTGTGCTCCAATCATCAGCCAGCCCACTTCATTGTTGCTCAGGGAGCATATACCAAAAGGTAGCTTTCTGATTATAATGTTAATACCATGCCTCTGTGAAATAAAAGCTCATTGAGCTATCAATGCATATCTGAAGTGGAAAAATATCAAAAGGTTGGTTAATAGAACAGTTATGGTGTTAAAACATGGTATGAAATATATATCTTAAGAGCACTAGCTGTTCACATGTACAGATTCTATGCATTTGTTTCTGATAAAGCATCAGAAATGTATTATGGTATTCATAGGAATCATGCCTGTAGAGATGGAGAGTAGGACACATTTTTTCTATTTCATTATTGTAGAAAGGGCCATCTATTGATCAGTTATTTACTCTTGCTAGATATTGAAAACACTTTCTAATAAATTCTAATTAAATCTTTTTGTTAATTAAATCTTAATTTTCTAATTAAATCTTTATCGACCTGTCTCCTGGTTGCAAATAGTGGCTTCTTGTACCTTGGTATAAATGGAAAGCATTTCACTCGCAGCCTGATCCTGTGCTGAGTTAGGTGCCTTGGTTTCCATGGGTATGAGGTGCTAAGTCTGCCCAGGATGGGGCTGTCAGTCTGTTGCCATGTCTAGCACTCTGAGCCCTCAAGGAAATGGCAATGCACAAAAGGGACATGGGTCAAGAGTTTGACAGCAGCATAGATTCATAATTGGCTTTACTTGTTTATTATGCAGTGCAATTATAATCTGAGCTGTCTCTTGTGGAATTCTTACTGAGAGGGAAATTATGTAGAAGATTTTGCAGCATTAATAAAGAGTAGCATGATTCATTTGTTTAAGATCAGACAATTAAAAAGGCAACAATAGAAATGTCAACAGAACAACAAAATGTGTAATCTTGTATGGGTGTTTGCCTTGGAAACAGACAAAGGCTTTATTGGCATGCTTGAATCCATAATATCTAGATATTTCCCCTTGACCTAGTTCGCATAATCCAAATCAAAAGTGTCATGATATATTTACAATAGAGAGGGAAGCTTAGCTCTTCAGTATTCATTCATATAAGCCTTCAGTAATATACATTCAGGCATTCTCCGTTTCAGTGTCAATTAAACAATTACACTTAACATATATTTATCATAAACACCTAGGTGGTCGCTATTGGAAAAAGGATGCTAGACTAGAAGCATCCTCCTAATTCAACCAGATTATTTATTTCATTCACAAACAAGGGAAAATTCTGTTTGGTGAACTGAAAGTAATGAGATGCAGAAAATGGCACAAGGTACAACACATTTCAGATGTGTTGCAGGGCAGGAAAAAGTAAGATTAGTTTTCTAAGTAAAACATGAATGCTAAGGGTAACTACAAACTGTCTGCTCTGTGATGGCCAATCAAACTACCTGCATGGTAAACTGGCTGCTTGTTACCATTCCTCAGATGTGTCAGTGTGACACCATTCCACCTCCTAGCTGAAAACTGCATACAACTAGCTCCCTCAGATCAGTTGCCCTATTGTGAGTCTACAAGCAGCCTCTTGGCTCTCTGTGGTAACCCAGTAATGAAGAGGGGAAAAGGTGCAGAAAGGATACAGTCCAGAAACCAATAACATTTTGCAGAGAGTGAAACACTTAACTTATTTGCCCTAGTGTAAAATCTTTTCTAATATTTGATCATTCATAAATGGTTTCTGGATGGAATGTAACAAATTGTCTGAGAATCAGATCTGTAAGCATTTGCTACACTCAAGTGCGCTTGTATATGAACGAGGTGAAAAGGCCAATAAATTATTTTCTTGGCAGATCAAGGATGAGGAATTTGAGAGATCTATTTTGGAAACAACACTAGGTACACAGATGGTAATTTCAGACTAGCAGAAAATTAATCAAGCTCTTTTGTCACAGAGTCCTCGTACAGTTTGCCTCAGTGCAGTGTCCATACAGGGCTCAGTCGTGGGAGCTTGAAGCTTTCAGACATGCAAGTTGGTGCTTTTGTAATGCGGTTTCTCTTCTCGGCTTTGAAAGGAAATAGAAATTTATCTGTTCTAAAGGTCAGAGAGCTCTTTCAAAGCTTTTGCTTTCATAGGTGATGCGAGGGAAAAACTGACTAGCACAAAACCACATAGTAAGAAAAGTATTGTATGTAAACCGTAAGTATTTTTAAACTACAAAAAATAGGAAACATATTAATGCAGAGATTGACCCTCAAACTTGAGTATCTTATTTCACCAGTCACAAAGAGCATCAAACTTTTAGATTTTTTCACAAGGATTCCTAATGCAAATGCACACAAGCACGCACACACACTGGAAAAGATTAGCCATCTTAAATGTGCAATGGTGAGAATGCTGCCATCTACGCCAGGCATCCCCAACCTTCGGCCCTCCAGATGTTTTGGACTACAATTCCCATCATCCCTGACCACTGGTCCTGTTAGCTAGGGATCATGGGAGTTGTAGGCCAAAACACCTGGAAGGCCGCAGGTTGGGGATGCCTGATCTAGGCTGTCAAGGTCAAAGTGTTATGTAATGTCATCTAGAGTCTGTCAAGGATGGGGGGGGGGAGAGAGAAACAAGAGAAAATGGAAAAAGATTAAGTGCTCTTTCACACATGAAGCCAATGTGAGGAGGCATAGCTCAATGACAGAGTGTCTGCTTTGCATGCAGAAGATCTCCCGTTCAATCTCCAGGTAGGTCTGAAAATGTCCCCTATCTGAAATCCATTAGAGCCACCACTATCAATCAGGGTGGACAAATACTGAGCTGAATGGACCAGTGATCTGACTTCCTGTGTTCCAATATTCCAAACTTAACCAAATGTGAGACTGCAGTCATATATCAGCTTTGTAGAACAATATCATTGGTGTGTTTTTCACAAAAGCAAACTCCTCTTTTCTGACTAATGTTAACTAAAAATCCACTTTATCATTCTTGGATTGCAGGTGTGTTTACTTTGATGACATGCAGTAGCAGTATGGTGAAACTAACGTATCAGACAAAATCTTAGCTTGAAATTCTTTGCCACAATTGTGCTTTTGACTCTGTATTAATCTGAACTGATCAGGTTTACTAAATGTCTTTCCCAAAGGGAAGACTTCAGAGTAATTAAAACACATTCTAAAGATTTAGTAACAAACAGGGTGAAGTCAAATGGCAGGTTGAATAATAATAATAATAATAATAATAATAATAATAATAATATTAATAATAATAATAATAATAATAATAACTATTTATTTATTTATACCCCGCCCATCTTGCTGGGCCTCCCCAGACACTCTGGGCGGCTTCTAAAAGAATATTAAAACACTATAATACATCAAACATTAAAAGCTTCCCGAAACAGGGCTGCCTTCAGATGTCTTCTAAAAGCCTGGTAGTTGTTGTTCTCTTTGACATCTGGTGGGAGGGTGTTCCACAGGGAAGGTGCCACTACCAAGAAGGCCCTCTGCCTGGTTCCCTGTAACTTGGCTTCTCGCAGCGAGGGAACCGTCAGAAGGCCCTCGGTGCTGGACCTCAGTGTCTGGGTAGAACGATGGGGGTGGAGACGCTCCTTCAGGTATACTGGACCAAGTCCATTTCCATTGAACCCAGGTGAAGCTATGCACTACTCCAATTAACCCAAACAAACAGGTTTAAAACCCCTGTGGATTTCAGGAGCATTGTTACTTGGTTAACAGAGTGGCTAGAAGTCACCAGAACAGCTACTTCCCACGGTTCCTGATTTAGTGCTGTAGTTTGCAATCAGGGTCATGGGATACAGTTTGGGGAACAGTATTATTATATTTAGAGTTTCAATTTCTTATTTCACGATGTAATAGTTTACTATATATTTAACAAACAGTACATACTGTTTTATTGTAAATAGAACTTCTAAGTGGTTTACAAAAATAAACATTAAAATTTTCGGTTAAAAACAGGAACAAAAAAAATCAAAATAGAATTACAAGCAAGTTTAAGATAAAAACAGATAAAAACAGATGTTGACTTCCATGTGCTGGGAAAGGCTTGCCTGAATTTTTCTTTCTGTAATTCCAACTGTGAGCACCAGAGGTAGATGTTTTCACAGAAAACATTAAAATTAACTTCACTTAATAATCACTGCTTACTGCCACTATTAACATTTCCCAGTTTATACTTTATGAACAGGAATATAGTCTGGCATTTACCTCTAAGACTGAAATCTCATATACTGTATTCACTAAACCAGGAATAGACAAGTGTAACATAAGATTGTATTATTAAGTCCTTAACTTAGAAACATAGATTTGTATCGTTGGAAGAGACCAATCTCCTGCAATGCTCGAAGTTTTTGCCCAACATGGGGTTTGAATCCATGATCCTGAGATTAAGAGTCTCATGCTCTAATAACTGAGCTATTCCAACAATTAATGCTATTAGTGATACATGACCACCATAGTCATCCCCTATAAAGACCAAAAAACTAACTCTAGCAGGAATGCAATCCCCAACACATAACTGCACACATGGTTATTTTTATTGAGCTTTTCTTCTACACACAAAAAATGAAGAGAGTGAGGCCAGAGTAACAAGATGAATCTGCAGAAATGTAGTTGTTGGCTGCTAGATGGGACTGGTGAGAGTTGTAACCTTGTTATGTACTGAGTCGAATAGGATCCAAACTGCAGCAGTCTGATTGGTCCTAGAACAATAGGCTCCAAAAGGCAGCAGTCTGATTGGTCCTAGAACAATAGGCTCCAAAAGGCAGCAGTCTGATTGGTCCTAGAACAATGCAGCAGTATGATTGGTTAGCAGGAACCACCCAATCATGCTCCAGATAGAAGTGAATCCACAACCTGATTGGCTTACAGTAGAATTCCGGAATTAGCCAATCATGTGCAGCCCATTGTGTAAATAATGTATATAAAGCAGATACTCTGAGGGGACATTCATTCATTCCTCCTCACCACTATGAGCTGAATAAAGAGCATGAAATCACTTTGCGACTCTGAGTATATTTCAAACCTATAATACATGGAAGCGCTTTTACCAATAAATAGTTTATCCTAATGTTCAATAGACATCTAGCCTCCTTTACATTGAGCTCATTAGATCTGGGCCCTCATTACAACAGCCACTTGTTGAAGAACTCAGGTTGCAGTTTCTATCCACAGCTTCAATGTTCAAATCAGCACACTATATAGGCAAAATGCAATTCTGTGGCACAGCATACCTGCACATGGCTGCACAAGCAAAGACATAGACCTAGCAATGACATGGCCCCTGAAACACTGTTCCAAGGGAAAGGGGTGGGCACAACAAAGTGCAGCAACTGGTTCTGCTTCTTAGACTGGGCATACAACCATCTGCTCACGCCTGCACTGGTGTCTCCATGACAGGCAATGGACGAAGTGTTATTGCCTCATTAAAAGCTGATGGAACAGGCGGGGCAACAATCTCCTCTGGAGAGGTGGGACTGTACTTGGTTTCTGACAACTCCAGAGGTGGAGTTGTGGTGCGATAGGCGAGCCAGAACCAGCTGCTGGCAGCTACAGTGGTGGAGCCTGTGCCTTGTACTGTGGGGATTGATGGGGAGATGGGACAAAGCGAGGGAAATTCCACATACACCCACCCACAGGATCTTCCCCAGGATCTCCTAACCCAGATAGAAACCTTCCCAGCCCACTGGATCCCTCCCCAGTGTCATCTGTCTTGACTCAGCATTGGACACTATTCCAGATCCAACAGGTATGGAGAAAAAGTTGCACTTGTTAACTGCTTCTATCAATGCAGCTTAGAGTGGCATTAGAGATTTTCCCCTACTAGCACTACACTGCTGACCCAGGTTCTGCTTGCGATCAACTGCAATCTACGGTAGATAGCTCTACGGTAGATAGTACTACTGCTAGGCCAGGAATTTCTCCATCCCATGCCTGTGCATTTTTGTCTTTTGCCTAAATGGAGAGTTTTGCCGTTGTTCCTGTGGAATTTCATTTTGTTAGTTTCATCACAGTTTTCCATTCCATCAAGCTTGATGAGGACTTCGAGGAGTTTTGCAACCAGCTATGAATCCTCATGACAGTATTATAATCGAGCCAGCATTTAGCCAGTTTGCTAATCAAAATATCATGGGGAACTTTGTCAAATGTTCTGCTGAAATCAAGATAAATTACATCCACAGCAGAGAGAGCACTATTCTATGACACTAGTCTATGAATGTTTACTTAAAAGGAAGTCATCTGTCTCTTCCACATATTTTGCCACTTCATAGCCTTGCAATCTGCCTAATATAACCTATTATTTATTGGCCTTATCATCTGCTCAATATAAAATAGCTGAAATCTTCTCCTAGATCAGATAAACTAAATAGTTCAGTTTGCGTCATGTGGCGTATCATGAAACATTCTTACAGCTATTTTCTGCATTTTATTTTTCCTTACTAGCTTTTATTGTACTCAAATAAAATAAGTGGAAAATGTAGTAGAGTCAGCCAGTAAAACTTATGCTTCTGTTCAAAACAAGCACATGGTTGGAAGAGTTTAATTTCACCAGAGACATTTTATAATATTTATGCAGTTCTTTGTTTGCTGCATTTCATGTGCAAAAACAAATACCTAAGTAGCTTTTACTACAGGAAAAGAGAGCAAATGAGGACACACATAAACGACACATTTCACCAGGTTTAATGGGGTGAGCAATCCTAACAACAAGGTTATTTTGTTCTGACCCTCCATTTCCAATTTGGGATGTAGATGTAATATGGTCCACTCATATAAGGCAGTCACATGGGTTCCACTTCACTGGAATACCTGAGTATTGTCACACACAATAAAGTACCTTCTTAGAACTTAGATCAAGGGTAGGCAACCTAAGGCCCGTGGGCCGGATGTGGCCCAATTGCCTTCTCAATCCGGCCTGCAGACGGTTCGGGAATCAGCGTGTTTTTACATGAGTAGAATGTGTCCTTTTATTTAAAATGCACCTCTGGTATATTTGTGGGGCCTGCCTGGTGTTTTTACATGAGTAGAATGTGTGCTTTTATTTAAAATGCATCTTTGGGTTATTTGTGGGGCATAGGAATTTGTTCATTTTTTCTCTCTCCAAAATATAGTACGGCCCCCCACAAGGTCTGAGAAAGGGTGGACTGGCCCATGGCTGAAAAAGGTTGCTGATCCCTGACTTAGATAAAAAAACCAACAAAGATAGCTAAAGAATTTGTTGCTTGAGGCAGTGATGTAGGAGAACACCTTCATTAAGCAGGAGTTACTGTGTGGTTTTTTTCAGCTTCTCTCCTGGTTCAGGGTCTGTGGTAAATCAGTATACCTGGGAGCTGTAAAACAGAAGCAGGTAAACAGTTGCCACATGATAGGAGATGAGGTCAGGCAATGAGACTTGGATGGTCAGGGGATGATGGGTTGAAGGGCTGGAATGTGGAGGTAAACAGGGACTAGGTCTTTGTCTCAACTTAGCCAGACCAAATATGACAAGCTAGTTGCCATAAAAATGGGGTTTGGGGCATATTGCACAAAAGCTAAAGTGTGGCTTTTGACTTAGGTTATGTACGTTGTAAAGAATGTTCCTTTTAAATAAGCCAACTTAAGCATAATAAACAAAAGCTGCCCTTGGTGTTACAAATAAATTGTATTTTAATTTCCCCCGATCAAATTGGGAGTACTGTATGGAATACAGAATATTGTCTAATACCTCAACATACCAGGAAGAAATATGACTAAAAATGAGCATGTAATCTCATCAGTATCACAGCAGATGCAGATTTAACATGAGTATGGACATCAATTTCTGCTAAGCACTATCAGATTGATTTACCTGTAATTTCTAGTGCCATTAGGAAAAGGATTGTGGGTTTACCTTATTGAAAAGGTGATATTTTTAGATACAGTGAAAAAAGGAGCACCCATCTTTTCGTTGTTGCTGTTGTTTAGTCGTTTAGTCGTGTCTACAACCACAACAAAAAGATAGGTGCTCCTTTTTTCACCCATCTTTGTTTTATTACATTTACTATATGGAGATGGACCTGCATGATAGGAACAGTGGCACATGCTTTATTATCAAGCCTATTTAACTAAAGGGAAGGGGCAGATTTTGATCTGAAATTAAGGATGCAATAAACCCTAGGCACACTTATGTTGGAGCAAGCCTCACTGAACTTGACACGGCTTACTTCTGAATAAAATGCATTGGATTGGCCCACATAGCTTTAATGATAGATTATTAATTGCCTAAATACCTTTTTAGCTTGATTGCTTTTTGATTAGGCTGCAATTAAAACTTGCAAACTAATCAAAAGGCAATCAAGCTAACAAGAAGGGAACTAGGGACAGAGCCATCATGGACAACTATTGGATGCTTATGCATAAAGAGCATGTGCTTATGCATAAAGCCCCCATTGGGTGGGGTCCTCACCATGGAGGCCTGAGGCCCAAAGATCTGATTTACATATGGGCTGAGCTAGCTGAAGCGGAGGGCCTTATAATCTAGGCAGATTTTACTATTTAGGCCCAGTTGCTTAGTAATATTAAACATGTGGTGTATGAATCTATGACTGTATAACAGTTACACAAGTGCATACTCTACCGTTTAGTAAATTTCACAGAGGCTTTAAAACTACTCAGAATCAAATGATAAAGCAATACAAGTGTTCTGATCACTGTCTTTTATATCACTGTGAATCACAATATTTAATTTTGACTTTTTGTGAAAAAAATGAGTAAGCGCTATGAAAGTGCTGCTAGTAAATGAAAGCAACAAAAAAGAACAGAAGGAAATACTCAAATGTTTAAAGCCAATCATGTCATATGGCTTTGTACACCAAGCAGAAACTGTCCTACATAATCCCTCATACAGAACATTCATGTTTACAAACAGAAGAAAATCAAGCAGACTACACTGAGTAGTCTGAGCAGACTGAATAACAACCAGTTTATATACAGAACACAGCCTCCCAAGACCTTCAAGGAGAATTGTTGTTGGTAACTACCACTACAAGTACAGAAACAACAGTAGAAAGTGACAATGAAGTGATAGGACCTATGGCCCAAGAATTAACACAAGGTGCTGAAGGAACATAGCATGAGATGGTTGTACCAAAAGAAGCAGTTCAAGCTCTTTACTGTCTTAAAGTATTGGAAAATAAAGCAAATTATCTGAGTGAAAACCCTTACATTGCAGACACAAAAATACCAACGGTTCATGCTACTAGTGATTTTAGAGACAATGTCATAGGTTTATGGTCCACATTAAATAACAAGGAAATATCATTCTGGATTGAGAAAGGTCTATCGGAATGTCAGCACTGGGAAGGACCTTTTACCACTTTGAAGCAAACATCTAAAAACCAAGTCTGGATCTGTTCAAAAAATTATTCTATTCCACCAAAGTAAATGGATAAACATACGCTCAAGAATGGCTGGTGTATTCTCCCACAAAAGGAAGTGTCTACTGTTTTGTGCACAAACCTTTCTTTAACCAACCTACCTCAACTACAGCTTTAGCTTCTACTGGATTTGATGACTGGCATCAGACTTATCTTGTTCAAACCCATGGAAACTCTAAAACTCTCTGCTAACATACTTAACAAGAAAGTGTGCTCAAACACCCACATAAAAACTCAAAGAACAAACCAAAGCAGGATTACTGGAGCTGCACGTACTTCAGCGAGTTATTGCAGTGATTTCCCTTTTGGGGGAACGTGGCTTGGCATTTCATGGAAATGAAGAAACATTTGTTCGCCAGACAATGGTAACTATCTTAGATTGCTTGAATTAATTGCCAGATTTTATCATTTCCTGTGCGCTCACATAAATCAATATGGAAGTAAAGGCTCTGGTCAGCTATCATACTTCTCCAAAACCATATGTGAATAGGTTATCCAGTTGATGGCTTATACAGTTCAAGAAGCAATACTGAGCAACATCAAACAGGCAGGTTATTTTAGTTTATCTGTTGATTCAAACCCTGATGTTTCCCATGCTGATCAACTTACTGTCATGGTTAGATATGTTTCTCCTAGCGATAGATCACCAGCTGAATGCTTTCTGAGTTTTTTGAACTGAAATACCACACCAGTGAAAGTATGGTTGAGCCGATACTGAACTACTTCACTGAACATATGATTTCAGTACATATGATTTCAGTAAATCATATGACAATGCAGCTAATATGGCCGGAAAATATAACAGCATTCCACAAAATATTCTGGAAAGGAACAAGCCTGCAAAGTTTATTCCATTGCGCTGGACATTCTCTAAATCGAGTTGGACAAACCACAGCTGACTTGTCCCTGGATGCAGTGAATTTTTTTGCCGCAATAAATGAGCTTTATTGTTTTTTTCTCATCTTCTGCAAAAATATCAGCCTCTTGAGTCAGAAGTTCCTAAACATTTATCAGACACAAGAAGGGAGGCTAACGCCAAAGTTACTGCAGCTATTAGTGAAAGTTATGCTTACTTACATTGTTGAAGTCCTCAGTCATATTTACTGTGATGAATCTGAAAAAGGAGATAGTAGATGACAGGCTGAAAATCTGCAAAAAAATGGAAGGATTTTAATTCATTTTCATAAAGTTAGAAAGGCACTCCAAAGTTCACAAATTTCATTAAGCACATGTGCAAATATTTGCTGCTCACTACTGCAGTTCATATCAAACACTTGGGTTAATTTTGATGAAATTGAACAGCAAGCAAAATTCACTTTACCAGAGTACAAAACTGTCAAAACAAAGCAGACTGGGGGGGGGGCGGGTGGTTATAGAACAGCATCCAAAGCCCAAGACAAACTTTATCCAAGAGACAAGTTTAGGGTAAATTCATTTATCCCTGTCATTGATGCTCTTGAAGCCAACCAAGACAGAAGAGCAACAGTGTAGCTGGCAATTTTTCATTTTTGGTGAACCTACAAACAACCAAGGAACACATTTACAATGGCGTTGAGATGTTGATGCAAGAGTAGACAATTGATGATGAACTCTTACACTTTCACCTGCACATCAAACAAGCTCACCTTGAAAAAAAGAAAATTTCAGCCAAGATATATATCAAATATTACAGGAGAAAATTTGAACAGCTTTTCCAAATGTGGAAACAAGTTTCAGATTGTTCCTGTGTTTAATGGTTACAAACTGTACTAGTAAAAGTTCGTTTTCTAGACTAAAAGGGATAAAGAATGATCTATCATCAACAATGGCAAAGGTTGGTTGTCTGATCTAAGCATTCTCTGCATAGAAAATGACAAACTGTAGCTTACTGATTTTAATGATATAACTGATAAGTTTGCATCCAAAAGAGCTCAAAAGAAACTGTTCTGACTTTGTATATAGTGCAATGTTATATAACACACCTATGATTCCCCTAAGAATGTTCTGTGTGGATGTCTTCATTAATTCCATACTTTAATAAGCAAACTTTTTATCAATGCTTAAATGTCAGCCATTTTCTGCTTTCATAGAGCAGATAAAGAAGATAACAATGTTTCATTTCTCGTGATCAGATGCTCTTAGTTTTCGGCCTCCCAAGGTCTCCTAACCCAGAGCCTCCAGTTGCTTTAATCTGGGCCTGACCTCAAATTGATTTTACCACACTCCACCACCACCAGCTGCATGCTATTTATTCCTTCCAACTGCCCTGCTCACATTGGTCACAAATACCTATTCCCAAGGGCAAAGTTATTCTCAAAATATAATCTGAAAACCAATTACAAATAGGGTTAAATTGGGGGGGGGGGTATATGCAGCTCAAACCTATCCACATTTTACTCAGAAGTCATACTGAACTAAGTGATCCCTGAAATAAAGGAGACTCTTTTGAAACAGTCATCCTGCAAAATTGTTATCTACTTTTAAAACACTTGTTTTCTTATGCACTATCCTATCTGACCCACAAGGAATCCAGTTGTATTTATTCCTAAGCAATATAAGACCAGAGCCTTAAATACATATGACCTCCAGAAAGGTTGTGGAGATAACTTCTTAAACTAATGATAAAAACACAGTCACCCTGATGGGTGGTATTCAACTAAGTAGACCCACTGAAATTTATAAACATGACTAAGATCCATTAATTTCAACAGGTTTAATCTGAGTGGAACTTAGCTGAATACCACTCATTCCAATTCAGTATCACCACTGAAGTGTTTGTGAACAGCACTCAGGGAATCCCCATGTGTTCCAAATAGAAAAAAGGAAGAACATCTGCCTCAGAACATCAGGAGTAACTTTCTGACAAGATTCAGGTAGCTAGCCATGTTGGTCTGACACAGTCGAAATAAATTTTTAAAAATGTCCAGTAGCACCTTAGAGTCCAACCAGGTATGTTTTGGGTATAAGTTTTCGTGTGTATGCACACTTCTTCAGAAAGAAGCTTATACACGAAAGCTTATACCCAGAACATACTTAGTTGGTCTCTAAGGTGCTACTGGCCATTGTTTTTATAACTTTCTGACAGTAAGAGCTGTTCGACAGTGGAACGGACTTCCTCGGAAGGTAGTGCACTCTCCTTCCTTGGAAGTTTTTAAGCAGAGGTTGGGTGACCATCTTCCATGGATGCTTTAGTTGAGATTCCTGCATCGCGGGGGACGACCCCGGGATCTCTTCCAACTCTACAATTCCATGACCCTATGAAAAGTTCGCCCCTTCCTCTCCCACCTGTAAGGCGAGAACAAAACCCTGAACTCAAGAGAATGAGGACTCGTCCATATTAGAAGTACACGAAGGAAAGAGGATGGGGCGGAAAGCAGGAGAAGGCCACCTCCCCACACACTTTCGCCGCCCTCTTTTGAACCTCCGTCTCTCTTTCCGCCAACCCATCTCCCTTTCACCCTGCCATTTTAATCAGGTGCTGGCGCAGCTTTCTACGTCATTTCCGGGGCGGCCATTTTGGAGGCCTTCGCGCCCTATCGGCTTGCTCCGTGCTCGGGAAGAGGGGGCGGGCGCTTGGTGCCGGATCTACCTGCGCTGACATCGGCGGGGGAGGGGGGAGCCATCAGAAGCAGCCTGTGGGGCGCTCGGCCGGAGTCGCTGTCCGCCGCCGCCATCCGCGCATCGCCGCGCCCGACAGACCCCCCTCCCCTCCCCGCGCCATGTCGGACTTCGACAGCAACCCTTTCGCCGACCCGGACCTCAACAACCCTTTCAAGGTAAGAGCGGCGGGGAGGCGGCGGCGACGCTTCGGGCCGAGAAGCCGGGCGTGTTGACGCGGGTTCGGTGGCGGGGAGGCCCGTGGGCCAAGGTATCCCCTCCCCCAAGTCCCGTGAACGGACCTGCAAGGTCCTCCCCCTCCCCGCGGAGGCCTCGTCTCCGGCGTGCCCCACCCCCTCCCCCTGGACCCGCCGCGTTTGCCGGGGAGACTGAGGCGCCTCTTTTGTGCTGGGAACGGGAGGGCGATCCCTCCTCCTCTTCCTCCTCGGGGTTTTGTGGCGAAGGCGTGAGCGGGTCCTTGGCGTCTCCGCGGCTCTTCTGTGCTCCCGCTCCGGGCCTCCCTTGTTTTCCCTGCGGGAGGAAAGGGCTCCCGGTTAAGGGTCTCGCGGGTCCCCCGCTCTGGTGGCCAGGTGGGCGGAAGGCAGGAGGGGCGGGTGGCTCGGCGTCCCAAGAGGGACAGCGACTGGCGATGCGCTCTGCATCAGGCACCAGACCTGGCTAGGAGATGCTGCCGGTAACAGCATCTTCCTCTCCGATCTCTTATCTGGCCACACACGGTCCGTAATGGAAAATAATTCCTAGTCGCTTTCAAAGCTGCCAAAAGGGATGCTAGGATTGAAGGTCTCCCAAGAGGCGATCATCTCCTTTGGCCGCCACCTGTTAATATTCTGTAGAGAAGGCTTTGCTTTAAATTTTGTTTTTTAGCTGCCGTTGCAATTCCTTGCTGCTGAAAAGGTCTGAAGTCAGGATGTGAGCTCTGACACCGGGCTGGTTTGGTCTGAACTAGGATTGAAAAAGGCTGGAGTAATCTTCTGAGCTTAGTTTCAGTGTGTCTTGGGATCTCTTTTGAGCAGTGACTGTATTTGGCTTATTGATGTAATATCTGGAGTAAAGTACATGTACATGTGGGCTTTAATTGTGGATGGGGTTTATAGAAAAGTGGTGAGCAAACAGTTTTCATGGGATCTGGTGGAATTCCCTCCCCAAAGGCTTTTGAAATAGAAACTTCAAAATATTTTTTCCTTACTAACTTTGAAAGCATGCTTTCTTATTTAGACAATCATAAGCTTAATTAGTCCAGCCCTAGGCTAGCACATAACACCTTAGCAGAGTTAACTCTATGTAGAATTTTGAAGTTTTAAGGCAGAGCTGTGAAGTCCACTTTCAAAATAAATTCATTGTATGGTTGCTATTATTTTGGTTCTAAAACATGATTCTCCACCAACCTAAATTAATCTAATATTTAAAAAAACAAGTCCAATTGTTATGGTTCTTTCCCCACATATGGTGAGGCTTGTAAAAATTCTCCCGTGAACTCACAACTTCTAAATTACAGTTCTTAGAGTTGCCTGGGAAGAGGGAGTAACTATTAAATCGGGTTAAGTCTGTGATGCAAATCATCCTAAAAATAATGACATCTTGATAGCTTAACAATTGTATTATGGTTTGAGTTTTTATAGGCCAGTAGCCCACATGTTAGGGATGTGGGTGGCACTGTGGGTTAAACCACAGAGCCTAGGACTTGCTGATCAGAAGGTTGGCGGTTCGAATCCCCGCGATGGGGTGAGCTCCCGTTGCTTGGTCCCTGCTCCTGCCAACCTAGCAGTTTGAAAGCACATCAAAGTACAAGTAGATAAATAGGTACCGCTCTGGCGGGAAGGTAAACGGTGTTTCCATTTGCTGCTCTGGTTCGCCAGAAGCAGCTTAGTCATGCTGGCCACATGACCCGGAAGCTTTACGCCAGCTCCCTCGGCCAATAAAGCGAGATGAGCGCCGCAACTCCAGAGTTGGTCACGACTGGACCTAATGGTCAGGGGCCCCTTTACCTAGCCCACATGTTTGGATGGCTTTTCTATTGTGAACTTACTTTCAAGACTGCAGTAGAGACCATGGGCGTAGCCAGGATTTTTGTTGGGGGGGGCAGAACCAACGTGATTGGTCAGTTAGTTAAGTATTTTATTGTTTTACTTGATCTTGGAGGGGCAACTGCCCCCCTGGATACACCCATGGTAGAGACTTCTAGGACCAGTGTAAGGCAAGAATGGCTAATCCTTGGCTCTTCAGATGATGCTGGACAAAAACTCGCATTATATCTGAATGTTGGGTTCAGGACCCCTACAACATTTGGAGGGCTTCAGATTTGCAATCCCTGGTGTGATGTATTCTGTGATATTGCTTGATAACTGCGGTTTACGGGATTTAATTCATTCTCAGGTTGTGTAATGAGCCTAAGTTGCACGATAACTTTTAAATTCTCATTTTCAATGAAAAGGTTTAGGCTTCCTTTATAAAAGTCAAGATAAACAACTCATGAATAGAATCATAGACTCAGAGAACTGTAGAGTTGGAAGAAACTCTGAAGGTCATTACTCCAAGTTCTCCAACCGCTTGAATGTGCAAAACAAAGGAATTGCTAAGTATCTAGATGGGTATAATAGTACAGTTTACTAGAGAGAGCCCCAGTTCTTCTTGTTGTGTACTGCTTACATTATCAAAAGTCGAGCTGTCAATATTAAATAAGTCAAACGAGACCTCCGTCTGCAGGTTTCAAATTCAACTACACGTGTAGTTGAATGTTTTAGCATTTGTTGTAATGATGGTGTTTCTGCAATTTCCACTGAGCAAACTTCTGAGGAGCACGTGCCTTTTGCCTTCATTCCCTTTGTGGCAACTTTCTGTTATTTTTCTGCAGTATCCCTCTCCACAGAAGTGCATCCAGCATCTTGATCATACAGCTTTCACTGTATGCTGAAGACACACCTTGAAAAGTTAAAATTTATTGTTTGAAAAGTTGAAAATTTGAAAAGTTAAAATTTATTGTTTTCGGAACCCAGCTCTTTTGCTGAATTTATCATATTTGCTTCCATTTTTCTGGTTTTACTGGTTTTATGGTTTTATTTGTTTTTGTAATTTTATATTCTATTATTGTGACCTGCCCTGAGAACTTACAGTGAAGGGCAAGTAAGAAATATTATAAATAAATAAATTTAGAAGTTGCTGTTCCCTCTCTGTCCCATCCTTCTGATCTTACAGCGGGAGAAGGCATAATTCATGGAAAGAAGCATATATCCAAATTGTGTTCTTTCTTCCTAGGCAAAGATAACAATTATTTTTTTTAAAAAAACTGGTTAAGATTGTTTTCTAATAAGTTATAAGTACGATGTAGATAGACAATTTTCTGCGATTGAACACCAACAAAATGAAAGTTAAGATGGGCAGTGCTACCATGATCCCTACAAAATCTGAGTTTTCTTTTTCCATTGAAACTTTTTGTTTCAGCAGAAATCTTTTGACTTTTATATATAAAGTCAAAAGGTGTGTCTTTTTGATGGAATTCCAAGCTTCATTAAGTACATTGATAAAATATATGTACCGTAACTGTTGTTCAAAACACATAAACCACTTGTCTGCACTAGGTTTTGTTCAGATAAGGTGTAAACCAGGCTTCTTCAAACTCGGCCTTCCAGATGTTTTGAGGCTACAATTCCCATCATCCCTGACCACTAGTCCTGCTAGCTAGAGATCATAGGAGTTGTAGGCCAAAAACATCTGGAGGGCCGAGTTTGAGGAAGCCTGATGTAAACCCCTCAGTCATCTGAACCAACGGTTCTACCAGCCAGATTTGGTCTCCATTAATTAAAAATAAAGCTGAGTTTAAAATTGATTGCAAGTAGATTTTAAATGAAGGGTTGTTTTTTTCATTGAAGCTTTCCTGCCTGCTATATGCATCATCTTGGTTTAATGATTTGGGAAAATGCTTACTTAATGTTCAAGCTTTATATTTCATTTTTGTTTACAAGTTTTATTGAATGCTTATGTGATACCGAAGGTATAGTGTATCCTCCATGGTGGTTGTTAGGGATATAATCCTGAACCAACTTACTGTGAACCTAAGTCCTATTGAATTCAACAGACACTTTAGTCAGACTTAAATAGGACTTATTTCTGAGTAGATACAGTTTAGACTGTGCTGCAAAGCTCTCATTGCTAGATACTGTGTTACACTTCATTAAAAGATAAACCAATTGTGCCTGTACAGTACAGGTATGGGAATACTAAATGAGGCTTTAATAATGCCTAAGAGGTGTTAACCTCACACTTGTTTTTCAAATCAGGGTTGATCTTAAAAATCTAAACAGCACATCATTTGTTGTGCTGGATTCATGGCAGAGTTCTGTGCGTTATGAACATGCACAAATATGCTTCCAAGCAATTACTGTTTTTAACAGCCGTAGCTATGGGGCTGCATCTATAACAGCTACAGTATCCAAGTTTATGGGACTGAACCAAACTGTATTAAGCCATTAAAATAATCTTTGCTACTTGACAGAATGGGCTGATAGCTTGGGTACACAATTATAATTAATTTGTAGCTTAGTTCACATCTGTTAGCATTTTTTGATATTTTGCTTAAATTTAGCTTTAAGATGAAGAAAAAAATAAATTACAAGGACTGTTGAAGCCTGAGAAGCAGATTTAGCAAGCCAAAGGGAAGAAGTTACATGAATCAAAATTTTATTGATTTTGCATATGACCACCTTATTTAGTTACATTTATTATGGTTTAACTTGCTTAGATATGTAACTGGTAAGCACAATGGTATCTGATTTCCCTGTATGCCCCTATTCTGTTTTGTATTGAAATTGCCATTGCCATAGCTATGTCAATAAAAATAATTCATTCATTTCATTTCTAAATACATCATTTTAAGATTATAAGTTTGACTTCAAAAGAAAATTATCTTTAAATAACATTTTGGGCTTGGAAATAGCCATTTGTCTAGAGTATAAATTGCCTGCAGAAGACCAGAAGAAAGACACTTGTGTGCATTAAGTTCCTTTATGTTACCAAACACCATTTGAAATTATGTGCCTTGACTTACTAGATTTACCTTGGAGTGAAATTGGCAAAAAGTAAAATGCAATGGAGCTAATTCCTGCCTTATTTTATTTTCATCTAGGGAGAAACAGAACACAAGGGACACAATAGTTTGGATTGCATTAATAACTGCATCTAGCTCCTCCTTAGGACTTTGATTTCCTTCTTGAATTTAGGCTATGATGGGCCTTTTAATCAGGAGTGTAAACCATGAGTTGGTTTGCCTTGAAACTAGAAGAAGAAACAACCTATGGTTTGCCAAGAAATAGTCCAGCCAGCTGCACTGCAGTTGCCTTGGCTAATGGAGCGAAGCTAGCTGGCAGACTGTTCTTGCACTGACTGTCTCTGGTAAACAAGGAAGGAGAATGTGATGCTAAGGATATATGACTGCAGGTTACAGTTCTTTCATTTCCCCATCTTGAAGACTTTAGATGAGATGTCAGAAGGGGGAAAAGGAACAGCTGCTAATTGCACTGCATTGTGGGAAAATGACACATTCTGGATATCAATTCTCCTTCCTGGCTGTTCCTTATCTTGTAAGAGCTGTGGAAGGATGTGTGGTGTATTTGTGTGGTGTGTAATAGCAGCTCCCTAACTGACAGCTGTGGCGCTGTGGGTAAAACCTCAGTGCCTAGGACTTGCCGATCGTATGGTCGGCGGTTCGAATCCCTGAGGCGGGGTGAGCTCCCGTCGTTCGGTCCCAGCTCCTGCCCACCTAGCAGTTCGAAAGCACTCTTAAGTGTAAGTAGGCAAATAGGTACTGCTTTATAGTGGGAAGGTAAACAACGTTTCCGTGTGCTGCGTTGGTGCTGGCTCCCCTGCTGCAGCTTCGTCACGCTGGCCATGTGACCCGGAAGTGTCTTCGGACGGCGCCGGCTCACAGCCTCTAGAGCAAGATGAGCACGCAACCTTAGAGTCGGACACGACTGGCCCGTACGGGCAGGGGTACCTTTACCTTTACTTTCTAACTGACAGCTGAGGTGAACTAATCTGGGTGGATGCCCTCTGCACCACCGAGTATTTTGCAAAAATGCACGTTCCTACCCCCATAAAATGGGGACTAATGCAGTCTTCTTTCAGCTAATGCTGTCCCGTTTCACTTGCCATGGAAGAATAAAGTACAGTGGAAATTAGAATCCCCAGTGTAAGCTATAATGTCTATTCAACTTTCTAAGCTAGCCTGCCATGTCAGGTTTGGCTTTGAATGAAACGCTTAATGCAAGCTCCGTATTTCTAGCAGATAAAACTAATTGAATTGCAAGTTAGTGCAGAAGTCAAGTTAATTACAAGATGGAATGTGAAAAAGAATTGAAGCTTCCAGAGGAAGCTTCCTGGGATGGGACTGCACTGAAGAGTTGGCAGTCCACCTGGTCTGTTGCAGTGTAATAGCACCTAGAGCTTGGCTGGCACAAAAAACTTTTTAAGTACCAGCAGCTGTAGATCTTGATTCCTACACATCTGGGTTAGTGTTACAAAATGCAGACAGTTCCGTTACTTCAGAGTTGCACTGGGATTTGCTTCCAATTTTGTGTGTGTGTAGAATGCACTTCTGTGTTCTTTAAATTTGTTATGGCAGATTTTTAAAGAAGTAGGAGGAGAGGATGGGACGTGTTTTTCAGATTATTTGAAAGTAGTAGTTTTTGTGCTTTGTGTTAATTTCAAGAGAACAATAATTCACAAATGGATCACTTCAGTGTTGAAATGCATCTTTGGAGTTCTGGCCAAATTCCAAAGCATCAAAACCAGCTTAAGAAAATCTTTTGTTTTTGTACTCTAAAAATAACGCTGAAGACTGCTATGTTTTCATGGTGACTGTAATCAATGTCAAAACCCTTCCTGTTAGGGTAGCTCTTGAAATCCTTAGAATATGCAATTGGAAGTGTCTAGGAGCCATTTTGCACATTGTAAGGAAGCAGTAATAGCGAATGCATGAGTAAAGCTGGTTCGTGTTATTTCACAAGGAGCTGTTATACACAATATCAGGAAGCATGGCAGGGAAGCATGTATCACTTGTGCCTCTTTTTTCCTTGCTTGGTGAAGCAGTCCTAAGTCAGTGTCATAAGTATTTCAGCCAACCAAAACTAGATGACTTTAAAAGCTTCCTTGATTTCACCCAAAGGTGGCTTTCCAAAGCACTTTGCGGGGGAAAGTCACAAGAATTTCATTACCGAAGCTTGAAGATCTCTTATTTAGCACAGTATAAGTTCCTTCTAGTCACTTTTCCAGAGGTTCTTTTCTTGCACAAACAATGGGTATACTAGAGCGTTTAAAAATAGTCTAGTATGTGTTGCATGTTTCAGGGTTGTTGTTTTTTTCAAATTGGCAGATGTTTTGAACACCACTTCCATAAGAAGGCAGTGTGGGGTAGTGGCAAATGTTTTGCGCTCAAAGGTAGGAAATTCAGGTTAATGAAACTCACTGGGTGTCCTTGGTGAAGATGTTGTGCTTGGCTAATTTGGCAATTGCTGCAACCCTTGGGTGGATAGAAAATTCCTAATAGAAGGAACTGATTTGGCAGTGGGGGGGAGGAGTTGAATTTATTCAATTTATCCCTGTCACAGATGCATCTCTCTATGTGGAGAGATGGCATTGGCTGTATCTTCCCTCTAAATGTCAAAACTGGTGGGGTTGTATGTGCGCTGCGCACAGTGTTAGAAACTGAATTAGGAAAGCTAGGAGCTTAAACCTGGGTTATGGGTCCAGCAACAGAATGTCTAGGTGCGTGTTTTATAATGATAATACAAAGCTAAAAATGAAGGAACAGCAGCTAAAATATTACGTTCATTTTTCACATGGTCTAGTCCTTCCCCTGCCCACCCACCCCCTTATATTCTTCAGAGGGTCTCCTCTCCAGTCTTCAGAGATTAGCTGGAAGTGGGGAGGCAGACAAAGGTCCTCCTTTCCTTCCACTCTGCAGTTTTAATCTGAAACTTTAGGCACGGTACTGGGTCAATAGCTCAAAAACTGCTCACGCGAATGAAATTTCCTGTCACAAAATGCACCTAGAACAATGGGAATTTTGAACACTGGCGGCTGCCAGAGAACACTGAAAGCAGAAAGTAGTGGGCAAGCATGCTTCAGCTGATGGGCTTGGGTTAGGCTAGGGTGGTCTAACTTATAGCCCAAGAGCTGCATGTGGCTCTCAACACCTTTTTGACAACCCTCAGCAACATTTGACACCCCACTCCAAGCCCTTGTGCTTCTTTCCCAAAACCAGGTAAGGGGGGTGCTGGGTTTTGGAAAGGAGGCATGAGGGTTCTTACAGGGTCCTAGAGTCCTCCTCTCTCCTTCCCAAAGCCTAGTTAGCTCTTTCCCAGCTTTGAGAAGGAGATGGGAGGACTCTAATAATGTTACCAGATGTCCCTGTTTCCCGGGGACAGTCCCCGGATTCACAAATCAGTCCCCTGACAAAATCCATTGATGTTGAAAAAAATCTGGTAACCTTACTCTAGGACCCTGCCAGAGCCTCGCGCCTCCTTCCCAAAGCCCTGGTGCCTCACTCAGCCAGCTTTGGGAAGGCAGTTCAAGGGCTGTAGGGGGTGGGACCTCAAATTTTGGCCTCATCCCCCCCCCTCAGGCCACAAGGCAGTGTGCAGTTTGCAAGTTCTGTGTCACAGTACTCTTCCAGCCTACTTGCTGTGAAGAGTTGGGCTGCCCTGGGTTAGGCATAATGGAAGTAGTAGTAGTATAAATAATAATAATAATAGTAATAATAATAATAATTTAGCCACTCTGGGCGGCTTGCAGCATATATAAAAATATAGTAAAACATTAAATCTTAAAAAGCTTAACTATACTGTACAGTGCTGCCTGCAAATGTTTCCTAAATGTTATATAATTACTCATCTCCTTAACATCTGATGGGAAGGCATTCCACAGGGTGGGCACCACTACTGAGAAGGCCGTCTGCCTGGTTCCCTGTAGCTTTGCTTCTCGCAGTGAGGGAACCACCAGAAGGCCCTCAGAGCTGGATCCCAGTGTCTGGGCTGAACGATGGGGGTGGAGACGTTCCTTCAGGTAGACAGGGCCGAGGCCGTTTAGCACCAACACTTTGAATTGTGCTCAGGAATGTATGGGAGCCAATGTGATTTAAGTTTAACTTCAGCTTATGGGGTAAAAGGAGGGAGGAGTTTGCACAGTGGATATGCACATTCAGGTATGCTTCCTCTGACCCCAATTTTTTTTTAGCCTTCAGTGGACTATATGGGGTGTCACTAAAAAATGGCTTTGAAGTATATGTGCTCTGCTTCTCTCTGTGTGTGTATGGGTCCCCAGTGGTTGAGTGCTAAAAACTCTGATCTGTATACATTCTTAGAATTTGACAGATTCATGCCCTATATGAAGATAACACTGTGCTGTCTCCTACATTTCATATTTTGCACAGTGTAATGATGGCTATTGTGACAGGCAGGAGCCCAGCATGCTTTGGCAGGAGAAAATATGCTTATTCATTGCCTCCAAAATTTCATTGGATATGTGTTTTATATTTCAGTTTCTCAGTGACAGTGTGCAGCTGAAAATTGAGCTCTCATTTATATGCTCAGGAGGAGCAGCATTCCTCATAAATCAGCTGTGTGACAGATGGGGCATCTCACAAATCATGTTAATCTAGATTTGTAAGAAGATCAGGGTGAAATGAGGTGACCTACAGAATAGGAAGAATGAAAACATGAATGAGTTTCTATTTCTACATCAAATAAAGGCAGGTCTAAAAGTGAAAATATTATCATATTGGGAAAATAACTATTTTTCTGTTTATTACTAACATTTGTTACAAGCTTCCAGCACTGTTATTTTCTAAAGCAAGGTGTCATAAATTTCTCTGTTGTAGGAATTGATATATAACTCTTAATAGGTAGTTTATTTTGTCAAATACAACTGTGATATTTGCTCACTCAGTCATTATTGTACTGAAAACTAACCTAAGAATTCTAACAGTGCCGTGTACACTCCTTGGCATTTGCTGGGATTGAACTACAGAGCAAACATAAAGGGAGGGAATCAGGGTGGTTAGAAAGCTAGTGAACCAGAAGTAATTTTTCCTTTTGCTTGTCGTATGCTGCTTGTTTTAAGATTGTGCTCAAAGATGGAATGTTGGAACGTCTGCAACTTCATCTAAATAAAAGGAATGCAGAGGGGATCTCTCTAATTAGTCTATTTCAGTTTAGATAGCTGTGTTGTGAGCTCTAGGAAAGCAGTAATTTATTTTGGACAACAGCTACAAACTTGGGTTAGAAGGTTATAATCTTAAATGTAGAGGGGCTGGGATTAGTATTAGCACATGCAGTGCACAGTGCTTTCTGTAACCTACTTCTCTCTCTCTTTAGGATCCTTCAGTTACACAAGTGACGAGAAATGTTCCTCCAGGATTAGATGAATACAACCCTTTCTCAGATTCAAGAACAGTAAGCATCCTTCTTAATATCAAACAAACCTTTCTCATGTGGAAATCTATGCAACACTTCAGTTTCTTTATAAACTTACAAATTAAGCTTGTGTATGTTATGACCACGGGATGCGGGTGGCGCTGTGGGTTAAACCACTGAGCCTAGGGCTTGCTGATCAGAAGGTTGGCAGTTCGAATCCCTGCAACAGGGTGAGCTCCCGTTGCTTGGTCCCTGCTCCTGCCAACCTAGCAGTTCGAAAGCACATCAAAGTGCAAGTAGATAAATAGGTACCACTCCGGCGGGAAGGTAAACGGTGTTTCCATTTGCTGCTCTGGTTCGCCAGAAGTGGCTTAGTCATGCTGGCCACATGACTCGGAAGCTGTACGCCGGCTCCCTCGGCCAGTAAAGCGAGAGCCGCAACCCCAGAGTCATCTGCGAGTGGACCTAACGGTCAGGGGTCCCTTTACCTTTACCTATGTTATGACCAGTCATTTTTATTGTAGCCTGTTGAAGGCAACTGTAAAGATGCCATTCTTAAAAATTATGGCATTCTACAAGTATCAGTTTTCTCTCATAGTGAACTGAGAAGATTGAGGGCTGGTGGGATTGAAGCCCAAACTGGTGCACTGAGACAAAAGAAGGGAAGAATTAACATGGCCATTACTCCAGTGATGATTTTTAGTAATTGCTGAGTGGTTGGTGTGTGTATGTGAGAGCAAAAATGTGCATGCTATGCCCTCCATTGTGCTGTGGTGTGTTGGGGGGTGTCCCCTGTTCTTTTTAAAGTGATTTGTTCTTCTACATACCTTGGCACATAATGTGGCTGAGGATTACATGTAGCTTAAACTGGAAATATAAAAATTACACCTTATTTTTCTGTTGAATACATAAGGGGGGAAATCTGGCGGTAAAAGGTGCACCAAAGATTAAATGAGACAGAAAATGCTTTTAAGAGCACATGAAAAGGTAAAGGCAAAGAGACTGAAATGGCTGTAGATATTTTCATCACTCACTGTATCTAAATAACTTACTTGTAGCTGCTTGATGCCCTGTAGGCTGCTGGCTCTTTGGGGAATGTCCCATTTCATTTATATTCGGCTGATGTTTCTAAGAGGTGGGTGTGAGATGTAAGCAAGAACTTCTCCCCCCTGAGTGATTTATTGGCGCAGTCTGCCCAGAAACTGTGTAGGAATGGAATAGGGACCGGAGATAAACCAAATCCTGTCAGTGGAAAGGGAAATTAAATAAGAGAAAGTTCAGTTCTGTGGGCAGCTGAGTGATTGTGAAGAAGTAACTTTTCTTTCATGATGTTAAGATGAAAAGCTAATGACTAGAAGAGGCATCTTAACACTGCTATTCTTAAAATATTCCATTCCCTTTCACAATTTTCATTATGTTATTACAGTCCTGTCCTGGGAATGAGTTCAGATTTTTTTTAAGTGTCAGCTTCCATGTGTGTGTAAGTAAACCTGCCCTAAGAAAGGGACAACATGAAATAAAAGTGCAAGTCCGGGAGCCAAAGGGTGCCATACATAATGCATCTCTTCCAATTTATTAATCATAGGAACACTGCGACTAACCCAAGCCCATCTAATGAGCTTCATGGCCGAGTCCAAGCGTGGCCACACTTGGGCCTCCAGCTGTTTTAGGACTACAACTCCCATCATCCCTAGCTAACAGGACCAGTGGTCTCGGATGATGGGAATTGCAGTCCCAAAACAGCTGGAGGGCCAAGTTTGGCTATGCCTGCCCTAGTCTTAAGTCAATGCTAGCTGCAACACCACTGTGCCTTGGTTCTTAACCTATCTATGCAACTTTGAGAAGTGTGTGAAAATGAGAACTGCATTAGTCTTAAGTGTTTATGCCTCAGTGGTACTCTCATTACCAATCACTGCTTTGTTCCTGAAAAGAAACCTCCTGCTATTGCTTAACTTGCCAGCTGAAGAATGGAATTGCTACCAGTGGAGTTATTCAGTGGGCAGGTGTTTTATAATCTCTCTGCAAGCTGTGTCATAGCGCTCCATATGTCTTTAAGGAAAAATGACTCTGTATTTAGACCAGCTCCCTTCAGGATCCTCTCCACATGTCCCAAGACTGTGTGGAGGGGGAATGGACTGTGATCTCTGCCCTTGTCCTCACTGGCTCCACCAAAAATTTCATACATTGAGTAGGCTGTCTATCTGTGTGTGTTGGAATGAACATGAGCCAGCTTGCTGATCTTATATTTTTGTGCTTCCTATGTTGAAAATGTGTTGCTAGTGCTTTCAAGGTACACAGGATTGTTTGTCAGTTAGAATCATTACTGTAAAAATAGCAGGCGAGTTGCAATTCTGTATGCACCTACCTGGAAGTAAATCCCATTGATCTTGGAGGAACTTGCTTCTAAGTAGGATAGAGCTGCCAGAAATATGAGATTTGTTACCCACAGCACAAATGCAGAAACATTACTTAAAGTTGCTTCATATTATAATCCTCTTTTCTTTAGAATTAGGATGTGTTGGATAGTTCTTTTTTTGCTATAATATTTTTTATTGAAACTTTTCAACTTACAATATAATAAAAGCCAAACTAATCTAAATAAAAATAGAAAAAGGAGAAAGCAAAACAAACAAACACAAAAGAAAGACAGAAAGAAAACTTTGTATCTTAACCTCTGGTACTGATTATAAACTTCAAAATCTGAACTAGGGGTAATCTTGTAAAGACAGGTGAGACCTGTAATAAAAACTTCCGTTCAGTGTGCTAGCCAGGCCTGCTCCATCTAGTATACTCCATTTTATTTCCTTTCCCAACACATTTTCTGCCTACTCCACCCCATCTCAACTCTCAAAAGTTGGTCAGGATTCTGTGGCCACTGAGTTTGCTTAATCATCATCAGGCTGGTTTGGGAGACTCTACCCCCTCCCCCCAAACAGGTTTTCCAAATTGTTATTGCAGTTCTGCAAACCTTGGGAGTTCCCACAAGCCTGCTTCCTCTTTCATCTTCTTTGTGGGAGTGGTGTTGGTTTGGAAATGGCTTTTGCCAGACACCTAAAATGCAATAGAGGTCTCCTAACTTCTGGATTGCCCGATGTAAAGTATTTCTAGACCTAACCACGCAATTACTGTCTTTATTTTTATACCACTATATCATCCTCAAGCATCCTACATATTTCTCCAAATTTTGGTTACTTGTGTAACAACCATAAGGTTGGTTGGTTGGTTGAAGAAACTGAGGAAATGCTTTGTTCTTAAAAGAAGACTGTATGCAACAGCAAGCTTCTAACATTTTTTAAATTGGCTACATTTAATTTCAGTGTCCTGTAGATCTCCTCCCACCCCAATAACTTGGTGCAATGTAAACATTATATGGCAGGGGCAATTTCAATCTATATTGCTGTATATTTCCATTTATAAGACGCCCCCTATTTTTGGGGACTCCAAATTAAGAAAACACCCCTCAGCACTAGCCGTGTATAAGACGAGCCCCAATTTTAAACCTATTTTTTTGGGGGGGGGGGAGCTACTCTTATACACGGGAAAATATGGTACTCTATGTGCTTTTTGATCCTGTGAAGGGTCTCTGTGCTGCTGCAACACAAGTAATAACTGACCATCAAGGTATATAATATTGTGGCACTCTGAGAGAAATATATTTCATTTTCTCAACAGCTAGGTAATGGTTAGTAGTTAGAAGTTTATATCTGTGGCCTGAGTTTAAATAGAACACTTTAGAAGCATGAGGAAGAGTGCAGTAAACGAAAAACGATCTTTTTACCATGCTAATTAATGCAACCAAAAGATCTTGATTGTTCATGGAATTTCTATGCTGAGCTATTTATACTACAGAACAGGCTATGAAACTTAATATCTCTTGCATCTACCATATTTTTCGCCCGATAGGAGGCACCGGCCCATAGGACGCACCTAGATTTGGGGGGGGGGAATAAAGGGGGGAAATTATCCCCCCCCCCAGGCGTGGGGCTGGGGCGGGGGAAGCCCGAGCTTCCCCCGACCCCAGCCCCCAGAACAGGCAGCTCTCCGCAAGCCGTGGGAGCCCAGCGCGAAGTCGCACCGGGCTCCCACAACTTGCCGAGAGCTGCGCGAAGCATGCTCTGGGAGCTTGCGGTGCTGGGGGCGGGGGAAGCTCGAACTTCCCCAGCCCCCAGAATGGGTGCCAGAGCGATGCCAAAGCTGCATGCATGTGGGAGCTTGCGCGCAGCTTCGGCATCGCTCTGGGAGCTTGCGCGGCTGGGGGCGGGGGAAGCCCAAGCTACCCCCAACCCCAGCCCCCAGAAAGGGTCCCAGAGCGATGCCGAAGCTGCGTGCATCTGGGAGCTTGTGCGCAGCTGCGGCATCGCTCTGGGAGCTTGCGTGGCTGGGGGCAGGGGAAGCCCTAGGTTCGCCCGACCCCAGCCCCCAGAACGGGTCCTTGATGTGGAAACTACTTAACACAGTATATTGAAATGGAGTACAGTTCCTGTTTGTTTCAGGCTATTTATTTAACTTGTTTATTTTATTAGATAGTTTGCTTCCCCTTCAGTATAAAGTCCCAGGTTGAGCTACAACAATAAAATATACAATTATAAAATAAATCAAACAGTTATAATAATGACACAAGAAAAGTGTAAAAAAGACAATTAAAAGTTTCAAATAAAACAATTCCACATGTAAAACATGTAAAGATATTTGTAATACAAATATAGACAAAGATTAACATTTCATGTGGCAGCAGTAGTACATTTTCTGCATTTGCTTGCAGGTCATCAAATGCAAGCAACTTGATTCCCCGAGGGATAGCTCAGTCAGTAGAGCATGAGAATCTTAATCTCAGGGTTGTGGGTTTGAGCCACATATTGGGCAAAATATTCTATCACAGCAAGGATTTGGTCCCTTGTGGTCCCTTCCAACTCTACAAATTTGTGGTTCTATTATTCTAACTATACAGTAATATAACATTTTACTTATCTTGCATATCAGTAGCCATTTTAAATGTAGATGAGGTAGTTAGGGTGTCTGTTATTATTATTGATAGTAGTATAGTAGTAGTATTTCCATTTATAAGACACTTACTATTTGAAGATCTCAAAGCAGTTTTAAATAAATATATATAGAAGCACATTAAGTACAATAATAATTATATTAAATGATTTACATTGAAGTAAAATAAATACACAAACAATATAAATGGTTTGGCAAAGTATAGTGATATGGACAGATATCATTTGTATGTTGCAACTTTTCTACTTATATCTAAAGTTTAGGAAATGTAGAGAGTTGACCAGTCAACTAATTAGAAGGGCTGTTGTACATCTTGAATACCTCTGTAAGATATTTTCTGAAAGTATCCAAGAGCCACTCTGAAATTGTTCTGTTTTTTCCATTTCTTAGCCACCACCAGGAAATGTAAAAGTTCCCAATGTGCCCAGTACGCAGCCAGCTATAATGAAACCAACTGAGGAACCACCTGCTTACACACAGATTGCAAAGGTATATTTAATATTATTGATGACAGCATCAAAATGGGTGTGTGTGTGTGTATATATATATATATATGTGTGTGTGTGTGTGTGTGTGTGCGCTACTTCCTTATATCTCAATTTCCCCCCATCAGGAACATGCCTTGGCCCAGGCTGAACTCCTTAAGCGTCAAGAAGAATTAGAAAGAAAAGCAGCTGAACTAGATCGCAGGGAAAGAGAGATACAGAGCCTCAACCAGCAGGGAGGTAGGCCTTAAACATACCTCAACAGACTGCAGCTCTCAAAATGTTGTGCTTATGGAAACCATTTAATTCAGTGCTTAGAGTTAGTTTAAATGCCGTTTCTGGAGCTCTGAAGTTTCTGCCAATTGTCTCTTAAAACAGAAATGACAAAATTTAATTACTGCAGTTTTATGTATGCTTGGAGATTTAAACGGGAAATACAGAGTTTGGTTTTTATTGGGTCATTACTGTCCTCTATTATCTGTGTTAAATTAAGCTGAGGTGTAATGCTGGTCTGCTGAAGGAGATAGAAGCAGTTGCCAGGAGAGATGATAACCTTAAAAATCTAGTCAGTGCAGCATTTACTTGCATAGAAGACCCCTTAAAATCAATGATAACTTTCCTTGTAAACAAGATTAGCAGGAGAAATAGCAACCTCTAAGTAGAGAAACTCAGATTCTGTCCACTCATATACAAGTCACTTTGCGTTTAGTGGCACTTTCTCCCTGCAAAGTTTGTATAGGATTGCAGTCTGATGAGCATTCCATTTAATCTGAAAGTGCATCCATCACTTCGTGGAGAGACAGGGTTTTTATTTTTTAAGTAAAATTCAGGTTCTTACATGTGAAGCCTTATTATTTGTATATTCAGTAAGCAGCTGGACTTTGTTTTCACATGTTCTGTATTAGTGCTGATAAAATAGGATGTGTTAGCACTAAATTTTGTTTTCACTATTTTAAAGTGTGTTTATTTCCTTGTTAGCAGTGTCAAGTGGAAGTGAATGAAGCTATCACTACTGCTTGGATTCAGGACTGAGATCTTAACTGGTAGCATCTCAAGGCTACTGCAGTTATATCTCTTTAGGAAATTGTGTGTGTGTGTGGCATGTGATAGAAGATCCACAGCTCTTTCTTCAACTGTTATTTTAAAAATTGTTTGAAGTGACCCTTAATATTCAGCAAAATATTTACCTTTTGCTTTTCCAGGAAGAAAGAACAATTGGCCTCCACTACCTGGGAATTTCCCAGTGGGACCCTGTTTTTACCAGGATTTCTCTGTAGACATTCCTGTAGAATTCCAGAAGACAGTAAAGATTATGTACTACTTGTGGATGTGTGAGTAAGATTTATAGAATATGTGTATACAATGACAACACAATCCTGTGCGTATCTTCTTGAGCGCTGGTTCCATTCAGATCATTGGGGCTTGCTTCCAGCTAAGCAAGTATGGGATTGAGCTTTATAATTTCAGTACTCAATTTACATACTGTTTGCATCATTGCTACCAAGTGTAGGCATTTGAGGTTATATACCAGGGATGGTGGACTTGTAGCCTTCCAGATGTTGTTGCTGAAACCCCTGTAAATCTCAGAAAGCATAGCCAGTGGGCAGGGATGATGTGAATTGCCCAACAACACTTGGGGCGCCACAGGATTCCTACCCATGTCATAAATGCTTGGCAAAATCACTTCGGAGCTGTTTATCTCCTTGAAAATATTACTGTAATAAAAAGGGCACCAATGACTTACAATATATAGAGACCCAAGTTTTCGGCAGTTTTCTTTGGAAGTTTAACATCCTGCATAGCCTAACACAGTTGTGTTTAGTAAGCTGCAAAAATATGCCTGGCATCCATGTGATGTGGATATATCTGAAATCACATTTTCCTTATTTTGGTATGTTGTACCTAATGCACACATATATGCATATGCACACCACTCCATGCACTCCTGATTCAGACTTCCTTTCCCAATTCCAGAATAACTTCTCTTACAAGTACACTTCTGTGTTGGCACTCTTAACTTTTAGAAGATGATTGACCAATAATTTACAGTTATCCATACTGGAAAGTTTTTATATGTCAGTTGGAGCTTGGTTAGCAAGACGAAAGGATATGGCTTGTTTCATTACCTCTCTCCTTCAAACTTCAGTTGTATGGCAACATCCTGAGTAGAAGGAACTGAGCGATAGGCAAGATGGATGAATTCCCTGTTGGCTGTTTTTCTTACTTCCAATTTGGTGGGATTGTTGTTTTAAGAGTTTCTCTAAAAAGTTAACACTTTTTAAAAAATGTGACCCTAGTAACCTGATCACCTTTGGGTCCACTTAATATGCCTTCAGCAAGTGGAATAGACTCTGCCAGCTAAGCCTGCCAGTCTGCTTACTACCAAGTCGCCCTGGTTTAATTCTCGCCTCAGGTGCCTATTGGCTCCTGTGTTAACATTTTCCATGCTTGGTCTTGTGTGGCAAGGCAGTAGAGTGCAATTGCAAGCAGCAATCGCCAACACTGCATCATTAGGTTGGTAGTGAAGGCATGACATTCGTGTGGGAACTGTTAAATCCAATTTTGTTTGGTTTGTACAGCAGTCCCTGGGGTTAGACTGTTACACTGTGAGCCTAAACAGCTATTTGAAATGTCGCTAGAAACGGTGAAATTTGCTGCTAGTAAATACGTTTAGAACTGAAAGCCTCCAACACCTTGAGGTGGCACTAAGTAACACTGACAATTTTCCTCTCCAAACTTGTGCACCAAGAGCGGAGTTGGGATAAGTGTACATGGTACTTGCTTACCATCTTTTATGTGTAACTCTTCTAATTTATAAGAACTTGCAAATGAGTTGAGCAGTGTTTCAGTATAACTAATTATAGGATACTGTAGTGTTCCTGTATGTATTTACCGGTCTGACTCTCAGATAATTAAATAGCATCTGCAAAAATCTGTGTACCCAGTAATTATTGTAGAAGTGTCAGCTATTTAAACAAGAAATGCTGTGGTGATTCTTTGTTAAATTTGCTTGAAAATCTGGCAATAGATTAAAAAAATTACCAGGCCAGGGAAAGATGTTGTCCTGTGGCATTCGCTACCCTCTATTACCTCACTGCAACTAATCAGATTTGATACTTGCTGCTGATAAAAAGGGAGGGGGATTACATTAGGTTTAAAGAATGCAGAAAACTTTAGTGGATTCATTTTAAAAAATCAAGGTGGATCAAGCAAAATACTGTATCTAAATGCTAGATTTAAATATCCTAATAATTACATTTCCTGAAAATGCATTCTAACTAGTTGTTGTAACAATTAGAACACATTGGTTTGCAGTCAGATAGGCATTTATACTGCCTAGGATCATAGCCGGAAACCGATGATGTTATAGGCAGCACTCCAATTGCACTTAATTCATATCCACTTAAGACACTGAAATAACACTGAAGTGAAAGGTTTCTGGTTGGCTTTTTGTACACATTCAAGGACACTAAGAGCACTTTCTTGAGGACTAAGTGCACAAAACTTTCAAGATGCAAGGGCTGATTGCGGGTGGCTAAAGGAAAAACGTCAGGGAGGAAAGAAACAGTGTTGACCATTATTATGGAAACAAGAATTTGAAACCAGTCTACAGAAAACCATAATATACTAAAAGCTGGTGAAGCGAATGTGGTAGTAAGGGGAAATAGTACCTGCCACCCTTAGAGTCATACCTGGGGCTGACAGATACTGAGAAAAACTGTGTTTCTCCACGAGACAGAAAGTAATTGGCCATGTTGTTCAGTTGGCAACCACAGTAACATATATACAGTGGTGCCTCGCAAGACGAAATTAATTCGTTCCACAAGTCTTTTCGTCTTGCGAGTTTTTCGTCTTGCGAAGCACGGTTTCCCATAGGAATGCATTAAAAATCAATTAATGCGTTCCTATGGAAACCGCCTTCAGACCAGGTCCGGGGACAGTCTGTCCCCCGACCTCTTCTGAAGGCTGGCGGGGGGCGAAAGTCTTTGCTTCCCCCCCCCCGCCTGCCTTCCCGGGACAGCGGAGACTTTTACGCTGTCCCGGGGCGATCTTAAAATGCTGGCGGGCGGCAGCGAAGGCTTCGCTGCCGCCCGCCAGCATTTTAAAATCGCCCTGGGACAGCGGAGGAATTCTCCGCTGTCCTGGGGCGATTTAAAAGCCTCCGGGAAGGCAGGCAGGGGGGACAAAGACTTTTGCCGCCCGCCCGCCTTCAGAAGAGGTCCAGGACCTCTTCTGAAGGCTGGCGGGGGGCAAAAGTCTTTGCTCCCCCCTGCCTGCCTTCCTGGGAGAGCAGAGAAACGCAGCGCTGCCTTTTCCGCTCTCCTGGGAAGGCAGGCAGGGGGGAGCAAAGACTTTTGCCCCCCGCCAGCCTTCAGAAGAGGTCCTGGACCTCTTCTGAAGGCTGGCGGGGGGCAAAAGTCTTTGCTCCCCCCCGCCTGCCTTCAAAAGCCGTCCGGGATAGCGGGAAGCGCTTCCCTGCTATCCCGGACCGTTTTTAAAATGCTGGCGGTGGGGAGCAAAGCCTTTCGCCCCCGCCGGCCTTCCTGGACCTCTTCTGAAGTCCGGAGGGGGGGGGGAAAGGCTTTGTTCCCCACCGCCAGCATTTAAAAGAGGTCCCCGGAGATTTCCCTATGGGCTTTCGTCTTGCGAAGCAAGCCCATGGGGAAAATCGTCTAGCGAAGCGTCGCAAAAACCGAAAAACCCTTTCGTCTTGCGGGTTTTTCATCTTGCGAGGCATTCGTCTTGCAGGGCACCACTGTATTACACATACCTATTATTTCATACCCAGGATCAAGTCGGATATTTTCCCCCACCCCCTAGTTTTAATCTTTTATAGAAGCAGGCTTTAAATCAGTGGCTCAGTTCCAAAGCTCTGCACACAGTATTCAGGCTGCACATGAGAGCTTTTCAGCTCACCTTTTACAGCAGCTGCCTCTCAAAGTTTCCCCCGCCCATCAAGGTACCCCATGAATCACTTGAGGTGCAGCCTAGGAATATAGAAAGCTACGTTATGCCAAGTTGGACCCTTGATCTAACTAGCTCAGTATTGTCTACACTGATTGGCAGCGAGTCTCCAGGGATCTAGACTGCGGTCTCTCCCTGCTATACCTGGAGATGGCGCAGATTGAATCTGGGACCTTCTGCATGTGAAGTAGATGCCATGCCACTGGGCTACAGCCCTTCTCCAAGAAAACAATACCCCTTCTGCACATTCTGTAGACTACATTGGGGATGGGTTCCTGCAAGGTGTCCAACAATCAGTTTTAAGGGAAATATTCCTTCAGGGTTTTTGTTTTTAAAAAGAGGCTATTTAATGTAAGAACTGATCACTGATCCACCCTGATCAGTGAACAGATCCTGATATAAAATCAGTAGAGATAGCTTATTTTTATATGTTTTTAGAATCGTGGCAATTCAATTTTAACATACCTGTTTTCTATAGTTCATGCAGTGACGCTGTTTCTTAACATCTTTGGATGTCTGGCCTGGTTTTGCCTACAGCCCATTCGAGGAGTTGACTTTGGATTGAGTATTCTCTGGTTCTTGCTTTTTACTCCTTGTTCATTTGTCTGCTGGTACAGACCACTTTATGGAGCCTTCAGGTAACAATTTCCACCTACTGTGAAATTAATGCTATTAAGGTGCTACATAATTTAACTGCTTTTGAATCATCCAGCACTTCATTTAACTTGGTTTTACAACTTTTAATGTGAATTCTTGTACTGGTTTGGCAATTTTCAGAGTAGTTGACTGGCCTCAAAGCATAGATTAGCAAATTGATAAATATATTAGTCTCTTGCAAACATAACCGCTGTTTCTTATAATTAGTGTGATAGGTTAGCTAGATGTGTCCATGTTTTATCCCAAAACATAAATAGTGGGTCAGTTAGCACACCATGCTAAGTCAAACTATGGTTTAGTATGAACAGAGTTTCTCACAAGCAAGGCTTACTCTCTTTGTGTCTCTTAGACTAAATTAGGCAAGCTGCTTGCTTTTTGGAGTCTATTATTCTTAGAATTAGGCTTTCAAAATCCATCTATTTTTAAATATGGGGTGGGTGAAGTTAATATAATGCACTATAATGCATAAGGAGAGGCTGTTTTGCCTGCATAATTGAACACAAGCTCACTCACTTATGAATTCTGGAGTTTAGGCAGCTCACACTTCTAAACGCTTCTTTTGCACATTTTAATCTCCTTTTCTCAGTACTCCGTAATTGGACTCTGACCTGTTACCTCCCTTCCCTGGAAGAGAGATGGTATATACGGCCTCAGTGCCTGCACCTTGTTTTGTTGGCAGAACATTAATCTTTTTAGTCTTAAAGCTAAAAGCAACAAAGCAAGCCCCCCCCCACTGCTAGCTGTGCAAGAAAACAAGTTAATAATCATGAAATAAGTTAATTGTCCATATCATCAAATAAGAAAAGATTGGAATTAAAAAGAGATGGAGAAACTCTTATTATGTATCAGGCAGGACACTAAGGTCATTTTTGTTGCAGCCAAAGTTCCCAGCACTTGCTAGATTATGTTAGTAGGTTTGCTTTGGGGGCTGGTTGTGGGGGAGAGGATTGCTTCTCATACTTGACATTTATTTAACTGTTGCTATGCTTGTGGTGTTACATTATTGTAGTTTGATTGGATTATATTGATAGTTGGGGTATAGGAGGCAGCTCTGTTCCCATGGAGATAGTTGTACTAATAAAAATTGTTTTATTTGTAAAAGATACACAGTATGTATGGTTTTGTTTGTTGCTATTGATTTGCTCTCCTGGTAGAGGCGTTAAACATAAACTTTGGAAATGTTTCTTAAATATTGTGAAAACACCTGACGATTTCTCCCCTTCCTCTTTTAGGAGTGACAGTTCTTTCAGATTCTTCGTTTTCTTTTTTGTGTACATTTGTCAATTTGCTGTGCATGTACTTCAGGCTGCAGGATTCCAAGGATGGGGCAATTGGTAAGTGGCTTATTTTATCATTCAGTGGAGAGTGCAATAACAAGCCACCTTTACAAAGTTCAACAATGCACAGAGAAACATTTTGCATTTGAAAGTTTTATGGAGGATAAGCAGAACCATAACTGATTTGCACCAACAATATATCATCCAAATGTCCATGGTGTGTTGATGACACTTAAGCCACATGCCTACAGTCACAGCTGTTTCTCGGCCAGAATAGTTGGACCACTGTCATCTACATGCTGGTAATCTCCAGGCTGGTTTACTGCAATGTGCTCTATGTGGCTTACCCTTGAGGTTGGTTTGGAAGCTGCAGCTAGTACAAAAACGCAGTGGCTCAACTGCTCATTAAGGCAGAATATCACTGCTGAAAGAATTGCACGGGCTACCAGCTATCAGGCTAAGCTCAAGGTGCCAATACTGGTATAGATACCTATGCAGGTTAGATACCTCCTATAGATATCACACCATCAGGAAGTCCATTCTGTGTAACATAGGAATTAGGCCTTCAGTGGTGCAATACCTACCCTTTGGAACATCTTCCCATTACATGTCTGACAGGGACCATCTCTATTGTCTATTCAACACCTATTTAAGAACTTCCTTTTCTAACAAGCCTTTTATCCCATTCTGTGTATGCATTGAACGTGAACTTGTTTTTATATATGCTTTTATTGTTAAATCACTTCAGAATGTTTTATGGTAAGCAATTCATAAATTAAATGAACAATTTAAGAATTGTGAGAGTTTCAAATCCCAGTCCTAGTGCACCTTGATCCTGGGCATTCAAAGCACTTTGTCATCACGACTGGTCTGTCAGTTGTATGTAGATGGGCTATAACATGTCTGCCTGCTGAGCCCTCACTGCAAATTCAGAACAAAGTGGCCGGAGGCATCAAGAGCCCAGCCCAATAACCAGGTGAGAGGCTGAGGAGGCACAGTTTGGGCACATTTGATGTGCAAAAAACTAAGGTTGTTGAAGTGTATCTGGACTTGTCCATTAGGACAATTTTGTGCTGAGTGAATTATAATGTCCAGCTGTCTGCTGAAGTTTCCACCTAGCATCTGTTAGATGCTTCCTGCTGATGTTTCGCTTTGGCCTATTTGGTAGCAGCCAAAACAAAACTTAAAAAACGCCACCACCTCTGTTCTTGAAAGGCAATTTGTGAAGAGATTTTGAAGGAAACTTTATCATATTTATCAAGGTTGCCAAACTTTCTGTATAATTGGAGAGAACAGTAGTTCCACAAGATTGTTCAAGGAATAGTGAAAAGTGAATTTCAAGATAATTCAAAGTGAACTGCCTTACTGTTACTAGAGTCAACCTAAAATGCTTAGTTGTGCTTGGCTCCCCAAATATTCCAGTAATTTCCTGTAAGGATTTTAGTGAAAGAAACAATAGCTATGGTATTTCAAGATGTAACATATTGGGGCATGTGTATGTTATTTACCTCTCTTTTGTTATTTACCTCTCCCCTGTCTTTAGTGGATGGATTTCATCCCTCACTGGGCTCAATCTTAGCATTCCAGTAGGCATTATGATGATAATCATAGCAGCGCTTTTCACAGCATCTGCTGTCATCTCACTAGTAATGTTTAAAAAGGTAAGTTTTCTGTCTGTTGAATCCATATTGTTGATAGAAGGCTTTGTGTTTGCACACAGATGCTAATCAAAGGAGTCTGCTAACTTCTTTCTTAATTTCTATTAACTTGGGCAGATTGTCATGGATAGAAATGTCACAGAATCAAATTAGGAAAATGGATATTTTAATTGTTGCAAATTCATTTGAGTTGGAATGTGCTTGATTCCTCACTCCCCACTCCCCACCATTGTTCTTCTCCAGCTGTAGACGTTATCTTATTTTTATGGCTTTTGTGAAAAGAGCACATCAGGATCCTAGAGATTTCTCTCAAATAATATATTATCAAAGAGAAAAATTTATGCTTCAGCGCCTTTCATTTTAATTCTACATAAAAGTTCTATCAGTGTAGGCCAGGTTTTCCTGGTCTGGTACCCTCCCATCAGTGCTAGTCAGCATGGCCAGAGATGATGAAAGTAGTAGTCCAAAACATCTGGAAGGCACAAGGTTGGGGAAGGTTAGATGAACATTTAGAAGCTGCAGAAAATATTATAATAATAATAATGATTAATTAATTTATACCCCACCAATCCGGCTGGGTTTCCCAGCCACTCTGGATTGTTCCCAACAGATTAAAAACAGAATAAAACATCAGAATTAAAAACTTCCCTAGTTGTTTATTTCTTTGTCATCTGATGGGAGGGTGTTCCACAGGGCAGACACCAGCACTGAGAAGGCCCTCTGCCTGGTTCCCTGTAACCTCACTTCTCGCAGTGAGGGAACCACCAGAAGGCCCTCAGACCTGGTCCTCAGTGGGCTGAATGATGGGGGTGGAGATGCTCCTTTAGATATACTGGGCCGAGGCCGTTTAGGGCTTTAAAGGTCAGCACCAACACTTTGAATTGTGCGCGGAAATGTACTGGGAGCCAGTGTAGGTCTTTCAGGACCTACATTGAAAGAAATGAGATGAAAATAAAGCAAGGTAGATGAGGGATATTTGGGTATTATAATTATTGAAACAGATGGCAACACACACGTTGTTCTCTTGTCCCATAAATTATTAATAATAGCACAGGTGCTTTTTCAATGGAAAAATGCATCAGTATGCCCTGTGCGTGCCCATGTAGCTTATGATATTTCATTTTGAGACTAAAAAGTAGTGGCCATGAATGTTAGAGGAGGAACTAGAGTGAGCAAAGCATACCAGAGAGACGTATGGAGGCTACTAAACAGACAATAATCACCCATGGTATTCCTCACAAGTGTTGAGTTTTTAGCTCTCCACTCAGGCTGCACTGTCCAGCATCTGTGAAATCATGTGTGTCGTCGTTTTTCTGTAACCACTAGGGGTCACACTTTATATCTTATGAATACCTGCTGTGGAGTTCAAATCATGGATGATACAGTTACTAGGAAACAAATATGTACACTGGAGGGCTTTGAAGCAAAGACACAAAACATAATGCAAGGGAAAATTAACCAGTGATTTAATATCTTCAGAATTACTGTTTTTGCAAGAAATATTGTTGGTGCCTAAAACTCTGCTAGGTGCTGTATGCAAGATTTTTTCTTTTTCTTATTGGAAAACATGCCTCATCGTTTCACTCTGGGCTTCTTCCACAGGTACATGGTCTCTACCGTACAACTGGAGCAAGTTTTGAGAAGGCCCAACAAGAGTTTGCAACAGGGGTGATGTCCAACAAAACTGTACAAACTGCTGCAGCCAATGCTGCGTCAACAGCAGCAACTAGTGCTGCTCAAAATGCTTTCAAGGGTAACCAAATATAGCAAAAAGAAATGAAAAAAATCACTACCATTTTCAGCTGTATTTTCTTTTTCAGTCACTTATATTCCCTAAAGACTTGTGTTAAAAATGCACACAGCATGTATGTCTCTTCGGCTGTGCATGGGCTAAAACAGGAAAAGGTCCTTGTTTCATTACTTTGTACACTTATTTATTCAATCAAAGGTACTTCCTGGCTACTACTCTTAACTGAAAATGGTTCTATTATTCCTCATCTTTTTGGAGGCACGCTATATTTGGTGAAAATTTAAAACCGTGAATCTGAAATTGATATGGCAACTTCTGGCGTCAACTTAAATGATTTTTTTTTTTTGGCAAAGGGTGCGGGTTCTTGTCAATAGCTGTCCCTGGAAACTTTCATTTTGACTTGAGACGAGCACTTTGGATTAACTCCTTCTATTCATAACAACTTGATTCCCTATTTTCTTAATCTAAGGAATGGGGCAACTGATGGTCTTGAATATGAAATTTTGGCTGCTGCTTTATAGCTTCAGCAGCTGATGAAGGACAAATGTAAGCTTAAAATAAGTATGATAGATAATGTAAATTTCTTTCTTTTTTTAGGATAATAGGTCTTTTGATAAAAATCTGAGTTTGCATGAAACAGTTTTGACCATGCTGAGCTAGTGTTTTGGTCCAGAATTTGTCTCTACCACTATGGTCACAGTATTTGTTGGGATCTGTTTTCATGGTGTGTGGTCTTCTTACAGAAATTTTGGAGCACAGATAGTCTCACCAAAATAATATGTGATGCAACAGGCAGTGATAATTACGTTTAATGGAATCTGAGTGATTATATATGCTATTTTTAATTTCAGTATTCATGTCTTTGGAAAACATACTGCTAAAGAGAACCCATTAACCAATATTTAGAACACTCCCATAGCTAGTCCTTTTTGACCTGTGTTAAAATGCAGTGGAATTTTTGTTGTGCTTCAGGAGTCTGGCATTTTTTAAGTGTGCACTTGTGTTTAACAATGGTACTAAATCTTTAGCCTTGTCAATCACTCTGTTTATTGCTTGTATAAACATCTGAATATACAGTATCTTATTGAAATCTTTAAAAACAACCATGGTCTCTAATCAGGCATTTAAAAATGGAATTTAATTATGTACTTGAATTCTTTTTAACATACTTCAGCCTTTATGTGTGATTTTTAATCTGAATAAATGCATTTTATAAAATGCAGATTGAGGGTGAGTTTTCAGTGCAGTAATAATCAGCTATGTTTGTTACACAGAGGTTTTTTCATTTTTAATTCATCTTTGTATCCTGAGTAATCAGCTCTCATTTTAAGATTGTCATCCCCACATTGACATTCTGAAGTATATGAATTATTGGATTGCAACTTGGAACATATGTTGGATTAACTTTTCAAATAGCATTCAATTGCTGTCATTAAAGACACTTAATTCTTATATACTGCATAAAGGTGTTGCAATATAGGTCCTAATCTTAACACACTCTGACCTAATATTTATTTGGGAAAAGTATTATTCAACTGACCCACTATTGGAAAAATATTCAGCATGGTCTAAAAGCTATGTCTGGGGTATATTCATATATCTCAAATTACAAACTTTACCTTACATGAATAAGCAGGATAAATTTGACAGCTTAATCACAACAGCAAATACTAGAAAATAGACTATATGGGAATTACATTTTGTAAACAGTTTTCTATACCTAACACAGAGGGCAAGTCATATCATGGATGTTGTGAGGAATTTGACGTATTTATTTGACATTTTATTTTAATCCTTCATCCTACTTCTGTTGCCCTATAACATTTTTGTTGCTAATCCTGTAACTTGTATTTGGGGTTGGAGATGAATTTTAATTATAGTTTAAAAATCAATAAATTGTTCTTGAATATTTTTTTTTCCTCAGGGGATAAAGCAGAATGAAACTTGAAATAGATAAATGCAAGTCTAGTTTGCATAAGTCTTGTAGCTATTTTGGTTCAAGAAAACAAGACGACATATGTTGATTTTAACGTGTACAATTTTACAGATCATCATCTAGAAAATTAACCATCAAGGTTAAATAAAAAACTTCTGATTTTTAGTTTTTGGCAAAAGGCTGTTGTATGTTAAAATATTTAGCACCGGAATTAAAATATGTTGGTAAAAAATCATATACCTATTATTTAAGTCATTTTGTAGTATCTAGTTGTGGCTAGATCAAAATACAGAGTTTCAACACTGGAATGTCAGTACTCTTCACTATAGTTTTGGCATTGGAGTTGATTATCTGAGGGATATCTGTATATTTTGTAAATTCCTAACAATGCTTTGCCATCCTGATGAATGTCATGGTTCTGTACAAATGCACACAGATCCTCTGATGTTGCATGTCTGGGTAGTTCAAAGGTTCTACATATTTATTGTATTAACTCAGTGACAGAGAATAAAAAATGTTTCCTAATTGTTTGCTCTGTATAGTTTTAAAACTCAAGTAGGACATTTTTGTAAAAGGCAAGCTAAAATGCAAGAAGGTTAATGTGTACAGAATGTATCACATATTTCTCCCCCCCACCCCCACCCAGCTCTAGTCATATGTAGTTACTCAGAGGCAGAAATTACTTGATTGGTTTTATTGCGGTTTTATTGCCTTATGGATTTATTTCATTATTTCATATGTTGTAAGTCACCTTGATACATTACTGAAAAACTGATGTGTGACTCTGTATTTGATCCAGATTCTGGCACTACTAGTCACATGTAACTATGCACAACTAGAGCTGGATCGGGGTTGTTTTTTTGTAATCTGTATATAAATTCTGTGATCTGCTGCAGTGGGAAAAATATGTCAATTACCAGAACAACAAATTGGTACAATTAGAACTGGGAATGGTTTAAAGAAGCACCCAGTAATAGTTGGTGTGTTTTGGTTTTGTGATGTAAATTGGAAACTTTAAAGAGAATGATTTGTCGGTACTGACGAAAACTAGGAGTATTAAATTTTGTCTGGGAACTTGTTGGAAGTAAACTGAAACCTCTGAAAACAAACATTTGCTGGTATTTTTTATATCCGGATCGCTTTGTCACTGCTGTGGAGGGTCAATTTCTCTACTGTGAGTCCTTTATGAATGTAGCAATAAAGTTTACTGATAGTGGCCACAATCCAGGAAGGTATATAACCAGATACAGCTGTGGACCTTTTTTTTCTTGGTTTTCACTTTTCAAAACCTGCCTTGTGTGCCACACAGCAAGCTACAGCTAAATTGAAAGCCATGTTTGATATGCCTTTACAAGGTTGGGTGCTATGGAAATGATGTAAAAGCCCTGATTGTGTCTTTCTAAACATTGTGTGACGAGAGGCTCTGTGTGCATACTATAGAGACCTTATAAAGACAGAACTAACATCATCATTAATTCACGATGCTCTGTTATTCTGGTGTCTGCTATAACAGGTCACAGTGTATAACTTAGCAGCTACAAGTGGGTCACAAGTTTTATATGTGGGAAACTTCTGGAATAAGCTGTACAATTTATGGAATATTGTAGATCTGGAACAGGTATAGAAGAGGGCAACCAAAGGGAACAAGGAGACTGGAGCAACTCCACTATAAGGAAAGATTACAGTGTTTGGGACTTTGGGGGAGGGGGAAAATATAGGGGGACATTACAGAGGTTTATAAAATTATGCATCGTGTGGAAAAAATAAGACTGCCCCCTCAATACTATCAGAAGCTGAGGTGATCCAATAAAACAGAATGGTGGGAGAGTCAGAACAGGTAGTCCTTCAGATGGCCGAGTTAGTGGAACTGACTCCCCAATAGATAGAGAGATGGCTACCAACTTGAATGGCTTTAAAAGGGAATTACACAAATTCATGGAGGATAGAGCTATCAGTAGCTACGTAAGCCTGATGGTTTTGTAATGCCTCTAAATACCAGTTACAGGGGATCACAGGCATTTGGTTGGCCACTGTGAGAACAGGTTGCTGGACAGGATGCAGCAAAATGTGTTCATTATTCAGTTACTCAATTCTTGCTCTTTGTTGCTATATATAACTGCTGCATTCCGCAAAGACAACTAACATCAGAGATGGAGTGTATATAATGATTGGACAAAAGAACGCCACGGTGACAACTAAGAGACTGGCTTGTACTAGTCTCAGGCTCCCATAAATATGTGAGGCTTCACCTCGTTTTTGTCTTTTGGAGCTATCCAGCCAGATGGCCAAAGGTACTCTCACACCATCTTCTCTGCAAAGAATTCTGTGCATGCTCCTAAACCCAAGACTGCTCAAGCAGGTAACCCATATCAAAACTAAATTGAACTAAGCTAACATGTATCTAAACTAAACTAAATTTTTGCTTTCAAGTATGTTTGATTTGGTGCCTTCATTTTTCTTCCTCCCTCTCTCAAATAAACGTTTTTTCTAATACTTTGGACATCTGGCTTCATTGGTTTAAAAATGAGTTTTCCTCACTAACATCTTCCTCATTCATGGTTGTTGAGATGTCTAGGAATATTTCACAAGGTTTTGTTCAAGTTCTTTGTCCACAGGTATTTGGGAAAATAGGTTGACTGCTGCTTTTGATATGTTTTCGCTAGAGCTGGGCTGAAAAGGCTTCTTGAGAGTATGTCTCTGAAACTCACTAAGCTTCTGACCAAGGTTGTGCTAGGAGATGTAGTCTAATTGGCGGAAGCTATCAGTAGCTACTAGACATGATCCAAACACTTACTGCAATTTCACCCATTTTTCCTAATTACACCAACAATTTTTAGTTATCAGATTGGTACTAGAAAATACAACTGTTAAATGCCTCCAATTGATTGCCTTTGTTCTCTTTCTCTTTTGGTTCTCAATGGTTACAACCAACAGTACAACTATTCACTGGTACAAAGTTACCTGCTCTTCCTTTCGCATTCAATCAGAAGCCAATGGCAATCTCATTCTTGTAGTTCCTCTCCTGTTGCATGGATAACTTGGCTTGTGTGTCTTTCAGGAATTATTAAGTAATTGGATTTATATTCCTCACCTTCTTCCAATGAGCACTGGGTGGCAAACACATCAATATTAATACAATTTAAATTTCTGAAAAATACAGATTAAACCAAACTTAAAAAACAACAACTGTATGCTCCCAAACTAGTAATAGGCTTGTCAAAATCAGAAATAATTGCTCAGAAAATTTATAGGGTTAATAACTGTTTATTAGGCAAAGAAATTACTATATTGTAGACAAATTAAATTAGCAATACAGCTCAACAACATCCTTTACTATGTTTAGCTGACTATAGAGCTTCAAACATTCCTCTCTTGTTCCTTTTATGTTGATGAGCTTGCTAATTGCTAAACAATCCTTCACATTTAGGCTATAAATAAGTAGGCCTGGATTTCCCAGAGTTCAGGAGATGCTGGAAATCCATCATTCCAATTATTGTTAAACCCACCTTCATTCCAATGAGGGATTTTACAGGACATGGTTGACATCTGATAAATATGAAATAGAATTAGTGTAGCTGTATTTGCCTTTGGAATACCTTTGTCCCTTTCAACCTGTCTTTTTGCTTATTGTTATTGCACATCTCACCCCATGTGAATCTTTAAATTTTTAGCCTCTGGAAAGCAGTGGCACATAACACAATACAGTAAATGTTTACAGAAATGATTCTGCCGCAGCTATTTAAGAATTTGTTAAGGTTTTTTTTTTACACATTTTGAGCGGTTTAGAACACAGGTTTAAAACACAATTTCTTGAGTTAAAATAGCACACACTAAGAAGCACTCACATATATGTCATCTTGTGAAGGCAAAATACTTTATAAAAAGGGGTCCTTGACGTTTGTTTAAAGGTAAAACACAAAATCTTTCTTAACCCACAGGATGTAGTCTGGAAAATTTTCAAGATTCCTTGTACATAGATTTAAACCTTGTGACTGGCAATAAAGCTTCTATTCAAGGAAACACAAAGTTGTGTTGATAGCAATGGGTGTAAAAGTGACAAAACCAACCATGCTTTTAAGTTTACTTGGAATTATGAAATATTTTTTGGAATTTATGAAATATAAGTTTAGATGAAAACTAGGATATATTTCAACCATAAGAAAGATGCATTGTGCCATGTAAGGAATGCCAGTGTGGTTACTGATGTGCTTATTTGCAAAAGAACGGGCTGAACTATTTCAGTGGCTGAAATCTGAACTGTACCATTGGAAATTTTGTTTAAGCTAGTAGATTTTCCTTGAGTTCTCTTCCTCTTCCCACAATACTGTAATATATAGCCTCACATAAGGAATTGTGTCTGCATATTACTGAGATCAGACTTTCTGGAAAGCTCACCTACAGAGAAAATGGTCGTTTCTTTAGAGCTTATTAGAAAACATGATGGGCAGGACTCAGCTTGTTTTTGACCATGGAACCATTCATACCCATGTTTTATAGGTAAGCAACAAATACAAGATCTTGCTAGGTGGTAGCTGTAATAGCACAGTAAAGCATCATCTTAGTAGGATGTGATGACATTTTAAACTTCCCAATTATGTGGTAAGATTTGCCAGGGTCTAAGTTTCATAATGCACACACTTCTAGGTTACTGTGCTTCCAGTCCATGTTATTATAGAAACTTCACTTATAGTCTATTCTGTGGCTCATGTACGTTAGAATGTAGAGTTTATAACTAGACCAAATGCCACTTGAGTGTTGGTTAAAGCTGTATCTACCATACTGGATTTTGAAATATTAGCCATTGCACGACTAAAATATTTTACCTGTTTAAATCATTGACTAAAACACATAGGATTGATCCATTGCTCAATCATATGTGCATTTGATTTATTTTTACAAAGCAAAAAAGCTGCTGGTTTTAGATACATACCTGAGTCATAGGAAGTGTCTTAGAAGCATTCTCTCTATTACTTTCCAACAGGAGTAAAAACCTATTTGCAAAGACGTTCTTGCCAACTGCAGCTTTTATGAATTTATTTTAACTGCTGTTCAGTTCAACGTGGGGGGAAACTCTCTTTTTTAAGATGACAGTTTTTGCTTTAAACACTGCAGCACTACAGTGTATTGTCTAAAGTTGGCTGCCCATTTGGAACCCTTACTAAAAGTGCAGTTGGAAATGTGAGAGACCAAGTAAATAATGATTTGTTACATCAATGAATTCCTTAAAACACTTTTCAAGAGCCCCATTTACTACTAATCTGTTCCATAAAAGCTTTAATTTCAACTGTGCACACTCTCACTCTCTAGACACATTAATTTCTGATTTTACCACTTCAATTCTACGCTGGAAGCTGTTAGTTTGAAATCCCATGATAGTTTCCCTAGAGAAAGAGATAGAAATCTTAGTGTTATCCCTCAATTACCTTCAAATGTTTGTATCTCAAAAATCAGTATGGAGGTTAAGTGCAAGAGCAACTTAACAATAAATGGGGAAGAGATGTGAAACAAATTATTGAACCAGCACTCTTCTTTTTAACAGCTCTTATGGCCAAACTGCCATTTGGGGGAGAAGGAAATCTAAAGAAAAATTGTGAGAGCAATTGTATTTTTAAAAGAGCGAAACAGAATGCATATTCTGACTTGGAGTAACTACACACCTGGATCACAGCCATAATAATTACAGCAGTATTCGGGGGGAGGCAGCTTCAGATATAAAAATTATCCATGTGAAATGTGCCAGGATCATATCCTGTGATAAAATTGATTCTGCCAAACAAATATTTCATTAGCCCTGTGTCCTTATTGAATATGCATTATTTTTAGAGCTAAAAGGGTTAGCTCTAATTGAACCTCACTATTTCAATCCAGAGGTTTTTTGCTGCTGCAGTACCAAAAAGGAGAGCAAACTAAAGAACATCAGCATGGACACTCCATGTGCATTAAGAGGCAGCCCATTTAAATAGGAGAAGCCCACCATGTTCTAGAATGAGAGAGTCTTCCTCAGACCTGTGCAGCTTGTGACCTATCAAACCAAGCATAGTCCACAACTGTGTTTTGGTTACTAGGACCTGGCAAACCTTTCTTTATGTGCTACCTGCCTAAAGCTACAAAAATGAACAAGGGTTGTTAAGCACCTGGCAGAGACACAAAAGTAGGCTGCATTTGGCTTGGGTCGCAAGTAATCTACCACTCTGTAAACGATGGGACAGTTTACAATGTTTGGGTTTTCAGGTTAGGTGAACCTGGTTGTTGGTAGTTGTTTTATAAGCCCTATTGTTGTCCATCACACTTCTAAAGTCTTAATGCATGTTTGTATTAATCATAATGTGTGTGGGTAGTGCATCACCTTTTATGCTCTTGCTAATTGGAATATCCACAAGTTTTTGAACAGGAGAAATTGTGGAAGAAGTAGCAGCAAAAGAAAGCAAACTTTTGTTATTCAAGATAGTGTCTTAATTGGCACTGCTGGTACTGAACATATCAGCATAGTTGGTAATACCCCCACAAAATTTGTATGTACATAGTTGTTACTCATTTTTGTAGTACTTACTATAGCAGTGGTTAAAGAAGAAGCAGCCATGCACAATAACCTGAGTTAGAGGGGTAGATACTCTAAAATACATTCCTTGTTACTGGAAATTTCAATTTTCTTAATTTTAGAAGCTATGGTAGACATAAGTGGTTATCATTAGTGGTTTTGATGTAAAATTTTAGTCTAGCATCTTGGCCTCCAACTGCTGCATGTTCTTCCTATCAAAAGGCAAAATATGAGAGATCAATGTTAATAAGGCTAATCTGATACATGAACATCTGAATATTAGCCATCAGTTAACCCGTCATTATGACAGCACCATTATATTTTGTTTTAATGGGTTTCAAAAATTCTTAGGCTTGTAGAAAAATTACAGAAGTGTATGTATGCACTGTCTTGCAGAAAAAGATCACCTCTGGAAAATCATTGAGCTGATTATAATCATCAGCGTGCAATATAGCTGTAAAAAGATCTTTCAAAAGCATCAGACCTTAATAGAGTCTGTCCTTAGGTGATGATGCAGCTATTTTAGGCACATAATCTTGGGCAAGATGAATGCAATGGCAGTCTGTACTTGGAATGGCAAGAAGAGGCCACTGGAGGTACCTTGTGGGCACCAGTACTCTGCTTGCTACTGTCCTTGAAGGTGGATTAAGGTCTACACTTCCACTAGGAAGTACACCTTTGGGGCCTAAGTACTACCATTACTACTTCCTAAGACTTGCTTCACCTATCTACATTTATACAGCTAAATCAATCGCATATTGCTAGTACTACCTGTGCTTATGAGCCCAAAATAATTTAGCTTTCATTCTGGTGGCTGCTGTATACTGTACTTGTTCTGACTACAGCAACCTATTTCACATGTTTACTGGGCAAAGTATTGCTTACAAGCCCCAGCCTATGAAAATCCCTTCCAAGCTTCATTTGGAATCCCTGCATATTTCCTGTACCCAAGTTTCCCCCATGTGCTATTTCAACAAGATAAGCTTTTCTAAATGCATCCCAAAGAAACTGCTGTGGGGATGCCACCAAGGTGACATCTAAAACCTTTGAACTTGAAGCCTGGTTACATTATCTTTCTGTACATAGTGGAAACATATTGACTTGTATTCAGCAATATCCTTCCAAGGATTCCTCTGCAATCCTTCATAGTGGTGAACATACAAGTAGAACTGAGCATTTCCAAAACCGTTAGGCACTGTTCATACAAACTTGAAGCCAACAGCTGTATGTTGTAGCATCCTTCCACTGCAGCCAGGTGCTGTGAAACTGACAAAGTAACATTTTCTTCTTCTGTTGCTGATAGTCCTCCTCCATGCCTATTAAGTGACACTGTACTGCTTGAGCTCCAAAAAGCTTTTGTGTGTGTCTTGGCATCAGTTCATTTAGAAGTCCACTTAGAAGCCAATTCTGCTGAGACATGTAAAGGTTCTCTTGAGTCATTAAAGGAGACAGATAAGACTTTTCCCTTCTTCAATTTCTTCCTGTACTTTGTCACTGGAGGTGGCGATTTCAGCTTGGGCGGAGAAGACTGCGCAGATGAATGTCAGAACAGTGCCACCAATTGCAGTGTAGAAAGCCCAGCCCAGCGAACAGTCACCAAGTTTATAAGCCGAAGCATAATGTCCACAATAGTCTATTGCCTTCTGACAACCCCAGCCAGCAGGGTATAAGATCAAGCCTAGGATAAGGAAGAGACCTACCAAGAAAAAGAAAGAGTAGTTAGAACAAAAGTGCAAACACATCACTGTAAACCAAACTGGCAAAAAAGGAAAGTTTATCATGACAAAAGGGGAGAGGATTTAGTAACTACAATGCAGAATCACTTGGCCTGCAAGCTTAGAGACCGACAGGCAATGCACTGTTTTTATAGTGCAACAGTGGGTATGAGTTTGACATCCTGAATGTAGTTGCTGCTATGCAGTAATACAAACCTAGCAGGACATGGCCAAATGGAGAATTATTACTAAATTTATTACTTGCCCTTCACCAGCAGATCCTAGGGTGGGTTACGGCAACATTAAATTCAGCATTAAAAACAGCTAAAACAAATTACAGTCACATGTAAAATGAATCAAATGACAACACTGGAAAATGTTTACAGTATTAACTATATTCCTATTATTCCTCCCCATCTCCACCGAGGATGAAGTTTTTTCTAAGTTATAAATCACAGCCAGTATCGGTTTGTTTCTTAGTAAATCTTGAGGGCAGGAACAGCTGTGAGTGCTGGTTTCTGTCTCATTCACGGCAATTAAGATTGTACATGCTCCAGCACATTACTGTTTCTTAATTATTGGGACAGAGTGCCAGCCAGCTGAGAGAAACATCCCAGTATCCCACATTACATAAAGCTGCACTTGGACATATGAGAAGGTTCAAAATGCATCAGACCCCCGTATGTAAATCCTTTAACAAGCATTTCTTAAACAAAAAGAGAGAACCTGGATTATCTGTAGCCTTTTATCATTTGGTTGGTTGCAAAACCCCATATGTGAATTATGTTCCAGTCTTAACATTAGGGATTTCTCTGTGTACTGAGTCAGGAACAGCCAAAAACATTGTGTAGTGTTCCTTGCCAGCATGCCTGTGTCACTGAGACTATAAAGTATTGCTTCATTTTGGGCAGGATAAACTGGGCTTTCATCCTTCTGAGCCCACCAGCTGTGACAGACTAAACACCAGAAATCCCCTTCCTGATGTCATCAGAAGTTCCTTTGTCAGTGTGCTATACAGCATCATTTTTCTCAATAGGAGATTTATTGACACAGCAGAAGTTTGGAAATTACAATTTTTAGCAATTTTTTGAAATGGCTTTTATCTATCAAAAGCAGGATGCTTTAAAACTGCTCCAATCTAAGTGTAGCTTCTCTTACCAGAAAACATTTTATGCACATGTGTTAAAGGAAAACAAAACTTGAGCATAACCTCTGGGGGTGTATGTACATACCAAACATCTGTCTTATACCTTGGTGAACTGACCCCAGAACTTGACTTCCCTGAGGAAAGGACATGATGATTTAACCTGTGGTATAGCGCTATCCTGGCTTGCTGTTTACCAGGGACCTGACAGCTTTGGCGGAGGGACGTCTGCGCATTTTATCACATTTTTTCACTTAAAATTAGTTAACACTGCACAGATTGCTTCTTAAAATGTAGGCTATGTGCTCATAGTCAGATTGCTTTTTTAAAATTGGCTTCTGTCATTCTGCATTCTGCATTCTATGCATTTATCAGGAAACTGAGTCAATAAGATTTAAACACTTAAATGTTTGCTAGCAAATACCACAAGATACTACTGTGTGTTGCATTAACTTATTAGCACAGACTTATCAAACAGGTGTGTCCAGGCATCCATTCTATCCGTAAATCAAAAAATTCACTAAAGACAAATTTTAAGAAGCCAGTTTTTTCCGTTCTCCACCTTTATATCTGCCACTCAATTAGTATGCCTCTGTAATTTAATTGAAGAACATGAAATTACAAATCCTTCAATCCTTAAGTATTGAGGTACCCCCTACTTACTATTTAATGATCCCTGTGTAAGTCTTGTACAGTGCAAATGTAGGGGAGAAATGGAGTAGCTAATTAATTTGGTGCCTTTAATTGGACTCTCAGAGGCTGGAGGCAGCTTTGGAGAGGATGTTCAATTTAAGTTTTGTGGAGGTACATCTGGAGGGGCACCTCCACTTTCCAAGTGATTAGCTAAAAAAGGATTAGCTTAAAAAAAAGTTAACACAGAGAGGCACAATCCATCTCTCCAAAAAGAAAAAGAGAAGTATATTGTGCTCTAGACACAAATTAATAAAAAGAAGTTGTCCATATAATTTTGAAGAAAGGGGAGTTCAGTAGCAAGAGCTAAGTTCTAGCTTAGGTAGCTAATTGTCATGTGGCTCTTTATTTTGGTTTCAAAGGTTTTATTTGCAGCTCCAGGAATGTAACAAGAACTATGGTTAATTGGATACGTCTAAGGAAACCTTATATGCAGGGCTTGAAGGCAACAATCCTCTTCAATTGTTTGGCCCTAACATCTGGTGTTCAGATATGCACTGCCTCTAAACACTGAAGTTTCATTTAGCTATCAGGGCTAATAGCCACTGAACATAAGGAACAACATCATTGTTGAAAGCCAAGAACTCAAAGTTCAGTACAAAAATTCATCAGCGTCACCCATCACTCTGACTGCCTTGCACTGGATCTGAGCAATGCCAGACCAACAGCAGTGGCAGCTTTGGAATAACATAAAGCAGATCCCCCTGGTCTGATCTTGGAAACAACTCCTTCAGAGAGCATGGTTACCCAGCTGTTTGTTTGGATAAGCCAGAAGCATGATATTTAGTTCTGACAGTCTCTTGTGCAGTTGTTGTTCTGCCACATTAAACAGCAGAGTATACTGGCAAAGCTGAATGCTGTCTGCAAATCCAGAAATGGCCCCCTTGCATTTCCTACTGAAACAAAGGGGTGTTTGCCTGTCAAAAATGCCTCTGAAGAAGGCAGAAATTGGCCAAATGGGATCAATGGAGCGTCAGTGCTGTAGACAAGCAAGGACCATGCTGCATTATTAAAATGAAGGGGAAACACAGAAAACAGCTCAGAAAGTATTTTGTCTGTTTTCTTGTCATTTAATTGTAGAACTGGAAGGTCATTTAGTCCAATCCCCTGCAATGCCTAGCAGTTCAAAAGCACGTCAAAGTGCAAGTAGATAAATAGGTACCGCTCCGGTGGGAAGGTAAATGGCGTTACCGTGCACTGCTCTGGTTCGCCAGAAGCGGCTTAGTCATGCTGCCCACATGACCCGAAAAAACTGTCTGTGGACAAACGTCGGCTCCCTAAGCCAGTAAAGCGAGATGAGCGCCGCAACCCCAGAGTCGTTCGCAACTGGACTTAACTGTCAGGGGTTCTTTACCTTTTTTTAATGTGGGACTCCAATTAAAGCATCCATAACAGATGGCCATCCAATTTCTGCCTAAAAACCTCCAATAAAGGAGAGTCCACCATTTTCCAAGGGAATCCATTCAATGTCATAGACAAGATACTGTATTTGGACCCTACTATACATGTGACACACCCATTCCTAAAAATGCAAACTTGATATAGGTAGCTATTTAAATGCAGTAACTTAGTCAAGCCAATCCTAGGATTCAGCTAGATTGGCAAAGAAAAAGCAATTTATATGTGTTGTATATGCGATATAACATTGTGCCACCAGATGGCAATGTGGAGCCCTGTTATTTTCTACCTGTTTTTTCTGTTTAAATTTACAATGCTTTAAACTGAAACACTTACCGTATTTTTCGCCCTATAGGACGCACTTTTCCCCCTCCAAAAATGAAGGGGGAATGTGTGTTTGGGTGAATGCAGGCTTTCGCTGAAGCCTGGAGAGCGAGAGGCGTAGGTGCACACCGACCCCTCTCGCTCTCCAGGCTTCAGGAAGCTATCCGCAAGCCTTGCGAGCCCAGCAGGAGTTCCCGCGGGCTCGCAAGGCTTGCGGGCAGCAGCCTGCAGCCCGAAGCACAGGGCGCCCTCCGGAGGGCGCCCCGTGCTTTGCACAGATGTACACAAGCCTTGCGAGCCCGGTGGGAGTTGCCGCCAGGCTTGCAGATAGCAGCCTGTTCTGGGGGCTGGGGTGGGGAAATAATTTTTTTAAATTCATTTCCCCCCCAAAGAACGAGGTGCATCCTATGGGCTGGTGCGCCCTATAGGGCGAAAAATACAGTATTTGATGTGTCTACATCCAGCCCTAGATTTCAGCAACTGACTGGAAATATTCAATAAGTTTAGCTCCCTGAATTAATACTTATAAAAGACAAACTAGCCAAAGAAAATGAAAAAAGGTGTTGGAAGGATCTGAAACTAAAAGCCGCAAGGACTGGTTGGCAACACCAGGGTTTTTCCAGACTCTTTCCTAATTCAGTTGCACTTTACAGAAACTGTACTGAAATTGGGTTCTTGGTTTCACCAACCCGAAAAACACCCACATACAGTGAGTCATGGGCAGCACAAAAATCATATGATTAGTCTGTTATTCTTTCCTTTGCATGTATACTAGCGATTTTCAAATAGTTATCAGGTCTATCAAAAAGGATATCAATAATGCTGGACCAGTTTGCTGCAAAGAGGTTATTCACATCTATCTCCTATCTTTTGCTAGCAGATTTTTGACAGAAAAGACCTTTATCCTTTGAATATTTGAATACTCATTCAAATATTTTAAAAAAGGTTAATACTGCAATCCACTGATGATTTATAGTGCAATCCTAGGAAAAATCACAAGTATGCCCCATTTAGTTCAATGATACTTATTTCCAGGCACATGCATATAGGATTGCACATTTAACTGAAGCTAAAAGTTATTGAAAACAATGGTATTTTCTTGTGAGTAAATGTAGTCAGGATTGTAATGTTAACCCACAGATGAAGACAAGGAAAGAAGAGAAGACACTTCACAAATTTTGGCGTACATTGTCTTCATGACCATCACCTATACAAGTTCAGCTTTGCTCAGACTAAAAATGGAAATCACATGCAAAGTGTGTTGCCAAAAGGTTAGGGCACCTGCTCCTTTTCCCATAAATTTTAGTTGCAGTCCTGTTGGCTGATCCTATGTTGTGCAGCATTTTCCTAAAGCCATTCCAAAACTAAACTCAAGAAACATTCCAATTTGTCTTGCCGAGTGTTCCTCCATTACTGTTCTACTACAGTGTATTAGCTAGGACAATCCGTCCACGCAGGTGCCTGAGTAGGGCTGGTTAGAAAAGTCTTCTAGTCTGCCTCTTCTGGAAACTGTTAGGATTGCGTTGAGTCTCAGTCCTAATCTGACTCCTCTTTCAGATGACTTGCCAGGAACGCAGAGGAGGCTGATGCATCACCAACTTGGCTAGAAAAACGATTTGGGAAGAAAGCCCTGCGACAGAGGAAGCATGACGAGGAATTGATTGAGCAACGACAGGAAGAAGCAATATCATGGCCTCCTCTCAGGAGCTGTCTGCCAGCTTTCATCAGCTCAGGCCCTTCATCTCCTGCTACATATAAAGGCATGTTCATTATGTATGTCACAGGGAGACTGAAGTGCATATCATACAATGACACTACATAGACTACTGCTCAGACTACTGGAGTATAAGCAAGCTCAGAGGCACAGGGGGTTCTAAGCTGCCCACTTTGCTAGGCAAAACCTCAATCTGTAACGGAATTAAAATAGTTACTGTTAATGTACTATCCTGTACTATTTGAAATCAGCTCTACCATATTTCAATGCCTGATTAGCACATATACTTAGCATAAGCACACTTTTCCTCTTAGGTTCATCTCCCCTCCTCCTGCCCCCACCAAGTCTTTTCCCGAACTTTAACTTTCAGCAGTCATGCTGGAATGCAGCCATCTGAATACAGGAACTCATGTACCATGCTGTTCAAAGTGCAAATGTACTTGAGACAGTGTCAGGATTTCCACTATAAACCAAACAGCATTTTCCCAGAAATGGAGAAGGGCTGGCACTAATGGGTAAAATAAAATAATAATAAAAAAACCCGCCAAAAACAAACCTAAGTGGAAACTTAGCACAAAATATGCACTTGAAACATATTTGGAAAATATTTTGAGAGTAGTTTTAATATAAGCATGGAAACCTTTTTTTAAAAAAACCAACAACAACCCCATGTTATTATTTAATATGTATTTAGTTCTTTCAGTATATGTAACACCTTCCGGAGTTTTATAGGCAAAAAATATTAAGCTTTGTGCCCCCAAGGAACTTACAGTCTAATATAATATAGAGAGAAATGGAGGGAGGAATAAGAGAGCCAAGGTGTAGCAAGGAATGAATGTGGGCAAATGCATTTAGTGTGCCTCTGAAACCCAGTCCCTAAACACCCAACTGGATACTACAGACTACTGATATTTACAGGCAGAAAAGAGGAAGCTATTATTACAATCAACCCACTTAAAATTAATTCCCTGTTAGTATTTTAGGAACAAAATTGCTCAAACTCAGGTTTTTCAAGTAATTCACAGCCTTTTAAAAATAGCTCTAGCACTCGCAAAAGATGCACAAATGACCGCCTTTCCAGCCCCTTTTGTTTGTCAAGCAGCAGTTACTGATCTAATGATATGGTTGTGTTGGTCTATGGCCCTTTGAAGCTGATGACTTATTCTTTCCTTAACAGTATGGCTTCTAAATGTTTACAAAATGAAGATTGCTGCTTCCCCACTTTAAGAACAGAAAGGAACTGTGAGCACTGGAGGATAACAGGAATCCCAAAAGGAACCTTTTAATCAGAAGACAGATTATTTGCAGACAGACTAAAAAGCTCCTTGGCCTAAGATGTGTGTGGGCTCACTGTGACTTGGCAGACCTACATGCTCATGCAGATGAAGGTCTTGAACTAAATCCTTAGAAGGACATTCTGTAATCTTCATTTTACGCACCATTTAAGTCACAGCCCACAAAACTGGTCAGAAATTCAACAACTTGTGTAGAGTTTTCTTCTTCCCACAAATTCCAGGAAAAAGATTAAATATTAATCATCGTAATTTCTTTGAGATTTTAAAGATAACCTGGGCAGTAATCCTTACTAGGTAATTATCACTGGACTTAATCTTCTTCTTCTTTGGCGATCACTTGTAGCTGAGTAAGATTTGTCTTCCATGAAAACAGTCTTAACAGTGAGCCTTAAGTGACTGTGGAGGCCAATTTTGCATGCACACATCCTTCCACAGTGGGGACATAGGTTTCTGGGCAGGAGTTGATCACTGTGAGGGTTTGCCAAGTGTGCCTTCCTCTTAGCTCGTTTCTCCCTTTTGTCTTCCAAATCCATGACACCTTTGGTAAAGGCTGTTCTCCAATTGGAGCGCCTGCAGGCCAGTGTTTCCCAGTTGTCAGTGTTCATACTACATTTTTAAAGATTTGCCTTGGGAACACCTTTAAACCTCTTTTATTGCCCACCAGTATTTCACCTTCCATTCTTAAGTTGGTAATAGAGTAGTTGCTTTGGAAGACAATAATCAGACACCCGAACAACATGACCAGTCCAATGAAGTTGATGTTGAAGAATCATTGCTTTGATACTGGCAATCTTTTCTTCTTCCAGTACACTGACATTAGTTTGTCTGTCTTCCCAAGTGATGTGTAATTTGTTGATGGAATCTTTTGAGGAGTTGGATATGGTGTTTATAAGTGGTCTTTGTTTTGCAAGAGTACAGTAAAGTTGGCTGTAAATGAGCATTTGGGTTTCCCTGTGAATGTCCCAGTCTTCAAACACTTGGCACTACAATCAGGAGAAAGCTGCGCTCGCAGAGCTCAGGCGATGCTGGATTTCAGCATCAATGTTGGCCCTTGTGGAAAGATAACTGCCCAGGTAGGAAAAGTCATTGACATTTTCCAACATTACACCGTTAAGTTGGATTTGTGGCACTGCAGAGGGGGTTTTTGTGCTTGTTGGTCCAGCACTTTGGTTTTTGTTTTTGTTTGGATATTGAGCTATGCTATATATCCCACACCGCCATTCCCCCTGTGCAAAGGAATTGTCCCTTCTTTCCTCTTCCCCGTTACTCACTCTCAAAATCTGTTCCAGAGGTTTAGGGGGCCTTCTGGAGCAGATTTTGGGGGTGCATTGGTTGCAAAGAGGAAAGTGAAGTCTTGATGTGTGAGAACTCTGCATACAGTCTTCAAAGTAAGTAGATTTCTGAGTAAATATGTATAAGTTTGCCCTGTTAATCAAGAATATTCTAAATGATTGAAAGTGCTTGTGCTTTGACAGCTGTTGGAAATGTAAGGTGATAAGAAAAAGAGTACCATCTGTGTCCCAAGTACACACAAAAAACCCAATCAAAACCAGGTCTACTTCTGCAAAATATTTGCACTTTACAGAAACAACTCTGAACAATAAAACTTCATGGATGTATTTAAGCTAGGCTTCAATCCAGCTATGAGGGAATATTTTAATAGTCCTATCTGTTTACAGCCAAGCTGGCAGACTACTTGAACCATTTGCTTAAGCACTTTGCAAGAGCAAGAATTAAGAAACTTGTGCATCGTGACTGTCAAACGTCATCAGCAGAACACTGGCAACATTCCAGGTGCAATAGCACTGCCATGACAAAGCATCAGTGAACTCAGTAAAGAGTCATCTTGAGATTACTAATTCTGTAGCCATAACATAATTTACAAGGAACTAAATTTTTAAAGATTGGTTGCTTTCCATCTACGGATGATATTCACATTAGTTGTAGTTTTGTTTGTTTGTTTGTTTCAGAACGAAAGTACGACCAAAAGGGTTCAGATACAGAAGTGGTTCATTCTCTGATTATAATGGTTTGTGGCTGACCCACCATTTTCTTATCTGGTTTGTTTAGGATTCTCTTATGAGAAAAAGGATAGTGGTGAGGAAAGATATGAACTGCTGGTTCATACATAATGTATTTAAGAGCTCTTTAGAGAAAAGGTAGGGTTTATAAATGCAATAAATGGAAAATAACAACCTTCCCCGTACCCTCCCTCCCCTCACACCTTATGATTCCTTTCCTTGCTTCCTGGTTTGAGACAAATCAGTTTGCCATTTTGTGCTAGTCACACAGCTAAGGACTGGAATCAAAGATGAAATGGTGGTTTCTAGAACTATGAGTAGTATAACTTCAGCTTCAGCCCTGTATAACTGAAGGAGCGTCTCCACCCCATCATTCAGCCCAGACACTGAGGGCCACCTCTAAGGGCCTTCTGGTGGTTCCCTCAATGTACAACCAGGCAGAAGGCATTTTCGGCAGTCACACTCACCCTGTTGAACAACCTACCATCAAATGTCAAAGAGTTAAACAACTATATAACTTTTTGTAGACATCTGAAGGCAGCCCTGTTTCAGGAAGCTTTTAATGCTTGATGTGATTTTTTAAATTATTATTTCCCTCTGTATTCTTGTTGGAAGCTGCCCAGAGTGGCTGGGGCAACCCAGTCAGATAGGTGAAGTATAAAACATATTATTATTATTATGACAAAGCATATTTGCTGATTCAAACTATGTGTCACGTTAAGGAGGAGGGTCTGAGGGTATCTAAACAGCTTCTCACAGTGCAGAAAAGATATTGGTACTTTAAAGTAAACTGCAACATAGTCATTCTTCTGAGAAATATCCAGAACAACTGCTAGCTATAAAGGAAACTTTAGCTAGTGTCTTAAGTTTTACCCTGACCATATTCCTGAATTATAACATGGGCTTGTTAAATGCAGTCTTCTGGAGACTAAACTACTTGAACAGGTCTTTACATTTAGCAGAAAGAAAATCTTGTTGAGAATGCATCCTTATCCACATACCACAAACATATCCAATATGTTTCACTTTTTGCCTTTTCATACACTTACCTGCAATCCCTTGTAGCAGCCCACAGACATTAAAAATACTTTTCTTCATAATGCTCTGTACACACATGGTGAAAACAGATACAAATGCGACAGCACAGAGTATCATGATCCCAGCGGCAAGGAAAATAGCTGTCGCCTGCCAGAATCCACTGGCAATCTCATTGAAGTTTTCAGCATAAGGGCCACAAAGCGTGTCGGGCATCGATGATTTCATGTGTGAGAGTCTGATGCAACGTCCGTAGATCCCTAAGGTTGGACGAAACGGCTCCAGCGATCCTCCCATCCCATTGTCCATGCCCTCAGAATTCCCAGGTTTTGCCTTGCCAATCAGCCAATCAGCACTCATGAAGGCTATGAGCTCTGCAAATGCCACAACAATACTCAGAAGCGTCCACAGCATTGAGCGGCAAGTGACAATGACATGACACATATTGCTGTCCAAGTGCTTGCAGCCAAAGCAGTTCAGAGCCTGAAATCCAAGATAAAAAGGGATAAGTATATATGAATGGAAATTAATGGGGGGGTGGGTATGATCCTGTTTCCGCTCAGCTCTTCTCCAGTAGCAGAAATGGGAGGTATTCTCAGCAGAAGTTAGATAAGCAACATTTTGCAGGCAGTCCATTCATTGATTCTGAACGTTTAGTTTCTCTTTCCTCCTCTTCCGTTGCAGAGCACTGAAGTATGTGTGTCTGTGTTAATAATATTCATACTGGCACATGACGTTACAATAGTGTGTGGGAGGCTCCAGAGAACAGCCTACTGGTTTGACATCACATACCTAAAAGAGAGAAAAGAAAAAGGGTGTGGGGGGAGAGAATGTTAGCCCTGAAGGGAGAAAAAAATGTTTTAACTATACCCCCACGGTTTTTGTGAACAATCCAAGTTTTTAAGCAAAGATCTAAATCAACATCTAATAGTTTTAACATGGGCTTGTCAAATGCGGTCTGCTGGAGGCTTTCCCAGTTTTTAACCTCAGCAGGGTTATTAATCTCTTGAGGCAGCGCCTGTACTTACAGTATCAGTTCCACACCATCCGATTTACCAGTTGTTTGTCAAAAGCTTTACAAGTTTCACAGAAACTCCCAAGCACACCCATCCATTCAAACTCCTCCTTGGAAATTACATGCCAGAGGTAGCTGTCCAGGTTAAGGAAGATTGAATGAAGACTGAAAGACTGAATTGCCTCGTCTATGAGCACAAAGGCATAGTTCAATCAGAAGGTTTTTCTGTGGCTTTAACAGAGTATTTTATTTAGGCTTGACAAATTCTAGGATGGCTTACGATCAGTATTTAAAGACAAAAATAGCAACTGTAAAAAAATAAAAATCAACAGAGAGCACCAGAGAAAATAAACTTGATCTAATAGTGCAGAAGCTGGAGTGAATGAAAAGATCTTCCTCTGGCACTGGAAGGATGAGAGTTTGTGCCAGGGAAGCCTCCCTGGGAAAAGCATTCCACAGACTGGGTGGCTAGAGCTGAAGAGTCCCCTTTTGCCACCATTGATCTGACCTTTGAAGGTGGGACAACCTTTAGGACACGGGTTCCCAAACTGTGGTCCATGAACCAACAGTGGTCCATAACCATCATTCAGGTACTTCATGGCATGTCTGAGAATACAAATTGCAACGCAATAAAAATATAAGCAATAAAAGAAGCAATAAAAAAATCATACCGCATCCAGTGCATTGCAATTGCTGCAAGAGGCAGGAAAATCATTAAATGGATCATCAATAATTTTCGAGTGGTCCATGGGGAGAAACGTTTGGGAACCATTGTTATAAAAGGACCTTGAAAGTTTTATCTTATCATCTGAACAGCTTCGTGTGGTAGAGTAGGACATAACATAACAATGGACGTAGAGGGAATAGTTAATTTTGTCTGCACTACAGAATAAAGCCTGGTGCACTTGAGCAAACCAGAGGGCAGAAGATGCATTTCTGCTACTGAAGTTACTAAGTATGTTTAGGCCCTGTAAATTACCTGAATTGGAGACCACCTGAGACCACTCTGAACTCCTTGAGCAAGAGAGGGGAGAAGTGTAATTTAAATAAGTAAGCTGTAGTTGCTCTTTAAGCAGAAACCATGCAAGGGGATTTCATCACAACAAATCATTCAGAGGTTTGCCACAAGGATCTAGTAAAATTGTGTGTACCATTCACCACCAAATACTAAAAAGGCGGCATATGCTACATCAGTTTTCCCTAATCTGTGGCCCTCTATATGTTGTCAAACTACAACTCTTATTATTTCTGAACATTGGCGATGGTGGCTGGGGCTGATGGAAGCTGTAGACCAATAAAATCTGGAGAGTGCAACGTTGGGGAAGGCTGATCTTATATGACTTGGTGGATGGATGTTCTTAGCCTATGTAGAGAGGAACCAAAAAAGGTTGGTTTAATATAGGCACCAGTTAATTTTATAACAGATGACGGAAAGTGAAGCTTCATTAGGGAGATGATTGGTGTTTTTTCTTAATTCTAAAAGGGAATTAAATGTCCCAACCTCCGGTACACTCAAAGAGAGTAAGCAAAGAGCTAATTCAGTTCACAACTTGACTTCTGGCAGAAATTGAAGGACAAGCAGTGTTATCGTCAGGCAGACTGATGGGCATGTGGTGCAAACACACCCTCTGTAAATAGCAAAAGCTGGGAGATAACGTATCAGCTGCCAAAACAGCAAATTCTCTCAGCATGCCCCATTTCAATAATACACCGGAAGGAAGGAACTGTAATAATAGTTTCTTTTGACACTGCCCGTGCTATAAAAAGGAGGTGAAGAGTTTAACTCTTGCTCAGGAAGCAAAGCAATTAATATTTTCAACATGGATTGGAACAAGTTGTTAGTTTGGAAGAGAAACACTTACACAGCTACTGAACTTGGTTTGGTATAAGAAGAATAACCTGAACAGTTTCGGCAGAGAAATTGTTCACAGGAAAAAGCAAGGTTCATACTGACTTTGCAAGGTGTGGATGTCATCGGAATGCCGAAAGGAAAAGTAATAAAAGCATGAATCATCTATTATGAGCAGCACAAGGATAACAAAGTTCAAAGCTTCCAGATATGGTTCAGCTCCCATCTAGTGTGCAAAAAACAGGGTGCACAAGCCAAAACCACGCAGAGGCTGCCAGCACCGCATTGAGCTCCAGGAGCAGAATGCACACGCAATATTCCCTACCCCTATGCCACATTCATGTGAGATGAGATCCTGAGGTGGTGCCAAGGAAAAAATTGATCCCCCTGCATTTTTCAGTTATGCGTCTAGCAGCGTACGCTAAAGCCATCATTTCTACTCAGGTCATTCTTGCTGTGACAGCATACAGATCTGGCTAAGGGATGGTGGAATCTTGGCAGCTCTGATTTCTCTCATTATCTCATTTTTCCTGTTAAATTTGGTTTGCCCTATTTCTGTATCAAGTGTGCAATTTTTTTTAAGAAAGAAAAGAAACAAAAGGACTCCTAATATACTAACTTTTGTAACCTTCTGCACACCATTTTCCCCAACGTAATGCATTTTTATGCATTATGTTCACTAGTATGCACATTTTAATATGCATTTTTAGTTGAAAACTTGCATCCCAAAATTTGAATTGCAAATTTCATAGACAGCTGAGTTTCATTTTATGCATTGGAAATGTGAATTAGGTAGATTTGCATTAAAATGAGAATAGACACCATTCTTATCTACCATTCCTAGCCTGGCTGCAGGCAAGTGGCTTCAACAGACAGGCTGTAGCTGGTGGAGTCATGCAGAGGCAAAGCACAAGGAAATATTTCCTAGTGGGTCATACACTCATTCAAAGTAGATGGTAATATTAGTTCCTTATCTGTACCCTTAAGTGCAGGGTTTTTGTTCTTATTAAAGCACAAATCTTCAGTGCAGGGGGAATCTGGATTGAGACCATGGGTGGTGCGGAGGAGATTTCAAAACTCTGGAGCTAATGTGTCTCTGATCCAAATTAGGACCATAGCAGGAAATAAAGCGTTAAAACCTCTACCTCACTCTAGGAGAAGACAGCCTTCCCCAATCTTGTGCCCTCTAAATATTTCAGTCCTAAACTCCCATCATCCCTGAGCCTTGACCATGCTGAGTAGGGCTAATTGTGAGCTGTGGTACAAAATATATACAGGGAACCAAGGAAGGGAAGGCTGGTCTAAGGGTTGACAGAAACAACCATCCGGGCAGCCATGTGGTCCCCTGGATTTATATCCTAATCTATATCAAATACCATCTATTGCATTACAAACACAGACGAGACTTTTCAAAAGAACACTGGATTGTATCCAGCTAAGGCATGACATGATGCTATATTCCCTGCAAATTGATTCCTCGTTTCCTCTTACACAGCATTCCTAACAGTAGCATTTGTATCAATGCAGTCAACATTAGCACAGTGATGATCAGTATCAATAGGGAAATTATTAATGTCATCCTTATTATCAGTGCAACTGCATGCATGCTTATTTAGAAGCAAGTCCCAATCAGTTCAATGGAACTTTCAATATATCATCTGTTAGCCTTATGTTGTGGTGAAAGCTAGCTAATTAGCTTGGCTGTTTCAACCAGTTTATAATCCATGGCAGAGCTTCTTATTTTCCAAAATGTCCTTTTTATGAGTGTCATAATCCATGGAGAATAAAGGAGTATACTTTCCCTTTCAGGCAAAATCCTGTCCTGAATAAAATCCCAGTGTTGTCTAGATTTATTACGTTTCATGAATACTAGGGGCAGTCATTCCACAAAGAAAGTTGTTTTTCTATCTGAAAATGATAAAAGGCATTTAATTGGAGTTGTGAGACAACTTTCCCCAGTTATCAATTTCACCAACAATCTAGAGTCTATGGGAGACATTCAGTAACAGCTAATTCAGAAATGGCAGCAACTGCATGAAATCATGAAAACCTAGGATTAACAATGTGTTGAATAGTTTATTCAACATAAACTGAATTATTCTCTATTATTCTTTGCACGGTTTCCCTTTAAAGGTTTTATAGCTGACAACAGTTCGCACTTACATTTCCACAGAGCAGAATGAGCACCAAATGTTTTGCTAAGAACAATAAAAGATTGCAGGAACTGCATGATACTAGCATTTTTTTTCACTGTGATAGGCAGCCATTCTCAATGATAGCCAACGTGGTGCCCTCCTCATGCTGTTCGACCAAACTGCCATCAGTCCCAGCCAACATGGCCAGTGATCAAGGATGGTGGAAACTGTAGTCCAAAACATGGGATCAGAGATGGAGTAGGGAGGGGTCTCCTCCAACCCAGTCCACTTGGAGATGCTGAAGGACCTGAAACCTGTGGCCTATCACTGTGATAAATGCCCTCATCCCGATAATTTGTTTTCTCTCTCTCCCCAGGACACAAGAGTGGAAATCACATAAAACTGTGACTACTCCTATGTGCATTAACACTCTTAAGTGTTCACAATGAAGGCACACAAAAGGCATTTCTTTTGCCAAAGTAACCTCAAGATTTTCTAGTCCTTATGACTGCAGTGTAGACTTCAAAGTCTGTGGGTGACAACTGGTAAAATTTCAAACACAGGCAAAGGGGAACCAATAAGTTTCCCAGAGATTAGGGACATGCATTTAGTGTTTCCCGCACCCCATGAGAAGCAGTATGTCTGTATGTATGTATGTATGTATGCATGCATTTAAAGGAACAAAATATAAACAAACATATGCACTTTCCCCTTAATTTACACACACAGAATTTTTATTCATTTTAGTGCAAAGTACACATACTTCTGAACATTAGAGCTTCTGAGCTTCTGGAGGCGCTTTCTTGCCCTGTGTTTTGCATCACAAAGCATAATATATAACTGCAAAAACAAACAAACAAAAACCAAACACTGATATAAAGGCTGAATTCCGAGTTTTGGATTGACATAGTTGGAACAGGAATTAGACTGGTTGCTAATCCTGGAGGTCTCACCACGACACTCTTTTACTGTAGGGCCTACAGTGTTAGTACAGATTGTCTGCTTAAGCCATCCGTGTTTGTTTTACTCAAGTTCCCTGCTTGGCAGAAGATCCAGTCATCCTTCCTCCTCTCCATTTAGAGCATATGGTAATTAGAAGGATGTAGTAGGCTAATCTCCTTAAGGTTATTTGGGATATGAAGAATCTGGCCTCCATTGCAAGGGGAAGAGGGATAACTAGAAGGCTTTCATCCCCTTCTAGATGTACAAATTCTACGATTCTATTTTCTATTGAAAGAAAGCACAAGCCTGAATGTGTATCACAAGTCCCCTAAACTTTGCAGTCTCCCCTGTTTTATTAACTAATAAATCATCTTTAGAAAAGTGCCTTTTGGCTCAACTAAAATAAACAGCTGAAGTGAGGGCCACACAGGCAGCTGAAATGGGACCTTTTTTAAAAAAGAGAGACAGGGGGGAAAGAAAGCAGCAGCTGCAGGCACAGCAAGTCCTTTTCTTCTCATGCTCAACTCAGTCTGCAATGAAATCATGCAGAGGGGTTTGTATATCTTTTGTTTACCAAACACAAGGTTAACATCTTGATGTCTAAAATGAGGAAGGGCTGCTAGAGCCTTGGCACTGGTTCCATGAGCTGTTATTCATTAGTGGATCTACCACATTCTGAGAATGCTTTGAGCGATGAATAACAGAGGTAGTGGCTATTTAGATGCTGATGGTTTAAAATTATTGCCATTTAAAGACACACATACGAACTCAAGTTGGTTGTGCTCATGAAAAAAAATAGGAGGCTTCCAGCCAGCTTAGTACAACTTGGCTAAGCTCTCATTTCCATTACGCCTCCTACTGATATGTTCCTATAGCTTATTCTATGCAGAGGAAGAGCAAACAAGATAATGGATACTAGTGCATTTGACTGTAACTGCTGCTATTTCCTGTCTCATTGAACATGCTTCAAATGTATTTTCCATACATGCTTTAAAAAAGCAGATACGAGTATTAATCAAAATTCTGACATCTCAGTCTTTTCACAATAGATCTACTCTTGTTTTACCAGCATTCTCTCTCTGGTCTCCACTGCAGATCTCAGTATTCCACTGAATGCAGGAGAGGATAAGAAGCAGGTAAATGATACCTTTTGCTGATAACTACACTTATAAATAGGCCCCTAATTTTAACTGAACAAGTCCTATTTAAGAGTAGACCCATGAAACTGATAGGCATTACTTAGGCCCATTTATTACAATGGGTCTACTCTGAATAGCACTAGCATTGACTACAACCTGGAGACCAGAACAGTCAGTAATACTGACCCTATTCACTCCTACACAGGATGAGGCCCAGGCAAAGGGCTCTTTAACACCTTCCTACTGTGTGGGGGCAGTAAAAGGATTTTGGCAAAGATTTTGCCTTACAATGCATGTCAGGCTGCAATCCTATACCCACGTACCTAGGAGTAAACTCCCATTGGACTCAAACTGCTGATTAGACATGTATAGGATTACATGGTTAATCACTTCTCCAGGCACAGGGATCTTTAAGTCCTTTACCTCACCACCACTACCAAGTAGCTACAGGGTTTCTTTAAGAATCCTCCCCTTGTGTACCTCAGCTGCTTCATGCTTTGGTTTGCATACAGCAGCGAGCATCTGAAGCACATAAAATGCAGAAATCTGCCAGAATCTCTGCTGATGTTGAACTGCGGAGAGAACACAAGTGAGCCTTAGCCTGTGCTTCAGGTTACATGGGAGCTGATGTATTATCCCTAGAACCAGTGCCTATGCAGGGGCAAGAAATAGGAAATCCCTGGGGATGGATCCATGGGTCACCTATCCCTTAGTATGCCACGTGGTTCACCTGAAGGAGCGTCTCCACCCCCATCACTCAACCCAGACACTGAGGTCCTCCTCCGAGGGTCTTCTGGTGGTTCTCTTACTGTGAGAAGTGAAGTTACAAGGAAGCAGGCAGAGGGCCTTCTCAGTAGTGGCGCCCTCTCTGTGGAATGCCCTCCCTTCAGATGTCAAGGAGATAAAGAACTACACAACTTTTAGAAGACATCTGAATGCAGCCCAACATCAGAAAGTTTTTAATGTTTGATGTTTTATTATGTTTCAATATATGCTGTAAGTCGTTCAGAGTAGCTGGGGGAACGCAGCCAGGTGGGTGGGGTATTATTATTATTATTATTATTATTTATTAAACTGGGTGGACAAGCAGATACCTGACCAAGCATTACTACACCTCTGCTTCCCTGGATTTCCAAATGGTTGTGAAGCATAAGGCAACAATTACATGCATAAAACTAGTATAGATAGCTAGCTAGCTAGATATAGATATAGATAGATAGATGATAGATAGATAGAGATTTCTAATGCTAGAAAGGAAATATGCCACCCTGCTCTATGTGTAACATGAAAAGTGAAGTGAGAAACAACATGAAATGTACATATACATCAACTAGACTAGTGTTTGGGTCTCTTGACTGTTTTTTTTACTACAATTCCCATCATCCCCAGCCACTGGTCCTGCTAGCTAGGGATGATGAGAGTTGTAGCCCCAAAACAGCTGGAGACCCAAGCCTGGGGAACACTGAACTAGGCGATGGTCTGCAGCTCCAGGTTAGAGCATCTGCTTTGCATGTGGAAGGTCCCCAGTTCAGTCCTAGGCATCTTCAGGTAGCCCTGCCTGAAATCCTCAAGAGTCATAACCAGTCAATGTAGACAATAATGAGCCAGGTGGACCAACGGTCTGACTCAGTATATGGCAACTTCCTATGTTCCTAATACACTAAGGTTGTGATTCATTGCTGTACAATCTCATGTCAGCAAAACCTGACATATTGTCCTTCAGTGGTAAAGAGGTCATACTCGCAATGTTTTTCAACATCATCGAAGCTCCAATTTCCCGGACTATGGGTTTGTTCCAATTACTCTTTGTTATTGCATTTCGAATTCCTTAGGCCCGTGGCCATAGCATTGTGTTTTGAAAACTTACTGAAGATTTGCTGTACTTGCAAAACATATTAAATCTTCTATATGGGAAAAGGAATGTAGACAGCATGGTATTTCTTGGTATCTCAAAAGAAAGGTGCAAGTCCCTGGGGGGTACGGAGAGCTGTTACCCAGAGCAACATTGGCCACAAATACTGGCGTAACATAACTGCTCAAGAATGTATCAGTTGGGAGGGAAATGAGGAGTTTTCACTCTTTTGTACCAGATGAAATCATTCTAGATGAAATCATTCAAAGTCCTGGAGTCCCAGATGAAACCCCCTTTCTTGTATGCATACAATAACATCATCCTCCCAACCAGAGCCAAATGCTCATTCTCCTGTAATTAGGACAACCTTGGAATGCTCTTCTCCTGCTCTAAATCTGGACTTCTAAAACTGAACTTTAAAAAAAGGGAGGGAAAGATGACCAACTGCTGTGTGGATCATTAATGCTTTTTATGTGCATTAACACAAAGTGTTCCTGAATAACGAACAGTTCAACATTTTCTGAGAGTTCCCCTAAAGAACCCCATTCTACTGACCTCACAGGCTATGTCTTTAGATGGTAGATGCTGAGGAAAACCGACAGGCAGATAAATAGTGGGCTGCATTATTATTATCACTTTATACACAGGGCAGATTTTAGATAGAGATAGGAAGCCAAAATGCATCTATGTGTCAGGAGGCCCATGCTGAATGGAAGACTGTAGATCTATTTCAGTGTTCAGTTGGTGCACCAGTTGCTGCAAGACAGGCACTGGCTACCACCATTTATGCACTGGATATTTCTAGATTAGATTACTGTAATATCCACTATGTGGGGCTGCCCTTGAAGACACTGGAAATTTCAGCTTGTTTACATGGGCATCTTACTGTTGCTGGGTATAGGTTGGCATGAACATACTAAAGGGCTCAATTATAATGCCACTTAGATTATAGTTGATACAGAAAGGCAGGTAGAAATTTTAGTACAAACAAACAAAAATATAATGCCTACTTAGAAACAGTTTCATTGGTTGCTACTTTATTTCCAGGTCTGATCCAAGCTACTCATTTTTACCTTTAAAATATTAAGTGGAAAATGCTTTGAGAACATTTGGTTGAAAGGTGACCTATAAAAATTACAAGGAAGTTTACAAATAAGTAAATAAAGTACTTCAATATGTGCTACAAATTGCCAAACTGGGATTGATCCAAAGCAAAGATATTCACTGCCTCTTGACTCTTTCAGCCATTCAAAACATCCAAACATTCCCTAACTCATACAAAATTTAAAAAAGCAAAGAGTGAACTAGAAGAACCCAGAAACATAAAAGGCTCTTGTCGTTTACTTTCTTTACTTTTAAGTAACAGTGCCTGCCAATTATGTCAAGCCACCCCTAACAAGTGTTTAGCCTATTTTTAAAACTACAAGTGTTTGAAAACTTCCCTTAATATTTTCCTCCATCTATTTATGGGTGTGAAGTTCTTCCTGATATATGACTTAAATTTTCCTCCTCAGCTGCACAGATTGAAGAAATAAGCTAGAAATACACCCAAGATTGAATCACATGTAGACTTTGGCTTTATCCACCCAAGCAGATTTTGTACCAGCTGATGCTGAATTGAGATATGGTACATCTGGTACAGTGGGACGCAGGTGGCGCTGTGGGTTAAAGCCTCAGCGCCTAGGACTTGTCGATCGAAAGGTCGGCGGTTCGAATCCCTGCGGCGGGGTGCGCTCCCGCTGCTCGGCCCAGCGCCTGCCAACCTAGCAGTTCGAAAGCACCTCCGGGTGCAAGTAGATAAATAGGGACCGCTTACCAGCGGGAAGGTAAACGGCGTTTCCGTGTGCAGCTCTGGCTCGCCAGAGCAGCGATGTCACACTGGCCATGTGACCCGGAAGTGTCTCCGGACAGCGCTGGCCCCTGGCCTCTTGAGTGAGATGGGCGCACAACCCCAGAGTCTGTCAAGACTGGCCCGTACGGGCAGGGGTACCTTTACCTTTTACCTTACATCAACTATCATATGACTTTTTCACAGTCTAACAAAATAAGACAATGCTTTCCTCTAACTGACCTGCGTTACAATCATTCTCAAAGCTTAAAGTAAATACATCTGGTGCCGAGAACTACTGTGATCCAGTTTTGAGATGTCTGAAAGTCACTTCTTACTTAACTCCAGCTAGTCAGTCAGGCATTTGTAAGAGTTAACATCCCAGGGTCAATTGTATAGCTGACCCTCGGCACATGCTTTCACGTACTACAAAAAAATCACAACACAAGGGTAGTGATGGAGGAGAAATTTGGTTCAGTTAGAATTTTAATGCCTAAATTGCACTTTCTGAAACAATAAGAAAACCAAAACACAGCTATCCTTTAATATTCAATGTTATTTGAATTTTGTGATGCGGTTTCCCAACCAAATAATGTGTTCAAAAATTGTACACTGGGACAAAGTATATATGAAAATGTATATATTAGTGAAAATATTACATAAAATGTATTACAACAGCAAAAATAGCTTGCAAAAATGTGTACATTGGGGAAATTTGCACTTAAACACTGATGAATTTTTATGAGGGATTTCCCCCCCCAAATGAAACCCTCATATTAAAGTAGTAATGTGAAGAACTAAACTTAATACTTGGAAAAATGAGAAAATTTAATTTACAGACTTGTTTTTCTCTTGAAAAGAGTTTGATAGTAGACTTTCACCATAAATCAACTTTGCATCGCTATTCTAAAATCTGTATTGCTTGGCCGGTCTGAGCACAAAACCCAGGAAACCAAAAAACTTCAGTACTATATCCATTTACTAGACCATAAGTTCCACTGAACCCAATGGGACTTACTTCTGAGAAGACATAACTTGAATTGTGTTGTTAGCTGAGGAAGAACAATTTCCCACTGTGGCTCTGTTATAGTGCTTCATTAGTACACACGGGTAAATATTTCTGCTTTCCTACAAACTACATCTGTGTGGGATAAATACACAACAGGATAGATAGATGATAGATACATGATAGATAGATGATAGATAGATAGATAGATAGATAGATAGATAGATAGATAGATAGATAGATGATATAGATGATAGATATAGATAGATAGATGATAGATAGATAGATATAGATGATAGATATAGATGATAGATGATAGATAGATAGATGATAGATAGAGATAGATGATAGATAGATAGATAGATAGATAGATAGATAGATAGATAGATGATAGATGGATAGATAGATAGATAGATAGATAGATAGATGATAGATAGATAGATAGATAATTTATTACGGTCGGAGACCAGCTTATAAAACACACTAGGGGGTACAGTCACAGAAGGAAAACAAACAATTAAAACAATGTACAACAATAAGAATTGATGCTTTTGAATTATGGTGCTGGAGGAGACTCTTGAGCGTCCCATGGACTGCAAGAAGATCAAACCTCTCCATTCTTAAGGAAATCAGCCCTGAGTGCTCACTGGAAGGACAGATTGTGAAGCTGAGGCTCCAATACTTTGGCCACCTTATGAGAAGAGAAGACTCCCTGGAAAAGACCCTGATGCTGGGAAAGATGGAGGGCACAAGGAGAAGGGGATGACAGAGGACAAGATGGTTGGATAGTGTCTTCGAAGCTACCAGCATGAGTTTGACCAAACTGCAGGAGGCAGTGGAAGACAGAAGTGCCTGGCGTGCTCTGGTCCATGGGGTCACGAAGAGTCAGACACGACTAAACGACTAAACAACAACAACAATAATAAATTTAAAAACAATGTACAACAATAAACTACCGCAGGGAGCTGACCCAGAGTCACTCATAGAACCGAGTTTGGGGATTTTCTTAACAAACTAGTTTGAGCACAACAGTATGCATTTCATCCGGTCGGGTGGCGCTGTGGTCTAAACCACTGAGCCTAGGGCTTGCCGATTAGGTCTGCGGTTTGAATCCCCGCGACGGGGTGAGCTCCCATTGTTCGGTCCCTGCTCCTGCCAACCTAGCAGTTCAAAAGCATGTCAAAGTGCAAGTAGATAAATTGGTACCGCTCCGGCATTAAGGTAAATGGCATTTCCGTGCGTTGCTCTGGTCTTGCCAGAAGCGGCTTTGTCATGCTGGCCACATGACCCGGAAAAACTGTCTGCAGACAAATGCTGGCTCCCTCGGCCAGTAGAGCGAGATGAGCGCCGCAACCCCAGAGTCATTCGCGACTGGAATTAACTGTCAGAGGTCCTTTGCCTTTACCTTTATCTATTTCATCTCATACGATGCTTCACATGCCTCTCTTTTGCTACTTGAATCTGTGCACAATTGGTCACAACTTTCTAATAAAATAGATGCACATGTAACAGTGACTTGCAGCATTGATAATTCCTTGCTTTGAAGGGGATACGTAAGTTCTTTCTGCAGAACTAGATTTGTGTTGGGAATTTGAGTCACACACGCCACTCTGCAGGCAACAAGTGTTGAACATGCATGATTGAACAGGCTTTTAATATACATACCCAACCAGAATTAAATCACTAATACTGGCAGGAATTTTATATTTCTTGGGATTTTCCAACTCCTTTATCTGCTGGCTCAAATTGGAGAAGCAGCATGTAGAAGGATATTAACATCACTCCTCACTCATGATTGTACTATGCTTGGTGAGATCCGTATTATAAGTTCCACTCAGCCATAAAGGTAACCTTTGGTCATTCACTATCTCTCAACCTAATCTACATCACAGGATTGTTGTAAGAATAAAATGGAAGGGGCAGGGGAGAACCATGGATGCCACCTTGAGCTATGTGGAAGAAAGGCAGGATAAAAATGAAATAAATAATGCAGGTGGCATTTTAATTTTTCCACATGAACCATAAACAAACTGGTTGGTTCAGAAGTGCTAAACTGGCTACTGAACTTTTAGCAACCCAAACCAGTTGGAGCTGGACTTGACACAGCTGGGCAATTAGATTCCCTTATCACCACACATTACAAGCTACATGTTGTTCTCAGACTCCCATCTCCCACAATCACATTTCTGTATAGGAAATGTATACGTTCCGAAGCGCCCTGAGTAAAAGACCCAGCATCCTGACTAGGACTTGTGTGAATACAATCATTCTTTGTTGAATTTAAACCATTCACAAATGTCGCATTTTAGGTCAGTTACAAGAAAGATGTTGTGTCGGTATTTTGCGGACAGATCATGAGATATGAACTGCAGGAAATGAAACTTGCTTAACAGCCACTTGTGACAGACAGCATCTCAGTCGGGAACAATGTATGAGAAAGCAGCATGCAGAATAAATCACATGACTTACTGATTTATAGCTCATGCTTTACCAAGTGCTTTTATTTATTTTTAAGTTGATAGGCACCAACTCTTCAGGTTTTCTAACTCCATTCACATGCTTCAGTTTAGGTGTAGCATGTACAAATGTGTGAATGCCATAGTATGCATTGTGTAAATGTAATATGGTATGCATTGTTTATGCAGTCTATGAGGAGCTATTTTCACTAAAAGAACCCTGGCTCATTCCTCTGCTGCCTATTGTTTGTTTCTACATCAGCCACTTTTGCAGCTTTCCCCCAGCTGTTTCTTTCTCATTTGATTATTTTGCGCCCTTGTCTCTTTGCTCTTACATTTCCTTCTCCCCTCAGCTCTGGCTCTGTCACAATCTCCACTATCACAGTTCCTGCACATGAGCCTCCAAGTGACTTTGGCTCAAGATTTGCTCTCCTACAGGTTTTGCTCACTGCAAGTTTGTGTTCCCTTCGTTTTCACTTGCTTATTTTTGGCTAAGTAAGTTTACTTTTCTCCCCATGTAATTTCTTATGCTTTTTCCTGTCATCTCTTCCCAACTTTTGCTTGGGAGTATTCTTGGACCCAGCATCACTCCAAGATACTCTGGTGCACCCAATGTGTCCTTATGCACAGCTTGGTTATATTCTGTTTAGATTGCTATAACGTGCTCTACACTGGGCCACCTTTGAAAAATATCCAGAACTCCAGTTAATGCAAAATCAATGCTAACAGGAGCCTGTTTCTCAGATCAAATTATTTCCAGGCCCAATTTAAAGTGCTGCTTTTACTTATTTTAATTTTATTTATTTACTCAAAGTTCTACATGCAACTCTTCCAATGCATTCATATTACTTAGTGCCTAACAACAATTAAAATATCTCAGTCCCACTGTTTTTGATCCTTAAGGATTGTCTTAACCCAGGCTTCCTCAACCTCGGCCCTCCAGATGTTTTTGGCCTACAACTCCCATGATCCCCTGCTAGCAGGACCAGTGGTCAGGGATGATGGGAATTGTAGTCTCAAAACATCTGGAGGGCCAAGGTTGAGGAAGCCTGTCACTACAGATGCCATGACACTACAGATACACTTTGATGGTCAAGAGAGGCCTTACTCCATGGCACATGGGGTAGGGCCTTTTTGATGGTGACAGTCAGGTGGTAGAATTCTTAGTCCAGGAGATTCAGCTGAACTACTTTTATTTTTCCCTCTGGCAACAGGACAGGCAAAACATATCTGTGTAGGTGTACATTTGTACAGGACACTCTAAGAAGTAACTCTAATGTGTTTACCATTTTTGAATTTGTTTGTTCTTCATCTGCTGGGTTAATGCCACTCTGGTTTTCATGTTTGCTTAAAAATAATAATTTTTAAAGGGTTTTATGGAAGGGGAATTGTTCCCTAAGGTTATCTTTTTTTAAAAAGTTCATACCTCAGGATTTAACTAAGCATGCAGGTACTACCTTCTTGTTGCTCAGTAATTCTCTTTTGGCTACAAAGCTATCATGCTGGGACTGAGTTCAGCATTAGGACAAGTGATGTTTACTTAACTGGCATGTTGTATGGTTTTATGATGACCATTAGCTGCTTCAGGGTCAGAAAGATGAGGGTGTAAGTATTTTAGTATTTTCCCATTCTCTCTTCATTTCTTTTCTCAATATTTTACTAATAAATCAATTCAATTTGTGTCTCTCCTCTGTCAGTTACTTCATCTTCTTCACTTTGTTTTCAAACCCTGCATTCTCTCTCCCTTCCTCTCTCATTCATGCAACCCTGACTGAGGTTATTTTGATAATGTTTCAGGTTTTTGTTTTTAAATAATCCCCTTGATATGACTCTGTTCTGCCTACGTTTCTCAAAATGGGTGACTCCTTCAAAATGGGTGACTCTTGTTCCTTTCAAAACTGATGTATTGTCCTTCCAATTCTAAAAAGAAAAAATATGCCAGACCTATTTCCAATCTTCCCTTCCAATATCCCCCCCCCCCCCGCATCTTTTCCAACAGTTACTTATGGTGTTCTTTCAGTTAGAACTTGTGGCCATCAGTCAGTTCTCCTTTTTCAACTGTTTCAGTTTTCAATACTGATGACTACGTTATCCTTTTTGCCTCTTTGAACTCTCTAGATTTTCTTGGGAAAGTTATTTCACGAGTTCCTCCTTTTTCAGCTTGTCTCATTGTTCCTCTTTTCTTTCTCCTTGGACCCCCCAAAAATCTGTTTCTCTCAGCCCTTTCCTCCTACATTGGTACCTCGGTTTAAGAACTTAATTCGTTCCGGAGGTCTGTTCTTAACCTGAAACTGTTCTTAACCTGAAGCACCACTTTAGCTAATGGGGCCTCCCGCTGCTGCTGCACCGCTGCTGCGCGATTTCTGTTCTCATCCTGAAGCAAAGTTCTTAACCATAGGTACTATTTCTGGGTTAGCGGAGTCTGTAACCTGAAGCGTATGTAACCTGAAATGTATGTAACCCAAGGTACCACTGTATTTATCTTTCCTTCCTTGCAACTATTATTATTTTAATTAATATTAGTTATAGTTTTTACAATGATGACCTTCTACAATGATGGCTTGAGAGCAGTACATGTGAAAAGGATCTAGGAGTCTTGGTTGACCACAAACTTGACATGAGCCAACAGTGTGACGCGGCAGCTAAAAAAGCCAATGCAATTCTGGGCTGCATCAATAGGAGTATAGCATCTAGATCAAGGGAAGTAATAGTGCCACTGTATTCTGCTCTGGTCAGACCTCACCTGGAGTACTGTGTCCAGTTCTGGGTACCACAGTTCAAGAAGGACACTGACAAACTGGAACGTGTCCAGAGGAGGGCAACCAAAATGGTCAAAGGCCTGGAAACATGCCTTATGAGGAACGGCTAAGGGAGCTGGGCATGTTTAGCCTGGAGAAGAGGTGGTTAAGGGGTGATATGATAGCCATGTTCAAATATATAAAAGGATGTCACATAGAGGAGGGAGAAAGGTTGTTTTCTGCTGCTCTAGAGAAGCGGACACGGAGCAATGGATCCAAACTACAAGAAAGAAGATTCCACCTAAACATTAGGGAGAACTTCCTGACAGTAAGAGCTGTTCGACAGTGGAATTTGCTGCCAAGGAGTGTGGTGGAGTCTCCTTCTTTGGAGGTCTTTAAGCAGAGGCTTGACAACCATATGTCAGGAGTGCCCTGATGGTGTTTCCTGCTTGGCAGGGGGTTGGACTCTATGGCCCTTGTGGTCTCTTGTCTTTTCCAACTCTATGATTCTAGTTTTTTCTCTTCTGATCAGTCTTCAACATTCTTCAGTTCTCAAAATCTGTTGTGATTCTTAGTTCCTCTGGTTCTCAGTTTGATATTTTCCCTATTCTTTCTATTTTTCACTGGGTTCCCTTTCTGTATCACATTCATCTTAAACCTTTGGCCCCTGCTTTCAAGAGCTTACAATCTCTTCTGCCCTTAATCTCCCTCTTCCCTCACCTTTTCTGTACTCTGTCTGTATGTTCCTGTGGAACACCTTGCTTCCTGACAAGCAAGCAGCTGAAAGTTCACATTTTCCAGGCTTTCCTTCCATGAATATATTCTCTATCCCCTGCATGCTTTTGTGCTACATTCTCTTTTCCTTTTTTATGAATGGACATTTAGACAGGAGAAGCCTAGTGGAAATTACCTTGGTGATCCTGGCAAAGTTGGCACATGCCTTCTTCCATGACAGGTGATATGTCTCCATGGAAACAAAATGCCTAGGCAATTGCTCTTAATACTGAATATTTTTAGAATATTCTGAACTGGAAAAGGAACCCTATCAGGTAAGCAGGCATGCCTTGCTCCTTCCTTCCAGAGGTAATCCAGACATCCTTGAAAGGAGTGCAGTTTTAAGTCAGAAACAGAGTAAGAGACAGGGAGACCAGGGTTTGGGCTTTATCAGCATATTAGGATAGTGGCTGTTTCCCTGGAGATCAGATGTAGGTGTCACAGATTCTGGCTGGTTGTTGTAATGTTTTAAGTAGTGCCTATGGTTAAATATATATCATATACATACACAAGATACATACTGTTTGTGGACAAGATCTAATCCCACCAAATGATACAGGATAATATTTTAAAATAATGTCTAAAATAATTCTAAAAGGTTTATTTGGCTTATGTTCGAAGCAAGAGGAAGAACAAGCAAGTACTGTAGTAGTGTGAAGAAGATGGAGAAATGCTATTGGGTGACAGAGAGAAGGCAGAACTGCACAACACCTACTTTGCTTTTGTCTTTACCCAAAAGGAAAGCAAGAGTCCAACCTGGTGATAGCAGAATAAATGATGTAAGGAGGGAGCTGCAGCCCAAGATAGGAAGAGAGGCAGAAACCTAGCTACTTCAAATGAATCCACATCTCCAATTCTATTATTCTATCTCCAAAAAGAAAAGATATGCAATGCAAGGAAGTAGTAATTGCAAATGTATTTCTAATGAAAGCCTTGTGGATGTTATTAGGGCACAGAGAAACTGCAGGTCAGGACCCAAACTCATTAGTACTGCTGTGATGCGAGAATGCGGTCTCACGCTTCTGACAGTCTAGAAGAAATACAAAGATCCATCCCTCTCTGAGCAATTTATTCAGCCCCAATTTTTAAAAAAGACTTTAGACACTAGGTTTGTACTATTTATACTTTTGATTCATCATCTCATAACAGATTCTCCTGATAGGAAAATGATGTTTTAGTAAATATTTGGGTGGTCATCTTCAAGGGATGGAGGGACGGATGGAAGGAAGGAAGGGTGAAGAGAGGCACCTGAACAGTAAATGCACAGATTGATATTTAAATTTGCAATACAAACCTGGTCTTCTTAATTTTAAACCAGTGTGTTCTGAAAGACACTCATAGGATGTCAGGATAGAAGCAATATACAGAAAGCAATTAAACCTTGAGTTTGTTAAAGAGAAGAAACAAAGAATAAATAAGACACACAGCTATGTGGGTGGTAGAGGAGCAGTGTATATTTGCAGCAAGCACTTGGTACGAGGTGGAACAAATTACAAGGAATGGGGGGAAAACAATAGTAGGTAGTAATGAGCAATTAAGAGAGACTGCCAAACAGAAATCTGAAACAGAATGTTAGCCAGTGTTACAGTGCAGTACACAGGAAGATGAAGAGCTGAGTTAAGTATTCAAGTAAAAAACAGTATTTACAGGAAGTCTATGGAGAATGGAAAGAGAATAAAAGGAGAGAGTAAAATCTTGACAGAGGAAAGAAAGAAAGAAGTCAGCATTCCCATTACCCTCCACCACATGAGGGCAGTGTTACTTCAATAGAACTTTACCCATAGAGGAATCCTAACATACACAGGGCAGGTGCAACAACATTGTCCTCAGATAATATTTTATGCAGGATACTAAAAGGTGCCTCAACCAATTCCCATCTACCCCAGACATACACACACCGCTCTATCAACTCCCTGCAACGAAGTGTTCAGAACCAGTGGAGCTAATATGATTTTAAACTTCCAAGTTGTTATCATAGCGTGACAAAATGAAATCATGCAGAAGTACAAGGAAACAGAATTGAAAGGAACTTACAACTTCTCCACTAATATAACAAAACTATGAGAGAGGAAATAGCCCAGTAAAATACACCGCACAAAGTTCATAGTTATCTTGGTAAATTTAATTTGAAAGGTAGGTCATAATAACTTTTCCATGTTATTTAAGAAGGAGGTGTCACCAACAATATTGCATCCCACTCAAAAGAGGCCCGATCTTTCCATGTTGTGGTGTAGTCGTTTGACTCAGATTAATGGAAACAAAGATTTGCTGCAATGCCAAGGACACATCCTATTCAGAGGACCACCCAGAGGGTTAATTAACAAAGCACTAGGAGATAAGTTGCCTTTTTATGAAGCAGGAATACAAGAGGTGAAGGTCTACAGCGGTTATGACAGAACTAAAGTAAATAAAGGATGAGAGGAATAATACAGATACTATGAAGGGGGGGAGGAGTATTGTAAGCTTTCATCAAAGAGAAGAAAGGGCAAAGCGCAAAGGGACCACTTCAGTTAATCACATAAAACATGGCTCAGGTGATCAGGAACAAACCACAGAAAACCTTAGGTTTGTGTGCTCCCTCTCTCCTCCTCTGCACACAACAGCAGGAGAATGAAGGCTTCTGCTCTTACTCCAAAGAAAACCACAGTTTCCCCCAAAATAAGGGACAACATCTCCTATATCCCCAAGTCTCTCAGGTGCTTATGTGAAGAGGCCACATGGGGTCATTGTAAGTGGGGTAATGTATGAAGTACAGAATCCTTGCGATAAGATGAATCTCAAAACGCACAGGAGCAGAGTGCTCATAATATCTCGTTGGTACATGATTTTCTTGCTTCTGTATTGTGCTTTGGTATGTACAAGCTTGGAAATGAAATAATCTTGTGTGGCTATATTTGTACAAGCTTGGAAATGAAATAATCTTGTGTGGCTATATTTGTTGTTTGCAACGTTTAATGGAAATAATAAAAATTGAAAGAAAAAAATCCGCATTTGCGAGTTCATACGTAGCACAAGACTGTGGTCTGTTCTAAGTGGAAGCTTTCATTTTCTTTTGCCCACAAAGGTAGATGAGTGAGGAGAGGTTATGTGTAAACCCAAAGTTCATTGTGGGTTATTGCTAACTACAGCTGTGGTTCAGAGAAGAAGCAAAATCAAACATGGAACCCACTCTTAACTAGATAAATGTAATTTATAAGACTCTTAGCTACCTCACAAGGACGCTTGTCTGAGATGAAATGGAGCTGTGTACAATACAGTAAAGATTGACCAGAGATCTGAGACTCCAGGAACCAGCATTCCAAGGGCAGAACACAATGATGTGTTTGCAAAGCAATTAACATAATGTATTGTTTCTCTTTTTAAAATTCCAATGCAGAGCAACATATGGAAGGAGAGTGTGCTAAATATATCAAGTGTCATTGAAGAAATGAGCTAGGGATTCCTAAAGAAGGAAGATACTGGCATTTCAGCCCTAAATCTTTTAAGGGGGGGGTGGAGGTCTGTATTTCAAAATAGAAGTTAGGATGAGTTGACAGTGTGGGCATTATAACAGGAGTACAAAACTGTCCAGAAGGAATGAGTTCATATTTCAGAGATATCTCCAAAGCCTGAATCTAAGAGCCAGATTCCTAGCTCCCAACATCAAGCCCATAATCATAATCTATAATGGCATATTTATAATGTGACCTGAAAGGAACTGGTTATTCATGTGAAATAGCAGTTTTTAACCCAATGTATGTGATATTGCACTATGTCCTCAGTTGAGGATTTATCTTTAAGGCTGCAATCCCATATCTATTTACCTGGAAATAAGTTCCACTGAATGCAATGAGATTTACTTCAGAGTAGACAGGTGGAGGATTGCACTCCTCCACTGTTTATATGTATAAGCTTTCATTCGACACGTTTGCATCATGTTTTTATTCTATCAAACTTTATTTTTGAAATAGTTAAAAATGTATTTAATTTTTTAAAATCTGATTTGATCTACCCTACTTACAAAGAAACACAAAGGAAACTCTTTCTGACTTTTTAGAAAGTAGCGCATTTTCATTTGTGCTTTGAGAACTGGGGCATACATAAACTAGGAAAAAGTCAAACGCTAAATCAGATTTATAGATATTATATTGCCCTTAACTCATAAGTTAATAATACAGCGGAAGAACCAAAGTCTTCTGCAAGTCACAGAAGGTCTGGAAACAATTAGTTAAAAAAGCTCTGCCTTACTTGTTTCTCTCTGTAGACCTAAGACATAGTCACCCTAATAATGCTAGATGTTGTGTGCGCTATTCCCTATCGTAATATTGAAAAATCTACCATGAACTCATTTCATGTTGTAAATGGGTTTATTCTGAAATATGATTTATTTTACAGATGTTTGTTTTTTATTGCACAGGGACCCAAGTTTCACAAACACGTCAGTTTTCACACTAGGCATTTAGTGTGAAATCACTACACCTTCCTCATACTCATATGTTACGGGGGTCCAGACAACATAATCTTTTGCAGTCCTCCCTTGCTTTCACAATGGTTTTTCTATCTTATTATTATACAAATCCCAACCTTTTAGAGGGCGGGAAAGTCATGAAAACTCCACAGATGCATGTGCCTTACTTAGGCTTACAGTTTCACCTTAAGAAAAGGAAAGAAGAGGGGTTGTTTTTATGTGGGCAGTGATTGATCAGGCAAGAGAACCTATCATAGTTCAGGACACATAAAAGTGGATACCACTGAATCATCTCATTTTAAAAATCTCTCTTTTAACTGACACTGAACCGATTTCCTAGTGTTGTTTTTAAAAGACTAATAATAGTGAACTACTATGTAAAGGAAAGAGTGCTATAGTGCTGCAAAACTGTACTCTAATTCTACAATAGTGAACCTTTTCTCACCACCATTTTACCAATATAGTTCCCACCCCCCTGCCAATTAAACATTTCCAATCTACATTTCTGATCCAAACAAAATCTAACCACAAAATCTGTCAGGGCAAAGACTTGTTTTCTGCTGCTCCTGAGGGCACGGTTAAGCTTAAGTTGTAGGAAGCTGGTGTAATGGAAATGCGGAAGAATTGTAATCAAGGAGGTGTAGGCAGTTTTGCACAATTAACCCTTCATTCAATGCTGGATTAAGTGCTTGCAGGAGCACTCCTATTTGTTGGAGATGGCCTGCTGTGGGTTAATTGCTTTGCTGTCCCTGATCATGGGAACCCCAGACCAGGTGAAGGTAGTACCAATCACAACCAGTGCAGGTAGCCAGGACATTTAGCCTCACCTCTGGAGCTGATAAAAACCATAGGGCTTGGGCCAGGTTGTGGGGGGAGCTTCGATGCAGGCCCACACTGTTGCAGGTGCTGCATAACTGGCCAGACTGCAATCTACTCTGCTGCTACCCCTGGACTCCATACAAGTGGAAGGAGGGATTCCAGCATCTGTCTGGTATCGTACCCTGGTAAAGAGGGAGCGGTTGTTGCTTGTGTGGTTAGTATTCTGCGTTAAAGTTTGGTTATTGTTTGCCTGTCTGCCCTTGTGCAAAGGAGGAATTGTTTGATCCTTTGGAGGGGTTCTGTACCCTTGCGTGTGTATGAAATGATTTTGCTCAATAAATCCAGCCTTTCTCCTCCACTGGTCCAGCATTTGCTTCAAAGAATCCTTTTGCCTTTGACAAAACAGGTAGCTTTCAGATGAACATCTCTAACAGCTGAGCTTCAGGACTGAGCTGACTTGGCAGCTGATGGGCAACTGAAGCAGCACCAGGAGACAGTGGCTTGGAATCGGAGCAGAGAATGAGTGAAGAAGAGAAAAGAGGAAGAGACATCCTCCCATGGGGGAACAGCAGCCCCAGTGCTGATCCTCCTGTTGAGGGGGCACAAAGTAAGCAATAGAAGGCACAAGTTAAGCAAGAGAATTCATCTTGGGAAGAAGGAATGGCAATGGCAATGTCTTCAGTTTGCCAAAATGGACAAAGCAGCAGCAGCAGCAGCAGCAACAACAACAAACGTACAGAGGAACTGGGACTCTTTAAAGCCTATTCTAGAGAAGGTGGTGATAGAGCATTTTTGTCTTATCTTGCTATGGCTGTATGCTAATGCAATAAAGGTTTGATTGATTGCTAGACCAATATGCTTCTTTAAGTTTGTGTCAGAGAAGAGGAGTGGTGGGAAGCACCACCTGAGGAACCTCCTAGGGAAGCCTCAGAGCAAGAAGGCTCAGAGCCAGGGGAGTGGTGGTGGGACAGGAGGAATGGTTGGATGCTGAAGATGCAACAGGCTTTGGCGAGCAAGAGGAGCCAAGAGTGGAAAGCAGCTCAAACTAAGCTGATGGAAAGAAGGACAGGACAGATGCTATACAAACATCCCAGGAGCAAGCCGCTCCTGCTGTGCTAACCTCCCCTCCCCCTTGTCTCCAGGGACAAAAAGAGCTGTGCGTGTAGAACAACAGGCACAACTTCCTCCTCTCCCCCTAGCAGAGTTTGAGGCTTCTCAGAAAACATCTGGCTGGGGAGGAGCCTTAGTAGGAAGTAGAAGGTGAAGACTTTCAGTTCTGGAAACTGCTTCATAGGGGCCAGTCCTCATTGGAGGCCTCTCTGCTTGTATGCTGTGGTCCTGAACAAAGAATTAAGTTTTCTGCACATCTCTGCATCTTCAGTGCTGCCCTGTACCTGAACCTGCTCTGATAGCTTGTGACTAATCCAAATTCTTTTGTTTTCCATGGTTCACAATGTATCATGTATCATTCTTAGTAAAGAATGGGTTTGCAGGGATAATGGAGTGTACTGAATTGGCAGGACACTGGGGAAGGGGATCCTGGCAAGGGGTGTAGCCACAATTGCTACACACCAGGACAAGCTGAAAATGGGGAATGGAAGGTTGGGGACTTAGGAGGTACTCACGGGACATCAGAGGACATTTCAGGGGCAGATGACAGTTTGGGGGAGCAAGCACCCTAAGCCTTGTATTTTTATAGACACAGAATTAAATTAGGTGCCCAGGAACTTAATTCACTATCAAAGAGCTTCATTGTACATTTGATTCTGTTACGAATACACCCTACCATTTTTTAGGACACCAGCCAAAGAAAATGGTTTTTGGCTCCATCCTTCTACCTCTTCTAGAAACCTCTGCTGTGTTCTGCTCAGTATTCCCATGTGCTGAAGGCATAGCAACCCACCTACACAAAGTTCTTGCAACCCACCTCTTGCAAATCAAAATCTGAAACACAGGCAAATTAACAATTGGGTGGACCAGTCCCAACCCTTCAAAACCACAGCTATGAGAACATAACTTTTTTCCATTCATCTGCTGTTCTCATCACATCTCTGTATTAATTAACTACGTTTTACATCTGCTTTTCCTCCAAAGAGCTCAGGAAACATACATGTGCTTTGCCTCAGCTCCTGTTTTTACCCTCACAGCAACCCTGAGAAGTAGGTTAGGTTGCAAGAGATTTGGCCAGGGTCATCCAGTGAGAATCTTGGATCTCCCTACACCATGGTGGCCCAGTTAAGACACAATACATTTCTCATTAAGCCCAGATATGCAAAAGCTCCATCCTGACACAGCTCCTTTCCTCCTCCTTTGTCTGGCCATATCTGCACTTAATGCTAAGCCAAACATGTGAATATGCTGGCTCCTGGGGAGAAGTCAGAAGCCAGGTTGCTTCTCCAGGTCCTTTTAGCTGAGTGCAGCAGAGCAGCTAATCCAAGCAATATGTTGCCTGAATGCAGAATCTGATTTGTTCTTGATTGTCGTTAAGGAGAGTTTAACCATAATCCCAGCATGTTTGACTTGACATGCTAAATCAAACATCAGCTGACCTAAAAGGACCAAAAAGGAGCAAAGTATGTGTGAGCTCCTCTCTGGGAAACTGCACATTTTCGTGGTCCCAGTAAGCCATAGTTTAGGCCTCGAATGCTTCCAGGATTATTGAACCATTGTTTCCAAAACTGAAAAACTATGGTTAATTAATCCAGAATGTTGACAATACTGATTTAGACATGCTGGGTTTGTCTATCCTCCATGAATTTGTCTGATTTCCTTAATAAGCCAGTGAAGCTAATTTACACATTCTGAAAAATGTTATATTTAAGTGCAGAAACTCCCCAAAGGAAGACTGGAAACTGTAGTTTGGTCAGGGCCTAAGTATCTCTTGGAAGAGTGCTCCAACCCAGCCACTCTACCAAACTGAAATTCTAAGCATTGTCTATAGTAAACCATGGGAGAACCCCTAGACTCTTCTGACTAAAGCTCTGCTCTGACTAAAGCAACCAAATGGGTACAGGCTGCTTCTTTAAGTTTGTTCTACCCTGCTATTTTATCGGACTAACAGCCTCCATCGTGAGGCTGCAGGAAGTTGCAGCAAGCTGAGCTCCCTTCCAGCCCCCCCCCCCGAATGAGAGGCATTATTAAACTCTATAAGTTTCTATAGCCTCACAAGGCTCACAACGTCATTTTGAGCAAGGCTCGACAACCTGCCTCCAGTAATAAATATTGCAAAGAGGCTTATTAGCAAATGAGACTAAAACACTCCCTATGCGAAGACGTCGAGTCCTCTGTCGCAATTAGAAACAAGAACTGGCTGATTACCTGAGGAACTGAAAGCAAGTTTGGCTCAGTAATTTTTATTTGGCATCAGCTATTATCTTATCGTCTGTCGGAGATATCAGTAAGCTTCAGTGGCAACTACTGTAAATCCTTGCCCTCGCTAGTGATTCTCTTTAAGTGTTAGCACCTGGACTGGCATTTGCCAAGGCAAGGTTAAACTCCCCCAGAACAGAGGGTCATCAGAGAACTGCTGATATTCAATTACCCCATGCCCTATATCTATTATGGTCCTTACCAGGAAGAACTGTAAGGACCTGGGAATCACGCTAACCTTGCCTCATAGCTCTACGGAGCTACGAAGGAGGCAAAGCAAAATCACCAGTTATTTCCCAAAAAAAGAAGTGAGCAAGAGAGTTCAGAATGAGAGCTCCCTAGATGAGGTTATCCCCCTACCTCCCAGTGTGCTGGACTGGTCAATACAGCTCAAAGAACTACAGATAGACCATGAGAGTACAAACCATTCAACAAGCTTGGCTCAAGAAATTGCCTTAGTAGAAAATGTTACGAAGACAAAAACAATTAATACATTGGATCTTAAGCCTCAAAGGCCATCCCCGGATCCCGGAAAAAACCATCATAGCCAGTGCCCCACTTCTAAAGAAAATAGGATAGAAGTGTGGGGCGAGTACCTGCAGGATCAGATACATCAGATATGCACGGACCTCCTCAATATAAAAAATTTTCTAGCGATAACAAATGGGCTCCTCTTGACCCTAGTGGACAATTTCAAGCAACATAAGGATGTCCAGGATAATTCACCATATCTGTAAGAAGCAGTGGCAGAAACTTTTTAATCTATTATCATCTCCTACCACAACTGGAACAAATAAAGCCAACTCATGAGGTATTAAAGAGACATTCAAAGTGGGCACATCTAAGACAAAATCTAACAAAAATAGGCCTTAAAAGGTCTATCATCGGGGTCATGGGATGTACACCAAAAATGTGTTAAAGAAAAAGCAGCCCAAAGTGCTAAGATGCTGTCCTGTTTTTTCCATACGAAGGGCGGCAAATACATCCCAGCAGCCCTAGAAGTTTTTCAAGCCAAATCTGTGGCGCAGATACTTTACGGGGCCCAAATTTGGACGGGTAATCATTGTAGCATTCTTGAAACTGTCCAATCCAAATTTTTAAGGCAGATTTTTTCTGTATCATCTTGTGTCCCAAATGCAGCATTACGACTGGCGGCAAGTCTTCCCTCTGTAGAAGCTCGGTCCTGGAAAGAACTCTTAATTATTGGCTCTGTCTAAATCTAAATCCACCCAGTCTACTGCCCTTAGTGACAAAAGACCCCCATAAAAGTGTGTGGTCTAAAATTGTGCACCAAAAATTCCTTTCCTGTGGACTCCACCCACATCAGCTTCTCATGATGGGCTTTATTAAAGCAAAAAGGCTAACTGGACAGCATCTGAAGGACTTAGAGCAACAGAACAATCTGGCCATTATAAAGAAACACTGTCCTTGGTATGCCTCCCCCCCCCCTTCTCAGTTTGATTCTCTGGCACCATATTTGTATAAATTAACTATCCCAAAATACAGACGTGCCTTCATACTGGCCAGATTGGATGTGATGCCCTCTGCCGTACTTGAGGGCAGATATCAATAGATTCCAACTGAGAAACGACTCTGCCCCTGTGGAGATGGCAATCCGGAAACAGTGGTTCATGTTCTCCTGTTCTGTCCCCTTTATAAAGATCTGAGGAATGAGATCATCACCCCACTCTTATGTACCATCCCAGGCTGCCCATCTGCGGCCACATTGTTCTTTCTTTTATCAGATCAAAATGATCAGACAACAGCAAAGGTTGCTAGGTTTATTGAGGGTGCAATGAGATCACTATCTGAACGATAATCTTGGTCATTTGAATGCCCCTTTTACCTATTGTTGTTTTTTTAAATTGTATATATTGCTTATTTTATGTTGCTATGGCCGTTGGCTAATGTGAATAAAGTTTATCTATCTAAGTTTGTACTCTGCCCTATAATTTATTGGTGCGGTTGCTTAATGGACATGTAGATGTGAATAAATGCAGTTGTAGGACATGCTTTCAACTTAAAATTTCATAATCATAAATAATCAGAAAGATATTTAGATCAAGGGAAGTACAACTTGTGGAAAGAAAACTCATGTATCAAACTTCAAAGCCACCATTTATCAAGTCTTCATTCCCAGAAGGGCATTTTCACTGTTAAGTCTAAGTAACAATCTTTTCACAGTACTGCTGGGTCTTGAGGATTAGTACGAAGAGCAGATAAAATGAATGTGTCTTGGAAACAAAACAAACCCACTCTGTTACTAAGGTCTTTTCTCAGCTTGTCTGGTATTCAGGAAGTGAGACTCTGATTAGCAATCTTCTGAAAAAGTACTTAAGATGATGAGTAAGTCTTATTTTTCTTCTTCATCATCAGACTGGAAAACAGATTTATCAGCCTAAAACAAAAACCTCTTAATGGGGAGAGACACCACACACTAATACTAAGACAATGGTGTTTTTTTAGGTGTCCCATGTGATCCAAATCCAGCCTGTAACTTGCAGTCCATACATTAATCAAAGCCAAATAACCTATTGTCTTGTCTGCAGGTATGAGCTTGTTCTACAGATGGTTGTTGTCCAGAAATTCTGAAACGCTTTTTCTGAACCTGCACTGGCCTTTGGTCCAAATGGGCACTTCCCTCGACTTAATTCCTCATGAAATTCCCTATGAAAGCAAGTTTTCTGCTCATAATGGAAAAATAACTTAGCCAAGTGAATTCCTCCTAAATTTTGGATGCATCACAAAAGAAATTAGAACTTTATTGGTGTGTGTGTGTGTGTGTGTGTGTAAGTCATCACTTTGGGGCATAAACCCAGTGCTCCACTCTGCAGAATTAGCATGAGGGCTCCCAAATGTAGGAAGGCTGGCACAGCACATTTTGAAGCAAGTGAAGTAATGCACATTAAGGTAAAGGTAAAGGTACCCCTGCCCTTACGGGCCAGTCTTGCCAGACTCTGGGGTTGTGCGCCCATCTCACTCAAGAGGCCAGGGGCCAGCGCTGTCCGAAGACAGTTCCGGGTCACGTGGCCAGCGTGACATCGCTGCTCTGGCGAGCCAGAGCTGCACACGGAAACGCCGTTTACCTTCCCGCTAGAAAGCGGTCCCTATTTATCTACTTGCACCCGAGGGTGCTTTCGAACTGCTAGGTTGGCAGGCGCTGGGACCGAGCAACGGGAGCGCACCCCGCCGCGGGGATTCGAACCGCCGACCTTTCGATCGGCAAGCCCTAGGCGCTGAGGCTTTAACCCACAGCGCCACCCGCGTCCCATGCACATTACCATAAAAATATTCTGTGCCCCATAAGGCTACAGGCTAAAATGATCTACCTGCCACACTGAATGGGGGAGAAGCACACCTTCTTTATTGCTTAAGAAACAAAATCTTCTCTGTATCATTTGGATAGTCAACAAAAAAGCAATTCCCAAATAAGACAAGTGAACTTCAGAGGCTACACATCAATTATGCTGCACAGCCAGAATTATGACAGGAAATGTAAGTTTATAATACATGTTAAAATATATAAAATGTTTAGTTTAGCTTTAAATCCCAAAATTCATTCATGCATACACTTATTACATAATTTATATCATGCACCTTCAACACAAATTTATGTTCATAGGGTAGGTAACAAAGCAGCAAGAAATGATAAAAGTACAATAGAAAATAATAAAACATGTAAAGCAAAAGAGAAAAATAAAAAACAGATGAGCAGTAAATAAAAAATGCTCTTTTTTTATAAATGCTAACATGTACACCATGGATAAAGAGAACCAAATAAAGGTACCATTCATTTTCTCAGCACAGTACCTCCAAGAAAAGCAACACAGCTTCATCCCTGTTGCTTGGATCAGTAGCAAGTTGAAAACAGCAGTATCACAAGCAAAACAGAATCCTTTAATGGGCAAGAACTGGAGACTTGCATTTAAAGCAACTGATCAATTAGCCTCTCTGTTGACAAAAGCAGTAAACAAAGTAGTTAATGATCTAAGTTCAGTGTCTAGCCATGTTACTAAGAATGTATCTTTGCCTGAACAGATTTGGCTGCTGGACTTTCCCTCAAAGGAACCTGCTCATTGTAGTTTTATGAGGTTATTGAAAATCTTCCATTAGAGATCCTGCGTTCATGCACTGAACTGAAGTTTGAAGGATTTCTTAGCTGACGTAATGATAGATAAGAGAGTTTGAAAACTGGCATAAATGTATATTGTTGACATCCTAAGAGTGTAGCTAGACAATATCAAGAGACTTGTGGCTGCAGCCTAAAACAGCAATGTCTCCCCATCACTAATGTTAAAACAGTAACAGCCAACAAGAGGTTGTGGACTGCAGATCAGCCCCAGCCACCACAGTTAGTGGTTGAAGATGATAGGAGTTGTACAAGTCTACAACATCTGGAGGACACTATGTTGACCCCCTCTAGTTTGGAAACAACAAAATGTGTGACATGATCTCACCATGTTCCACACTTCCTTACCTTTATAAGAAGTAGCCAGTGAGTTGGAGTAAGGAGAAGAAACTCAGAATATGACATCATGAAATGTGTTCTGTTCATCTACTCCTTACAGAGAGAAAGACTAGGAGAAGTTGATGGGTAGCTATGTACTGATGGCAGCCTTGAATCCTTTGTGGCATATTGTTCTAGCAAAGTCAATAGAAGCTATCTCTAGACTTCTTTAAAGTCAATGGAAAAAGTTATATGATGATACGTGCACTGTAAATTCAACCATCTGAAAAGCATCAGCCATCTCAAAAAACATATTCAGCACACAGAATATGTGTTAGATCACATTTGATACTTCCGCCCATTTGATGCTTCCTAACCATTATCTCATCCTTGGTTCCTTTTGATGTTTTCTCTCACCACCCACTATTTCAAAAGGACAATTATGAATTAGGGCTACTAACTTTTAACAGAATATAACTATCAAAAGACTTTCATAAGTCTCTGAAGAAGGTGCCAAGGCACAAATTAGCTTCCAACTTCCTTTGTTCCTTCACCAGATAGTCATTTAGATTTTAGAATGTAATTCTGCCTTCACAGAAAAAAACCTGTATCTGTGATTATAGCTCAAGACGCTGAAAACTTATATAGACTCATTTAGATAATCTTTGCTAACATAAATGGCTCCAAGGAGTTTGGGATCGTGTTATGCCCAATAGACACATAGATGTGACACAATACTTTCTCTCTCCAATAATCAGCACTAGCATGAAATCCATCTACATCTGTGCATCTGTACATGTATTTATTACTTTATTTAGTTAAAGTTATCTGTACCCAGAAAGGGGAAGGGCCAAGAACATAATCAAAGAAAGACTCAGGGACATTGAAGCCCAAAATGACTTTAATCAACTTCCGATAACTTATAAACTCCTATACAATTCCCAAAGGCCCCATCTAGCAAACTATCTCAAAGTTCTAGACAACGCTAAACACCGATGGGCATTTTCCAGGGCCCGCTTTAACGCTCTCCCTTCAGCTCTTCTAGAGGGAAGATACAAAAAAATACCGATCGAACAAAGATTATGTCCCTGTAACAGCAACGAAATCGAAACCACCGGGCATGTCATCTTATACTGCCCATTATATCGAGACTCAAGAAAAGAGCTGATCGAGCCAATTCTGAGGAAAATACCTCGTAGCACAGACGACACCTATATCAGACACCTCTTAGCTGACAAAGAGCCCGAAATTAACAGGCCTGTGGCAAAGTACTGTTACATTGCAACAAGAATAAGACGAGCAATGATGTCAGCAACGGAGTTCAAATTGTAAACATCAAAGGAACTATAGTAAACAGTAGTGACATTTGAATCGAATTCTTAAAACCTTAAAAGTCGAAACCTGGTCATAAATATAAGCACCAATTCTGTGAATTGGCCATATTTCCACTGTTATTTGTAGCACAATACTACTTATAATGTCATATAAATTGCTTTCTGGTCATTGACCGTATTAAAGCTATTTGATTTTGATTATCTGTACCCACTTTTCAATATAAAAACAAGCAAATCCAAGAGGCTAATAAAAAAAAAAATCAGATACGAAAAAATTAGGATAAGAGATAGCAGATCATAATTTACAGATCAAGTGCCAGGGTGACAACCTAGTAGGAAAGAGAAGGAAGGTTCTTTGCATACTGATAGAAGGATTGCAGAGACAATGCAAGGCAGCCCTCAATAGCTGGGAAGTTTCATAGCTTTGGAGTAACCTCAGATAAAGTCTTCTCTCATGTCCCAAGAGAGTTTAGATGTTAAAAAGCCACAGAGGAGAGCCTCTTCAGAAAATCTTAATGACAAGGCAGTGATGGACCTTGGTGTATTAAATTTCCCCAAATTCTAGCATCTCCCTGCCTTTCACCTTCCACTGGAGTAAAAGTAGTGGAGCCTGCTCCAGCACTCCATGCCAGATGCAACTGCACCAGTGGCAGTCCCCTACAGTGGCCTCTGGACAGGGGGATACACACCATACATACATTCAAAGCAGCTTGCTTCCTCCAGAGATTCCTGGGAACTGAATACCCCTCACCAAACCACAATCCCCAACACCCTTAACAAAGTAACCTTGGTTCCAAATTGTTTAACATTTTCACTTGAACTTTAAACTGCAAATGGCGAAACTGTTGAAATAAAGGGAGTAATTTGCCCTTGGAAGCCTGGCCACAGAATTCTGGATCAGCTGAACTATGCATGGGACTTTTCAAAGGCAGTCCTATGGTACATTGCAACATTCCAATCACATAGCTTCTCCACACCACTTTCTGCTTTACAACCAAAAATGGCTCTTGCAAGAGCACAAGAAAAGCAGCTATCTGTACAATGCCTGCACTTACTTAGTCAACAACAGTATTCAGTCCTATTGCAGGGGTGCCTGCCATGCAATTAATAATCAAGGTTGTTACGAATCATTCTGAACACTGCAATAAAATCATAGCACTCAAGAGCTTCCTCATCCTGAGACATTTGAAGCATTTAACAACAATCTGGAAAAAGTTTGTCTTTCCCAGCCTGAAACCTATATACGTAAGGGAAGAGATGTCATCATGTTCTGGTTTCTATTATGCACATTAAAAAAAATGTATACAGAATGACTTCAGTAATGCCACATCTCCACTTAACATCCAGCAAAGAAAAACAGTAGAAAGTCTAATACTACCGATGTAAAACATGATGGTGCTGAGTAAATACATCAGCATTCAGAAAGGAACCATGAAATACATACTTTCCCCAAATGGATGAAAAGGTCCAGGTAACAGCTAATTACTATGATTGGTAACCCAGTTAAGCTTAGACACATGGATTTAAGGGGATTTACTTTCTGATCCTAAGACTTGTAGAGCCAGTCAATATGCACTTACAGTTGAGTGCATACCAACTGCTGTGCTAGGGCAATGCAACAAAATATGTTACACACTGGCATTGCAGGCATCTTATACAAGCATTGTAGGTTGATACATTAGACAAGATAATCTAGCAGTTGTGTGCCAATCCCATTGGAGTATTCCAGTTTCAAGAGTTATGGCCTGCAGCCGATATAGCTAAAATTCTCTGATTCATTCAACACCGTAGGTCCCAAGTTGTTTAAACTGAGTGATCCAGAATGAATCACTCAACCATTCAGTTATTTCTGTAGGCACAAATTTGTGTCCAAAAATATTTCCAATAATCTGCAGATAAATATTTTTCGACATTCAGTGTTTATTCCCATAAATGTTGCTTGAAAACGTATGTTAAATCTGAAAAATCCAGCAGCTTCAGGCTTAAAACTTGATGCCTTATAGCTGGGGTCCCCCAACATAGCAGCCATGAATACTACAGCTATGTGATAGCCAACTTCAGATTTCTTCACAAGTAAATACTATTTGTAAGTGCATTTAGGACCACAATACACACAATAGCTAGTTCACAAAACTGCTGACCTATCCTCCTACCCAGAAATTATCAGAGTGAGTGGAATAACCAATTTCTAGGACTGTGGGGAAGGCATTGTTTCAGAGGCTAGAAAAAGAGTAGAAGCTTGTATGTAGATTGATTCACTGGTGAAACATTTTAAGAGCAATCCTTTGCATGATTACTCCAGAGTAAGCACAGCAAGTCCTACTGAGTTTAATTAACTTGACTCTAAAGTAAGTGTGCATATGATTGTAGTTTAAACTTTTAACAAGCAAAGCATGTAGATAGAAGGTGCCTTCTGACAAGTACATAACGCTGCTAGTGGACATTCTGGGCCCTGGATTGTCTTGTTCCGACAGCAGTACAAAAAGGTTTTGCTTCCAGGTACTGGGAACTGGGAGACCTACATTTCTTTTATGAAGCTGGAGGGAATACCCATAGGGCTTTCAGCTGCTGGAAATGTTTACAAAGCCTTACCACCTTAAGTAGAATTCAAGATACTGTTGTTTGCAATGCTGATTAGTCATTAATACATTTCCCTGTGACTTGAATGAGATACAATGTTAAAAGTACCTTTGACTCTTGTATTTAGGATTTAGCTGCTTTTCTCTTAAAATTTATAGCTCAACCTGGCTCCATGCTGGGGTGTGGGGGTGGGTGAAGGATTAGTTTTATCTGTTCCGATTACATAATGAACGATTCCCCTCAAAATTCCCAGAAGTCGCTCTTATTTTCTGTAAATGATGTTTCAAACAGTTGCCGGGGGTGGGGTGGGGGTGGAAATGTTAGCAGGAAAAAGGTACAGGGGGAAATGTTAAACCCCACCTTGCTTAGTTCATCCCAACTGGTCATCCAGTTCTGACCACATCCCCTGAAGATACTGTTAGTTGTTTTTAAAGGAAGTGAACTCTCAGCATAAGATTAAAAAAAAAGGTTTTAAACATCACAAGTGGTTTTATTACACATCTACCATGCCTTTTTTCCATGGGGCTCAATATGGCATATGTAGGGTTCCTAAGCAGTGTCCCATTCAGGCGCTGATTAGTGCTAAACCCGCTCAGCTTCAGCAACAGTACTGTATTATTTGCCCTCAGATAATGTTGTTAGGGCAGTATAAAACCGGATGGGTGAACAGAAATCAGTTTTCACAACTTTTCCTTTGGTCTTCTGGGCCCAGGGATTGGATAAACTTGGTTTCAAGGTTGTTGTAATGTACGTGTGTATTCTTTCCATTGTACACAAAAACAGCACTGTGCTGCTGTTTCAGGATACAGTGGCCCAATTCATGCAACATGGTAAATCATAGTTCAAACAAACTAGCTATGGTTTGTTTGGAGCAAAACTAACCATGTTCCCTGTCTGGCTGTAACACTAAGTATGGATTGCAGTTTGTTGTTCTTGCTTGTACTGGGAATGGAGTGAAGTAGGAGCCGTTGGTGTCGTGGTAAATCATTAACTACAGTTTACCATGATGTGTGAACGCTACCAGCACATACTTATTAATGTTTTTATACCTTTATACCTATCTGCATAATTCTACTCATGTTGCCAAAGTTCAATTTACTTCTCTTATGCTACTTAAAGCAATGGAGAGAAAAGGAATATTGTGTCACACTGAAGCCCCTCTTCCTGATCACTGGGGGCTGCAGTCTGCCATCCTTATAGCACCTGAGATCCATTTGCTTTCAAATCTATTTTCAGAAACGCAATAGAAAGAATCTTGCCCTAAAAGGGGGGAGGGAGAAGGAGAGGGATGTAAACCAAAGAGCTGAATTCTGCATCTCATTCAGGGGATTGCCCCTCCCTGCACTTGCAGAGAATATACACCTCCTTGGGCCCTTCATAGAAGGGAAGTTAATGGTTCCAACACAGAACTGATCTATACATTCTAAGAAGAATTACATGGTACAGCTTTCCGGGAACTATACCACTTAAGAATGCAGGTAGCAAAAGTCATGACTGAACATTATCCAATGTAAACAATTCTCTGACTGAGGAAAACTCATATGTGAACGGAAAGGTTTCTCGCTGTAAGAGCTTTACAAGCACCCTGACCCTTCAATAAGCTGCCCCCTCATGGAAAGAGCTGAAAGGCTTTCCTCTTCTGTCTGCTTTAAGTGCCACCTTAAAGGATATGTACAATATGAAACAGCAGGTATAAGTAACACGGTTAAGTATTAGCAAGGAGTATTGCAAATAAGTCTAGAGCAACTGAAAAATAGAATAAGATAAAACCTGATCCAGCTCCTTCCCTGGAGGAAAACTAGCTTTTCATGGTGGTCAGTCTGCTGAACAGAGGTTCCTGGGTGGGAGAAGCAGAAGACTCTGAACTGCTTTGCCTCCAAGCATCATGAATCATGAGCACTGTAAGTCCACCCTTGGAGGAAAGGCTGGGTTAGGGATGGGGGCTGCTACTGCTCTCTTGAGCACTCCACCATTCCAGTGCTCCTTTCAGTGAATCAGATGCAATGCAGCTTCCATTGTTGCTGCTTCCTTCCACCTGCCCATAGGAGAAAATGAATCACTTAGAACAGGGATGTCCAACCAGTAGATTATGATCTACCGGTAGATCCCCAGCAGATCCTGGTAGATCACGGGATCCTTATTGTGTACAATAAGTTATGTGGTAAAACTCAAAACCCCTGTGCAATCCTCCCCCCCAAAACTCAACAATTCTGGGCAATCCACCCACCCCACGCACGCTCCTCCTCCGTCCAATGACAATGGGTAGATCACTGCCAGTTTTTTTAATACTGGGAGTAGATCACAGTCTCTTGGAAGCTGGATATGCCTGACTTAGAACCACTCAGCTGTCCTTTAAAATGGAGCTGTGCCTCCCCACCTGTGGCCAGCAGGACTCTTTAATTCTACCCACTCGTCCCCAAAAATGGAAGGGAAGAGGACAACAATATGAAGATCTGGTTCTATAAATGTGGTCCCTGTACCGTGTGCCACTACAGAACAAACCCACCTTTTTTTTGCATTCCTTATTAATTATCTGGAAACTGTCTCCCACATTCAATTCAAATGCTCACATCACCCATTTTCATTTTGACAAACTTAAGAAAACACTTTTGCACAAAAAGAAATGTAATAACCATCACTCTGTGCCATTAAAGCAAGCCGTGATTGCTAAGCTAGACAGCTAGCGTGATGTAGTGGTAAGCACCAGACTGGGACCTGGGAGACATGGTCATTCATGGTCCTCACTCAACCATGAAGCTCATTGGGTGACCTTGGGCCAATCACAGCCTCTAAGCCTAACCTTCCTCACAGGGCTGTTGCCAGGATAAAATGGAGAGGACTATGTATGCCACCTTGAGCTCCCTGGAAGAAAGGTAATATAAATGTAATTTAAAAAAAAACATTTTGGTGCTGGAATACTGCCTTCAGCATATTTTTCTTATGAAAAATGACACATTTAGGTTCTAAATTTATACAGTTATAGATTGTTGGGGGGGGGGGGTTATTCTAAGAAGTCTATACTCAATACCCAAAATTAGTTTCAGAGCCACCAGCCTTACCAACCAATTGGCTGTGGAGCATGGGGGCAGAGAGAACAGCACATGTTGCTAAAGGAAAGCACAATGTCTCTTGGTAAAGCCTCAAAGGCAGATCTTTGTAGGCAAGATATCTAGCAAAATGTTAGAAAAGAGTATTACAAAATAATCCCAAATTCTCTCATAGGTTGCCACAACAGATTTTAGAACCAGTCTGCTAAGCTACAGGCTTTCTGTTTTTGTGGCACAAAGATGATGATTAAACACAAGACTAAATAGTAGCATATCCAAAAGTTAATTAATATTTGAGCTACTTAATCCTACACTAATTAGATAGTAATCCAAGTAAAGAATCAGATTTAATATTAAAACATGTGTAGATAGGAAACTACTCTGCAATAAATTTCCCTACCATTAGATTAGAATGTGCAGTCCCAAAGCCTATGTCAATTAAGTCATGATGCCCCCCCCCAATCTTTCTCTTGAAACTCCAAAATGAATTCTAAAAAATTAATAAATGGACATTGGATAATATCCACAGCCATTTACAATATTTTCTTATCTAAACGGATTTCTGTTAAAGAGGGAAGCTATATCAATGACGACTTAAGTGGCTATTTATCTATCCCTTCACAGCCCTGCATTATTTTTCAAAAAAAAAACCACATCATTTTAAGTTATGCAATTTATCACACCATTCCCATGGTCAATTTTTCATGCTGTAATTTACAACCTTCAAAAACTCTATAAAAGAAATCAAAATACTTCTACAATTATAAGAAATTAAAGTTGAACATAATAACATTTGAGTGATTATTTTAGAGTATTTTATAGAGTGTGTCATGTTTAGGAAAGGAGTATATCTTGTATATACCTTTGTTTCATGAATGGAATATCACTACATTTTACACATTCTATGGAATATACTACAGCAAGGTTTCCCCAACATTTTGGGGCCCGAGTGCATATTTGGAAATCGAAGAAAATGTGTTGGGCATCACAAAATGCACATTTCACAGAAGTGATGCTGGTGGTGCCCAGAACCCCGTCCTCGAAACAAATAGCAAAACAAAAACAACCTTCACTTTTTTAAAAAATGGGTAGGGCAGAGATCTTGGTGGGCAGAGGGGTTCCAATAGGAGCACGGTCCCATGGGCACTATGTTTGGGACCTGAGTTCCACAAACACATCAGCTTTCACTAGGCATTTAGTTTGGAATTACTGCCTTCCTCACACTCAGGTTACAGGGATCCAGACAACATAAACGTTTGCAATCCTCCTTTGTTTTCTTTTTCTTTGTTTTTTCTTTTTCTATTTTCCTTATTTCTGCAGAAAGCCCAAGCTTTTAGAGGATGGAAGAGTCATGCAAACTCCAAAGATGTATATGTATTAGCCTTACGGTTTCAACTTTTAAAAAATGAAAGTAGAGGGGCTTGTTTTATGTGGGTAATGATAGATCCGACAGGAGAACCTATCATACGTTATAACCTGTGCATGTTGAACACCATGCAATCATTCATTTTAAAAATCTGTCTCTTGATTGCCACTCAGCTGATATCCTGGAGCATATAAAAACCATAGGGCTTGGGCCAGGAGCTTCAATGCAGACCCACACTGCTGCATAACTGGCCAGACTGAGATCTACTCTGCTGCTACCCCTGGGGTCTCTGCAGCTGGAAGGAGGGATTCTGGCATCTGTCTGGTATTGTTCCCTGGTGAGGAGGGAAGGGTTGTTCGTTGTGTGGTTAGTGTTCTGTGTTAAGGTTGTTTATTGTCTGCCTGTCTACCCTTATGCAAAGAGGGCCTGGTATTATTGTATTTATTGTTTGCGGGTTTATCCTTCTGCAAAGGAGGAATTGTTTGATCCTTGGAGGGGTTCTGTACCCTTGCGTGTGTATGAAATGATTTTGCTCAATAAATCGAGACTTTCTCCTCCCTTGGTCCAGCATTTGCTTCAAAGATCCTTAACAAATAATCCTTTTGCCTTTGACAAGACAGGTAGCTTTCAGATGAACATCTTGAACAGCTGAACTTCGGGTTTGAGCTGAAGCAATTCCAGGAGCAGAGAATGAATGAAGAAGAAGAGCAAGGGAGAAGGAAAACCTGGGCCTGTAAACAAGGGAGTGGCTGGTCCCAGTGCAGATCTTGAGGGGGCACAAGCTAAGCAAGAGAATTTGGGAAGAAGTAATGGCAATGTCTTCAGAGCCTGAAGAAATGGAAGAAGCAAAAAAAAGACAGAAAGGAACTTGGGACTCTTAAAAGCCTATCCTAGAGAAAGTGGTAACAGACCAATATGCTACTTTAAGGATCACATTTTTTCTTAGTAAAGGATGGGCTTGCATTGATAACTGGCAGAACACAGAGGAAGGGGAAGAGGATCTGGCGAGGGGTGTAGCCACTATTGGTACACACCAGGACAAGCTGAAGATAGGGAATGGGAGGTTAGGGCTTTAGGAGGTACTCACAGGACATTTGAGGACATGGCAGGGGGAGCCAACTGTTCAGGGGAGCCAGGAGAAGGTGACACATCACCAGAAGCAGAGGTACCCCCATCTCTGCAGACGCAGTGGGGTCTGAGGCATTGGGAACAACAGGAAGTGCACTCCAGAAGACAGAAAGGGAGGGAACACAGCCCAGCTCACTAGTGGACCAGGTGGAGATCATGGGGCTCATTAGGTCTAGGAGAAGGTGTTTGGTCACTCAGCTGGGTAGTTGAGGATCACATGTTTTCTTAAGTGGAGAGGCTCCACTGGAGCAAACTCAGGTGAAGCGATCAAGATTGGGAAGGATAAAAGGGAAGCAAGGCAGAGACTCCATGTCTGCTCAAGTTTCTCTGTTAATGGACCACAGCTTGGCTGCTTCAGGAACTCCAGTGGACTGTGACTTTGGGACTGACCTCAGGTGTTCCAACCCTGGATCTTCTGCAGAGGCAGAAACCTGACCTTGCAGACTGATTTTGGACCTTGCTTGCTCTGATTGCTCTTGATAGAAAGGTGGTGTTTTGTTTGGTTTTTGAAAAATGTTACGTAGCATATGTATTTCTTGCTATCTCATGAATGTAAAATAAATGATGAGTTATTGGGGGGCAATGGTGAACCACCCTGAAATCTATGGATGAAAGGTGGTATACAAGTTTAATAAATAATAATAAATAAAAATGTATTGGAAGCAAGAGTAATTTAACAATGGAACTATTTACCTAGGGGCAGTGCTGGGTTCATCCTTGCTGGAAATATTAAGCAAAGGCTAGTCAGCCATTTGTTAGAGATGCTCAGGATTTCCTACATCAAGCAGGGGATTGCGCTGAATGACACACCCTGTAATTCAATGGAATGAAAACACTTGATGTGAAATAAATAGCAAGGCTCGCTCGGAATTTTTCTTTCAAATGGCTTCCCCAGGGAAATCGGACCTTCCCCTTCCATGTGCACAGCAGCTATGTCATTGCCACTGGTGTGGAAAGAACATACAGAAGAAGTGTCATGTCCAAAACAGCGGAAAGTCAATTGCAATTCCATGATTTTATGGGGGCTATGAGTCACCCATTTTGAAGGAGCTCTGAAGATAGTTTTCAGGATAGAAAATCATAATGCCAGGCACTTCTTTTTTGAAAAGTGAAAAATAGCTTCAAAAGTAATCATTTGGGTATGATTAAATTTCCAACAACTTCTTACGGGGTGGCATACGTAATAATTCCCAATGTTTCAATACTTTCTCCAGTATAAATGCAACCAATATGAATGCAACTGCGTACCTTTGGAGGATGTCCTCTTGGGTTTCATTATACAAGGGCAACGGAAAGCAGAGTGCAGTCAGACATGCACTCTGGAAGGCACCCAAAATGTTCAAGAGATCATTAGCACAACTCCCTTCTTTGTGTGCCTCCTCCACAAGAGGTCTGGAGGGTGACAACATGAGAGCAGGCCTTTTCTGCAGTGGCTCCCTGCTTGTAGAATGTTCTCCCCAGGGAGGCCTGCCAATGGCCCCTTTGTTACATATCTTTGGGCACCAGGCCAAAACATTCCTCTCCCCCCAAGAACTTTGACTAATTAAACCAGCTATGGCCTTTTGACCTGGGCAGGGGTATTGTTTTTGTTTGTTTCTATGCTATTTTTAAAAATGTTTTTGTATTGTGACCCTCAGATGAAGGGCAGTATACACATTTAATAAATAATATGTTTGAGTTGCACCTAGGCTATAATCAAATCTCAGTCTATTAAAACTTTTTTTAAAAAACATTGGTAATGCTTCATTTACTAACACCCTGTTTCAGAAGCCAGTGCAATACAAGACATTGCAAGGTAAACAAATACAAAGAATGGATAGCAAGTGCAAGGATAGCAAAAAAAGCAAGCATCAAGTGTTGCAATGTTTTGCAGAGTCTTAAGAGGGCGACTGATAATTGTATAAAACAAATAGAAATTAAAAACTAAGGGGCTTTTATGTTTTAAGACAGAATGCTTTCATACAGTGAGAAGATCTGAATATAAATGCAGCTGGTGTTCCTTGTGTTGAAGGAGGAGTTATTGTACTTTGTCTTGATTTGCTATGGGAAGCAGCAGGCTTCCAGCTGTACAAATGGCACTCTGGCTGCTCTCCACATAAACATTTCCACCTGGCCTCAAATGGAGTGAGGAGGGGGTGGGAAATGATGTAATTTCCAAAGCACTAGCAGAGTCAAAGCCAGGCAACCCATCAATCAGACCTCTGCAAGCCCATACACAAGACCTCTCAAATTACCACTTCACACCAAGAACCTGCTGAAAACCGTCCCCTTTTAACATCTGCTAATCAGATTGCTTCTTAGGAGCCTGGGACAATTAAACCTGTTATTGCAGGGAGCAATGTGGAAAGAAGGGGGATGTCACATGTCTACAGCTGGGCATTTGGAAAAACAGATGGACTGTATCTGAAGCAATGACTCTTTTTGAAATCCAATTATTAAACAGTGAGAATGAGGCCTTAATGGAGCTGGCTGAAAAGTATGAGCCTGGTGCTACTCATCAGCAGCTCCTGTGGCACAGTCACCTGGAACAAGCGTAAAGACTTGAAACTCTGGCCAGTGCCGTTAACAGCTGAGAGAAAATCAATGGTGGCAGCAGCAACAGAGTACTTTCTGCTCAGTATGACGGGTCAGTCTCATAAAATCAAAAACTGACACTCGCATTGCTGAAAATTCCACTGGTCAGCTCACAAGAATCTGAGCATTTTCTAAGAAACCCAGTCCGTACATATTATAGAAGCCTCCAGGAAGGCTGACTTCTGCATGAGCCATCTAGTAGCAGAAAGGACCCCATCCACACCCTGTAATGTGCTCTCATTTGCAGCTGTGTGACACCAGACATCGGCACTTAAATTAGGAAGATCTATTGGTGGAGGGGGTGGAATCCAAAATTTATACATGCCTTTCAACAGGCTACATTTACAATGATGTAGAACTGTATATAAAACTAGGGATGGAGCAAAGTATTGATCTATGTTTTTAAACAAACTGACCTAATTCACACTTTCCAAATTAATGCACAGATTGGAATATAATCTTCAAATCCCACACTTTTCCAAGTTTTACAATAAAGTTGTCAGCTCAAAAGAAGTACCCAAATGCATAAGCATTGTTGGTTGTTTTTAGGATAGAGTACTTTAGAAATCCATGCAGTGATATAAAATTTTAATATTATTTATTTATAAAATACTTAAGCATCAAGGTAACTTTTTAATACCATGCAATTCCCCCCATAAATTGCAATAAATGGTGAAATGGGATAGAACAGACTTCTGAATAAACATGCAAAACTGACACAGACCAGAAATAGACTGGTCTGTCCATCCTTAAGTAAAACATCCATGCATGAAAACAATATAGAAACTGTGCAGCTTCTAGGCAATAAGGCAATGTGTGCCTATGAGCCTGCACAGAATTTTTTGGCTGCAGAATTCTGGCCTATTTTCATAGAAGAGAAGAGTTGGAAGGGACCATGAGGGCATCTAGTCCAATCCCCTGCAATGCAGGAATCTTTGGCCCAAACCCATGACCTTGAGATTAAGAGACTGATGCTCTACTCACTGAGTGTATCTGTACAGAATTTGTTTGGTTTCAGCATGAATGAGGCAACCAGAGTATTAGTGAACTCCAGCAATCAGAGGCCAATTGAAGTCTCAAGGAGCCTGGAGGCATGCAGATTATGTTCTCCCTATGCAACAGATCCTATTCTGACTAGACAGCTTTTTTATTGTGATTTTTCCATTTATATGTTCATGAGACCCTTCAGACCACAACATTCTTCTTGGTAAATACTGTTGTCAAGCATGCTTGTGAAAGCAAGCAAAATGAGATGCCTATGTGTGTGTTTTTTATAACACAATGAGTGGCACCCAGCGCTGTTGTTCCACTTGTGGAATGGCTTTTAATCCAGTGGGGAAATCTGCTAACATAGAAAGAGGTGAGGCTACATCCTCTTATTTCCCCTTTCTACTACAGCCCCATTTCAGAGAGTTGGGAGACACTCCAGAACAGCTTGGAAGTGTGCTAGGCCAAGGGGTAACCCGTGAAACACGGTCCAGAATCCAAAGGTTCTGCTAGGAGTGAGTCCAACAGGGCCAAGGCAGGAAACCAGGCAAGGACAGGTAGAGGATCTCAGGCAGAATCTAGCATACAGCAATGTTGCTCCTGCAACCTGGGGCGGGGTCCAACAGCCTTTTATCTTTGTCGGGCTAGCGGCCGGTCCTGATCCCCCGGTGACTCACCTCCCTGTTTCACCTGAAGGTGAGCACTCCTCCTACGGGTACTCAGGTCTCTCCTTCTCTCAGACCTTAGTCTCTGCAGCTTGGGAGACGTTGGTGGGTTACTAAACCCAGGGGTCACCTCAGCCTCCCCTGACCAAACCGGTAGTGAAGCAGCTGTAAGCGATGGCCCAGCTGAAGGCAACGAGGTAATCCCTGCATCTGGAGCCAGGGCAGGCTCAGGCCCCTGACTCGGCCCAGCTGGTGTTTGTTGCAGGGGAACCTGTGCAGACTGGGACTCTTCAGGATCTGGCCCCAGACCTGGTTCAGGTGATGCCTGAGGCAAAGGATCCAGTGCAGACTGAGTCTCCTCTGGTTCCGAGCCCGAGTCCCAGGCCATCACAGGAAGGTGGCAGGGGGAGTTGTAGTACAAAGAAAGAATCGGGGAAAGGGGAATCACCCTCCCTCCCTCTGCTAGATCAAAAGCTATGGCACAAGCATTGGATTTCCTCCTATGAAAACACTATCTTTAATAAGTTGAACTTCATTAGTAATGTGCCATGATCAAAATGCCTAGAACGTTAACCATACAGCTCCAAGTTCTGCTTAACAAGGGGAAAGCTCGTTCCTGTCCTCCTGTTGAGGCAGTGACTCCTCCTCCTTCAGTGCTTATATGTCACAGAATGGCACAGAAATGAGGCTGCCCATGGCCCCTTGTGCAGCATCCTAAGGGCCAATAAAGGTTCCCTGTATATCTGGCTGTGTGCCTGGACCAGGAAAACCTGTTTAAAAAGGGAGTGCTTCAGGAAAGAATGGGAGCAGAACACTTACTTCACCCAGCATGCTGCTTTAGCAGCTGGAGCAGGAGCAGGAACTTGTGCCACAAAAACCTTGGATAAAACCAGGTTGCCCCAGCACTGAAGCAAAATGATTGACAGCTTAATTAAATAAGGGGGATTAAAATGTGGCAGTTCACAGGAAGGAAAACCAAAGGCTAGCTACCAGAGGATAGACATTTTAAAAATGTTAAATTTTGAATGGCTGTGTAAAAAAAAATTGCCTCAGCATATGTGTCCCCCTTCTCAAGAACCGTTTACATTTATAATGAATCTGACAGCTCCAGGAAGTGACCTGATGTGCATCCAATCTCCAGGAAGAAAAATGCTTAGTTTGATCTTGAAAACCAGTTTGATTTCAATAGTTGTTTTCAACCTCCCAAGTATTGAATTTCCTTTTGTTCTTCACAGCACTGACTTTCCCCAATAAACAAACAAAACAACATTAACTGTGGGAAAGAATGTGCTCTTGTTTAGTGAAAGTTTTAGGCCTTTAAAAGTTCTTAAACTTTCATCTTCAAATGAAAGCATTATTTTTCTGTGTGCACAATCACCCTTTTCTGGTGACAGATTTTAAAAAGTGCATACAAAAACTATACTTAACTGCAGAATTCTTAACAAACATAAAAACGCACATCTTTAAAAGCCTCAGTAAGTAAGGAGGACTTTACCTCACACCAAAAAGGCATCAGGTTTAAGCACCAGAGAAGCCTCCTTGGCAAGATGAATGGTTAGGTTAAGGAGAGAAGCTGTCTTGAGTTATCTTGTATGAACTGTCCCATAACATTTTCCCATCCACAGAATTCTTTGCAACATGCAGAGGTTCCTTGACAGATAAGCAACTGCCCAAAGAACTCTCTGTAATGGGACAGCATGCCAGTGTCAGGAGTGAATGAATGAATGAATGAATGAATGAAGTCAATGGGGAATGCAAATCACTAGTAAGTACAATTAGAACCTAATGAGTATTATTTATGGAGTCTATACTACCTTCAGCATGAAAGGCAGCATGTTTCTGACTATGAGGACAATGATCAGGAGAGGGATATTCCATTCATGTCCTGCTTCAAGGTTACCCATAGACATCTGTTTGGTCACTGTGGGAAACAACATGGTGTAATCCAACAGGGCTCTTCTTAACTTCTTAATGAATTTTCAATATTCCTGGAAAACTTCATCAACTTCATCAAGCTACTTAATGCAGAAGATACTATTTGTCCATTTATTATCACTCAAGTAATAGTCGTGGTTCTGGCTACATAGTGAACTTGTATTTTGTTTTTGTTTTGTTTTTTAAAGAAAGCTACACTGATTTATTGCTGGTAATTAAGCGGTAATTTTCTGCTGGATGCAAGATGCTGATCTCATCTCACACAACACAGCTTGAAATATACTCGGGAGAGACTAGGGTGCTTAAAATATTAGAGTTATAGCCTACAAAAATTGGATAAAGTCCAGTAATGAGATCACCCCTGTTCTGCATTGCTTAGGTCACTCCTTTCCAAATATTGAAATGTTTGTTCTTGAAACATGAGATACGTGGGTTTTTTAAAATATATGTTTTCAAAGAACAGTAAGAATAAGAAACAAGAAATCAACAAACTCCTCTACTGAAATAATAATAAAATGCACATCAGAGGAGGGGAAACAAATAAACGAGTTACAAAAGCCATTATTATGCTTTTCCTTCAAAAGAAGAATGTGACTCTAAGCACACCCACTTTGAAGTAATTGGCATTGAAATTAATGTAGTTTACTTCCAAGTAAACATGCGTGGGATCAGAGTGTTAATGTTTTACATTTCTCACTTCCATTTTCAAACAACAATATTGCTAAGAACCCTTCAAACTTTCTAATAATGTTATAAAGACATTGTAATATTAAACGGTCACTTGCTTTCAGGTAATTGTCACTGTGTTCTTTTAGCATTTCATTTCCCTCAGAAAGGATTCCTCCCACCACCATCAAATGCTGAGCAATTTAGGATTACATTTCACCAGATGAAGTAGGCTGTGGTGCATAAAATCTTATGTCATAATAAATTTTTAGGTCACTTCCAGACTTTCAGTGTTTTGTGGGAGAGACTCAATCACTTCCTGGCAAATTTAAGTTGTGTAATTGAAGTGGATTTGGGACTCACTTCCGCCCCAAAAAGAATCTGACATTTTAGAGGTAGGAAAGAGACAGGAAAATGCATTGGAAAGTGTAGAATAACAGTTGCTTAACACAATGTCGTACAGCCTCACCACAAACCAATTCAGATGGATGCTCAAATAAACAGATTGCTTGAAAGAGACGTTAGTATAAAGGCATCGCAAGACTCTTTGTTTGAAATGGGACAAATTGAAGCAATAAAGTGCTGAAATTGAACTGTTTTTCTTAAACACAGCTAATAAAATGGCTACTGATTTGTCAGAATAATAAAAGAGGGAAAGGGGAGATAACTTAAAATGGAATCCTGGCATATGTGTTTCCAGGGCCAGTATGGTGCGTAAGTCAAGGAGTGTCAGAATACAACTGGGAAGACCCAGCTTCAAATAACCATTCAGACTTGATCTTGAACCAGCCAATATCTCATAGTCTGAACCTAATTCAAAGGTTGTTGTGAGGATAAAATGGGGGATGGGGAGAACCTAAAATGTTGCCCTGAATGCTCTTGGAGGAAAAACAGAATAAAAATGTAATTAAAAACAAAAACAAAACATCAATGAGATAGCCAGGCAAAACAAGCAACCTATCTAGGTCAGTGTTTCCCAACCGGTGTTCCGCGGCACACTAGTGTGCCGCGAGACGTTGCCTGGTGTGCCGTGGGAGGGAGGCGGGTGAGGCGGGCGGCGAGAGGCGGGGCGGCGGCGGCAAGCACACGCGGGGCGGCGAGCTCCCTCCCTCCCACATCCCATCGCCGCTCGCTTCGGCCAGCCTACTGGGCTGTCGCAGGCGGAAGGCCTGCGCATGCGCGAGGTTTTCACGCCTTCGGGATTCCCTTCACGCCTTCCTCCTCCCGGGTCCTTGAGAGCGCGGGAAGCGGCAGCGCGAGACCGGCATTGAGACAAAAACGCAAAGTTCCATTCAGGGTTCCCCTTTTGCCACATCGTCTCACAGTTTGGAAGATAGCAGCTCTCCAAATTAATAGTCCTCTTTGAATAGGCGGGGCCTGAGCGTTCCACCAATTTAGGCCTCCTGCCGGGAAGTGATATGGCTCCACCTTCCTCAAGGTGGTTCTGCTTTTAAATATTTTCCACCCTGTCACCATGAGGACTAGTGACTTCTTTTCGTAAAATATAAAATCGCTGCTCCTTGCTCTCGTGAGACTGTGTGTTTTAATTCGAAAAGGGTGTTCCATGTACATTTGTGCGAGCTGTGCGGTAAAAAAAAGGGGTCTGTATCCGTTTGTCAGTGGCAATTGGATGGCCGGATACTGCAGTGATGGAAAAGTTTTTGAAAAGAAAAGAACTGGACTCTGAACAAAATTTGGAGCCAGATGAGAGCCCAAGTATGAGTGGGCATGAAAAGAAAGCAAAGATGGTTAGCTCAAGCAAATTCTCTGGCACAAGGCAATATAGCGAAAGCTGTATTTCATTTGGATTTACTTTCACCGGAGATGCAAACCAACCAACTCCACTGTGCGTGGTATGTGGTGAAAAGCTAGCTAACAGTGCTATGGTCCCAAGCAAACTTAAACGCCATCTCCAAACGAAACACCCTTCGCTTCAAAACAAGAATGCAGACTATTTTGTTCGCCTGTGTGAAAACACGGAGAAACAGGCAACTTTCATGTGACAAACCTCAAAGGTAAATGAAAGAGGTCTTAAAGCTAGCCATCACGTTGCTGAACTTATAGCCAAGTCAAAAAAGTCGCACACTGTGGCAGAGACATTAATACTTCCTGCCTGCAAAGCTATTGTAGAGGAGATGCTCGGACCTGAAGCAGCTAAGGAAATAGCCAAAGTCCCCCTCTCAAACAACACAATTCCCAGACGTATTAATGACATGTCTGCAGACATTGAAAGTGTGGTTTTGGAAAAGATCCATAGCAGTGAGAGAAATTTGCATTACAAGTTGACAAGTCTACTGATATCAGTGGACATGCTCAACTCTTGGCCAATGTGTGTTTTGTTGATGGTGATGCAATTAGAGAAAACTTCTTTTTCTGCAAGGCATTGCCAGAAAAAGCAACAGGAGAAGAAATTTTTCGGGTCACATCAGAATACCTTGAACAAGGAGGACTTAAGTGGGAAAACTGCACAAGTGTCTGCACCAATGGAGCTGCAGCCATGGTCGGGCACACCAAAGGCTTTGTAAGCAGAGTGAAGGAAAGAAATCCAGATGTGATTGTTACGCATTGTTTTTTGCACCGTGAGGCCCTCGTAGCCAAGACTTTACCAGCAGACCTAGTTCATGTGTTGGATGATGTTGTGCGCATGGTAAAATTTGTAAAGTCACGACCCGTGAAAAGTCGCATATTTGCAGCTTTGTGTGAGGAGATGGGAGCGAAGCATAAAACCTTGCTGTTTCATACGGAGGTCCGGTGGTTGTCGCGTGGCAAGGTCTTGGTTCGTGTGTATGAGCTGCAGGAGGAACTTAAAGTGTTTCTGACAAATGAGAGGTCAGATTACGCAAAGCTGCTTGCAAGTGATGAGTGGTGTGCAAGACTGGCATACCTGGCAGATATATTTCATCTGAATGAACTGAACACACGAATGCAAGGCCGAAATGAAAACCTGCTTACAAGTACAGATAAAATAAATGGATTCCGTTCAAAGGTGCAACTCTGGCATCAACACGTGGAAAGTGGCAATCTTGAAATGTTCGCACTCACCAAGCAATGGCAAGGTGTTCACACTGCTGCACTGTGTGAGATAATAGGTAAACATTTAAAAACTCTCGAGGGGAAGTTGTCATTTTATTTCTCTTCAGTCTCCATTGAATGCCTTGACTGGGTTAGGGACCCTTATAGCTCAGCATCATTGGTGGAAAGGACATGACTTTACAGGAGCAGGAGGAACTAACTGAACTGAGACAAAATCGTGGTTTCAAGCTAAGATTTGCTGATCTACCTTTGGACAGTTTTTGGTTGGAAACTGCCAAGGAGTTCCCCCTTCTGGCAAACAAAGCTATTTTGACATTGCTCCCATTTTCCACTACATATCTCTGTGAGTTGAGCTTTTCAAGCATGATTGCTATAAAAACTAAATACAGAGAGAGACTGAGAGCTGTTGACGAAGAGCTACGTGTGTGTCTTTCTTCGATTCCAGCCAGAATATCAGCTTTGTGTTCAGCCAAACAGGCCCAGGTTGCGCACTGAATAAAGTATTTTATAATTTTTCGTATTTCTGTTTACTTACTATTTCATAATAAAGTAATTATAAAATACTATCTTTGTGTTTATTTGATTCCTATTAAAGAGAGTTACTTTATATATAGTCAATATAGGCACAGAGTTAATTTTTTAAACATTTTCTAATGGTGGTGTGCCTCGAGATTTTTTTCATGAAACAAGTGTGCCTTTGCCCAAAAAAGGTTGGGAAACACTGATCTAGGTAAATACCTTTTCAAGTAGAGATGAACACCACCTGGCAAATTCATCATTAAAAGTATAGTAAAAGAGAAGGGTTAGGACAATTGTCAAGAGGAAGAACAACCTCTGTGAAGACCATCCTCAATCTTTTCTGCTGTGTAGAAAACTTCTGAAAGCTTGCCTGGTCAAGCAACTCCAAACTTCACATTTGGATACAAAGTGTTTCAATTAGAATTTTTAAAAATGAACCTAAAACAGAAGATCAGAAGAAGAGCCTGCTGGATCAGACCAACAGCCCATCTCATCCAGCATCTTGTTCCCTCAATGGCTGAACAAGTTGCATGTGTCAAGCACAAGAACTCCACCCCACCCCATGGCTACCAGCCCCTGGTAATGGAATGTAGTGGGCAGCTTTCAGTAAAGAAATGTTACGTTCACCATAAGACTTCTATAATGCAAATGTTATCAGTCTAATTTCTACTGCTATTACATAATCTGATGGATTGTTCCTCATTACATCATCCCCCAAGTTGCATGCAGAGCTATCCAGCACCTGAAAAAAGTACCCTCCAGTTTACTCACCTGTTTTGTATTTCTTTTGTTGAAACTTTGCATCCCTTCATAAATGCAGGATATACCTGGGAAAATAATTTAGATGCAATGTAAAAATATAGGTATAGCAGTTAAGAAATCACTCAGCATTTCACAGTGCATGCTCCAAATTTTAAAACATTTCATTAGCAGAACCTGTTTACTTCACTGAAAAATTAACATTCTGGATGTTTCACAGCATGTATGATAACTTAACACATGAAGTGCTAAAGTTGAGTTCTTCCTTTTGAAGTATTTGATTTCAGTAATGAGATTTTCCAGATGGCTTACATACAGTTAAGATTTAACAGCCAACTCCTGAGCACAAGATCAATCTTAAGAATCCAAGTTGTGCTGTAAGATCACAATGGTTGATTGTACCCATAGTCATGGGGTGTAAAGGAAGGAGCAGCACCAGCTGACACACAGTGGTGTTGGCCCAGAACTATATTTTCTCTGTTAATTCATGTACCGCAAATACTATTGGGCAGTATTCTTTTAAATAATTGCATGAAGGGAATGACTTGTGCAACAGGACTTTCCACCTATCCTCTTCTCTCTATCCACAGATCTAATCTGGAGAGTTGGGAGAACCTCTGTGACAGATGTTGGCATGCACCTGGAAGGAGAGTGTGGTGGTGGTGATGGGAAGAGAGTCCCATTGCCAAAGTGGAAGTAGCTTTACTTACACAAGGAATTACTTAGCACTATGCTGAAGGCAACTGATGTATTTCTTCTAATAATGATGGCTACTGAAGGCTATTTTAATATCAATATACACATATGAAAGGAAAATACAAACTGTTCTTTGGTTAGACTGAAAATGCTTAGGACTGTGGGTTTAGACTATCAGCAATGTAGAGCTATCTTCTTCTTCTATTATTATTATTTAAAAAAATGAAAGTAAGCAAGTGATACGGAACGGAAAGGTTTGTCTGTCTCCTTAACAAATGCCTCCTTTGCCTTCACACTGTTTGTTTTGCTTCCTACCTCTTACAAAATAAATGAGTTCTGTTGTTATAACACAGCAATCCACATTACAAAACAAGCAAGGAAATCCCACACACCAGAGAAAAGTTTACATTAAATAAGCAGCCGTTTGCATGGGCAAATCATTTCACAACTCAGCATATGCCCCATATTGTATTCAGGGGAACAAAAGCAACCCTCAGCTTCCATGTTTATAGGAAACATCTGTCTGAAATTTTTACCTATGTACCTCAGACTAAACATATTCTTTTCAACTACCAGGAGATATGGCAAGGCAACTGGTGTACTTACTTAACAAACAAGGAAATAGCACTGAACTTTCTGTAACCTTTGCAGAACAAAGCAACAATGAAAAATATTATAAAAAGCAATGTAGCAAATACTGACTTTAAAGAGGCTAATTTGAAAACTCAGTATGAAAGTATTTTATATACAGCATGAGATTTACAGAGAAGTGCAGCAAAAGCTATAGGCAGCTAAATACTATGTCAATACTATGTCAATCACTACTTGGGCTCTCCGTTAAGTCACCAGGAGATTCAAACCAGGGACCAGTGCCAGTGGAACAGCTTTCTGGCAGAGGAAGCTATTGGTCTGGTCTTTCCTGCTCTACAGCCCAGCCCAAATAATGGTAATTATACTGCAGTTCATCAGTGTAGCTGGAACAGCTGGGGAGCTAAGAAGGGTATAGATGTCCTTAGAGAGTTGCTTCCTTCAGCTTTGTTCCTTAGTCTAAGGAACCTGTCACGTAGCAGACGCTTAGCAGATTCCTCTACATCCCTTTTCCTGAACCTTTTGGACCCCATGAGGCTGCCAGAAGACATAACCCAACCTAGTTCTGGGCAGATCCACAGAATGCAGTTAAAGCATATTCAACGCACACTTTAAAGTACGTGGTTCCTTCCAAAGAATTATGGGAACTGTCTTCCCTTATACTTCTGAAAATTGCATTAGGCAAGACCATTGGCTAGACTGTCAACATTCCATAAGATCATCTGTTCTTTTATTGGGATATTTGAAGCTTGGGTTTTAGATCACTAAGTAAAAGTTGGAGGTATAAAGTCTCACACTGGCCGACTGCCTCAGATATACACCTTCATATCCATGAGAGAACAGAAAAATGGCTAACCTTTAACCACACCAATGTGGCAGTTTTAAATTACATTCAGCTTCTATCATAGCTTCAGTATAACTGCATATACAACAGGTTTGTTTTTTTTAAAGAATCAATGTTTAAATATATTGGGTACATATTTTAAGAAAAGCCAGGCCTGTTTAGACATTGAGAAGCATGGAACTTAACACTGGGTGTGTGCTAATTTATTTTTTCCTCTAACTGACCAAGAACTATTATACTTCAAGATTCAACTCAGATCTCAAGAACAAAAGAAAAATTGAGTTATTGTGAAAAATTGAAGGCCTTTCATTCGTCTCAATTACATGCTGTTATGACTAGATTTAACAAACTAAAGCAGCTTACTCTGTTTTACCCCTTTGGCATTTCTGCCTCTAGAGAACTGCCCTTGATTTTCATAGCCCTCTGAACAGGGAGATCCACCGCTCACCCAAACAGTTTTTCAAAACAAAACATGCAAAAATGGTTGCTCTCCAATGCCATGAAGAGAAATTGGAGATGGTTTTTGCCACTGTTTTGAAGGAGTTAACATTGCACTCATTTTTGTAGATGGAGAAATATCCAACCGCAAGGAAAGTGGGAATGTTAACTGTGGTTTAGAGTTCACCACAAAGAACCTTTTCTTTGCTTTTTTAATGTGTTTTTTGTCATTCTAGGATCACACTAGAGCAGAGTGTTTAAATGTTGCTACAGTCTATTCAGTATTTTCATAAAAAATTACAGTCTGTTCTTCTTGTAATAAAACAAACAGAATCTTTATAGTTTCATTGGCTCTTTGTCATCAGCTTTAGAAAGGTGGTGAAGATAAATGCCCTTATTCAATAGCTGAGGCAGAGCACTCTGCCAAGCTAAATCTTATTCTCTGAAATGGATTTGTTTGGCCATTTTATCTAGTTAAGACGATGCTGTATAAATGACTAACAGGCTACATGAAGTACTCCAGATGAGGACATGCTATTTTCCTCAGTTTTATTCTTCTCCTATTCTTCTATTCTATTGTTCCAGAAAGACTGATAAGTTTATAAAAGAATAGTCATCACATATGCACACAATATGAATGTATATACATGACAAAGGAGGAGAAAAACAGCCTGTTTTGCATTTTGTATTATCTTGGCAAGTTTGTCTTCAAAAGCAAGATTTACTAGGTACCTGTAATTTTACTAGGTACTCATAGCTTCTTGTAGGCTAATGAATTCTTCAGGCTCACAAGCTTGTGTCTTTTTTATGAAGTACACCCTTATCTGTGAATACCAGTTGCTGCTACAAACCATAGGAGGGGAGAGTGCTGTGTGCTCAGTTCCTGCTTGTGGGTTTCGCACAGGAATCTGGTTGGACACTGTGAGAACAGGATGCTGGACTAGATGGGCCACTGGCTTTATGTTCTTATCCAGCTGAGAACTGAGTGCGTTTACCTAACTCTTGTAGAATCAAATGGAAGCTGGATTATCCAGGCCTGCCATTTGGGCCATGTGGATTCAACTGTTTTGTTTTCCAAATTCAAGCTTTCTGCATTCCCATATTAAAGGTGAAATGCACCATTATATATCTCAGAGTTATTGCAGAATGTTAAGTCAAGTGCAGGTATCACCGCAGTGTTAAAACATGACTTTTTCCTATGAGAACATGAGCTCTCTTTTTAAAAAAAAGGATATTCCGAAGGGCCCCCACACCATGTAGGAAGTTACCCTTGGCTTCCTGGAATTTTCTGCTGAAACTCTAAAGGGGATGTTTTCCTGACCCTAAAATCTTTCTAAAACTAATGAAAGTGCTGTTTTTGATTCTCTGAATTCTTCCTCTTTGTGCATTGCCTGTAGGAAGTAAAAGTAGTTATTGGCTTATTTACAACTTATCTCAAACACTGTCAGGTTAGGCATGATAATTTAGAAGCACTTGCAAACTTCAGAAGGCTTGCTTCTCAAGTAACAACTGCAAATATCACTAAACCCACTCTTTTCCTTCCATGTGGTCAAGAGGATAAGTTTAGAAGAATTTAGTTTTGCTTTCCATGAAGCCTGGATTGCATACAATTCAGATACTGTAGTTTAAAATGAACTCCGGTTAGTTAAACAAGCAGCTTGTTTGGAATCTGACCAGAGTTTGTTTTACAACATGATCTCTGGTTTATCCATTTATCTAAACAATGGAAAGTTAAATGAAACATGGTCAAAGTCCTTATTCCTCCCATGGGAGAAGAAGGTATGGAACACACATGAACCAAGACTCATGTGCACAAAGCATACAATGATGTTGCTTTCGAATTAATTACCCACGCTTCATTTAAAGCAGGCCTGCACTACTAGCAATAATCAGAGCTGAATGTACCCAGGGTCTCTGGATAAACTTTCCATATTTGCTACCTGCTTGGGCCACTGAATATGTGGATTTATCAAGCACCTGACTGAATGGCTGCATTGAATTTGAGGGTTCTTAGGCTGCAGGCATGTGTGAGGTGGCATTTTAGAATTTACACCCTTGTAAAAACTCTCCCTGCAAGTAATCTGCGGCACTTTAGGAAAGAACAATTTTACTAGCCTGAGCCTTACTCTGCTATCTTCTCCATGTAGGCAAAGCAAAACAACATTCAAATACTGATTCCAAACCTGCAGTCTGCCCTATATACTGTATTCTTCACTGATTTCATCTGACCACCCCAGACGAAAAGGCAAGTGGATATTAAAAAGCCTGTTAGAACTATTTATATGCATACTTCATTTATTTTTCATATTTAAATCCCTCCCTTCATTATGTTCTATGTTATTCTCCCAACAACCAGTTGGTTTTAAATAGCATAAAGAGTCCAGGATAACCAAAAGTACTTTACTTAAAGCCAACCAAGGATCAAACCTAGGTCTCCACAGGCCTAGCCTAACAGCCTAACCCAGAGCTAACCAACTCCAAATGTTAATGGACTACAACTTCCATCATCCCTGACAACTGGTCATGCTGGCTGAGAGCCCAGATGGAAGCTAGAGTACAACACATCTGAGGACACCATTTTGGCTATCTGTTCTCTAACTGTTACAGCACACTGGATATTATGCTTTATCTAATGTAAATATAGGACCTTATTTTGGAAAGTAGCAAAAATAGTGGGCTGGAGTGCATTACCTCCCATATGATTTTTGCATATGGTTGCCTGAAACAAAGGCCTATTTTCTGCAGAAGCTACAGTTTTCTGCAGAAGAATCAACAAATTTGTTAAGATTCACTGCGGAGCAGGCTTTTTGCTTCTGGCACCATTAACAGGAGCACTCCACAATGCAATTATTTTTTGCAGTTCCCATATACTATTAGTATTACTTTTTATAAACACAGAGAGAGGGGGGGGAGAGGGAGAGAGGGAAAATTGTGAATATGCCAATTAAATACAGACTGTTGAATCCAACTTAAAAAATTAAGAAGCTTCTAGTCGGTCAATCAGGATATACAATGCTGAGTGAGGTGGCGTGACTGACAGCAGCCCACCTGGATTTCAGACATAATAATAATAATAATAGTAATAATAATAATAATAATAATAATAATAATAATAATAATAATAATAATAATTTATTATTTATACCCCGCCCATCTGGCTGAGTTTCCCCAGCCACTCTGGGCGGCTCCCAATCAGTGTTAAAAACAGTACAGCATTACATATTAAAAACTTCCCTGAACAGGGCTGCCTTAAGATGTCTTCTGAATGTCAGGTAATTCTTTATCTCTTTGACATCTGATGGGAGGGCGTTCCACAGGGCGGGCGCCACTACCGAGAAGGCCCTCTGTCTGGTTCCCTGTAGCCTCACTTCTCGCAATGAGGGAACCGCCAGAAGGCCCTCGGCGCTGGATCTCAGTGTCCGGGCTGAACGATGGGGGTGGAGACGCTCCTTCAGGTATACAGGACCGAGGCCGTTTAGGGCTTTAAAGGTCAGCACCAACACTTTGAATCGTGCTCGGAAACGTACTGGGAGCCATTCCTGTTCCTTTCTGGTGGGGCACAGAGAGGTGGTGGAAGGCACCAGCTCCAGAGCCCCCAAGGAAAGAAGGCTCAGAGCCAAGAGACTGGTGCTAGGACAACAGTGAGTGCTCAAAGGGAGAAGAGGGGGCAGACTGGGAAGAGAAAGTGTCAGAAACTGAAGAGGTAACAGGGTTTGGTGAGCAGGAGAAGGCTGTGGCAGAGTGCAGAAGCAGGAGGGAGGGTCAAGGGGCTGAGTGTGGAGGCAGGCAGCTGAAGAAGCCAGGGAATTTTCCCCTCTTGCTGTGACCAGCTCTCCTCCCCCCTGGTCTCCCAAAATATGCAGAGAAATGAAGAAGGTGGAACAAAGAGAGGCAAGACGCCAGAGCCTTAGGCTGCTAAGGAAGTACCGTATTTTTTGCACCATAACACTCACTTTTTTCCTCCTAGAAAGTAAGGGGAAATGTCTGTGCGTGTTATGGAGCAAATGCCTACAGATGGCGGGGGGATCTGCTGCAGTCGTGATCAGAGGATCCATGGTTCCCCTTCCTTCCCTCCTCCGTGGCTTGTTTTAAAACAGCAAAGCAGGAGAAGAGCCGCTGAGTGGGGAGGAGAGAGGGACAGAGAGCCTGCTTGCTTTAAAGGAGCAAAGCGGAAGAGGAGAGGAGCCACTTACACGAGCTGTTTTTTTACCCCAGTGAGCCGGGGAGGAGGGAGAGAACCGCACGCTAAATAGCAGCAAAGTTTTTCGCAAGTAGGCTCTCTGTCCCTCTCTCCTCACCACTCACCTGGCTTAATAGCAGCAAAGCTTTTCAGCGAGCCGGGTAGGAGGGAGAGAAGCAGAGCCTTTAAAGGAGCAAAGCGGGAGAGGAGAGGAGCCTTCTCCTCTTATACCCCTCTTCTGCATTATTAACAGCATCCTTCTCCACCCACCCCACGCGTGTTCCTTGTCCTTTGAGTGCTTTTCCTTCCCTCCCCACTTAAAATGTGGTTACAAAGCACGGATCCACATGGATCCTCAGGATTTTTGCACTGGGTCACCCCAAATTCACCATCAGATCACATAGCATGTCCATGGCTACAGCTTGCACCAAAAAAATCATGCACCCACTGTTGCCTGGGGCCGCAGTGGTGCAAAAACGTGGTTACAAAGCATGGATCCACATGGATCCTCAGGATTTTTGCATTGGGCTACCCCAAACTCACTGTCAGATCACATGTCTGTGGCCACAGCATGAACCACAAAAATCATACATCCACTGTTTCGTTTAGAATATTTTTTTCCCTTGTTTTCCTGCTCTAAAAACTATGTTCGTGTTATGGGGAAGAAGCCATGGGCATAGCCAAGGCGGGGAGGGGACAGCTGCCCCCATCAATACAAATCAATACAAATCTGAGCTTCTGCCCTCTCTAACAATAGCGTGCCCCCCCCAACAAAACCCCTGACTACACCCATGGGGGAAATCTTAGAGAGAAGTGGGAAGGTAGGGACCTTCAGCCCTAGCAACTGCCTCCTTGGGGCAAGACATTCTGGGAAGAGTTGTGGGTTCACTAGGCCTGCCTCTTTATTTTTTGAATAAAGAGTTAACTTCACTGACACCAGGGGTTTTTTTTTATGGCTGACCTACTCCTGACTCTGGCTCCTGACAGCTGGAGATACCAAAGACTGAACCTGGGACCTATTGCTCTCTACAGACCTTTTGTTATCTGCAGAGGTTTCTGAGAACAAAGGGTTTCTTTTTTGGCAACCAATTCCCCCTTCCGGCCAGCTGCCCCCAAGCATTATCTACCCGACTCTTCTAGGCCCCCAACCCCTGAAGCAGCTTTTGGAGACAAAAAGGAAAAAAATGAGTCAAGCTCTGAGTACTCTGGATCCAACCCATTTCAAAATGCAACAAAATAAATCTATAAAGCGCAAAGAGAAAAATTGAAAACAGTGAGAGGCAATCTAAAAGCCAAGCTTCCAAGGCCCGATAGAATGAAAATGCCTTCTCCTGCCTTTGAAAAATAGCAAGAGAAGATGACAGGTAGACAGATCTCCCAGTGAACAGCATTCCCAGAGAACAGCATTCCAAAATGTTGAGGCTTCAACTTAAGGAGTTTCACTCCTATTAAATATTAACCCAGGTTTCCCTCACCTGGTACCATCCATACATTGTTAAGACTACAATCCCCATCATTCTTGAACATTGGCCATGCTGTCTGGGGCTGACAAGAGTTCTAGTCCGAAACATCTGGAGAAGGATCAGGTTAGGGAAGACTGTACTAACCTAAAGTCCAAAAAGAATAGAAACCCAAAAACGCAGATTTTCATTAGCAGATCTTGATCCTAGGAACACAATGAGAGGAAAAATTCCTTTGAGATAATGGGACCTATTTTGGACAGTGGTGGACAGTAATGACTAACCTGTGGCCCTCCAAATATTGCTGGGCTACACTGGTCATCTTTGACCATTGGCCAAACTGGGGTGGGCGCTGATGGGAATTATAGGCCAACAATGAGCTGGAGAGCCAGAAGTCCTGAAATCGGTCTAGAAACACACTAGCAACCAGTGCTGAACTAGTCTTAACACTGGTCCCAGATTCTTGGTGAAGGAAGATTCTACCACATGTAGATTGGACGAGAAAAAGGAAAACAGCTAGGTGTCAACACCATACTGAAAGCATCAAACCCAACGACTCCAGATGATTTCACCCTGAAAAATTCCTGCAGATGTTAAATAGTACAGGAGACAAAACTGAACCTTGTGGAACCCCACAAGGTAATTTCCATGGAGAGCAACAGTGCCAGTACCTCCTTCTGGAACTCCGTGGAAGAAGTTGAGGAAGAGGGTGGCTTGGTAACAGTATACTAAAAAGAAACAATGCACAACAAAGAAGTAATATACTCTACAAAACTCATCACACATAATTCCAGTACTGCTCTAAAACATGCTTATTCTATCAGTCTTTAAAATCTAGCTTTTTTTGGGGGGGGAGAGACAGACATAGATGGGAGATATACATTCTCTCAGTTTAAGAAGTTTCAGATTATACCACCACCCCTATGCTGAAAATAAGACTGTTGGTTGTTCATGCCCAATTAATAAGGAAACAGACATTCAAAACAATGGGGCCTCCAATCAGAACTAGTATATATTTAAATATAGCCTGGGTTCATACTATCTGAAGGACCATATCTCTCTGTGTGAGCCTGATATCTTCCGAGAGGGCAGATTTTCTCTCAGTCCTGCCACCTTCACAGGCATGGACACAAGAGAGGACCTTTTGGGCAGCTGTTCTCTGTTCTCAGATTGTGAAGCTCCTCTTCCACAAGAGGCTAGGCTGGCTTTCTCTTTGCTTTCCATCCACTGGCAGACAAATACTTTTTTTTTTTTTGTTCCACCAGGCCTTTGGCCAGTAACTGATGTTATGCTAGGATCTTCTGAGGGTGGGTGTTGTACTTTTGTGTGCATGTGCACTTTAAATAGTTTTCTAGTGCTGTTTTAATATGGCTACTTACTTTTAAAAATATTTATAGTGCAGAACCACTTTGGCTTCTGCACTGGGAGAAAGGAAAGATAGAAATTTTATATATAATTGGCAACCCCTCATCATTAATAGTATACTGTATTCAACTGCTTTATTTTCACCTTTCCTTTCAACTGCTACTATGACGCTAAAATACTAAATGAAACTCAGTATCTACAGTAGAGTCCCAAGGGCCATTCTCTATTCTGTAGCAAGGCCTGCCTGGAGTCTCTCTAAGAACATCTGGAGTTGACAGTTTTTGAATTTGTCTGGCTAAACAAAGGATCTCCCTTTCTTCCTTGCCAATAGAAGGAAGGATTTAATGCACCACCGGGAACCAGAAGTCTGAAACTCAATCCAACATTTTCATAAAATGATTCACAGACATTAGTTTTCAAGGCAGAATACGAGAACTCCTTAAAGAAACCATGAACTAAATAAAGGTGGATTCATTCAACTATGTCCTTCCCCAAACTGACATTTTACAGGCATTTCATGATGGTTATCCATGAGCTATCGGATCTTGGGTAAACCTGAATTTGGCAGCCTTCATTCCAACACACCTGAAACTATCTGGAAGACTAGGTTACAAAGAGCCATCAATTACAAGGCAACTGAATTAAGTCAGTTCATAAAGGAAAACTGGTCCGGATTAGTTCTATATATCTTTCCTTAATCTGTATTAGCTCTGTTCAGAGAAAATAAAAACAGAATAGCATACAGAGAGGTCTGTGCACAAACGAGTACTTTTCACAAGCTGCTTTAACATGCCTTTTGAAGTTATTGTTGCAGCTGGTGTGCCCTGAGATCTGAGTCCTCTGGGCAGTTAAGTGATAAGTCTGAAGATAAGAGACAGAGGATCAAAAGAAATTGAGAAAGTAAGGGAAACTGGGAAAGTTGATGAGGCAGGAAAGACCAAAAGGGATCCAACTGTTGTAGAAAGTGGCTGAATAAAAATAAAATAAAATAAAATAAACCAGTCTCACACATGCATACATGTCCTTTTCCTGAACATTCTTCTAGTCTTATGCAAACACACGAATGCTATATTTTAAATGTTTGCTGGCCACAACGATACATAGGTCCATTTTTTGTTTTTGAACTAAGATGGTTAACTCAGTTACTTACACCAATATCTTTACTTACAGCTTTATTAACTAACTACTGGCCATACTTAAGAATGTACCCCCCCCAAAAAAAATCAATGTTAGAAGGGAACTTGTTTAATTAACAAAATCTCAGGGGATGCATAGCCAATCTGTCAGTCTGCGTTTCAAGTGCAGATTTCCAAATTAAGTCTGCAGTCTTTTGTAGCAGGCTTGTTTCTTGGTTAAATAATCCAGTATGCAATAATCAAAGCCATGTAAAATAGTAGTTTATTGTTCATAGTATCGATTCTACCTAAATGGGTATTTGGCTTCAGGATATATATTTATTTATTCATACATACACACACACACACACACACACACACACACACACACACACACACACTTGCTACTTGCCAGTTGGGAAGGAAGCAAAATCAAGGAGTAGCCCAAACATAGTCATGTTCATTAATTTCCAGTAGGTCTACTCTGAGTAAACTTAGTTGAATAGCTCCCACTTAGTTTATGGGACGCAGGTGGCGCTGTGGGTTAAACCACAGAGCCTAGGGCTTGCCGATCAGAAGGTTGGCGGTTCGAATCCCCGTGACGGGCCGTTGTTTGGTCCCAGCTCCTGCCAACCTAGCAATTCGAAAGCACGAAGTGCAAGAAGATAAATAGGTACTGCTCCGGCGGGAAGGTAAACGTCATTTCCGTGCGCTGCTCTGGTTCACCAGAAGCAGCTTAGTCATGCTGGCCACATGACCCGGAAGCTGTACGCCGGCTCCCTCGGCCAATAAGGTGAGATGAGCGCCACAACCCCAGAGTCGTCCATGACTGGACCTAATGGTCCGGGGTCCCTTTACCTTTTAGTTACACTTGCTTGGGAGGGAGGGGGAAACCTATAATACTATAAATGGTAATAAATTTCTTTAAATGTAACACGTGTTACAACTTTGTTGTGAAAAACATATCTGAAGAGTTAGTACTTTGAAAAATAATATTAAGCAAATTTTTACTGACTTGAATAAGTAGCCCACAAGAAAAAGTTCAAAATCACGAAAACTAATGAAGGAATGGAAAAATACCTTTAACCGCCTCCAGTTTATACTACTTAGCACTTTTATTAGATAAATTACCACCATTTAACTACCGCAGAAAACTCCCTAGAGGGAGACTAATCAAATATATCACACAGTGAAAACACACTTCCTTAGCTTAAGTATAAACAGCTTTTAAACTTCAGACACAAACCCCAATTTTGCAAAACAAACACATTACAGTATTCAACACAAAGGATATGTGCAATTTTCCTTGTTCAGCACAATGTTAATGGGATTTCCATTTCTTTCCTGTTTTAATTTTAAGAATGGGCTTTCTGATAAACCTTCCTTCTGCTGTTTCTATTCCTGTCCATGCTAAGAAAGGTCAAGGATTTGCTCTTGCTAAACAGTGGATGACAAAATGTTGTTCATAGTTTGAACGTTGAACACAGGAGTTCCTGCACTGGGGTTATAGATATAAATTATCCAGCTAAAGGCAAGGTTATTTAAGCAGTGATCTTGTGCATAATTACATCCACATACACAGAAAATCAATGGGACATGTGTGTGTTGACGGAGTGCAGGACTGAAGGCCTAATGAGTAATGGTGTTTTAATACATCCTGGCTTTAAATGACTAGCCTTGGAGAATTTGGCTTCATCCACCAAAAACATCACAAGATGGCTAGATATGTCTTAGAACCTTTTAAGCTGTAGGGAAATTACTTTTTAAACTTTTGCTCCTGTAGGCTTCTACATACCAACCATTAAAATTACTATTATACAAAATCAGTATCAACAACACAACAGTTTATCTACATTTAGCTACTGAGAAGATATACCTATTTGGGCAGGTTCACATGTTATGTTATAACTGTGCATACTCCATCTTTCTCTGCCCAGGTCCCCCTATATTGTGGACACTTATGCACTAGCATAAAATAGAATAAAGGAGGGCACATGTATAAACACAAATTTATAAATAATTACTATAATTTAAATAGAAATACAAGACATCTCATCATAACCGGGGGTGGGGGGGTGGGGTTGGATAATGAGCAGACGGCCTGTGTGTCTACTGTATGGTTCTTTATTTTTAAACCAGATAGCCCTGTAACAAATTACTTGTTCAAACAGAGCGGGGGAAGGGGAAGCTTTTCTGGCAGGCAGGCCAGATCCTTATCTTCCCCATCCCTGGATGGCAAAGCTTGGGACAACTTAGTGGTGTCAGGTGATGCTGTGGGACCTAAAAGCACAGAATGGGGCGTTTGAAACCCCTTTTGCAAATAGCCTTGCAAAAGGGCTCTTAAAAAGCCTACACTGCTTTTTGAGTCTCTGGTACTGTAAACCTTCAGGGAGAGTGATTTGTTTTATTGTTCTCTATCCGTTGCTTATACCTACTCCTTTAAATGTAAACAATTGTCTCTCTACCTATTATCATAGGGCTGCCATACTAAAAACAGTGCTTTTTTGGCAAAATTGTTGAGTTTTTGTGAATTTCCCCAAACATTTAGCTGATTTCTGCTCGGACACTACTGTCGACTGCAGTATTCCAGATATGTCCGAAAACTCCAGATGTATGGCAGCCCTATCAACATCTATTTTACTAAGCGTTTTTGGGAAATACAAGTTTTACAATAATTTAAGCAAAGTTCACAGTATCCCATAATGGTCTGATGATGATGATGATGATACTAATTATTATTATTATTAATAATAATTTTATTATTTATACCCCTAGCCACTCTGGACAGCTCTGGGTGGTTTCTCCAGCCACTCTGGGCGGCTTACAGCATATCTAAAAACATCAAGCATTGAAAACCTCCCGAAAAATCTGCCTTCAGATGTCTTCTAAAAGTTGTGTAGTTCTTTATCTCCTTGACATCTGAAGGGAGGGTGTTCCATAGGGTGGGCACCACTACCGAGAAGGCCTCCTGCCTAGTTCCCTGATTGTTAGAAATAGCTATCATGGATCAGCTGCAATAGTTTTTTGTTGCTTATCAATGAAAGGAAAAGCTTGCTTATCATATGATAATCATGTGGATGAACCATAATGTGTCAACGAGTTTATAAGGTCAGTTACACAAATATTTTAAGATGAAGTCTCAAGTATAGATAATCAACAAAGCCTAAAAAGCCTAGTAGCTCAGCCTATTATAAACTCCTTAACTTTGATCTCAAGCATCTGAGTTGCAGTTACAAGAACTGCAAACTGAAGAGAACATTTTATACATTTTTACACACAAATATACATAATACACAGAGTCCCATTCTATAGACAGCTCTACTTTTACCATTGTCAACTGAAGTTTCTTTAGGCTTCAATTCAATGTTTACTTACCTGGGAGTAAGTCCCACTGAATTGAAGGGAACTTACTTCTGAATTAGCATGTATAGAATTGTCTTTATCGTTCTTCCTTTTAAAATAAAATTAACATATTTTAGATTCCCTATCTTTAGGGTAGTTCAACGCAAATACAATATGGTTACAAACTGCCCTTATGGTGCCAATCATCAGGCTTTTAAAATGTAAATTTGTTTTTAAAAGCCCCCCCCCCGCCCCAAGCAACATGGCTTTGGCCATAAATGCTTCTCCAGATGTTTCATTCTATTCAAATTGTTTCTGCCTTCGGCCCCAGAAATCTCCTCTAGTATTGTTTATGCAATTATTATTATTATTCTTACTACGCAATTACATTATGTATGAGCAAATGCCACTTGTTTCAAAGTAGACTATAAACAAATACTTATTATGTAATCAAGTATCTTTTCTTAACTATTCTACTGTACTTTTTCTACTGTTTTTCAATGAGAAAGAGAGGAGTAACCTATTTGCAGGTTAGGTTATATGTTCCCTTGGGGGTGGGAGGGAGGGAGAATAGGGAGCAAAAATGGAATTCTGTTTGGAAAATACAATGTACTCACTTTTGGCACACACGCACCACTAGACTTATAAAATTTAATATAAAAGCTTTAGTGAAAAGTTTGAACTGTTTCATTTATTGTAGTTTGTCTTTTCAAAAGGGTTCAGTACTACTCTGAACTCCGCCTCCGCCCCCGCCCCCCTGCTTTTTAGTGAGTAGCACTGAAAACTCCTTTCAGGATATGCAGATGTTTGGTGCCTTGAGTTTCTTTAGCAATCTACATTTTTCTTTTAGCTTCGTTTGCATGATGGCAGTTAAGACGAGAGCTCTATTTTTGCTGCAGATAAAAATAATAATTTAAAAACTTAATTCCTGATTCCCCCCTCCAAATCTGCCTTTAAGGCTTCAATAAACAGTAAATCCATTGTTCTACTTGTTTTATTCTACATGGAACTCAACTCCAAAGCATAAAACTGTACTGCAACTCTGCTTTCCCCTCAGCCTGGGTTACACACACACACTTTTTCTCTCACCTAACCACAACAGTACAATCATTTCATAGACCTACTGCCTATTAGAGGCTTTCAAACTGTATAAGGTGAAGCACATAAAATGGGTAGGTGGATAAAAATATTGTCCTATTAAACACTTCTTCAGCCCCATCCTAAAGATGTATTTCTTATATATTTCTCTTATCAGTTCTAGCTTTTTCTTAGAATTATTATTTTTTTAATCTTACATAAAAAAATGGCATGGGGTGCACACAAATACAGTAGTTTTTTTCTCATTTGATTTTTTTCTCATTTTATTTATTTAAAATATTTAGAACCTGCTTTTCATCATATCCATTCCATGGTGGTGTATAATAAAGATTAATTTTAAAACAACAGTTCCAGCATAACAGTTAAGAGAGTAGAGAAAACTGCAGATTCAACCAGCCATCAATAAACTGCAAAGAAACTACCTGCATCAACCTGAATTGACAACTAATATCCTGCAAATGCTGGAGAAAACATCCCCTTCGGTGCCAAAATTAAGTGATTCTTTGTCAAACATACCTCAGAGAATTCCCCATGTGCCTACATAAGGTAAAAACGACTGGCAAACATAAAGTATTGTCTTCCAAGACAAATACATGTACAGGTGTTGAGTCTTGTATGCAGTTATCCACATGACACCAATACAGACTTGGAAAATCTTTTGCATTACAGAGTAAGTTCACATCCACAGGCCATTCTTCAGTTTAAAGTGTGGGGCTTTGCACAAGTAAGTCTTTAGGGGCACCATTGTCACTATTAAACCAGGCCTTAGTGTTAGGCATATGAAATGAATACCTGTACTGTGCCGGAAATTCCCACCCAAATATTGCTGTTTGACTACGCCTTGCAGGAGAGCCTTCAGCAGTGCATATAGAAAACTCTCAGTCCACTGCTTATTAATTCAAATGTTTATGTGTCATGCAATGACAGGAAAGGATAATCTACCAAAAAAAATCGAGTCAAATAAGGAATGTTTAACAGAACGAAGGATATTTACTCAGATTACAACTGAGAATTATGTTTATTCCTCTTGCTAGCCAGTCCAAGAAATAAGAAATGTCAAACATTGTGTTATTCACACTTTTAAAAAACCTTTTTTTCTTTTCCCCAACAAAGCCCACTGTGTTTCATCAGCTTTTCAGGATGCAAGTTTTATGCACTGTTAATAAGGAAATGAATTACTAGAGTGCTTAATGGCTGATAAAAAGAAGCTATTGTCTGAAGAAGAGAAAAAAAGAAGCTGTTTATGAAGTTGCAGGTCTCATGCTTTATAAACAAAAGTTTTAATGGACCAGTCAGTGTTCTGGGTGACTTCAACGTGGTTGTCACAGCCCACACTCAGCTGCCTGTAACACTCATGAGACCAAACCAAAAAAGGAGAAAAAATGTATTGAGTTGGGGCTCTTGGATGTGATACATGCATTTGAGGCCCAGGGGTCAAATGTGTCCCTCTAGGCATTTTTATACAGGCCACAGGGCTCTCCTGAGGCTATACTTTCTCTCCCCAGGCCACACAATTCAACTAGTCCTCCTCTGCAACCTTCTCAAGTGCTTCTGTCCAAGTGGAATGTGACACTGAACTATGATAATGCCTCTTGCCTAGATTTTGTTTGTTTTTTGTGTGTGTGTGTGTGTGTGTGTGCGCGCGCACACACACACACACACACACACACTTTGGCATAACTGGAATGTAGCCTACTGGCTGTTGTCACACCTACTTTTTGCCTCTGGCTCCAACCCACCACTAGCATGCAGCTCCCAAAAGGAGCATACAAGAAAACTCTTAACTACTCTACAAATAACCTGCAAATTATCCTAAATGCTGCAGAATCAAGAGTCATTACTATGAAAGTAGTTGTGCAAATAATTTCAATTTCAGTTGTACAGAGCAAAAGCATGCCTGTATCCTAGACAAAAGGTCTTACGACTAGTGTATTGCAACATATCTGTGATTCTTGTACTGTTTTGCCTTTCTTAAATGTTAAAAGTGTTGCTTTTGTGAGTCATAGGAAGAACTAATGGCAAGGAAAGGCAGCATGCATAACTGACAGATACCTACAGGGACAGGAATGTAGTCTGGCAGCCCCTCTCAGAAGCACCTAGGTTGTGTACACACAAGGGAGGTGGTGGAATTCAATGTCATGCTATTGCAAATGCTCCATCTGTGCATGCATATTGACTTGCCAGACAGAACAATCTGGCCACTTTTCTGGAACTTTTCCCACTCCACCCTTGAGCCCATGTTGGTGGGGGTGGGGGAGAACACTGGGATGTCCTACTGCACAAGAGGAAGCCCTTGCACAGGGTGTCTGCTGATGGGGTTTATTAGGTGAATCCCACCATATACCTTTAATCAGTGCTTTCCCCCCCCTAAAAAAAATGTTTAGGGTACTCTCATTTTGACTCAAGAAAACCACCACTTTATAGTTCAAATCATGGAAAATAAATAAGGTAAATGGACCAAAGTACAAAGATTCACAAAATATTTAGTGGTATGTGTACCCCTGCGTACCCCACCCCACCCCACCCTGGAAAAAACACTGCCTTTAATGCATAATATTTTCCTTAAAGAAATCAGGGCACTGAAGTTTGTTCAGGGTTGCTGGGAACTGTAGCTATGTGGGAGGGAACTAGAGTACGAAAATTTTTTTTGAAGGAAAGGATGTGCTTTAAAGGCATATACACATGAAGTAGCACATGAAGTACGCTGCTTGAAGTAGCAGTGTGCCAGCCACCGTGAGTGTTCCTTTCACAGCCTCAGCTGTTCTCTGAAGAACTACAGAGTGCCATAGCCACTAAGAACTATATTGCAGACCCAGCACTTTTCAATTAAGAGGCTGAAAGTAGACAGAGGAAGAGAAGGCACAACAGACAAGAAAGAAAAAGGGGGCCAGAGGGGAAGTCATGGTATCAACAGTGGAATGCAACAAGGTCATGTCCATAGTATACATTTAAAGCACTCTTGCAAGACTTAAACAGTCATGGAGAATTCTGGGAACTGTAGTTTATTAGGGTGTTAGAAATTGCAGGGCTGTGGAGTCAGCACCTTTAACAAACTTCAATTTCCAGTATCTTTGGGGGAAGCCATGACTGCTAAGGAGTGCTTTAAATGTGTGGATGTTACCCATGCATATATATGTTGCATTCATGAGTGTGAGACAGAAGGAATAATTGGCAGATGCAATGTGCCATTAGCGGAAATGAAGTAGTAGTGATGAGGTAATGGCAAGAGAGGAGATACTGTACTGTCTGTTATGTACTGAAGTTCTCACCGTGGGCCAGCAGGGGGATACTGTAGATAGTTTTCACTCAGGTCCACATATGCAAATAAGGAATTGAAAGTGACGTTCAGTGATTGGATAGTTACAGAAAGTTGTTACTGTTGCCTTGTAGTTGAGCTCTATATAAGCAGATTGGCTGAACCCTTCAGTTCAGTTCTGTTCTGGCCTGTGAATAAACAAGAGCTGTTTGAAGAATCACTGTGTCATCTGATATGTTCAACCACAACTTAACACTGTCCTTTTTACAGTAAGAGGTTTTGTTTGTTTGCTGCAACTGACTAATAAAGCCACTTTTGGAAAACTCAAATACACATGTTCACTGTATTTCTGGGCTACAGCTAACTGTTCATCAGAATCATTTAAAATGGACTGACATTCCATCATGATTATATCTGTTGCTTTAAGCCTGTCCTTACAGTACAAAAGCCCATACTAAGTAAGAGACATAAAACTGTTATCTAAAGATGGTATTTTGGAAAGAACGTCGTTGTCTCCCACTGCAGCCAGTGTTTGGGTTCAACAGTAGGATCAAACGGTGGTTTACTATCCTGGTTTGCAGGCCAACACAAAACATGGTTTTACCACTTCAGATGTAATGACAAAGTATAGTTTGCCCAAAATCAATAATTACTTATTAATTACTCTGAGTATGCAAGAGGGGAGTGCATGAACCAGAGGCCCCTTCCATACAACTGACTAACCATGGCTATTTCCTTGAAGACTGCATTAAGTGTCACATAACAAGAGTAAACAAGAAGAACAGAAATGCGGAACCAAAGGAGGAAAGAGAGTAATTAGCCAGCCTCAAAACAAACTAATACCATATTCTCCAAGCCGTTTATGTCCACAGAAAATAAACGGGCATAATATACAGCATTATTCCTGGTGACCCAGGGCAAAACAAATTCTCTCCCTAAAATGCCTTTCCCAAGTGAACCTTCTATGACATTACCCTTGGAATTTTGCTTAAGCAACCTCTGCAAGTTGCAGATCACAGGTTTCAGTTCATATGCAAGAGTGTGAGGCGTATGTTAAGTTTTTATGAAAAGGTATTGGTCAGCATTTATCAACCTGGTGCCCTCCGGCCTTATAGGAAGCTGCTGCAGGAGAAGGACTGCAAGCAACATCATGGGAAGGATGTTTCTAGGACTAAGGTGAAACTGTGAAGTCCCCTTGTTATTTTTGCTACTGGATCCTGCATGCCATTTAACTAATCTTGTTATATTTATAGTACTGAAATGTGGTTTGTGTATGTTGTTATATTTTTGTTTTGCCAGGTTATTATGATATTGTAGTTTTTGCTTGAAATGCACTCCTATTTCTTTGTTGTAATCCACTTCGAGCACGACTTTTTTGTGGAACAGCAGCATACAAATAAATGGAATGGATGAATGAATATTTTGGGATGCTACTTCTATTAGGTAAAGGTAAAGGACCCCTGGATGTTAAGTCCGGTCAAAGGCGACTATGGGGTTGTGGACACTCAACCTGGAGGGCATCAAGTTGGCAAATGCTGGTTTTGAATAATCCTCCAACTTCATTCACTTCCAATATATATCTTTATCTTACCATTCTGGAAATGACACATAGTTTCCCCCAAAAAATTAAAAGAATGAAACAGTTATTCTGCAATTTTTCTCATAAACCTAAGTCTTACAAGTCTTCTGAGAAGACATCACTATGAATGTTTTCATAATTCAGCTGACTCCCAACAGATTTTGCATAGTCTTTTTAATTACTAGAGCTACTTCGTTTAAATCAATTCTAAAGGCACAAACTGGGCAATAGTAAACACACACCCCTTGCCCTTTCACAAGGAACTCTTATATCTGTCATTTTCACAGCAGGAGAACAAAACCAGCCACATCACAGATAAATAGTTCACACAAACCCCCTATTGCCAATGGTAATTTTGCTGTGTTAGGTCACTATTCTTTTTTGCTTAGCATAGGCAAATTTCCCATGCTGAACAAGTGGATCAAATTTTGCTTTCTTGTTACTAAACTCTTTTGAGCTACTGACAGCAGATATAATTATTTGCCTGAAATATACAAACAGAACCATGTTCTTTACAGATCTGAAGCTTCTATGGGGAATAAAAAGCTTAAACAACATTCTTCAGATTGCTTTACAATCTTTATCATCAGGATTCTCAATGCCACTTACACTGCCCAAATCCTTCAGAGACAACAATGCATGCAAGTCATATTTTGTTTACATTTTAAAGTTGGGAATGAACAAGTAGACAAAGAGACTAGCTCAAGGTTACACAGAGTAGATCAGAATAAGAAGATAAATTTTTCTCACTAACTTAGTAAGCAAATACATCTATTTCTGTACAGTTTGAATTTTATTTACTTAGTCTGCTGTCAACATCCATGTCTTTATTTATATTTTTTGCATAGACTTTATTTATGCATTTCAGTAATAAATACAAATAAACTGCCTTGCTCAAAGGAATACCCTATTCCTCCCTCCCACCTCCCCATTCATTCCAAGTGTATATATAATTTACAAAGAAATTTAAGAAATCATGTGTAAGGACAATTGTAGGCATGGGTGATACCATGTTCATTGTTTCAGCAGATTTCACCAGATTCCTATGTGCCATATATTAAAGGCAGTGTCCTCTTCCGCCAGTTATAAAAACAGTTAGAATCTGGCCAGAGGGCGCTTTCAGTCAGCTCCAGGATTGTTTTGAAAGTACTGATTGGAGCATGTTTGAACATCAAGATCTGCACAGATACACGCTGTACTTTCTGATATTAAAGTGTGCACCGATAATGTAACAACGGAGAGGTGCATTAGAGTCTATGGGAACTGCAAACCCTGGATGACTGCTGAAGTAAGGTCACTCCCGAAAGCTTCAAGGCAGGGAATATAGATATATACAGAGGGGCAAGAACAAAGCTCAGGAAAGGCATTAAGGTGGCAAAACAACAATATAAGCTTAAGGTGAACTGCCTAGCCGATAACAACACGAAACAAGTGCGGCAGGGACTGCAGCATCTAACCAACCACAAGGGCAATACGAGGAACATGGTTACGGCTGATGATTTCTTGGCAGAGGAGCTAAACATCTTCTTCACCCGCTATGAGGTAAAAAGATCAAGTATCATAGCTCCTGCCTGCCAGCCTACAAACTCTCATATATTCTATATGACCATCAAGTGAAAGCTGAATTGAGGGCGGTGAATCCCAGTAAAGCTGCTGGTCCAGATGGGGTGGTGGGGATAGTGGTAAAAAACTGTGCCGATCAACTAGCAGGGGTCTTGACAAGAATTTTTAAGATCTCTCTGCAAACGGCTTGTGTTCCATCATGTTTGAAAGCAGCCACCATTATCCCAGTCCCAAAGAAAACAGCAACTAACTGCCTAAATGACTACAGACCTATTGCATTAATATCTGTAGTGATTAAATGCTTCGAGAGATTGGTCCTTCAACACCTTAGGACATGTTTTCCACAGGATTATGATAAACATCAGTTTGCCTATAGGAGAAACAGGTCAACAGATGATGCCATAGCTACAGCCTTTCACCTTGCAGCGAGTCATCTGGAGAGACCGGGGAATTATTTTAGAATGTTGTTTATTGATTATAGCTCGGCTTCTAATACCATCCTTCTGGACATTCTTATCAAAAAGCTGATGGAACTTTCTTCTACCATCTGTGACTGGATTAAAGACTTTCTGAGGGATCGGACACAAACAGTGAGGATTGGGCCTGTTACATCTACCGCTCTGAAGCTCAGCACTGGCACCCCACAGGGATGTGTGCTGAGTCCCTCCCTGTACTCGTTGTATACATATGACTGTATTTCATCTGATCCATCCACTGCAATTATTAAGTTTGCAGATGATACTACCACAATGGGTCTAAATACAGGTGGAGATGAATCAGCGTACAGGGGGGAGGTTCAAAAAGTATCTACATGGTGCCTAGAGAATAACTTGCACCTAAATATTAGCAAGACAAATGAGATGGTGTTGGACTTTCGGAGGAAGAGGTGAACTAGCCCCGTTGTATATTGGGGGGGGGTGTTGTGTGGAGACAGTCTCTTCCTTTAAATTCTTGGGAGTTTACCTTAGTGAAGACCTCACTTGGAAAAACAATATAACTCAGGTGGTTAGGAAGGCCCAACAGAGACTCCATTTCCTCAGGGTCTTGAGAAAGAACATTTTTTTTTTCTTCTCAAAAAACAAAAAAACAAACAAAAAACACCTCTGAAATAAATGCATTTTAAGCTTGTTGGGGGGGGGGGGACATTGTTGAATGCCTGCCACACAGGTGTTTTGTGCTTTTGAATTCTTTCTCCAATTCCTTGTTCCTATTTGCCAGATCCTGATATTGTTGCCAAAAGCAAATCGAGATTTGTAAAGATTGTATTTTTAGGGAAGTGAAAACCCGTGTCCGTAACGTAGGCTTGATCATCTCTCTCCTCCTTGGTTTCCTTTCTCTTTTTGCCAAGCCCTTCATCATTCTTTTCTTCCCGTGTGCCATAGACCAGTTTCTTTCCTCGCAAAGTGTTTAATATTTTGTGGAATTGAGGTCAGCTTGGGTGTTGAGATAGCCGGCTGTCCACCTTGCTTCTTAGATCCTCGTAGCTCTCCAGGCCTCCTTGGGGGTCTTTGCCTAGCTGAAGATGTGCCCCTGAACTCTGTTTGTGCCTCTTTGCACCCCTTGGCTTTCTCTCCCTTTGCCTCTTTGGTTTTCTTGGCCGCTGCAGGTGCCTTGGCCTCTGCCTAGGGGGCCCCTCGTCCTCGGCCCCCCGTCTTGCTTTATTTAGACACAGCTTTCTGGCGGGCACCGGGTGTGTTTGCCAGGAAGGCCTTGGAAGAGCTCTGTTTCTTGAGGATTTGGGCCTCTTTCTCCCCCCCCCCCCCGGGGGACTTCCTAGCCTTGGGCTTCGCTGGAGGTTTGCCTGGATGCTTGCTAGCTTTCGCCTTGGTACTCTTGCTGGAAGCCGCCTCCTCTTTCTCCCCTTCTGCGATTGCTCCCAGCCTCGGTTTCTCCATAGGAACCTTTGCCTTCGGATTCTTGGCCGCTTTCTTCAGTGTGGGCGCTGTTTTTCCATCCGAATGCTTTTCCTGGCTCTTCTTTCCCTTGGCTTCCTCTGTGCCCAGCTTGAATCTCCCTGTGGCCCCCAGTGCGGAAGAGTTTTGTGGCCGGATGAGGCAGCCCCTTTGCAGGCCTCTGGCCAGGGCCATCTTCAGGCCGTACTTCAGGCGGATAGGGTCCACCCCGGGGTAGCTGCTCAGGATGTAGCACTTTATGGCCACGACAGAGACCCCCTTGTGCTCATCCAGGGTCTTCACCGCCTCCATCACCATGGTCATCATGGGCGGGTTGGGGCGGTTCAGGGGGGGGCGGGGGCTGCCCAGCGAGGCAGAGGACTTGGCTGCTGACAACGCCACCATTACAAGCAGCTGCCCAACTCTTCTTCCCCTTCCCACCTCGTGAAAGAACAATGTTAAACAACAATTGATAACTTCCTTCTACTGGCCCACATTAGAAAGTGTCCTCTCATATTGTATCACAGTGTGGAACGTTGGCTTGACAGCCACGGACAGAAAGTCTTTACAGAGGATGGTGAACACAGCACATGATATCATGTCCCCTGAGCCCGCTAGACGACATCGCAAGGGATCGTTGCCTTAGGAGAGCGAGAAAAAATCTCAGGGACGATTCACACCCCGGCCAGCACCTCTTTAATCTTCTACCCTCGGGCAGGAGATATAGAAGTATAATCAGTTGTACCAACAGGCTAAAAACAGTTTCTATCTGTGGGCTGTTAGGCTGCTGAACGGAAAATAATATAGTGCAACTGACTTCCGGGGTTGGTGTGTTGTGCAACAAGCACACAGAATGCAATGATGTTGAGTGTATGTGGGGGGAAAGACTCGGTTAATTTCACTGTACACAGGTTGTACATTGACAATAAAGGTATAATTAATAATAATAATATATCCATGCATTTTCTTAACTCATATCTTTTAAAGTATTTCATCATACAATATTTATAGTATAAACTTATACGGGTGTGTGAACACAGCATGGTTTAAATAGTTAATGGCAAAGACTAGTGTACTTATAATCATTAACTACATATGTACCCACAACTGGGGGAAGTTGATATAAAGGAAATAAGGAAAGACCTGGAACTAGATGTGGTCTCAGCCACCACTGGAAAGCAACCAGCCATGATCCCTGAGTTAGCATTATGTTAGAGACAGGAATCATGGTTTGCTTTGCTCCCAACAAACCACAATCTGCAGTCAAAGTTTCTTTTAGTCTTACTGGTTATCATTTGTTAAGATGAAAGATGAAATAAACTGGAACCCCTGGCTTGGTTTGTTTCATCCCAGCCACCAACTGGAAGCAAGGAAGCTTCTTCACACAATATAGAATTAACTTTAGGAATTAATTCCACAAAATATGGTGATGGCCAGAAGCTTAGATGACTTCAAAAAGCTATTAGACAAAGAATACAGGGCTATCAATTCCTATTAGTTTTGATGGCTATACAGCACATGAATGTTCATATTCACTATGCCTCTTGAGTACCACTTGCTGGGTGTGAGGTTAAACAACAGGATCAGCTTGTAATCGTAACACCCTGGCTTGTGGGTTTCCTAGAAGCATCTGGCTAGCCACTGATAGAAACAAAAAAGTGGACAAGTTGTTATTCTTGGTATGATCCAGTAGAGAGCTCTTTCACAGTTTTTAAAGCAACTGGGATCCAGTGAGTGGTCTAAGAGCATCTGGTAGTTGGAGTTTAGCTGAAGCTAATCAGGTGTGAACCTGATTGATTTCATGGGAGACCACTAAGAGCCCCATGTAACAGCAAAATATTAGTGTAATAAATAATATTTTGTAAAAAGTGATTTAACAATCTAGAAAGCCTAAAATGACATTTACTGCCTTTGCACTTCAGTGTATGGGGGGAGGGGAATCTATCCTGCAGTTTTCACCCCTCCACTTTAAACAGTTGAACAGAAATATGTTGAAAATGTGCTAACCTAAGCCTTGAGACAATGCAGGAGCATGCCAGACTTAAGACCCATTGGGCAGACTTTCCTATCTTATTTGGCTAAGATTCTCCCATCCAAATCTGGACTTCCTGCCCCCATTCAATTATACAATAAGATTTCCAGTTACAGCCCAGCCAGGTGGCCAGAAGGTCAGATACTTTTGCTCAGCAGCACACCACTGCATAAGATTTCCTCTTGACCTTCGTGTACACTTCTCTAAGAATCCTGGAACTGAAAGTTGACAAATCCAGACTTGGTGGATCAAAGGAAAGGCAAATTCCGCAGGACAGACCTAGTTTCACAATCTTCCACCTTCTGCCCTGACTGCTAGCTTTTTATCTCTTCTAAAATGTTAACAAGGAGATACAGCCTCTAGTTAACTGAGAGTATTAGATGGAAGTGGAAAAGAAAGCTTGGTCTCTCAGGTAAAGGTGGATGAAAAATGCTACTATAACAATAAAAAGCAAATTATTTGGAACTTGCAACCAACATATTGATCAAGTCGTAAGCCATGAATATAAGGGAAGCCATATCTTTAACAAAATGTTTCATCCGATGCAACTGCCTCAAATTTCTAGGTATCCCAAGCAACCCACCATTTAAGAGTTTCACTGCTTGAATAGGATAGATAGCTTGAAGCTTTTCTCTCTCTCTACTGCCATCCTGCAATCCAATCAATCAATCAATCGAGATTGATTGATTTTTAATGTATTTTTATTAAAGATTTTCTTGATTTACAAGGTATGTGCAATGTCTCTCTCTCGTATTTTCCCCCCATGTAACAATTTTTTTTTTACAAATCGGTTTCATGAATCATCCATGTTGCATCTTCTACTTCAAACAAACCTATTCAATTATCTGTCTCTAAACTTAAAGAGAACAAATACTGGAGATAAACTCAGGCAGAATCAGCTGAGAGTAAGGAAAGATACCAGAGAATGAAATATGCAAAAGAAAAAGATGGATTCATGATATATCCTCTTATGTTGGCAGGAATACACCAATATATCAGAGCAGAGCATTAGAGAAGAAATTAAGGGGATGAAATCAGCAAGCATTTGCAGTTCTAGCACCAGAGAACAGAAGCAGCACCCATGATCACACAGGTATTTTTATGCACTCTTTACCAAATTAAATAACAATAAAACCACATAATAATTTTAGTTTCCTGAAAACTGTACCTGACATAAAAAAGAAAGGTTTAATCAAGATGGCATTAGATAAAAAGGGGTGACAAACATAGCATCACATTGCATCTTGAGTGAAACTTCATAGGCATTTAAAATTCAAAACTTATACGAAGTACTCCTGATGAATTTACACAGATATAAAAGAGCAAATTTTAACCGAAATTGATCAAAATTTAAGAGCAGACTATACATTTTCAAATATTCAATGATACAATGTGCTAATAAGTACAAAGAAAAATAATTTTAGCAGAATTTAGGAATAAAATCAGATGTCTTTAAGCATAGTAGGAATCAGAAAAGGTCCTGTTATTAGAATAAAGAAATCAGGCTCTTCGCAGCATATGTAACCTACAAATGACCGCATTTTAACAGCTCCCTCTCTCATGAGGACCAGATAAAATCTCTCCATAGCTTCTTAATTGGTAAAATATTTAAACGGTCTGGAAAAAAAAGTCACTGGAAACTCTCTGGCATGGAGTTTAATCATTAACATTTGCAGACTCCGGCACTTAATTTTTAAACATTTTTAAGTCAGTGGTGCTTCTTCCTACTGGCAGTTTCTTTTTGAGAAATATTCTACAAAATGCACCAACTACTTCCCCACCCCCACAAAAAACACACACACAAATCTGAACTTCAATTCAACTGGGGAGGATGTAATTATCATTGAGAGACAGGTTTTTTGTTTTTTAGACGTTCCTTAAGAGGTCAAATGGTGATTGAAATTGTCACCAATGAGGTATTGTAGATTCTACTGACAGTAATCAAGCAATTATTTTCAAAGGGCAGGCTGCATATGAGCTTAGAACTGAACCACCATTACCTATTTTTTCCTTTGGGTTTGTTTTAAGAGGTATGCCTGACCAAATGGTGAACTTGTGAAGTATTAAGAAAGCAGAAATAATACAACTGGTGTGAGGAAAGGTGTGGGGTGGTAGCACCAAACTGTCTCCATTTGGTCACTAAGACTCGTTGCTCCACATCTAAGGCATCCATGAGGAGAGGAGACATATTGTGATGCCCCACCACGACCCAAGCTGAGGCCAATTGCAGTTTGGTTCTTACTTTTCCAGAATTGACACCTTCAGTGACATTCCATTTGGTCATTATAATGATCATGCAAGAACTGGTACTTGCATTTGCTTATTTTCCTTTTTCACCTCCTTTCAGATCTATCAGACAGTAAGCGGAGCAGAGCCTAGGTTGGGAGTAGACCTAGAGAGAACTCCACAGGGAGGGGCTCATTTGCAACACTTGGCCCCTACCTGGTCCACTTTCCCAGCCAGCAAGAGTGTTTGCCTATAGCAGTCTGATGCAATCCACTGTATTGGTGTGATTGATGCCTGGCCACGTTAACATAAAAATCTAACTTTATATTTTTTTTTACTTTCTAGAATGGGAAAACATATCCACTACCATAGACCTATACTTTTTCCACCCACAGATTATAAAATGGAATAGTACCTTCAAAAACCCAGTACAGTGGTACCTCTGGTTATGAACACTTCTGGTTATGAACGCTTCAGGTTACGAGCTCTGCTAATGCAGAAGTAGCCGCTCCTGGTTGCGAACTTTGCCCCAGGATGTGAACGGAAATCGCGCGCCGGAGATCCCATTAGCAAAAGCGTGCCTCAGGATAAGAACGGTTTCAGCTTAAGAGCAGACCTCCGGAACAAATTAAGTTCATAACCAGAGGTACCACTATAATTCCAAATTTTGCTCCTTTAGAGCTAATATTTCTTCATGATTTCCCAATGAGTGGAGAAACAGTATACTTGTTTAATAGGGTAACTTGATGTTTAAAATGCCCTCTACAAAGAAAACACCTCATTTCAGAAAGATCATCATTACATACAATAAAGCTGAGCATCAAACACAGCAGCTAATGAGCCCAATGAGATTGCTTCTACTGACTCATAATATGTTTTAACTGGTAAACTGAAATATCACAGAGAACAGTGAGCTCGCATTTCTTAAAATGGTATTTGTGAGGAAACATAGCTCAGTTTTTTTAGTGAAGATGAACAACGAAAGTTTCAAACTGTTAGGATAACAGACTTCTGAGTCAGGGAGCTGTACCAAGAGACATGCATTTCCAGGTCAAAGGATGAGTGAGGGAGCATAAATCTGACATTCGTTTTATTTTGAATTGATGACAGGTATTCATAGATGTCAGTAAACATTAGAACAGAAAAGTTAGAAGTTTCTACCCTGAAGTTACATTTGAGTAGATTCATGCTTTCAGAAAGGTATTTTTACATTAAAATGCTTGGACTTGGGAACTAAGAGAAATAAACACTGGATATTTAATTAAATCCAAGGATGAAATCAGTTAAACAAATTATTTGGAACCACAAAGATGAGCCTGTTGTAGAGAAGGCTTGTGTATGTTACAGAGTCTGATATGTTCAACATTTGGTGAATGTCAACCATTATGTCAATATTTACAGTTCTAGACCAATTTTCTAAGTCTCTGAAAACTCAGGGTTATACTAAACTAGTGAATGATGACAGCCACTTGTGTATTTCTGAGAAGTGTGTCATATTCAGACAAATCCAAAATGAAGCAGTGAAGGGTATCTGAGAAGAAGTGCCACAGATATGTGCAGAGGTTTTGGAATGTTTATGAACCGTATTCTTCAACCACAGAATCTTCCTTTATGATCTATTATGCAGTATACTCTTTTTACAGCTCTATTCATTTTAGACTTGCATATAACATACCCTACATTGCAGAGGGTTGGACTAGATGACATGTGGGATCCCTTCCAACCCTACAATTCTATGATTCTATACGGAGACACAGAAATACTGTTTTTCTAAAACTGTCAGAATGCTTGGAAAATGCAGCCTAACATTCTAAAATATTTTAAAGAATATTGGGCAATCTATGTTAAAATCTAGTTGATGAACCACAAAATCTAGTACAATACTGTATTGTAGTTCAACAGCAATGTTTAAAAGTACAGGATAGTACTCCTTTCGACATCATAGTGATTCATCACATCCAAAGGTGTCTGACAATACAATCTATACACATCTACTCAGAAATAACTGCCACCAAGTTCAATGAGGCTTACTTCCAAGTAAGTGGGAACACAATTGCAGCCCAAAGCAATGATTCTACAGAAGCAGCTGTAACAGATTTGACAAAAGCATGCTGAGGCAGATCCCACTACTGTATAACTCTATACTCTAAAACTACCACAGGTTAACTTGTGGGGTTTTGTGTGAGGTAAAATTTTGATATTTGGATACTCAGGCAAAAGTTGAGCAAATACGAAAGATTCATTTGACAGAACAAAGTTGGTAAAACAAATGATGTGTCAAGAGATAGATATTTTAGGAAACAGGTAACTAATAATTATATTAAATCCAGTGGTTGCTACAGGCTTCTAACATGGTAGTAAACACACAGCTTCTTGTAAACTTCAGTTGCTTGTTTAGTTATTACTCTTCAGTTAGATGTTACAGGACTAAATGCTTAGCTTATTTTGAGTTATTACTTCAGTTTCTTAAACTTAAGTATTAAGCTGTAACACCTCAATAACTAATACTTTGGTTCTCAAACAAGGTGGTACTTTCTGGCAGTTTCCCCACCTTCTAACAGTCACACCCAAGGTACTTCTAGCAGTGTAACGGAACCAGATCACCACACCCCCTCTTAACTGGTTTCAGATTCTTCTCTTGCTAGATCACTGGCTCCTCACAGCTCTGCTTCTCCCTCCTAGAGGCGGGAGAAAGGTTGTTTTCTGCTGCTCCAGAGAAGCGGACACGGAGCAATGGATCCAAACTACAAGAAAGAAGATTCCACCTAAACATTAGGAAGAACTTCCTGACAGTAAGAGCTGTTCGACAGTGGAATTTGCTGCCAAGGAGTGTGGTGGAGTCTCCTTCTTTGGAGGTCTTTAAGCAGAGGCTTGACAACCATATGTCAGGAGTGCTCTGATGGTGTTTCCTGCTTGGCAGGGGGTTGGACTCGATAGCCCTTGTGGTCTCTTCCAACTCTATGATTCTATGATGCTATGATTCCTTGCTCAAACTCAGCCCTCCAGTTGACCCCTGCCTGAATACTCTCACAAGGCACTACACCGTCTCTGCATCCAAGCTCAGAGACTCCTTTCTCTAGCTGTAGATATTTTCCTCAAAGTAGATGTTACACACAGAACCAACTCATTCAGCACTCTCCCTCCAGCTCTCTCTCAAACCACCTTAAAACCATCCGAATACTCTCTCAGAAACTGCTCCTTTTTATTTTCCCTCCCAAAGTGCTGTCTCCACCCACACACCCTCTACCTAGCTGTCTTGGTAGCCCATCAAGGAGAGAGGCTCCAGCACATTGGTGGAATTATGAGGCATTGCATCAATGGACTCTAGTCTAGCTCAGCTGTCCGTCACACATGCACCAACAGAATGGTTCCATTCAAATTCATCCAGCCATCATCATTAGTTTCCAAATACCTTTCCTTATCCATTGTCTCCAGTGAACACTCACTCCCCATTGGATTAATTATGCTTTATGCCCAATTTAACAGGATCGCAGGAAACTAAAGAGCTGGTGGCAAAAGTCAAAACCCAGATTCACTAGGCATGTCACAGCAAGAATGAACTCTAGACACAGAACATTACAGCAACTGGTGCATTTGCAATGTACATTGAGAGTGGAATGGGATTATTTTTTACAGGTGAAAAGGAAGCAGTGGTGACAGTGAAAGAAAAAATTGTAATTAATTGCCCATAAAAAATATCCACACAGGGTACATCTCTCTCTCTATATATATATATTTATATATATAAGTTGTTTATCTTTCACTTGCTTGGTAAACACTATTGCAGTGTTTTGATGGAATCACTTGTGTGCAAATTAAATAAGTATTCTTACATGCAAATTAAATAAAAAACAAAAAAGTATACTAGAATAAAAATACAGTAGGAGTTACCTAAATACTTGTAAACTTGGTTATCTGAAATTATTTTTTGCTGTTAAAAACCCTTATTATAAAGAAACCCGAGGGAATAATCATATTTTATATATTTCCAGTGCCAAAATATGTGTCCAAGAACTTCTTAATAATTTAAGGGAGCTACTGCCATCTTCAGGAAATTCTATATGAAATTAACAGCAAATTATTAACTGTTTAAAATTCTGGATGTAGAATTAGTATATGCTACCATGGGAAAAGTGCAAAATGTTTAAATGTTGTTTTCATCTATTTTGTAGATATCCCAGAACATTGCTTATGAATCATGCTTAAATGGAAGTAAGTAGTTTTCTCATCCACTTTTCATTGTCTTTCACCAGGACAAATTAATGGCTGTGATCACACCCAACCCTCAGGGCATGGTTCATTTAACCCTGTTATGGTTTTGAATATCTGAACCTTCTGTGGCGATCACACAGGGTCCCTTGACGTTTCACTGTCTATCGATCCCTGTACCACCACTTTATTTTTCACTGTCACCACCCAGGCCCTACCTAGTACAATATTGAGTCCAGTCAGGGTTAAACTGGAACATAAACTTCTGTTTATTTATTGCAGTTTAACAAGCGTGTGGTTTCATAAATGGTATCGGTCAATTACATTCATGGGGGGCCTATCCAGACCTCTAACTTCCGCTACCTGCTCTCACTCACTAAACCACCTCTCAGATATTTACTTGTCTTCCTAGCCCCTAACTGTCCCTGGCTCAGCTTATTTTGCTACACTAACCCAACCTACCCACAAACTCTATCCCAATTCACTCCCACTCCAACCAACCACCCAACTCCCAACAAACTCTTCAATGAACTCTCCCCTTTGCCCCTCCCAGAGCTGGTTTTATAACCCCTCTGACTCCACTCCCCTGGGTCCTGATTGGGTAACCTGTTTAACTATTTCACCTCCAGCACTCTCATATGTTAACATCACACCTGCCCCAGGGAACGAATCATTTTTATTTTTGGGCAACTAATCACAAATTGAAACTATGGTTGGTTGCTTGCTTACAAATCTTAGCTTGTTTTAAAAGTAATATGTCATTATATCCAATCCCAGAACTCCTGTTTAATTTTGGTTTGTATCAGCACCCCAACCACTTTATAGCACAGAGGTATAAGACAAAAGCACCTGGAAAATGGAAGCATGGCTAAACAACTATTGGTGATGTTTTTGTATAGATGGAAGTAATTTCTTCACATTCTGACTGACAACAGAGGAAAATGTGCTGTTTTTTAAAATGTTTTTATGTATACTCTTTCTTTTTCTTATTTAACTCACTAAAATAAATCTCAAAATGTAACAAAAAAACCCAAACAAACCAAAAACAAGAGACTTGCTCCACCACCCAACTCTTCCATGGGAAGTCCTTCTTCTCAAGCTACCTCACCTAGTTTCACAACTGTTTTATAGGGAGAAGACATTTAAAGGAGCCTCTCTGCTACCTTATGAAAAATTCCGCAGGGTGGAATTTTGAAAGCATAACTAACTTAACTTTTAGCTAGCTACTCTGATTGTTATACTTGCTTATTGACGTTTCATATTTAAGTTATTCTCCCTGGTCTACTGTTGGGAAATTTTAACCTGTGAGTGCAAGACACTTCACTTAACAGTGCAACAATGAGTGGGAGAGCTATCCTGTTGATTCCACAAATTCAACATTTTGGTCAGCAAATAACTTGTTTTTTTCAAAAACTGAACAGAAATCATGCTCTGGCGGTGCGGTGGCAGCAGGAGGCCCCATTAGCTAAAGTGGTGCTTCAGGTTAAGAACAGTTTCAGGTTAAGTACGGACCTCCGGAACGAATTAAGTACTTAACCCGAGGTACCACTGTAAATAGTAAGAAGGGGGTCATTTTAGGTAAGTAGTAAGCCTTCAATAAGGGAGAAAATCAAAGATGCAATCACATCATGATGACAATGATCATGGCTCAACACAATACTATTTTCATGATCTAATTTAGCTGTCTTTGGGATTTCTAAAAAGAAAACATTGTAATTTTCAGCAGACATTGACTAACATGAGCTTAAAACTACAAAGAAAACAAATTGAAGGCTTTTGGCTCAGTAAATCCGAAAATGTGTGTATATCTCTGAGTAAATCACTAGCTCTTCAGAGGCATCTTTGCAATTTCTGCAACTTAGATATACAAAAAGAAAAGGCATTTCTTTAGCACAATGTATTGCATCAACTTGCATTGATCAACAGGAAGTTAGCACTTGTTCCAACTTGGAACTCACAAAAGCTCTCAGAATTCTCTTCTGAAGAAACTATGTAAGAATTCACTTTTTCAGTAACAGAAGGTTTGTAGATCATTCCACATGGTGAATCTGTATTGCAGTTTTATGAAACATAATTCAACCTATGATGCACAACACCTGTAAAAGTGCTTGACCCAGCCCTCCAATATGAGCAAAACCACCATAACAATGTGTCTCCTATTCTCAATAACCCACAGAGCATGACAATCAATGGTATCAAAATAATATGAGTCTCACTCCTCTTGCCTCTCTTCATTAAAGAAGGTAAGCAATCAATGCATCCAATATTGTTTTAGTGTCAAACCCTAGCCTGGAGCCAGACTGAAATGGGTAAAGGTAAAGGTAAAGGTACCCCTGCCCGTACAGGCCAGTCTTGACAGACTCTGGGGTTGTGCGCCCATCTCACTTAAGAGGCCAGGGGCCAGCGCTGTCCGGAGACACTTCCGGGTCACGTGGCCAGCGTGACAAAGCTGCATCTGGCGAGCCAGCGCAGCACACGGAATGCCGTTTACCTTCCCGCTAGTAAGCGGTCCCTATTTATCTACTTGCACCCGGGGGTGCTTCCGAACTGCTAGGTTGGCAGGCGCTGGGACCGAGCAGCGGGAGCGCACCCCGCCGCAGGGATTCGAACTGCCGACCTTTTGATCGGCAAGTCCTAGGCGCTGAGGCTTTAACCCACAGCGCCACCTGCGTCCTGAATTGGGTCCTGAAATGGGTACAGACAATCAATTCTCAAGGTATTCATCCCAAAAGGTGTATTTGCAAATAGGTAACGGTTGTTGCATTCTACAGAGTCAAGTAAGTGTTTCTTCAGGATTGGGCTCACCGCTGCCTCCTTCAGAACGGCCTGAACCATTTTCTCTCTTAAAGAGGCATTGGTCACATCCTGGACTTACCTAATTATTTCACTTCAGCTTGACAAAAGTTGCCAAGATAGGAAAGGCTCAAGAATATTGGTGGTAAGCTGAACCTCTCCTAAAACCTCATCCACATTCTCAGGCTGAAATTAATTCCATCTAGCCTAAACTGTTCTCAGAAACCAGGCTAGATTATTCTCTCCAGAGGAGCTGTAACAATGATGGATTCATCTTCACAATGGAGCAACTAGAAGACCACTGTTTTCTGGCGAGGTATAACTTGTCAAATCAAATCCCTTTATTGGCATCACAGTATAAAACTTTTCAGGTCACTGGGACAATTAAAAGGACAAGAGTGAAGATGTTGAGGACATAAGGTCACACTGTGATCGTGTGCACTTAGATATTTTGCTTCGCCCTGTCAGTTCCCTGAAAGGATGGTTTGTTGGGAGCCTTTTTGGATAAAATTGTGGCTAATAAGGAAGCTTCTAAAGCAGTGATATCTTTGTCCTGATCTGCCAGGAGAAACCTCATTTGACTTCTTCTCAGAGTTTTAGGCCAGAGGTCCAACATTTTGCTCAGCATCAGTTGGTGAGGTCTACTGTGTAGAGAGCAATCTAAGAGAATGTGGTCCATTGAATCAGGTACTTCTTGGTTGCAGGCACACAGACAGGCTTGATATGAGGTATATGAGAATCTACCTTTGGTCACTGCAGAAGGGAAAGCATTTAATCTTGCGAGCATAAAGGCTCTTCAGTGGGAAGGGAGTAGTAGATCCTTTAGATATTTGGCACAGATTCTGTAGGGTGTTGTAATACCTAAGGCCTCAGGAGAACAGGATCTCAGACTATGAGGTAACAAGCGCTGTCTTTTGTGGTCGTAATGTAGTCTGGGACTACAACAAAATTTTGGTTATTGGACCTATCTTGAAGGAATTGCATTTTCTCAGTCATATAGGAAGACTATGCTAGTTCCTAAAAATGGTCATTCTGAACACTGGCTGTACAACTGCAACAGTTCGCTGGTGGCTGCATCCCATGCTTCCTCTTACCTTGTTCCTTAAGCTTGGAGCTGCTTATATCTGTTTTCTGCATAGAAACAATCTTAAGTGCCATGAAAATGAAACATGGGGAAGTACATCACATAGCTTTTTCCAAGAGCCAAACATGTAGATCAAAGCTCTAGAAGTGGATCCAGATGTCATGGATCTTCTTTCAACAATGTTATAGTGTCTAAAAATGCTTTCAGTCAGGCTGGCAGATTGCCTGTGTAACTTCCACAGAGCTCCTGGTAGCCATATCCCAAGCTTTTTATTCATGCTCCAGTCTTGGTTTTGGCTAGTAATTTTGTTCTGTAATTGGGGAGCATAGAACCAGGGTAGAAGAACACTGTGAATTTGTTCAGGTGCTGCAATTTGGCATGTACGCTATCCTGGAGCCAATTGCCCTGGCTGGGTTCAGAATTTCTCACTAAATGCCACCAACTGGTCTTATGTGGATCTGACCTAGACCATATCCATACCACAAGCATTAGTTTCTTCATTCTCAAGGGCTTGAAAAACTTGGTTCCCAAGGGATACTTTGGTGCAGATGCAAGCTCCCAATTTGCCAGTGAATTAGCTACTTACAGCTACATGGAGAATGTTCATGTCTTCTAGAAACAAATGAGATTCAGTTTCTTGCCACTAGGTTTTATTGGCTACCAAGAACATTAACTCTTGACTGACTGCACTTCTTATGTATATTAGATGGTTGTCTTATCTGTGCAACAGTGCACAGGAAAGTACATTGCTATGGTATCATTTTTTAATTGTGACTTTTCAAGTTCTGGCTTTTTCTTTGCATGCCATATTTCTTTTATTCCTGAGTCCTGTCTTGGTTTCCAATAAATCTTCACATGTGTTTCTTCAATGGATGAATCTCTTTCTAAGTTAACCACTACCTTGATCCAAACTCCATGTCCTTTTTTGGACCTCATGTTTGCAGACATTCCTCTTCACCTGTTTTTATTTATTTACATTTACACTCCGCCTTTCTTCCATCATGGAAGCAAGGTGGTGTACGTGTGGTTCTCCAATTGTCACCCTCTCAAGCAATGACTACACCCCAAGCTGCTTAGCTTCAGCAAGGTAGTGGCTCCATGTACCTTCAAACCACGTCCTAGGACCTGGATGTGAATGTCAATCCCTGCCAGTGGTTTCTGCATCTGTTGTGTTCAAAACGTTCTAGAGTCTTTGACTATGAGGATCGCTACGAGTCTCAATAAAGCAAGCACCAAGCAGGTTCCAGCCATTCATCACAAACAGTCTATTTTGTGCAACTGTGTCAAGAAAATAATGAGAATTTGGCACAAGAATAAAGCAGTACACCCTTCAAGCGGCCCAAAAAGGATAAAAGGAAGTAAATACAGAGTCAATAATATCTCACACTTATCTCCACCTTCTGGCCATATGCAACTGGAGGAAGACACAGATAATAAAAGCATGTGTTTTACAATTCACTTCCCCATAAAACTGAGAGGCTGTTTCCCCCTGCTTGCTCTTCCAAAAGCCTCTTGGTTTGTTTCTAGATAGGTATGACATACCAAGTCTTATATGCTAGCATACCCCTTAATGAATTAACCAAAAGGAAAATTCATATGCATTGAGTGATACTGCAAGAAGTGGCACGGCTGTTAAGGAATGGGTCACCCACAGCTGTCTACTTAAGGCTGAATGAAACCAGTTCTGTTAATTTACAGAAGGCATGGCTATGATTACATTAAGGCATATTCACCAGATCAACATACAAAGTAACCATTTCAGCTACATTTCAGGCTAGAAAAAGGTTTTCACTACACCTGTCCTAATTATGGCCACAATGAAAAACTGGGATAAACTGCAGTAAACTTCCGAATAGGCCATTTTTGTTAAGATGTTACAATATAATTGCTGTTGAAAGTCAAAATTAAAGTTAAAATGAACTATACTTATTTGAGGCTCATCAATGTTAAAGATGTAACTTACACCTGTAATTCATTCCTGGGACATTTTGTGTTGTGAAATGAAAAGATGCAATAAGTAAATATGAAAGGAGTGTTCAATAAATATACATCTTCCTCTGTATACATATTGCCTCCTGTGTTGTAGCTGGAATTTCACACATCAATGAATATTAATAATGCTATGAATGTTAATAATTAATGTTTGTAATGCTACACACAGTCGCCCTTCAACTGAACTTTGATAAAGTTTTCCTGTTTTTCTGGATTTATCTCCAACAGTGACAAAGGATTACTAGAAATCATGGCACTTCCTACCAAACAAAGATTATATCCTCATGGGAAGCTGTTCTGCTCTTGAAGCATTTTTGTGCCTAGTGAAAATTGTGACATTACACCTTGAAGGCAGGCAAAGATGAAATATGCAGGGGAAACAAATGCCCTAATTGTGACTTGGGTCATTGCATTAAGTTGGTTCATAATCCTCATGGATGTGTGTATATCACAGTTCCTTACTAGCAGGGCTTTTTTTCAGCCAGAACTTACCCAAGGTGCCAGTTCCAGCACCTCTCAGGTGGGCGCCATTACCATTATATGAGAACAAGGGAGACGTTCGTGGTGGTTTCCAGCATCTCTTTTTCTAGAAAAATAGCACTGCTTACTAGCGCAGAATAGGGAGTACCCCATCCACTTTTGACTGAGGTCCCATCCAAGGCTGGCCCAAGGCATTTTGTTGCCTGAAGCAAATGGTGAGAAGTCACCTCCTTCCAGTCCCATCTATCCCTGTCCCCTACAAGTTTGAAGCCCCACCTCCACCAATATTACTCCTAAGAAAATGAAAATGATTATCCCTACTTTAACTCATGCTACTATAAAAACATGAATGAAAAGTGTGCAGGCAAATGCCTATTGAAATCTCAGAAGCCAGAGAGGGTGACTTCAGGGGTGGAAGAAGGGGGTGCGGTGGGTGTGGACCACCCCAGGTGTCACCACTGAGGGGGGTGACAAAATGCCGGGCGGCGCTCAATGCAGGGCCTGCAGCGCACCTGAGCCACTCATCTCTCCTGGGAGAGATGCGGTGGTTTGGGTGTGTGCAGCCTCCGCGCTGTCCAAACAGTCCACCCGCTGCCTCCCCTCCAACTGTAGGGCGGCTGAGTGGGAGGAGGCAGGCAGACTCCAGAGGCCCCACGGTGCACCCCGCTCTCGCCCCTATGGGCGGCTCCTCCATCGCTGGGTGACTTAAACAGTAGTTGTGAATATCACTTTAGAGCTCTACATTGACCACCCACATTGAGCAAAATCAAAGCAAATTGTGCAAAATGGCAAATGCTGGAGAATTATGCAAAATAAGAAAAATGTGTACATTTCCCCAATGTTTATTATTTAAAAGGACACATTAGGTAGGTAGGTAGGTAGGTAGGTAGGTAGGTAGGTAGGTAGATGAATACTTTGGCATCAGTGCACAACATTTATGCCTTACTGTGCAGACTCACAAGGTGCTAGCAGAAGAGTAGCTCAAAGCATGTGTGCCTTGTGAGGATCAGGTGTTTTTTTAATGCAAATTGAAAAGAGGAACTGCACAGGTAGAAAGAGCAGCCAAGAATGCTACCACTTCCCATTGTCTGGTACAAACCACAGAATTCCATTCCAAAATAAAAATAAGGCAAAAAGCAGTATGGCTTGTCTGTTGGCCCTTTTTTTAATCACAGGAGCACATAGCCATAAGGGAACCAGAACAAAACCTGTGTTTTCATTATAGCAAAGGAAATTTCATCAAACTTTTAACATCTCTGCAAAACAAGCTACACCTACCAAATCCCCTCTTATGGACATATGCTATACTGGAGCTCTGTCCTCCTTTACGTGTATTCAACCTGTGGAACTCTTCAGTCCAGAAGACAGCTTCAACATTTGTAAAAGGGGATTTCCCCACTAGTGTGTGCATGTAAATGAGAGGTAGCAAACACGGTGCCCTCCAGATGTTGATGGACTACAACCAGGGTCAGCCAAAGACATTCTGACACCTGAGGTGGACTGCAAAATGTGTCAAGGAAGAAGGGATGAGGAAAGATCTATGTCAGGAACAAGGGGATGGGGCAGAGTGTTTGTACCAGGAACTGTTACCCTGGTAGATCATGCCATCTGAGGCAGTTGCCTCACCTTGACTCATGGGTGGGCCGGCCCTGACTACAATGCTCATCAGCCACAGCCAACATGGTCAGGGGTAATGGGAGCTGTAGTCTAGCAACATCTGGAGAACACTACAGTGGCTACCCCTGATGCAGATGTGCAAACATACACAAGCACATAATAGTAGTGTTAACAGTCCATTCTACACACAAATACAAAAAGATATGGAGTAAATTTGCTTACTCCTCCTCCTGACCCAATCAGCGAGTAACACAAACATTAGTTGAAAAGTGTCTTGAGAAGTTGCCAACTCCCTGGCAACTTTCCTAAGTAGGTATAAGAGCTATGACATTGGATCAATGTTGATGCTTGTAAGAGAACACTTTAATGCCAATGTTTTACTTGATATTAGTCCAATTTCCTCCACTGGGGATTAAAATGTATGCTATGTCAAACAGCTCTTCCTAAAATTTCTCTGTGCAACAATGTTATTTATTCTACCCTTTTCCTTCCCAACATTACTAGCCTGTTAAAAAAGTCTACAAAACAAAAACAGCCACAATAATAGTAAGCAATAAAAAGTTACTAATAAGCATCATCCATCACTACATTTCTTGAAGTGATTAGATTTCATGTTTGTTTATTTGTTTTTAACTCCACATAACAACAGACCACTGTACAACTTTAATAAAATCCCCAATAAACCAGGTCTACTCCATTCAATGCATGTTGCTTTGGTACACAAAAGCTGAATGCAGAGCCAATGAGCAGGTGAAGGACTGCATCCTTCACATGGCATTGGATTGCAATCAAACCCACACTTAAGCCTGCAACCCAATGCACTTACTCCCAAGTAAGAGTGCATTGCATTGCTTACTTAGTGTGTATTAGACTGCATCCTTCAGTCTTAATTTGACAGGACTTATTTTGAGTAAGCAGGCACTGACTCAGAATTCAAAAGAAAAATAAAACTGCAGAAGATGAAACAGATAAAAGTATTGCTCATTTTGCAGTTCTCTGATTTGTCTTGTGTACTACACTGCTTTCCTAAAACCAGGTTTCTAAGCCAACACTCTTCCTGAAATAATTACACATTTTATTAGACTTCTATGCAAATAGTTACTGCACTTTCCTTACACTAGTAATAACTATACCACAAAACAGGAGATTGATGGGAAGCAACTAATCCAAATGTTAACAATGTAATTCAAGAGGCTCCATACCTTTATGCAAGCAAGTTAAATTAGTGGAACCACCATCTGACCTGTGTTTGTTTTGCACGTCGCCATCATAACAGTTCCCATAAAAATGCAACAGGAACAAGAGAATCAGTTTGGAGAAGCACAGCTACTTGTAAAAATCCCCCTCCCATTATGATATATGCAGGCAAGAGAGCCGAAAAGAATGCAAGAGTTCTCTCGCACACACATAGGGTGATCAGTATTGCAGAAAGCGCTTCACTCCCAACAAGGGGTGCATGTGAGAAAAGCTAACGGCTCCCTCCCAGCGACCCAACCATTAAGGGTCTCTGGAACGAACAATGCATTCACTCCGGCTTTCATTTTCCACACTGGAAAGCCACAGCAGGCGGCAGAGCAATAAAACGACTGGCAGATTTATCTGCCTGCTTGGTCGGCTGCGGAGACAGATGGGAGGGAAAGGGGCTTCGGCGGCAGCAGCAGCAACAAACCCGGAGTGTTCCAGTGCAGTCAGGGCGCAGTCTCGAGGTTTGCTCCAGGCTCCGCAGCTCAGCTACAAGGCCGTAGATGTAGCATCTGCAAAGTTTTGTGCTCTCTGGGTTCTTCTCCCACAGTAGTGATCTGACCAGTTCCAGTGCTAGAGGCTAAAGTGGATTTGGCGCTGTGTGTGTTTAGACGCGCACGTTCCCCTCGTGGTAGACAGAAACCCTTTTGATCGCCCGCTGCTAAACCTGTTTGTGGGATCCCAGCTTTTCTCTGCAGCTGTTTCCAGGACGCTCCTCCAGCAGATCCTCACTGCCTTTTTTTCTCCCACACCCACACGGTCAGACACCGAAATAACCCGGAAGGCTGCTGGGATTTGGAACGAAGAAGCTGGAAGTTTGAAGACTGCCAGCCGAAGCGTACTTACTTTAAAGCAAAACCCACCGAAATCACTGGAATGGGCTCCCCCAGTTTTGTTTCGCTAAAGGGTCGTTCTCGCCTGAGCCACTGGCCAGCAAGGCGCGCGCAAACACGCCAAGGCACACTCTTTTCCACACTCAGTTTTCAGGCACGTAGGAAGAGCGGAGCTCCCCCCCCCCCCCTGGCGAGACACGGTCGTCGTGACCCCCCCCCCGCGCCCCTTTATTTTCCTCACATCCAAAGTTGATAAGCACATGGAGGGAAGTTTGCTCCGCAAAAGCCTCCACCATTCCCAGTGCCTCCCTGGCCGGCCAGCCTCTCTCCCTCTCTCCCCCCGCGCAAATCCAATGAATGGAAAGGAAATCCCCTCACGGTCTTCCCCTCGGACTTACCCGACGTCCAAGGGTGCAACTTCGCCGCAGCCGCCTCGCGGGTTTCCCCCGGCTGGTAAATCCCCGGTGCCCGCGCTTGGCGTCTCCGCCACCTCAGCCTCTCTCCGGCCACCTCAGCGCGGGCGTCCCCCTCCGTCCTCCCTCCCCTCCGCAGGCCTCAGCGCGGCCAGTCCAGGAGGAGCGGAGGGACCTCGCCTGCTCGGCAGCTTCCCGCGGGAGGGAAGAAGGAGCGGTGTGGAGCGAGGCTGCCTCCTCGCTCGGTCCTGCCCTGGACCAGCCCACTCGGCACGGCCGTCCCCCACCAACGTCTGCCTTCCTCTTCTCTCTCCTCCCAAAGCCCATGGATTAAAAGGGGGGACGAGGCCGGCGGCGGCGGAGGAGGAAGGGAGAGTGTTGGAGAGCGATTGGGGCGCCCTGAGGAGAAGCCGCCAGCGATGGCGAGACGAGGACTGTCCCTCACCAAAGGGGAAAGGAGGGAGGTCTGGGAGGGAAGGGCGGGATGTGGGGCCCAAGTCAACGTAACGTATGGGGTCGAGGGACAAAAAGGAGGAGCACACGGGGGACAAGTGTCAAGGTAGTTTTCCTCTGTTGGATGGGAATATTATATTCATGTACACACATTCACACATTTTGGCGCACAGCAAGAGAGCCGGCAAGAATTGCGGAGCTCGAAGAAGACCCGAGGGGATAGCGGTGGGGGCGCCCCATGACTTCTTGTCGTGGGGTCAGGGAGCGAGGTTCCTGAGGTAAAATGTGAGGCTTTGTGGGGGGGGGGGGAGAGTGGGCGCAAGTTTGAAGTCTGAGGGGTGATACGCGCAGCTTCCCTTCTCCCCGAGACATGGAAGTGTTCCTTTCATCTGTTTGTCACGACGTTGTAAAAAAGGAAAACGAGGATGGAAAACCTTTCAAGGGAAAAATATACACATGCCTGCTGTCTGTACAGATGTGTGTGTGTGTGGTGTACAGTAAGAGGCAAAAACGATAGGAGTGCGTGAGGTAATAGGGAAGGTACTCTTTCTGAGGGAGATTTCTTCAGGTGGTGTAAAAAGATCAGGGGGCAGGATAAGGGCAGATGTAAAGCATCGAGGTCTCTGCGGGAATACACGTGTGAAATGCCTTCCCACGTGAAAGCGGAACAGCCCATCCGAGGAGAGACCGCGCCAGGCTCCTGACTCGGAGCGGCGAAGCGCAGGGTTTGGTCAGCAGCGAGGCTGCCCCGCGCTGCGAGCCAAGGCAGAGCGTCCCAAGAGGCGGGGGACGAGGTCAGCGGCTGTGTGTGTTGATAGGAGGGAGGCCCCACGGCTCCCAGCAGCGGGCGGGGCGGAGTGAGCGTGGCAGACACAATAAAGGGTTCATGCATGGAGCAAGGCTGGGGCGGGCGGGAGGAAGAAAGGCCCGCGTGCCGCGGGGGATACGGAACTCCCCGTCTCTGCTGCTCATTACGAGGGAGGGACGGAGAGGGGACAGCAAGGCCGACGAAGCAAACGGTCGCGGCGAAGCTGGCCTCGGGGGAAACCCAGCACTGGGCAGGAGAAGAGGCTGCTGCGGGAGGCGAGGGAGTTCCCGCCAAGCCCAGCTACTTTTTGGCGCGCTCTCTCTCTTTCGCTCTCCCTCCCTGCTTGATGTGTGTGAGTGAGAGAGAGAGAGACGTTAATGGTACTACTAGCTTGGTGCCTCCCTGCCGAAGACGCTGCCAAAAGCACCAAACGGAAACCGAGTGCAGTGCTGAGCAGCAGTCGTGTCCCTGGGATAGAAAGGGAATTATTGGACACCCTCCTCGCCTGTCTCAGAGGGAAAGGAAAACAGCAAGCAAAGCAGGAGATTGCGCTTCAAAGGAAGAGGAAAAAATATAACACAGCACTGTGTTCAGTGTGTGTGTGTGTGTGTGTATACACTGTGCGCTATGATCCTGTTGGTGGTTTGCTGTTGTGCCCTGATAAGTCTCAGTATTTTATGGGTTATTAAAAAAAAAGACACCTGTTGAGCGAATAAATTGAAACTTGGCATACATAAGCCACCCAATGAGGCCTACAAATGTGGCAGAACTGGTCCTATATTTTATTTATGTAAGAATTTACATACTGCTTGATTGTAAAACACACAAACACAAAATTATAAGCAGTTTACAACTATTCTAAGTGGTTTAAAACATAAACATTGCCTGTAACAGTGCCACATAAGAAGTGCTGGAAATGGACACATTTACTTTTTTCAGTTTTGAAAAGGAGTATCATATATTTCCAATTGTGGTGAAAACTGATGTACAGTGGTACCTTGGGTTACAGACGCTTCAGGTTACAGACTCCACTAACCCAGAAATAGTACCTCGGGTTAAGAACAAGATCAGAATGCACTGCCTGTGAGCACCAACATCAATATTAATTTAAAGCAGTTAAAAACATATTCTGGGAAAGTTAGAGAAATGTATAAAATGGATCCATTAATCTAAAATAAGTTACTTCGTATTCTAAGTATGGGTGCAATCCTATCCTGAAGATTCATAGGCTGTCACTGCAGTGGCAAAAAGGAGCCAATATTCATGGAATTACAGCAGTTCCTCAGGTTACAGACTCCGCTAATCCAGAAATAGTACCTCGGGTTAAGAACTTTGCTACAGGATGAGAACAGAAATTGTGCTCCGGCGGCGCAGCGGCAGTGGGAGGCCCCATTAGCTAAAGTGGTGCTTCAGCTTAAGAACAGTTTCAGGTTAAGAATGGACCTCCAGAACAAATTAAGTTCTTAACCCAAGGTACCACTGTAAATGTTGGCAGGTGAATCCTTCCCTCTCACAGTGTTTGTATGTTTCCACCGGAGGAGGAATAGGACACAGTGGAAGTTCTACCAGCATCAGTTGTGTACCCCCCTTGTCCCCGCTGATAGATTTGCAGCCATAGCTCAGTTGGTAGAGCATGAAACTTTTAATCTTGAGATTGTGGGTTCAAGCCCACATTGGGTTCAAGACCCCATTGCAGGGGGTTAGACTAAATTTACCCTCATGGTCCCTTCCAACTATACAGTCCTATGATTCTACGGTTGCCCGATCCATGCATTTTATTACGCTGCTTCAAAATAATTGTGCATTGTGTTATTCATCACAACTGGACCAATAAGAGTTAAAAGAAACCCTTGGAAATGAGGTTAGCATAAACAACCAGATAATATATCATGCTGAACATTTTACTGCGACTAGCTCTGTTGTAGACATTGATGCTGCAATGGGATACACCCTAACACTGCCAAATGCTTCCCAGTATTATTAAATTTAACTTCACCACTCATCTACAGAGAATTATTAAGTTTCAAATAGAAACTAATTATTCTGGTCTGTCTCAGGGCCGATTCTGACATAATGTCTTTCCCCCCACCCACCCCCAACAGCTGAATATAGCAGAATAGCCTCAGAGGAACATATGTGAAGGGGGTGAATACTATGTCAGATTGAAAAATCCACATGTATTTTGCTGAAAAAGATCTGCGAGCAGGAAATTAAATTCCTAACCGCTCTAGCAGTATTATGCAAAATAATAAAACAGCAAGGAGTTTGTAAATACCCCATAGTAATAACTTAAGTGTCCGCAATATATCTGCTGATTTCATGCCATAATCCAAACAAGTGTGTTCAACTATTTTGTGCTGTTGCGTTGTTCTTCTCTATAAGAATTAGAACAACTGCGTTCAGACAAATGCATTGGAAGGGTCAGCACACAACTAGATTGAGGCCTCTCTTTCCTCCTTCCCCTCTTTTCCACTGGCATTTGGTTGTTCTCATACTGCATAAGGGTTTAACACCTATGGCGATAGCATTCGTGTCAGTACCTCCTATGGCACCCTCGTGAAAGAGGTCAGCAAATATTGCCTCCAAAATCTACAATGCATGAGAAACTACATTTTCCCCCCACTCACTGGCACAGGTGTAGCCTCTCTTACATTGAACAGCTGCTCAAACAAGCCCACATTTCATTGGAAATCTGGGACTGGAAATTTATGCTCTCTTCCATTCTGCACAGAGAACTGCAAAGGCTCTTTTCTGTGGTAGCCAGTGTAGGTGCCTTTTTCTTCATTGCCGAGTGGACTGATGCAGGGGCAAGTCAGTCAGACCATTTTGTGATGCTTTATTCATTCATTCATTCATTCATTCTCCCCCCAATCTGGCTGGGTTTCCCCAGACACTCTGGGTGGCTTCCAACCGAATATGAAAAACAATACAGCTTCAGACATTAAAAACTTCCCTAAACAGGGCCACCTTCAGTTGTCTTTTAAAAGTAAAATAGTTGTTTATTGCCTTGACATCTGCTGGGAGGGCATTCCACAGGGCAGGCACCACTACCGAGAAGGCCCTCTGCCTGGTTCCCTGTAACTTGGCTTCTCACAGTGAGGGAACCACCAGAAGGCCCTCGGCGCTGGACCTCAGTGTCCGACCTGGATGATGGGGGTGGAGACGCTCCTTCAGGTATACAGGACCAAGGATGCTTAGGGCTTTAAAGGTGAGCACCAACACTTTGAATTGTGCTCAGAAACAAACTTTATCTCTTTCTGCGCATTTAGATGTGGCAGTCAATTCCTGATGTGCAGCCACATAGCAGCTGTTTTGTGCCTGGTGCCCATAACAATTTCTAAAAGTTTCAAAAATGCCCATTGGCCCCAACCTATAAATGCTTCCTGCAAATAACACATTATTTCTGTCCACAGATTGAACAAATAATAGCAATTTAGTTGATAATTGACACAAATTGTCTTTTGTCTATAGCTACATGTTTCAGGTGCATGGAAGTGACTTCCATGTGCAAAGAAATTATCTGTTTTGTATTTGATGTTGATGTTAACCTGCTGGCACCTAGATAAAAATTGTCTACAAAATAATGTTTTTACGTGCATCTTGTTCTAAAATGCACTTATAGTTAAATAAACTGAGTATAACACATGACAGCCTGCCTAGATAGTTCCCACTTTCTATTTCTATAATAAAAACAAGTCCCTAATTGGACAATGCACCATGACTCTCAGCTGAAGACCTGACACATCATGTACATGTGCATTTCCCCAAGATGTGTAGAAAAGGACATGCAGTAGCAACATTTTTTGGTTATATCTATATTGAACTATTGTTACATGCTGTAGGTGGGTCTATCTTTAAAGACTGAAAACTACAGCTGCTTCAGAATGCTGCTGCCAGGTTGTTGACAAGGATCCATTGTTCAAAGCATGTGATTCTGCAGCTATTTAATCTGCAGTGACTCCTGGTATGTTTATGAGTTCAATTCAAAGTGGTTGCTGTCACCATTGTGGTTTGTTTCCGGGGTATTTGAAGGACTACCTGTTCGCACTTGATTCTGCCTGCCGGTTAAGGTTTGAGGAAGATCTGCTCTGTATTTTCACCACTATCTAAATTGTGATTAGTGAATACACATGTTTTATGTTGTGGCTTTGATGATGTCAGTCACATCCAGATAATTTAGTGAAGATGATTAAAGAACAGAACTTTAAAGCTTTCCAGAGCCATTTGAGAAATAAACTTGCATTCAAGAATTAGAAAGAAGAAAGAGATTCGGAAACCAGGAGAGAGAGAGAATTGCATATAGTATGAAATTGCCATAAAAATGCAAGGTAGCAATAGGTAATACATCAAATAATGTATAAGTAAATGTATTTACTTAAGAATTATAAAATACAGAACTATTTAAGGTTAACCAGTTCACCTTTTTAAAAAGAACGAAAGTACTTTTTCTGAAGAAAAATACAGAATTTCTGAAGTTATTTTGAAGACTCTGAGAACTTATTGTAAAATGCTAGAATGCTAGAAACACCACTAGAGGTGTTTTTGGAGTTTATCTGGGGGAGGGAGAAAGAAAGTTGAGTCACGTTCAAGGAAAAAACTCCAGCTGTAATGTCCTGCTACTGTCTATGTTGCACCTTTATGCAATAAATTGTGGCTTAGAATAAGGCTGCATACACACGAGAATTTACTCAATGAAGATTGAGTACATGTTTTTTCTAGGTAGTCCATACACAATCTAGATCCTTTGTATATTTTTTGCCCCTGAAAAGTGCTTATTGAGAAACTGGTTTCATTCCAAGAACAAAAGCGCATTGTGGATTGATTCTGCATTACCTCACAGTGTGTTCATTTGGAAAGAGAGATCTAAGTAGTCCCAGCAGTGTGTCCACATCTGCCCAATGACATTGTGAGTGGGCATATACCAATAATCGTCCACCCGGGGCATGTGCAGGGAGGAAAAATGTGCAGATAACCTAATTAAGGGGAGGGTTTTCAAATATGTATCAAGTAACTACACCCATTCTTGTGGACAGCAGGATCTATAATCCATCTAGATTGAAAGCAGGATGTTGAGGACAAGCACAAGGGATTATTCTGGAGTGAGAAAAACAACATTTTTGTGCTATTAACAGGTTTGTGTGTACACAGCCTGGACACTCTAAGGCGGAATCTGTTACTGACTTTGCCAGCCATTTAGGATGCAAAAGGCTGACACTTCCACACAGCTGCTTTGAGCTGTTTATACACTGTGAAAATGGGCTCTGTAACAACTGCTAGTGTGCAACCTCTGGCCTTCAAACAACAGACTTTTATCCACATAGATGGGCAATGATGTAATTTGAGACAATTCACAAAACCCTAAGCTACTCTGTGGGACAATGGGAGCTTTTCATTCCTGTTCTTCATTTAGCGTGTATGAGCCATTCTGGTCAATTTGCAGTTGTGGACTATGTCAATCTTTATTTCTACCAAGCAGTATTCCAAAGGCTTGTTAAACTGATTTTTACCCTAGACAAGTATAAACTTGTTTCTTTGGAAATATGTCCTATTGATATAAATGGAACACGCTCCCCCTAAACAGTTCGTCGTAACAGTCATCAACTCAGTCCTAAATATATATATATAAACTGGTCAAATCCCACAAGAGATATTTGCATGCAGAATGAAGCCTCTTCATGCACAGCTGATCAGAATGGAGACACATATCCACATTGCAGTGTTCAGTTGGGGCCCAATGAATTGCATGGATGGTACTTTGAATATGCAGTGTAGATACAGCTAGAAAGCAAGAGAAAAGTTTTCCTGACATATATTTGCATATCTCTCAGTGTGTGCAACTAGACCACCAGCTAAAGTGGACAGTGCTTAGATATTATAAGTATGTGTGAAGTATGCATCATGTCACCTTTTAACTGCTTTGGCAAATTGCTGCCTGCCAGGACTGGCCCACCCATTAGGCAAGGTGAGGTGAGGCAGCTGCCTCTGGCAGGAGGATCCACAGCAGCAAAAGATCCGGCCTCTAAGGAATGCATTACCTGCTGGTGGTGGTGGTGCTGCAGAAAATATGATTGTGGCTTGCTCCTGGAAGGCTAGATCTGCCCCACTGCTGCCTCTGCAGCCTAAAACATATAGTCTGCCTTGTGCTCTGGCTCCTCCTCCCAAGCTTGCAAACCATTCCTCCCTGTTCGCTTACAACAGGCAAACTCTAATCCAAAACCAAAACTACTGGTCTTCTGTTTTACTAAACGTAAAGGTAAAGGGACCCCTGACCATTAGGTCCAGTCGTGACCAACTCTGGGGTTGCGGCACTCATCTCGCTTTATAGGCCGAGGGAGCCGGTGTACAGCTTCCGGGTCATGTGACCAACATGACTAAGCCGCTTCTGGTTACCCAGAGCAGCGCACGGAAACACCGTTTACCTTCCCGCCGGAGCGGTACCTATATATCTACTTACACTTTTGATGTGCTTTCGAGCTGCTAGGTTGGCAGGAGCAGCTCACCCCGTCATGGGGATTTGAACTGCTGACCTTCTGATCAGCAAGTCCTAGGCTCTGTGGTTTAACCCACAGCGCCACCCACGTCTGTCTTACTAACTATCCTCCATTTGCAGCTGCCACAGTCTTTGCTTTGCTGGTGGCCAATCTCGACAGGTCATGACTTTGTCTTTATTTCTTAATGGCTTATCTCTAAGTGATTCCCTGGTCAGGAAAAAAAGTTTAGCCTGTGTTTCTGCACCGCTAAATAAAACACCTGGCACCTTCTCTTAATACTTCAAGTATTGGTTAAACCCTAACATTTACTAAACTTAGGAAGCATGGGTGTCCTGCACCTACAAACTCTGGCACCCAAACCTATAACAATACTTAAGCCAGAGGTTGGGAGCCTCAGGTGCAAGAGCTGAATGTGACTCTACAGGCCCCCCATCTGACCCTTGGAACTCTTTCCCAGCCATACATATCATACCCTAAGTGTTTTTGTCTGGCTGGAATGTGTCCTTGAACTCTGAGCATGATTATTGCTTGCCAGCCCCTTCTGCCCCTTGCCTGAGGACAGAAGAGATGTGTAGAAATTAGCCTACAGTACAGATGTAAAATTAACACTTGTTGCTTTTACCATTGGCATGTGGTTGTCAGTTGCTCAGAAGGGAATGTGACATTGGGACTGAAAGACATTCCCCACCTCTGACCTAAGTAGTCATTAAAGGCCTCCAAATTCAGAGTTCTATTAACAGTGTAAAACGGACCCTTTGTTTCCTGCAGTACCCTGTGGGCTTCTGAATGACCACCTTGTGATTATGAATCAGTTGAGCAGTTTTGGAGTCTTTCACCAGAAAGAGACAGGTGACACATGCTTATTTTAATGAATGGTACCAAAAAACTTCCTCTAATGTTTACTATCTGTATCTAAACTTTTGTGCAGAATTAATAATTCAAAGTTGTTTTTCTCCCACGCACATTTGAGCATCGTCTCCTTTGTCATTACAACATCCTCAAGCAATGAAGCAATGAAGATCTCAGCAATGCTGAATTATGTATGACTGATTGATTCGCGGGCTGCAGTAAGCAGCTGTAACGCAAATAATGTCTGGTGTCAAAACAGTTAAAGTGATGCTATTGATCTGAGTGGGATACTGGACATTCCTGCAGTTCTGATAGATTCCTCCAATGGGTTGTCACTTGCATAGGGGGAAGTGGAGGCTAGATATGGACATAGTGCATTGATCAGAAAACATTTGTAACACATTGATTAAGAAAGAACACTATAGGAAATAAATGGTGCTTGGGGGAAATTAGTTTGTGCACTGCAGCTTCATATGAATTCCGGGGAGGATGTTTGGATCCAGAGGTAACTCTGGCCCCATGGCTTAATTGGGGCTGTAACTGTTCTTTTGCACACAGAGAAACTGAATATTTAGGAAACAGCAAATGACCGAGAGCAAGAAAACAAATGAATATTCAAAGAAACTGCCAAAGGTTGAACTATCTACTATGAAAAATGTTATCCAAAGCAGTGGGTGATCTATAGTTATGGTCTTACATTCATTTAAGAACAAAGAAAAGAGATTGCACCCATTGTGGGGTGGAATGCAACAGGCAAATCCAGTGTATCTTTACAAAGGGGGAAATAGTTAATCAGAGCTACAATTCCCAGTACCCTTAACAAACTACAGTCCCCAGGAATCTTTGGAGAGGGGATGTGCTTTAAAAGTATAATGTGTACCTTGTCAAAAACTGTATCAATTCTAAACACACCATTTGTATAGGAGCTGGGGCTGCAAGTGCAGTTGGAGTCAAGTCGATGGAAGAATCCAGTAATCACATGCTGAGAATAATGGATTAAATGATGCCTTACAAGATTGTTTTGAAGGCAGCCAAGATTGAATTGGGATGGGGAGAGATGGAGGTCAAATGTAATTTCTCATTCAGGTCTGAAGTTGTGAGGGTTAAAGACAGGCTCCCAAGGGGATAGTTTGAGCCAGTTCATTTGCTGGTGGGAGTTGTTTCTAACATGGATTGTACTGTATTGAAATGTGTTTCAAAGTCAATAATAAATAAGATTAAAGTATCAGTGAAAATAAATGAAAGAAAGCTATCATCTATTTAATTAACCAGTTGACTCCCAAATAGAGAGAAATGTGTTCCATCTGCATTTTGAAGGGGACCAATCTGATTCACCAGTCCAAGCATTATATGCAGGTCACCCACTCGCTGGATCATCATCTTCCAAAGCAACTACTCTATTCCAAACTTAAAAATAGAAAGCGTAATGCTGGTGGTCAACAAAAGAGGTTTAAAGACTGTCTCAAGGCAAATCTAAAAAAAATAGTATAAACACTGACAATTGGGAAACACTGGCCTGCGAGCGCTCCAGCTGGAGAACAGCCTTTACCAAAGGTATCATGGGCTTTGAAGACACTTGAACTCAGGACGCAAGGGAGAAACGTGCTAAGAGGAAGGCACGCTTGGCAAATCCACACCGTGATCAACTCCCGTCCGGAAACCAATGTCCCCACTGTGGAAGGACATGTGGATTGGCCTCCACAGTGACTTACAGACTCATTGTTAAAACTGTGTTTATGGAAGACAATCTTACTCGGCTACGAGTGATTGCCAGAGAAGAAAGAAGTATATGCAGGTCAACTATGGAACGGATTGCAAACTTCCTTGTGTGTGTTTCATAAGGGAAATGTATTGAAAGGCATAGAAAAATGTGTATTTTAGGGAAATATTATGTACAAAATGCGAACTTCAAGGAAATGTTTATATAACTTAATTGTGGGGGTTCTATGCATTTTTTTAAGAATTAGTTTTTATTGGGGGTTTTGTGTTACAAAGCAAACAGATCAACAGGGAATGGTACATCTATGGGGGGTTCTATGCTTGTAAAAAACTGCAAAATTGGGAGAAAACAGAGTTGTTGTTAGAATTTATATACTGCCCTATACCTGCAGGAGTGACAAGGAATGGAACCATATAGACTGAGTAATCAATTCCTACACACAAAATATCCACCCTGTCAAAGGGGGGGAAAATCACAACTAAGTAAAATAATTGCAAGAGGAATTAGAACATTGTGAACTTGTAAATATTTGCAGTGCAATCCTATGCATATTTACACAAAAGCAAGTCCAGCGAGTTTCATAGGGTTTACTCACAACTGAGTGTACACAGGATTTTAAAGTTTAGTTGAAAAACCAAGCTTGAAGAATAGGATGAATTATGTGTATTATACCAAATTAAGTGTGCAGTTTTGTAACTAGAAGAATACAGTGGTACCTCGGTTTAAGAACAGCCCTGTTTACGAACGATTCAATTTACGAACTCAGCAAAAGCGGGAGGCCTCATTAGGGAAAGTGCACCTCGGTTTAAGAACGGTTTCAGTTTAAGAATGGACTTCCGGAACGGATTGAGTTTGTAAACCAAGGTACCACTGTATACTTGTTTCTTGGCAAGGATTTAACAATGTCAAATCAAAGGAATCCATTGTGGGAAAAGACAGAAAGGCAGCAGGGGAGCCCAGGAGCTGCAGCCCCCCACATCTATCTTATTATGGGGTGGGTGGGTTAGGAGACGAGCATGGCTGGCTGCCATGATGCTCTCTTTATGGCTCAGCTGGAACAGGCAAAGACTGGGCCAGAAGCAAAACACCAGGGTGAAGACTTTTGTAGCCCCTCAGTGTCCCATCACTAAGTAGGCTGAAAGCCAAGGGATGTCGGATGGTTTGGAACACCACAAGCAGTGTGTCAAGGGTGGAGGAAGCAGACAGGAGAGTGAAAGTAAAGGAGCTTGTTTGAGGAGAATTGGGACAAAAGGTATGGGGGAACGTGTGCAAGTGGAACAGGGATAACTAGATTAGAAGCCTCTCACCACAAGAGACAGGGGGAGAGTGGAAGGACAGTAAATAACTGACTGCTGCTATGTAAGATAGGCCTTGGTGGCAGGCCAGAGGGGTGTGTGTGTGTCTTGTAAAGAAACCTACCAATCTATGATGTCTGCTGATAAACTGGGCTTTGAACTCCTTCAAGAAATAAGCACTCACCAGTTGAACACTGAAGAAAGGGAATCTGCTGACATTCTGAAGGCTTTCTTTACTAAATTTTGATATTTTTTTTAAAAAGATCTATGTGACGTTCTTAGTCCTCCTACCCCCCTGAAGTGCTGTATAAATAACAGAATCATAGTCATCTAGTACTAACCCATTCTGTTTATATGTTCCGTTTGATTGGCAGAGCTTTAAGTTTTCCATAGAATATTATCTGTTTTTAAAAAAGATAAAAAGTCCTTGTAGTTATGCTGATTCTCAGAGCTGTTTGCTAAATCTGAAGACATAAAATAAAACAATGCCAAAGATGAAATATGTGCCCAGCTCTAACATGTCGATTTAGTGTATTGTGCAGAAGACTGTAGTATAGCTCATGACTTTATAAAGAGCCCTCAGATATTTTAAGAATGAAAGGAACTATGCAGTCAAACCTATATTTTCTTCATTGCCTTGGATGCCAGGGTTTGTCCATAGTAAGCTGTGGCTTTGCTAGTATAGCTTGTTGTGGTTTCTGAAGAGTATGTTCTGTACATCTAAATCTAGAATTTCTCTTTGACTGTACTTATTTTAACTATAGCTCTTCAGACAAAACACAGCAGCTTTCTTTATCACAGAGCCCAGACAGAACGAAGGGTAGCTAGCAGCTAGGAAGGTTATCTTTTTTATGATTGCAGCAGATGTTCAGCCTGTGTGAGTGTCTGGAGGCAGTTGGAGGATGGATGGGGCTAACAGATTGAGGTTGAATCCTGACAAGACAGAAGTACTGTTTTGGGGGGACAGGAGGCAGGTGGGTGTGGAGGACTCCATGGTCCTGTATGGGGTAACTGTGCAGGTAACTGTGCCCCTGAAGGACCAAGTGCGCAGCCTGTGAGTCATTTTGGACTCAACAGCTGTCCATGGAGGTGCAGGTCAATTCTGTGTCCAGGGCAACTGTCTACCAGCTCCATCTGGTATGCAGGCTGAGACCCTACCTGCCTGCGGACTGTCTCACCAGAGTGGTGCATGCTCTGGTTATCTCTCTATGTGGGGCTACCTTTGAAGGTAACCCGAAAACTAATCCAGAATGTGGCAGCTAGACTGCTGAGACCACATAACATTGGTCTCAAAAGACCTACATTGGCTCCTAGTATGTTTCCAAGCACAATTCAAAGTGTTGGTGCTGACCTTTAAAGCCCTAAACGGCCTCGGTCCAGTATACCTGAAGGAACGTCTCAAACCCCATCGCTTCTCCGCCATGGAATCTCCTCAGCCCATTCTCCCCCTCACTTTACCTTGCTCTGGTAATGTCAGAGCAAGCGCTGTGAATTGGGCCCAGGAACAAACAGTCGGACAAATATAATTTATTTGTGGTCCACTGGTTGCAAATGAAAAGTTTCAGAATGTAAAATGCATGAGATTTTCAAAAGAGGGGGGAAACCCAGAAAGCAAGAAGATTGTCTAAAGGAAATTACAATATTTAGACGTTTTGAAACCTGCTTAGTAAATTCAACTTGCTCAAACTTATTAGAGCCCTCTAATAAAATGACCAACTGAGACTCTGACCACCATCCTGTGATGGCATCTGACCATCCCTTTATTTAAAAAGAACACGTGACACAGATTAAGATACTCCCAAAACATTTTCCCCTACTTTTTCCACCTCGTGCAGAATTCTATAAACCGCTATTACGTTTTCACCCACTTTCACCCACTCTTCACAGTCCCTTTTTGGTTTTACTACCCTAAACAAAACAGCGTCATCAGCAAACTTGGCTGCCTCTCTGCTCACACCTACCTCCACATAATTTACAGACATATTAAAAACAATGGTATCATCCCAGATCTTTGAGGAATCCCACTTCCACTGTGAGAATTGTCCATTTATTATTGTTCCCAGTTTTCTGTTATTTGGTTACTGAGCCATAAGAGAACCTTTCTTCTCATCCCATAACTACTAAGTTTAATCAGGAGCCTTTGGTGAGGGGACTTTGAGTAAAAAGAAAAGAAAAAAGTCCAAGGAGTTCTGAGTAAATATGTATAATAGGGCGGCAGCAGATGGAATGGTGGGGTGGAGGCAGCTACCTCACCTCCTGGCAGGTGAGCCGCTGATGCTTACTGGGAGGTTCACAGTGGTGGCAAGGTTGGTGCAGTGCAAAGAAGAAGAAGAAGAAGAAGAAGAGGAAGAGGAGGAGGAGGAGGAGGAGAAGAAGGAGTTTGGATTTGATATCCTGCTTTATCACTACCAGAAGGAGTCTCAAAGCGGCTAACATTCTCCTTTCCCTTTCTCCCCCACAACAAACACTCTGTGAGGTGAGTGGGGCTGAGAGATTTCAGAGAAGTGTGACTAGCCCAAGGTCACCCAGCAGCTGCATGTGGAGGAGCGGAGACGTGAACCCAGTTCACCAGATTACGCGTCTACCGCTCTTAACCACTACACCACACTGGCTCTCAAAGGTGCCAGCAAAGTCAATCCAGTGCTCCTGCCAGTGTCATATGCACTGTGCCACCCTCCACAATATCTTGCCCTTCTCCCTCCTGGTAAGCAGCAGCAACTCACCTGCTAGGAGGTCAGGTATACATCTCCAAGCCACCATCCTGTCCACCACTGTGGACACAGTATTCATATTGATCACATTATTCATATTGTGGAAATAAGACATTTTGGGTGTAGAGCCGACGTGTTTGGCTATCGCTAGGACCTTGGTGTGTAGCTGCTAAGAGGTTCTGTTCATGGACATTCTAGGATGCTCCTGTTAGAGTGACTCGCGAGGTAAAGGTGGGGAGAGAGAAAAGGAACTCTACAATTGGCTTCTTTCTCCTTTTCTTTACAACTCTGTCAGCCTCCGATAAAAGCTGGCTCCCGGCAAGTATGAAATCAAGCCTTTGACTTCAGATGCGAAAGAATTTAGAAGGCCCTGCCCCCCCCTGCCATGACTCAGAGCTTTCCAACTGAAATAATGTTTCCCAGCTGGCCAGGAACTTTGGGAAGGCGGCATCATTTTACCCTCTGCTTCAGAGACATGTCATGGACGGCAAAAACCCCACCAACATCCGAATGGCAGATTTATGATTCTATAGAACTTCAAGCACAACCGATGGTGAAACGGGATCCTTCAAACAGCTTTTGAGTAAGAAGAACTGGATCCAGTGGACTGAAGTGAAAGCTGAAGAGGTAAAATAAACGAGTCAGAAGTGTCTGTGTCCCTGAGTCTATGGGCTGATTCCCATGGAACATTTTTGTACACTTTGCCGTGGTGTGCACAAGGATGCACACATTTTTATGTACACAAATATAATGTGGGAATCAGCTCTATGACTACCCTGGATATACCTTTCTCGGGCTGCTGAGCAGTTTCCTACATCCAAGGCCCCCAGGCTTTCTTCGTTCCTGGGTCACAATGAGGGTCATTTTCTGGGTAGAACACGGGAACAGAGTTATTGTTATAGTGCTGGAGACGCAAAAGGAGCTTTCTCACAATGTCAGGATATTTTTCTGACAAGTCACTTCGTTCCTTGGGATCATTAACAATATCATAGAGCCAAAGTTTCTTTGTTGGAGGGTCTGAAGACAGAGCCTCTGACTCATCAAATAAAGATGGCGGTGGAAACCAGTGGGAGCAACCTATAAACAGGAACAGAGCAGATTAGAAGTTAGTTGGGACAGCATTAGCCTCTTAATTTGTTTCCAGCTTGTTCACAGATCTGACTTGTTCAATTTCAGAGAAGTGGAATTGAACTTGCGATGTGGAATTTGTTTTTTTTCCTACAGAGATTTGCCAGCTGACCAACAGAATACCCAGAAGATGAACTAGATGTTAGTAGGAAGAAGAGTTCCTAATATAAACGGTATGAAGCTCAGTCTGCAGTAGAGCTATTTGGCTGAGGTTTGTTGTTCTTTTCTTGGTTTTGACACCACTGCCCTCAACTCCTTTCTTATTGTACCTTTTGCACCTTTACATATTTTTTTATAACGAACATTCAATGATCAGCAGGTGAACTTTGAGCAACAAGACACACACAAGCGGACAAACAGTGCCATCCTAGAAACAAGATAAGAGATTAATCTGCAAGAACACTGATGGACATATAGGAAATTATAGTGCCAGCTGGATGCCTCAACTGGAAAGCTGGGATGCCTGCCATTGAGTGAGCTTTCTAGCAGGTGTGCCTCTTGCTCCTTCAAGCGACAGATCTGAATACAATGCTTCATATTATGTCAAAACAGATAGTGCATGTGGGAATCTTAGCACACTTTAAACACATAAGTTACTTTTTCAGGCAGAACAGCCTAAACTGGTCATCTTCCCCACCTCTGTAAGCTGCCCAGGAGGAAATGTCTATTGATGGGTGGCCATACACATTTAACAAACCAACCAACCAGCCTTACTTTAAGGCTGAAGAGGAGGGAGTTCTTATGATCATTATTAGTCAGTTCTTTCTTACACCTCTGGAGCATCAATTGCTACCAAAACCAGTATTCACAAATTTAATACAGCAGACACCAGGAAGTGCCATTATCTGGAACATGCAAAAGGGAGGAATCCCATAACAAGTTACCTGGATTGCCTGTTAGTAGTTTCCATTTTCCATGTCGAATTGCAGCATGTATGGAGGTATTGAAAATTGAATCTTCCCAGGAAAAATCATTACTCTGTGATGAAGTTCTGTTGCTGATACCTTCACCTAAGATCAAATAGGACATGAGTATTATATCCATTGTGAAATTATATTGTTTGTGTGCTGAATAGGTAAAAAGGTAAAGGACCCCTGGACGGTTAAGTCCAGTCAAAGGCAACTATAGGGTTGTGGCGCTCATCTCACTTTCAGGCCGAGGCAGCTGGCATTTGTCCACAGACAGCTTTCTGGGTCATGTGGCCAGCATGACTAAACCACTTCTGGTGCAACGGAGGACCGTAACGAGTGCCAGAGTGCAATGAAACTTATTATGCATTTTAAAGAAATACTTATAATTATAAAACACTTATGGTGAAGAGAGAGGAATCATTTGTTAGAGCTGTGGAGATAGCTAGGAAGTGTAACAATAACATTCCATACAAATATAGCCTTCTTTCCCCATGGTCAACATGTGAAAATAACAGTTCGGTAAGTTTGCAGATAGTAGGTGTAGCTGGGGGCATACTGGGCGCCACACTGTGGGGGGTGGCACTTACCACGGGCCGGCAGTGCACCCGAGCCACACATCTCTCCTGGGAGTGGCATGGTGGCTCGGGAGCCTGAAGGCTCCATGCTGCCCCAAACTGGCTAGGTGGGGTTTGCATCCACCTGCCACCACCCTACAGCTGAGGGGGAGGTGGTGGGCGGACTCCATAGAGGCTCTGCTCAGTGCCCCCTGCCCTGGCTTGCCCCACCCCTGGGTAAAAGGACACACGTCACCCCTGGCACCCGGGTGGCTAGCTATGCTGCTTCCAAAGATACCACCAGTGCTTTTTTTCTTAAAAAAACAAAATGTTTAGGGGTACTCTCATTTTGACTCAAGAAAACCACCATTTTATAGTTCATGCATGTGAGGTGCTTAAATATAACATAAAAAGGTGAGAAGTATCCCCAAAGCATAAGGCGTTTCTGGCAAGAGTGGTGGCTGATTGAGCATTTGACTTGACAGACGATAGATCTGTCATGAAATCATGTAATTTTAAAGTATTGCATCTGTGTTGATTATTTAAAGGCCATTTGTATATATTTACATGTTTAGATTTTGGTTTCTTCTTTTACAGTGTTATTGTGAAGGCAAAATTTTGAGTGCTTCCAATATGATAAAAATATCAGTTCTAAATTAAAATTACTTTATAGGAAGCAATCTGTCTGTGTAGGGTACATGCATAAGTGAAGGGCGTGTAGATAGATGACAGCAGCAGAGAAGGCCCCCTCTTTAGGATGGAGTAGGAGGATTCAGAAAAGCCTTGTCTGTGTAGGCAGACTCATCTTGGCCTTTATTCCAGCAGAACAGAAAGCATGCCTGATTGTCAGCGACGTGTGAGGCCTGAGAACACAGTGCAGCCTTTAATTTGGCCCTGCCAATAATGTAAATATTATAATGAACATGTGTTCCCAAGGCTCCAGCCTAATGAGATGGATGCAACCTGGGCTAGCCACAGTCCTAAGAATCTGCTAGAAAAAGGCACACACCAGCCACAGTTTATACACTGCTGAGTAACCATATTCTTTCCATATTCTTTGAGCACATTGAGTTTGCTACTGTTTTTAATTTTTATTACTACAATTGTTTTATCATTATGTTATTATTATTTTAGGAATGTTTCTGTCCTCTCTTTCCAGTTCACAAACTGAACCACTCCAAGTGTCTTATGAAGCAAAAGTAAAAATAATAAAAAATAATAATGCCTACACACTATTACAATAAAAGATGCAGATAAAAAGCACCACAAATCAGTCGACCTATAAAAATGAAGTACAGTGGTGCCTCGGGTTAAGTACATAATTCGTTCCGGAGGTCCGTTCTTAACCTGAAACTGTTCTTAACCTGAAGCACCACCTTAGCTAATGGGGCCTCCTGCTGCCGCCGCGCTGCCGGAGCACGATTTCTGTTCTCATCCTGAAGCAAAGTTCTTAACCCAAGGTAATATTTCTGAGTTAGTGGAGTCTGTAACCTGAAGCATATGTAACGTGAGGTACCACTGTAAATCACCAGAAAACAAATATCCAGCTTCTGGGACAAAGACCAGCCTAAATAAAAATGTTATATACCATCAAACAGGGAGAAAGTATGGGTTTCCCATGATATGATGCTTCAGAGAGTGAGAGAAAACGCTCTCCCATGTCCCTGCCTACTATACCTTAGGTGTAGGGTGAAGAATGCATAAAAGTGCCTCTCTTAATAACTTTTGAGTCCAGGCAGCAGCATCTAGGAGGAAATAGTCCTTCAGGTATTCTGGTCCTAAGCTGTGTCAGGCTTGAAAGTTATATAAGTGCACTTGAAAGTGCTCACCCCAAACACCTCCACACAGATTCTCTCAGTAAGCCATACAACAGCAGTGCATCATAGGTCATTGTTATTATCATCCTGTACTGCGGTTGGAGGACTGACAAAGAGAATGGGTTGTTTGCCTGAGGCTAGCAGAGGGTGAGTTGAGGTTTCCTCTTTCTGTCTGACAATAGGGAATTCATCCGCACCTTTAATGATATGTGCAGCGTTTTATTAGGTGGTGAGTGAAGTCATTTATGAAGGCAAGCTCCTTTTTAAGAAGCACTGATGATGAAACATTTCCATGAGATTTGATATGCTCTTTTAGAACAGCCACTTTCCCACACTGTTTATAAGTGTAAAATAAAGTCAGTCCAGCCCACTCTAAACTTCCAGGGGTTAAACTGTGCTGGTTTATGTTTTTCCTTGATCTCTGTAAATTTAATTACACTTTTAACAGTTTTCTTGCTCTACTTTCAACATGGAACAAGAATGAAAGGAAAAGTCTGCCAGACACACACTGAATTAGAAAATCGTTGAGGTAAAGGCCTGCACATGGTATTTATTATCTAGGCTGGAAAATTCAAATCTTTCATCATTTTGTGTGTACATTCCATGTGACTCGTTCCAAATTGATCCAAACTTTTGATTTTCAATTTATAAAAGCAAACATCACGGGCAATATATTGCAATGATAATTTATATGTAAAAGGTTTCAGAACAGACAATATTTGTTTTGTGTGGAAGTATAAGGCAGAGAGAGAAATACATACAAACCAGAGTTTCAGCCTATTTATCTAAATAACTGAATTAAAAATCCTAAAGCTTTCAGCCTAACTTTTCACCCCCAAAGTCTAAGTAAAGGTAACTATAGGCAACCCCCAATTTGTGCGAGGGCTGTTTTCCAGGTCCTCGCACGTGACAGCAGAGCATGTCTAAGCCAGCTCCACCGCCTTTTCTGGTCATTTCCAGGTCATCACAATGCATGAGGTCACGTATCAATTGGTTACCCTGCCTTGACTCTCCCATAATTTCTTAAGAAGAGCTCAGCTGTGTCAGAGCTGGAGTCAGGCATAAAGGTAAAGGGACCCCTGACCATTAGGTCCAGTCGTGACCGACTCTGGGGTTGTGGTGCTCAACTCACTTTATTGGCCGAGGGAGCCGGCGTACAGCTTCCAGGTCATGTGGCCAGCATGACTAAGCCGCTTCTGGCAAACCAGAGCAGCACATGGAAACACCGTTTACCTTCCCACCGGAGCAGTACCTATTTATCTACTTGCACTTTGACATGCTTTCGAACTGCTAGGTTGGCAAGAGCAGGGACCGAGCAACGGGAGCTCACCCCATTGCGGGGATTCGGACTGCCAACCTTCTGATCAGCAAGCCCTAGGCTCAGTGGTTTAACCCACAGTGCCACCCATGTCCCTGGAGTCAGGCATAGGTCAGCAATAAAACAATAAACCACCCGAGGCCAATGAAATTATCTCTTTATTTAAGGAAACAAACCACAGCTCAGTCCTAGTAGTCTCAGCAACTCTTTCCAGGAGGTCTTGCCCCCAATGAAGCAATTGTGACAAATGAAGGTCTCCACCTCCACAGTGCCCATTACAAATCCTCCTCTCCGGGATCTTTCCCAAGCAGTTGCAAACTGAATCTGCACACTCTGCTCTGCTCATTTCGGTTATCTGCGTGTTCTAGGAGATTCAAGGGGGAGGGGAGCTGGTTGCAGCAGGAGGGGAAGACTGCCTCTCTGTCTCCTGGCCCCACGGCTCTCCAGTCCCTGCTTCTGCTTCTGCTTCTGCTTCTGCCTCTGAGTCTGAACTGTTCTTGGCCGCAGCCTCTTCCTGTTACCTCTTCAGCTTCTGACACCTTCTCCTCCCAGTCTGCTCCTTTTCCCATTCATTGTCGTCAGAGATATGCTGCCTCTAAAACCTGGAGCTTCCATGTAGCCATAATTCCCTCTAATAGTGATCCCAGGTCAAAACAAAAAAAAATCCTTCCAGTAGCACCTTAAAGACCAACTACGTTAGTTCTTGGTATGAGCTTTCGTGTGCATGCACACTTCTTCAGTGATCCCAGGTGTTTGAATGCTGGTCAGTTTTGAAGCAAAAGGGGCCACCTCAAAATAGCTAGGGGTTTCTACATACCGTATTTTTCGCTCCATAAGGCACACCTGACCATAAGGCACACCTAGTTTTTAGAGGGGGAAATCAAGAAAAAAATATTATCCCCCCCCCCCCAGCCCCAAAGAGCAAAGAAGCCGGGAGAGGCTGCGCGCAGCTATGGCAATTCCCCCACCTCCCGCAAAAGCCCACAGGAGCCGCACACCCTTTAAGGAGCGCACCCTTAAAGGAGCGTGCAGCTCCTGCGGGCTTTTCTACGAGGAGGGAGAAGGGACTGACTGGCCGCGTCAATCCCTTCTCCCTCCTGGGGAAAAGCCTGCAAGAGCCGTGCTTAGCTTGTGTGTGGCTCTTGGGGGCTTTTCCTGCCTGCCTCCCCCTGCATTCGCTCCATAAGACGCACACACATTTCCCCTTACTTTTTAGGAGGGAAAAAGTGTGTCTTATGGAGCGAAAAATACGGTACTTCAGAAACCCCCTTCCTCCTTCCTGAAAGTTCCCTCCCCTCTAAGAGGCCGCAGGGCATTCCTCTTAAAAAGTGGGGGGAGACATTTCCCTCTTGCCATGAAGAATTCCCAATGATAGACCTGTTTCCATAAATCTAATTTCATTCAAAATCCATCTAAGTCCATAGTCATCATCAGATCATGTAGCAGCAAGTCCCATCAATTTACTGTAGGAAGTGTGAAAAAGTACTTCTTTTGGTTGGTTTGGAATCACTCCACATTCATCTCCACTGGGTGACTTGAGATTTTAGTATTATGAGGAAGATCTCGGTCTTTGACCCATTTTAACTGTCTTTTTTTCTAAATTTCAATTTCTTCATAAATGTTTATTATAAGCTCCTGTGTAGAGTTACTGTGTTTATATTAATGATTATATATTGCCGTGCCTATTGCTATTAATATGGCAAAAGCATGACAGTGCAAACATGAGAGTGTGCAGGTTCTAGGAGAGGAGTTTGGGGGGTTTTTTTATTATAAATGAATCAACCAAAATTATAAAGGGTCTGGAAGCCAAGCCTTAGGAAGAGCGGTTGAGAGAGTTGGGAATTTTTAGCTTGGGAAAGAAGAGACTAAGAGGAGATATGATAGCCACCTTCAAATATCCCAAGGGCTGTCACATGGAAGATGGAGCAAACTGGTTTTCTCCTGCTCCAGAGGGCAGGACCTGAACCAATGGATTCAAGTTACAAGAGAAGAGATTGTGACCAAACATCAGAAGAACCTTCTGACAGTAAGAGCTGTTTGACAGTGGAACAGACTCCCTTAGCAGGTTGTGAACTCTCCTTCCTTGGAGTTTTTAAAGCAGAGGTTGGGTGGACATATGTCACGGATGCTTTAGATGAGAGTCCTGCATTGCAGGAAGTTGGGGTCCCCTCCAACTCTACAATTCTATGATTCTATTAATCCCAAAGCAGTTTACAAGCAACATATAATACAGTGGACACTCGGGTTGCGAATGTGATCTGTGCGGGATGCACGTTCGCAACCCGCAGCGTCCGCAACCTGCAGTGTTACGTCTGCGCACGCACGGGTTGTGATTCAGCACTTCTGCGCATGCGCAAAGCATGATTTAGCGCTTCTGCGCATGTGCGACCGCCAAAACCTGGAAGTAATCAGTTCTGGTACTTCTGGGTTTTGGCGGTCCGCAACCCAAAAAACCACAACCTGAAGCGTCTGTAACCCAAGGTATGACTGTAATAGCATTATGGAACATAATAGGACATCACAAACACAGCATAAATTAACAAACATAAATGGCAAACAGATCATGGCAGCGTCACTTATCTCCAGTTATTTTGTTGATGTGCCACAGTGAGCTAAGCCATGGTTTGGTTTAACATGTTGTATAAATCCAGGTTCATAATTTAGCTCTTGCAGACAAACAAGGAACCATAAAACCAGGAGCCTAGATTCAGATGACACACTATGCCAAGCTAAAGCTTAGTTCAGTGCAGTGGGGCAGAAAAACAACCCAGGAAGAGTGAAGTGGCTATGAACTCCTCTTCAGTAGCCTGTGTGCACATGCATTCATGCTAAGCCATGGTTTGGTTTAGCATGATATGCAGACCAGGCCATCATGCATAAACAAGTATCTCCAATATTATTTTTTAAAAAAGAAGTCTTCTGAGTTTATGTTCTAATCTTTGATGATTCAAAGGTTAAATTGCAGAGAAGTAAAAACGTAACAGTGAATTAAGTTTTATACAACTGCAAAGGTAACACAGTTTTATAGAAGGCCCATTATTTATATTCCTCATGCTCATTCCCTCACTCCTTAAATAAAAGCTCCAGTAACCAGCGTCATTGGCAGAACCACAAAGAGATGAGATATAAATAGGCAGTAGATGCATTTTTAAAAAGGTCCAGGAAAACTAACCAAATACATTCACTCTTTAGTCTGTGATTAAAATGATGAGAGAGAGAACCATGCTGGAAAAGTTTTTTCCCCTCTCTCTCTCTGTATGGCAAGTGATCAAAGCGTACATAGCTTTGGTATAACACGGTATTTAGTGAAAGCCCAACCACAAAAGTTAAAGCATACTGTATTCCAGTGTATTTGTGGTGCGGACGGTACATTCTGGGGCCTGGTGGAGGAGACTGAAACCATGTAAACGTAATACTTAATTTGGAAGCAGACTCATGCCCAATCATTTATTCCACAATGCTTGTCATACGAGCTCAGTTTCCATAGGCAGCATATTTTGACTGCCACCCTTCGTTGACCATGAGCAAAAAAGAAAGTCTTTGCTCACAGTGTGGGAGATGGCATGCATTGTGACTGCTAATGTATTACAACCAACTAAGTAGGGTTATTCATCAGCAACCTCTGCTTCTCTTGCCGCCTGCTCTGCAGTCACAGCTATGGAACTGATCTGGCTAAGTCACAACACCCTAAGCAACCTGCACACTACACCCAGAGACATTTCAAAAAGCCTCTTAAAGAAAGGAATGTGCGATTTGGGACTGGACACAGTTACAGGTGAACAACTTAGTGTGCATTGTTGTGACTTGTGTGTGCTCCCACAGATGGGAAACTGGCAATGCATCCTATGCTGAGTGAAGGTTAAGGTTCTATTGAAAAGAAAACATACCGGTAATACTTTCCTGATAAAAGCAACAGTACATCTCTTATTTGCACACCAGTGAAGACTGCTACCTATTCAAGATCTTAGCTTAATCATCTCAACCCTTCTCATATGGGAAACCATTCTGTCCAATAGTTTAAAAATCCTATTACAGTCATACCTTGGAAGTTGAACAGAATCCGTTCCGGAAGTCCGTTCAACTTCCAAATCACAGCTTCTGATTGGCTGTAGGAAGCTCCTGCAGCCAGTCGGAAGCCCTGTCAGATGTTCAGCTTCTCAAAGAATGTTCAAAAACCAGAACACTCACTTCTGGTTTTCGATCGTTCGGGAGCCAAAACGTTCGACTCCCAAGGTATTCAGGAGCTGAGGTACAACTGTATTATCACTAGCATTATGTTGCAAGCTCAAATTCATATATTGTCATGAGCTGAAGCTTGGGCACATATTGTATAGAATGGTCTAAACATATCATAATAGGGGATCATAAAAGGAAATAAAGCAAACTTGCAGTTAGGCGGAAGTGAAGGATGAAAGAGAATGTGAAGGTAAAGATACAAACCTTTACTAGGGGTGCAGCAATAAAACTGCTAGCACATTTGCAAAGCTAAGCAGGTTTCAGATTGGTTGGAGGACTGTGTGTTGAGATTCCTTCATTGCAGAGGGTTAGACAAGATGACATTCAGAGTCCCTTCCAACTCTACAATTCTATGGTCTATGAAACACACAAACATCTAGGGACTATCTAGAACACACAAGTATATATGCAAGATACTTGGGGATAGCAGTCAAGGTTGCCATCGTTACCATGTTTGGAAAGCTAAGAACTGTATAAGCAGCATTGGGAAAGCAACTTTTGGGTGGCTTCTGGACCTGGACTGTGTTGGTTTACACCTGTGTTGGACTATCCATTACGACAGGATGACAGGTCACCTCTGTCAGTGGAATGCTGTGCTTTTGGAAAGCGCAGCAAACTACCATTTTGAATTCTGCTTATTTGCTTGCATGAAGCTATGTGTGTGCTTTCAATGAATCATTAAATTGCAACCCTGTTGATTTGTCTTGACGGTACCAACTAGGGCTGAGTAGAAGAATCTCTACCAGGAACCAGAGAAGGTAAAGTGGATAGGCATACCTCCACTCTAGACCTGGAGCCAAATACCCTAAGAATAAAATAAAATCCCACGAGAGAATTCTTATCTGACTAGTTCCAAAGCCAGTAAATGATGCCTGCTTCTTCATGCATGTTACATGTAGAATCACATGGGCATTGCTGAGGGCAGAACAAAAGTTTAAGAGCTCTCAGAGTGTATGGAAGATTTCTTCAGAAACTCCTAAGAAACTGCAAAGTTCATGGAAATAAATGCAGGCCTCAATATATGCATGATATATACAAAGGCACTCTAAGGCTTTAGCCACCCAAGGTTATTAAAAATGGGGATTTGTTATGCAGATTCTGAGTATAGTGAACAGAAAACGTAACTGTTTACATTTGTTATAACCCATATGAAAGAAAATGGATTTGGACCAGAAAAAAGGAGGAGTTACATTACTTTAAGAGGTGCTGCAGACCTTTAAGGAGGGCATGCCTATACCAGACTCTCAAGACACAGGCTTGCATTTATTCTCCCTTGCCTCAATAAACTTTTTTTTTAAAGCTCAAAGTATACATTTTGTTCCTTTGTGTATGGAAATATGACCAAAAGCAAGAGGTATGAACAGGATAAAAAAAAAATACATTGTTCCACTAGTTAATTAAAAACATTCAAATATGGTGCTCATTTAAGCTGCAGATAATGTAAACAAAAAGCCTTGCACGTACAAGCAGTGAGGAAGAGGCACAGCTAGCTTGAACTGGTTTATTTTCCAAGAGAAGAAAAAGAAGAGTTTGGATTTGATATCCCGCTTTATCACTACCCTAAGGAGTCTCAAGGGACGTGGGTGGCGCTGTGGGTTAAACCACAGAGCCTAGGATTTGCCGATCAGAAGGCTGGCGGTTCAAATCCCCACAATGGGGTGAGCTCCTGTTGCTCGGTCCCTGCTCCTGCCAACCTAGCAGTTCGAAAGCACGTCAAAGTGCTTCCAGCAGAAGGTAAACGGCGTTTCTGCTCTGGTTTGCCAGAAGTGGCTAAATCATGCTGGCCACATGACCCGGAAGCTGTATGCCGGCTTCCTCGGCCAATAAAGCGAGATGAGCGACGCAACCCCAGAGTCGGCCACAACTGGACCTAATGGTCAAAGGTAAAGGTAAACCCTTTACCTTTAAGGAGTCTCAAAGCAGCTAACAATCTCATTTTCCCTTCCTCCCCTGCAACAAACACTCTGTAAGATGAGTGAGGCTGAGAGACTTCAGAGAGAAGTGTGACTAGCCCAAGGTCACCCAGCAGTTGCATGTGGAGGAGCAGGGAATCAAACCCGGTTCACCGGATTACGAGTCCACTGCTCTTAACCACTACACCACACTGGCAGCCTGCTAACATATAAAAAGTAAAACATTTCATGAAGGATCTCTCTCAACCCCACACAGCCTCCAACACTGCATATTCCATGGAAGGAAAGCAGTCCCTTTGAGATACACAGCCTTTCTTTATGTCAGAGAAGACTCTGCAGGTGTTGCTGGACTACAGTTCCCACCATCCCCTGACCATTAGCCATTCTGGCTGGGGCTGATGGGAGTTGAAGTCCAACAGCATCTGAAGGGCCACAGCTCCCACATTCTATGTGGGCTACTTTACCAAATCTATTGGGGATGCAGTTCAAATGCTACAGTTCAAACGAACTGGCATTGCGTCAGAATTCTGCTCCACCTGGCCCAGTATTATCTGTTCTGATTGGTAATAAATCTCTACAGTTTTAAGCAGGTCCCCTCACATTCCTGCCAACTGCGATCCTCAGTGGTGAAAAACTAATGGACCTTCAGGTATTGTTGGGACTTCAACTTTTTGCAAACCTCCCCAATCATCATGGCTACTGAGTCAAGAGTGATGGGAGCTATCTGGCAGCATCCAGAGGACTAGAGGTCCTGTCCCCCCATTTCAACTGGAGGACTTGGAGGCAGAACCAAGGAATTTCTGCATATTAAGCATGCACTCTACCCCCACAGTCCTTACAAAGCCTCATAGGTATACCTACCTATAACCCAAGGAGAGACAAGAGGAACTTCTTGCTTTCATGGTCTTCACAAGGCCTTACAAGCAACTTGCTAGAAGCAAGCTATACATGAATGTTTATTGCATGGCTCGTTGTTTTGACTGGGTCACAGAAACCTTGTTAGTTTGACGCACAAGCTTTTTACAGATAAGGAAAGAACATTGGGATTTCATAGGAAAAGTCCTATGTTTTGGTGAAGACACTAAGTCTGTACAGCTCAGCGTGTTTTATACTTGCCATCCTTATCAGAATTTTCTTCTAAAAATGAGAAGTAGACCTTGTTAAACTAATCTTACGACTTGAAGTTCATCCCACAAAGTGGCCTTTCACTTTCACTTCGACACAGATCTCTTGCAGTAGATCCTTGTGGTTCCTTATCCAATTTGATGCCACACTTTATGACAGTCCCCCCCCCCTCCGCTGTTGCTCATTTTTAGCTAAGCCAAGTGTGTACTCAAAATAGTGGTTTCTAGTATCAATACCTTCTCCTGTATCTCTAACCACAAGTTGTAGAGGACCCCACTACCGCTGCAAAAGAGCCAACAGTCACCTCATTGTAGGCCATACACCAGGCCTACCACATTTTGCAACCTATCATATCAAAAATTTAAAAATACATATATCACCAACTATGTATTATAGCTTGCCAGGTGCCAGCTCCTCTCCCATTTCTTTGCAGTTTATGACAGCAAACCTAACAAGCTCTTCCTCCGTTGACTCACATAGCTGGTGGGCTGCCTCTAGATTTCTTAGCCACCTTTCCATAGCTCAAGGCATCACACATAAAGATCAAAACTGAAATAAAAGATCCACCAGAAACAACACAACACTCCCAATCTGTCGGGGTTGGGCTACAGAAAAGATCTGAAGGGAGCAAGGAATTGTGGAGCAAGCCAAAAGTCAGGAGCAAAGGGCAAACTAGGAGACAGGGATGGGGCAGTACTCAGGAAGACCTTGCTGCTCAAGCAAGGATCAGGTGGAGGAGGATGCCCTTTATGCTTCTTCCTACCCAGAAATATTTAGTGGACAGTCTGGGTGGGCAGAGCCAGTCCTCAAGGCTCTTCAGTACCTAGGCTGCCACCTGCAGTTCAGTGGTTCACCACATGGGGCAGCCACACACAGATCCCAACAGCTCTTGACAAAAGCATAGAAAAAATGGGATCTGACAGAACTGCCAAACCAAAGGAGAGAAGGCAACAATGCAGGGACAAGAAAGGAGAGCCAAGTACATGGGCTGAATAAATTATAATTAGCTACACATTAGAGGCTCTTTTTCCTCATTACAGTCAAGCTAAATGCCAAGTGAGTGAGGTGGAAACAGCCCCTTCTGAAACTTTCCAGCAAGGAGGAACTATTCATCTGAGGGCTAGTACCTATTGATAAGCCTTAACCTCCATGAAACTATCTAATCCTACAAGAACATATAAACCTGAATAGACGACCAGTTCTCAACATATGTTGTTCCTTAAGTCATATTCATATACAAAATACAATTCCCTCGTTTATATTTTAAAACTACACTTGGAAACAGAGGTTGGGGCAGTGTCAGCTAGTGGCCATTGTGGGGAAGGCAGAGAGGGTGGCAGTAGGTGGAGCCAGAGCCAATGGGAAGCTCTTCCTGGTTCCCTCCTCCATCCTTCTCCATGCTGAGGGAAACACAAAGATTAAGGAGCAGGAAGGTGGCCGCCATTACCACCCCCAGGACTGAATGTAAGACGGCAGGTGGGGGAGCTGGCCAAGGAAAGACTCAGGTTGGTGGTACAGTGCCCCATTTGCCTTTACAGATGAGCCTCCACTGGTTTGGGGGGAGCTGCAGTGCTCCATTTGGCCTTATAGACTAGTGTCCACTGGTTGGGGGTGGGGGTGGCAGGGCAAGGGGGCTCCCTCGGGGATCTAATTCATGAATAAACTGTGCTGCTATTGCTCCTAGAAAGCTGACTTCAAGGGCTTGCATCACGTTTCTTATGTCTGCCGAAATAGCCAAAAGACTAATGGATATTTAAATGAATGAATGAAGCTGTTTAAGACCTCTGCATCATACTTTCTTCTCTTCTCGAATACCAGTGGCCAAGGAGAAATGCCCCCAAAGAATGCTTTAAGACTCTTGGTCCCATGACTATTTTGGTTCCACGTTGTGTTTGCTGTCACAGACATCTCCAACAGAAATGCAGTTCTGCTGAAACATTTAAAAACTAAAAGGAAAGATTTTTTTTATAAAAACAAAAAACTTTGTGCTTGTAAAATAATTGCTTCCAGAATGTTTCCACTCATTAGTTCAAGATTTCAGTAGTGCTCTGCCAACAATGGTTTTCCTGTTCCAGTTACATCTGTACAAAAAAGATGGAATATTCATCCTTTATTCCTCCTTCTCGTATGTCAAATACATTTCTTAAAAGAAGTTTTAAAAACTTGAAGTAGACGAAGAGTCTACCCAGACATGCTGTTTCTGATGCAACACTGTCCACCTGTGGGACTGTACCACTCCAGAGCTTTGGAGTGGTGCAATCCTACAGGAGGATGTGCTAATGGATCACTCAACTTTAAAACATGGTGTCCTCTCAAAATTTACCTGCAATCGTAACATGACCACATCAGGGATAAAGCTTCTAGCTTAACCTCACCTTAAGATACTAGATTCAGGTAGGTTGCTGTGTTGGTCTGATGCAGTCAAAATAAATAAATAAATAAAAATTTGTCCAGTAGCACCTTAGAGACCAACTAAGTTTGTCCTGGGTATAAGCTTTCATGTGCATGAACACTTCTTCAGATACCTAGCTGAAGAAGTGTGCATGCACACGAAAGCTTATACCCAGAACAAACTTAGTTGGTCTCTAAGGTGCTACTGGACATTTTAAAAAATGTTTTATTTATCTTACCCTGAAATGTCAGCTTTCCAAGTACAGGAAAATGTTGACATGCTTACATGAATTTGGACGTGGCTTAGTTTTGTTAATAGGACTGTATCAGGTGCCCTTTTCAAATAGCTTTTGAATGTTGATTTCTATACTCGTCAGTAACACTGAGGTTCAGTCTCTGAAGTGAGAGCTAACAAAACTTTTAGAAGCAGAAATTAACCAGTCTGGGAAACACAACACTGCCGTCACTCCTGCCAGGGCACTGACTGCTCACCACACTGTCTTTGTAATGAACCCATTCTACAATGGAGAAAGCAGCAGGACCAGTACAGGGCCATTTCAGGCAGAATCCAGCTAGCACATCCCAACCGCACAAGGGTTTTTGCTTTCACAAAAGAACTCACCCCCAACTTTCCCCACATGTGCACAGTATCTTCCCTAAATCTGTTCTGGAGCATCGGGGGGAGGCCCAGAACAGATTTAGGGGGTCATATGGAAGAAGTGGGGGGAAGTTTCATTGCAGAAGCATAAATATTTGTGCTGATGGAACAAGTTACATGCAACCCATTGTTTTCATCAGCATGCATTTTGTGTCCACATGTCAGCAACATGATACCATTCTGCCTCCTGCCTCCCACAGTTCAAATTTTCCAGGCAGAGAGAATCACAGATGCCCAAGCATGAGATATTACAGATTTTGTCAGTCTATTTCCTGCTCAACAAGAATTGCTAGGAAGCATTATTAACCTAAGAAAACCTAAGGAACAGTCAGCATAACCCCTGCAAAAAAGGGGAGAAGATCCCTCTTTTTTTTATTCCCTTTTTTATTAGATTAAAATACTTATATCCCACTTTTCCTTATACAATTCAAAGTGGCTAGTGAGAGAAAGAATATGATACAATAAAAACAAAAAGTAAGATAAAGGAACCAAAATAGCAAGCCATCAAACAAAAGCAATTAAAAGAAGCAGCTATGAAAACAGAATATAGAGGCAGGTACCAGTTAAGGCCTAAGCAGTAGAAACCAGCCTCTCAAGGAAAAAGCCTCCCTAAATGCAAGAACATAAGAAAAGCTTGTTGGATCAGGCCAGTGGTCCATCTACTCCAGCATCCTATTCTCACAGTGGCCAATCACATGCCTGTGGGAAGCCTTGGCCCAGTATACCTGAAGGAGCATCTCCATTTCCATCGTTCAGACCGGACACTGAAGGCACCCCTATTTAGGGAAGTTTTTAATGTTTGATGTTTTATCAAGTTATTTATCTTCTGTTGGGAGCCACCCAGAGTGGCTGGGGAAACCCAGCCAGATGGGCAGGGTATAAATAATACATTTATTATTATTATTATTATTATTATTATTATTATTATTATTATTAGTGGGGCAGTGGGGCAAAGTATAACACAAACTGCAAGGGCTGAATGTGCACTGAAAGAGGCAATGTGCCTCTGAATGTGCACTGTGCCTCTGAATACTATTATGTTGTGGGTGAACATATCAGACAACACAGTGATTCTTCAAACAGCTCTTGTTTATTCACAGGCCAGAACAGAACAGAACTGAAGGGTTCAGCCAACCTGCTTATATAGAGCTCAACTACAAGGCAACAGTAACAATTTTCTGTAACTATCCAATCAGTGATACTTTCAATCCCATATTTGCATATGTGGACCTGAGTGAAAACTATCTACAGTATCCCCCTGCTGGCCCAGGGTGAGAACTTCAGTACATAACAAATACCACCTGCTGAGAATTGCAGGTGAGGAGAGTGTTGTTGTGCTCATGCCCTGCTGGCAGACTTCCCCACAGGCCTCTGGTTGGCCACTGTGAGAACAGGACGTCAGACCTTTGGCCTGAACCAGCAAGGCTCTTCATATTTTCTTACGTTTTACAATACTAAAGATCTGACATTCACCATTTTGCACCAGGGCAGATGTAGAGAGCTTCAGCGACAGCACGGGGGGGAGGGAGGGAGGGAAGCTTTAGGAACAAAGAGTAATACAGATGGTTCCCAGACCAGAAAGGTTTGTGTTTGTTTTTCACTAATTTTTCTGTCGTTTTCTAAATCATGATATATGAAAACAATTATTTCCCCTGAAGGAGGAGGATGCTGAAATGTCAAGGGCTCCTTCAGGCTCCACTGTGATAATGAATTATTGGAGAAATAAAAAATTTTTGCTACTTCAGTGAAGAAAGACATTTTGTGACCTTTTGCGGCTTTATGGCGATAATGAATTTTCTGCAGAACTCAGACACTTTCAGTTACTCTATTAAAATAAGAATGCTTGAGGAATGGCTGTGACCTTGACCTTTGAAAAATTAATGGAATACTGATTTTGAAGGAACTGATGAAAATCTAGTTATCTAGACTCTTATTTATTACTGTCACCCCAACAATACCCGTATATATATGATAAATATATATTTTTTAAACCAAACAATGTTCTTCAACCATCTTAACATATCAGTTGAATTATTAACTCCAGATACCAGTCATCTAATCACCCTTCTACATGCTGATTGTATCAGCTTTATACAAAGATGTTTTGGTTCAAGATGAAAGGCTTTACAAGGAAGTAAAGAAACAGTAGCAGGCTGGACTGGGCAAGCTCCAGATCTTGGCTTAGGTCCTAACTCTTTGCTCCTTTCACAGAAGGAGCAGCCATTCAAGAGTTCCACTCACGGAATGTTTCCTTCCAGGAGCAGGACTCTTTCTGTGAGCACAACTCTCCTTCCGTAAACTGGGCAAAAAGCTAAGATCCAAGATACTGTCTTCTAATGACATCTGAAGCATAAAATAATCAGGTTTTGCCATGAGCTCCAACTTACCCAATTCCCTTTCTTTTTTTAAAGAGATCAATGGTAATTCTAGTTATTACACAATATGTTGCCAAAGCTTAAATTTTTTCCTCCCAATGTTCTCTTTTCCCCCCAAACAAAGGATTTGGAAAAAAGTAGATTTCATTTCAATGCTTCGTAACATCCTGAAACAAATGTAAGAGAAAAAGGAAATCATTCTTTTCAAAGGCAAAAAAGTTTGCGTGGACAGTGTCATTATACAGCTTAGTCACTAGGTGGCACAAGACTTAGGAGTTTCATGTTGCTATCCTGCCTTTGTTAAAAGATACAGAAAGGTTATTGTCTAGCTTCCAGATACAGGCGTAGCATTCGTTCAGTAAAATATATATTGTAAATATATGAGTGAATTGAACTGCCTCATACAGAATCAAGACTTGGTTCATCTAACCCACCCCTGTCTACTGTGGCTGGAAATGGTTCTCCAGGGTCCCAGGCAGGGGTCTTCTCTGCTGCCTAAGACTCTTGCAATGGAGACACTTTGAATTAACATGGGAGCTTTTGCATGCAGAGCATGTGCTCTAGCCATACAACTAAACTACAGGTCCTCCCCTCCAGTCTTTTATTTTGTAAAACAAAGAACTACAGTATGTGAACTAATGGAAAAAGGAAATGTGGCTAATTAAATTAATTTTCAGTAAAGTATCTGAATACAATATTTTGAAGGAAATGGCTGGTTAGGATGGAAAATATGGGAATTAAATTGGTTATTATAGGACAATGGGCAAGGGAAACTAATGAGGGGTATTTATATTTTATTGATATAAAACCTACTTCTTCTTTTTTCTACTTAGGGTCTGTTCTTCTACTTGGGCTATGTGTCTTCATTTTTCAGTTGCAGAAAGGAAACAAAAACAGTAGGTTCATTGGTTATCTGGCAGAGCAACATTAATGGCTGCATTCCACATGGTGGATCACAAGCTGTAGAGGCATAATCTATCTGATTGCCAATTTTAGGGTTGAACCAAATTGCATTTTATTGAAAGCTGCTTCTTTCCAGTAGGACTTCATATCCAAGTATCTGGATACATGGATAATCTTCCTGGGAGTTTGAGACCAAATGGCCTGTATATATGTTGCAGCCATTATCTTTCTAAGGTTTCAAATTCACCAAGTCAGCAGCAGGAAAAGATCATATCAAAATGATGGGATTTGTTAACACACTTATTTTTTTAAGTTTCAAATAATGTCAGGTGTTAGCTGTGCATGAACGTAAAGGGCAAAGCCATTTTTATTCCTTTAGAGAAAGCACACCCACACATTTATGGACCCTCAAAAACAGTACACACCATCTACTTACAATGAGTGTTTGTTCTCTTTATGCAAATTCATATTTTCCCAGTGGTGAAAAGAAGTATGAATGGCACAAATCAATTTGGCTGTGTAATAAGTCAAAAGAATCTTTTTAGCCCTGGTGAAAAATGGGGCCCCTAGGAGTTAACTGTCCCATAATAAAGACAAATTCTTCTGGTGTTCCTCGCAGACGCAATATATAATGTCACTGGAATTCAAAGGTGATTTATTATAAACCAAATATCCACACACCATAAAGTATTACTTAAAAATGATACGGGCAATTCCATCATAAATTATGGCACCAATTCAACAGAGCACAGATATTGTGCAGGTATCCACAAATGTGACATACAATTTTGTAGAACAATGTAGAAAACTTTGCTAGACTGCACAGTCCACACTCTGCTAGAAAGGAATACCAGTGAAAGGCAATCATGGATGGCAATGGAGGTTGTTGAAAGTGACAGCGCACCACCAATATTGGAATGTGGCACACCACTGGCACACGGTATAATTCACAAGTCACAGAATCCCACTGCGATCAGGAGAGAACTCTATGCATTTAGTGGTAAGGTTCATAGCACTCACAAACGCCTTCACGGATCAAATAAATCAGCTCACACACCTGCCATCAGCTGCTCAGTCAAAACTGAAAGCCAAGCTGTGCATTGAGGCTATGAAACTATGGATAGTTAAAGCTCACTACTATTATTTTTAATCAGGGAGCTTTTAATATTGCACTGTTTCTGTGCATATAATAAATTATTATGAATTAAATGAGTGCTGGGTGGTTGTCAGATACATACCAAAGTGTGTCTGTTCCATGCAACTATTTGTTTCGGCAGTTATTAGTAGAATGCACCAAGTAATGTCCTTACAAATATCAGATTTTGATTAAATTGGCTCAGACTAAGTGCCTCTTAATTTCTATGCTATGAGTCAATGCCTTCAAGCAAGCACAACCATAACCCAACTACAACCAGTAGGCAAGCAGGCCACTGTATTTCACTTTTTCCATTTGCAGAATGCATTGGATTTTGAGCAATGGTGAAAGAGCTTTACACTGACATCTCTCTACCTAGCAACACTTAAAAAAAACAAAAACAAGTTTGGAAGTCAGTCCTTTGAAGCATCTGATAAAACCCTGCCTTTTTCTCTCCAAGATGATAAAAAGAATGTCTGTCTTGCCAAGATGGTGAATATCTCATGTTTTATTAATGAATGACCATTACAAGTAAGGAAATATATTGACAGATTTTGGCTAACAACCCTTAGTTCCAATTGTTCCATTACTTTCTCTAGGTCATTCAGTTCAGATTCTGAAAAATAACAATTGCCTACAATAGGATATAGAGCTTCAGTGCTGCTATGAGACAGGGCACCTAGCATTGGCTATGTGGTCAGGAATATGTTTGGTTTAGCAGTTAAGGGAATTTTGACTCAAAGCCAGTTGGTTTTTAATTCAGCTGAATCACCGAAACTTGATGAAATGCCATAAGACTATCTAAAAGAAAGCAGAGGCTTCACAATGGAAGGGCTGACGTCATCCTCACAGCTGCCAAGCCATCAATAACTTGGAGAGCTGTTTTTAAAGAAACGATGCAAAGTTATAACAAATGTGTATGATATTGTACATTTCGCAATACTTTTCCCAGTGCACATAAGTGCACTTAATTTGAAACATATACCTATTATGTGGTTTTATTCTTTTATATGGCAAATTCAATTAGCATATTCATTAGGGAATTACATGTTTTTTTTATTAAGTGTTCCGTTTGAAATTTCATATGAAATTATTAAGCAAAATGCCAAGAGAATATGCAAAGGTAGGTTATTGATTAAGGGAGGGAAGTGATTTGTGTGTCTCCATACCATGGGTAGGCAAACTAAGGCCTGGGGGCCAGATCTGGCACAATCGCCTTCTAAATCTGGCCCATGGATGGTCCAGGAATCAGCGTGTTCTTACATGAATGTGTCCTTTTATTTAAAATGCATCTCTGGGTTATTTGTGGGGCATAGAAATTTGTTCATTTCCTTCCCAAAATATAGTCTGGCCCCCCACAAGGTCTGAAGGGTGGTGGACTTGCCCCCTGCTGAAAAAGTTTGCTGACCCCTGCTCTAGACACTGACTCCTTATTCAGTGCGGCATTGTTGAGTCTCAGGTGGGCTCATGTCCACAAGTGATAGCATGTGTTTCGCATGGCTTATTTCCTCCAGAACTTTGTCCCATTGCATTTTTTAAACTTTGAAAAGTAGTTTGGCCCAGACTATTGGAGAGAGAAAAGGAGGCTCGACAAACCCTGTTGTACAAACTGATAAGGAACATATACGATAACTGCTATTGTGTTTTAAGGCACAAACCAACGGGAAGATCTCTTGCACTAGTTCCACTGAAAGGACTATTCCTTGGCACAGCTCCTCTTCTTTCCCAATGGAGCTCCTACAGGAGAACTTTCCAACTAATTACAGTCTCCTATCATGCTCCAACAGGTGCCCTTAGGCAATAGGATCCCAATTCAGGAAGGTCCAAGTCTCCTGCCCAAAACACTCACCAAGAAACGATTATATGGGGGCCCAGCAGTGACCAAATAAGCCAAATTCAAACAGAGGGTATCAGTCCAAGAGGAAACCCAGAGGCAAGGTCAAGCATCAGTCAATACAGCAAGAAAGTGAAACAAGGTTCAGGCACAAGAAGCCAGAGACCTGTGTCTTTTCCAGCACCTCGAAGGTTCAAGAGGGAGCCAGTGTGGTGTACTGATTACCAAGAAGAGTTGCTGTGCTCATTAGGCCTGACACTACTAAGCAGCCCTTGTTTGTTCTAATAAAGAGTTAACTTCACTTACTCTGTGTGACTGATTGCTGACCTGCTCCTGAGAGGCACTTTAGCAGGTCTCTCTGCGGAAGGTCCTTTGAGGGGATCCTCAGTCCTGGTGGTTCCAGGGTGTTTTTTTATGTTCCTGTGGATTTCTCCTGTGCATTTACAGGTTCCTATGCTCCTGAGTCAACAGGGCAGAATGAAGCTGCCATTGTCACGTCTAGTTTGACCCTCAAAAGCAGACATAATGCATAAAGGTCAATATCTCTGAATGCAACATATATCATAGCTGAGCACTTCCCATGTTATTATGTTCTTTCTTGACCTCCCCCCTACTGTTCAGAAATGGGCAGAAACATCAGAGGAAAAGATGTAAGTTATTCCAAGAGAGGTTAGCAACACTTATGCTCAATAAAATTGTTCCCAGATCTATCATTTTCTGTGGTGAGCTTGAACCTACATGCATTCTATTTGGCGCAAATAATCTTCCTTCCAGAAATCTGCCATTGCAACTGTGGAGGGCAAGTCTGTGTTGAGACAGTGATTTTTGAGTGTCTGTAAAAAAAACCTGTTGACCTATTCAAGAGCTGTGATGCTCAGACTCATAATCTGAAAATAGGTTGACTATTCTGAGGACTATGACCATGAAGCATGCTTCTAATAGCCTGAGTTGCTCCTAATATGTTTTCCAAAAACAGTCTTTTAAAAAACCTGCTAAATTATTATGGCTAAAATTAGAACAATAAAGTGTGTAATGCAAAGCAACTGGTCCCTTCAATTTTCACCCAAAGCAGCCTTCAAAACTTTCAAACTACTAAACTGAATGCAGCCTACCTGCCATGTATGCGCTCCCAGAAGGGACTTGAGAATGTTGCAATTTTCAGTGCCAGTCTGGGGCTGCAAACAAATGGGGCTGCTATGGTCCTGGCAAGCCACCATACATACATGGTTGATGAGTTGCATTTGACTAGAAAGATTGCAAGTCGAGGAGAAGTTTTGAAGGTATAATTATTTTTCAGTTTTAAAATGAGTTCCACAGATATTTTAAAAGGCACAAATTAACCAGGGCATAATGTGTTTTAAAGTGATGTTGCTTCACACACCTTTGTCTCAGTCCAACAGGAGTAAACACTGGCATAGACTGTAGCTGTGCACATATTTCCCTGTACCAAAAAGACTCATGCAGGACAGAATTCGCCCAACACACTCTCAACCATCTGTTTGGTGAGAAGGCAGAATCAAAGCCTCCATTTTCTTTTGCACAGACAGAGGGCCAGTGCAAAAGAACATGGGGAGCTGCCTTAAACTGTGCCAAACCATTGTTACTTCTGGATCAATATTGCCTACACTGGTTGGAAGTGACTCTCCAGGATTTCAAACCACGTAACCCTACTGAGAGATACTGGGGAATGAACCTAGGACCTTCTGTATGCATAGCCGAGGGTCTGCCACTAAGCTATGGCCCTCACTATGGCCACTTACAAGGCTGTTTTCTTTCCTCATGACTGGAGTTCATGAATGTGAGAAGCCGCTATGCTTACCTACCCTCCTGACATGGGTGTCACTGCAGCTTACTGGAAGAGGTGATGCACGCAGCTGGGAGATCATCATAGTGCATACGCCCTGGCAGAACCAATCCGGTGCTCCCAGCAATGCATCTTCACTGTGTCAAACTAGCCCCTCCTAGTAAGATGGAGCGACACCCATGCTGGCAAACCAGGTAAGCGCTGCTGGCCACTAATTGCGTAAGCTCCGGTAGCTTTGCATGCGAGAATTTTCTCAAAGCAGAGTGAACAAATAATGCAGAGAATCCCTATAATAGAAGGCATTGTTGTAAAAGTGTCGGAAAATCCCAGTGAATACAAGTCTTGCTCCTACATTCTCCTGCAGTAAGAAAAAGGTGGAAAGGATGGCCTGGGTAGCAGATGTTGATGCAAGAGAACCTAGAGAATGACAAATGATGTAAGCTGGGTGCATAAATAAAGATGATGCATTTTTGTGACGTTTCGCTGGGTTGTTGCTTTTCTTAAGTGTCAAGCGCTGTATGAATGCTATTCATACAGAAACTCTCATTGCCTTGAGATATACTGTACTGCTCAAAATTGGGACAGGGAGGTGTAGGGAAGAAACATCCACACACACACACCTCATATGCCAAAATGGCTTCTAAGCTGTTTACAACAATGAAATCACTGTCAACTGTCAACTCATCTGGGTTCAACTAGCACCACAGAATATGGATTCCAGAAGAGGAGCTGTGTTAGAAAGTGACATTCATAATGGGAACCAATAGACAGGATTCTTTTGAGAAAAGTTGGAACAGCCAGGATTTGAACCAGCCAGCTCGGAGTAATGACCCAGCCAATAATGGAACTCATGTTGCTTCTGTACAGAGAAAAAGCTGCTTTAGGCAGGTATCAAATCCAAAATTACTGTATAACTTTCGAACTGCTAGGTGGTACGGCTAAACACTTCCTGAAGGCCATTCCTTGTGGCTTGGAACCCATCCCTTTCTTACTCTCAGAGGTAGAAGAGCAACAGCTCATGGTAGAGTGGCCACTTTGCTGGAAGAAGGTCTCAGGTTTCATCCCTGGTACCTCTAGGTGGGGCTGGAAGAGACCCCTGCCTGAAATCCTAAAGATCTGCTGACAGTCAATGTAGACAATGCGCTGAAGGCACATGACGCAACAACCTAGATGAAGCTAAGAAGATCTGGGTCTGGTCAGGGCAGTGTCGGATTTATGTATAAGCTAAACATGCTATAGCTTAGGGCCCCACTCTCTTGGGCCCCCCCAAATATTCTTCTTCTTAATTGTATTTCAGGGTTGCGGGTGGCGCTGTGTTCTAAACCACAGAGCCCAGGGCTCGCCGATCAGAAGGTTCGAATCCCCGCGATGGGGTGAGCTCCCATTGCTCAGTCCCTGCTCCTGCCAACCTAGCAGTTTGAAAGCACGTCAAAGTGCAAGTAGATAAATAGGTAGCACTCCGGCGGGAAGGTAAACAGCGTTTCCGTGCACTGCTCTGGTTTGCCAGAAGCGGCTTAGTCATGCTGGCCACATGACCCGGAAGCTGTACGCCGGCTCCCTCGGCTAGTCAGTGACCAGAGTCATCCGCGACTGGACCTAACAGTCAGGGGTCCCTTTACCTTTGATTGTATTTCACTATTAATATACCTCTTCTTAATTGTATTTCAGTTCAACAATTACTTTGATAAATTACGTATTTTGTTATGTGCAAATGGCTTTAGATACCTATTAGGTCCATAAATTACCATATAACATATATTCAACACAAAAAACAGCAACAATTTGTTGTTGACAGCTGGACGTATAAAGGGCCCCATTACCTTCAGTAGCTTGGGGCTTCATCAAACCTAAATGGGGCCCTGGGTCAGGGTATGGATGAGACTGCTGACAAACTCTATAGATGCTACCTTGCATTCTACAGAAGGCGGTGAAGGTGGGATATAAATACAATACACAAAATATGGGGGGGGGGGAGGGAAACAGGTCACAAATGACTCATTTGCAGCTTTTGTCAAGGAACCAGCCAGCAATAAATCACATGGAGTATGTGAGGTTAATTCTTTATTAGAAGAAACAAGGCTTGCTCAGGGGAGCCAGGCCTAATGAGCACACTAACACTTCTCAGTAAGTCTTGCCTACCAAGGCAGTTGTGGAGGCTGAAGATCCCCACCTTCCCACAGCTGTCTAAAACTCCTTCTCCTCTAGGTCCTTCCCAAACAATCTGAGACTCTCTTGATGAGTCTGTCTCTGCTCCTCCCTCTTCATACCTCTTCTGGTTCTGGGAGACCAGGGGAGAAGGGAATTTGTCACAGCAAGAGTGGGAGATACCTTGGCTTCTTCACCAGTCTGACTCATCTCTGCCTCTTGGCCTCCCTCTTCTTCTGCTCCAGCTTCTGCACTTCTCTTTGCCACAGACTGTCCCTGCTCACTAAACCCTTTTATCTGTTCAGCTTCCGACACCTCCTCTTCCCAGGCTTCTCCCTCTGACCACTCATCATTGTCCCACCACCAACCCCTGGCTCTGAGCCTCCTTCCCTTGGGGGTTCCCCAGCTGGTGCCTCCCACCATTCCTCTGGGTCTAGGCAGCCTATGACATCTGTGTCAGTTTTCTTGGAACAGCAGCTGTCACCTGCACCAAACTATTTAAGGCAGCCGTTGCAAAACACAGCCTCCAAAGAACCCAGAGAAGGCCCCATACAGCCAAGGGAAGTTGTGCAGCATGTGGCTTCCAGGCCATGCAGAGTGTGCCAGCAAGTCCCACCTGGCAAAACTTCATAAAACTTTACGGAGAACTAGAAGGGCTAAAATACATGCTTGGAGGCTGTATGACTTAGGAGGATGTATGCTTTTTGTCCTGGCCCTGAGCCACACTTCATTTTATTTCTGCCTTCTCTCCTCTCCCTCTCCTACTCTCTCGCACACACATGCAGAACTGCTTGTCCCCTGTGCCACTTGTCTTCAATTGCTACAGGCAAAAGGGCAGCAAAGAACGCGAAGCCCAGGCTCCCACAGAGTGCAACCCCAGTCCACTCTTTTGCTTCCTCGACTTTCAACTTGGCGGGGGGTGGGGGAGCCTGAAAGGGACCGTGCAAGGCCGCAGGCAGAGTCACAAAGCCTAGGGAGAACCACGCGAGGAGGGCTGCCATCTGTGGTTTTGGACACCCCTTTGTTATTACATAGTAATTTCATTAAGGAACTTAGAGAGAGTGTAAAAAGGATATGTTCCAATGAAAATCTTCTTAAACAATCCCCACATTGAAAAGCTTAGTCTCTGGCAAAATAACAAAAAGGAAAAGGGGGGGGGGAATAGCTGGGCAGAGTTGTAAAACAGACAGTGTTTAAGCGGAGAAGCAGAATTGGCAAAGCTTCCCATCTCTCATGATTACAGCATGCAAGCAGCCATGGGACTTGGAACTTCACAGCCACGTAGGAACTAGAGCCCCACTCCTTTCTCTCTATCTGCTAGGTTAACAAGAGAGCTTTATTGTACAAGAAAACGGCATGTGCATGTATATCCCCAGCTATCAGAAGATAACCGCCACTTTTCAGGGCTGGGTGCATTTTGGTTCTTGGCATGGTGCCTCACCATGTACCTGGAGCATGTGGTTATCTGTCAACAGCTCTACACTCTGGGCTGCATTATGATTTACATATGAGCAACTTTGGAGCACGAGAGAACGCAACAGACTCTGGGAATGATTTAGAGTGTAGTTAACCGTGCTCTGAAGATGAGATCACTGCAACACTTTATGGCATAGTGGCAGAATGGCTGGTGTCCAGCCTGATTTAAATTCTTCACCCAGAGAGAAAAATAAAAACTACATTGATAGGGGAACCCCCAGCCCCCCAACTGGGCCTCAAGGACCTGTCCAAAAGTTCCAGGAATTAATAATGGTAGACTTACATGGAGACGGATCCACAAAAATCGGGTCTATGTTATGAAGCAGCTCCGTTCTGGGGGAAGGTTCGCCTTCACTAGAATAAAGTTTATTAGGAAAGGCATTAAATTTCTTTCTACAGTTTAACAGAATCCCAGCCCAGCTATTTCAATCATTCCTTTTGCGATTCTCTCAAGAAAAAAGGAAGTCTGTTAACTAATTAAGTGTGCAAAGCTGCTCAGAAATTTAAACAGGATATTGTTTGTCCTGTACCAAAACCAAGCCAGAAGAAGAAAAGAAGAATTGGGAGCACACTTTCCTTTGAAGCTCTGCCTCCTGGTTTCATCACATGATTGACAAGTGGGTGGCCCACTTCCCATCTAGGAAAGTCATCCGTGGTGGTGGGGAGTTCAGGCTGGATTCAGTTCCCCAACCCTGAACTAAGTTACACTCAGAGTAATCAGGAGCCCAATTAATTTTAGTTATGCATTTCAGGAATGCGTACATTGGCGAAATCCAACATTGGGGAGGTGGGCTTTTATTCAGCCATCAGGACTTCGCTTTTTCCTTTCTCCTCCCCACCCTGCAGCTCCTGTGGCCCCACCAAATCTGCTGAAGAGAGCCAATCAACCAGAGAAGATTTGGGGTGCATAAGGAGGGTGAAGGAGGGGAAGAGGAAGTCTCATTGCACAAGTGGAAGTCTGTTCTGCTTGCACATGGCCACCATTAGATGTTACAGAAGGCTTTTCTTCACACAAAGTGGAAACTCAAAGGATTTGCATTAATGGGTTAGTCATACAGAGAGCAGAGCCACTGAAATTAATGGGCATGACTAACATAAACTGAGTGGAAAAAGGGACGCGGGTGGCGCTGTGGTCTAAACCACAGAGCCTAGGGCTTGCCAATCAGAAGGTCAGCGGTTCGAATCCCTGCAACAGCGTGAGCTCCCATTGCTCGGTCCCTGCTCCTGCCAACCTAGCAGTTCGAAAGTACATCAAAGTGCAAGTAGATAAACAGATACCGCTCCGTTGCACATTTCCGTGCGCTGCTCTGGTTCACCAGAAGCGGCTTAGTCATGCTAGCCACATGACCCGGAAGCTGTATGCTGGCTCACTCGGCCAGTAAAGCAAGATGAGCACCGCAATCCCAGAGTCGTCTGTGACTGGACCTAGTGGTCAGGGGTCGTTTTACCTTTTTATTCTGAGTGGAACTTAGTTCAGAGAAGGGGAACTGAGCCAGACTGAACTTTCCACTACCAACTTCCCACTTGGATAGATGTGCAGGGCCACCTAACAGTCAATAGTCCAATGCAAACATGAGGCCAGAAGGCAGAACATCAACGGAAAGTCCACTCCCAATTCTTCCTTTACGTATGTGGTTTAATTTCAAGTCATGCCTACAAACAAAAACTGTTCCTTTGCAGGAGTGGCTTGAGCTATGGCTTTGCAGATCCTTTGCAGCTGTGTCTTGAAATCAAGCCAGGGCTGCAAAGAACAACATTCTTTTTAGCTACCCAATAGTTATAAAACACAGTAAGTCAATGCAAGATATTTAGAAAACATTTACCACACAATAAAACAAGAAGACATAAAACTAGCAATAAAAATAATGTAAAACAAAATGGTTTTCACTTGCTTTCTGAGGGTGATACCCAATGTTAATCATATTCAGAGTAGACTCATTTAAAATCATGGGAACTGGCTAAGCTGACAGAGAGGATACATGAGAGATACAACATGGATTTCAAAAAGGAGTGGGAACCATTTATAAACTATATAAAAAGACAGTATAAAGATTTGGACCCATTGGCACGTTTTGACTAAACTTTCCCAACTATATAAGAGGCAAAACCAGCAGGGTATAGAATTTGTTTAATAAATCAATACGGAAATATTGGGGAAGACAAAGAGGGGGGAGGGGAGAAATATGGATATATAAATTGTTCAATTAAGATTTGTGGAAAATTTGTTGTTACAATTTGAAAGTTCAATAAAAAATATTATGTTGTTGTTTAGTCATTTAGTCGTGTCCAACTCTTCATGACCCCATGGACCAGAGCACGCCAGGCACTCCTGTCTTCCACTGCCTCCCGCAGTTTGGTCAGACTCATGTTTGTAGCTTCGAGAACACTGTCCAACCACCTCGTCGTCTGTCGTCCCCTTCTCCTTGTGCCCTCCATCTTTCCCAACATCAGGGTCTTTTCCAGGGAGTCTTCTCTTCTCATGAGGTGGCCAAAGTATTGGAGCCTTAGTTTCATGATCTGTCCTTCCAGTGACCACTCAGGGCTGATTTCCTTAAGAATCGATGCATTTGATCTTCTTGCAGTCCATGGGACTCTCAAGAGTCTCCTCCAGCACCATAATTCAAAAGCATCAATTCTTCGGCGATCAGCCTTCTTTATGGTCCAGCTCTCACTTCCATACATCACTACTGGGAAAACCATGGCTTAAACTATACGGACCTTTGTTTGCAAGGTGATGTCTCTGCTTTTTAAGATGTTGTCTAGGTTTGCCATCACGTTTCTCCCAAGGAGCAGGCGTCTTTTAATTTCATGACTGCTGTTACCATCTGCAGTGATCATGGAGCCCAAGAAAGTAAAATCTCTCACTGCCTCCATTTCTTCCCCTTCTATTTGCCAGGAGGTGATGGGCCCAGTGGCCATGATCTTCGTTTTTTTGATGTTGAGCTTCAGACCATATTTTGCACTCTCCTCTTTCACCCTCATTAAAAGGTTCTTTAATTCCTCTTCACTTTCTGCCATCAAGGTTGTGTCATCTGCATATCTGAGGTTGTTGATATTTCTTCCGGCGATTTTAATTCTGGCTTGGGATTCATCCAGCCCAGCCTTTCGCATGATGAATTCTGCATATAAGTTAAATAAGCAGGGAGACAAAATACAGCCTTGTCGTACTCCTTTCCCAATTTTGAACCAATCAGTTGTTCCATATCCAGTTCTAACTGTAGCTTCTTGTCCCACATAGAGATTTCTCAGGAGACAGATGAGGTGATCTGGCACTCCCATTTCTTTAAGAACTTGCCATAGTTTGCCGTGGTCGACATAGTCAAAGGCTTTTGCATAGTCAATGAAGCAGAAGTAGATGTCTTTCTGGAACTCTCTAGCTTTCTCCATAATCCAGTGCATGTTTGCAATTTGGTCTCTGGTTCCTCTGCCCCTTCGAAATTCAGCTTGCACTTCTGGGAGTTCTCGGTCCACATACTGCCTGAGCCTTCCTTGTAGAATTTTAAGCATAACCTTGCTAGCGTGTGAAATGAGTGCAATTGTACGGTAGTTGGAGCATTCTTTGGCACTGCCCTTCTTTGGGATTGGGGTGTAGACTGATCTTCTCCAATCCTCTGGCCACTGCTGAGTTTTCCAAATTTGCTGGCATATTGAGTGCAGCACCTTAACAGCATCATCTTTTAAAATTTTAATTTTAAATAGTTCAGCTGGAATATCATCACTTCCACTGGCCTTGTTATTAGCAGTGCTTTCTAAGGCCCATTTGACTTCACTCTCCAGGATGTCTGGCTCAAGGTCAGCAACCACACTACCTGGGGTATACGAAGACATCCATTTCTTTCTGGTATAGTTCCTCTGTGTATTCTTGCCACCTCTTCTTGATGTCTTCTGATTCTGTTAGGTCCTTTCCACTTTTGTCTTTTATTATGGTAATCTTTGTACAAAATGTTCCTTTCATATCTCCAATTTTCTTGAACAGATCTCTGGTTTTTCCCATTCTATTGTTTTCCTCTATTGCTTTGCATTGCTCATTTAAGAAGGCCTTTTTGTCTCTTCTTGCTATTTTTTGGAAATCTGCATTCAATTTCTTGTATCTTTCACTATCTCCCTCACTTGCCTGCCTTCTCTCCCCCGCTATTTGTAAGGCCTTGTTGGACAGCCACTTTGCTTTCTTGCATTTCCTTTTCATTGGGATGGTTTTCGTTGCTGCCTCCTGTATAATGTTACGAGCCTCCATCCATAGTTCTTCAGGCACTCTGTCCACCAAATCTAAATCCTTAAACCTGTTCCTCACTTCCACTGTGTATTCATAAGGGATTTGACTTAGATTGTATCTTACCGGCCCAGTGGTTTTCCTTACTTTCTTCAGTTTAAGATTGAATTTTGCTATAAGAAGCTGATGATCTGAGCCACAGTCAGCTCCAGGTCTTGTTTTTGCTGACTGTATAGAGCTTCTCCATCTTTGGCTGCAGAGAATTTTATCAAACTGATTACGATGCTGCCCATCTGGTGATGTCCATGTGTAGAGTCGTCTCTTGTGTTGTTGGAAAAGCGTGTTTGTGATGACCAGCTTGTTCCCTTGGCAGAACTCTATTAGCCTTTGCCCTGCTTCGTTTTGAACTCCAAGGCCAAACTTGCCAGTTGTTCCTTTTATCTCTTGACTCCCTACTTTAGCATTCCAATCCCCTATAATGAGAAGAACATCCTTCTTTGGTGTCATTTCTATAAGGTGTTGTAAGTCTTCATAGAATTGGTCAATTTCAGTTTTTCAGCACCAGTGGTTGGTGCATAAACTTGGATTACTGTGATGTTAAAAGGTCTGCCTTGGATTCGTATTGAGATCATTCTATCATTTTTGAGATTGCATCCCAGTACAGCTTTTGCCACTCTTTTGTTGACTATGAGGGCCACTCCATTTCTTTTATGGGATTCTTGCCCACAGTAGTAGATATGATGGTCATCCAAACTGAATTCGCCCATTCCCGTCCATTTTAGTTCACTGATGCCTAGGATGTCAATATTTATTCTTGCCATCTCATTTTTGACCATATCCAACTTACCCAGGTTCATGGTTCTTACATTCCAGGTTCCTATGCAATATTTTTCTTTACAGCATTGGACTTTCCTTTCGCTTCCAGGCATATCCACAACTGAGCGTCCTTTCGGCTTTGGCCCAGCCACTTCATCAGCTCTGAATCTACTTGTACTTGTCCTCCGTTCTTCCTCAGTAGCATGTTGGATGCCTTCCGACCTGAGGGGCTCATCTTCCAGCGTCATAACTTTTATATGCCTGTTGTCTTTGTCCATGGAGTTTTCTTGGCAGGGATACTGGAGTGGCTTGCCGGTTCCTGCTCCGGGTGGATCACGTTTGGTCAAAACTCTCCACTATGACCTGTCCATTTTGGGTAGGCCCTGCATGGCATAGCTCATAGCTTCTCTGAGTTATTCAAGTCCCTTCGCCACGGCAAGGCAGTGATCCATGAAGGGGAAATTATTATAAAATACAATAAAATCATGGGACTTAAGCTCATTTATTTCAATTGGTCTGTTCTAAGTATGACTTCTTTGGCTCTCAGCTAAAATGACTAAAGGAGGCCTTTTTGGGGGAAGCGTTTCAAAGGGTTGTGTCCAATGCTAGTCCTACTCAGAGTAGACCCACTGAAGTTAATGGGTATGACTGACTTTGGTTCGTTAATGTAAATGGATCTACTCTGATTAGAAAGTACTTGGATACAACATAATGTTGCAGCACCCTAAAGAAAAATACAGTTGCCTAAGTCAACAAATTTGTCCTCATGGGAAATGGATCAGGGCCTCTCTAAATTTTATGGGAGAAGGGTGTCATGGGGGGGGGGGAGAATGCTGTACAAAGTACCCAGCTCCCTAGATATATAGGGCTTTGTGCAACATAATTAGTACCTTGAATTATGCCTGGAAACTGTCAGGTAGTCATTGCAACCAGTAGGGAGCAGATTTTTAATGCCCCCAGCAATCTGCATTCACCAAGAGGGGGGGTGAAAACATTTTGTACTAGCTGCAGCTAGGGGGGAAAAAACTTTCTAAAGGAAATTGAGTGCTATGCTTTCAACTTTATCAAGAATGCCTTGTCCAACCAAAACCCTGGTTGGTCTGCAGCACTTGGGAAAGTTCACAGAATCAGATTGCTGGAGAATACCCAATGGTTCCTGCAGTACAACCCTTTGTTCCAACACAGGAAGATATTCAATATCCACAACATCTCTGGAGATGCCTGTCCAACCAGATAGAATAATAAAAACATCACCCCAGGCAGGCAAAAATAGTTTAAATAGCTCTAATAGAAAGCTGTTGTAAGGAATTGATGCATGACAGAGTCAAGCAAGGAGGAGACTGTGGTCAATTTCATGTACTCTGTCTGTTGCAAAACTGTAATTGCTGCAGATGTTTTTTCTTCCATGGGGGGTCTACCAATAATTCTGTGCACCCTTGTACTTTTAAAACTCAGACAGCTTAATCCAATCTATTAAAAACCCAGCCATTATAGTTTCAATAAAATACCCCTGCTGAAACTATGTAAAGACTGCAAACCGCTTTCTGCATAGCTGATAGCTTAATGAAGCAATTATCACCTCTCTCCATCTTGTTTACTCTGTGATATTGAAAACCAGTTACTTTTCAACCATGCAAGAATGTATCTGTTTACACTGTTAAAACACCCAGCACTCTGGGGAATTCTGGTTAGATTGCAAAGGGGGGGGGGGAGGAAATTCTACAGGGAAAATTTAGAAGGTGAAAACTTGCCCATGAGTAATTTGACTTAATCAGACTATTGGCAGGAAATTTTCTGATGGATTACACAGTGGACATGCATCAGGGTTGCATTAATTTTTCTGTTACAAACAGCTAGGTTATCATTCATTTAATCAAATGCGCTTATAGCAGCAAACACTCAAGTGATAAATTATTTCTCAGGACCTTCTCATGAGTTACATGGATTTTTGAACAAGGCATCATACAAAATGTTTGCTGCTTGAGTCTGCTAGCTTGATTAAGTTTAGTTGCCCCACTTCTGCTAGCTAATAAATCCATTAAAAGAAAATCTGATCACATTTTTAAAGACGTTTACTTAAAAAAAAAAATGGCTTGCAAGGATTTTGCCCCCAGCAACATCTTGGTTGCCCATAATGCACCATGGGGAGGCAGATAATGTCCTACCAAAACATAGGTTACCTGATTGTTCTCCAGACATCAAAACCATCTAGACGCTTTGTGCCATTCGTAGACCCTCCAGCGAGCTTCACCAGGGTTGGCAGCCAATCAGAAATGTGGATAAGGTCATGACTTTCCACTCCCTTCCGTTTCAGTAAAGGACTTGCAACAAATCCCACTCCTCTCACTCCGCCTTCCCACAGTGTCCATTTTCTTCCTCTTAATGGCCAGTTGTTTCCACCTGCCAACGTTTGGCCCCCATTATCTGAAACATATTAAGCAGTAAGTATGAAGAAACCCTGTTGTTAGTTTTTAAAAAAGTTTTATACACCTTCAGTGGAGTTTTTAAAAAGGAGGTTGGATGGCCACCTGGTATCATACAGATGGTATCAGTAGCAAATGGTGGTGTGCGGTGGCAGTGTTTATTCGACCTCCTGACAGATGGGTCACTGCTGTTTACTGGGAGGAAGAAAGACCACGGTAATGTGGACCAGGTCAGCACTGTGCAAACACACTTGCAGAACCAATATGGTGCTCTAGGTGTGTGTTTGCGCAGTGTCAACCTCATTGCTGCACTGCCCCCCCTTTCTCCCAGTAAACACCGGTGTCCCTGCTGCTGGGAGGTCAGGCAAGCACCATTGCCCCTGTAATAAAAAAATTAAGGTCTTATATATATAAAATAAATGTTCATAAATGTACCAACCAAGCACAAACATAGATATGTGGAACACATGTCTGGACCAGCACAGGAAGACCATGCTGAAACCATTTTGACTCCCAAGTTGAACAAATGTTTCTCTGCAAGGAGGGAGGAGGTGAGAAAACCTTCCTTGTTACAGGAGTTGGGTAATCACCATTTCAAAGGAATGGGCAGACTACTAGGAAAGGCAATTAGATAAGGTAGTATTTAGATAACCTGGCAGACAGGAAAAACAACAACATTCAAATTTCTGTTGTAGACCACCTTTCTGTGATGTAGATATGATGTTTGTGGGGGGTGATCTTGGGTTACACCCCTTCTGTGATGTATGTATGTATGATGTATGGAGGGGTGGTCTTGAGCTCCAGGGCAGGGAATTTAAAATGTCTATATAAGGGCAGACACACCTTTGTTCTGGGCCTTCCTGCGTGTGAGGGGAGCACCCTATTGCAACAGTTCAATAAAGAACAGGCTTACGAACTGCTTTGCTTCTCAATATTCTCTGGTTGGCCTCTGTTATTTTCTCTTACCAATAGGGAACCCACATAAGGACTCTACAGTATACGGGTCTTGGATACCCCATAAGGGAAAAGGGACAGATTTTGTTTACAAAACCCCACGCCATCATCTGCTACAGGGTTGTTGGTTTTTTTTATTAGACAACATTTCATAGCTAACATATCTGACTAACATTTATAAGCAGGGTGTAGAGGACTGGTATCTTAATAAGGAGTGCCCATAATTTAGTGGCAAAGAACAAGAACTGGCAATTCAGATTAAAGTGTCAGGTAACAGGTACTGGGAGAAATTCCTGACTGACTTTGGAGACCTACTGCCCATCAGAGTAGACAATATTGGGTTAGATGGACCAATGACCTGCCCCAGCATATGCATTACAACTATCCCCATCATCATTATTCTTATTTATTTATTACACTTATATACCTCCTTTGCCTCCAGAGTCCCACCTCCCCATTAATCTTCACAACAACCTTGTGAGGTAGGTCAGGCTAAGAAACAGTGACTGGCCCAGGGGCACCCAGCGAGTTTCATGGTTGAGTGGGGATTCAAACTCTGGTCTCCCAGGTCACAGTCTAACGCTCTCACTGTTACATCACACTGGTTCTTATCTTATGCATAATTTGAATGATTTCACTCTGAAATATGTATTTATTAAAAGAAAATTTTCACTTCCAAGATCCCAGCACTCCCATTTTTAAAAGATAACCCATTAAGGGATCATATTCACTTGTGAGATACCTCCCACTGGGATAGAATTCTACCTGCTTTGGGCTCTGAACTGCTCTGCTTTCAAGATTTATAACCATCAGTAAATACAGTTTCTCTTTGTTACTGGAGAAAAATCATACAGTAATGAAGTGTTCTGTTGCAATTTAATGCTCATTAAACAGAGAGAGTAAAGACCAATATTATTTTGTTCTGAAGTGGGTGGGTTGTGAGTAGGGCTGCAATGTTTGATCAACTGATTGATTAGCCAATTCTAAAACCTTTTAATTGACTGAAAAGGTGTTCCTAGTTAACTGGGGAGCAGACATAGATATACATTTTAAAAACCTATTATTTATGTGACTACTTGTGAATGTGCAGGCTTCAAGCATCATTTAAAACAAGCATTCTCATGCTCTCTAACACAAGAGAAATGCCTCTTCTATGGTAACACCCAGTGTGGCTTATAGACACACCTTGTCTAGACAAAAAGGTTGGATCCAGACCTGCCTTTCTGCAAATCATCAACGGCCTAAAGTCTTGGGCCCAGCAACCTTCAGGATCCTATGCACCATCATTATGTCACAAAGGAGAAAGAAAGCCTCTAAGAACATCCTCTTTACAGTGGTACCTCAGGTTAAGTACTTAATACGTTCCGGAGGTCCGATCTTAACCTGAAACTGTTCTTAACCTGAAGCACCACTTTAGCTAATGGGGCCACCTGCTGCCGCTGCATCGCCAGAGCACGATTTCTGTTCTCATCCTGAAGCAAAGTTCTTAACCCGAGGTACTATTTCTGGGTTAGCGGAGTCTGTAACCTGAAGCGTATGTAACCTGAAGCGTATGTAACCCGAGGTACCACTGTACTTTACTGCCTTGTGTATGAAATCCAGAAAATAAACACAGAAAGAGACCTTTGAGATTCTTCTACCATTTTCAGGATTTGATCTACAAGAGGTGGTACTCTCTGAACCAAAAATATAGAAATGGAAGACCTAGTCCTTCAGGTTTGGCAAGTAATGAAAGTGTAGCTCATTCTGTGGGTAGAAAAGATTTTTGATAATACTATTTTGGAGGTTTACTTCTTCAACATGTAATCTTGCAACCTAAACATTGGCTTCCAGTACCTGACAACTATATTGATCAGTGCTTCGGCTACAGATTTGTACTATAACCATGCAACAAGTACAACATGGCTTATTTCTGACCAGTTTTCTAGACATCCTAAGAAATATGTGAGTCCACCAGACATCCTGGATTGTCCTGGAACTGTAAACTCGTGAAAAGATTGGAGTCCAGGGCCAAAGGTTTAACAATTTCAAAGACATTTCAGGCAAAATTGTTGATAATGTTTCACTCCTATCAGCTTTATTGTAATGCGAGGGTAAGAAACCATTTTCAGGACAACAGCCTCATGAATATTCTTGTTTTATCATCATTTGATGATTCTGAGCTGAGTGAGCAAGCCACCTCCATTGAAAAGGATTGTGCCTGATATCGAGTGTTATGAAAAATCTGGTGGTGGTGATTTGATGACTGACACACATGTATGAGCCATTACGTGACATGTCCAGCCACTGAGTTAAAAACAAGTATGGGTAAACCAATCAGCAGTACTTTGATAGACTAGTCTACAAAAGTAAGTGTCTTGCAGGTTCTGATCCAGTGTCTGCAACATTTGCAGTGGATCTCCATGGAGGCTGAAGCTTCTCATTCACCTCTATGAAAACGAAATACATTGGGTTGTATCCAGACTGAGTTAGCTGCACTTGGATCCCATTTAAATCAATGTGGGGGAGAAACACACCTCCATTTTAATTTATTTCAGTCAGAATGAATTGCAACTAACATGGCTGTGGCTTAGTGGCAGAGCAAGGTGATCTGCATGCAGAAAGGTCTGAGGTCTATTTCATGACATCTCCAGACAAGGAAAAACTCCTGTGTGAAACCTTAGCGAGCTGTTGCCAGTCAGCACAGCCAGTACGGAGGTAGATGGACCAATGAACTGACTTTGTTGTTGTTTAGTCGTTTAGTCGTGTCCGACTCTTCGTGACCCCATGGACCAGAGAACGCCAGGCACCTCTGTCCTCCACTGCCTCCCGCAGTTTGGTCAAACTCATGCTGGTAACCTCGAAAACACTATCCAACCATCTCATCCTCTGCCGTCCCCTTCTCCTTGTGCCCTCCATCTTTCCCAACATCAGGGTCTTCTCCAGGGAGTCTTCTCTTCTCATGAGGTGGCCAAAGTACTGGAGCCTCAGCTTCACAATCTGTCCTTCCAGTGAGCACTCAGGGTTGATTTCCTTCAGTATGGAGAGGTTTGATCTTCTTGCAGTCCATGGGACTCTCAAGAGTCTCCTCCAGCACCATAGTTCAAAAGCATCAATTCTTCGGCGATCAGCCTTCTTTATGGTCCAGCTCTCACTTCCATACATCACTACTGGGAAAACGATAGCTTTAACTATACGAACCTTTGTTGGCAAGGTGATGTCTCTACTTCTCAAGATGCTGTCTAGGCCTGTCATTGCCCTTCTCCCAAGAAGCAGGCGTCTTTTAATTTCGTGGCTGCTGTCACCATCTGCAGTGATCATTGAGCCCAAGAAAGTAAAATCTCTCACTACCACCATTTCTTCCCCTTCTATTTGCCAGGAGGTGATGGGACCAGTGGCCATGATCTTCGTTTTTTTGATGTTGAGCTTCAGACCATATTTTGCGCTCTCCTCTTTCACCCTCATTAAAAGATTCTTTAATTCCTCCTCACTTTCTGCCATCAAGGTTGTGTCATCTGCATATCTGAGGTTGTTGATATTTCTTCCGGCAATCTTAATTCCGGCTAGGGATTCATCCAGCCCAGCCTTTCGCATGATGAATTCTGCATATAAGTTAAATAAGCAGGGAGACAAAATACAGCCTTGTCGTACTCCTTTCCCAATTTTGAACCAATCAGTTGTTCCATATCCAGTTCTAACTGTAGCTTCTTGTCCCACATAGAGATTTCTCAGGAGACAGATGAGGTGATCTGGCACTCCCATTTCTTTAAGAACTTGCCATAGTTTGCCTTGGTCGACACAGTCAAAGGCTTTTGCATAGTCAATGAAGCAGAAGTAGATGTCTTTCTGGAACTCTCTAGCTTTCTCCATAATCCAGCGCATGTTTGCAATTTGGTCTCTGGTTCCTCTGCCTCTTCTAAATCCAGCTTGCACTTCTGGGAGTTCTCGGTCCACATACTGCTTGAGCCTTCCTTGTAAAATTTTAAGCATAATCTTGCTAGCGTGTGAAATGAGTGCAATTGTGCGGTAGTTGGAGCATTCTTTGGCAGTGCCCTTCTTTGGGATTGGGATGTAGACTGATCTTCTCCAATCTTCTGGCCACTGCTGAGTTTTCCAAACTTGCTGGCATATTGAGTGTAGCACCTTAACAGCATCATCTTTTAAAATTTTAAATAGTTCAGCTGGAATACCATCACTTCCACTGGCCTTGTTATTTGCAGTGCTTTCTAAGGCCCATTTGACTTCACTTTCCAGGATGTCTGGCTCAAGGTCAGCAACCACACTACCTGGGGTATACGAGACATCCATTTCTTTCTGGTATAATTCCTCTGTGTATTCTTGCCACCTCTTCTTGATGTCTTCTGCTTCTGTTAGGTCCTTTCCACTTTTGTCCTTTATTATGGAAATCTTTGTACGAAATGTTCCTTTCATATCTCCAATTTTCTTGAACAGATCTCTGGTTCTTCCCATTCTATTGCTTTCCTCTATTTCTTTGCATTGCTCGTTTAAGAAGGTCTTCTTGTCTCTCCTTGCTATTCTTTGGAAATCTGCATTCAATTTCCTGTATCTTTCACCATCTCCCTTGCATTTTGCTTGCCTTCTCTCCCCCGCTATTTGTAAGGCCTCATTGGACAGCCACTTTGCTTTCTTGCATTTCCTTTTCATTGGGATGGTTTTCGTTGCTGCCTCCTGTATAATGTTACGAGCCTCCATCCATAGTTCTTCAGGCATTCTGTCCACCAAATCTAAATCCTTAAACCTGTTCCTCACTTCCACTGTGTATTCATAAGGGATTTGACTTAGATTGTATCTTGCCGGCCCAGTGGTTTTTCCTACTTTCTTCAGTTTAAGCTTGAATTTTGCTATAAGAAGCTGATGATCTGAGCCACAGTCAGCTCCAGGTCTTGTTTTTGCTGACTGTATAGAGCTTCTCCATCTTTGGCTGCAGAGAATATAATCAATCTGATTTCGATGCTGCCCATCTGGTGATGTCCATGTGTAGAGTCGTCTCTTGTGTTGTTGGAAAAGCGTGTTTGTGATGACCAGCTTGTTCTCTTGACAGAACTCTATTAGCCTTTGCCCTGCTTCGTTTTGATCTCCAAGGCCAAACTTGCCAGTTGTTCCTTTTATCTCTTGACTCCCTACTTTAGCATTCCAATCCCCTATAATGAGAAGAACATCCTTCTTTGGTGTCACTTCTATAAGGTCTTGTAAGTCTTCATAGAATTGGTCAATTTCAGTTTCTTCAGCACAAGTAGTTGGTGCATAAACTTGGATTACTGTGATGTTAAAAGGTCTGCCTTGGATTCGTATCGAGATCATTCTATCATTTTTGAGATTGCATCCCAGTACAGCTTTCGCCACTCTTTTGTTGACTATGAGGGCCACTCCATTTCTTTTACGGGTTTCTTGCCCACAGTAGTAGATATGATGGTCATCCGAACTGAATTCACCCATTCCCGTCCATTTTAGTTCACTGATGCCCAGGATGTCAATATTTATTCTTGCCATCTCATTTTTGACCACCTCCAACTTACCCAGGTTCATGGTTCTTACATTCCAGGTTCCTATGCAATATTTTTCTTTACAGCATTGGACTTTCCTTTCGCTTCCAGGCATATCCGCAACTGAGCGTCCTTTCGGCTTTGGCCCAGTCGCTTCATCAGCTCTGGATCTACTTGTACTTGCCCTCCGCTCTTCCCCAGTAGCATGTTGGACGCCTTCCGACCTGAGGGGCTCATCTTCCAGCGAATGAACTGACTTAGTACAGCGCAGATTCCTAGGCTATTGGAAATGCCAAAGAGCACATGGAACATTTCCCTCTACTGGGGGGAGGGGAGGTCTGTGTGCCCAAGAATGTTGAACATGGTCCCAAAGTTGATTGTGCTTAATGGCATCTCAGGGCTTGAAGGAAGTGCAAGTGTATCTCAAGCGGTAAGTACATTAAAAGGACAGATAAACAAGAACAATTTCATTACGCTTTGTAAACCAGATTGACATAATTCCTTTTGATGTGGCTCCTTAGATCTATGGGAGATTAACCAATTTGTGCTTCAGGCACGCGTGCCAGTCCCAAACATTTTCACCTCACACATGCATATAAAGGGGGGGGGGAATCTCCTATATGTCAAGTGTGTCCTACATATGTGATTACAGTGGTACCTCGGGTTAAGTACTTAATTCGTTCCGGAGGTTCATTCTTAACCTGAAACTGTTCTTAACCTGAAGAACCAATTTAGCTAATGGGGCCTCCTGCTGCTGCTGTGCTGCCGCCACACGATTTCTGTTCTCATCCTGAAGCAAAGTTCTTAACCTGAAGCACTATTTCTGGGTTAGCGGAGTGTGTAACCTGAAGCGTATGTAACCTGGGTTAGCGGAGTGTGTAACCTGAAACGTATGTAACCCGAGGCAGCACTGTACTAAATGCATAATCGCAATTAAAGACAGAGTGGACACTTCTGCAATGGAGCTCCATTCTTGGGAGCTGCAATCAACAGCTGAATTGGAAATCCAAGTCAGCTGATTTTCCTGATGATTAGAAGAAAAATACCGGGCATGTAGAACGCTGCAGGATGGAATTACCTCCAAAGTCTGGATAACTAAAATAATACAGTGATCAGCTTTATCCCACTCCAGTTCCCTTTTCTTATTTCTTTTGTTTCCTCCAAATCTAGGGAAATAGTCCAAATGGCAAACTTTTGAGCACATAATTAAATTATCTGCACTGCTTGTAGGAAGCTTCTTCCATACTTCTCTCCAATCTTCACCTAAGAGCAACAGATTTCTTTTCATTTCCTCTACAACAAGGCACTGATAGTGGGAACTCAGGCAGTTCATGTAAAATTTTGGCTGAAAAAAATCATTATTCATGAACTTTGGACAGATGTTTCTCATGTCCCTAGAACTGCTTCAGAATTGCTTTATTAGTACAAGGTTTTTGAGAATCAGGACCTTGATTCAATTTTAGACTTGCCAAAGATCTTATATGAATCAATAAAGCAGAAAAGCAGCCTCATTTCTGCTCAGTTCCATCTTGAAGACTTGCCAGATATCCTGGTACAGTGTGAGCCCATGAAGCTACAGACAAGACAATGATAACTAGTATAAACTGGCTTATCAGCATGAACATCTTTTAAGAACTGCAAGGCAGCAAAATAATGAATGCTTGACCTGGAATAAACCAACATTACTAAATCAGCAAGAATTTGAAGAGCTCATGAAACAATCTTTGTGCTCTCTTCTTATGATCCAGTGCCATGTGCGTACATGGATATCACAACAAGCTAAGAATATTCAGAGGTACATATTAAAAATTGGGGGTCTTAAAAACCACAAACTAGAATTGTAAAATTGGTTTTTAAACTGGGTTGCAGACTGTTTCTCTCTCTTAAACACACCCACACCCACACACACCATATATGAAGTCAAAAGGAAGCTCTTTTCCAAAATAATTGCTGGTGGTCAAGATGCCATTAGCTGGGTAATCACCTTGAGATTTTACACTAGATTCAAGATGACAGGCCATAATAAAATGCCAATGAGAGCAGGTAAGAAAGCTTCAAAGGTGTCTTAAGAGAACGTGAAGCATGCCTGCTCACATTAGGAAAAGGAGCCATGCTTAGCTAGGTCACTGTTGTGTGTACTGACATAATCCCCATGAATTTCTCATTGTGTGCCCCTGAAGTAATTTGATCCTATTCCCTGTTATTTGAAATACAAATAGCTTACAATTCTAAGCTTCTCTTCACCATGGCGGATGAACAAAAAAACAAAAGCAAGTGTTAATTAACCTATAAAGTAAATCCAAATACCGCAGTCAAGAAAAGCTTGACTGGGTAGCTGCATCATGTAAATGAAGCAAGATTGCTTAACCACTTATTAAATGTATTCTGTCTGTCTCTATTCTAGATGTAAGGATTGCCTTTCCTGGATCTTTGCAAGATCCATTTTAGTCTAGCATTAGCTTTTCCATAAGTAGTCAAAGATACAGATCAGCAAAGGTATACACTTCTCACTTTGTGACCACTGGTTTTTTTTTGACCCTGGAATCTGGTAACAGTGGAAATGTACCGCCACTGAGCACAGCTGTTTCGCTAAACTAACAACCATTGGAAGGTCCTTCAAAGATTTGCCTAGCACAGGGATGGGGAAATCTGTAACCTTTCATTTGTTGTTGGGACTACGGGTCCCATCAGCCCAGCCAGCAAGGCCAATGGGCAGAGATGATGGGAGTTGTAGTCCAGTAACACCTGAAGAATCACAGGTGATCTAGCCCTTTTATAAGAAGCCACAAACTGAATCATTTTGTGTGCAGACAGACTTTTGATTCAGCGGATGCCTTTGCTAACAGAAGAAGGGAGTAAGATCTCTGTGTCCCCTGGAAATCTGCTTCAGAGAGCTAGCGGCCCCTTTCATGGGTGGAGGCACAGAGATCTGAAGAAGGAATCTCCAGGAACTGCCTCACCTCCTCTACTGTTAGCGGAGCTCTCCACTAGATCAAAGATTCCTCAGGTAACAGAAGGATTCCTTCCCTTTGTAGAACAGAACAGGTGGATACTGCAACCCCATCTAAACAAGCAACCATCACCCTGTTTTCAAGTAGTGAAACCCAAAAGTTAACTGTGCATTCATGTACGGCAGGGGTCAGCAAACCTTTTCACCAGGGGGCCGGTCCACTGTCCCTCAGACCTTGTGGGGGGCCGGACTATATTTTTTTTGGGGGGGGGAGGGAATGAACGAATTCCTATGCCCCACAAATAACCCAGAGATGAATTTTAAATAAAAGCACACATTCCACTCATGTAAAAAAACGCTGAATCCTGGACTGTCTGCAGGCCGGATTTAGAAGGCGATTGGCCGGATCCGGCCCCCGGGCCTTAGTTTGTCTACCCATGATGTAGGGCTTGGTTTGGACTGTAGGAGTCCCTCTCAGTACAAATAATTATTAGTAAATGACCTTCAAATCTTCCCAACTTTACACTACTGTGTTGACTATAATGTCAATTAAACTTAGTGGAGTGCGTGAACGTACTTATGGGTTGTGTCCCCCCCTCTTATCTCAAAGTTCCTGTTTTAATATGGAACCAAACCAAGAAGACTTCTCATTTTAATAAACACAGCAACAGAAGTAATAAAAAATTGATTTCTTCTACTTCGAGCTATTCCAAGAATAAGAGATGCTGACACATGATTTCTGTCACCTGAGAGTAATTCAGTATGGACTATGTGCACACAATGTTCAGAGGAAAATAAAATATGGTGAATAATAATCATGCTAACTCAAGAGAGCTGACTTTTTCAGTTATAATAGCAGCTAAGGTAAGGTTACTCTGCTCTGGAAAATAGCAAGTAAAAAGCCATTTCTGAGCACAAAGACTTCTCCTCAAAATATTCCTTAATGTGCTCCTGAGATAAAAATGAACAGCAGGGTTAACAAAAGGATGCATGTATCTCAGCCCTAAACACATAGCCTAGGAGGAACCAGCGAGTAAAATAAAGAATGAGGTTTGTAGCAACCCCAAATACCACCACATCAACTATATACATCTCTATATAACTGTAAAAATAAGCTCCCACACACGTGCAAAATATATTTTCAAAATGCAACCTTGTTTTCCCTCTGTCACATTCTTGCACAAGGTCTTGAACAAAGCAAATGGCTGCCCCACATAGTTAAGCTTGTTTTTGCTTTAATGTAGAATATCTGCAGATGCCAACCATTTTCTTGGAAGGAAGATCCACCGGTTTCACTGGAACTTGCTTCAATGCAAGTTTATTTAGGAACGTAGCCAAAAACCTGTGTCTACTGAATGGAATACTGAATTCCGAGGGTCAAAACCTGCTAAAATGTGGCTGGAACATTTATGTGTTCTTATTCAGAGAAGGAAGTTTATTTTGAATGCCCGGTTTGGGCATCCCCTTATGCCTTTTGAAGCAGTGTGTTCTTTTGGAACAGGATCTACTCATCTGGGGTTTTTTTGGTTGTTGTTTTTTTTAAGTTAAGGACCTAATTGAGATGTATATTTGTAATGCCTTCAAAAGGGCCATGGAGGAAATGAGGCCATTATTGCTGCACTTTCCCAGATGTTGTGTAAGAACTTCAGAAAGCCGAATCTCACAATCTTAACACACTCCAAGCTGCGTGGAGAACACTTTTACAGTCAGAAATGCAAAACCTACTGAAGTAGAGGCGTAAGGGTGATTGTTATCAAGACTGACGCATATGAGGGAGGCTGCTTTTAAACATCACTATAGACAACAGAAGGTTTTCCCCTATTTTCTTTTCCAGGGAAAACAAACAAAAAACAAACACAAGATCTTGAGGAAATGAGCAGGGATTCCTAGTAAGGTTGCCAGCTATATGAGAATGCTGCCTTGAAAATAAATAAAGTGCCGCATTTAGTCTGCACTTACTTCCAAGAATACTCTCTCTGGCACAGCAGCACTGTGAGGGAAAGAGGAAATGATCTATGCATATTAATGCTTTGTGTTGTGCCTTTCTTGTTTGGGGACTGCTGCATTTGGTCAGCCAGATTACCTTGCTCTCCTCTCTTTCCTCCTCTATTTGAGGTGGACGGCTGTGGCTGCACTTTGTCGCTTATCTTGCACAAAATAAACAGAACAATCTGGAGCTAATTTAAGCGGTTTACCATATCAGGATATGGCTGGGAAAGGCTTTAAGGCAGGGAGTGGGGAGGGAGGGCTCAGGGCGAACAATAGCTCTGTGAAGCTGAACAGCAGTGAGCACAGGAAGGCTCTGCAGACAGCCTGGCAGACAGCTGTCAGCCATTCCAATAACAATCCCTGCAGCCAATGAAAACTGGCCAGCATCTAAAGCCCCCCAAACCAACCCAGGAACACCAACAATAAAAACAAAGGATTAAACATTTCAGCATATAGTGGCATGAGTGACATGGCTGTAGCTCAGTGTCAGGGAATTGCTCGGCTGCTAGTGTGGTGCTGTTTTTCTCCTGCAACGATTCTCAAATAAAGAGCAGCTGTAATTACAGTACCATATCTTGCAAAGCACAGGCAAAAACCCAAGGAAGTGGCTTTATTTAGTGTGAACTATAACTCCAGTCAGCCGATCAGACCTATTTACATCTGCTTTCCAAATCAGTTCCCTTCTCTGATGCCAGGAGTGGCATGTATGTATGTACGTATGTATGTATTTAAAAACCCATCTCTAAACAACAGGATAACACAAAATGAGAAATCTGCGTGGTCCACATGGTCCAATTTTCTACAGGAGACCACGACAGGAAAACAACAGATCAATGTTGTTGGTCCAAAATTTATTATTCTCTTGTATGACTCCAAGTATAATATTGGGCAGCATATTCTACTTTATTATTCCAAATAGCTATGAAATGGCTTAATTTCTCCATAAAACAATTATTCACCCACCTGCCTCCTTTTACTCTGATGGCATTGGTCACACACACACACACACACACACACACACACACACACACACACAATCTTTTAAGTCTTCTAACAGCCAGTCTGTGATGGGGGGATGGGTTTGTTTTTTTCTATTTCTAGTTTATGGCCATTCGTGCTGCTATTAAGAAATGGATAATCATTTCCATCTCTTCACAAAGAACTACATAACTCACAAAAACAGAATAATGCAGCCAATGGACCTAGTGGTAAAACATAACCCATCATATCATTGGTTTTATAAAGGATTTAATTCTAAAAATTTATAATCTTGGAACTTGTCCAACAAATATGATCTACATACATTCCTAGAACACTGTAGTTCCAACAGTAATCTCCTGTATAAATTTTGCTTAGCCTAAGTGGGTTTGGGAAACCTTGTTAATTGTCACCAGGACAGTATCCATGATGTTTCTCCATTATTTGGCCAAAGCCTGCTCTATAAAATTTACTTTCCTTTATGACAATAGATAAGAGTGGTAGTAGCTATTGTTGTTGTGATGGATTTGTTCCAGCCTAGTACAGTGGTACCTCAGGTTAAGTACTTAATTCATTCGGGAGGTCCGTTCTTAACCTGAAACTGTTCTTAACCCAAGATACCACTTTAGCTAATGGGGCCTCCTGCTGCTGCTGCACCGTCAGAGCATGATTTCTATTCACATCCTGAAGCAAAGTTCTTAACCCGAGGTACTATTTCTGGGTTAGCGGAGTCTGTAACCTGAAGTGTATGTAACCCAAGGTACCACTGTATATAGGTCCCCCCCATGTAGTGGGGCATTGAAGTGAGCTCCTTCTTACAAACCTTCAGCAAGCAGGAAGTCCTCTAACAGGACGTCCATCACAAAAAAAGAAGGGATGGTGCAACATACAGATACAGCCTACTTTTACAGGCTTCTGTGTAAAAAGATCTCAGCTCACACTGGGGGTTCCATGCATGATGAGATTATTTGGTTTTAGCTAGTAATGGTCCATTATCGATGAAATTTCTAATAATCAAGATATTTTTGATACTACTTCTAAAGTATTCCATATATCAACTAAATTAAGAACATAATAGTTGGTAGAGCATAGATCAGCCAGTAGAGCATGAGACTCTTAATCTCAGAGTCGTGGTTTGAGCCCCACGTTGGGAAAAAGATTCCTGCCTTGCAGATGGTTGAACCAGATATCCCTCACAGTCCCTTCCAAAGCCACAATTCTATGATTCTATAAGAGCAGTGCTGCTGTGTCAGGCCAGTGACCCATCTAGTCCAGTATCCAGTTCTCACACAGGCCCATGGAAAACCTACAGGTACAACCTAAGCACAACAGCACTCTCAAATTCTGATCTATAAACACTTATCTTAAACGTTTGTGATGCTTCTTGAATGTTGGTGAGAAGTTGTTGTTAATGTTAGTGAGAAATGTTGAAGTGCTTCCACATTGCCTCAAATCAAGCTATTGCATGAAAAGGGACATGCTTTGAGAGGTGAGACAATAAGGCCTATCCTTCCCACTGACCTTGGCTGGAACCAAATGCCACTTGGTTTTCTCCTACCCTATCCCAGAAGTGCTTTCTTTTGTGCTGTTCCACTTGGTCCTTATGCCACCTTAATGCAACAGGTGAAAATTGCTGGTCCCTGGATATGCTTCATTTCTTATTTCCTCCTTTTATCATGTAACTTATATGGCAATCTATTATATAAATGTAGCAAAGCAGTAAATGAATGAATGAATCTCCCTAACTATTCAGGTACTTGCAGTCATCTTACTACTTTTGCATCCCCCTCCCCCGATCATACCAAAATCTCTTGGGTGTCTAACCTGGCTGGTCCACCACAGAACTCTACTAGTGTGCTGTTTATATTGATCATCTATTAAAGCAAAGCAGAAGGCTTGGGAGTTAACATTCGTTCCTTGTTTTGCCAATTCATTAGAGTCTTTCAGAATGTGCTAACAGTTTTTAGCTATTTTTAGGATGGGCAGGACTTGCTGGGGTGGGTGGGGGCTTTGAGAAGATGGCAAAAGCAGAGTTGAAAGGAAATCTCAGCTGAAAGCTAACCTTGGGACATGTAAAGTCCATTCCACCAGGATATTCCTGTAGTACTGGACAATACCTTGCACAGCAGGGAACCAGACTGGATTGGATTAGTATTGTTCAACCCTCAAGTAGATTGTGTCTCCATAAACTTAAAAGGATTTTAAATCATCTTTGTAGCCTGCCAATTTTTGCAAGTTCTGAAAGATGTGTAGGGCAGATGGTTAAGCACAAGGCAGAGAGAAGCATATCCTCAGAATAAAGCTGTGTATTGTGGATGTGTGAAAGTCATCTTTTCATTTTCACATACATATATATATATAGAAGGCTGATTGCCGAAGAATTGATGCTTTTGAATTACGGTGCTGGAGGAGACTGCAAGAAGATCAAACCTATCCATTCTTAAGGAAATCAGCCCTGAGTGCTCACTGGAAGGACAGATCCTGAAGCTGAGGCTCCAGTACTTTGGCCACCTCATGAGAAGAGAAGACTCCCTGGAAAAGACCCTGATGTTGGGAAAGATGGAGAGCACAAAGAGAAGGGGACGACAGAGGACGAGGTGGTTGGACAGTGTTCTCGAAGCTACAAACATGAGTCTGACCAAACCGCGGGAGGCAGTGGAAGACAGAAGTGCCTGGCGTGCTCTGGTCCATGGGGTCATGAAGAGTTGGACACGACTAAATGACTAAACAACAACATACATATATATACATATACATATACATATACATACATAGGCGCCGACTCCATGGGGCCTGAGGGGGCCCGAGCCCCCTCAAAAATTTGTTTGGGGGGGCTCTGCCCCCCCAATAATTTAAGAAAATTATTACCGTAAATTTCGCTCTGTGCGTGTTATTGAGCGAATGTGTGGTCCCTGGAGCTGACTCGCCGGAGCGCAGAGGCAAAAATCAGGCAAAAATAAGATCGGGCAGTCGGGCGGAGGGAAGGCAGAAGCTTTCCTCAGGGTCTTACTGCCCACCCACTTCTGTTGCTGCGTTTGCTCAAACTCAACAAAGAGCAGGGAATCCCCTGCCCTCCTGGCAAGCAGAGGGTTAAGGAAAGGATCGAGTCCTTCCTTCTAATTCTTTCCTAGTCACACTGCGTGCAGGCTCCAGGTGGGAGAGAGAGAGAGAGAGGGCTGGCTTGGGGGGGGGGACTTTTGCCTTCCTTTCCTCCCCCCACCCCGTTAAACTCCTCGCCTGCATTCTTAGCCAGCTGCTTCTCCGCACACCCCTCTTGTGCTTCTTGTCCCTTCTGTGTTTTTCCTTCCCTCCCCATTTAAAACGTGGTGACAAAGCATGGATCCTCAGGATTTTTGCATTGGGTCACCCCAAATTCACCATCAGATCACATTACATGTCCATGGCTACAGTCTGTACCAAAAAAATCACGCACCCACTGTTGCCTGGGGCTGCAATGGTGCAAAAACGTGGTTACAAAGCATGGATCCACAGGATCTTTGCACTGGGTCACCCCAAATTCACCATCAGATCACATAGCATGTCCATGGCTACATCTTGCACCAAAAAAATCACGCACCCACTGTTGCCTAGGGTCACAGTGGTGCAAAAACGTGGTTACAAAGCACGGATCCACATGGATCCTCGGGATTTTTGCATTGGGCTACTCCAAACTCACTGTCAGATATTAAAAATCTTTATAAAATAGAGAATTAAATACATACAGAATGTTAAATTTTCAGTTTCGAAATATTAGTACTAGTTTAGTACTGTATTTCTATATTACAATAGTACTGTATTAGTTATTTTCAAATACTTAAATATTTTTAGGGTGTAAGACCCAATTAAAGCCCGTTATTTACATACAGTATTACAGTATTTACATACAGTATTAGGCATACTGTATTAACTTTATTAACTGTATTAAAGCATTAACTTTGAGATATTATTTTTATTTAATGAACCCTCAGCCTTATTCAAAGTAAGCTTAAATTAGCTATTTCACTTATTAATCAAAGTGCTATTACCGTGCGACAGCAATATTTTATGTTTTATTCTTTTAATGATAGTTTAGGATTTATTTAAATATCATTTCAGTCTTTTCAGAGCTATATATTCACTGCTCTGTAATAGTCTATAAGCATAATTGTTACTGTAAATTAAATTAGCTTTTTACGAAAATACCGTGCGTGTTTATGTTTTGTTTCTTTTTTCATAGCCAAAAAGTGTTTCAGGCTTGTCGAGTTTCCCGGAGTGTGGAGTTATAGAGAGTCGAGTTTTCGGGGTTCTAATGTTGATCATATGACTCTAAAATACTTTTAAAAAACTTTAAAACTCACTAATTTTCATCTAAAATTTAGAAAACTTCCCGGGGCAGGACCCCGGTATGGGCCCCCCCAATATTTTTTATAAGTCAGCGCCCCTGTATACATATACATATACATATACATATACATATACATATACATATACATGCATGTTGGAACATTTATTTGCAAAAGCATATATGCAATCCTAACAAAATGCATCTAAATAACTACTGTGGCATCACATGCACACAGCTGGGCTCATTTCATATCATTATATTCATTCAAAAGCACAGATCTCTTTCTCTGAATCATGTGGCTTTTTGTTGCATGGGTATTATAGCAATCGTCTCAACAGACATGTTCAGGACACATAATCACAGATATGAATATAGGAGTTTTCGAAGAAGAACACTCCAAGGCTTTTGATGGACTTTGATAGAATTGCCAGCAAGCCAAAGATACACACTACAAAGATCTACACTACCTAGAAGCTGTGGCTAGTTACTATCCCACCCTCCAAAAGCATTCATATACCTATCAGTTGTTCCTATTGGCTGTTAAGGAGCATATGTGCCCTCTGTGTTAGCACCACACTGTAGTGTTCAGCATGTTGCATCCCATGCCTCTGCTTCTACATGCAAGTACATGCAGCAAACTAGACATTCGTGGCACCTTTTCACATGCCAATTCATCTAGGTATGAAGCAAGCCCTAAATGTTAGCCTGGTTTATAAAGATAAAATTGCATTGTCTTCATTAAAGAATAAGAAATAAAGAGCAGGCCGTGTGTGTGTATATCAACTTTTTGCTTGTTTATCACAAGTACGGTAGTTTGTGACATTGTTTGTGACATTGTGCACAGACGCAGGTACCAGTGCAGCTTGGCTTAAGCCATGGGACCTGATTAATCAAACAAGAGCACACAATCAGCTTTTGAGCAGCGGTGACAGATCGGCTTGTACTATGTCAAGAAAAAGACAGGCTATTAATTAACTAGAAAATCATTTGTCGGTTTTAAGATCTCAGCAGGCTTGTCGCAAGTCCTAACATTTCACTGTCTCATTCTGCACCATTTACGGAACATGTGAAATTATGCAGAACACCAAAAGGTGAAGCTGTTTCCATAGAGGAGAAAAACAAAATAGGTTCTCAGGGAATTATAAAAACATTTAGAAACTAAGGCATCCTTGTAGAAGGATATGCCAAATGTAGTATTTATTAATACAACTGACATATTACAGAGGTGGTGGCCAGAATTCTATAGTTAATAAAGAACGTGACAGACATATTTACTAAACATATATCTAAAACACATTTACTTGGAAGAGTCCAAGTTTCCATTTCAGTGTAAGTTACTTCGGAACAAACCTGTTTAGGGGCCTAACTACACATTACACAGACAAGCATGTAACGAAACCTCAAATACCCTTATACACTTTCTACAGAGGGATCAAAACTGATTTTGAGGAAGGGGGTGATTAGGAGCAGAGAAGCAGTGTGCGGGGGTGGGGACGGGTGTTTTTCCTATCTGTTGTTTCCCTGGTCTAAAGAACCTCATTCCTAAATGAACAAATAGGGGATCATATCTGCACACAGTGAGGCCCTAATAATCTATTTGATGAAGTTTAAGACTACAGGAACTCCTAACCTCCAGTAGGGTGGAGATACCTATCAAGCCAAAATGGATCTAGATGGCTTTCTGACTGTTCCGGGGAAGTCCCTATTGCCTCAAAGTCCTGGTTGATCTCTGGATTAGAGAAACAACTTGGACAGATGACACAATTGCTCCTGAGAGCATCCTCTTTCTGTGGATGAAGGCACACTTTGGTTTTCCAGGGAGCTCAGGGCAATGAAGCAACAGTTATGGCGCCTAGAGTGAAGGTGGAGCGGATGCACTCGAAATTGGCATAGGCAGAGCTCCTATTAAGCCCTGCAGATCAGATTGAGGGGGTGCCATGTTCCATGGGTGGGAGAAGGGAGGGAAATCTCATTGCACAAGCAGACCTCGCTTCATATATGCAACAACTTAGCCCACCCACAATCGTGTTCCAAATAATGTTGGGCAGCAACCAAGCAGAATCAGACAACATTTCTTTCTTTCTTTTAAGTAGAGAAGAAGAGCCTTGATGGATCAGACCAAAGGCCAATATCATACGGAATATGAATTTGCATCCTCAGGAGCCCGGTGCATACATAACAGGAAACCAGAATTAAACCAAGTATGGCTTACCAGAAATGAGCAAGCATGCTGGTGTACACTGCTCAAATCACACACACCCTATACCTTTTGCCATGTCAGGGGAAAAACAAAACCAGACTGCCAGCTTAGCATTACATGCGAACCATGCTTTGTTCTTCGTTTGCTCTTGTGGTTGTCTGGAGAGAAACAAGACACAAGGTCTAGTTTGCATGTGCAGTGGTACATCTAGTTGCGGACGGGATCCATTCCACAGCTCCGGTCGGATCCCGAGGTTTCCGCAACCGGAGGGACCACTTCTGCGCATGGGGCGGTAGACCGCTTCTGCGCATGCATGTGCAGTGAAACCCGGAAAAATACTTCCAGGTTTGCCACGTTCACATCCTGAAGGATACGCAACTGGAGGTGTGCGTATCCAGAGGTACCACTGTAATACTAAGTCAGCACCCTCATGTGTTTCCTCTCAGTGCAACAAAGGGAAAAGGAAGAGGGCAGAGACAGTATGAGTCACATGTACTAGTGTGCTTGCTCATTCCTGGTAATCCATACTTTGTTTAACTCTGGCTTACTGTTATGTGCAAACATGGCCAAGAAGTAATATGTCAATATATAAATATCAACCAACCAGCAGAAAGAGGCACACTGCATCTGGAATCCCTCTGTGAAAAAAAGGAACCATCTGACGAGTCTGAACTATCTATATTAGGAACAATAAAAGGGAGACTAAATATGTCCAGAATTATAGAGGGTGGTGCTGATATGGAATGTCTGAAACATTTAGTTATTGAAAAGGCATGAGGCTAAGGACTGGATTGAAACAGGGGGCAAGCCTAGAAACAGCTCTTCTGTACACTTCAGCTTGGATGAAGCATTTAGAACCGGCTGCCAAAGATAGCAATAAAAGCATGTCATTTTTTCCCATTATTAAGTTTTTTAATTGTGTGGGTGAATTCTTCCAGTGCTTATGAAAGGGGAGGATTAATAGTATTTACTACAGCTATGCAACCTCTATGAAAGCTCCAATTCATAGCTCAACCAAGCAAGTTGATTTCTGACCTCTGGCATTCCCATTGAACTGGACTCTTGAACTTATGCACCGAACAATTTAAGACACTGTGTGTGTGCACGTGCGTGTGTGCGCACACACAGATGTGTGTGTATGCTGTCTATAATCACTTGCAGAATGGGCCTCTCTATACTCCCACTGATGCCAGACATTTAACGAATACATCAAAGACCTACACTGTGCACAAGCAGCTCAAGGTATGTATCTGCGAAGAACGCTGTCCTCAGTTTGAACTCCAAAACTCCTCCCCAGTCACACATATTAAGAATCAATTCATCATTTCAAATCTTAATCTGGTTGCATAGGATCTGTAGAACACTGCAGTTCTCTCTAGGGGGCAAACAATATGGATCTTTGTAGGGTCCCAGGCATACGTCAACCAATTGCTAGCTGGTAATGAATGAAATGGAAACTCAGCCTCATTCTGCAAAACAGTGATGCCCCCCCCCACTCCACTATATTTACACACAGTAACATTTTAGTGTCTTTACACCAAAGCAGCAAAAGGCTTGGCTTGTACCTGTTGTCCTCTGAAATATGCACATTTAACTACTTAAGTTCTTATATGTTGTTTTAAAACAATGCCACCATAATTTTATTATACCTTTTGTTATACTGGTATCATTCAGCTGAAACTGAACCAATTCAGGATTAGACTTCTACATATTTCACTATATTATTTATTTAGATTAACAGCCCACCCAAACCTGAGTGGAGTTTTTTTAAGAGGAGTAAAAAACAAAGAGGACTCAGAGCAAAATAAAAAGAAGTTCCTTTCCCAACTTATTTCTGAACTCCTAAGGCCATCTCAAAGAGTAGGCTATGTTTCAGAAAGATGCCCAGATATTAGTTTTCATACTGGAGCAACGTGGAGAAGTACTGTATTTTTTGCTCTATAAGACTCATGTTTTCCCTCCTAAAAAGTAAGGGGAAATGTGTGTGCATCTTATGGAGTGAATGCAGGCTGCGCAGCTATCCCAGAAGCCAGAACAGCAAGAGGAATTGCTGCTTTCACTGCGCAGTGATCCCTCTTGCTGTTCTGGCTTCGGCGATTCAGAATATTTTTTTCCTTGTTTTCCTCCTCCCAAAACTAGGTGCGTCTTGTGGTCTGGTGCGTCTTATAGAGCGAAAAATACGGTAGGTTCTATGGCTGTATCAGGTCCCAATTCATATCTTTCCTCAACCATAAGGTGACTGTAAGATACCCACAATTTCTCAGCCACAGTCGCACAATCCCCTACAATATGGAGATAATCACGCTAGCTTTCCACAGATGCATACTGTGAGGATTATTGGGACAAGGTATGTGTAGCTCTTTGTAAGCAACTTAAAATGTACTATACAAGTGTTACGCTAGGTGTGGGGCAAAAGGAAATGTAATTCTATGCACGTCTGTTACACTTTTATCCAACCCCAAGCAGCTCATGGGTTCCCCCAATTATGTCCTCACAACAACCCTGTGAGGTAAAAGCTGGGCTGAGACATAGCGACTGCCTCAAGGTCACACAGTGAGCTTCACAGTTGAGAGGGGATTTGAACTTGGGTTCGGCAGTCCTAGCCTGATGCTAGTCTAATCGTTATACAGTGGTACCTCGGGTTAAGTACTTAATTCGTTCTGGAGGTCCGTTTTTAACCTGAAACTGTTCTTAACCTGAAGCACCACTTTAGCTAATGGAGCCTCCTGCTGCTGCTGCACCACTGGAGCATGATTTCTGTTCTCATCCTGAAGCAAAGTTCTTAACCTGAGGTAATATTTCTGGGTTAGCGGAGTATGCAACCTGAAGCGTCTGTAACCCGAGGTACCACTGTACTGCATCAGCTCATGTTGTCCACAGGACCAAATTACTCTCTGGCATTTCCACCTACAGAAGAAGGCCCAACACAAACACTCTCCAGGATGCCAAATAGGAACAGGATGTTGATTAGTTTGTAGCAGCTGTTGGCAGAGGGGGACGTACACAGATTGTTTTGTTTTCTGCCCTTGGGAGGAACACTGTGACAAAGGCTGAAAACTCCTAGTGTTAGCGGTAAAAATGGCTACACTTTGAACCAACAATGCACCGTGGAAATAAATTAGTATGTGGGCTCTATCAAACATCATTGTCACAAGAGAAGCCCTACTTCGCATCTTATGGCGCCCTCTTGTGACAATTATAAAGTACATCAACCTTCCCCATAATTTTATTTTTTTGCCTGGAACAGGTAAGTCTGTTGAATTTCTGCCTATCAAGCAACCGTTAAGCCTCTGTTAGGTGGAAGCCCCACTTATTGCTTCCCACACTTTCCGGTATTTAGCACTAAAACAGAAGCATGTTTACTATAATATTTGACTACATGGGTACAGTGGACGCTTGGGTTGCGAACGTGATCTGTGCGGGATGCACATTCGCAACCTGCAGCGTCCGCAACCCACAGTGGCGTGTCTGCGCACGTGTGGGTTGTGATTCAGCACATCTGCGCATGCACAAAGCACGATTTAGCCTTCTGCGCATGTGCGATTGCCAAAACCCGGAAGTAATTTGTTCCGGTACTTCCGGGTTTCAGCGATCCGCAACCCAAAAAAACGCAACCTGAAGCATCTTTAACCCAAAGTATGACTGTACACATTAAGAAGCCACGACAAACAGCAGGCTAAGGGCCATAGCTCAGTGGCACAGACAGCATCTGCTTGGAATGCAGATGGCCCCAGGCTCAAACTGCGGCATCTGTGTGAGCCTCACACAAGGAGCCAGCTCCCCACTTCAGAACTCCTCCCCCCCCCCTCCAGCACACGGAAACTGCCACTGCAATTTTGGCTACAAGTAGGATTAATTGCAGTAGTATTTATCAATGTAAATGCTGCAAATTGCCCTATCATATCAAGACTGCAACAAAGCAAAGCAACTTGGGTCTTTTTTTCCAGGTGTCGTGCAAAGTAAAGAAGAAGCACATGTGTTCTTTGGTTGCAGAATCTCACCGACGCAGCTTTAGCTCTGGACTGCTTTTCTTCTCAAGGGTCACCAACGTGGTGCCCACAAATCTTTCCTAGCCCCCTCCAACTGCCCCTGCTGACAGAAGCATTCTGTTGTAGCCAACAGAATGGGTAGCTGTGTCTTAGGATTGCAGGGATGGTTTATTAAGAGTTTTATGATTTTTTTTTTGGGGGGGGGTTACATTTCTTACACAGATACCAAGTAAGCCTTCGGCATTCTTTTCCAACCTCCATTTTCCCTGCTAGATAATCAGCTTAATAGCCAACAGAAAATTGCCAATAATATGTGCGTATATCTAATTGTTAATCTTACCTGTAGAAAATATTAGAACCGTGTTGTTCCAAAGGCCGTACTTCTTCAGGGCTGCAGTGACATTTCCCACAGCTTCATCCATAATAGACACCATTCCCGCATATTTGCGTCTCTTTTTGTCTTTGATAAAAGAATATGGCTCTATGTATTTCTCAGGTACTTGAAGAGGCTCGTGGACTGATTGCAGAGCAAGGTAGAGGAAGAGAGGCTGTCGCAAAAAAGGCACAACACCAAAAAAAGAGACTGCATCATTAAATGCCATAATCAGCATACTGGCTGATAAGCTTCCAGCTGCAACTACTGGCTTCCTTCCTGCCTTCTGTCTTCAGTTCTCAAGGATAAAAGAATATTTAATTGAAGACATCCCCATTTTTATGATGTTGCCAGACTCCATTGGCCCCAGCCAGAATGGCCAGCAGTCAAGGATGATGAGAGTTGCTGTCCAACAACATCTGGAGGGCCATAAGCTGATCTAACTCCAGGCAGACCTTCAAATTCAATTTTTGCTTTCATTAGGGAAGTCTAGAAATATTTAAGAGCAGGGCACACCAGTAATTGGGTCAGACATGCTACATTAGTGGTGCAGGACAGTGAGTACTATTTGTGTAATCTGCCTGAGACATCTTTTAAAGATGAAACTTTCTTTTCTCTGTTTTTCCTGGGCCACTAAAGCTGGACTTCTCCCTGTTTGTACCTTAGGGTATTGTACTGCATCTTTCATTTCTTTTTGTGGTTTATATTAATAGTTTTTACTGTTTATTGCTTTGAGATGTTTAACATTAAGTGGTTTAGATTAATATTTAATAATAATGTTAATATTTAACATTTCGGTGGTACCTTGGTTCTCAAACTTAATCCTTTCCGGAAGTCCATTCCAAAACCAAAGCATTCCAAAACCAAGGCGCGCTTTCCCATAGAAAGTAATGCAAAACTATCTAACAAGACCATTGATCCATAAAATGAAAGCAATCATCAATGTACTGTACTATAAAATAAATAAGACAGTATTGTAGGTGATAAAAATAAAAACTATTATTATTTCTTACCTGCACTGATGATAGTCATTGTTTGGATGGGGGACTTTTATCCATTTCCACAGTCACACAATCAATCAATCAGTAGCTGAACTGGGTTCCACACAGTCACAAAAACAAATTAACCGAAAAGCCACAAAAACGCAAATAGCAAAAACAAAAGCACCAAACTTAATCTATTCTGGAAGTCTGTTCGAAAACCAAGATGTGGCTTCTGATTGGTGGTGCCCCAGAAACAACAGCCAACAGCCACATTGGACATTTGGCTTCCGAAAAACATTCAAAAACTGGAACACTTACTTCCAGGTTTTCGGCATTTGAGAACCAAGTTGTTTGAGAACCAAGGTACCACTGTACTGATATTTAATAATAATATCTAATTGATCACCTGGTTTAACAATGTATTGATATTAATAATATCAATGCAATATTAATAATAACATACATGGTTTTCTACCAAGGACCTAAAGGCAGCATACATAAGGTTCATCCAACTTTATCTCCACACCAACCTTAGGTAATGAGAGACCTAAGAGTGATGTGGCAGAGGCATACATGGAAATCCTTTGCAGGTGAAGTCAGTCCCACTGAGTTAAAGGGGGTTGTTTACCAGACAATCATGTATAGGATTGCAGCCACAGTTACGGCCACAGGGAGCCAGTGAATGAAGAAGGATCTGAACCAATGCAACCATCAAGCACAACACTGTTCACTACATCACACTGGCAGCCACAGGTGCTGCAAGCAGATAGCACTGGTACAAGTTTTGCCGCCGAGATTTAAACAAACTAACATTACAGTATTTTGAAGCTGCTCTATCAAATTTATCATGCAAGGAACAGAAAAACCAAAGAAAATGTTTGAGAAACTGAATTCAGTTTCTTTCTGATCTATTTTGTAGGACAGACCTGTCAATGTCTTCCCCCTAATATGTTGTTAAATTCCCGATTATGAACTTACAACTATAATGGGACTAAGAACAGGTAGCTGCACCAAAGCGTCTGATCCTAAGTGCATCAAAATGTATTAATTACAACTTTATAATTTAAGAAAGAGACAGAATTGTACCTTCTCGGTCTGGTGATTAGCTATAAGATCTACTGCTCTTTCTGTAAACACATTAGTAGAGTACATGTCTTTAAATCCATCTGCAACTTCTTCTCCCTCTCGAAAATCAAGAGCACATCGAGTTACGTTCTTCGCTTCAATGGGCACACAGCGCTCGTGAGAATAGTAATCTTCACTTCCAAGAAGGTAACCTAAAAAAGAGAAATATTAAGTCTCTCTTTTTATGTATTCATTAAATTTATGTACTCATTACATTTCTCTTCCCACCCTTCCTCTCAAAGGAGCCCAAGGAAGCAAACATCAAAATGTTTAAACAATACAATTTAAAATAAAACATATTTAAAACATTAGCAAACAAAATAAAAAAAACACTCTAAAACTTTTAGAGTATCTAAACTTTTTAAAAACCATCACATACCCTCAAAGCTGCAAATTTCATGGTTGCCATGGTCAGTATCCTTCAGCCTGGATAAACAGGAATGTTTTAAAATTTATATTGAAAGCCAATAATGAGGGAGGGAGACATGCCTCGCCGGGGAGGGCATTCCACAAACAGGAAACCACCACCAAGAAATCAACAGATAATCATGCCTGTGACAATTTCAGTAGAAGAGTCTTTAAAAGCAGAATGGCAGTAAGATTTGCAAGTCAGTAAAAAGGAGGAATTTACCTGGACTGGTACACCTGCGGGAGGGGGCGGAATACCAGGACTAAATAGGATTGTTTTTATAAAACAAGTCAACAAATCATTTGGCAAACTCTCTCATCCCCACCATTAAAAAACTAAAAACAAAAACCGTTAACATCTGCTTCCATGCTTGCATGGTTAATAGGAGTCCAATGATGCTTTTAAATTGGCAAGTGCATGAGAGATTTTGAAACTGAAATGATGGAACGTCAAAGATGAAAAGCCACAGCAGCCAAGATAACACAAAATGAAACAAAAACCCTATAATAATTCTTGCAGCTGAAGGTAGAATTACTAAGCTATTTCTATGTTGCAAAGAGTATTTTTCATGCAAGCTATTCAAACATTCCCAATCTCCTGCTGACACCAACTGGTGAGTGAGACAGTCTCTCCAGAATAAAGTATCCCCATTTCCAAACAGAACAGAAGGATTTCCAAATAAAATCCTTCTGCAGCTAGCTTGCCACAAATTAGTGTCATTTAACAGACACAAATCAGGGTTAACACCAATGGATAGTAAGAGTTAATAGGCAGCTCCTCCGGTTTGCAGTCACACCGAGCAAATGAAAGTCCTATATTTCTTTATTATATTTAACAAAATGTTTATGCCACTTGATTTTAAATAATTTAGAGATTTTATTACAAACAAAAACAGAATTATCAATAAAAGGTAGGCAAAAACAGATATTAAACATTCAAAAGATACCGTAATTGAAATTAGCAGTGTACCAATGCCACAATATAGCATGGGTTACACCCTCAGTTACCTAAACATGGCCTTTGACGTTTCCAATTTTTTAATTTTTTTCTGGAATTGCACCTGACAACACTGAAACAACATTGTGTAAGGAGCTTGTGTTAACTGTGAAAAATGCACATTTCTATACAAAAGGGGAAATCCTACAATGCATTTTATTGTCTTTCAAAATTGTATTTGGGGGAACCCCTCAATTTGACCATTATGGCTATTGTACCCAAGTCAGTCTTCCCTTGTCTTTGTAAGGTTCAGATCCTACTATCTTAAATTCCCACATCCAGCTCTATAATAAATAAAATAATAACAATAATAACAATAACAACAACAATAATAATAATTTATACCCTTCCAGTAGCACCTTAAAGACCAACTAAGTTAGTTCTTGGTATGAGCTTTCGTGTGCATGCACACTTCTTCAGATACACTGAAACAGAAGTTTCCAGACCCTTCTATATAGTGAGAAGGTGGGGAGGGGTATTACTCAGAAGGGTGGTGGGAATGGGTGATTGGCAGATAGCTGTGATGAGCCTGTTGACGACTCTGCAATAGGTCTTACAGGAAAAAGCAAGGGGTGAGAAGGTGAAAAATGGCTTTGTCATGTATAATGAGATAAGAATCCAATGTCTTTGTTCAGACCAGGTCTCTCCATGGTTTTAAGTTTGGTGATAAGTTGCAATTCAGCAGCTTCTCTTTCCAGTCTATTTCTGAAATTCCTTTGTAGTAAAACAGCTAGAAATAGCTTCTTCAGTGTATCTGAAGAAGTGTGCATGCACACGAAAGCTCATACCAAGAACTAACTTAGTTGGTCTTTAAGGTGCTACTGGAAGGAAATTTTTTTGTTTTGACTATGGCAGACCAACACGGCTACCTATCTGTAACTGAATTTATACCCTGCCCATCTGGCTGTGTTTCCCCAGCCACTCTGGGTGGCTCCCAACAGAATTTTAAAAACACAATAAAACATCAAACATTAAAAACAGATGTCTTCTAAAAGTCAGATAGTTGCTTATTTCTTTGACAACTGATTATCAGTTTGCAATCAATGTATGACATCCAGTGTTGCAGGAGACTTCTGCTTATGCAATGGGGCTTGCCCTTCTCCTCTTCTTCCTGCCCCCATGCTCCTTCAATAGATTTTTAGGGCATGCAGGAGGCTGAAGGTGGGGCAGGGAGGAATCTAGTCCACTAACTGAGTCTCTTCTGCTGGATTCTGTTGTAAAGGTATGGCCCTGGGGACCTGAGCCGAAGTCTTTTGCACCATGCCCCATATATCCTACCTCTTTCCCTTTAAAAAAAACTTAATTTTGTCTTTTTTAACTTGCTTATTAAGCGATTTTCCCTGACAGTCAGCCTAAATCTATACATATAAATTAGCATCTGCAAATGTTATGCAAATCTGTGTCACGGTCCTGTGCCTTTAGGCTTTTAAGGATTTAGCAATGCCCTTGGTTGGACTGCACCCAAGATTTTCATTATAATTCATAACTCATTTGCATGGCCATCCATAATAGTAAAATGATGGAACAAACCAAGAACAAAGACACATGGTCCCTGAAGACAGCCAACAAGAGCCCAGTAAAAAGCAGGCAATTTCTGCTCCACAAGCATGTGACAATATTGTTTCTGGGAGACAGAGACATTTCCTGTACTATAAATGTGTTCCATACACATTTTCTCTTATTTCTGAATGGAAGGCAGAAGAAAAATCAAATCTATTCAGTATTTCATACATTCCATGCATTTACATTGTATGCTATTATTTTTCTTTTCACTTAATCCACCACACAAAACTCATCATTTCAACTCATCCCATCCAGCGCTTCACATCCAGAAAATTCCATGCCACAGAGAGGTTATAAGTTGGACATAACTTAGTGATAGAACACAAGCTCTAATTCCCCAGCTAAGGTTTTCTGAATACAGAGTCCTTCAGCTGTGATTCTTGTTCTGGTATCTGGTATCGCAGATACAAATCAGTGACACAAGTCAATGCCTCCATGGTCACAAAAGGCCCCTGCAACAACTTTTGAGAAATCATTATCTCAGAGGCAGAATAAGGCAACATCCCTGATGCATCAGACTTCTGTACTCGGTAGAAATTAGCACCTTATGCCTTTGTCCTCCTCATGCTGTTACACCATCCCCCAAAGCCTCCATAGCAGCTTCCCCCAATCTGGTACCATCCAGGTGTTTTCAACTACAGCTCCCATCATCCTGGCCCAATGGCTGGCCATGCTCCAAGATGAGCTAATTGGGATTTGGAGCCCAAAACATCTGGAAGCCACTAGGTTGGGAAACGCTGCTTTAAGGGAAATGTTAGCCATGATGGCTAAGTTATACCTCTGATGCCTCTGAGTGACAGTAGCTGGGAATCACAAGTGGGGAGACTGTTCTTGTGCTCAGGTTCTGTTTTCAGGCTTTCCACAGATATCTGGTTGGCCAATGTGAGAACAGGATGCTGGACTAGATCAGCCACTGGGATGAACCAGCAGGCTCATCTTACGTTCTTCCTAAGCCAGAACAAATTATTGACTGCTGGACCATCCAATGAAAACGAAGGAGGAATAAAGTAAACGTCACTTACCAAAGTAAGTATCAAATCCTCTGCGGGTTGGAAGGCATTCTTTTCTGTACATTCCTAAATGCCACTTTCCCACCATGTGGGTAACATATCCTGCCTCTTTAAGTAGCTCAGGCAGGAGTTTTTCATGCAGTGGGACACAGCTGGGCTGACACGGCCAAATTATTTCATGCTGTAAACCTGTATGGATCTAATGAAAACAAGTGTACCTTACACATCGGTTACACCATAATTTTCTGATGCGCAGGCAGCGCTATCTGCACAGCAACACGTTCATATTTAGAGGAAAACAAATCTAACATACCCAGATCAATAATGAAACTTTACACATCTTAGAAATACTGAAAAATAAGCAGCAACTGTGTGCAGGGTGGGAAATCACTTAAAAGTAATTGGTGTACATTTGCAGGACATCTAGGCTATGAATCCAAATGAAAGGAAGCAAAACACAGAAGTGCCATGTCTATCACATAGGAGTTATGAGGGAAAGGTACCTGCTGCAGCTTGAAAACGGAGCTGCCACCCAACTGAAGGATACTCAACAGCGCCATTCTAATAAATGTTTTCTTAGAAGCAAGCTCCACTGTGCTCAGCAGAGCTTACTCCCTGGTCAGTGTCCTTATGGAGGACCACAATATCTCAAGGACTGCCTCTCTCCATATGAACGAACCCAGATCCTGCAATCACCATCTGAGACCCTTCTTCAAGCACCTCCTTCATGAGAGGTCCAGAGGGTGGCAACTCAAGAATAGGACTTTCCTATGGTGGCTCTCCGCTTGTAGAATGCTCTCCCCAGGGAGGCCCACCTGGTGCCTTTATTACCTATCTTTAGGCACAGGATGCTGGACTAGATGGACCTTTGGCCTGATTCAGAGGGCTCCTCCCCTGTGTAAGGGCTTCCGCTTGAACATTCGTGCTTCTCCCCACCCCTTCTCCACTGTGTGCTGACTGAAATTGGCCCTGAGTGGGTCTGGAGAACAGAGTGGGTCCAGGACAGCACACGGAAGGAAATGGGGGTTCATTCTGTCTGGCAAGCTGATATGCTTGTGCAGGTGGAACATCAGTAATTGTGCAATGTTGACTTGCACCCAGTGACAGAGCGCAAAAGGGTACAAATGTCTGCATAGAATGGGGCCCACAGTAAGTTACTCAACCTCCAGAAAACCTTTGCAGCCCAAAGGTTGGATCCAGAATTTGCCCACCCTCTGCAGGCCACTGTTGACAGGTGGGCAAGGCCATTCATATGTCAATCACCTGGCATCATATGACAACAGGAAATTCTAATTTCAAGCTGGTGGCAGGCACAGGTTTCTCTCTGTTCTCAGAGCTGTAATGCTTAGTGCTAAGATGGGAGACAATAGATCCCTTATCTCCAACTTTGCCCTTAGAGCTTAGATTGGAGATGACAGAGCTTTGCTTCTGACATCATATGATCACATACGGGCACAGTTTGCTTCAAATGGTGTTAACAACCAAATTAGACCTGAGGTATGGTGGCTCCCCCATGTTGCTGTAGGCCATCACTGCTTTCAGTCATGAAGAGGGAATGAAGTTTTGTGGCCTTCCTAAAGTTGGAATCTGATTACTATTCAAAACAGAATCTCATGATCATCAAATCTGTCACATGCAGGACTATTAAAACATTCTGTTCCCTAACACTTTGCATTCAACTCCTCCATCAAATGCCACGTACACCTGTACAACATTACAACATACACTTGTGAAATGTTTTGCGCTTCTCTCAAAGTCCTCCCCAAAGTTGCAAGCTTCAATTAAATGCAAAATCTGTTTCCTGCTTCTGAACCACTAACCACAGAAATGACAAATACTTGTATCTAATTTTTCCAGTCATGGTTTCATTAAGCTATTTTGGAAGGCAGTTCTTAAAAGAGGAATACCAAATGTATCATAATTAGCCAAAATTATATCATCTAGCAAAATGAGGAGATTTTTGCCAGCCAAACATAATAATCAGAAGAACCAGTGAGCTTGAAGATTACCCAAATGGAGGATTCTAGCTGGCTTTAGAAAGCAAAGAATCAAGGGAGCTACTGAAACTGAACATAAACATAAAATGGAAATATAATCTGAAAAGAAAATTCACTGTTATTGCCAGAAAGCCCAAATGCATTATTTGACTTCCTTAACAGATGACCCACCAACCATCTAGAGACAGCAAAGATGAGTTTCATGCACAGCCAGATTTATTAAAAATTCTAAAGAAAGCAAAGCATCAATTTACATATCTTTGCATGCCTCTCTCAAGTAAAAATCACTGTCAAATATGTATTGCACATTTAAAAAACACTATGAAGGTGCTCTAGTCTTCTGGTTTTATTATACTTCTGAGAAGGTTAATACGAAAATCTTCAAAACTGTCACATGCAACTCTGAACGGTGATCTAACAACAGATTTATGATCAAGTGTAAGGAAGGAATAGCAGAGGACTAACATCAATAAGATCACAGGATTAATCTTTCTTTAGGTGATTTTTGAAAATGGCTATGAACTGGGAACCAAGTAAGACATATTTTCCATTGGGCTCTTTTCATGTAAAAAAAAAAAGGTATTTTAAATTGTTTCAAAATCGTCCACTGTTCCCCGCAAATTCTCTAGCCTGCCCTACCAGCGATGGAAATGGAGTGCCGCTTGCTAGGGAGGGTGAAAAGCACCTGGCCGCAGGTTTTCATGAGCAACTGACAGGGGCGGTCAATATCACTTGCCAATGCAGTAAAATATAAATTTCCATTTCTGATTGGAAAGCAGATGGCCAGGCTGAATTGACATAGATGGCTTCCTTTCAGGAAATAAAAAGCTCTGAAAATATATATGAAACTATAGGGCAGTTTTAGCAAGACAAGGGGGATGATCAACAGAGGAATGGCTAACACCCCAGACTGTTTTTTACTACTACTGTTTTAAATTAGCTCCCCCCCTCTTTTATATCAACCAAAATAAAAAGGCGAACTAAAGAGAGAGGGAGCGCGCACACACAAAGGCTCCTTAGACAGAGGAGAGAAAAATCACTGTACTTACCTTGTGCTCATTCCCCAGGTTTTCAATTTATGGACAGACTGGCTGAAATAAAAGGGCTCAAAGTAGCCATTTGCTCCCATGAAAGAACAAAAAGAGAGCCTTGTTTATCAAGCCAAATGTCTATCTAGTCGAGCCTCCCATTCTCACTGTGGCCACCCAGATGCTCATGGAAAGAATATTCAGCTATAAAGCATCCAGCTCATATGATGTGAGAGGCTAACACCAGGCAGAGTGAGGGTGGAGGCCACCCCAAAGGGAAGACACCAAATGGAACTGTCTCTTTGGGGACATCACAAGGTTCTGTTGACCTGTTGTTTTAAGCTAGACTTATATAAAAATATGAAGTTGTATAACTCCACATTTTTCTGCAACCTCCTAGCTTATATGAGTTGTGTAGAATTTTTATTATCTGCTGGTGGGGAAACTAGTGGAAGGAGAATGGAAATTGCTTCATGTTCCAGGTGAGGACCTGTTGCCATTGATCTCTTTCCTCTGGGTGGGAGACAGGAGGGAAATGAGTACTGTATGCCAGGTTTGTAGCACATTTCTATTCTTTCTTCTTCAGGCTCTGGCTATTATAATATGGGTTTCATACATATTTTGTCTACTGGCTTCAGGAAGATAGAATTGGTTTCTACCCCCAGGGAGAGCCTGTTGGTAGAATCTGCCCTCCTGTGTGAGAGACGGGAATTAAATGTGCACATCATAGGTGAGCAAGATTAGGAGGTTTTTTTTCTTTTTCATGCTGCAGGGCTGATTGGTGTTGCTAATATATAGTGGTACCTTGGGTTACATACACTTCAGGCTACAGACTCTGCTAACCCAGAAATAGTATCTCGGGTTAAGAACTTTGCTTCAGGATGAGAACAGAAATCGTGCTCCGGCGGCATGGCAGCAGCAGGAGGCCCCATTAGCTAAAGTGGTGCTTCAGGTTAAGAACAGTTTCAGGTTAAGTATTTAACCCGAGGTACCAATGTATTAAAGTGGGAACTGGATGTAACAGGTCTCTCCCCAACTGTGATTCCTTGCAAGTGTTCAGAGGCCTCATGCTTCAAAGAGTGGATGTAGAACACAGAACATCCTTGTGAAGAAACCACTACCCTATACTTAAAACAGAAGAGGAAATAAAATTGCCCTCTGGGTCACTATTAGGAAATATGAGATGACTACCTTTCATTTCAGCCGGGGAGCAAATCAGGGTGGTGAGGTGCCCTCCAGGACTTCTTCCAGATATACCAGCTCTCCTTCCCTTGCTATCATAGCAACTGACCACTAGTTACTGATACAAAAGCAAAAGTCTAAGACATCTCTACACATCATGAAATAACTGGGTCACAAAAGCCCAGTCAGGATGGAATAGGCTGGGATCACAGCAGGGCAGATGAAGATCAAAGGGCCAGAATAAGACATGGTCCAAGGCAAGAAATCTGTATTGTTCCCAGCCTAAATAGGGAATCCAAGGAAGCTGAAGCAAAGGGTATGTAGAACCAGCCAGGCCCCTATTGATTTCTCAGGTCACCCGGTCATGACTGGTGAAAAATGCTGCATATCCAGTATCAGGAACCATAGGGCTGCTGCAGAACATTTCCCCAAATGTCCCAGTAGCAGAGTCTCTTATGGCTTACAAGGTCTTACCAGAACAGCTCCTATCTAGAAAATATTTTGTTTTTAAAACCTACTGAAATAGGAAAAATGCAGGAGTAGATAAGGAGAACATCTGGTCAAATATTTAGCCTCTGGCTATGATCTTCTTCAAAGGCTGTAAAGAGTGATTAACCGCAGGGAGAAAAGCAAAGTAGGTTATGGATCACAGATAAAACAAAACACAATTTGTGAAAGGCCTATATCTAAAAGAAATAACTGCATAATGAATTGAGCAAATGAGTTTTAAAAAGAGAAACATGTATGACATTCATTCCTTTATGAAAATAACAGTACGGCACCTGTGCTAGGAATGGTGAATTATATCTACTAAAGATTGGGAGGAGAGGGGGGAAGGAAGTGGCTTTGTGGTTAGTCTTGAAGATGGGGGACACTGCTGGCCCTTTCACGACATGTCTGCAAAACCCTTTGCAGGGGTGGGGGACTCACGCTGTGTCCCTGAGTTGCAATATTAACAAAGTAAGAGAAATATTTGAGAAATAGCAACTTAGTACTCATGAATATATATATTTTTTAAGCAATGTTGTATCTCATGTTAACTATTACCTGTTCCTGTACTACTGCTACTTGGATCTGAATTTGCAGCTGCAAAGCAATTGGATAACCCTTGCAAAAAAAAAACAAACCCCTTGATGTTTGGGCTAATAAACCCCAAAAGTTGGGGGGAAAGGAATAGAAGCTCCACAGCAGAGATAGTTGCAAGTAGTAAAGGTTGTGCATGCATTTGCCTACCAATCAGACGCTGACATGTAGCTCAGCACTAGCTACATTGACTGTTGGAAACTTTCCAGCGTTTCAGACAGGGAACTCCCTCAGGCCTGACTAGAAATACCGGGGACTGAACTTGGACTATTATGCAAGCAGAGCAGATGCTCTAATATTGAGCTACAGGCCCATCCTAAGCTATAGAGCTTTCCAGAGTGTGAAAGAGATGGGGCATAGTTTAAGTTCTCCTTTTCTCAAATTGGACATTGATGAATGAATGAACTGCAAGTAGCATACAGAGTCCTAACTATGAACAACTCTATTGTCATAAGAAATCAAAGGCTCCAATCCTTCTTCCTTTGTGTGTGCCATCTGTCAATCCATATAGCTAATGCTGCCAGGACAATATGTTTGGAGAAGGCAGGGGGCTGGAATCGACCTCCTTCGTCACCAGTCAAATGACTGGTTGCACCAACCATCTTAATCAGGCTTATATTGTCAATTTATAGGTGGGTTTGCAATCTTGTATAAGGAAGGTTGTGATTTAAACAATATTCATTGCCCTGTTTTGCACATAACACTAGGGCATGGTTTACTAAACCATGGCACAGCATTATGTGTGAACACTGCCCAGCAGCTGAACTTTGTTTTGTCTATTACCTACAAAACCATGATCTGAAACCACAGTTATTGGCTCATAGCTTAGTTTCTTTTAAACATAGCAAACTGAGCACTTTTCCTTAACCACAATTTATATGACCACCTAAGCTCACCAAACTACAAGGCAAACTACAAAGGCAGGAGGCAGGAGCAGCTGGAAAACTGGCTAAACAGTAGCAGCTGGAAAACAAACCAGACTTCGAAGTTTGTTTAATAATCTGTGGGGCATCTCATGGTTTGTAAAAGAAAGCAGGGCTTCAGCATGGTTTATCATTACATCCAAATGAAGCCACCTGTGAATGGCGGCAGCTTTTTGGCGTCCCAGGCAGGGGGCTTTCACACCAGTTGCTTCCTGATTCTTTTAACTAAAGAAGGCAGGGATTGAACCTGGGACCTTGTGGATGCAAAGCATGCCCTCTGTCGCTTAACTAAAGTTCCTCCTCACTGCTGCTAAAGAATGAGATGCAGTCCCAGAACTAATTCTCCAGGTTGCCTAACAACAGCTTGAATAGTGTCCAGCCTGTGGTAGGACTAGCTAACACTAGCATCTGCTTGTGTAAGCAGTTTCCGTTGCCAGCAGGATAAGGTAAAGGAGCGTGAGTGTTGCAGCACTTTAGAATTCAATCGGTTTGCTACAATATGGGCTTCTGCAAGAAATGCCACCAGTTGCACCATTTCTTTTGCTTTCTCCCTGCACCCCTGCCCCAAATCCAAACACCAGGCTTCCTAGCGGAGTGATTGGCACACATCCCCTTTATGAGATAATCCCAGAATCATAGGCAGCAGGAAACACCAACAATTAGAAAGTTAGTTAGATCTGAGGCAGCCGCTGAAACTTGAGGAGAGAAGGCTAAGTTTTAATCAGCTGTTTCCTTTCTCAGCTCTGCTGATAAAATGTTTCATTCATGATGCTGACATGCAAACCGAAAGGAGCTTTGTGGCTCCTCCTTCCCTTAAAAATATATGTTGTTCACTGGAAAACACTGCTTGCTGATATGCAAAAATAAAGTACATTCATTATTACACGTTGCTTTCCCTAACAAATTATAGAAGTTTACAAAAGACACAATCCTGACCTCTTACTGAAATGCATATTAAACAGCCACTAGAGGTCTCCCCAAACCAGATAATTATCTATTCCTATGGTATCTTTGCACTAGGAAAACAATACAGTACTAGGAATTCGTCGTGCATTTTTGCAAAATATATCATTGGGCTAAGGTTTACAGGGCATACGGGCCGGGAGGGGAATATTGGCCCTCTCAATGTTAAGAGCTAATAACTTTTAGAACAACGGGCAAAGAAAACTACAAATACTTTGCCCAGAAATACAACCCCCAAACCTCAACCTTCAGATGTTCAGTCAGCTCTGACAGGAAACTCTTTTTGACTGTAGCTCGTCACCTTTCTGGACAGACACAAACACACGTGACGCGCTAAACGAATGAAGCGCTCTCATGATTTGGGCGTGACTTTCAAATCAGAAAAAAAAATTGCATATCCCTGATAATTAAGATGGGTCAATATGCAAAGACCTCAGCAGTTCCTAAGTTTTAGAAACCACTCATTCGAACTGCAACCGCGAGGGCTAGAAAGTTAGGCTTAGATTCTGACAGGAATCCACCGACGGCGAGGGAGAGATGCCGGGGCGGGAAGACACAAGCACCTCAGCCACAGTTTCTACACGTCCCTCCCTCAGTCTCTAAGCCCTTCGCGTGGGCAAGTCCAATCCCGTTTTCCCACCTACCTGGTACCTGCCGGTGAGCAGCTGGCTGCGCGACGGGGTGCACAGCGGCTGCGTGTAGTAGCTCTCCAGGCGCACGCCGCCCGCCCCCAGCGCGTCCAGGGTCGGGGTGCGGATCTCGGAGCCGTGCCAGCCGACGTCGCCCCAGCCCAGGTCGTCGGCCAACACGAAGACCAAGTTGACGGGCCGCCGAGGCGCAGCGCTCGGGCACGTGCACGCCAAGCATAGCAGCAGCAGCAGCCCCGGGGGCGAGCAGCGCCCGAACACCAACCGCTGGAGCATCCCTAAGTCCTCCGCCAGCCCCAGCAGGAACTCACAGGGCAGGAAGGGCACAGGGACCTGCAAGTCTGCCTCCGAGGGCAAATGGTCCGCCCACCCTGGAGGAAGCCAATCACAGTCAGCTCCGCCCCTCCGGAGCGAAATGAAACAGGAACCACCAGCCTGCCCGTCTCCCTCTCCTTCCCCAGCCTGCGTCTGTCCAGAGGGCTTAAAGAAGTACAGAGCAGTACTGTACATGGTCCGGGGCTAGGGGTGGAAGGGGGTACCCCAGGGAAGACCTGCTGCTGCAGCAACAGCTGCCACATCCTTTTGGTGCCTTCCCTAGGCTTACGATATTGTTTCATTCTCTTGTTAATTCTGCTGGTTAAAATGTGCATCTCATAAATGGGCTTCCTTTAGTAATGTTTTATTTTGAAATCTTGTAAGGGAATGTTTCAGCTGAAGTGAAAGAGCCATGAAAAAGAAACCATCTGGTAAAAAAATGGAAATATTAAAGCAGAACACAGCAGTATTATTCTATGAACGGCCCAATCCTTTGACTTAGCCCAGGGGTCAGCAATCTTTGGGGGGGGGGGGGGATGAATGAATTCCTATGCCCCACAAATAACCCAGAGATGCATTTAAATAAAAGCACACATTCTATTCATGTAAAAATACACTAATTCCTGGACCATCTGCGGGCCAGATTTAGAAGGCGATTGGGCCAGATCCAGTCCCCGGGCCTTAGTTTGCCTACCCATGCCTTAGGCACTGTGCTGAGCTGCAGTGAGTTAAGATTACAGGCCCTACTGGAAACCATGACTGTTATCTGTTGGCTGGGAGCCCAAGATTACTAGGACAGTTAAAGGCAAAACCTGTAATTCAGGCTTAGGTAAATCTAGTGACTGCAAATGGGTGAAGGAGGGAAGCCGTAACCTAAGAACTCTTACAAGTGTGCTCTGGACATCCTGAACCCATGTTGAGAACAGCAGAAATGGAAGAATAACAAGGTTTATTATTGTAGAAAACACTAAACTAACAGGTGCTTGTCTTATATGGATCTGATGTTTATAAAGCTGGCTTAGAAGCATAGGAATCTTACTTTATTATTTCTATTCTGTTTTAGGTCGCATGGGGAAAGAAAATCTCTAAGCAGTTTACAGCACATCATACAACATCAAATACAAATATTACAAAATACTAGAAAAGAACATTGCAAATAACAATCATACACAGAAATGTAATAAAGATTCACATTTAAAGCAGCACCATTAACAGTGAAACAAAATATCAACATCAGTAAACATTACAAGTAAAAAATCAAAGACAAAAGTACAATCAGAATATATTAAAGCATCATTTGCTAAGCAAAATAACTAAGGAGGCAGCTGTGCCTAAACTTTCTTTCACAATAGCATCTCCCCAAAATAGCACACTCCCACATGCAAATCTCACTCTCAACCATTCCCACCAACCACACCTTTTATTTCCAACCAAACACTTGTCACAAAGTGAATTTCTCATTTGTGAAGAATCTATGGCAGCATTAAACATTTTGAGACCCAGATCATTCGCCTACCTCCACCCACATCAGTACAATGCGAAAGAAACAGCAACACAGCCACTTCCTTCTTGCCTTACTCTTTACTGATTCAGTCACTTGCTTATAGGCAACTTTTTGGAAGCAAAAAATATTATTTCAATTACCACCTAACAATGCATTGCTCATTTTCTTCTACTAGATTGATAAATTCATCAATACAAACTTAAAGGGGTTGGCAGCCTCCAAGTACCCTGTGGGGTACTTTCTTCAGGGTTGACTCCACCACCCACCCAATAGTCTGCCAAACTGCAGCAGCACTTTTATCTGATCTGTGGGCAAGTCTGTTAGCTGCAGCAGTTTTCACTCTCCTCCTCCAGACCAAGGACAAGATGTATTTTCGCTTCACATTTCAGCTAATTTGTATGCTTGTCTATGTTCCCTCTCTTTCATTTAACAATCGGTTATAGCACAGCCCAATTCTCAGAATCTGATTTATTGTATGCTACTTCAGGCAACCTTCTTAACAATGTAAGTCTCCCTGTACAGTGATACCTCAGGTTAGCGTACATACGCTTCAGGTTACAGACTCCGCTAATCCAGAAATAGTATTGCAGATTAAGAACTTTGCTTCAGGATGAGAACAGAAATCGTGCTCTGGCGGTGCGGTGGCAGCAGGAGGCCCCATTAGCTAAAGTGGTGTTTCGGGTTAAGAACATTTTCAGGTTAAGAACAGACCTCCAGAACGAATTAAGTTCTTAACCTGAGGTACCACTGTATACATTAGCAGGCCACATGTGGACACTGAGGGTTTTTATTTTGGATTTTATTTTGTTGTGAGTTTTAAAAGGATAACAAGGATAGAAGCCTTCTACTAGTGAAAAAAAAAAACCCAGCAGGAGGCCAAGAACATTCTCCCTATAGGACTGCTTCGAATCAGGTAAGAAAAAAGATGTACAGTGGTACCTCCGGTTACAAACACTCTGGGTTACAGACTCCGCTAATCGGAAGTGGTACCTCGGGTTAAGAACTTCTAGAGTACCATTTAGGTGGCAATCCTAGCTTATCCTAAAGACAATCGGACTCCACCAACTCTTAGAACATCTAGTCCTCAGTCTTGCTCTTCAGTCTGAGCTACTTGCATTTACTGTAGAATGCTCTAGGAGTCTGGGGCCTTATTGTATTGTACAGTATATAAAAATAATTATTTGTGGGGTTAGCTGTGCTGCCCAGTGTAACTCTTATGACTGAAATATTTGTAAACTTAAACCAGGCATAGGCAAACTTGGCCCTCCAGATGTTTTGAGACTACAATTCCAATCATCCCTGACCACTGGTCCTGTTAGCTAGGGATGATGGGAGTTTGCCTATGCCTGACTTAAACTTTAGGAAACTGGTTGAGAGAAAAAAGTAAGGTCTCTGCATTTTCTTGCTTTAACTTGTGTCAGTTAGTGTGCAACAAGTTAAGTAATCTAGGCATGTCGACAGTATTTCTCAAGGATAACTGCTAGAGCTACCTTTCTTACAAAACCACTGAATTACAATCTCCATCTGCTAAAAAAATTGGCGACTTGAAAACATGAACAAGGGCTTTTAAAAAACTATGTTGCTTTGAAAGGAAAAAGTGTATGAATTTTAATAATGCAAGGAACAAAAATATATGATATTCATCAGGAATTGCAAACATGTATGAACTCACATTTTATGATTATTCAGCGAGTGAAATCACACCAATATATAAAAGGGCTGATCTATTCTACTCACAAACATATCCTTAATTATATTGTCCCCTTTTAAGAGGCTTTAATTGTAAACTGCTTTGGGAGCCAATCCTGGCATGTTATAGATATAATAAATAAATAATCTGTAAAGGACTCCACAAAGCACAGGCTTAAATCTGGGGTAGGGTGTGCATGCGTACCTCCCATAGTAGCATCTGTGCAAAGTGATGTGTGCTCCAAGAGCAAGTAGCCCATTCATGTGGTGTAGTAAAGACCAGTACCACCATAACAAACTTCTCCAATATTGTGCCCTCCAGATGTTTTGCACTAAAAGTCCCAACCCCAGGCCACATGGCCATATTCTAGAGGGCGGCAGGTTGGGGATGACTACACTATGGGAGGGAGATATCTATCTATATATCATATATCTATCTATCCATCTATCTATCTATCTATCCATCTATGGACCTTCCGTTCCACATAACGGCTGGACAAGCACCTAGCTGCAAGGGGTAGGTGGAGAGATAAAAGTTTCCCTTTGTTCACAGTTTTACAATTGAGTTCTATAGGCAGGAGAGAAATTGTGCCCTGTGTTTATATATTTGTTTCTACATAAAATATGCTTAATTCTAATCATTTTTAACATCTAAAAGAATGTATTGGCAAACTAAGATGTAAAAAGTGATTGATTACAAACAATGTCATCTTAAAAAATAAAATCAGATCCTGTCATGGTTGAAGAAAACAGGCCAAATAATATAAAATATAAGAGAATAATTTTGAAATGGATTTTTCTCTCTCACTCCAGCTAGCACTATGGGCAATCCTGTCAGCTTCTATATTTTATTGCGACCTGCTTTGTAAACAGATACTCAGATCTGTACAATGTAATGTCAGCTTGCATTAAATCATTGGCAATAATAGGTGCTCATTATTCAAACTGTGTTTCTACTGGCATGTCTTATTTATGCGTCAGCTTCTTTACTGAAGGACTTAGATGTATCAGTTTCTGTGGAAGATTCTGCACTTTTGAGCAATTTTTGTTTAAGTGACCTTTAAATAGGACAATGAAAATTTAGTGTTGAATAGTGTGAGCAGGGACACAGAATTGTTTTAAAAGTTAGCATTAGCATTAGGTTTATGAAAAGGAAAAATTATGGCTTAAGTATGAAATTAATGTTTTATGGATTTGGTATCCAGCACAGGCTATTCAACCAAGGCAGACAGATTTTTCTGGAAGGGCTAGCCCACCAGCCATGAAGTTTCAAATGAGAGATTTGTGTTGTACAGGTGTTCAAAGAAACACAGAAACACATACACACACACACACAGATTCCCTATTTTCTGATATAAATCACCAACTAGAGTACCTAGGAATCTAGACCCCTGTGGTGTCATTGGTTTTATCTCCGATTCACTTTCCCAATTTCCTTTAAAAAAAAAAAATAGCCCAAATGGTGTGGACCAACTAGCTCTTTTGCAAATAGGGATGGAGGAATCTGTCAATTTTAGTTTTGCTGTTTCTCATCCCCCCCTCCCTATTTTAAATTGAGCTCTATGAGTTTCACATCAATTCACCATTTTTCATATGTCACCTAGAAGATTTGACAGTAATTTACTGTGAATTTCTCCTAATGTATACATATGTGTATGCAATTTTGCCTAATACAGTATGCACAATTTGGCAAAGCAATTTCCCCTAATATAATGCATTTTTGTATGTTATTCTCACAGATATATGCATTTTTATGCACACTTAACCTTAGTATATGCATTTTTGTACACACGATTTGGTTGGGGGGGAAATGCCCCCAAAATTGGAGAATTATGAATTTCAAAGGATAGCTATCTTTTGGTTTGTGCAGTGTTTCAGAAAGTGCAAATGAGATAAGTTCACCTTTAAAAACAAACTGAATTGAATTTCTCCCCCATCCTTATATGCAATGCAAGTTCAAAAATCATTGGGAAGTAAAACTGTCTTCTAAGTGAATTTCTGATTGGTTACCTAGACCCTTGCTTCACCACTGCGCCAACTTATTTCACCACTGCGCCAACCTAGCTAGGAGGCTTTCACTGCTTTCAAATTCCCATCACTTCATGGGCTTTTAGCCTCAGTACTTTGTTCTCCTTTGTGATCAGACCATCATTTCTACAAAGATTTGCCACATGCTCTGTAGCCCAGGACTCCTGCCACTTGCTCAATCATACTGCAACAATCCCATTTTTTTACAACATACTCAAGACTGTTGCTGCTGCTATTTACTGACTTGGTGTACATTATTTGCAAGAACTAATGTGTATAAGTAACAGTGGTTTCTTAAATTGTTCCTTATTCTTAATGATTAGTAAACATAAAGTATTATTTTGTTGCATATTTCATGTGTAATTTGCATTCAACTCAAATGAAATATGCTAATCAAGTACTGACTCTTAATATTGAGGAATTAAACGCCTGCCTGTTTATATTTTAGCACTTCCACCCTTCTTCTGAAGCCGTGTTCTTGTTGGCTCGGTCATAACCAATGGTTCCTGGATAATAGTTGCTTGATAATTTTTGCCGAGTAGTTCAACTTCCAGTTTCTGTCCAACTTTACTGAGTTCCACAGGGACATAAGCAAAAGCCAGACTCTGCTGAGTGCTGTAGCTGTAACATCCAGATGTGGTGTTGCCAATAACCTGAAAAATTACCCAAATATCACAAAGGTTTTAGTGCATGGAAGTCTACATAGTTGATGTAGGTTGTATTATTCAATAAAACAGTCAGTATGTTAGAAAATCAAACACATGACTGCACGTTACATAGTTATCTTGTCTGCTTTAACCAAAAAAAGGCTGGGAGCATCTCAACATAGAGAATAATTTGTGCCCTGGAAAAATATATTGCACATGCATCACCTGTTCTTGAGTAGCAACATAGCTCGACTGCTGCATACAAACCTACCCTACAAACTTACACTGAAGCATAAAAATATATCACATTCCTCAAGTAATAAATACAGTTTTTAGAATATTCCCCACTCTAAAGAAATAACTTTCATTTATATAAATGAAAGCTGTTGATACGGACACATGCAGATGGATCTAAAAAGTGACTCAATATTGTAATAAATTTTCCATTTCTAATTTCTGAGTGATATTAAATTAAATCATACTTAAGAGTAGACCCACTGAAACCACTTGAGTTAATAAAGTCAATTGATCCGAATGCATCTCAAAGTATTAATTCTCTTTGGAAATTTGACTCCTGAAGGTGGCACAATCTTGGTGTGAACACAGCTCTTCAATCCTTTTGGACCTGGAACCCTCCTTTAACCCAAATATGCAACTGAGGATCCACTTCTTAATTTTTTTACCATACATTTGTATGAAGGTAGTGCTGCTATTGTGACCTACTTAGGTCAGGATGCGTTTTCTCCCTGCTTTCCTGTTTCCTCCCAGCCTCTCGCTCCCTCCTGAATTATAAGCTGTGTCCAATTTCAGCAGGCTGTCTTATCTTGTCTGCCTGAAAGCTGGGTGGACTGGAGTCCTGATTCTGTTTCAAAGTAGGGGGGGGGAGCACAGAGTACATCAGGACAGTCCTCATCAGTCCTTTACATAATCTTTTGGTGCAAGTTGCTTAGAGCTCTGAGAATTAACACAAGAGCTTTGAACCTTGCCCAGTAACAAATTCCTTTTGTTGTGAGAAGCCCAGCAGAGGACTGTGAGAACTGCCACTGGTAGAAATTGCAAAGGGGTGGCATTTTTTAATCTGTTATAGCAAAAAAATATAAACATATGTCATTGCACATGTGCGTATTTCCTTGCGCAAACATATGCTGGTGTTTGCAACCCTTTTTAAACTGTGTGCAAACTATCTTTTGTTCATTTTGAAATATGGATGGGAGCACAATATGTTCTAAAAAACTTTACATCAGTTTTTTGAAACAAAATCTATGCTACGTGCCTTGTTATTATACCAGACACTTTCATTTCCCTCTGGATCAACATTATCCGTTTCCAAGGTGAGATACACAAGTTGCCGTTCAAGCCCTTTTTCTTTAATCTGCTTCAGTGCTTGCTTTCCTATGAAGTCTGCTGGCTGGGAAAAAAAGATAATGATGATAAATGATTAGTCAGGCTCTGTGACAGGGTTATGGATGCAAGCATTTAAATTTGCCTTCACTTGTTTTTCCATCCATTATTAAGCTTTAGATAAAAGTACAAATTAAATTAAACCATTGGGCTTCTTGAATGTTAGTTCATCTTGCTCACAATGTGGATATGTTCAGTTATTTTACCTCATATTTGTCTACATTTGTAACCTTTAAGCGCTATACATTCTGATTATATACCTTTAAAAATATTATACTGAAAAGGGATCAAGCTTCCTCTTGGCTACTTAACATGGGGAAGTAACAGCAGAGTCATTTATAGAAAACTATTGCAAGAAAGCCCACATCCCCTTCCCTTGCCTCCTGATCCCACAAAAGATAGCAACAGCAGACATTTATCTGGTAAACTACTTTGTACATTCCAAAGCTATTGGGGTAGCTCATGCTATGTGCAGATACTTTGCTTGCACAAAACCCCAGGCTTTGCCTGAGGTATCTCTCTCAAGTTAAAAAGACGTGAGGTAACAGTTGTGGGAAAGACTCTTGCATGTGTGTATGAACTACTGACAATTAGACCAAAAGTCTGAGGTTGTATGCACATTAACCCACTGGTAGCACAAAATCCAGAACCATTCATGTCTGTCTTCAACATGCTGATTTCAATCCAGATTGATTCTAGATCCTGCCACCTACTTAGGCTGGGTGGAGTTACTTGATAAGCGTTTCAAAACCATCACCTTTAGGTTAGGCACGCCATTTTCTCTCTGCACATTCACCAGGAGAAGGAAGTTGTGATTGTGCTTTTGGTGTACACCCATCCACAGCTTCATTGGTCAGGTATGGATACATCCCCCCCCCCACCATTGCTGGGACTGCCTACATATTACTTGGGGTAATACAGAATCAATCTGTAATGACCCTTTATTTTCAGAATGAAACCAGTTTCTCAGGAAGCGCTTTTCAGGGACAAAATATGCAACAGATCTAGATAGTGTGTTTATGAAGAGAAAACAAAGAATTTCAACTGATTCTAGAATAGAACGCTGTGTGTATACAGAACTGCAAGGGTGCTACATTGGCTGCAGTAGTTGAGCATCAGCAAACAGGCTTACTTAGGGCCTATCCAACCCTGGCCTCAAGCTTGGCCTCTGTCTGCTATCAAGTAGCAGCAGTAGAGCCAAATCAACTTTTCAGGCCTCCTCTGGAATCAACCTTCACTCACACTTGTTTAGATTCTGCCCTTGCCTCTGAGTCTTTCCTGTTTCTGGTTCCTCATAGCTTTATATGCCTACTCTGGCCTTAATCTTTCTGGTATGGACCATGCCTGCCCACGTTCAGGTTGGCACCTGTTAAGAGCAGCCCCCTGATGAAGCCCGACAGAAGGCCTGAACTAAAATCTGTCAGGCAGCCTTTTTCAGCTTGCTAGGCTTTCAGGAGGCAGGTAAGAGGAGAAAAAAAACCCCTTTGCCTTTTTGTTGTTGCTTTTTGATGGTTTCAGTGGTGGTGGTAAATATGTTTCCTTCTGGTACTAGATGCTAGAATTAATCAGGGAGCACATACTCCAATTTAGTTTCTGGATGAGGCGATTTGTCTATGTGATGACCTTTGAAGCCAAACTAGAGCAAGAGCAATGCTTACTAAATTCACTTTGGAATGTTCTGTCTAAAACAAACAAACAAACAGATAGACAGACAGACAAACAAACAAACAAACAAACAGATAGAGAGATATGCCGGTGAAGTTCTCCAAGCTAGTCTTGAAAATAAACTTCAGGGGCTTTTAAAGCTGGCCTCAATATGAAAAGTGAGCTTTACAACTCCCAACACTCTACTCAGGTTTGGATTAAATACTCCCTGTCCGTATCCACCACTCTGTCCCACACCCAAGAACACTATAAGCTAGAAGCTGGCAAGAGAAGCAGTAGAAATACATAAATCTTCCTTCTCTTCTTTCCATCACCCCAGAGCTGGGCACATGGAGTGGGGGAGAATTTTGCCTGCAATTCCTTGCAACCTGGCATGCTATTACTGTAGTTGTGACAGGGCAAAAGAGAACATAGGAGGAATGTGGGAAGCCTTCCTAATCTCAGTTCAAAATATGCTTCTGCTGCTGTTATTGCCACTGCCCAGTTTCAATATAAGAAAAGGAAACTGAGTATGTGTTTTTTGGCAGGCAGCAAAACCGCACACAGAGTGGCTCAGGATATGTACGCAGGTTTTCCTGAAAAATGATGCGGACAGTTGATGTGGCCGGGACAATCCTAAGTGGCCTTCCTCCACAGGACTTCACCTCTCTCAAGAAAGTCAGTACTGAACTTTCTTGCAACGTCCCTCAAGCCCAGAAAACAATATGCGGGGGGGGGGGGGAGCGCTCTGGTCTGCAGACCTAATTAGCCAGCCAAGTTTCTCATTTGGCTTGCAAGGCCACTTTACAGGTGTGGGGCAGGTAAGGGTGGGGCTCAGCTAAAACAGATGCTTGCAGGTACCTGCAAAGCCCAAGGCTGCAGAAAATAACGTTCTAAAAGGGGTTTCTGAAGATCTGAAGATTTGACAAATCAGCTGATTGCCAGAAGCGCAGCTCAAAGCACTGCACAAATAGTGTTTTGAGAGTCTTTGCCTTTTGGGGCAAAATAGGATCTGCTGGCCTGTCAAACGTGGCCCACAACGTAGCCTGGTCTGCCAGGCTAGAAAGTTTCCTTACCCATCTTTTAAACACATGTTGCCCTTCTACTTGCCAATTAATTTGCTAGCAATTAAACCAGGACACTATGCTATTGCAATCCATGTGCCACTTCTCCTACTCACACTTGTGAGCAGGCATGGGCAGCATGCTGCTTGAACAGGCACAATTTATTTCTTGTCCTTAGTGTCTCCTTTTCCTTTGCTGTCCTCTCCATATACCATGAATGTATTAATAGAGGGAGAGAGAGGATGAGAGACAATGAAGGGCAAACCAAAACACGAGCCACCAGAGAGATAGCAGTGCAGACATACCCTTATAGAAAATGGCAATCAGGCTTTGCCAATTAAAAGCAGTAATCCATAGTACACCAGATGATATAAATTGAGTGCACTACTGCTTTTGGTTGACTCCAGTTATTTCCAGGAGATACAATGGAGGGGGGGTGGCAGAAATCATAGATGTGAATCTGACAATTTGCATTTGTTGGCTCTTGGCATTTCTTATCTGCAGCCAGTAGTTCTGTGCATTGCTTCTCCATGTTCTAGTGAAACTGTCCTTAAAAGAAGCCCATGCATTTGAATACTTCCAAGCTCCCCCATGCTTACTCTTCAACATTATTCACTTGACTCCCATAAATCCATCATTTATAAATGGAAAACACAGTTTGCATGAAGGTTAATGCAGCAGTCATAATTGGAGCCTTGAGTATGACCTGGTAACAGATGTGAATTGCTTTAATGGGTCACTTCTAGATTAATTGCATAGAAGGTAGTTAACTCCTGTGAATATATAAACAGGGCAACAGCTAGAGAAATTTTGATTTGCTTTAGCCTTTTAAAAAAAAACCGTCACAAATTAATTTGTGAAAGAAAATTTCATGTGTGTTATATTTAGTTCTAAGAAAGAAAAGGATGGTTCAAACCACATTTACCAGATATTATACAACAGCTAAATCAATGATCGAGAAAGCAATTAGTTTATGTGCTGTATTTTTGTGAAATAGTTTAGTGAAGACAAAGAAGCATGTTTATATTACAATACGAAAAAAGAGCTTTTCGAATATTTCCTTTCCTATTGACAGTAAAGGAGAAGCATAGCTTTAATTAATATGCTTTCTCTGTGTATTTCTTTTACTGAATTTCTTTGTTTTCACATTCCACTGTGGAGGTTCTGGATTTTTGCTATACTGTATGTTTGGATAATCTTCCCAAAATTGTTTTGTAATAGTTTTTACCACTGTAAAACCAGTGCTTTTTTCTTAAAAAAATGTTTATGGGTGCTCTCATTTTGACTCAAGAAATAACCATTTAATAGTTCAAATCCAGAAAAATACAGTAAATGGACAAAGGTAAAAAGATTCACAAAATGTTTAGGGGTATGTGTACCCCAGCGTACCCTCAGAAAAAAGCACTGACTATAGCAAATGAAACTATACAACTTAAACTAAAAATAATGTTCACTGTATATATACCCCAACCTCCTTCATTCACTTTAAAATCATGCATGAGGAACTAAAATCCCAACATAGGGAAATGATTCATATGTCATGTTATTTCCAGAAGGAAAATGTGTTAGTATACTATAGTCCAGTCTACATGTCCAGTATCAGCGTAGAGACTCTTCATGCATAAATTCAACAAAGGGCGATAAAAGTGGAGCAAAGAAACAAGTCCTGTACAAAATTGCAATCCTGCAGGAGCTTCTCTTGCACAAGGGACAAACAGTACTAGAAGAGTACTTGTGCTCAACTGGCATTACTTTCAATAAAGTTCATGTATGATAAAGGCTGGCTTTACAATTGCACAGGGAGCCTTTCCTTGTGCCCATGTGCTGGGGGGGAGGGGTGTTGCAGAAAACATGCCACATATGCAACTTGTGATTGGACTCCTCCTAGCCATCTTTCTCAGATTCGACTGAAATGGTTTTTTAAAGGGGTGAGCAATCTCCCTCTTGAGGATCCAGCTAGCGTTTTCCTAGCCTGCCCATCCCTACCTACTCTCTTTGCTATAACATTATGTAACATAAGTTGAAGTAAATTAGATTTCTCTGGACCCAGTGTTAACTGCTGGTTGATGGGATTAGGAAGAAAACTTACCTGGGCCCAGTACTGGCAGAACTGATCATAGAGTTCTTGCAACCCTGTGAGGTATATATACTTGTTGCCCCTGCATGGGAGGTTTGTTGCTTTCTGTTTTCACAACTTTGACATATCTATCAAAGGGTGCTCAGGTAGGATCCTTAAAAGTGACGGAGTTGCAGTGGGCTCCTGCAGGCACAAGCCATTCCATCTCAAGGGTGGCGACAGAATTGTGCCCTAATGGTGGCAGGGCAGTAGCCATCTAAACACAGTGGTCACCTGTAGCTTCTTCCTGACTTCTGAAGACTCAGCAGCATGGGCTGAGCCAAGCATCATTGCAATTCATGAGTTGTCAAAAATAGGACCACTTGTCTCTGTGAAGCTGTACCCAAAGAGAGTTGTGGCCATTATAAATACTCTTTGTGGGATAAAGACCTCTTACTTACTTGTGTGTAGGTACATGCACATATGCACACACCATACCTCCTAAGTGCCCTGGAAAAACAGGACATCCCGGTTTTTTTGCACAAGATCTCGATGACCATTTTGGGTGCCATGCTCTAGTGCTGCACTCTTGTCCTGAAAAAAAACACTTTTTCAGGGCAAGGATGAGGTGCAGATCATGTGACTCGCCTGGGACTACATCCCAGAGGACACACATTCTAGTTTGGTGCTTGAAAAGTTGGCTAGTATGACACCCCTCTCTGACTTTTGTATGGCTAGAATGGGGCCTACATATCCTTTTGATTCTGGCAACTTTGAGCACTGGCCTGTGGTCCCTTCCCTGGTATGCTTCCCACAAGAAAATGTGACCCTCAAACTGATAAAACTCCACACCCCTGCTCTATGCACTAAAAGCCTACCTAAACAGTAATGGAGCCAAAAGCAACAAATTATACAGACAACCTATTTTGGCTGAAATCTTTTTTTTTTTTGGACTAAAATCTAATCCTTAAGTAAACAACAGAACATTTCAAAATAACAAGACACCTTCAATACACACATAAATCACTGTCATGGTTGTAACTGTATGGATTTTGGCACCAATCCACACACTTGCATCCTGATTTCCAGTTCACTTTCACAAATAATGCACATAAGCAAACTGATGTCCACTTGTACACCCACAGGTTGTAATGTCCGATCACTCAGCTAAATGGCTTTTGTCATCTTGTAGAGATGGCATACTTTTGCTCAATGTGTCAACCACTTTCTGTGGGACTTGGAAAACTGAGTTTGCCACAATAGCATTTTATAAAATTAAGGCTTGGTGGTGGGCTCAACAATTTGCTGAATAAATGCTTCTTCTGTTGGTAGCATTGCACTTCTTTTCCTTTCTGAATGGAGCAAATGAACAGAATATGAATTGAATGTGTCTTCCTGGTAGGTTCATACATCAGGTGTGTAAGACACTTCAAATCAGGTGGACATCAGGTATGTAAGAGACAGGAGATGTAGACTTTTAACAGGCCTTTCAGTCTTGGAAGCTAGCTTGTGGTATCATGCCCCAAGGTGGCATGAAAGCCCAGCTACCCACCTCTTCCTTAATCATGCCATTCCACTTTGTGCTTGGCAACTTATAATTCATATAATTTGACATGACTTTCATCCATAGCTCACTGTTGATATGAGGATAGAAGGCCATCAGCAGCAATAAAGCATCTCTATCGCTCCTTGTGACAATGACTCTGTTATGTCCTCCTGACCCTGCCTCAGACAGATGCACAGTCATATGAGTGGAGTTGAGGTGGTCTGTGTTTCTTCCAACTGATGAAACATCATGACCATCATGATCACCACTGCCAGTCTATGTCACTATGTTTTGCTTGCTGCAGCAGTTTTCTTCTGAGGAACAGAACAAGTGAGGTCTTGTTTTCCTTGGATTTGATTAATGTTCTCCATTGCACAGGCAATATGCTGTCCCTGCTGCTAATGTCAACTCTTATTTCCTTCCTTTCCCAATTTGACACTTTACCATAAGGTTTTTGATTGATGGGTCTTTGCAGCAGTCAAGCACAATACCAACCCTGCTGCAAATTTCCTTGAAATTCTTCATGATATGCACCAGAAAAGCATCCAAATAGTCTCCAAAAGTCACTGCATCCTTGGCTTTCACCATGGCTGGAAAGCCTTGCCCACTCTATGTATACAGATCCCCAATAGCCGAGGGCTGACTCTGACCAAGTTATTCTAATCAGAATTTGCCAGAAAAATGCCAGTTGATAAATATTAATATCAGGAACACAGAGACTGATGTAATTAATCTTCATATAACTTCCATCAGTGAAAATGAATTTTCTGATCAAGGAAGTATTCCTCTAAAAATAACAACCCACTTTTTAGCAGATCTAGTTACTGACATTTTGATTCCTTAATCAAAACAGCAACACACCCATACTTCTATATTAGACACAAAACCCCATGGGCAAGGCAGACCTCCCTCAGTCATTCCATAGATGTGGAATTCTGACATAGCCACTTTTATGCCTACATTACCATGACTACCTCAGTCAGCAGCCCTCCATCAAAACCACGTTTTTTCCTGGATTTTCTTTGTCTACATTCAGCCATCAGGCAGCTGTTTCTGAAAACCAGCAACACCAAAGCAGTGATAGAATTGAAAATACCTCTCACAACTACTGCTGCTGCAGCAAAACTGCTGTATATGGTTGCTTACCTGTAATAATTACTGCACTTTTAAAAATCAAAGATATGAAAAGCCTCAAAATAATTTATACTTTGACAAAAAAAGTAATGAAGACTAAGGTTACAGTCCCACAAACATTTGAAGTCAGTGAGACTCCCTTCTGAGTAAACAAGCATGGGATACAGTTGCACTGTTGCAATTCTTCACATAAGGCTTAATTGGCTAGGAAAGTGCATTCCAAGGTTTTGCGGAGTTTTAAAGTCCCAAAAATGTCTATTGTCAAAATGGAATAGCAATCAAACCAGCCTGACTTTCTAGTGTGAGCATATATGGCAGAATACGAAGACTCCAATCAAAGTACTGTGCTTCCATTTATGTCTAAGGTTTCTTTTATGAGCAAATTGTATAAAAGGTTCTGATTCCCAAATTCTTTTTAAAAAATTATTTATTTAAACTATTTCTAGCCTGCTTTATAGACCTGAGAAGCTTTCAAAGTGACTTACAAAAGATTTGCTCAATTAAACTTTCATTCAAGTGTGGTATCAGGAACAGAAAGATAGTATCCCTATGGTGCCATGATTCTTCTCAGGTGGCATTTCCTTTCCTCATCCTTGTACTTCCTTGGTACTATCTTTGGCCTCTACCTACTGTGTAACAGAGCTCATTCTGATCCTCTGAGGTAAGGAAGTGGGGCTGCTTAGTAGGAGTATTAGTCTGTCATTTGCTGTCATTCTATACCATACCTGAAGAGATTCATCTGAGTATTTGTGACAAATTGCTACAGCAGGTGCCTTCTACGATGTAACCCTTGGTATATTCTCCTATACGCTGTATTCGTTTATAGGAAACATTCTCAGTAGCAACTATTACTATTTTTAAGCGAAGTGTGAAGATGTGTAGAGTGTAGATAGAAACTCCCAAATTGTGAGTTTGTTTTCATATCCAGTCAGAAAAATAAAAGGAGTTAATTAAGGACAATGATGTTTGGGTCCCTTGGAACTAAAATATTATAATTCAATCTGTCAATAAGACATGCAAACACCTTTTAATGGCACAATTTATTGGGTAAATCTCTTATGAATCCTGGAATGGATCCAAATTATATACACAAAGCTACTCAACTGAGTAAGAGAGCACCAACATCTGCTGCAATCTGCTTTAACCATCACCTTACAACACACAAGAGCCAGGCCTGTGCAATATTTTGAAATTAATTATTCTTCATTGGCCATTCCTGAATAATTCCAGGACAGCCTTCCAAATTAAATTCCCTTGACATGTAAACACAGAAAAGTCTTTTTTGCCCCTAGAGGCAACTAATATTTGACAGACTTCCTATCCTGAACTGTTCCACCCAGGCATAATCTTTCTTTAAGGAGTCACAGTCAAGACTTTATCTGCGAATTTATTTCTTCCATTGAAGCAGCTGAATAAGTTTAGGCTTGTGTAAACTTCTTACCTCCATTCATGCTTTCAAACGGCTCACTGTATTTTGCAGTAAATTTATTTCTCTAAATGCTGGAAATAAATATCAGCAGCTGGACATTTATTATACTTTATATTCCCCTCTTTTTAAATGAACTAAGGGTGATATACATAGGGTCCCCATGTTGTCCCAAGCACTGACCAGACCCAGACCATCTGTAAAATCTCACATACTGAATTTGCCACCACACTTACAGCTGTCCAGTTGGATTATAGGAAATATAAATGGTTTTGCAGTAGAAATTAAAGAAATGAATCAATCAGCATCCAAAATTCTACACCAGAACAAAACTCATTTCAGGTAAAAGAGATGCACAAGGAACTAGTTCTGATTCTCACATTCTTTGGCAGATGGAGTTAATTAGTGGGACCAATCTACCTATCAGAGCAACATTATTTGAAGCCATTCCTCCAGTATACAACATGGAACAGCGCTGCAGAAGTTTATATATAATATTTGCAAACCCAGGAATAATTTCATAAATATATATCTCTGAAAATGTTTCAGACCTACCTTATTTAATTTTATAAAATATTTCAGTCCGGCTTCCAGAGGATTGGTGTCACAATTCATCTGTTAAAAAAATATGCAATAAGAGATTTAATCACTAGATGGCATATTTCCTTCATGTCTTTTCACTTTCTCATACTGTTTCCCATTTATTTCCTTTTTTATGAACAATAAGTAACATCTCTTCTGTTAAAGGATTGTAATTCTTAGTGACATTTGTATCTCCTATAAAAAAATGCAAGCATATATTTCTTCAATATCTACAGTTAAGAAGAGAATAAGAAATGAGGCACCCTGCAAAAAAAGCCTTCGCTCCACTGAGAACCAAGGAAGATGCATTTATGATTTACTTGCAAATCTACCTCACTATCCCTCATCCCACAGTGAACAGCTATCTGATGCCTCAGTTGTTCTTCTCATTTTCAACAGGTAAGACAGTAGGGTCGAATTCTGTGGGATTGTTGAGGTGAGACAATTGCATTGGGATGCTCTCTAGACCAGGTGTAGTCTGCCCTCCAGACGTGGTTATATTAAAACTTCAATCACCCCTGACCATAGGTACTTGCTGGTGAGAGTTGTAATCAAACATCTGGAGTGTGCCATGTTGACTGTCTCTGCTCTCTAGGTGAAACCAGAGAATTCCATAACCACAGCAGTTTTTGTGCATGTGGAATCATACAATTGCAGACCCGGAAAGGGACAGCAAGAGTCATCTAGTCCAGCCCCCTGCAATGCAGGAATCTCAACTAAAGCATCCAAGACAGATGGCCGTCCAACCTCTGCATAAAGTTCTCCAAAGGAGGAGAGAATTATATACGCATGCATCACTACCGACTGAATTGAAGGAGCTGATGTCATATTAATATCAGCATCTTTTTGCGGAGAAATATTAGGGAAATAAGTAGGCTTATACAGATTCAGAAAATGCAAAACATCTTTAGGAAAATCCCCTGAAGTGCAAGTGGATGGATAAATAAATAAATAAATAAGCAGTCCAATGCAGCATGAGACGCTTCAGTTGACGTGGAATCCTGACTAGGTAGGAATGGGAACTGAATGGAGGAACCAGAAGAGAGGCATGCTTAAGCAAGCAAAATACTGAACAGGAACATGTCACACGGTTCTTTCTTTGCTATTCCTGTTCATCCTCTGCTACACACATCCACCATACAAGTGCTCATGTATTAAGGGGGAAGCACCAGCAAGGGTATATTATCTCCAACTTGATCAATAACCATTTTAAAAACATTTTATTGAGTTTTATTTTGTTTAAATCTTTGGAAGGTGTGAGCTCAGCCTCCTCTAAAATGGAAGGGATTTCATAATATCCAACATTTTATGAGAAGGATTGGGACAAACAGGATAGCTATTCCTCATATTCTCTGTGATGATAGGATATATATCTAAAGTGTGTCATACAAAGGCGAAATTGCAGTCAGTGCACATTTTGACTGCTGGAACAGAAATGCCATGAGATAAAGGAGAAGGTTCTTATAAATTCCTCATACAGCAGAGGAATGAATTAGAAATGCTTCAGAATGAAGGTTTGTATCCCGGATACAGCTACCTAAATGAAGGTCTCATTGACTCCACAGTGCATGCTGTTTTCTCTGAAGACAAACCCTTAGCTCTTTTCTGAGTAACCTGCTAAAATGGGTGTAAAGATCTGGGCACAATTTCAAAGCCCCTGAGGAGCTGAAAACACTTTAGACTAAAATGGCACAGAGTTTAATTATCAGAGCATGCTCTAAGTAAGAATTCCACCCAAACATACTACTGTGATCTCTTAATTGAACAGACTTTTTAATATAGAGGAAAAAGAAACATCAGTGAATTAAAAAGGAGGCTTTGGTGCCACAAATGTAATTGAGAATACTAACAGTTTGCCCTCATGAAAAATGGAAGGTGTAAATCATAATAGTAGCTGTTTCTTATTTTATTCTTATCAGGCCTTGAAGAAGCAGAATAGTTAAATATGATTATCTGTGACCAATACACAAATAACACCAAAGAAAGAATAAAAAAGTAAGAAAGAATTATATTCAAACCTCTGCTCCCCATGCCCGAAAAGCCTTTTCTAGCCTTAACGTATTCATCACATATGTTCCAAAGTTGTCAATTCCTTCTTCACGGCCTGCTTCCATGATAGCAGAGTATAAAGGTGCAGAATCTTCTCGCCTGTGGTACAACTCCCAACCCAGTTCACCTATTACAAACCAAAGGTTGACATCTTAATCAAGTCTGGAATTAAATTATGGTCATGCTTATTTAAAGGCATAACATGAAAATAAACATTAAATGACTCATCTCTGCAAGTAATAGTGGCATTACTTGCAAGCATTGCTGCCTTGTAGAGAAACCAGCTGTTTTGCTTATAAGAACAATAATCCCTTCCCCTCCCACCTTACCTGTATAGGATATTCTAATTGCAGTAACAGGAATATCAGCAATGTTTAAATGTCTGGATTGTAGAAAACTAAATGCTGCATCACTGAGATCCTCTGTTGTCAACTTCTGGAGGACTTTTCGTGCATATGGACCAGCTATACCCAATACTCCAATTTCTTCTGTGACATTTCTGATTTCAACGTTAAACTGTCCTCTAGATGCCTCCTCTTCAATCCATCTGAAAATAAAAGGCAACACTTTATTAATCCAAACATTAGGTAAAGGTAAAGGTACCCCCTGCCCATACGGACCAGTCGTTTCCGACTCTAGGGTTGCGTGCTCATCTCACTCTAGAGGCCGTGAGCCGGCGCCATCCGAAGACACTTCTGGGTCACGTGGCCAGCATGACGAAGCTGCGGCTCGCGAGCCAGCACCAGCGCAGCACACGGAAACGCTGTTTACCTTCCCACTATAAAGCGGTCCCTATTTATCTACTTGCACTTAAGAGTACTTTCGAACTGCTAGGTGGGCAGGAGCTGGGACCGAACGACGGGAGCTCACCCCACCGCGGGGATTCGAACCACCGACCATACGATCGGTAAGTCCTAGGCGCTGAGGTTTTACCCACAGCGCCACCCGCGTCCCCAATCCAAACATTAAAATGCATAGAAGAACTAGATTGACAACTATGACTATCAAGTAAACCCAAGTCATGAAGAACGTCTCTTGTGCCTCTGAGACAAGCTCACCCCACTCCCTACTGTCCCATATACAGATTCCAGATATAAATATTTTTAATGCACGAGATACCCAACTGAATAATAATATCATCCGCCAATACAACCAATTCCCACAGCTTTTCTGAGGCTATCACAACATTTATCACTACAAATATTTATAAACCTCATTTTGAGCTCCATTTAGTTTTTTTATCAAGGAGCAGCCAACAGAAATTAGTTGGGACCATTACTCATTTCTACCCAAATAAATACCCGCCTTGCTAGTATATGTCCTCTACACTATTTGCAGTGTGCAATCATAGTCTGTTGAAGCCTTTGTTTTCCCAGGATAAATAGGCTAAGCACTCTCAGCGAGAGGTGAACAATACTTTTGATTTACACCAGCAACTTCTGGAAAGAAGATTTGTAATCGCAGTATTTTTACGATGTACTCTGAGCTATTTACAATGTTATCTCTGATTCAGAAGATCCCAGTATGCATAAAGGCCAGAGCTCAATGGTGAAGCATCTGTCCCAGGCTCAATCTCTGGCATGTCAAGGTAGGGATTGAAAAGACTCTCTGCCTGAAACAATGCCACTCTGTGAAGACATTAGTGAGCTAGATGGACCAATAGTCTGGCTCAGGCCAAGGCAACTTAATCTGTTCCTATGTGCTCTGGCTCTTGCAACTTTCCTGAACTGCAGCTCCTTCCCCATTTCCATCATCACAAATGGCTTTTTAAACTTCAGTAGTTACAATGTACACTGACCTCAAGTCATGAAGCTCTGACCCAGAACCAGTAATTAACAAAAATTCCCCTGGCTTTAGATGAGAGACTGTGAGCTCCGCATAGACTCTGCCTCTTGGGGTTAACATATGACTTATATTTGTGAAACCTATCTGAATAATAAAAGAAGAAGAAATTATAATACAGTACAGCAGACATTATACAGTATAAGGAGATTGAGCTCTTCCTAGAATACACGGGCTGCAATCCAACACAGACTTAGGCATGCTTAAGCACCACTGATTTCTATGGGATTCCTGAAGGCCTCAGTTTTGGTTTTGCTTCACACAAGGATGGGTGAATGTCAGTTTTTGTTTCTCTCAGTTTCTTGTTTTTCTGTTTTTCTGTTTTCTGTTTTTCATTTCCACGTCAGTTTGCAATTTGAAAATTCAGCAGAATTTTAGTGCAAATTTCTTCTAATATACACATTTTTGTAAGCAATTTCCCCTAATATAATGCATTATATATATTATTTTCACTAACAGAGTCTATGTATTTGTATGCTCACTTACTTCAGTATATGGGTTTTGGTATACATGACTTGGCTGGAGAACTGTACTGCACAGTATGGAGAACTATGTAGGGATAGCTGAGTTTCAGTTTATGCATTGCTTTGGAAAGTACATATTAAATAGGTTCAAATGTTAACGTAAGGATGGGGAGAAAAATTGGCTAACAGAATTCCTCATTCATCCCTACATCTCTCCACCTGATTCGGAACTGATTCACATCCACAAATTTGGGGTAATGTTTAAATGAGGCTTAGGTGCATAGCATCTAATTTGTTTAGCTCCAATTCCTGCAATCTTTGCACAACAAAATTTTGAGGCATGCAGATTCCACAAGGTGGGCATATGTGAAATGTATAGACTCCAGTTCAACATTATATCTATAGTATGGGTATGAGGTTGATCCAGGTCAGGCCAAGTGCACACAGGAAGGTGGAGGTAGATGTAATCCTACTTCCTTACCACTCTTAGGCTCAGTACAATTGGGACTTCATAGGAGTAGGACTATAAACTTATTTTCAGCATTTATTAAAACTAATCCAAGACCTATATTGCTGTTACATTTCCATTTACCTTTGGGATCACATTTGCAATCAGACGGTCCAAAAATTTAGCAGAATCACTGCCTTTGATGCTAATCTTGCCAAATGGAGTGAGATCAATCACACCCACTTTTTCCATCACCTGCTTATATTCACGGCCCACAGGTTCAAACCAGTTCGTACGTCGAAAACTTGGCCTAGAAAAAAAGTGCATTAAAAAAAAAAGTGCCTAGTAATTTTCAACTTAACTGTAAGTTGCCCTCTCCCTTTCCTTTCGTCTACCAACCCCTTTGGACGAGTAGGGAAGGGGAATGAAACTGAAAAATCATAGGCATACCTTATTTTGGCAAGTTTATCAATAGTTTCCCTAACTGTAACTTTAGGTTAATGCTTAATTTAATTACAAATGCTGTTCAACTCCATTGAGTGGATGTTTTACATTAAAAATTATTAATTATTGCATTCTATAGACAAAAACTAGGAACTCCACAGATGCAGGTGCTATTACTGTATAGAAGTGCAGAATATAAATGCAATACAGCAAAAGAGTAAGCGTGACATAGAAACTTCAGTCATCATTACATGGATAGATCCTTAAGGTCACTTGGAGTCCCAACATACCTCCCCAGTAAAACTGTAGGAGACTTTCTGCTGTTGCCGTTTCTTATACAAAAGGGTTAAGCATATGTGGAAGGAAGAACTATTTTAGAATGGTAACTTTTTCATCTGAAGTTACCCCCCACACACACACACAAAAAAAACCCCCAATAGCTCCAGTGAATTAATCTTTAATGTTGTCATTTGTTGTTTTGCATTTCATTATTAGCTGGAGATTATCACAAGTTCTTATATTATGTTTTGAAGATTAAAGGTGAAATCTAACAAGCGCCACTGAGTAGGATCACGGCAGCAAACCACACCCATTACATATACATGGATGCTTATATATCTGCAATATACCTATACTCATACAAATTTAACAATGGAAGTGTAATGGGGAGTATGCTTTCTGTAAGCCATCAACTGCATATCTAAACCAACATATGAACCATCTGCAGGGCCAGCCCATGAATGAGGTGGGATGAGGCAGCTGCCTCGGGCAGCACCTGAAAAGAGATGGCATTGAGGAGGAAAGGAACCTCCTGCCCTGCTGCTGTTTTACATGGCGGAGTCACCAAAGCTGCTGTGCAAAGCAGCAGTAGCAGCAGTGGAATAGTGGCTTCTGCTGCTCTTCCTCCTCTTCCAGGTGCTGTCCCTCTCCAGATGGCCTCAGTGAATATGCACTGAAGTGTACAGTTGACAGGGAACCCGAGGGTCATCTAGTCCAACCCCATTCAATTTGAAACCATACTGAACCCTGCTTAGCTTTGCAAATGCACTAGCAGTTTTATTGCTGCACCACCAGGAGGGGTTTTCATGTCATCCCTAACCACTGGCCATGCACTTGGTGTTGTAAAAACATGAAAATATTACTCTTTCTTAATTATAACTGCTACCAATTAAACTGCTTCGAAGTTTTTCTACAATAATGTAGTGCATAAATTTTATTAAATGAATGAATGGATACCACTTCCTCTTAATGTGCATTTGACCAACTGAACAGTGATGCTATGTTTCAGACTACAGTTCACAATCCTTTCAACCCGGAACATAATATTGCTAATGCTATTAATTTGGCACAAAAGATCAATAAATATTTTTCATTTACTTGTATCCAATGTCATCCCCAGGTTTGTAGAACCAATGAGGCTGCTCCCATCCTGCATGGAATCCCATGGAGCATTCCGACTTAAGGACTTCATAAAGCCCACTGACTCTCGCTGTGGGTCTCCCAGCAAATCTTTCTTCCTTAGGATAGCCAACTGCAAAACGAAAGCAAAAACACAATCAACATGGTAAAATATATGACAATGAATCACTTATTGCACATGTACACAGGGTATTTTCATGTAGCTACAGATAATGCTTTTGAAGAACTTTGCAGGCCGCAAAATATCGTAATGATGGAAATAAAATAAGCAAGGTAAGCAGTACAGTGTAAACTGGATGTCAGAGAATGGTCTGAATCAGAGGAGTGAGGAATGCATTCTCAGGCAGAGATGGGGGGATTCAACCCCCTACCCACCTCGTTTCCGGTGGTTTCAGGAGCAGAGAGAGGCACAGACACTGAGCAGTTTTGACAGAAGTTGCCTAGTTACAAGATAATGGAAAGAGAAACAGAAGAGAGGGAACAGCCAGCAGAGATGTAATTAGAGAGTGTGGGAGACCCTCCCTCTCAAAAAAACTAGGAGGTCCATCCGTATTAGAGAATAATGAATGCAGAGAGGAGGAGGAGGAACTTTCTGTTGGCTCCCAGGATATTGCTGGGGACAGAAAGGGGAAGATTGAGAGTAGCCAACTGCTCTCCTTATGGAGAGATGTTGTCATGGTCCAGTTTACGGGTGGTTGAAGTCCTGGCGGAGGATGTCGGGACCGGGGTCAAGAAAGTGGGGTGGGAGCAGGAATGGGAGTCCAGAAGCCAAGGGTCTGAGGGTCAAGAGAGCCGGGAGTCAATAAGCCAAGGGTCCGAGGATCAGGAAGCAAGGAGTCAAGAAGCCAAACACAGCAAGGCAGGAAGCGTGTTGCTGTGGCAGAGCCAAAGGGAAATGCTGACCTTATTTCCCTTCCCAGCTCTTGCCACCAGGTGCTGTGAGTTACCAATTGGCCTCACCTGTGCAGCCATGCCTTGCCTCTTCAGAACAAACTTAGGAAAGCCCCAGTCCTGCGAAACCCTACCAGTCACAGGGCCTGGCTCCTGCACACACTCCTGACAGATGTGGATTTTTGCTTGCAACCAGATGACTGAATAAAAATGACTATAAAATATAAACTGCTCATTAATACTTGTCTGTGAAGTTACCAAAGGGAGAGGAGGACTCTCCATGCCTGACAATGTCCCAGCAAACTACAGTGGTACCTTGGTTTAAGAACAGCTTAGTTTATGAACAACTTGGATTAAAAATGCTGCAAACCCAGAAGTATTGTTTTGGTTTGTGAACTTTGCCTTGGAAGCGGAACATGTTTTGCTTCCTGTTGAGTATGTTCCATTTGTAAATTGAGTCCCCCGCTGCTATGGGAAAGCACACCTTGGTTTAAGAATGCTTTGGTTTAAGAACAGACTTCCGGAATGGATTAAGTTCATAAACCAAGGTACCATTGTACAAGGCAAAGCCCTGCTCTCTCTTAGTCTGGGAGTGGGGTGAAGGTGAAGAAAACCAGTACAAGAATTCTCTACTCAAGTGCTACTTTATTTATTTTTCTATGGGGAAAATTACATCTTACCAATATTGTTAAATCCATAAGATTCTCTTGCTTTTGCTGCCGTGAATTCTGGAGTAGTCCACTTTCCATACCTATTTGGATCTAATTCTATTAGATCAAAAGGAGGCTCCCCACTGAGTATCCAGTCACTGAGATACTTTCCTATGCCACCAGCATGGATGATGCCGTATCTGGGGAAAGAAGAAGAGATAGACAGTTCCCCCACTAGCTTATTTCACATAACATTTCAGTACAACTTTTGAGGACTATAAACTCACTTCTTATTATCTTCTCTATTACCTTTTTTTGGGGGGGGGATGCTTTCTCATTACTGGAAAGTTAAACTTGTTAAAAATCTGGAGCACTTACGCAGCCTGGAATTTAAGATGGGACAGTGTGCTCATTTGTTAATTATATTATTTGTCTGCTTTGTGTTATTTTATGATTTCAAGCTAAATTATACCTGAGATCTTTTGTAACCTGCCCTGGGCCAGTTCAGTGACAGGGCTGGGCAAAGCCCAGTTAGGCTTTGAACTAAAGATTAAGTGATTACAGCAACAGAACAAACATCTGAGTTCCAGCTACATTTGGCTGGAATGAAATTTGTGTTGTTGCTCTGTTTTCCCTGTAACAGCATGATAACCTTGGCTTTTACATCATGATGAAATAATATGTTAAGCAAGATCAGACTGCCTAGGAAGAATACCACCACAAATTTAAATGCCACAAATTTAAGCCCACTGGAAGTTGGGCAACTTAAATTTCTTAGACAAATTTTCTTTGCACCAGGATGCATTTCACATTCCTTTCTGCAATTCAAAAGCTGTGATACATTCACCCTCTAGTCTTTGGCCATGGACTTGTTAGAAGCTTTTTGAAAGTCCAAGAATGCCAACCAGATTCACCCCTATCTTCATATTTGATAACACTCTCAAAGAATTATAAAATGAGACAAGACGTACATTCGCAGAAGCTATGCTGATTCTTCTTCACTCAAACTTGCACTTACGCTTGATAACAGACTTTAAGCTAAGAGGACAAACTTAATGGAGATCACCCCCACCCACAAATTCCTTTTAACAAAATGATGTTACAGAGGCCACTCTTTGGGACAAAGAGTACATATTTTGCTATAAGATCAGCAATATTAAATTTGAGTTCTTTAAGAACTCATGTAGATACCATCTGGGACCCAGTGAAGACAGACGTATAAGTATAAATTTAACATTTACAAGGTTTCTCCTAACCATAGATCAATTTACTCACCCAAAACCAATAGCCACCCAATAATTTCGAACACCCTGATGTGGCCCCACCATAGGCAAGATATCTGGAGAATATGTTATAGGGCCTGCAACTACATTGATAATGTCTGCTTGCTTTAGGATTGGGACCATTTCCATAGCAGCCTCAACATGATCCATTATTCGGTCCAAATCAGACTCAAAAAGCTCCTTCCCAAATCCTAGAAAAAAAGGTTTTGAGTCATGCACTTGTTATTTTCCAATTCCAAAAGCTCTTTAGTTACACAATGTGCTGATATCAAAACAACGCTTATTTTTTCAGGATACACACAAATGTTGCAGGATAGGAGTTGTATGCTGAGAATCCCCATCTGCCCCCATGAAGAGCACAAAGTGAAAGGCAGGCTTATATAGGAAATCTGAGAACAAGTTAATGATGCCAGAAAGGCTCTTTGTCTTTATGAATATGCATGTGTAACATACATATATATAATTGATTGATTGATCTTTATTACGGCCATTGGCCCGTCACACGACAGTTTCCCATACCACCATAATGTACATATATATAATAGTCACTCACAGATTCCAGTCACCGAACGTCTTTGCCAACATAAATTCAATTAATTCTAACAAGTGGTGAGCTTGATAATTTGCATCATTGAAACCTAAACTTTGTAGCTGTAAAGTAAAGGTAAAGGGACCCCTGACCATTAGGTCCAGTCGTGGCCGACTCTGGGGTTGCGGCACTCATCTCGCTTTATTGGCCGAGAGAGCTGGCATACAGCTTCCGGGTCATGTGGCCAGCATGACTAAGCCGCTTCTGCTGAACCAGAGCAGCGCACGGAAACACCGTTTACCTCCCCGCTGGAGCGGTACCTATTTATCTACTTGCACTTTGATGTGCTTTCAAACTACTAGGTTGGCAGGAGCAGCGACCGAGCAACAGGAGCTCACCCCATCACGGGGGATTCGAACTGCTGACCTTCTGATCGGCAAGTCCTAGGCTCTGTGGTTTAACCCTCAGTGCCACCTGTATGTTGCAAAAATAACAATACACCTAGCTGTATCTTGCATCTGAAAATAAACTAATTTCTACCTCCCATTGCACAAAACAATACAATAAATATTTGGCATTTATTTAACACAATTCTTTTTATCTATTTTACTGATGCAAAGACATGCCTACGTGGAGTTCATCAGACATCCATTCCACTCCCCCCCCCCAGTCCACCAAATGCCACTTTCTTCATCTGGGGGAAACACAGGTATGTTCATGATCTCTGTGCTATTTGCAACAAAAGACCCAGATGCAGACATGCAATTTGCAGCCATGGCCTTCCACACTTCACCAGTCCCACTAAAGTTTTGTTCACAGCATTGGTATAAAGTTTTGTCCCTGTATCAGTGACTGTATCTGGCTGCAACCATCAGCACAATGACAAAAATAGTACCACTGTGATCTACACAAAGGATAGCACTAATTAGCAGAACTGGCCTATTATCCCATGAGGAGGATCCCCACCACCAAGGAGGCGTGATGGCCCAAGCAATGGGAGGCTGGAAGTTTCGAGCAGCAAAAGTAGCTTAGACTCAAAGGTGTGGGTTCAGGCCCATGGACAGTGCTCCCGTAGATGAATCCAAATATCCCAGTTGTCTCATCCAGGACCTAGAGCAACTGACTAAGTTTTATAGCAGAGCCTAGGACTTGCCAAACAGAAAGTCGGTAGTTCGAATCCCTGCAACGGGGTGAGCTCCCATTGATCGGTGCCCTGCTCCTGCCAACCTAGCAGTTTGAAAGCACGTCAAAGTGCAAGTAGATAAATAGGTACCGCTCCGGCGGGAAGGTAAACAGCGTTTCCGTGCACTGCTCTGGTTCGCCAGAAGCGGCTTAGTCATGCTGGCCACATGACACGGAAACTGTACGCCAGCTCCCTCGGCCAATAAAGTGAGATGAGCGCCGCAACCCCAGAGTTGGCCATGACTGGACCTTTTCCATTACCTTTAGGTAGTTATTGACTAGAGACTTCACCCACTAAGTGATGCCTCCTGACTTGTTAAAGGTGCCTCCTGCTGCAGCCATTGGGGAATATGGTTTCCAGTTGTGGGGAAACTCTCCTCAGGGCTCTCTTTATCCCCAAGGAGTCTATGGACAAGCCACCAGAATCTGGTGGCAGAGGCGGCTCCTGGGGGGTGTACTATGGGGGGGGGTCTGCTGCCCATGAACACACATGCTTCAAACCAGGGAAAGGATCCATCTCCTCTCTGAGCCTGCATTTGCCAGAGATCTCTGCCTCTACTCTAGGATTATGACAATAATATAACTGCAGCTAAAGCCTGAGATTATTTTTCAAGCAAAATTACCTGGCGGGACTCCATTTTTTACCCAGGATTCCTGTAGTTTCATTTTTTCTGGACTTTCATATGGGCCAAATAAAATCCCATCCCTTTCTTGTCTTAGATAATATGAACCTTCTAGGTCACGAATCACAGGAAATTCCTTTTTAAGGGCTTTCACTTCAGGAATAGTTGCAGTAACAATGTACTGGTGATGAACTGGTATGAGTGGATGGGGCAATCCAATCATTTTCCCTACTTCACGAGCCCAGAAACCTAGAAAACACAAAGGACAGAAAGTATTAGAACAGAATACTTGGAATCTAAACGAACAATCTTGTTGATGAGGGTATTCTCAATCCCCTCTTATATCAGAAGGTAAGGATTTGAACCACTGCTGATCGCAGCTGTTAAACCTAGGAGTCCCTACTCAGCACAGGGAAAGGTTGAAGATAGTTTCTCTCTGTCTGTGTCCTGCAAACCAGTTAACCATTCCTAGCATCTTCCTTGACCTCTGGAATTTTTGCTACTATGGTTCCTCTTCATTACCTCTCTCTCTTGTGTAATTCCTTCTCTTCTCTTCTCTCCCCTCCTTGATTTTCTCTGCTGCTTATAATACAGAAATTGCTCTCCTGCTCATCCCAGATACCTCACATTTCTAAAACCTGCCCTTCTGCAGTCAACCTGAGTTTAATGCTAGGAAGCTTTTGTGGGAGGGGAACCAAATTTCATTGCTGTCTCTCCCTGCAACCAAGGTGCAACTTCCTCATATGGGAATGATGTCAAGTTTTTGTGTATGTAACTATTTATGAAACTTGGAAGAGGAGTTTTAATAATACAAGAGGAATATTACTTAAACAAGGAGATGATTCAATAGTGTGGAACTGTTTGGGTTGATGTCTTTGACAAAGAGACAACTCATTGGAGGACTCCTCCTTATGCCAAAGATCATAATGTTTTCCAAACAGGAAAAAGAAACAGAATGCCTACATTTGGTGAGAATGTTGCTTCAGGATGGCAGAGGTTGCCTGTAGAGAGAAAATTTATTTCTGTGTTGGAGGAGGCAAACAAGGCATCATCTATGGGCACCACGGCTTTGGTAGTTTTCACTTCCCCTACTTTATTCCACTAACCTTTTTTCTAGTTAGACTACCACTGTTCCAGCTAGCCACTAATAGCACACAGAGTTTCTATAGACAGTATTGGACAGTGCTGAGAATAAGATAACACCACAGGCTACCTCTTAGGGGGCTGTCTCTAAAAAAATTTAAGTCCAGCTTTGTGCATTCAACTCCACCCATTTGTATTAATGCTCCTATTTCTCAAGCTTAATCATGAATACAGTTGTTTGTGGCTGATATTTGCCTCAGATTTCTGCTGTGATTAAAATAGCAGAATAAATGTCTGCTGCTGATAACAGCCAATTTAGTCTTGGCCATGAATCATAGACACATAGAATTGTAGAGTTGGAAGGGACCATGAGGGCCATCGAGGCCAACCTCCTGCAATGCAGGAATCTTTTGCCCAATGTAGGGCTTGAACCCACAACCCTAAGATTAAGAGTTTCATGAAGTATGTGCTGAGCAAAAAGACAAAGTGAAACATGGGGGAGGAATGGAGGGGAAGCTGGTAATGAGTCAAAAGCCTGTTGGCTACAACCCTCTGTCCCACTTTATAACTTAACATTAAATAAGGACTCCGCGTAGGTCAAACAAGAAATAAGTTATCAGGTAGTTAATGAGCCACAATCCCTAGAACACTCACAAAACACTGAGGTTGTTCCTATCCATGCACCAATACCACAGGCGAGAGTTGGCAATAAGAAGTGGCTGTGGGATCTAGGCAGGATTTGTGCAAGAGATTTGGGATATATATTTCTCGTTTAACTGAAAATAAGCCCAAATATAAAAACAGCAGACATTATATGGACTAATTTCCAAATAGTGATTTGGAGGCTGGGAGTATAAGAAAGGCTTGTACCCTTATCTCTCCTTCTCTGATATGGGGTGCTGGTCTTTCCTAATGTTCTCTACTAATAGTTTGTCATGCTGTACAAATTGCCCCCAAACCATAATTTTAAACCATATTCCAAAGTGGGTTTGCAAACTGTTTGGAGATGAGCACTAACCATGGGTTACTGAGTCAAACATCATTGCAAATAACAGCATAAAAGCTAGGGAATGGAGGAGGGTATGTAAAAAAGGCAGTGAAGGGGTGAGCAAATGAGGCAACAAGACAGAACGCGATAGAATAATTCAGTGAAATATCCAGACCATGCTTTGGAAAATGTGAAATGTACCGTCTGAATTGAGCAACTGGATGAGAAAGGGGTTGAAAGGTAAGCAGCTGTCTAATGAACCCAGCTATGTTTTGAGTTGGCAATATAAACTTAGCAATATAACAGGAATGAAAGCTCACAGTAAATTATTATTTTCTTTTGGAGAGGAGGGTATGGAAGGAAGGAAGAAGATTGGCTGCTAGAGTATTAGGAACATCATAGCTGTTTACCTACCCTGACCCAGGACATTAATCAATGCCAGCTCTAAATGTTCCCTTTGGTTGAACATTGTAACTTGACAAGTATGCCTTTGGTTTAATAAGTTAAAAAGAAATGAAAGAGCCTGAAGAGATGTCACAACTTCACATCTCAAGGGTAAAACATTGCTAATTACTGAGTATGTAAGAAGATATATGAAATAGCAGTGAGGAAACTGTGGCATGCATGTCAAAGGTCCAAGTCACATGCAGTGCCTGCAAGAATGGGTTCCTGTGCCATTCATTTTACTGTTGTAGGTTATTCCTCAGCACTGAATAAATGGGGTGGTACTGATGATATGGAACTGTGAAAAGTGGTAGGATAAATGGTTTGCTTGGAAAAGATTTGAGGTCTAATTTCTGGCATCCCCAGGGAGGCAAGGAAATAAACCCTGTTTGAAACCCTGGACAGTCTCTGCCTATGGCGATTTGCTGTAATGTTGCAGCCTATTACTCAACACAGACGATACTGAGCTAGCAGGATCACTGATGTGATTCAGTATAAGGCAGCTTCCCATGTTCCAGTGTACTCATCAGAGCCCTGCAGACCTTTTTACTCGTGGTATTTATGCTATAATTATAAACATTAATACATTAGAGCCAAATGGTTAATACATAAATAGGAATTTAAACTTTTGTTTTCAAAAGCACCAAATATAAGCAATTTCCAATTACTGGAAAACTAACATCAGGAATGACCAGAACAGTAGACTGGAGCCACTGGCCTCATTGCTGTTTACCAGGTAGGGGTGAGGCAGAGCAGCAGCAAGGTTGGAGCTCTGTGGGGTTGGATTGTCTGGGGTACCTGCGCAGCCCTGACCTTGCTGATGTCCTGACTCACCCCTGATTCATCCAGCAGTAATGTGGAGGGGAAAGGGAAGAGGAAGTTTCCACAAATATGCAGAAGTGTGAATGAATGGAAGACCTAAAAAAACCCACCTCTGGCATTCTGTGCATAAGGTTATTGTTCCGTTATTATAAATACCAAATAAAATACTCCTTTACTCACATAAAAATAAGTCATTTTCTAAATGACAGCAACTGCATTACATTTAGGAGCCGAATGTACTGCTATTGGTTTGAGGTGCTAGAATTTGTGGGTGTCTGGATTTAGTAAGTGCTGGGCTCAGCTTTCCATGTCCAGGTCAGCCTGATAATGGCCAACTCTTTAAGCAAACAAATGGGGCAGGGAGATGGGTGATTAATAAAGCAGAGATTCTGTGCCAGCTGGAAAAAGTAGAACCTCTCCCTGAGCTCAGAATTAGGTAGAAGGACAAAGGCCAGTAGCAGAATTTCAGGATTGCAGTTTGCCCTGGTGTGCTCTGGGGAAAATGGTTTTTCAGTCAGTAAGCTGAATCAATCTAGGCAGCTGCCCAGTGCAAAGTTAAGAGTTACGCGACAGGGAGAGAAGGGTAAGTTGTAGAGCAACAGACAAGATATCTGATGCCCGTTTGAACCCAAGACTGTGCCTATGAGAGAAGCAAGATCCTCTTGGAGTGTAATGCTGTGTCTACCCCTCCATCCTAGGCTCAAGTTGTATATATGTGTAAATAAACTATATATCATAAACCAGTTACAGATAGGTAGCCGTGTTGGTCTGCCATAGTCAAAACAAAAATTTTTTCCTACCAGTAGCACCTTAAAGACCAACTAAGTTAGTTCTTGGTATGAGCTTTCTGAAGAAGTGTGCATGCACACGAAAGCTCATACCAAGAACTAACTTAGTTGGTCTTTAAGGTGCTACTGGAAGGAATTTTTTTTTGTTTTTATATATCATAAAGACACCACAATCTCCACTATGTCTCTTTCCCAAAGAAAACAAACCCTGAGTAAGCGCCTGCACCCCTATGTAACAGTATCTTAATAAAAAGGCAAAAGCTATTTCCAGGAAACACGGACACACAGCCCATTTTAATCTTCTAAGTGTAAACATAGTATAATGCCAAGCAAGTGTTTCCACAATTCATGGAGACATTTTGGACTAGAATTGCCTAAAAGTGTGGCCTATTTCCTCAGTTTTCAAAGTCAAAGGCCAATCTACAGGCAGGAGCCCTGTTATCATATCCTGGTCCTAAACTAATATACATGGAAGGAAGATTCACAGACTTACATAACGGCATTTTTCAAAACCAGAATGCTAATAACATGGAATGTACATTATCCTATCATTAAGCAATGAAGCATGCTATTCTAGGAACTATTAAAATTATTTTGGGGGGGGGATCACTGCTTCATGCCAAATTATCTTCCAGGAGGTCATCAAATAGCTAATGCAAAGCATATATCACTTGTGTTCTGCATGGCATTCATTAGAGCATTTGTGCTCAATCTGTGTTTAGTGTGAGCTACTTCATCTGGCCTAGTTAGGGTATTAAATTTTCCAAAGACATGCAAATATATTTCATTTCTTACCAGCTGTATTCACAACTCTGTTTGCATGAATTATTCCTTGTGGGGTTTCAACTTCCCATGTTCCATCTGCTCTAGATTTTAGGTCAGTTACTTGGACTGGATAATTTATCTGAGCTCCATATTTCCTGGCCCCTGCAGCCAAAGCCATGGTGAGTGAGTAAGGGTCAATATGACCATCTCCAGGGTTGTACAAACCAGCTAAAACCTAAGTAGGTCAAACAAAATGAAACTGTGTTAGTATTGTTATGTTTTCTTAACCAACATGTTAGAAATGGAGGATATCTACATATTAGGACTTCTTTGAACAAGGAACTAGACACTTGTGTGTAATTTCTAGGAAAGAGAAATTCAGAATCTGGATGTAAGATCAGCAAAAAACCCAAAAAGAACAAATATAGCATGGAAATTCAACTTACCTCAATGTTAATCAAATATACTTCATAAAAATCAATGGCTGTATCCACACATAACAGTAGATAAAAATACCGTAGTGTCTTTTTTACATGAACTGATCAGACTTGCTTCACTCCTACACATTGTAAAAATCATGATCCTTTACTTAGTATTACTTCCAAATCAGGGATTATGATTTGTTTCATTCAAATAAACCACAATTGGTAAGCCAATAACAAATCTTGTATCTGCTTGGAGAGAAACAAACCCCGATACCTAGTCCAGATAAAGAGCAATGCCAGAGTTCACTGTTTGTTTCTCAACAGTGTGAATGCAAAGAGTGAAACAGGTTCAGCTCATGTATGGTAACAGTGTAGGTGGCTTTCCATGACATGGAAATGCAGCCAATGGGTGTTTTGCTACTCAGTTCAGGAGAACAGAATTACAACCAATTTAGGTGTGCAGAAGCTTTGGCCTTCCAGATGTCACTCAATTACAATTCCCATAGGCCCCTACCAGTGCTTTTTTCTGGGGGCGGGGACAGGGTACACATACCCCTAAACATTTTGTGAATCTAAGTGTGGCCTCATCCAGGGGCAGTATTTCAATATGAGTAGGAAAATGAGAGTACCCCTAAACATTTTTTTTTAAGAAAAAAAGCATTGGCCCCTACAATACATTGTTACTGTCATGACGATCAACATAACTACTCAAAGTGTGGCTGTTTCTGATCAAAAGCTTAGGAATTACCAAGGATTTGTAAAACCAAGAGACCAATATATTTACACATTACACATTTACACAGAAGGATTCTTCTACCATGTCCAAGTTGCTCTGTTTCATTTTTGCAACACTGATAAAGTTGGTTTTGAACAGATCACAAATATCCATTGAACATTACAATACTGTCAGCTGCTGAGCCTTCTGCAATAAATCCTAATAGTTGAGTCTTGCTTCTGTACCCAGCACAGTCTGCAGAATGCCAGTAACATTTCTGCACCTGTAGCTCCTGTCAGAATGACCTCTCACCCAGGCTGAAGCTCATTCTGTAAATGACACACTAAGCTGGATATTGGATACATAAAAATGGCACCCTCTGTAAAATCTGCTGCCTGAGGCAACTTCTTTCAAATGGTTTCATGTTAGGAAGATTTAATAAGAGTTGTGTACTATAAAATAATCTTCAAATTTTGAAGAGGGATATTGAATCACAGTCATTTTTTGCATGTAAAATAAATTTCACATCATTTGGAAATAAAATAATTGAATTTGTTTACCTTTTCCATGTTTATTAAAGGGAATAATTCTTGTACTCTCTCTGGCTTGATAAGATACTGCTCTGCTGGGTGCCAACCAGCCCGAGACATCTGGTATTTAAACTCATCCACCCTCGTTGGAGTTGAAGCAATTCTAATACTTCCTGGCTGATGAAACCCAACAGCCTAACAGGAACAGAAAAAAGACTATCAGGTTCCCAATATAGAATACTTACAAGCAGTCCAATAAAGTCCTAAATGATAACCATGGCATAGTGTATCTTCAGAAGAGGCTACAGAATAAATAATGAGTTGCTATAATTAACTTTAGAGTTATTTGAAATGTACCAACAGATTAACCACTTTAATTTTTAGTTTTCTTTTCAATTCTGTTTAATTCTGGGCACCACAATTTAAGAAGGATATGCCTGACAACAAACCCTAACAACTGGATTCTTTTGCCCCATCTTTTTGTGCCTGCTAAACAGCTGTGTCATGCTTATGATATTTTATTCTCTTGTTCATTATGCTGTTTTAAATGTGCATTTTATATTTGACTTGACTTAGCAATGGGGTTTTTTAATGTTTAAGTTTTTTGTTAACTTTGTTTGTGTTAAATATGTATTCTGTAGTTGACCTCCTTTGTAATGTTTTATTTTGAAATCTTTAAGATAATATTTTAGTTTTTTGCTATTTATGTTTCTTTGACTATATACTCTCTATTTGACTTTCTTCAGATTGTTTTATTGATGTTTTAATATGCTGTAAACTGCTTTGAGATTTTTCTTGAAAATATAAAGCAGTATAGAAATGAAATAAACAACAAAATAATAAACAATAATAAACCGGAACATGTAAAGAGGAGGAAACATAGCCTTATGAGAATAAGTTGAGGGATTGGGGTATGTTTAGTGAGAATGAGATGAGATATGACAGCCATCTTCAAGTATCTATAGTGCTGTTACATAGAAGATGGAGCAAGCTTGTTTCCTCCTGCTCTGGAAGGTAGGACGCAAACCAGTGGCTTCAAGTTACAAAAAGGAGATTCTGAACATCAGAAAGAACTTTCTTACAGTAAGAACTGTTTGATAGTGGTAGACAAACAGAAGTTTTTAATAAGAGGCCGGATGGCTATCTGACATGTATGATTTAGTTGAGATTTCTGCAATGCAGGAGGTTGGACAAGATGACTCTCAGGGCGCCTTCCAACACTACAATTCTATTATTCTAATACAAGTCATACTTTAATGTTCAAACATATTTTTTTAAACGCTCATTAGTATTTTCCAAAGTAGCAAACAAATAAAACCAATCATTAAAACAAAACAAGGGAAATTATTTGCCGCTCCACCTTCATGAAGTTGAATAAGAGGGCACTGACAAATTGCCATTATCATAGTATTGTGAGTTTGTGTGGTGGGGAGACGTTAGCCTGTATCCCTGAGTCACTTCTAATTCCTGGGTCTAGCAAAGATTAAAATTGTTGGAATAGCCAGGCCAGCTTCTTGACCAAGGGTGCAAGGGAGCCTGGGTACACCTCTGCATGTATGCTCCCAATGACATATCATTTGGACCCTTGCCCTTCTTGGATGATTAAGGCTAGCAAGGTGGTGGATATGACTGGGTGAGTTCAGGATGTGGTGAATGGGTCTCTGTATGAGGAGGAGGTGGAAAGAAGGAAGGAATAGTGCAGCCACCCCTGTAAAAACCCACCCTAGACTCAGCAATATTTAACAACTACCACCTGGTCACAAATACCCCCTTTGGGGGGAGGTATTGAGAGGGCTGTGGTTGATGCAGCTGCAATAATTCCTGGACAATTATCTAGACCTCAGCCCCTTGGCTTTTGAGCTATAGTGTGCCAAAGGGCACTATGTTGTCTTCAGTGCTTTTTAAAATCTACATGAAGCCACTGGGAGCAATCATTGGGGAGTGTCTAAAGTTGCTAAACAACCCCAGGCATGCAAAATGTTCTTGCTTTGTGCAGAATGCTGTATTTCACAAGATTTTGGATCTGTAATAAATATATTTAAAGATACACACCTGTCCAGTCTCATCTTCTAATTGTTCATAAAGCTTGATGCTGTAGTGATGGATCTGCTTCAGATTTATTCCAGGGTGGAAATACGTTGTCAAACCTGCCTTTTAAAAAAGAACAAAAAAATAGGATACAAATGGGGGTGTCTTCAACAAAACATTGCAGCGTGGAATGCTTCTGTTCATGGTTCCAGCCGCTCCACCCCACTCCACCCCCACTTACCTGTTTTCCTCCCCCTTCCCCACTAAGCATGTTGGGTCCCCCACTGAGCCTTTTTGAGCTCCCCACTCCGTGGAGACAATTTTGTTCCACCACTGCAACATTTGGTGTTTTATGGAGGTGAGGGTGGAGAAAGACACATTTGTGCCCAATCCCTGCTACATTAAATTATTTAATTTCTCCATTAACATCTATGAGCAACTCTCTCTTCCACCCCTGGGAAAAATGAAAAAGAGCTTCTCTGTGAGAACCAAGAAGTGACCTATTTGAACACTGAGACAGTTCCTTCTACGTATCTATGCTTCTCTATTCTCAGTTCTAGCCATTTTACTCTATACTCCTTCCACCCAGTTTCCCCCCTCTTAGTCCCTCAATGTTCCATGCCACTGAATTATTATGGAGCTGGGTTGGGGGGCGAGGCGGAGGTAAGGATTTTCCCTCTTAAGGTTTTTCTTTCCATCAGATTTGTTTTACTTGTTCATACCTTAGAGCTATACTTATCTCTCTATGAACAATATCCTCAGTGATATCAATACTGCAGGAGTGTTTCAAAACATCTGCAATAGGCTTTGCCAGCCTAGACCAATTCCCTCACCACTTTGATGCCTAAGTTTGGGATGGAGAATTAGCGATAAAAGAGAGCTAATGGAGAGCTCCACTGGCCCCAGCATCTTTCTGAGCATTCTCAGAAAATTCTTGGGAAAACTTGAGTTTTCTCAAAGTCTGAAACAGCTTTAATTATGAAGCAAGCCAGAGGAAGCTCATCTAATCATAATCACTTAAGTGGTTAACACTGAGTGAATTCACTGAGTTCAATGCGACTTACTCTCAGCTAAGTATGTATCTGATTTCAGCCTAAAACTTCAATGGCAAGCACATCAACACAGCTTGAGAAACAAATGCTGAGAACAGCATCAAATGCTCAAGGAACTTATGGAACCAAAATACACACTGAAGTTGGGTCTTGGGAGGACACACTGTGCAGAACTATGCACACAAAATTTGAGAAAGAGTCACTATATTTCATAAAGCCTATCAAGTGCTACTCTGATAATTTACAATAGTATATGAATATGCAAGGTGACTAGAAATGTATACCACTTCAGCAGATACGGTACATGTTAGTAATGTCTAATTTGGCTTTACTACAGCCACCACCACTGACACACGATATGATATCTAGGATTACCCTGAGGCTGCAAGCTACTGAAAACAACTTCTTCTTGGTAACTAGCTAGGTCACTGCACAGTTTGCGTAATATGGATCCAGCTACTAATCTGTAATTCCCACATGGAGCAGAATGCCTTGCATAACTACAGAAATATAAATAGATTGTTTTTCTGTGAATGCTATGGTCAGTATATGCAGGGAACCTTGCCAAATGGTCTTCCTCTCTCCATTAAATCAGTGTAAGAGTTTTTCACCATTCAATGCAATCTTAACAAGGCAGAGGCAGAATTAAGATACGACATTAACTCAGGTCAAACATTGGAGTCCTGTCACTTTCAGAGATGTGGAATTACTGGTCTATACGTAGTGATGTAAGAAGGCATTGTTTTCCATTCCTGTATTTGTAGGCAGGCAGTGCTGCTTCCACTCCATTGTAGTCATCATCTGCCAAAAACTATGCTATTCGTCTTGCTGTCAACTGTAGTGAAATTACCTAACGTGTAATTAATTATATAAATTATGTTGTCGTTACATTATTCCACCCCATTCATTTCAGTGCAAAGGAAACACAATGAAAATGTGAGGGGAAGGTAATCAATTACGTATTGCTTGCAGGCTGAAAGCAACAACAACAACACTGAATGCTAAACACATTTGCTGGATTGATTTCTGTTCCAGACATGGGAAAATAAGCAAACACTGCCAATTGCCACTCCTGTTTCTGTTTTCTTAGGAATTCTTGAACATCCCTATCCATGGGTCAGATACACCCCCTGGGGCCCCTTCATCCACCCTGCAGATCTCTCGTCCCTCAGCCTCCCCGCCCCTCCGTAACTAATCTTTTAAAAAGCCCTCTATTGGAAGCAATAATTGCCTTTTTCATGCATAATTGTGGCATGGGGCATCTTTTTGCAGGGAAGTTGCAGACGATGAATAAAGGTCTACGACTCTCCTCCTTGTGTGCTGTGCCTCCCCTGCAAAAAAAAACCCCAGTGTTGCAAAAAGGCTTCTATTGGCTTCAGTTGTATGGGTGGGGAGCAATCTTCCTGAAAAATGCAGGTGGTACAAGAAGGATTTTGCTGCTTCAGAAGACACAGAGGTGTACCTCTTGACAAGGAGCTGTAACTAAACATGATAGTTTGGTTTTTTTAAAAACCTGCTTCCGCTTGCTTAGGTTACATGCTATAATGGTAGCATTTGCAAGGCCCAACTTCAATTGCCAAACATGCAATGGATGAGCTATTCTGTCACACTCCCATAGTATAAGCATCAGTAATTAATCAGCTCTATGCAAATTTCCACTGTGTTTATGAGAGACAATTTAATGAGTTGCGAAAGGCTATATTTAGAATGACAATAATTATATAATTTATGAAATTGTTATTATCTAAGCAACTAGAAATCAGATGGCTTGTTTCATATTTAATATGTCAGAACTTTCCCTTACTGCATGCCATGTAGATCCAGCAGTGAGTTCAGACTTTTCCAACAGAAGTACGTCTTTCATGCCAGCCTTGGCCAGGTGGTAAGCAAGACTCACACCAACACAACCACCTCCAATAATTACTGTTTCTGCTGCATCTTTCCATCTTGCTTCTATAGAAGGTTTTTCTTCCCTAGGAAAAACATAGAAACAGGAATCTTGCTTCTTTGCCTTTTTTATATACAGTGGTACCTCGGGTTAAGTACTTAATTCGTTCCGGAGGTCCGTACTTAACCTGAAACTGTTCTTAACCTGAAGCACCACTTTCGCTAATGGGGCCTCCTGCTGCCACCGCACTGTCAGACCACGATTTCTGTTCTCATCCTGAAGCAAAGTTCTTAACCTGAAGCACTATTTCTGGGTTAGCGGAGTCTGTAACCTGAAGCGTATGTAACCCGAGGTACCACTGTACTGTATTTCTTATGTATTTTACATAAATAGTTCAAGAAGTATATTGTTATCCATAAGATGGCAGAGTGAAAGAAGCCTCAGTTTAAAAAATAAATTATATAAAAAATAAATAAATAAATTATCAAATTCCCCTCTTTCCTAGAGAATGAAAATCAAATGCCCTTCTTTCCTAGAGAATGAAAACAGCTAGCCAATTATGAGACTTATTTGCTGCACTTTGTGCAAAATCATAGCACAGCTGGTAGAGCATGAGACTCTTAATCTCAGGATTGTGGGTCTGGGCACCATGTTGGGCAAAAGATTCCTGCATAGCAGTGGGTTGGACTAGATGAGCCTCATGGTCCCTTCCAGCTCTACAATTCAATGATTCTATTCATATCACCGTTCCTTTCAGAATGATACCCACTACCAATCCGCTGAGAGCGCTTCAAAATATTCCCCTCCCATTTTATCCAGGTTGCAAAACAAGGATTCACTCAGAATGCTTTCAGCTAATCACACTGCTGCTGCCGTTGCTGCAAATCTTAGTTAACATACCATTCCAGACACTGGGTAGGAAGCAGCAGAAAGAGCAGGCAGGTTGTGCCACTTTTGTTTAAAGAAGAGGCAAGGAGCCACAACAAGATTTTTGGTTTCCGTGCTGGAGGGAAAGACTCGCTTTCTTGCAGTGCCATGCAGAACCCCCTGCCTGCCTTCAACATCTCCATTTGTCCTCCGAGTCCCCAGCCTTGCTTTCTTCCCCTGCCACACACTCACTTGTGTATGTGTCAACTCTGTGTTTGCTTCCATATAACCTACTTACTGAGCTTTCATCCTGCTTTGTTTGCAGGGCCAGCTCACCCATGAGGACAGGTGAGATGACTGCCTCAGGCGGCAGGATCCACAGGGGCAGCAGATCCTGATATAGATCTTTATTCCTCCTTTGTTCCTGATGTAGGTCTTCAATCACCCCAATTTTTCTTGGTGGAGAGGAGGGCACCATTTGGTGGTTCACCTCAGGTTCCAAAATGTATTGGGTTGACCCTGTCTGTTTGTACATGTTTATGGAGCTATTTATTGAGCATTCATTCTTATTCTTTTGGCAGGGAGGTTATACAATGGCGACAGTCTAGAAGTGCCCAGTGTGTGTTTCTGGATTAAGTGAGCTTGCCTCTTGTGACCTCTGGCTCTGCTTAACCCTAGCTCCAGTTGCTGTTAGCTGCCCTGCCCACTGCCCTACCAGCTCAAGTGAGCAGCAGCCACCACTGTTCACTACTCACAACCATTCACAGGCTCATTCACCCTAAAGGCAGCTTCCATATTGAGCTGAGGTACACCAATTTAATGTTCAAAAGTCTTCAATTGTGTTTACCTTTCAGTGTGTATTAATGATACACCATGTGGGAATGGACACAGAATGGACCTCTCTCAATTTTGGTTGATCTCTAGACACAAAGGTTATAGTTGTGGGATGTGGAGAGGGAGGGACATCTCAGTGTCACCAACATGCAAGGATTTTGGAGAAAGTATTTACCTTTTTAGCTAAGGCATTTCACACCTGCATAGGAGTTACAAAATATGGGCTACAACAGGATGCACACAAATGCACCCCCAAAACGCCTCCATAGACACTGTTAGAGGAGAAAAAGGCAATTTTGTAGAGTTCTAAGTATGCCAAGAATGGATCAAAGGCAAGTGGTCTTTTAGAAACGACTTAGGACATTAAGACCTGGGTTCCAATCCTTATTCAACCACAAAGCTTCCCAGGTGAAAAAGGGGCGAGTTTCTCTCCACTGTTGTGAAGATGAAAGAACAATGTATGCTACCCTGAACTCTGTGAAGGAACAATATAATAAAAAATGTAACTAAATATTAATTTGACTTCTCACAGGATCTACATTAAATTTGTTCAGGTGTAATTCAGTGCATCCTCACCCTGCTATGTTTTAAAAATTTTACGCATGTAAAACGCAACCCAAAGTCTTTCTGCCTCAGACCAATTTCACGAAATAGGAAAAACACCCCTTTTTAAGTCAGGAGCACCCCAAAACTTCCCAATCTCGGGTCTGGGACACCAACACCACAGAGCAGCTTGGCTGCCTGTGCACACAGAACCAGCCTTTATTTGAGGCCAGACTCGAGAATAACGCGGCCAGCGACGCTAGACAAGAAGTGAAGGCAAGAGCCTGAAGCTGGACTCACCACCTTTCAGTGGTCGGGCTGCAGGCAAAAGGCCGAGCAGGGAGCGAGAAGGCGGGCTCCCTGCCCCACAGCTTTGGCGGGAGCGACCGCAGAGCTCCCCGGAGCATGGCTTCTTCTCTCTCTGTCTGTCTCAGGAGATGGTGGCTCGGCCAGCCGAGGCTCTTTCCTTCCCAATGTGCACCCCGCTCCCGCTGCTCCCCACAAGACAGACAGGCTGAGCCGTCGTTTTCCAGTTGGCAGAGCTCACTCTGCGGCCAATCCCCACGGCGGAGGGAACCAGGACCGCCCCTCGAAGGCGAAAGAGCAGCTTATGGGGGTGTTGTTGTTATCTTTAAACCTTTCTCCCTTTGAGGGGTGGGGGAAAGGGAGCCATTGCTGGATGGGTTCCCCCCGCCGAAATGGCTTCTTGGGAGCTAGGGATGCGGGTGTCAGGGCGAGGAGACAAGAACTGAGGCTTGAGGGAAGTTAAGGAAGAAAACGACACTGGCGCCGTGAGGGGAGCCGAAACGCGGTGGAGGCGCAATCAAACCTAAGACCAACTCTTTCGTATTTTAAAAAGTGCTTTAAAAAGCGCCCCCTCCCACCCATTGTAGGGGGTCCATGTTTTTAAACCCGGTAAAGATAAATATTTGGGTGGGGTTTAGGAAAAATGACTTGCTTCCTGCAATGAGGAATCTCAAAACCTTGGGAAGTATACACGAAATCCTGAAAATGGCCGTTGGAAGCCAGCTTCTAATAGCACACTGAAAAATATGATGCATCTGTGGCACCCATGGACTAGGCGCTGGAGGGAGGCGAGGGGAATTACTTGGGAATTTGAAGCATTGCTTCCTCCCACCCCGTAGGAAGCTGCCATATACTGAGCGGCACCATCGGTCTATCTTGCTCAGTATTGTCCACACTGACTGGCAGCGGCTGCCCAGGGTTTCAGTCACTAGTTTTCCCCAACTTTGGACCTGCTGCATGCGAGGCAAAATGCTGCGCCGTTAGCGCTTAACACCCTAACAATTATTTATAGGTAGCTATGAGTTGCCAAATGCTCGAAGTGGCGCTTTAAATGTATGGAGCGTTTAAGTAGCCGTGATTCTACACTGCTGCTGCTTCGAGAGTGAGAGAGACGTTATCCGGTGCTTGAGTTCTCGAGGCACCGTTACTTTTCGCCCTTCGCAGAAAGGAGCAAGTCCGAGCAGGGTCTTGCCCGGGCGAACGCAGCTATATCGAGACGCCTCTTTCTCCAATCGACGTCCAGCTCAGGATCCACCCACCGCCGGCCGCCCCTTCCCAAGGATATAAAACGCGCGAGCGGTTTGTTGCGCTCTCTGTGCCTCTTCGCTGGGGCGCGCTGCGTTTGTTTGTCTCGGCGGCAGAGCAGGGAAAGTGCAGTTTCCGACAAGGATCGACAGGGCGGCGGATCATGGCACCTATTGGAGGGACCCCGAAAAACAAGAAGGTAAAGCCGCCGGCTGCTTGGAGCTCTTGCTTTTTTGGTTTTGTTGTGAAGAGAAGCCCCGAGGTGTAATAGAGCCGCCAACCTTAGAGACCTTTCTCTGCCTTCGGAGGGTTCGGGCAAGAGGTGGTCTATTATCTCCTGCAAGGCGTCATCGAGAAAAAGAACATAGAAAAGTTGTGAGCGAGAGAGGGGTCGTTTGTGGCTTTGCTAATAGGCAGACCCTGGGGGCTTCAAGAGGGTCAAAGGTGAAAGTCCGCTCCACGAGTTGAGGTATAGAAATAGACACCTCGGTCTACACCCGTGGTTCCCAACGTGGAGCAATTTGATTTTTAAGGGGGGCAATTCGAGAATGAGTTATTAACAGTGAATGGCCTTTTAGGCTTCCTCCACTTGAATAGGAGTTCACTTTTCGAATAATAAGAATTATATGGGGGCGGGCACCAGGATTTTAGAGATACTTAGGTGGGGCATGGCCAAAAAAAGGTTGGGAACCACTGGTCTACACTCTTAACTATCTCAGCTGCCCTAGAGGCTGTTGAGTGTAAGCCAGGAGGCGTATTGAAGCCAGGGGCACCTGGTTCTGACAATTTTTTTATATCTCAGGACTTTTCATTCATTTTGTGTATAAATCTGATTATTCACATTGCTATGGGAATGTTCAGTATGATAGCAAAGTGTGTTTTCTGCATTTGGAACAACTGAATGTGATACTGATTTAGATAGATACACTTTTTACATGCTTTGGCCAGGATTCTGCATAAAAATGTAATCAGTCAGAATTGTTGGGTCACTTCCTATGCCATGAATATGTAAATTTGCAGTCCCGCAGATATGAATCTTCATCATCATTAGAAAGCTTCACTAGAAGACTCGTTGTTAATTGCTTTCATAAACGTTACTCCGTGTGATTTCAAATATTTGTGTTACTGTTGCTTGATCGTGTATATGACTAAAACCTAATAGGAGAGGTAAAAGTACCCTTAAATATTAGACCTATGGATAATATGCATGTTGGAGAATGGAGTATATATGTGTGCATAGCTATGGAGTTATGTGTGTGACCAACACCTGGCAAAGCATTTGGTGGAAACTTCTGTAAAACTTTTACTTAAGCAAGAAAGGCAATGTGCCCCATTCCAGAACAGCTGTTTCCTAACGGAAGGGTGAACTTTTTGGTGATAGGGAAATGCAATGCCTATCAGATTTGTTTAAAAAATGTTAGCGTCCAGATTATATGTTCCTAGAACATATGGGCAAGTGTAGTGTGTAACATGTGCACTGTTAGACACTTTTCACACTGTCTTCACTTCAGAAGCTGAGTTTTATGAAGCAGGTCTGGTAAATCATGAAGCGGTTAATAAAAAAGGGGGCACAGACATTTAGGGAGAGGTCAGTCTGAGATTCAACAGCAACTGTCACTGCAGCTATGAAAAGAAACACAGGACAGCTGTCACTAGTGCCTCAGTTAACTATGACTGAGGGATCACAAAAAGAGCCGTTCAGATGGCAGCCCAGGCAATTGTCAGCAAACTTTTTCCTAATAAATAGTATTACATACTCAAGGGGAAATAATACTTTGAACAGGATCTGCCATCAAGCACGTAAGGGAGTAATAACCCAAAATGACACCTTGTCTTAGGGAAGGGCATAGTTTAGTATAGGAGCTTCTATCCCCAGGATATCCAAGTGGAACTAAGAAAGACTACTCCTTGAAATCCTGCAAACCACTGCCAGTCAGTGTAGAAAATTCTGAGCTAGATGGATGAGACTTGATATAAAAACCAATATACGACACAAATAGGTTCAAGTCTACCTGGTCGCCTAAGAGGTGTTAGTATGATATACTATAAATGCCGTCAGTGGTTAGAATCACCTCCAGACTAGGTATTTTACAGAATGCAAATATTGTTTTTCCTTTTAGGCCCATAATAACTACCAGATATGTTTCTATAGACAAAGTAATAAAATATTTTGTACAAATAATTTTTTATAAATATATATATGAAGTTGCTGTAATGGAGAGGATTTCCAAGAAGTGGTGATAATAAAGTGCCAGGAAGGGTGAAGATTGAGTTCCTTTGACCTATCAGGGTCTCAATAGTCCTCTGAAATCATGAATTTCCATCCTGGAAGCTGAATGTGACCATCTACATATTTCCTGTAGTTTTTGTCGTGCAGATTCAAAGTAGCTAGTCCATTGCAAGTTAAAAAATTGTGCTCTGTGAACCCAGCACACAACTGGTGAATTTAGTGGCTGTTGTAACAGTCCTGCATTTAAAGAATAAATGCAGTGACGCAAAATGACTTTGTGTGAGTTTCAGAGGGTTGAGTAATAAACTTGGCATAGTCCTCCTGGCAAGCATTCCCTTATCAGTGGGAATGCTATAAAACTAGCACACACAGAGAGAATTAAGACAGATGTGTTGGCATGGTTGATGGTAGCTGCTTTCTACATTGCAATCTACCAGTGGAATCTTACAAAGTTTCTTCAGCTCTCATCTGTGGCTCCTAGAAGCTGCCAGTATGCGACAGCTTCAGGAATAGCTTCAACTGGCAAGCTAAACCAGATGAAGGTAGCCGATGAGTCTCAAACCCTTGGCAAGTTAGGGACTTCCCTTACATGCAAAGACAGACTGCGGCGGATTGAGGGGACAAGATCAATAGTGGGTCCAACGGTCAAGAAGGCAGCTTCTGCATATCCTGTAGAGGGAAATTAGGGGCATATGGGGCTCATCAACTTAGGAAAGTAGCCCATCTACTTTCAGAGAATGAAAACTCTGATCCTAAACCTCTGCTGCCTTGTGTGATATCTTGTGGAGAAGATAAGGCTAAGGAGTAAACTCTACACAAATCCATTATGGAGACTTAAGAGGAGTGGATGGTGCCTTGTACGCTTCCTTCTGGCAACTCCTGCTGCCCTGCTGGAATCAGACATATTGCTCTGCTTTCCTTTGGACCACACCAACAAGTGGGGTCTTGTCTAGGCATCCCAGGACCTCCATACACACTGCCCAGGCTTGCACCCCAGGAAGACCAGCGGCTTAACTTTATACATTGTATGAAATGTTAATGTCTTTTATGATTTTTCTCCTCCCCATAATATAATGTATTTATGTATATGTTTTCAGATATAAGTTGCTTGCAGACGTTTTAGATGAACGTTCTAAAATATTATATGAACACTATGTAGTTCTTCTTCTTCTAGGGTATTCTTGAACGTCTAGATGCTGGAGAAATTGTGATTGGTGATGGAGGATTTGTCATTGCTCTCGAAAAGAGGGGATATGTAAAAGCTGGGCCTTGGACTCCAGAAGCTGCTCTAGAACACCCAGAGGCAGGTTAGTTTAATCTGCAATGTATACATTATGAATTGTGTAAAATTCCCAGTTGTAGAATACACATTGACCCCTATGCTTGATAAAGTTAGTCATGATAAAAGCTGTGACCCTAAACAAACTTACTAGGGAGTAAACATCATTAAATACAATGAGTAAGGCTATAAAGGACTGTGCTTTATGCCCCTTGAAATCAGTGGAATAAGTCAGGTGCAATTAGTTCACATCCCATTTCATTCAGTGGACTTAATCACAGTCCACCTTAGCTAAATAGGAGCTGTTGGGCACAACACACAGGCCAATGGAAATTGGTTCTATTCAACAAATTTTAATGGGCTCTTTAATGGGCACATTTTCTGATTTATACCTGATTTTGTATTTTATGACACTTTGAACTGGTTATTACAGAAATATTGCTTTAACATTATATCAGTAATATTTAACCTTTTTATATTTTTGCAGTTTCGGGACTGCCTTAAAATAAGGATTTAAAGTATACTGTTTGTTATCCTGTGTCTGAAGGTCTTTGAAGATGGGGTCCTGGATTTACAAAGACAAGGGGATGCAAGCAAATACTGTGATAATCACAAAAAAGCCATATTAATGTAATCAGTGGTCCTTTGGTTATCCTCTGCTTCTATAAGTAGCAGACAATGTGGTGGGACGGCACTGCTCACCTGACCTCCGGTCATTACATTGTAGATATTTACCAGGAGGGGGATAGTGTCTATGGTGCAAATGCACTGATGGGAGTATTGGATTGGCTCTGCCTCTGCATTTGCACCATGCAGGCTTTGCCAGCACTTCACCCCTCTACCTCCTGGTAAGCAGCAGTGATGCAACTAACAGGAGGTCAGGTGAACAGTAGTACCCCACCACATTGTTTATATCTGACGGTGTCAAATACTAGGTGTTCTGGTACCATTTTTAGTAGTAGCTTTATATTCAAAAACATTTGGCAAAACCTATACCTCTTCAAGGGACGCAGGTGGCGCTGTGGGTTAAAGCCTCAGTGCCTAGGACTTGCCGATCGAAAGGTCGGCGGTTCGAATCCCTGCGGCGGGGTGCGCTCCTGCTGCTCGGTCCCAGCGCCTGCCCACCTAGCAGTTCGAAAGCACCCCTGGGTGCAAGTAGATAAATAGGGACCGCTTACCAGCGGGAAGGTAAACGGCGTTTCCGTGTGCGGCTCTGGCTCGCCAGATGCAGCTTTGTCACGCTGGCCACGTGACCCGGAAGTGTCTCCGGACAGCGCTGGCCCCTGGCCTCTTAAGTGAGATGGGCGCACAACCCCAGAGTCTGTCAAGACTGGCCTGTACAGGCAGGGGTACCTTTACCTTTACTATACCTCTTCAAAGACAAAACTGTCCCTGCCACAGTATGGGGAGAGTGAAATTAAGCCTGACGCTACTACTACTGTCCACCACTACAATTTTCCATGTATCACTCCAACTCCTTCAAAGTAAGGCAAGATTTTAAAAATGCAACAAACAACTATTTCACAACGGGGGTGTATTGCGAAAGTCCCATACCAGTCAGGCAAACAATGTTCTAAGTGTGAAATAGATGTGACCTTAAATCATTCTTAAATTACATTTTTATGGGTCAAAATGGGGGGGGAGGGGTGACAGAGTGTCAGTGTGTCAGATGTGACCTTGAAACTGGATAGGAAACCAAACAGTCTTGAAGTGAAGAAACAGAGCCTGTTTTTCTTGCCTTTGGTTAGAGTGCGGATGGTGCCAGCTATTGCACAGTAACTGCTGTGGGATTTGAGACAGCTATTCTGGCATCATAAGTATAAACACATGTGCTTGGAATTAAGTCCTTTTTATTGTGACAGAAAATGCTTCCTAAATGAGGTAACGAGTAGAAGTAATTAATGGCCTACCTGTGCACATTAAGTATCCTGCACTGCAGGGATACCAACATGGCTACCCTGCAGTGGCGTAGTGTGGGTTGTCAGCACCTGGGGCAAGGCAAGTAATTTGCACCCCCTAACCTGTGGATTTGCGCCCCCTAACCCTAACCCCCAGAAGTTGCGCCTGGTGCGGCCGGCCCCCCCTGCACCCCCCACGCTACACCACTGCTACCCTGCAGGTGTTGTTGGATTACAACTTCTATCATCCTTGACCTTTGGTCATGCTGACTACGGCCAATTGAGGTTGGGATCCAGTAACATCGGGAGGACACTGCATTGGCTGTCTGTGTTCTATTGTCTCTATAAATTCATTGTAGTTGTGGGTGGCACATTTCCCATTTAAAATCTACTTTTGATACACTGCCTGTTAAAAATGCTATTGCATATTGCACCAGTAGACTAAGGAAAAATAGCTTATTGGCTAAAGACAATATCCAGTAGTGGAGAACAGACTTCTAACACTGGATAGCACTCTAAGGAAAGGAAAAAATGTGCCTTTCTTTTGCAACTTCAGATCTACCTGGAAGTCTTTCATCAGCTATTATCATATGAATCCTATTTATTTATACTTCTACTCAAGTCAGCATTGTTCTTATTTTTACAGGCAGGAAAAAGAGGATGAGAGAGAGAGTGATTTTGCTTTCCCAAGATACCTCTACAATAGAGATGAACCTTAAACCTTCCTGGTTCAAATCCAATTTTGTCCAACTGTCAGACCTACAAATGAAATGGTTTAAGAGTCTCAGATGCCTTTTGCATTAATCATGTACCAATTGCAAGTTGGGAAATTAATGTGCAGGTTTTTTAATTGATTAAATACGCATACCCTTTATTAATAAATCAATGGGAGTGTTTCTTTTTAACAGTATAACAACTCAGTTAAAAATGAAGCGAATCACTATGTGTAGGTAATAAAATGGAACATGATAAGGCAATACCAAGTAAAAGGAGCTGCTGCCACAATATTAACATCATATTTGACTCTTCGTTTTGTTTAAACATTTTGCAGTTCGTCAGCTGCATCGAGAATTCCTCAGGGCTGGATCAAATGTTTTACAGACATTCACCTTTTATGCCAGTGATGACAAATTAGAAAACAGGGGGAACTATGTAGCTGATAAACATTCTGTGAGTAGTTTCAACTGCTTTTTATTTTTATTGACAAGGAGAGTTACATGATCTCAACGCAGAATCATGGGTCATCTTTGCAAGACATAACTTATTAATTCAAAGATGTAGATTTAAAAATTCAAATAGAAATAAAATATATGAAGATTTAGTATACTGAAATGGCATGACAGAGATGCTGCCTGGATTACCTTCCAAAAAAAACAGGGACCACCGCCTGTCAGATGAAAGAAGCAAGCTAGTTACTCTTACTGTAGTTATTTCTCACAAAGCACTTTCAAGTTGTTTAATACTGTGGAAAACAGGAGCTGACAAGGGCTAAATTTATCAATTAATTGTGACAAAGAAAAGTTTGTATACCTATATACAGAAGTAACTCCTTATAGTGTGACATATTATGTGCAAGACATGAATAGCCAAGAAGAATGTTCGTTTGATTTTTCAGTAAAACCTAATTACTATTTTTTAATCTAGAAACTAAAGTTGGAGGCCAGTTTGTCCTTTGCTCCTCCTTAGAGATATCGTAACACTGTGGTTACCTTTCAGACTTGAAAACTATTCCTTCCCCCCAATATTTTCCTCAGGTGCTTTTAAATCTCTCACTTGAGAACATGTCAGCAATGTCAGGACAGAACCAGAGAAGAGATACAGACACTTTTGTCAACACTGAGAGGCACTCTCCGCTTCAATATTTTAAGGATCATTTGCCTATTTTTAGGTAGTTGGTTAGGATCACACATGTCCTCACTCTAAATTACCTTTGCTTGTCAGGAGTGACAGAATAAATGACATTTGCTGCATGATTCCTGACTGTCTGGGTGGGACTACTGATGAAGACCTAGTTAATTGTTGGTTGGTTAGTTGCTTTTGCCAAAACAGAAGCAGGCTGGCTCAATGGCAGCAAAGAGAGGCGAACTATATTTATGTTGTGATTAGAAGGAGTTATTTTCAGGAAATATTTTTGGGACCTCTGAAGATACTATTTTGGACCCAAAAACGAAGCAGGCAAACATTTACACTGTCCTCTAATAAAAACCACCCCCTTATGAAACTGTACTGTGATGATTGGTAAAATGTGAGACATCTTAGTTGGACAACAAATGTAACGTGTGTTCATTTTTCCTACAATAAAAGTGTAGGTATGTATATGGTGTAAGTCCGTACTAATGCTATTTCTGTATTATCAGGGCAAGAAAGTAAACGAAGCAGCCTGTGATATTGCAAAAGAAGTGGCTCAAGAAGGGGATGCTTTGGTGGCTGGAGGCGTCAGCCAAACCCCTTCATACTTAAGTAGCAAGAGTGAAGCTGAAGTTAAATCAATCTTTCGAAAGCAGCTAGAGGTTTTTACTAAAAAAAATGTGGACTTCTTAATTGCAGAGGTAAATGCAACCATTAAGGAAACAGTAAGTGGTGATAATGGGGGAAACGGCTTTTGTGATAGGTTCATATCCAGAGTTTGTGTGAATTGAAAAACTGCTTGCACAATGGGGCTCTGCAGATTTGCAACCCTCCTGCCCCCAAAGAGTGACCAAGGCATGCCAAAACCGGGCCTAAACCCCTATTGAAATGGATCTAGAAAATCTGTTTCATCCAAGAGTGCCAGAGTTGAGGGTGGGCACCCCTCAGAAATTTGTACCCAGGGCCATGTGCCCCTCAGCCCCCCCTCCAATGCTGGAAGGTGTGGGATAACAATGTCTTGGGCCTAGCCTCTGCACAAACAAATCAGAATGAATGCTCAATAAACTGATATCATATAGCCTCCACATAAATTTTACATGAACAAATCAGGATAGATGCTCAGTGAGTAGGTTGGTAGAACCCTTAAACAGATACCCTGAGGTACAAATGAGTTTAGTATATGACGAAAGATACTCAGCAAATGCAATTTTTGGAGGGAAAGTTTTGAATATTTAGAAAATAACAGGAATCCTCATTTCCCTCTCCTCTGGGCTGGGAAGGGGAAGCAGTGACTTCAGCAAAGGTGTCTCCCAACTGAAGGTGAGTGGCCCACTGGTGGTATTCTTCTTGCCATTGGAGGGCAGCAGAAAGCCTTGAAATATGGAGCATTCCAAAGGTGGGGAGGGAGCAGAGCTAGGCATTAGGCCCCTTGTGGAGTCGATCAATGTGCCAGTCTGGAGCTCCGGCAGTGATCAGGGCTAATCGTAGTCCACCTCCGTTTCAGCCACCATGCATAGATATGGGGCAGATGCAACGATGGCTCTGACCCTCCACAAAGCCCTTTTGTCAGGGGGTGGGGTTTTTGCATTGTATCCCAATTTTTTTAAAAAAGTACTTTTTCTTTTAGTCTTTTGTTTGTTTCTGTCACATTTTCACACCAAAGGTAGCATTATGCTCTGAACACTCTCTCTCTCTCTCTCTCTCTCTCTCTCTCTCTCTCTCTCTCTCTCTCTCTCTTACTCCTTTCATCTCTTTTTAGTATTTTGAACATGTGGAAGAAGCTGTGTGGGCAGTTGAAACCTTAAAAGAAGCTGGGGTTCCAGTTGCAGCAACTCTTTGCATTGGTGCAGAAGGAGATATGCATGGCATATTACCTGGAGAATGTGCTGTCAAACTTGTAAACGCTGGTAAGATTCTATATTTGACGTATCCATCGTGATACAAGTTATAAAATATTAGCGATATGGAATGAGATGAAAGAAGCTCAGCAAAAGTAGGTGCATGTTTGAGTAGGAAAATATTGGGCAAGGTGAAAGGGAAGGCCTGTTGGCTCATAGTGGACCCAGCTTGTGGGGGGGGGGCATTGCCTCATTCTCCCTAATGGACCAATTACTCAAATAGTTCTACTTTTTATTTTAAAATTTTCGAATCTGCTTTATTAAGGCTCAAAGTAAAAATGGCATTTTAACAAGTGCTTTGCAAATGACCCTGTCGCCCACTTTAGTTTTGTGGGTGGGAACTTTGGGTTTGTGGGTGGGAACTTAGCAAATCCCTCAAGCTTGAAGTCTGCCCACGCCAGGTCTAGAGTACATTCAGCCCAGTCCTGCAAGGTGTGGATCTCATACTTTGACGCTCCCAGCATTTCAAAGACAATAAGTACTTTGCTATTTATGTCTGTTTCCATGCATGCATATTTAAAGTGCAGATAAAAAAACACCATAACATCACAAGGGGCCCTTTATACACAGATCACATTAGTTTAAAAACATTGAATTGAAAGATATTGTGAAACACTTCACATCTTGTTCTTTAGGTGCTTCTATTGTTGGAGTGAACTGCCATTTTGATCCAGCTACTTCCCTCAAAACTCTGAAACTCATGAAGGAGGGCTTGGCAGCTGCTAAGCTAAAAGCGCACCTCATGTCACAGCCACTTGCGTTTCATACTCCGGACTGTGGGAAGCAGGGGTTCATTGATCTACCTGAATTTCCTTTTGGTAAGACTTTTGTTGTTGCTGCTGTTCTTAGCGTGAAGCTGCGAGAAAAATAGCACTTATACATCAAATAGCAGTATACAGTATACATCAAATATCCAGTCCATGTACTGGAAATAGGCCCCATTGCCTTCAAAAGCATACAGTTGGTCTGGAACTGAAGCCATGTTGCATTGTATAAAATGTATTATTAATTTTTTTTTTAATGCACCCTCATTCTATTCATATTTCAAGAGTGATTTATAGTCAATTAGATTAATTATAGGGATGCGGGTGGTGCTGTGGGTTCGGCGGTTCGAATCCCCACGACGGGGTGAGCTCCCATTTGTTCGGTCCCTGCTCCTGCCAACCTAGCAGTTCAAAAGCACATCAAAGTGCAAGTAGTTAAGTAGGTACCGCTCTGGCGGGAAGGTAAACGGCATTTCCGTGCACTGCTCTGGTTTGCCAGAAGTGGCTTAGTCATGCTGGCCACATGATCCGGAAGCTGTACACCGGCTCCCTCGGCCAATAAAGCAAGATGAGCGCCGCAACCTCAGAGTCCGTCACAACTGGACCTAATGGTCAGAGGTCCCTTTACCTTTACTTAGATTAATTATAAAATCCAACACTAAAACAGTAGGGTCAGAGTCTAAATATTTAAACCTAAAGATTGCTGGCAGGTAAACGTCTATAGCAAGAATAGGAACCATTTTTCAGGCCACAGACCACGTTACTCAGCAAAAAGCTATTAGATGTGAGGTTCACATTTCATACATGGGCAGAGCCCAAAAGTAGATAGGGCTAGTTACCATGCAGATCAGCTGAGGGGTGTGTGTGTTATTTTCATCCTGTTATAGGGCTGGGCTTGATGTCCGTGCTGAGACTGGGATGAAATTGGGCCATCTGCTTCCCAGATGATCTGCAAATATCATCTAAGGAGCAGGAGAAAGCTACTGATTTTCATCCCCATCTCAGTATGCTTAAAGCTTCCCACCCTGCATGCTGAACTGGGGATTAAAAATAAATAAATAGAATCTCCCTGTTCCTCAGATGATCTATTCCATTTGGTTGGGGAAACATGTAGGTAATTCTTGGAACTAGAAAAGAGTGCTGAAAAAATTGTTTAGATCACTTTGTGGAATAGGGAGCCCTACCTAAGAAAAGTCAGTTTGGAAACCGAAAACTTGCTCCCCAAGAGTGGCTATTGTGGCTCTGCCTTATGGTACCTGGAGAGACTCCTTGCTGCTGTTTGCAAACTAAATAGTTGTGAATGAATACACAATTGTCTGTCCTGGTTAGCGCTGTCTAAAGAAAACAAACCTATTTTGTAAAACATTTGGATGACAATGGTAGTGTTTTGCACAGATTTTTATCACCGAATGTGCAGATAATAATGAAGTTAAAGTAATTACATATCATTACAGCTTTGGAGCCAAGAATTCTATCCAGATGGGATGTTCACAAATATGCAAGAGAGGCCTATAATTTGGGGGTTCGATATATTGGAGGGTGCTGTGGGTTTGAACCATATCACATCAGAGCAATTGCAGAGGAGCTGGCCCCTGAAAGAGGATTTTTACCACAAGCCTCTGAAAAACATGGCAGCTGGGGGAGCGAACTGAGCATGCATACCAAACCATGGGTCAGAGCAAGGTAAAGTATATTTTTAACTCTGATACTAAAATAACCCACTATATATATTTCTTTTTCAGAAATGCATTGCTTCATATAGCAGATTTCTTGGTAGTAGTACTAGAACTCTATGTCATGGTATAAAACCATGCACACAAGCAGTTTTGAACAGTAATTTTATAGACCTAAACACCAAGATGGAAGTAATGGATGCAGGATATTACTAAACATGTGCATTTAGATCAATACAGTGACTGAGTTAAATACCCTCCAGTTTACTAGAGTACCTGTTATTCAGCCATTGTACAGTAAAGTTTCATTCAGATTTCCTGATGATATACATGTTCCTTTCATGTTAGGCTGGAAGCATTTGCTATGTATAGTAAAGCTAGAGAGACTGAATTCAATCAGAATACTAGCTTCTTAGTTATGTAGTTTCCCCTCATGCTCCAAACATGTTGGGACATTTAAATATCAATTTCATAATAAACTTGTTCTGTTCATACTACTTCTTAGGCGCCCAATGCAGTGCCCATCAAGGCCTTCTGTCCCTACCAATTTTTAATTTTTTTTTTAAACCTGTGAGGGTTTTATTTCAGGCCAGGGGTTTCTCTTTTGGGGGGTCTGTGTTTTCTTTGTTTTGAGCTGTATGTAGATATGTTGCTGGGCCCCTGGGGAGATTTTGTTTCAGGGAGTGGAGGCAGTTCTGAGCATCACCACTTTCATTCTGTGAAATGGGTATTTTGTGGTGCTCATAGCAGTTTCTTAGATTTCCAAATATTCTCCCTCCCTGACACAAAATGTTGAGGATTCTTTTGTTATTGTGTGGTATTGCCTTCCTTTTTGTTGCAGCTAAGCCAGAGGGCCACTATAAAGTTCAGCATATATCTGTATCACGGTTGTGAAGGTTGTCTGAGGTCCTGAAACCTCATTTAAATGTCTTACATTGCAATCATTATATAGGTTGCCTTTGAAGTTCAACAATGTGCTGCCTTTGAACATTCAACAATGTTTAAAGCTATAGTCGAGATTTCTGGAAACCTGCTATTCATATGCCTGGGGCTACAAAGTTCATTTTAGCCCCCTCCCCCTCTTCACTATATTATATATGTCAGTGTTATTTTTGACCTGGCCTTAGGAGGAAAAGAAACTAGGAAATATGCATATAACCCTTTCAAAAGCACCTGTATTCCAGAAGTGATATGTTAGGGTTTTATGCCTCAATATCCTTGGAGAGGTGGAGTGGGGAGAATTAGCAACAATACAGCACTACCAATGTGCCCCCTTAAGTGTTTGAGGCCCTCTGTGCTAGATCTCAGTTGTCCTGGCTGAATGATTACACTATTAATCCCTCTGGCAAGTCAGGGTTGCCACATATCCTCTTTTTCCAGGACAGGTCCTCTTTTTCATGGGTATGTAAAATCAGAGGCGTCATAGTGAGCCATAGTTAAAAGTAGAACACCTTAAATTAAGTTATTAAAACAATCCTTTGCACTGTTAGGTTTACAACCAAAATTATTCTATGACAATCTGTTGATTTACATGCTAAAACATTTTGTAAAATATCTCGTACTGTATCCCTCTTTGATTAAAAATATATTGAATAGGATTTGTCCCTTTTTTAACCTAGGGCTAGGAAGGAATACTGGGAGAATCTCTTGCCTGCTTCAGGAAGACCATATTGCCCCTCACTGTCAAAGCCAGATGCCTGGGGGGTGACCAAAGGGGATGCTGAGTTGATACAGCAGAAAGAAGCAACATCTGAACAACAGCAGAAAGAACTCTTCAAAAGACAGAAATTCAAATCCAGCACTGTAGCATAGATTATTAGCAATTTTGTCTATGCAAAAACAAGCATGTCACTGTATAATTGACAACTCAATGGAAAGATCAGACAGAATTTATTAATTGCAAGTTGGAAGTATAATAAATCTCAAAACACTTTTTAAAAATTAAAATGCGCCCATGCTATGTGCTGCACTTCTATTGAATACTCCAACTTATTTGCAGTACACACAATTCAGAGCACGTTCATCCTCTAATACTATTGAAATAATTGGGATTTAATGCTTACATGTAAAATAGTCCAATCCTAAGCAACTTTTCTCATAAGTCACACTGCATTTAACAGAATTTCCTTCCTAGTGAGTGTGCTTAGGATTTCACCAAAGAACTTGGGTTAATTGGAACTTTATATGGATTGTGCCCATTATCTTAGATGGAGAAGCTTTATCTTCTATTTCCCCCCTTATAATCATAGCACTCTTTATGAAAGCTAAAAGAGATGAATACTTATTTTGGAAAGATATATTTTTCTCAGGATAAGAATAGCTTAAATCATTGCAATTATATAATTTTTAAAAATAAAATATTTCTGATAAACAGCAGACTATTTTCAAAATATTTGTTGGTTTTATTCTCCCAGGCCTGAGATGCCATTGCGATGTCTAAATGCATATTGCAGGAGATCAAATTAAGCTAAAAATTATTCTGCATTAAAAAAAGAAAAGTTAATTAAAAAGGGTTATTTACAGTCCCAATTAGAAACAGAAAAATGTAAAGAAGATACAAGAATATAAAACTCTTTTCTGCATGTGAAATCCAAACATGTAACTTCTGGAAATGTATGAAATCCACTTGGCTTTTCCATTACAAATTAGCAAGAAGTCTTATATAGATCATGAATGAAGTTTCCTCTTGAGCTGCTTCGCTTCCCAGACTGTGGGTGGTATCCAAAAGCGATGGTACTGAAATAATCCACCAGTGGAATGGGGAGGGGGCCATTTAATTGACCCCTAAATTCCATGCCCTCTCTAAATCTGCCTCAAGGGTTGGGGGGGTCCCCTCAGGGCAGATTCCCCCCCCCCCTGTATGTTTTTTGAGAGGTGCTATGCAGGAAGGGGAAATGGACAAAAAAAAAACCCTCCCTGTTTTGCTGACCAATTCCTTCTGTCAATAGATAGTTGCCACTGGTTACCACTCTATAACTATGCAGATATTTCTTCACCATGTAGCATCTGTGGAAGCTGATCACATTTACTTTCACCACTCAGCATGATTGATCCATTCCAATATACTTCACTGGTGCACCTGATTAAGAAGTTGAAATAATCTTTCTTACATCTAATCTCGTATGAGGGCTTTGGTACCCGCTTTTAAAAAGGGAGATCTCCATTGCTCGCTGAAACTAAGGTCACATGTTAAAACCTTAATAACTGAAAATCTTCTGGCATGTGGCTCAGGGCCGGCCTGAGACATTTTGGCACCTGAGGCAAACCACAAAATAGCACCACCTTCCTTGCCAGGGAAGAAGGGCTAAGTGAAGATATACATCAGGAACAAGGGGGGAAATAAAGATCTACATTGGAATCTGCTGGCCTCTGTGGTTCCTGCCACTTAAGGTGCTTGCCTCACCTTGCCTGATATAGCTAAATAAATGACTAATGTCTGCTATATACTGAGGGAATTGGCCTATATGTGACATCATTCAGTTCTTTTATATCTAAGAGCAATGTTCTGTATTAATACCAATAAAGATTTACAAATTACCCTAATGTCTTGCTGTTTTAAGAGTGAAATTATATTTAAAACGTGCATTGTTAAGAAAAATGAATAAAGGTACCTAACACAATGTTTTAACATGCTTCGTTTGGCACAGAATATTCTTCCTGAATATGTTTGCCTTGCCACCTTTCTTCTCCACGACACATTATAGAACTCTTTTGTAATTGTGCATACACACACAAAAAAGGCAGCATCAATCTTGTAACAATAAAGCCGGAATGGGAAGTTCTGGCCCTCCAGATGTAGCTGTAACAATATATATACAGATAAACTTCAGTTGTCAAATGTAATCTGTTCCGGACGCCTATTCGGCTTCCGAAATGTTCAACAACCAAGGCTTCTGATTGGTTGCAGGAGCTTCCTGCACTCTGGAGAGCCAGTGTGGTGTAGTGGTTAAGAGCGGTAGTCTCATAGTCCGGTGAACCGGGTTTGCGTCTCCGCTCCTCCACATGCAGCTGCTGGGTGACCTTGGGCTAGTCACACTTCTCTGAAGTCTCTCAGCCCCACTCACCTCAAAGTGTTTGTTGTGGGGGAGGAAGGGAAAGGAGAATGTTAGCCGCTTTGAGACTCCTTCGGGTAGTGATAAAGCGGAATATCAAATCCAAACTCTTCAAAGCAGAAGCTGTGTCAGATGTTCAGTTTCCGAAAAATGTTCAAAAACTGGAGCATTTACTTCTGGGTTTTCGGCGTTCAGGAGCTGAAACATTCCAAAACGGAGGCGTTTGGGAGCCGAGGTTTGACTGTATATCATTCCTGTTCTTTGTCACTGGTGTCCAAAAGGAATAGTCTGATACTTTAGCCGTCAACTACTTGAATCTAGGACTTTACTTCACTTGTATCTTGTGTCCAAGAAGATGCTTTGCCAGGGTGTTCTGGAGCAACCATAGTTTGTTTAAAAATAATAGCAACAGACAAGTTTTCAAGCCTTGAATGTTTTCAGTTAACCATCCGCTGAGAATTGAACATTTGCTGCACATCCTGGAAGCCAAATAGGGCATTTCTGCAGCAGTTATTTTGAAGAGTTTGTGTTGCCTTTACACACATTTAAGGTATTTGGAATCATTCTTTATTTTCTCCACAAGGAGGAGCTGGCTGAGGGAAATCATATAACACCGTCTCACAATTCTCTGGGGCAGCCTTTAGGTTGGGCATAAGGGTGTTCTGTTCTGGTAATATACATGGTAATAAACAGTCCTTAGGAATATATGCTCCTTAAATCAGGGGTGGGGAAACCTGTGTCCCTCCAGATGTTGAACTCCAGCTCCCCTCATTCTTGGCCATTGGCTATGCTGAATGGGGCTGATGGGAGTTAGAGTCCAACAATATATGGTGGTCCACAGGTTCTTTGCTTTACATTGACTGTATTTTAATCCACTGTTTAGAGAGCCTTCAAGTGGGAAAACATTTACAAGTGAATGTTAATAGTAACAATGGAATGCTGTTCCTGCTTCTTCCTCACTAATGTCTCTGAGCAAGAGTAAATAACATGAATTGCTTATTAAACTGGAATAGATGGCTGCCTCAGAAGAATGCTCCATTAAGCAGTCATGATAATCCACATCCACTCAACTTGAGAAACTTTTCCATTACATATAAAATGTCCATTCAGCCGGCAATAAAGTGAATTAAACCAAACAAAATGTGAAACAGGTTTTTTTATTAAAACACACATGAAATTTTTCCTTAAGCTATGCATGGCCATAAACAATAGTGTGACTGTTTCTATATATAGTATTTTTTAAAAAAAAAAACAAAATCGCTGCACATCTGTTTGCAGTTTGTGGTAACAATGCAACTCTTCCCTACCATTGAGTGAGATAGCATCATGGAAATGCATTAACGTTCTCACTGCGCTGGGGTGTACTGAATATGCATGATGGTCAGTTTATAATTAAAGATAATTGAATTCCAGGATCTTCACATTAGAGCAGCTTTTTGGTTGCCATTCTGGGATCACTTCCAGAAAACCTGCTCGTTGAACATTCGTCCAGATTTGTTTGCAGAAGGTTTGCAGGGAGATGAGACGGTGTCAGCTACTTTTTGAGTATTAATTCTGATTTGGTTGCAGGGTGGTTAGTTGACGCTGAGTCAAGCAAATCTTATCCCATACTTTCCAGTGCATTTCCCCCACTGCTTTTCTTATTGCAAAAAGTCTGGGGGGGTTGGGGGGAGTGGAGGAGGAAGCAGGATTGCTGCACAATAGATCAGAATAAACTTTTATTGTGTAAATTGCAAGCCCAAAACAGTGGCTGTCTAGAAGTGCCCTTAGTTGTCAGCCAGAAAGTGAAGAATGAGAAGAAATCGGTGATTCAACAGGGATATCCAACAGTTACTATCTGATGATGAACTAATGGAATAGTATTTGTAGTTCTGCAGCCTCTGTTTCCATCCTTCCTTCCTTGCCCCAAACCGAAGATTGGCGCTTAACCAGAAGTAACATGAGCTAAAGCACTGGTGAAACCCAAGGTGATGCATTAGCAAAAAATGGATGTGTTTGTGCTGAATCTTGACATCAACAGTTTCGGCTTCTTTCTCGTTATGTTGTCCCAGAAAGTGGTGCAGGCAGCTATTTGGTATTGTGAGGCATTTTGCCTTGAAAAACCCATTGTAAGGGTCTTGCTCTGGCAGCAAAGCAGAATCTCACACTCTTTATTTGTAAAGGTAAAGGTACCCCTGCCCGTATGGGCCAGTCGTGTCCGACTCTAGGGTTGTGCGCCCATCTCACTTAAGAGGCCGGGGGCCAGTGCTGTCCGGAGACACTTCCGGGTCACGTGGCCAGTGTGACGAAGCTGCTCCGGCGAGCCAGCACCAGCGCAACACACGGAAACGCTGTTTACCTTCCCGCTGTAAAGCGGTACCTATTTACCTACTTGCACTTAGGGGTGCTTTCGAACTGCTAGGTGGGCAGGAGCTGGGACCGAAAGACGGGAGCTCACCCCGCCGCGGGGATTCGAACCGCCGACCATGCGATCGGCAAGCCCTAGGCGCTGAGGTTTTACCCACAGCGCCACCCGCGTCCCTCTTTATTTGTAGTTCAGCACTAATACAAAAACATAATCTAGGAAAGCAGGTAATAGGAATGTCCCTATAAAACATCTTTATAATTATTTTTTCCATCTCAGCATTCCCTACCCCACCCCACCCTACACATCACTAGGTGGATTTTTTAAAAGTACTATAAAAATGTAAAAGCACTGCCTCCTTGTGGTAAGCAAGATAGTTACAAGAGCAGTGAAAGATAAGGCAATCCTCCCAAGGGATTTATTCCCAGTTAATGAAGTTGTGAACAGTTGCTGTGCTTATTTTGCATACATTTAAGCTTAAATTCAACTGCCACAGGTGCTAGTTTATACATTTAATTGCCATTTGGCCCTACTGGTTACAATTTTTCTACTTATATCCATGAGGATATATACTTGCGAACTGAGAATAAGGCTTCAAGTATCTGATTGCATTCACAATACAGTGGTACCTCAGGTTAAGTACTTAATTCGTTCCAGAGGTCCGTACTTAACCTGAAACTGTTCTTAACCTGAAGCACCACTGTAGCTATTGGGGCCTCCTGCTGCTGTCGCGCCACCGGAGCATGATTTCTGTTCTCATCCTGAAGCAAAGTTCTTAACCTGAAGCACTATTTCTGGGTTAGCAGAATCTGTAACCTGAAGCGTATGTAACCTGAGGTGTATGTAACCTGAGGTACCACTGTACTTGTTATATCTTTAATGTGTTCCAATATTGCATCACAACGACTTCCAATTGGGATTTCAATGCCTCATACAAGGCTTGCAAAAGGTCCTGCACAGTCTCTAGCCAACAGGCTTGAAGCCAGCTTCTACTTTCTGAAAGGATCTGCTGCATTACCAAGAGCCCCACAGGCAATTGGGCAAATCAATTGTGCAGTTGATCAAGTCACATATCTACCTGCTCCACACCTAACAACAAATATACTGTCAGGTGGGAGGCTGCTCTAGGAGCAACGGACTGATGATACCTATGCCACATTGTCATGGTGAATACACTCCAGGGACAGATTCTCCATGCAAGTACCAAGTGCTCAAGGTCTACTCCCATGTGGCTTTTCAGGTAGTACAGAGCAGACACTCAGCAATAGTGATGTCCAAAGGGAGTATAGCAATGGAACATCACTATTGTGAAACACGAGAGACTGTTTCCTTCTTGGACATAGTGTGTGTGTGGGGGGGAGGATCATAGCCAGGGCTCAAGAAGATGTGGGTTGATGGGATTGTGCTGCTCTTGACAGCAATATTCATACTGTTCCGTTGCGGCCCATGACATTTGTGCGTACACAATCGACATATAAAGTTCACCGTTGCCACATAAATGTTGGTGGTATTTTCCTGCTGTCCACACTTTGCTTCTTGAATTCCAGGACAGTTTGGAAAGGTCCTAACCATGGTTTATTTAAATTATGACATAGAAATGTGCCCATCTAGAGCAATTCTGTCTACACTGACTAGCAGATGGATTTCAGATAGGGTCACCTCCCTACCTAGAGATGCTGGAACTGGGACCTTTTGCATGCACAGCAGATGCTTATTCACTGAGCTATGGCCATTCCCCAGAGGACAGTGCCAATGTGGACAACAGCAACCAAAGTGTAATTTATTTTCTCCCAGTGGTCTCTTCGGCCCCAAGTTTTAGCATTCTGCTTTGAATCAAATTCCTGGTGTGTTATTCTGATTAAAAAAAAAATATACAGATGAACAAATGTCACCCTCATAATAAAAGCACAATAAAAGTCATACAGTAACCAAAACTGCCCAGACTGTACATGTGGACCTTATCCTCCAATAAATAACTGTACATTATGCAAGTTACTTTGTTATCTGGAAGAGTTGGTGTGTGAACACGGCAAGACAGAGTACAGTTACGCCGAAGCAAATTCACACCATTTAACAGGTAGGTTGCTAGACCTGTTGAGAAGTTCAATGGGTGCAGCATTTACCTGGGTCCAGGATGTCACTAGAGGCTTATTGACATTTTATAACATTTCCGTGTTGTTGTTGTTTTAATGTATTGCTTTAGCATAGGTGAAGGCACAGTTTAAAACACTCCAGCAGACAAACAAAGGCCACTGCTTCCACATCAGACTTCCAAATAGAATCAGCTAGCAGTGGCCCAAAACAGAGCCCAATCTCTGCTATAACTTCGTTGGATATGCTAAATCATGGTACTAAACTAGTCAGCCAAAGTCATGACCCTCACAGATACAGGATCTCAGGTTTGGAAGGGTACCCACGGTCTCATCCAGGCTGACCCTCCCCCCCCCAATTAATCAGCATAAGCATCATTAATTTGTACCCCACCCATCTGGCTGGGTTGCCTCAGACACTCTGGGCAGCTTCCAGCATATATAAAAACACAGTAAAACATGAAACCTTGAAAAGCTTCCCTATACAGGGCTGCCTTCAGGTGCTTCCTAAATGTTATACAATTACTCATCTCCTTAACAACTAATGGGAAGGCATTCCACAGCCGAGAAGGCCCTCTGCCTGGTTCCCTGTAGCTTCATTTATTGCAGTGTGGGAACTGCCAGAATGCTGGATCTCAGTGTCCGGGCTGAACGATTAGACTTTTAATCCCTCTGGCAAATCCATCTTAGTGTTGCCATATGTCCTCTTTTTCCAGGACAGGTCCTTTTTTCATGGGTATGTAAAATCAGAGTCTTAGTGATCCATAGTTAAATGTAGAAGTCAGCAAATGTGTCCGCTTTTTTGATCTTCATCTTTCAGTGTCTATCAGGTCCCTCTTTCTTGAGTAGACCTGCTCTCTTTCTTCCCATTCCCACTTTCACCTCAACCTTTGGCCATGTCCTAAAGTCTTGCATTCTCCTTCTTCTGACAACTTTCCTCTCTATTTCTAAAGCAAGTGGCTCTGGTCAGCATCTGGTTCCCTTCTGGATGCCCTCCACCTCCAGCTAAAATTTCCCCTTCTATCTTTAGTCAACATCTTTTTCCCCCCTTCACCATTTCTCTACATCTTGCAGTTTCTATGTGTTTTGATGCATTCTTTTGCAACTGGCAGCTTGAATCATTAGGCATGAATCATTTAAAGTATTAAAGCTATTGTTAGTGTTAAATTGCTTGAATGATACTCAGTGATGTTTTCTGACTTCATAGAATGCCAATTTAGGGGCACATTCAAGTCTCAGTGTCAAAAGACACCTCAAGGTTTTGGGGCAAACTGCACACTTTGTAAGCAAGTGTATATTGCTTTGTGCATTAGTGTGATTATTAGGATAATGTATTTGTTAGCTGGATCAGAAGCATATTTACTCAGAAATTAGTCACACTTTTTCCAGTGGGATTTATCCCCTAGTAAGCTAATTTACCTAGTAACCTAGTCAGGGACGCAGGTGGCGCTGTGGGTAAAACCTCAGCGCCTAGGACTTGCCGATCACATGGTCGGCGGTTCAAATCCCCGCGGCGGGGTGAGCTCCCGTCGTTCAGTCCCAGCTCCTGCCCACCTAGCAGTTCGAAAGCACCCTTAAGTGCAAGTAGATAAATAGGTACCGCTTTATAGCGGGAAGGTAAACGGCGTTTCCATGTGCTGCTCTGGTGCTGGCTCGCCGGAGCAGCTTTGTCACGGTGGCCACGTGACCTGGAAGTGTCTGCGGACAGCGCTGGCTCCCGGCCTCAAGAGTGAAATGAGCACACAACCCTAGAGTCGGACACGACTGGCCCGTACGGGCAGGGGTACCTTTACCTTTACCTTAAGCTAATTTAGGATAACAATCTACCTTTACACATTGAAGCAATGCCTTTAACAGAGCATTTATCTTATGGAACTCAGACTTTGTTCTATTGGTTTTGTGTACTATTTTACCCTGTTTAAGAAGCACAGAGGAAAATCCTGCTCTATAAAAATATATTCTCTAATGTTTAGGTGTACTTGAATTTCAACAAATCAAGGAATCCAGTAAATAGGAATGGATAATTGTTTATTGCATTGAGAAATGAACCAACAGCTTCAGAAATGAATAGAAAGAGGTGTGTTGCTGTTTACAAGGATGTGTTTCTAATAGTTTTGATGGATTAATAACCTCAGAGTCTAAGAGACCCACCTTATTCATCATCTCGAAAATTAGGTATGCCTATGTCTTGTTTAATTAGCATACCAGACTAATGCGCTTTCATTTACAGTATGAATATATGCATGGTAACACCTACAATTTTAGAATAAGCCTAACTACCATGTATGCAGCATAGCTTTTTTTACGTTTTTGTGCCCTCTCATTATGTCTTTAAACAGAATACAAACATAGCATTGAATAGGTATTTTTGAGAGGCAATATGCTCTGTGTCACCTGCAAACATGTATGAGTTATATAGTCATACATACCATGGCAAATATTTTTCAGATTTTCTAAACCCCATAACAGTCACGTGAAGTTTGGCAGCACACTAATAACAAAACATGACCTCAATCAATCAAACAATGCCAGGGGGAGGGTGGGGAGAGTAAGTCTTTATCTGGAGCCAGAAATATGTCATTTAAGGTGTCAAGCAGACCTTAAATGTATGTTTTTCGTGTTTTTTGTGTTTTTCTTTTTTTCTTTTTTTTCTCTTTTTATCTTTTTCTCTGTTTTTTCTTTTTCATTTTGTCTTTTGTACGTTTGTGAAATATATTTATGTCAAAATTTAATAAAATATATTTAAAAAAAAGCAGACCTTACTGGTGTGAACATTCCACAGATGGGGAGCCACAACTGAAAAGGCCCTCTCCTTTGTCACCACGCTCTGTGGCTTCCTAAGAGGAGGGACCCAGAGAAGTTCTAATGATGGGTAAAATAATAACAATACAGTAATAATAGTAAGCCTGAAGAACTGGGCACTGGGCACCAATTACATTTAACAGAAGAAACCCTGTCTATTGACATGCAATAAAATGGAGGGCATAAGACCTTAGAAAATAGGGAAAGATACAACAAGAAGTGGGTTAAGGAAAGGAAAGGCTAGTATTAGAGGTCAAAGGCACAGGAGAATAAGAGATAAACTTTAAAAGCTGTTTGAACAGCAAGGAGGGAGAGGCTCAGATGCTGGGAGGCTGCGATTTCTAGAGAAAAGGGCTGAGGCATGAAGGAGAATAAGTGACTCAAGGTTTAGCTATGAGGAAAGTTAGGGAAGAACAAAGACAGCAAGAAGACAAATAAGAGACATGAGCAAACAGGTAAAAAGAAGGCAAAGGGTGTTAAGAGGTTTTAAATCAACTAAAATCTAATAACTTAAACATTATAGAATAAACAGAAGTTAATGGCAGTTGGAGGATGGATGGCAGCAAACAGATTGAGGTTGAATCTTGACAAGACAGAAGTACTGTTTTGGGGGCACAGAGGGCGGGTGGGTATGGAGGACTCCCTGGTCCTGAATGGGGTAACTGTGAAGGACCAGGTGCGTAGCAAAGGAGTCATTTTGGACTCACAGGTGTCCATGGAGGCGCAGGTCAATTCTGTGTCCAGGGCAGCTGTCTGCCAGCTCCAACAGGTACACAGGCTGAGGCCCTACCTGCCCTGCCAGATGAGCAGGTATAAGTTGTTGTTGTTGTTGTTGTTGTTGTTGTTGTTAAACTACTGTTTTTGCTGCTGCTATTATTCTTTAAATGTACCACTTGGAGATTCAAGCCCTCCACCTGGACTTCAGGTCAGACCTGGAGGTGTGGCAACCCTATTTAAAAGGTATTTGCCTTTGGCACCGGCTTTCAGCAGCAGCTTTGAGAAACAACAGCCTTATGGAGTCCAGTAGGGCCTTGCCCTCTTAGGAGCTTGGCATTATGTACAATGTTGACACTATACACAGTTATTAGCTGTTAATGCTTTGGTTTTATTTTGTCATGGTGTTTTCAGCTTCTTTCCTTGTTCTGATAGACCCAGAATAACTGAGATTCATCCATCACCGTTGTCAGATTTTTATATGTATCAGAAAGGGCAGAAAGTGACATGTGACCAGGATATGTGCGAAGGGGTAAAACCTATAAAATCTGTGACTTGCATCCAAACATTTTTTTTACTGATGAAAAATGCAAATTACTTCAGTAGGAAACTATTTTTGTTCTTTGTTAGCTTTTGGAAGGAACAACGGGACAATTCTGTTAGGCAAAATAATAACAATGATCAATCAAAATCAGCTTGCAAGCCAATATGTTAGGACAGCCAGAGTGAAATTCATAACCACAGGAAACTAATCAAAATCACCAAAATAGCTGGACTATAAATTGCTTTTGCCCTGAATAAGCCACCATTTCACTACTGTATTCCATTATCTCTCATTGAGTACAATTAAATGTAGGGATCAATTGTGATTTTAATTGTAAGTCTTGGCTCTTTGGTATGATTGTAATGTATAAATATGAACGGAAAAGTCTGGATCATGGGTACCAAAGCAGTCGAAGGAATTCTGGGATGTTTCAGGATGTGTAGAGAAGCTAACGTAAGAGAGAAAAGGCATTTCCTGATACAAACTGGGTCTATACACAATTAGGAATATTGTTGCATGTTAGAAGAAAACAACAAGGCTTATATTAAGGGATTTATAATGTGCTCATTATAATTGATAGGAATTAGGCATATGCCTTGGTGTCTCCCTAATTGTTCCTGGATGTTAGGAAAGTTTAGATAATCTCTGACTTTAGTATTCTGTGTTGTTTTATTTTTAAGTTATGTATTTAAAATCATTTATAAACTGCTTGATATTTTACAAACCTGTTAGCAGTATTCTATAGATCCATATTTTGAAAACAAAAATACAATGTAATACCAATAAAATTAGCAGTGTGAAAGCATATAATAGCAAATAAAACAAATGTTGAGGGATTCAAGCATAAGGGATTCAAATTATATAGATTTAATTATTATCCCTGTATGTAGCATTAGAACATCGAGGTACCACTGTAGAATGTAGAATTTGGGGGAAATGGTAGAATCCTTGAAGCAAAAACCTGTAACAATTGTAACAACTTGCAAGAGCAGGATTGTAAAATTGTTATTTAAGCAAAGTGGCATCAGAATAATGTTAACGGTACTATAGACCCACTCCATTAGTATTGCAACATCACTGCCTCATATAATTTTGCAGAAAACTCTTTTGCAGAACTAGTTCATAGCTCCAGAACGTTTCTCCTTTTTTCCTTTAATTGGCAGACTTACCGTAACCAGAGCATAACAAAGGCTCTTTGTGTTACTGCACAGGGGAGCCAAAAAGTTCCTGAAGCAAAATTTGTTTACAAGAGGACCAAATACAGTACTTACATAAAAGGAGCGATCAGTCTGTGTAATGGAAGATACATTCCTTCAGACTGTAAGGAAGACAGAGCTATTGCATACTAATTGAAGGAAATGTAGGCCATTATAACTGCCTTGTCATTTCTGGGCTCGTGTCAATCTAATACAACAATCCTATATTCAAGACTTGTGTTCAAAACCTGGAAAGGTGAATCTGCTGCGCAGAAGGTAGCCAGACATGCTGGAATTGTTTCCAGATTGAAGCGCTTCCAGATGATTCTATGCAGCTGGCACCTGTAGCCCACGTGTGATCGTTGCTGGTCCACAGGGCCAGATATATGTGCAAACTAAGCAGGCTGCAGTTTAGGGTCTCAGATTAAGTAGGCTAAGTAGGTTGCAATTTAGGGTCTCTAAATACAAAAACTAAACTAAACTAAATTTCAAGTTTTATGTAACTGGTTAAGAAAACAAATAGACTTATTTATAGCAAGATACACATTTTTGTTAGCTTTTAGTTGCATCCTCAGCTATGTACCAGTTTATATGCAAATATGAAAGTTAGTTATTTCTATTTTCATTGTCCTTTCTGTTAAAATAACAGTTTGTTATTGTCAAGGCTATGGCATCTCTTAAACTTGACATAACTTAGAACTTGCCTTGATCCAGCCCTGCATGGTCTAAATTGACCAGCTGGATCCATGTGGGTGATGCTGAAATGGCTTCACCTTGACTATATCTATAACAACCTTGGCTTTGAAATTCCATGCTATATTGCATACCTTCCTAGCATTATTTTCTACCCCAATTTGCTGTTGCTACCATTATTGAGAAAGTTTATTTGGAAGCATAGAGACTAGAATCCCAAGCCAGTTGAGAATGATGGCCAGTGCCACAATTCTGAATTGTAGACTGCACCTTTTGAAGGTGCCCTCTTCAGGTAGCAAGACAGAGAGAACATTACCCAGCGCAGTGTCTTGTGTCCCCACTAGAACCTAATAGTCGCTTCTTCCTTTCATACATCCTGATCCACTCATTCTGTTTCTGATCTTTCAAATCTCATATTCCATTTTACTCACTTACCTTTGTCTTTTCTTTGCCCAGATTAATTCAAAGAATGGGAGACTCTTACACTTCAATATGATAAAATCAACTTTATTGTCACTTTCATATTCTCAGTTATTGTATTTAAACATAATATTGGTCCTGTATATGCTTTGCAGCATTTTGTGCATATGCTAAATCAAGCTTCTATTGTAGTGTTTGAAATAACTATCATGTTGCTTGAAGAGATTGGACCCACCACATAATATACATTTATGTTTCCTCTTAACTAGTCCTTTCAAAAGCACACACAAAAAATTTCCCATTCAATTTTAGTGTTAATATTGATTTGGGGGGAGATTTGCACATCTCAGGTAGACTGAAGTTACTTTAATCAAGTCGTTTCACTATGTTTATCCCTTCTACCCAATTCTGAGAACCAGGTGTTTAGACAAGAGCCTGCCTTCAGATCACTGATGTGAAGAATAATACCTATCATTATCTGGAATCAATAATACTTAATAGTGACCTGCCTTGATTCTTAACATTTATGCTGTTCAATACAAGGAGAGCTGAAGTCAGCCAATTTTGTTCCCTTGTTTACTTTTGCCCCAATTCTTTTTAATGTTTCAAAGCCATGATCACCAGATTGGTTAAGGGGCCTGGAATTTCTAGCAACTGTAACTGTGTGGTGACCCACACAACCATCAACTGTATATTTTGTTACCTGACACTTTACTTTATTTGGTTGCCTCTCACTGGATTTTAAGTACACAGTGTTAGCTTCTATTCTATAACCATTTTTAGAGCACGCTAGCTGTGTGTGTTTATTATCATGCCAGATGGATGAGTCATCCCAAACTGAACTCAGTACCTGTCAGCCTTCCTCCAGATGTTAGTTTAAAAGCCTCTCTGCAACCTAATTCATTTTAAGTACCAGCAGTAGCGTCACATTTTAGTTATAGCTAAAAATATTTATCTGTGCCTAACAAATGTAATCCCTCTTTCCTAATTCCATCTTGTCATACGTGCACTGACAGTTTGAGATCATAAAGTTTTGCTTGTAAATAGAATAGGAAGCATTTCAGAAAATGGTACTTTGGAAACCTTAGAACTTTACCTTCCTCCTAAGTTTGGGATCCGGGGTCTCTCCTTTTTATTTCACATATCTCAGACTCTGATTAGCTTGCCTTCAGGAATGGATGTTGCAGCAGCAAATTTGGGCTCAAATAAGTGGGGCTCAGAAGACCCCCACCTGTACCGCCTTGTACTCAGTTGTGGTTTCAGGCAAGCAGTTTATTTTGTCCAGCATGCTGAGCAGCACAGTTAGGTAATTTTAGACCCTGGTTTTACACGTGCTCACCTTGTGATGAACATACACATGAAGAGTACACATCAACATCTATCTCCTGTTCCCACAGTCATTCAATGATTTACAACTGCTTCTACATTCAAGATATGTTGGCCAACACTGATAAAAAAGAATCAAAGAGTCTTGTGATATCTTAAATGCTAACAAATTTCCTATGAAATAAGTTTTTGTGGACTCAAGCACACTTCATCTGATGCCTTTGTTCTCTGTTTTACATTGTAGGTTGAGCCACAGCAGGAAGCTCTGTGGTAAATGTGGCTTCCTCAGCCTAGTCCTAGTCCCCTTTAGCCACTAGATTTGAGGATCAGGGCTGCTCCAATATGTATTCTTATGAGTTTGTGGATGCCAGACCAGTTTGCTGGAGGTAGGGTGGAAGTAGGCTGAATGCAAGACCTCCTGATTCCTGGATCCAGCATGGATTCAGTGGGTGAAATAGCCAATGCAGTCTGGGTTGATGGGCCATTCAGAGAAATGAGGAAAGAGGGCTCTGTGCCAGAAGGGAAATGATTGGAGCCCTTCTTTCAGTTTCCTTAGATAGTGAGAAAAACAAAAGTCTGGTTTGAAAGCAGATCTTGCTGTGATGTGAGCTAGAGGGGAAAGCTGTGATCTGGTAAGGCAGAGAGAAAGCCATGGCTGGTTTCTGCTTGAATCCAAGGCTATGGAGAAACAAGACTTTTGGAGTGTTAATGCTGTGAACCTCTCCATTGTAGGCTCAGGCTGTATATTTGTGTAAATAAAACATACATAATAAAGACACCGCAATCTCCTCTGCTCCTCATTTCCAAAAGGAAACACAGAACCAGGGTAAAGAGCCAGCAAACCCTGAAATCTTGCACAACTCTGAAATTGAGGTTGTGTGCAACAGTATGTTTCTAATTTGGAGTAAAGGACATTTTCATTATGGTGACACATGGTCATTAATATTGCATAAACTCAGTGATCTTTGATCCAGTAAATACAAAGTGTTGTTTCATTACACAAAGGAATATTAAATTTCCCCACATACTGTGTATAAAGTTAAATAAACTGTTTTTAAAAAACATTCTGATCAATGTATAGTACTGACATTGCTGACACATCCATTAAAACCAAGACAGCTTAGGATTTTCCATCTATCCATCCATCTTTACTGTATAGCTGTATGGACAAGCTAAAAAAGCTCATGAGACCGAGCTTTTTTACTTTCCTTAGCCAAAACAAGTGAAGATCTGCACATAGCTGATACCTTTTAAGTGTACCTGGCTGAAATTGCTTGATAGTTTTATAGAAGAAAGGAAGTAAGCTGATTATATTAATTTATTTGAGAGATGTAGCTATTAATTTGTTGCAGCAAATACAGTGTTTGGATTAATTAGTAAACTGTTATTAAAGAAATTCTGGAATAATTATAATTCAGAGAGATGGTAAATTGAAGCAATGCACTTCATAATTACAATTTGGGAAACAATAAAGGAAGCATCACTCAGTTGATTTTAAATTTCACCAGATATGCAATGTTTGATGAGAAAATGTGTAAAATTAACGAGAGAAGTTTCAATTTTTCATTTTCATTTTTATTTATGAGGATACAAAGGTTTTATTACAAATAAGAAATGAAAAACAATAATATCTACTAAAAGTGCCTGTATGTGCCCAAGTTACATTCCCCAAGAATGCTTCAAACAAATACTTCTGTTGACAAAGAGTTCCCTAAAGCCAAGCAATACTAAGTCACCAAACAGGAATGTATGACAACTGAGATATCATTTATATACTGCCTCATATGAAAAAGAATGCAAAAATTCTGACACACCTCTAGCAGCAAAGCGCTGGCAAAATAACTTGTCAAACCAGATAGAGATTGGGGGGAGAAAGGATAGCTTGGCTTTACTTCAGAGAAGCGCTTTAAGCTGATAACTATTTTAGGATCTAAAAATGCCAAAATGGAACAATATTTAAATATCTACTTTCCTGACACATATGTCATAGCATATCTAATCTGTAATTCCTCAGTTAAACCAAGGTAGGATGAATCCTTGGTCCTTTTGTTTCACTAAACAAGGGGACAATGTTTTTATGAATATACAATATGCAAGCTTAAATAGGCCATCATTTATTCATAGTATATCATTAGCATATGCTGACCTGGAAACTAGGTTGAGAGGTGAGGTAAAAAATTATATTAAATAATATTGTTGTTTTCTATGAATCAGTGTCTGCGTTAACAAGAAGGAAGTTTTGCCTTAACAATAACATACCGGCCTGCTGTTAATTAGACACCATATTTCAACATAGTTGTTACTTCTCATAGAATCATAGGGTTGGGAGAGATCCTGGAGGTCATGCAGCTCAACCTGCTACTAAGTGCAGGATCCCAAATGCAGGATGTAACTACAGCAGCCTTGACAGATGGTTGTCTAATCTAGCTTCTGTTTAAATACCGCTGGCAGAGTAAGTCCACCACCCCTTGAAGATGTCTGATCCATTGTTGAACTCCCCTTACCAAAGAAAGTTTCGCCTAATATTTAGCTGAAATACACTTCTGTCCAGTTTGGACCCTTGGTTCTAGTCCTAGTTGTAAACAACAGAGAACAAATCTCTTCCATCTTCTTTAGCAAACCCATCGCCTCCCAAGTTGCAAGGGTTAGTGTTTTCCATTGTGACAGTGCTGGGAAGCAAAGTGACATGAAGATATCCATGTCAAAATCTGCCACCTCAATTATAATAACTATTGTTGAAGAATGGGAGACTGGGAGATTCGTCTAAAAAGCAGTGCTGAAAGGGTAAAATGTTATTGCTTCTTTCTGGAAAGTTAATGGGGAAATGGCCTGGACGTTTTAGTTTATAGAATACAGTGGTACCTCGGGTTACAGATACTTCAGGTTACAGACTCCGCTAACCCAGAAATAGTACCTTGGGTTAAGAACTTTGCTTCAGGATGAGAACAGAAACTGCGTGGCGGCAGCGGGAAGCCCCATTAGCTAAAGCGGTACCTCAGGTTAAGAACAGTTTCAGGTTAAGAACGGACCTCCAGAACAAATTAAGTTCTTAACCCGAGGTACCACTGTACTAGAGTAGAAAGGTCAACCTTTTCAAACTCAGGACCCACCTAGTGTTTTGGGACCCATTTATTGCAATTTTTAACCATATGTTTGTATGGTGATAGTACTGCTGTTATGACCCACCTTGGATAAAGGTTAGGGATAAGACCCAAACCCATGACCAGATAGTGGGTCCCAACCAATGCTAGAGTAATGTTTTCATAGTTAACCTTGGTCAATCCTTTCTTTTATGAATGAGTTACATTTCCATTTTAAAATAAATGTACCCAGCAGCTATTACATAATACATATTGTGTGGTTTGTGGCATTTCCCTCAGTTCCTGATTTACTGTTTGGAGGACCAGCTTCCAGTTGTGGTTACTTGCTAAATTACTTAATTCAGTTTTGTTTTTGGAATAAGTATTCTGTTCTAGTGAAATTATAGCATTAGTCCATAATCTAGAGTGTCCTGGTGCAGTCTTTCCTATTTATTTTATAGGGTAAATATATGTGCACATAACTGGACATGATTGTTGGAATGGGATACTTCTATTCTTGTAGGAAAGGGAAGTAGAGATTCATTGGCTAGTGAGGTTCTCCATCATTTCATTAAAATATAACCTGGTAAAAAGGTAATGGACCCCTGGACAGTTGAGTCCAGTCAAAGGCAACTATGGGGTGCGATGCTCATCTTGCTACAGGCCGAGGGAAGCTTTTGTCCACAGACAATTTTCCGGGTCATGCTGGTATGCTTTTGAACTGCTAGGTTGGCAGAAGCTGGGACAAAGCAACAGGAGCTCACCCTTGCACGGATTCGAACCTCTGACCTTCTGATTGGCAAGCCCAAGAGGCTCAGTGGTTTAGGCCACAGCTCCACCCACATCCCAGAATATAACCTGCTATTATATGATTCACAGTTGACAGGAGTCTCCTTATTAAGCAAACTCACTATGTTTCTCTTTACCAATGTAATTCTCAGGACTAATTCTCATTTTCCCTTTTATATTTGCATAAGTGAATCTGGGAACAACCCTCAAACTAGCCTTTGGGTGTTTTGAAAAATTATATTTCCAAAAACACTTGGAAAGCACACCATGGCAGGGGCCATCAGTACCTGCTATGGTGCCCATGAAATGTCAATATCCCCTCAAAATCCTTTTTTGTGTGTGTCTTCCTGCTCAGTTCCTGTTTGCACTGGCTCAGCTTCTCCCACATTGAACACCCCCCTCTGAAATATGCTTGTTGATGGAGTGGCATGCCAACATCATTTTGTGTTCTTGTCTCTTTTTCTGCTCTTTTAAATAGGGCAGCCATTACTCCTGTTCTCACAGCAGTCATTTTGTGGTATCCCACTGTAGCCATCCCCCCCCCCATGACATATCCCCACAGAAGCCATTTTGTAACTGGCACTCATGGCACTTTTTCAAAATTCCAGGTGTGTCCCTAGGTCCAGAAAGGTTGGCAACCCCTGCACTAGGGCATAACCCATTGCTGTGTAAACACAGGATTACAATTGACAGCTGCTTTAACTGGTCTTATAATCTTGTGATGTTTCAAGGACCAGCAAACTTTTATCTTGTCAGGCAGATGAGTCTTCATATGGTGAACACTGCTTAGGGCTTTTAAACTGCTGAGCGTGTTTTAATATCTGTTGAGCTGGTTTTTATATTGCTTGGTTTTATATGGTTGTTTTATTAGGGAAGTGGTAGTTTCATTGTTGTAAGATGCTCTGAATAATGCAAATACACGAGAAAGGAGAGATATAAATCAAGAAAGAAAGAAAGAAAGAAAGAAAGAAAGAAAGAAAGAAAGAAAGAAAGAAAGAAAGAAAGAAAGAAAGAAAGAAAGACTGTATGTGCTTCAGTTGCATAAGCTGCAGGGCGGTATCTGGGAGAGGTTTGTTAATACTTGCAACTAATAACACTATGCATTAGAGCCTGGACTGCTAAGTAGCCAAGGCATCTGCTTGGAACTCAGTATGCAGTCTGTTTTGGAGCACAGTGTTATACACATGCTGGTGACACACAGCTCTGTTTTTCTCTAACATCTGAACCAGGAGGTGTTGAGCAAGTTCTGAACCACTGCCTGAACTCAGTAATGGGCTGGATAAAAGCCAATAAACTCAAGCTGAAGTTTAGCAAAATGGAGGCCCTGTGGGTGAGTGACTGCCAGGTCTGGGAAAATGGTCTGTTGCCTGCTTTGGATGGGGTTTCACTCCCTCTGAAAGAACAGGTGCATAGCTTAGGGGAACTCCTTGGGGGGGGGTACTACTCAGGTGTCTTCAATGTCTTTGAATGTCTTTTGTCAGCTTTGGCTGGTGTGCCAGCTACAATTGCTCCTGGACATGGATTGCTTGGATACTGTGGTGCATGCATTAGAAACTAGATTAATTAATAGACTTGATTATTGTAATACACTTTATTTGGGGTTGCCCTTGAATTTGGTCTGGAAGCTGCAGCTTGTAGGAGCATAGCAGGGGCAGGGGCCCTGGGTGCAAAATTCTTGGGGTGCAAAATTTCAAAAAAAGGAAAGAAAGTAGTCATAATAAATAATTATAATAATTAGTAATTATATCTTTTAGGAGACATCGGAAGGCAGCACTGTATAGGGAAGCTTTTAAGGTTTAATGCTTTACTATGTTTTTATATATGCTCAAAGCCACCCAGAGTGGCTGGGGCAACCCAGTCAGATGGGTGGGGTATAAATACCGTAATTTATCATCATCATCATCAATTAATTAATTAAATACAAATTAGTGCGCCTTCCCCCTTGCACAGAAAATTTCCCAGTGTTTGCATGGGCAGACTGAAGAGTGAATTTGGGCAACAGCTGGTTGCTAGGGTGCCTTCTACATGGGCTTTAGAAATATACTTGCTCTCTGCCACGCTCGGTGCTCACTGGGCACTACGCCTGCCACTCATGTAGGTTGCCAAGCTATTGCCCGTTTGTTCCGTCTACTGGCAGGTGGTGGAGAGCATACTTGCCTTGCCCGGGCACTGGCAACCCATGCTACACCACTTGCAGCTTGTGCAGAAAACTGCTGTGTGATTGTTCTCCAGGGCAACCTACTAGCAACATGCAACACGTGTGTTGAAAATATTGTATCGGCTGCCAATTTGCTAATGGGCTAGATTCAAGGCATTCAAGATTTCTATTTCAATCCGAGCCTGCAGATATGGGAGAAACAAGACCCTTTTGGGGTGTTCATGCTGTGAACTCCTCCACTGTAGGCTCACGTTGTATACCTGTGTTAATAAACCATACACAGCGGTACCACTGGTTATGAACTTAATTCATTCTGGAGGTCCGTTCTTAACCTGAAACCGTTCTTAACCAGAGGTACCACTTTAGCTAATGAGGCGTCCTGCTGCCGCCGCACCGCTGACACGCGATTTCTGTTCTCATCCTGGGGCAAAGTTCTTAACCCGAGGTACCACTTCCAGGTTAGCAGAGTCTGTAACCCGAGGTGTTTGTAACCTGAGGTACCACTGTATAATAAAGACATCACAGTCTCTGCTGTACCTCATTCCAAAAAGCAGCACAAAGCTGGGTAAGCATTCTGGAGCCCTGGAATCTTGCGCAGCTTGGAGATTGGTGTGGCTGCTACAATATATTCCAGGATCAGAGACAGGCATTTTTGTGCTGGAAGTACCAAACAGCTTCTACAGACTAAACCAGCTCAAAATTAAGTCCTCCTGACTTCCAGGGGAATCAGAGATGTCCTTTCTGACCACCTAACCAGTAGCACATGAATGCCCATTTGTGTTGTTGCACACATCTCCTTCCCAAAGCGTTTGGATATTAACAAAGACTCATTTGAAATGAATAGAGTTAATTTAGGAATATAGACATTTACAATGAATAAAATACCACCCCCCTCCGAATACCACCCCCACCGTCAACATTCATACTAGCGAAAGCTGGCGTGTCCTCGTGAGGCGCAAAGCGGTTGTGAAATGCAGCTGTCAGGAGAGCCTCCAGCAGCTGGGCTACCATATTTATTCGCACACACCAGGTCCACGATTCGCCATTGCTTTTCCATAGGCACAAGGGCCGTGGCGACGGGTATTGTTATTTTGGGAGGTTATTGTGCTTTTCGGGTACGGTGCAAGTCCCTCAGCGAGGGAGGAGCAGGAGGCTAAGCCTGACGTGCGCTGCCTGCGTGGCTTGAATAATAGGAACATTGTTTGAGGGAGAGGGATAATGAAGGCGCTCCTGGCAGGCGGGAGAGGGAGAAACTGGAGAAAGGAGGCAATCTGGTCGGGCCGGAGACAACAGGAAGGGGGAGGGAAGGACTGTGCAAACGGCTCCGGCAGCCCCCCCCCGCTCCGTCGCCTCCCCATACCCAGGGCTGGCGTCGGAGAGGAGGAGTCGCCGTCTGCGCCGGGGCGCAGTGTATGTGTGTGTCGTGAGGGGGGAGAAGAGAGTCCTGGAGGCGGGGCAAGAGCTGAGCAGCCGGAACGCAGCTGCCGCCTCCTCGTCGTCGTCGTCGCCGCTGCAGCGGCTTGTAAACAGATCCGGGGCCTCCACGTGACCGCCTCAAGTACCTGTGTGAGGGGACTGTATTGACTTGCCTCTCGTATTGTCTCCGGCAGGCAAGCAGCAGCAGCAGCAAGAGGAGCCGCCGCCGCCGCCGCCGGGCTCATGACAACAAAGCCGAGCGGGAGAGCGCGAGGGGAGCGCGCGCCGCGGCGGCAGCAGCAGCAGCTGCAGTCGCTGACGACTCTCTGGCGCCTTCTTAGCCTATCCCCCTCGTCGTCCCTTCCCCTCGCATCCCACCCGGCCCCGCCAGTAGCGCATCCTTCCCTTCACGTTCCCTCCCTCCCTGCCCGCTGCCGCCGCTAAAATGGCTGAGGCTGCTGGGCAGTGACTTGAGCGCCCTCCCGGTTTGGTGGTCGTGAGGAAGCAAGGGAGCCGGGCGGCGGCGGGCAGCGGCTGCCCCCCCGGCCACCATGAGCACCTTCGCCTTGGAGGAGACCCTGGAGGCGGACTGGGTGGCCGTGAGGCCTCACGCCTTCCACGAACGGGAGAAGCACAAGTTCGTCTTCATCGTGGCCTGGAATGAGATCGAGGGCAAGTTCGCCATCACCTGCCACAACCGGACGGCGCAGAGGCAGCGCAGCGGCTCCAGGGAGATCCGCCGCGGGGGGAGCTCCGGCCTCGAGCACCAGCGAGCCGCCGCCTCTTCCTCCAAGGTGCCCGGGAGCCCCACCGTCCGCAGGAGCAGCCCGGCCTGGAGCAGCGCCGAGCCTGGCCAAGCCAGGAGCTCGCCGGTTTCTCCCGCCCGGGCCGAGCCGTTGCCTAGGAGCCCCGGCAGCCGAGTGGCGGAGGCGCCGCCGCCGCAGAGGAGCCCGGCCCGGGCGCGGAGCAGCCCTGCCCGGAGGCCTCAGCCTGCTGCGAAGGCGCCGCTCAGCCCCGCGGCCTGCGCGGCCGAGGACATCGAGGTGCTGGAGCTGGGGAAAGACGAGCCTGCGGGAGGCGCCGCTTTCCTGCTGCCGTCCCCGCTCGCCGGGCCTGCGGTCGCCCCGCAGCCGCCTTCCGCGGCCGTCTCGGAGACCGAGGCGCCGTCGGGCGAGGAGTGCAGCTGGGCCGGCCTCTTCTCTTTCCAGGACCTGCGGGCCGTGCACCAGCAGCTGTGCTCGGTGAGCTCCGAGCTGGAGCCCTGCTTGCCGGTCCTTCCCGAGGAGCCGTCGGGCATGTGGACGGTCCTCTTCGGAGCTCCGGAGATGTCGGAGGAGGAGATGGACGCTTTGTGCTGCCGGCTGCAGGTCTACCTGGGCCACTGCCTGGACACCTGCGGGTGGAAGATCCTCTCCCAGGTGCTCTTCACCGAAACGGACGACCCGGAGGAGTATTACGAGAGCCTGAGCGAGCTGCGGCAAAAGGGTTACGAGGAAGTGCTGCAGCGGGCCCGCAAGCGCATCCAGGAGGTGAGGAAGGTCCTCAGTGCTGATAAAATAGAAACCCCTTCAGCCCGATCCTGAACATGCTTAGTTCCCCTGAGTCCCATGCAACTTAGTCTCAGTATAAGCTTTCCTTCGATTTCTGCCTCCAACTCTGCTGCTGACCTGACTATATTTTCATGTAAAGTCTTTATTGGGAGAAATAAGACTTCGGAGAAGGGCAGAAAGATGCTAAAGGCTGAATCCAGTGCATTATCTATCATCTTTCTATCTATCTATCTATCTATCTATCTATCTATCTATCTATCTATCATCTATCATCTATCTACAGTATCTATCTATATCTATAACTATAGCCAGTCACATGTGCTTCCAAGTAAACTTCCAGAGGATCTGGCTTTCTGTATCTAAGGCCCTATTTGTATCTTTCCAAAACTGGTGTTCCAAAACTGGTGTTCTTATACAGTACTTACTGGTATCTTGACTTTTTAAGGAGGAGCCATATGTTTTTATTTTAACTGGCTGGGTCAGTGGGGTGGGTGGGTACTGGACTTGTTTACTCTGGTACTTGGATATGTTTGCCAGTTATTCTGCTAGCTAGACACTATTCCTAATACAAGGAAATGGATTGTAATAAAATCAGTCAGAACTAAATTGTCCTGTCAGATTTACATCTAAGATCAGCATCAGTGTGAGTCAATATCTTCTATTCACCTTGTGTTTTCTTGATTTATAGTTGGTGGTCGATACATCAAACAATACTTAGTATTTTTTTTAATTGGGCAAAAATTACATGCATCATTTTGCAACAGATACTGATTTTTTTATATAATTCCATTTAGGATGAAATCATATTATTAGTGAACTTAATGAGGAAGATAATTAGTGAATGATGTTTCCAACATTGTCAGTTTTGAAGCAGAGGGCCAACATTTTGCCCACAGTATTTCGACTCTGAGTTTGATCTTTGTTATCCTATTGTGTGAATACCTCACGAGTCTGTCTAGTTGTGCTTTTCATGAAGATACATATTTACAGTATTTGGAATAAGAGGTTGGGTAAAGACCAAAAATAGTCTCACTCATTTCCCAAGTAACTAATTGCTCTTGTTTGCCCAACTTTGCAGCATGATGTGAAAGTCATGCTTGGCTTGAATTAAGTGTGATTCTAGAGCCCATTGGCTTGGCTGCTTCAGAGTTCTCCTGATGATTATATGCCTTTTATTGTATGGTGGCATTTGTAGGAAATGCTGGTTGTGGTTATTTTTAGGAAAGGTGCGATTTGATTCATTTAATTTTTGTTAATAATCTGCATTGATTGAAGGCTGCTAACTTTAGTGAAAATCTGTTGTATTTGTGATTTAGTGTTAATTGGTGTTCATTTTACATTTAGTTGACCTGGAAATGCTGCTGCCAGGGTATGAATAGTAATGAATAGTTACTAGTTTAGGTTAAAATTCAGTGCCTTTTGTGTTTCCTCTTTCTTTTTTGGTTTTTAGGGCCATATACAAGTGTTCAGCTTCTCAAAACAGAGTTGCCACAGGTATATTCTTTTGGCATGAATACATGCAAAACTTCACTTCTGACTTTTTTTTAAAAAAGGATGGTGGAAGACACCTGGTTGCCTAAGTGCCTAAAAACTTTGATACGTACTGAAAGCTAGGTAAGAGTAATTGTTACCACCTGTAGTAACAAGCAAACGACTTCAGTAAAATTTCAGTTCCTCTACTGTAGTTCTGTGGGACAAATACTTTATGGAGAAAGAGAAAATGTGAGACAGATACATGAATAGGTGAGATGCTAAGAACTAAAGGCAAATGTGTGGAACCTTCCAAAATAATGTGAAGTAACCTGTAGTGTAAAAAAAGGTAAAGGACCCTGGGACGGTTAAGTCCAGTCAAATGTGACTATGGGGTTGCGTGCGGCGCTCATCTCGCTTTCAGGCTGAGAGAGCCGATGTTTGTCCACAGACAGCTTTCCAGGTCATGTGGTCAGCATGACTAAAGCGCTTCTGGTGCAACAGAACACTGTGACGGGAACCAGAGCGCACCGAAACGCTGTTTACCTTCCCGCTGCATCAGTACCTGTTTATCTACTTGCACGGGCGTGCTTTTGAACTGATAGGTTGGCAAGAGCTGGGACAGAGCAGTGCGGGGATTCGAACCACCGACCTTCTGATCAGCAAGCCCAAGAGGCTCAGTGGTTTAGACCACAGTGCCACCCACCACAACCTGTAGTGTAGACATGATCCAACTGGGTAGGATATTGTGTTTAATTGCAGGGCAGCTCTCTTGTCTCTTGGTGACTCAATTAATTTAATCCAGTGAATATTAATCCATATCTGGTGTCAGTATCTCTGTTAGTGTATGTATGCGGTGTAAATTGACCCATCTTTAATTAAAATGTGCTTCATATTTAAGAAAGAAGATCATTTAGGTAGCTCTCTGTCCTTTGGCTCTCAGGTTTCTACTGTCTGTTACACGCTTGATAGTGGCTTTCTTTGAAACAAGAAGCTCATATCTCATTTGGCTAAGTTATTCCATGATAATGGAACAATAGATGACAGCCATTTAATATTAATGTGTAATTCTGATGCAGTGCGTTTCCATACTTCAGGATGAGACTCTGTTCTCTTCCTGAAATATGAACCTAACCAAGCTCACATATATTTTCTTCCACGTTACTTTTGCCACCTGCACTTTGAAAGTAGCTTTCAAAAGACTAGAGATGCAGATAGAGATACTGGATTCTGGCATTTGTGTGATTAAAAAGCTAGGAGAACTTTCAGGAAAATGTGGTCTTGGTTTCAAAGGGAAACTATAAAAGTTGACATTGTTCATAAAATGATATATTGTGAACTGCCCTGTGATCTTTTGATGAAGGTCATTGTACAAATTTAATAAATAATAATGAAGATAATATTTTATTAGCATAAAACAAATGAAGAACATTACAGAAAACAAAGATATTCAAAAATGTGTGATGTTATTAGACTTATGCTAAAACTCTTTCCAACCGACAGATTCTACTGTATGTATGACTCAACTTGTTTGAACAAAATTCTTATTGTTTTAGAGTGCTAACACTGCCAGTCCTTTGTTCAGTTGGTTAATATATCATTTAGTTTTACTCTGCAACATTTAAAACTTGTTCTGATCAGTACTGTACTAGATTTATTTGCTAAATTCTAAATCTTTCTAAATTATGCAATGCTTTTTAATGAGGCAGAGCATTAGAATCCAGGTTGGAAAGCTCAAAATTATAAACAAATAAAATATGAGAACTTCACCGTAAATGTTCTTCAAGGCATGAAAATAAAAGAATGGCTATGATTTGTGCTTAAAGGAAGTATAGTAATTTTTAAAAAGGCCAATCACACAAAGGGAGCGGAATTCTGGTCTATCTTCCCACACAGGAGAATTATGTTTAAAAAGAAGACATAATTTGCTTAAATTCTTCACCATGAAGTCAAACCACTGGAAAATCACAGTGCCCTCTGTGGCTGCAGAGACTGGTAACTCATAACTGCTGCCTCCCACATGGTTTTCGCTGTGTTCACAAGCACCGAAGTGACCTCTTTGGGGCACGAGCCTGGGCAGTGTGTCTGGAGAGGTCTTTGGCTGCCCAGATGACAAGTCCTCCCTCTTGGCCTTGCTGATGTGCTCCAAAGGAAAGCACAGCAATACATTTGCCACCAGCTTTACTGCTGGAGTTGCTGGAAGGAGGCATACAAGACGCCATCCAACTGTATTCTACTCCAGATTTGTGTAGGGTTTATTCCTTAGTCAAAACAAACAAACAAACAAACAAAAATTCCTTCCAGTAGCACCTTAAAGACCAACTTAGTTGGTCTTTAAGGTGCTACTGGAAGGAATTTTTTTGTTTGTTTGTTTTGACTATGGCAGACCAACACGGCTACCTATCTGTAACTGGTTTATTCCTTAGTGTTTTTTTTTTCCTTCCAAAAAATGTCGCACAAGGATCAGTTACAGATTTTTCATTGGGGTTTACTCCCAAAGCCTTTGTCATCAATGCGCAAGGCAGCAGAGGTTTAGGATCAGAGTTTTCCTTCCCCTACCTTCCCAGGTTGACGAGCCCCATCTTCCCCTACTATACATGCCCAAGGGATCAAGATGGACAGCTCAGTAGCCAAGTGATTTCCTCTACCTGTGATTTTTACAGTTTAAGCCCATACATGTCTACTCAGCAGTAAGTCCCATTGTTCTCAATAGGTATAAATTTGTATACTATTGGAGATCAAGGTGCTTTTTAAAAAACCTAGTAAATGTAACTCCAGGCTTTTCATCCTTATCTGTCTTTCTGCAGCTTTAATCACAATGTAATAAGTAAGTGAGGAGCAGTCATTTTATTTTATATAACAACTGTAATGCTTTATCTTTATTAAAATACTTTATTAGAGGATCAATAATTTGAATGGGCATTAATGACTGCATTTGTACTTTTAGAAAAGATAAAACTTCTACTCAGTTAAGCCCAGAGTAATCTAGAATCCAAATTGGTAAAGACTGTGGCATGTGTTGTGTGTGGGCAGTAGGCCTTAAAAAGCTTTGCTTACTTCTTATCTCCATCTGAAATGTTTTAAACAGAGCTTTATCTGTCATAAATTCTCACTTCTGTGTAAGATAAAAGAGTAGTTTTTTCAGAAGCAATGAAACTTCCATGTGCATCACGTGGGGTGCTACCGTCATGTGATTCTCCATGCCCTCATACAATGTTATTGGTGGCTTTTACAGATGTGGAGACTTTCAGTGCTATGGTGGCATTCCACATATTGAGTACTTCAAAATGTTATCCAGAACTCAATGGGGTTGGCATTTTTGGTGGCATCACCATAGTTGTCATAATGTATGCACTAAGGCTTAGATATGTTTCAAAATTAATGAAGGTTACCTCTTACCAGTAGTTTTGACATCTATATGGAATTACAATACTCAAAAGGAGCAAACTGCTAATTGCCACATAGAGACAAATAATAGGGGATGGTTATTCTTATTGTACTTTGCATGTGAGCTTCCCAGACACATAAGGATAGCTTCTGTTAGAAGATGTGTTAGGCTATGGGTGCCTAGATCTGATAAAGCAAGCCTGTTCTCACAAAACATCTGTGTTGGGTTTAGAACGGTATACTTCTAAGAAGATGAAGAGATTTATTAATAGCTGATGTAATAATAATAATTATTATTATAAATAAGGGGCACAGGTGGCGTTGTGGGTTAAACCACTGAGCCTAGGACTTGTGGATCAGAAGGTCAGTGGTTCGAATCCCCGCGACGGGGTGAACTCCCGTTGTTCGGTCCCTGCTCCTGCCAACCTAGCAGTTCGAAAGCACGTCAAAGTGCAAGTAGATAAAAGTGCAAAGTGCAAGTAGAGGTACCGCTCTGGCGGGAAGGTAAACGGCGTTTCCGTGCACTGCTCTGGTTCTCCAGAAGCGGCTTAGTCATGCTGGCCACATGACCCGGAAGCTGTACGCCGGCTCCCTCGGCCAATAAAGCGAGATGAGCACCACAACCCCAGAGTCGGTCACGACTGGACCTAATGGTCAGGGGTCCCTTTAAAAAAGGTAAAGGTACCCCTGCCCGTACGGGCCAGTCTTGCCAGACTCTGGGGTTGTGCGCCCATCTCACTCAAGAGGCCAGGGGCCAGCGCTGTCCGAAGACACTTCCGGGTCACGTGGCCAGCGTGACATCGCTGCTCTGGCGAGCCAGAGCTGCACACGGAAACGCCGTTTACCTTCCTGCTAGTAAGCGGTCCCTATTTATCTACTTGCACCTGAGGGTGCTTTCGAACTGCTAGGTTGGCAGGCGCTGGGACCGAACAATGGGAGCGCACCCCGCCGCGGGGATTCGAACCGCCGACCTTTCGATCGGCAAGCCCTAGGCGCTGAGGCTTTAACCCACAGCGCCACTCACGTCCCTTTACCTTTACCATAATAATAATAATAATAATTAATAATTAATAATAATTTGTTATTTATACCCCGCCCATCTGGCTGGGTTTCTATAGTTCTTGCACTTTGTGTCTTTTTAATCTAAATAATTCTCTTGCTATAAAGTGTTACTGCTTGAACCCTTTTCTGGGATAAACATAGATTCTCTTTTAATAGTATTCCATAATTTTTCATTCCAATGATTATTGCTGACACAGGAGCCTAGATTTAGGCTCTGGCTTGTTACAGCTGCTCCCATGACATGGAGAATCATCTTTCATGTGTGTGCGTGTCAGTGGTTATGGGCCTAGTGGCAGGTCCGTGCAGAGGAGCAGGGCAGCTGGATACACTTGCCTTGGGCCTCAGATGGCTAAGCTGGTCGGGGAACACTGCCAGGGACTGGCTGCTTTTTTGTTTGAGTTTATAGCTTTATTCTAACTAGACTTCCGTCCTGGGCCTCAGACAAGTGCTGCACAGGCCTGCCTAGTGGTGGTAGTGAGGGTAGTGACTTTGGCCAGAAAATAGTATTGTAGGCTAGGGATTAATGTTGCTCACCCAGTTTTACTCTAAAATTTCTTTATTACAGTATGTATGGCCTTCCATTTCTAACAGCTACATGTCTTCTTGTAGAAAAGTGACTTTATTTCTTTAAAGAAATAATGAACTGTCATTCAGGCAAAACAAAATGCCCCAATATTATGTACAATTTCAGCCTTGGGCATCCTGACCCTATTAGCTGCACTTTTTTCTTTTATTGTTGACAACGTTGGTCATTTTTTTTTTAAAATACTAAGGTTTCTGACTGCAGCTTTTTCTTAATTGAGCATCCATAACACTAACTATGAAAGTAAACTCCTCACAGAGGAGTGGCATTTTAAAAAATACAGTAAAAGAGTAATTCTTTGAGCTAGTAATCTTTTTGGGGATTTTCTTTTGCAAACAGGGCTGTTGAAATCCATTTGTAAGTTTGGAATTGTAAACTGTAAGTGTTTGGATATGTGTTTTCGTGTAAAGATGTTTAAGCATGCCACCTAATATTTGTTACAAGATAAAAATTTGTGCGTAGTCAATGCCTTTTTATCCAGGATGAAATGTACTCTGAAGAGACGCATGTCTATCAGTCACCCTTGCAAGTTTTCTGTGCCTTGGACAGTGGCTGAACAGATAGCAGCATATTAGGTTCAGTGTCACTCATGGCACCAGCACCAGCTCTATGCTTAGAATCGTACCGTTGGAAGGGACCACGAGGGTCATCTAATCCAACTCCATGCAGTGCAGGAATCTTTTGCAACGTGGAGCTTGAATCCACGACCCTGAGATTAAGCATGCTACTAGGCTCTACCACCTGAGCTATCTCAGGAACGCCATTGGTACGAACACCTTTGCCTGTTGCATGACGGTCGCTCATTGAGCTTGCTAAGATATAGGAGGAATAACTGGAGGAGGAATAACTGGAACATCCCGGTCACTGTTGTTGGTCATGGTGTAGATCTCCTTTGGGACCTGCATAGAACAGGGTGTAAAATTCATCCTGTAGCTGTGGGGGAGATTGTGAAGAACAAAGGGAGGGACAGGGAGAATGAGCAATAGACCTCAGCCGGCGCTCATCGTTCCTGAATCTAGATACTCAGTGGCTGTACGTGGGTGGGAGCAGAGGGAGTGGTGCCACCTGTATGTTTAGACAGCTCTTATGCCTCAGGCTCCCCTCTCTCATGTGGGAAGGAGAGGAATGCAGTGACTGTGTGTGCGCGCGTGTGTGTTTATCTATATATCTCTGTATCTACAGTGTATCCATCCCTTGGGGGTTGCAGTGGAATCCAGAACATGCATGCAGTTGTTCCTCTAAAGCCAAACTGCTGATGAGTATTTGGCCAGCAGTGGTGATGGTTGGGGACAGAGTGCCTGGCCTTTGCCAACTGGGAGCTTAACTGTATGGGAACAAGTGCCTCTCCTCTGCTTGAAAGACACTGCTTCCTGCTGTTGATGGTAGGGAGCAGCATTAGAGCAGTACATTTCAGACAAGATTTGATATTCATATACAGTGGTACCTCGGGTTACATACGCTTCAGGTTACAGACTCCGCTAACCCAGAAATATTACCTCGGGTTAAGAACTTTGCTTCAGGATGAGAACAGAAATCGTGTAGTGGCAGTGCAGCGGCAGCAGGAGGCCCCATTAACTAAAGTGGTGCTTCAGGTTAAGAACAGTTTCAGGTTAAGAACAGACCTCCAGAACGAATTAAGTTCTTAACCCGAGGTACCACTGTATTGCAAAAGGGGTAGGTAGGAGACAAGGGAGAGAATGCTGAAGTTATACTTCTGCTTAGCCTGGCAGTTCTAGTTGTGGAGTGGGGTGTTGGCTGTTTGTGTTGAGAGTCCTGAGGCAGGAGTACTTCTCAGGGTTCTAGGTAGAGAAGTGTTAATAATGTCGCAGAATATTCTGAGGACAGTTTTGTGCAAAGTTCTCCTTTGCAGCTCTAAATAGTGTAACACAGGGACAGAGAGTTGTACTCCGTGTCATATGTCTTATTTGAATTATGGTCTTCCTGTTGGAGGTTTGGTGTGCTGTGATTTGGTGCTAACATTATATCCCATGTTTGGTGGTCCTCAATATAGTGGGGATTTTTAATACCCCCCTCATTGGAAATCAAAGGGAGGGAAATTTCTTTCTTCATATCCAGCTGTGCTGTCAGAAGTGGGATAGCTCTGATCTGGAGGGTTATGGGGTATGGTTTAAGTGTGTACATCCCTTGCTTTATTTAGTTTGTGGTCTCACAGTTTTAGTTACCATATACAGTAGTACCTTGGTTTACAAACTTAATCTTTTCCGGAAGTCTGTTCTTAAACCAAGATTTGCTTTCCCATAGCAGCAGGGGGCTCAATTTACAAATGGAACACACCCAACAGCAAGCAGAACATGTTCTGCTTCTAAGGCAAAGTTCACAAACCAAAACACCTACTTCCAGGTTTGCAGCGTTTTTAATCTAAGTTGTTCATAAACTAAGCTGTTCTTCAACCAAGGTACCACTGTAGGTCTAGTTTTTGCTACTGGTGAAAAATAATTGACATTTACAAATAGTAATACTGTATAATAGAGTATTTGAGAGCATAGTATAATCTACATTCTGTCTCCCTAGGCAAGGTAGTCAAATCAAGTAGCGAATATGTTAACAGTGGGTAATAGTAGGGTTGGAACGTGTAAAATCCAGGTTAAAATAGTGTGGCCTCTGACATGTCTCTGTTCCTCTGCCTTGATTTTTGTGACGGTAGAAAGCCACTCTTAAGTTCCATGGAGGGATGGATGGGATAAAAAGTAATGAATAATGTCTCAGGAGTGTTGCTGCCATGTGGGTCAAAGAGATGTCATATTAAACAAAATGTGTGCTGGTCTGACAAATTTGCCTTGCATATTTTAGAGAAGTTCTTTATGCCTCGTCTTTCGTTTTAAAACTTGGCATTGCAGCATATAATAGCCTAGGGCCATAACTTGCTGGTGTAACAATTTACTTTATTCAGTGGGTACAACTGTGGAGAGTTTGGGTACACAGCACACTTTTGCCTAATTCCCACTCCCTTGTCCCAGTTTCCCTCTACCTTTACACCACATTGCAAGCTGTTTATAAACTCTACTTAATTTCACAAGTAGTATGTCATAAGATGCTGGGTACTTCTGCTTCGGGGAGGAGCTAAAATACAAAAGCGCTGCTGTGTGAGCAGAGCTAGCCAGGCAGTTTTATTGAGATTTCTTTGAAGAATATAAAAGAAATATTGTGCAAATAATAAATGCAAGTATCTTCTTGCATCTTGTATCTTGGAATATATATTCTGTTCCATCAGATGCTTATCTTGGCATCATTTAGCTTAATGACTGTCCAGAAAAGATTTCCACTGTAAGCATTTATGAAAGTTCTTTAAGTTCTGTATATTGATTACATATTGTAAAACCATTAAAAAGCAGCCAGGGGCATGGACATTGTTTTCCCCTTATACCTACACTTTACTTTTAAATAAGTAACATCAAGGCATAGCCTTATAGAGTTTTTATACTTCAATTGGTAGATAAAACAGCATGAGAAGTTGTATTCCAGTTTTGTCTTGATATGAACTATGCATTTCTTAGAATGGGCAGTTAAACTCTCTGATCAGCTGTTTCCTGTTCAGGCTTTTAGAATATAGTTTGCGCTATTCATTGTTGTTTGAGTCACTTGATTAAAAGATAAGAACAAGGATATGGAGGAACAAAGATAAAGAGCTCTTGTCCTTTGACTGAGCAGGATTTTGGGCATACTTTGCATTCAAGGACCTAACACTTCAGGTTTTGGTACCATGAGATGGGGGTAAGCGGTACAGTATATACTTGCTTACATAGTGTTGGAGAATATCTGCTGTAGTACATCTCCTGATTCAGACGCCTGGATGCAAAGACTACTGAGCTGGGTAGACCTGGCCTCTGAAAAACAGGGGCTGCATACATACCATACATTTAAAGCCACCTGCCCCTCCAAAAGAAATCCTGGTAACTGTGATATACCACTAACAGTTCACAGAACTACAGTTCCTGGGATTCTTGGAAAGTTGGGAAATGTGCTTTCAATTTTCTTCCTGATTATAATCTAAAAGTATGATCCACCTCTTCATGAGCACAGCTGCAGGTGCACAAAAAGGCAGCATGGGACTTAGTGGAACCCAGTTCCCTGCTTCTTCCCCTCCCCCACATTGCAATCTGCCAAGCCATTACTGGGAATGGGAGGCTTCTGTCCGCCTCCCACAGCTCCTTGCCTGATACAAATTACTCATGTTTAGTGTACTTCGTGTGGCAAATCTGTCCACACCCACAAGGTGATGGGAGTGCGAACAGCGCACTCTGTTAAGATTTGTGGCAGCCCCTCTGTGCATGGGCAGCTGTACCTTCTTGGGAGTAGATCGTGCTATGTATTTTTATATTTTACTGCTTGTTTAGCAGTGAGATATTTCAACGTCTTAAATATTTACAGACAAACTATACATCTTCAAGCTCTGGACAGTTTAGAAAAACAAATTGGGTTTCTTAGTTTCTACTTCTCTATCAAACTAGGTTTCCTACTTTAGGAAGGTTTCATCATAAAATTGCAGAGAACATGGAAATGATGCAGAACAGATATTATATACTTCTGCATAAAATTAGATTTCAGAGGTTTCTAAAGCAGGATGGATTATTATTATTATAACAACAGAAAGAACAAAAAACATAGTGCAGTGTAGAAATGGTATAAATGGTATAAAAGGTAAAGGGACCCCTGACCATTAGGTCGAGTCGCAAATGACTCTGGGGTTGCAGCGCTCATTTTGCTTTACTGGCCGAGGGAGCTGGCATAGAGCTTCTGGGTCATGTGGTCAGCATGGCTAAGCTGTTTCTGGCGAACCAGAGCAGCGTACGGAAACGCCGTTTACCTTCCCGCCGGAACGGTACCTATTTATCTACTTGCACTTTGACGTGCTTTCGAACTGCTAGGTTGGCAGGAGCAGGGACCGAGCAACCCATGTCCCTAATGGTATGTCTTTTGCTAAATGACAAAAAAAATATCTTAAAGATAGAATTGTAAGTAATATACGGGCATAACAGTCCAAAGGAAGCCAGTGTAATTTACACTGGGATAAATTATGCTGGTGTAACTTACCCCTATTTCAGAAACCATTTAGGAGTGAAGCTACTGCTGGCTGAGCCAGCCCAAGCCTGGCAGAGGGGAACAAAGCCTTTAAAGCAAAATAGGACTTACTCTACCCTTTTTGCCATTGTAACTTCCACTGGGTTGCTCGGTCATGACTGAGTGGAAAGTGTTTGGAATAGGAGTAAGTCTCCCCTTGTGCCACCAGACCCCTTTTAGGGGGCTTATGCCAGCTTATTTTTTGACTTGGACAGGATGAGGTACTTCAGGCGCTGTAGCCCAGACTGAGCCCAGCCAGAGATTTGCTTGTTTCAGACTCCTCTTATTCTGTTAGACCATGATTTCGAATGCCTTCCTAATGCTGTGTACTTCCTACATGCTTGAAGTAAAAATTGGAGATCAAATATTTTAGATTGCTATCCTAACCACACTTATCTAGCCTCATTGAATTCAGTCTGGCTTACTTTTAAGTTGGATTGCCCTGTTAACCCTTTTTTTGTTTTATAAATTTATGCAAAAGAGAGAAAGTAGGATTAAGTGATGCTGGTGCTATTCACCAAGGTGTCAGAATACAAAACTTGAAAACATTAGTCATTATATCTGGTTGCATTTTGATAGCAGGAAAATGTGTTTATGCTTTGATGTATTATTATTACTCTTTACTTAGCTCCTAGAGAAACACAAGAATACAGAAAGCATGGTAGAGCTGCTTGAACTATATCAAATGGAAGATGAAGCATATAGCATTCTTGCTGAAGCAACTACAGAACTTTATCAGTACTTACTGCAGCCATTCCGAGATATGAGGGAGCTTGCAATGCTCAGAAGACAGCAGATAAAGGTACACATTAACATAAATCTTATAATTTAAATTTATTTATTTTGAAAAATAACAAAGAAGATAAAGTGAATATAAATCTTAAAAGGTGTTACATGTGTTTATGCATAATCTGTTTTTGTCTTTTAGAAATTTTGGTCATTTTCAAATCACCTTGTGATGGTTCTGTTTGAAATTCTTGAAAGTTTGAGTTCCATATTTACTTGTATGTTCTGCCTGTCTTATCTATCTGATCTATAATTAGGGCATGGATTTGGAGAGTTTAGAATTTTTTTATTTGGAATTCCATATTTTTATGGCTTTTATTGATTGATCTAAATTCTGTGCTGCTTTCCTGTTAAAATATCCAGAGTGACTTAGAATAAAAATGGGCCCAGTTAAAACAATAAAAACAGTACAGGTGGCAGCAGCCATATGCAGCAGAATAGAGATCTAGTAAAAGTCAGGTGAACATCTGAAAATGGCAGAACCATAGGCCAGTGACTAGAAGTCTTGAAGAATAAAAAGCCACTGACCTGCTATGTAAAAAAATAGTTGTGTTTGGGTGCCAAATCAGAATGGGTCCAGATAGTTAATGGTGCTCATAAAAACTAAAATTGATCCTCTACCACAGAGGTTTCCAAACTTTTCATGTTGGTGACACACTTTTTAGACATGCATGATTTCGTGACACATTAATTCAGTTTTACTAGCAAACCAGAGGTTAAACTAACCCCTTTCCAGTCCCCGGAGTAGTGCGGGAAGCGTTCGCGTGACACACCTACACACTGCAGCTGACACACTAATGTGTTGCAACACAGTTTGGAAAGCTCTGCTCTACCACCTGTGGAATCCCCAAATATCCCCCAAAGGGAAAACTTGTGACTGGCTGATAGTTGTTGATATTTATAGTTGTTACAATAGGCTGCATCGAAGGAGGGCTTCTGATGTTGTTAGAGTTGATACTGTATAATGACTGCCTCTCTCAAGGTGGCAGGGACCACTCTTCTTATAATGAAGCATTGACCACTTGAGATGTTACTGCTTTGTCCTACTGTTATTCTGAGTGTACCCCTGAGCGCCTTGACACAAGAAGCTTCATGCTGTAGGTGACTGTTTAGAGCAAAGACTTATGCAAGGCAGGGCAAAGGACTGAGCAGTGAAAGTACCCCCCCCCCATCTTACTCATTTGAGTTGTGTTTACTCTCATTGCCTCAGATATGAGAACTCTTGATATATGCAAATATTTCACTCTGCACCTGACCGCTTTTGCATACAGCCACTACAGGCAAACGCCTCTAAGGACATAAGAACAGGATCAGGCCATTGGCCCATCTCATACAACATCCTGTTTTCACAGTGGTCAACTAGATGCCTATGGAAAGCCCACAAGCAGGGTCTGAGTGTCGATTCCACTTCAGCAGAGCCTGTTCTTTGTTCTTCAATATGCTTGCCTATTTTATCTTTCAAAAGGTTTCCCTGGGACATATGGAACACACCTCTAGCTCTACCTTTCAACTATGGGTTTTGAGTCTTTAGCACAGGGATAGCCAATACTGTGCTATCCAAATGTTGGACTACAACTCCCATCATTCCTAATTGCTGGTCATGCTGACTGTGGCTAATGGGGGTAATAGTCCAACAACATCTGGAGGGTACTGTGCTTTAGTAGCTAATCACCTACATCAGAGGTTTTCAACCTTTTTGAGTCTACAGCTCCCTTGACCAACTACATTCTTTCTGCGACATCCCTGTGGGACTCAGGAACCCAGTTATTTCACCCCTTGCTTGCAGAGCTGGCAGCCTCTCACTCTTTTTTTTGAACACCCTCCCATTTGGAGTGTTCCCTCAGCCTCCTCTCCCCTCTCCTTGGGCGTCCTCTGAGCCACTGCAGCTGCCACCCTGGTCTTTGAGCCTCCCCCCCCCCCCGCCCTAAAGAGAGGTTCCTCCTCACATTGCCCCTCAGGGGCCTGGGATGCACCCCCTGGCCAGCCCCAGAGGCACCATTTGCCTAGGGAGCTTGTAGCCAGGGCTGCTGCAATAAACAGTCGTGCAAGCCTTTGGGAGGCAGAGACGCAGGAGGGCATTAGAAGAGGGAGCGGAAGAAAGAGGGTCAGAGGCTGGTGCTGCCCATGGCACCCCTGACTATCATTCAGGGCACCCCAGGTTGCCATGGCACACTGGTTTAAAACCACTGGCCCTACATGTTTCAAAATATTTTCCTACAGTTGCCTCTTTCTTTGAACAAAGGCTGGAATCATGTAGGAGACACCAGAGTCCATTTTAGAAGTTGGATTTAAATTTTAATAGTCATGCAAGCACATTTCATATAGAAAATCCTGAATCAATACTAAGATCCTTTAAAAGACAGTTCCATGGATGTTCTTTGTGAACCAGCCAATCAAATTTTCCGTAGTGCGAATTCATCTACCAGTGTAATAAAACCTTTGTTAAAGCAAAGATAAGTTCATGTTTCATTTTGCTCTTGTCCTTTGTACAAGGAATAGTTAAAAATTTAGGCTCTCTAACATTTTTATAGTGTTCTAAGGATAGGGAACACAGGGTATAATTGTGTTTAATGAGTAAGATTGCTTTCCTAATACGCCTTTTTATAAATCTCTTCAAACCAAATCAGTTAGATCATTTCAGGGGTAGAGAATGGGAGATATGCCAAAATATGCTTTTAATATATGAATGGCATGTTATCCATAGTAACATGCTAATCATTTTCATTTGTGAGGAAAAACAGCCCAAGTTAAGCATGCTCTCCCCACAGAAAAGTGATATATTACAATTGCAGACCCCTGCAAAAGCTTTTCATTAGACGTAGGGTGAGATTTTTGTGCAACTGTTCATGTGATACTTGATTTGCAGAGTGCCTCTCAGTACAAACTATGTCTTGGAAATTTCTCCTTCCAGACAGTAACATTCTGTGGGAGCTTTGATTGCTTGTGAATTCTCAGCAAGAAGCTGTATTGTTCACCTTTCCAAACCTTTATCTCAAGGATGGCTCTCATCCTATTACCTGTGTCCTTTGGTAGACAACAGATGTCCGAGTAAATGAGTGTTCTGTGACTGAGCTTGTCACTTCAAAAAAAGTCCCTTTCTCATACTTGGATCCAATGCAAATTTATGAACATTTACCCATGCTGTAATGCTTACTCAGATTAGTAGCTAAGAGCAAATAATTTAGGAAACATTTGCTCGTGAGATTTATCTCCCTAAGTTATTTCTAAGCAGTTCCGGAAAGCACATGATCATTCATCTGTCCTTCCCAGTTAAATTATTTCATCTATATCATAATTGTTAAACAGTTTAACTTTTTGAAGTTTTCCATGTAGCCTTTAAGCTTTGATGGTGGATATAAGGGACTGATCTATTTTCAGATATCCATAGAGAATGATTACCTGGGACCTAGAAGAATTGAGAGTCTACAGAAAGAAGATGCAGACTGGCAGCGGAAGGCCCACATGGCTGTGCTTTCTATTCAAGACCTCACTGTTAAATATTTTGAAATAACAGCAAAAGCACAGAAAGGTAATGGAGTTTTACTACTTCATGTTTTCCAATAAAGGCCTTTTAAGAACTAGGAAGTCTTATTTACATGATCCAGGGTCTTATAGCTGCACCTTCTTCCTTTGTCTCAAATCACTGTCATTGCTTTTTTATGAATTGCTAGTAGAGATGGACAAATAAGACTTCATCTGGTTTGTGTCACTTTTCACGTGTATTCATCTGTAGATTAAATCTGCCCTTCCATGTAGATTATAAAAAGCGATACAGGTTTAGCACATTCTTTTCATTAAGTACTTACAATATGAAGTCTAACATTACTTTATTATTATTATTATTATTATTATTATTATTATTATTATTATTATTATTATATTAAACACACATACTAGCTGCCTGGGATGGCCAGAAAAAATGCATTAAAATGGGTCCAGTGTTGCCCATGCTAGCAATGGAACATGATGATTTTGTTTAAGGAAGAAGGAGAGAGAATGAGAGAGATGGTATTGTACCCAGGGAGGCAGCCATATTTTTCCTTGCATTGTAACGGAGAATCTCCCAGGAACATTGTATGGAAAAAGATGGCGGGCTGCCTCCATGGAGACAGTCATGCTGCTTTTGTACAAAGTCCATTGTACAATATGGACAGTGTGGATTGATGCAATGGTTCTTGGCTCTTGAAGCTTAATCATTTTGGAAAAGTGAGAACCTTACACAGTTTCCTTCCTTCCTCAAAGTCTTCAAAAACATTTACACGATGGTTCATAGCAGTAGGGAAAGGGGCTGGCATAGGCTTTAATAGAGTCATTTCCTTCCTCCTCACCTCTTCTTTCTCCCCTTCCCTCCTAGAATAGTATTTCTATGCATTATAGTGTACTGGCCACTTCTCAGAATGGAAGGCCCTGATATTCATTTACGCATCCTGTCCAATTCTTTCTTGTGTTCATAGCCTCCCAATTACTCAACTCTTTCTCAGTCTTGAGGTATTGTCACACTAAATTTGGAGAGATCCCTTAGATTTTTAAAAAACATGCTTGGTTTGTGATTCGATTTGTAAACTGAGTACTTGTATGTTCGGACTGAAAATTATATTGATGTTGAAAGATCTTTACATTAGTTCTGCTATAGGCTGCTAACAAAGTGAAGGGATTTTGTAAACTTCTAACATATATGTTAGTCTGTTCCTGTTAATTAACGTTCCTGTGAATTAATTTATTAATTAATTGTTCTTGTGAATTAATTAACTTGTAGAATGATGCAGTATAAGAAGCAATGTAATAGTTCATTCACAAGTAAACCCCTTGTGAAATGTATCCCTGTTCTCAGGATCTGTCAATAAACAGCAAAACAGGTTATCTGAAAATACTTATTCAAAATTTGCTGGATATGTAAAACATTGTGGCGTTTCAGTTCTCCATTTTGATTCAAAATGGCATCCAAATGGTGACAAAGTTTGCTGCCCTCAGGAACCCTCGTGCTGTGTTTGGCAATGTTATGTTGAGATGCGTCTGAAACTATACCAAAAAAGTTCAACCAAATTCATGTTTTGGTTCACCATCTTGATTCAGAATGGCATCTGGCGTCCAAACATTGACAAAGAGTGCCACCCTCACCCCAGAAACTCTTGTGCCAAGGTGTCCGAATGTATAGAGAACAAATGGACAGACATACAAACCATTTTCCAAAATATATAGTAGCTTTTGGATATACCATACCTTTTCTTTAGGGGGCAGTAAATTAATTTATGTCCATACCTGCCCAACCTTAGTCCCCGTAAAAGTTCTCTGTCTGATTCTGTGTAGGATTATGCCCTTGGCTAAGCAGTAAAGATTTTGTTTTATTTATTTACACAAACATATGCTTAAGTCCAAGCTTTGTAATGAAATACGAAACATTTCCATATATGACAAATCTGCTGTTTTTTTAAAAAATCATTTTTTACAGCTGTATATGATCGAATGCGAGCAGACCAGAAAAAGTTTGGTAAGGCAGCTTGGGCAGCAGCAGTGGAACGAATGGAAAAGCTTCAGTATGCGGTGTCTAAGGAGACTTTGCAGCTTATGAGAGCAAAAGAAATCTGTTTGGAACAGAAGAAACATGCGTTAAAAGAAGAGGTAATTTTTTAGAGTAATTAGATTTTTAAAATAAATTGGCTTGTTACCTCAAACTGCTTTGAAAACAATATAAAATCTGCTACTACATTGACTTATTGGAGAGACTGGATTTTTTTTTTTACATAAATGTATTTATCTTTTAAGAATGCAGGAGCTAATTGTGATTTACTTTCCATGAAAATTTGAATTGGCAAGATAGTATGAATATTTTTCCCCACTTGGAAGTTATCCTTGTATAGAAAAAAATCACTTCAAAATATGGAGTGCCCCATTTTTTATTAGATTATTGTGACATTCACCACATTTTCTTTCTTCCTTTTCTTCCCACTGTCTCCATGTTGTCAAAATGCAGCTTATAAGCTCTTGAGTCAGGAGCAATCTTTTTGATTATAAAACTCTGTGAAGTGGCCATACACATTGATGGCATCGTTTAAAACTGTAGTCTCCATTTGCAGCCAGTATAGAAAAATATTGAGCATTTTCTGTTTTCCCCCAGAGCTCCATTTTAAAAGGAATAACATGAACTGATTTGTACAACTGACTCACTGCAAAATCTGACTTACGTCTCTCTCACTTAATTGATTCTGATTCTCTTGAACATTTTGAGGGACATTTATCAAAGAAAGTGCTTATTCATGTTGAAATTTATTACCAGACATGGTAATAAATACTACTTTAGTAATTCATTGGAAGTTTGAAGCACACAAGTTGTTTCAACATGCTTGTTGTTAATTAGTGCATTAGTTATTTTAAACAATTAGGGCATTAGTTATTTTAAATAATAGTTTAAATAGTTTAAATAATAGTTTAAATAATTAGTGCATTAGTTATTTTAAATAAATGTGCATGCTATTATACACATAGATTCTCTGGGTGACAAGCTTCAGTATAACCATGGATTAAGGCTGCTGTTAATAGACAGGTTAGATGATAGAAATGTAAAAACTGTTGTTTCAGCTCTTTCCCCAGTTCTTTTCCCTGCCTCTGCTTTCCTTCTTACTTTTCCAATACTTGTTGCCTTTCCACCAATGGTTTTAACTGAGGACAGATTGATGAGGCAGCAAATGTAGGTACACCAGGCACTCTTCTTTAACATACACACATCCTTATTGTGTAATAGTATTTGCTGAAAATAAATTCTAGGGACTTTCAATTCAAAGCCCAACCCTTCAATGTTGCTTCACTGCCCAGAGTCTTCACAAAGATAATGATGGTAAAGGTGTTGCATCAAGTCTGCAAGGTATTCACATTTATTCCTATCTAGACAACCTGCTGGTCAGGTCCCCTTTGTTGCTTCAAGCAAGGGAGGTACTTGTTACAACACAGTTTGGGGATGGAATTGGATAGTAAACCTCGAGCAACAGCATTGCTATGTGTGTGTGTCAAAGTGATCAGGCCTGAAAAACAGATAACTCAGGATATTTCTTTGCACAGGGAATGCAGAGATAGCAGCCTGTGGTCTTCCTTTGCAAGGGAATACAAGGACAAACAACCAGACCAAAAATGAAGGCCCAAAGCTTTATTATTTAAAAATACTTACCCAGTGAGGTGTTCTCTCCCTTGTGAAGATTGACTCTGGAGGAAAAGGGAAATAGAAGTTGGAGTGAAGATACTACCCTACCCAGCACACTAACCCTAAGCTCACACACAGAGGATGGAGTACACCCACACCCCAAGGACCTGAACTAGAGATCCTGTAAGAAAAAAATAGGAAAAACATGAGACCTGTGGATACCTGCTGCCTCTTTGGATTTCTGCAGTTTTAAATCTTCTCTGAATTATAATCCTTTCTTCAAATTGCAATTCATTTCCCAATTGGCTTCTTCCAATTGGCCTTCTCGGTTCTACTTGATCTTCTCCACTATTGGTGTCTCAGCCCCATATTTCCCTTGAGTTGATATTGAGAGAGAACTGTTTTTATAGTCATGTGTTGTGGCATACAAAAGTTCTTTCCCATAGAATCCATAATTTCAATTGGCTTGTGAAAACATCATTCATCTCTGCCAAGATCCAGGTTTGAATTGTTTCAATATTGTTCTCTTCGCTTGCATAGGAACATCCTCCATTTGTTCATAGCAAAGTCCACATTGCCGGCTCGCTCATCTGCTAGACTACATCTGTTTCTTTGCTTCTTAGCCCTCTTTAAGGGAAATCATTCTCATAAAAACACATAATGTAACTCCTGGCTTCCATGAAGTCACTAAGGCTTGTATTATTTCTTATCAAAGTTGTTACATTCTGTTCTGCAAAGTTCGCAAACAAATTTTCAGTCCAACTGGGTTGAAAATGCAACTTTAACTTTCAAAATGATATAATAGAATAAAGAGATAAGATGCATGTTCTTAAAAGCATTATAAGTAATGCTTGAACATAAATATATCTAACAAACATGTACTTACAAGGTTGCCAAATACACAAGTTGGGCTCTAGTGCTTCTGCTTACTGCGGTTGCCAACTGACTAATACAATGTTTAAAGATACAAGATGCATTTTAATTGTGACAGTCTAGCCAACAAAATGTGCTTGGTCTCCTGATTTCCAGCATCAAAGTTGTGCTGTGGGCCAAGTTCCACTCTTGTCACATCCACTGGCTGCCCTGATTCTTTTAGATTCAATATTGCCCCTAGGGGCTCTGGAAAAGACCATCTAGTTTCCCCTCCAGTCATTTGGCAGCCTCTTTTGCCTTCACTCCATGTTAGCCTATGGACAATTCATCAGATCAACTGAGGAAGGTGTAGGGGAGAATGAACTAGGCCTTCACAGGGAGTCCAAGCTCCTGTCCCACAAGACTGAGCACATTATGGGAACTCAGAACAAACAGGAGGATTTTTTGAGGTCCTGTCCAATAGTTTTGGGTGGGTAGGATGTTTTGTTTTGTTTTTGCATTTTTCATTTGGATTCAGTATTTTCGCCAACTGAGCCTCCCTTCCTGCCTAAAGTGAACTCATTTCACTGTTTGCAGGAAAAAGTGCTCTCTTCCTTTTGCCTAAACTCTCTCATTAGAGTGGCCAGGGCATTAACCAGATGTTTGAAGGGCTCTCACAGTATATCTCTAAATAACTTAGCTAATTCAGTAATCTGACTTTCTGTTCATCTTTCATTCCATATCTTTGGGTAAAAAGATGTCCTTCTCTACATGGTCTAGAATCTAGGTGGTTCAGTGCCTGAATCACTACAGCATATGAGGCTTAGTATCTCCCTTCACCCCTTAATGTTACTGCTCTTTTTACTAGGGCTGATAATGCCTCTTCATTGGAAATGTGCAAGGTCTATATGGGCTACTCCAACCACTTTTACCAAGCATAAAACCGACAATGGTTTAGCTGAGGCAATGTTTGGGGGAAAGGTACTTTAAAAGGTTATTCCTGCTTCCTGGTTTTCATGGGTAGATAAGTGTTTCCCGTCCTCAAGGGCTGAGCTTTGGCACGTCCCATGGTGGCACTGGAGAACTCCTAGACATTATCCAAAGAATGGATCATTGGATATTTGCTATGAATACTCCTTCTAAAATAACTCCAGGCCCACCTTGGATCTGCCTCTGTTGGCAGCCTTTACTTGCCTCTTTATATCTGGTCCTGGATATTTTCTCTGGTTCTTGAACCTCTGGTTTGTGTCATGCCCTATAGAGGGAACTGATGCTTCTCTGACATCTCTTCCTTCTCTGTGTTACACTTTGCAATCTTGCCATAGTGTCCTATATGCTGTCATTTTTAAAAAATGTTTTCCAGTGTGCTTTTCTTTTGCTAGATAATTCTGCTTTAACTATTTGTGCTTAAAATTTGGGTCCCTTCTTCGAAAATGGCATACTGAAATAACGTTGACCATTGTTGTAGTTCTATCACTCATAAAAGTTGCTAATAACATAATTAGGGATTTTTTTGTCCCTTGCTTGCATCATTTAGCAGTCCCTACTGGATTTTGGGTCCTAATTTGACAATGCGGATGAAGAAAGACTTTTGATGCAAGGAAAGAAAACAAGACTGAGTTTCTATTTTACTTGATACCAAATACATTTAAACTATTTTTTTTAACCCATGAACACAGTTAGTTTCTTCCTTTAAGCACTTGTATATAAATACATGAGAATATGGGTAGTTATAGTGTGAAAGGAACAGTGAAGAGTTTTCTTGGAGGCATACCAGATCCTGTTTTGCAGTTCAGCTGCCAGGCCTTGTCTTTGTGATGACAGCTAGAAACGCCAAATCATCAAGTAGTCTTTGTAGTTCTCTAAATGTGTAAAACAGCGTAGGTACCTAGAATAGAATATTAGGACATTGCATTAAGGGCTAAACTGCATGTTCACAGGCAAACATTTTCCACTTACTGTAAAAATAGGGCTTTTTTTGGTAACCCAAAAAATTCTTCAATAGATTTCTCCAAAGCTTACCTTTCATATAGCTAGTCAGGTTTGGTTCTGCGACAATATTAGCAAGGGGAAATGAAAATAATTGTGTGACAGTGTCACTGTTTTACTTGGGAGATTTTCTTTTTGCCATAATTGGTACCAGAGCAGCAGCCTTTGGGGGCTGTGAAGAGCCCGTTCTGTGATGTCATTGCTGCCTGAAATCCAAGTGCCAAGGGAACATCATGTGCATCGGGGCACCTGAATGTGTGCCAGGGAGACTTCCCTCTATACAAATACTGTTGTTCTCATTTCTGCAGTCTGAAAAATTGCCAAAAGTGAGGGTGTATTTCATGGGGCAGAAGAAAAAAAGTGTCCTGTTTTTCTTCAGCCCTTGTTTTATTCCAATAAGCTTTTCGGTGTGAAAATTAATTTCTGTGTGGCTGTCTTTAGTTTTATAAAACAATAGTTACACTTAGCATTTTTACAGCTCACACCAAGGGTTCAGTGTGATTATGTACATTTTGGTCATTCCAAAAGGCTTGCAGTATAGGTCAATATTATTATCCTCATATTGGAGATATAAGTCCCTTTGAATAAAGTGGGGAGAGTTAGATGATGCATATGAAGCTAAGGTTTATGTAGCATTAGTATACTTTTTCATTTAAAATGCCTTTAAATAGTTTTGTTTTATTTTATTGATGGATTGATTTGAATTTATATTCCGCCCTATAACCAGAGGTCTCAGGGCGGTTCGCAGAATAAAATCAAATTATAAAACCACAAAGACGTAATTAAAATAAAAACAATAAACCAATAACCTCCCTACACATAAAGCTCAATAACTTCTTGATAGGAGGCTTTGTAAACGTTTTGTGACAGAGTTAAGATTTAATAGGTCATCTTGTTGTAACTATTATATATTTCCTGTTCAGATGCAGAGTTTACAAGGTGGCACAGAAGCCATAGCCCATTTGGATCAACTTGAATCTGATTATTATGACCTGCAACTTCAGTTGTATGAAGTACAGTTTGAAATTTTGAAGTGTGAAGAACTGCTGCTGACAGCACAACTTGAAAGCATCAAAAGACTTATTTCAGGTGACATACATTCATTTTACATGTATATTATTTATAACAATATGCCATAGGCAGCTGTAGTACAAGTTGGTTATTGAGATTATCCTGTGGCTGCAAATTTCCCACTCCAGTTCTTATGCATATTTACTCAGAAGTGAATCTAACTGTATTCAATAGGGCTCACTTTCAGGTAAGCGTGGACAGAACTGTGGCCTTAACTGTTTGGCTTTTGATTTCTTTCTCCTTCTGAGGTATCAAAGATTGTCCCAGCTAGAGTCAAAATGTTGGATAAATTGAATTTATTATTGAGGGTGATGAGAGATGTAACATCTGTGTTGAGTGGAGTTTGCCACCACAATCCTTATATCTGTTTGGGAGAAAATACCTCTGTAGCCTTGGTCTCAGTCACCTCTAATGTAATTTCCATTAGTTGCTCCTGTTTCCTGCTCTGGCCACACTATAGTTGGGATTTTGTGTGGTATTAGATCAGTGTTGGTGTGTGACTATAACCCTCAAGCCCTTCTGGCTCTGACCCATTCCAATATCATTAAACAATTTATTTCTACATAATTCTGTTTATCACAACTGAAGGTTGATCTAGATTTTATTGCATTGTGTAGTTTGTGTGTGTGCATGTTTAAAATTATTAAAATTGTTAGTATTTTCTAACAGAGAAAAGAGATGAAGTAGTGTATTATGATACCTATGAAAGTATGGAAGCCATGCTCGAAAAAGAAGATATGGCAGCATCTATACACTTGCAAAGAGAAGAGCTACAGAAATTGCAACAGAAAGTCCGCCAGCTAGAAGCAAGGCGTGGGCGCATTTCAGCCAAGAAAGCCTACCTCAGAAATAAAAAGGTAAAACACTAATTTATTCACTACTCAGCAAAGAGTTCCTTGCCTATTTGGCACAGGAACATAGGGGGCTGCCTTATATCAGATCAGACCATTGGTCATGTGCGCTTTCTTCTTAGTTGATCAGTTCATATGGGATGAGGTAGAGGGTTAATGCAGGTAAAAAGGTAATAGGCAATGGACCCCTGGATGGTTAAGTCCAGTCAAAGGCAACTATGGGGTGAGGCGCTCATCTCAATTCAGGCCGAGGGAGCCGGCATTTGTTCACAGACAGCTTTCTGGGTCATTTGGCCAGCATGACTAAACTGCTTCTGATACAACTGAACACCATGATGGAAGCCAGAGTGCACAGAAGCACTGTTTGCCTTCCCACTGCAGCTGTACCTATTTATCTGCTTGCAATGGTGTGCTTTCGAACTGCTAGGTTGGCAGAAGCTTGGAGACTGGGCAATGGGAGCTCACCACCATCAAATGGATTCGAACAGCCAACCTTTGGATCAACAAATCCAAGAGGCTCAGTGGTTTAGATCACAGCACCACCCGTGTCCCTGCATTCTTGTCAGGGACTTTTAAACCTCCTAGCCCACCCCAGCACTGTAATGACAGTAATTTTTGTTTTGTTTTGGTAATAATGAAAAGTACATTGCACAAAGGGAAGAGTCTCGTCACTTCAGCCTACTGGTGATGTGTGTGTTGCATATTTTGTTGTTTTCCTTTGCTTTGTTGCATATATAAAGTTAGCATAGAGTATCAAGAACAAACTAGGCTAAACTCCTTGTCCCTAATGTGGAGGAATCTATTTCTTTTTACATACAGCAAAGTGTTGTAGGGAAAAAAGGTAATAAAGATTTGGGGGCAGCAGAAGTTAAATGGATAAAGCATGAAATTTAGAATAGTAGGCGGATGGGAAAGAAAATACCTGGGAGTAGTAGAAGGGAAGGGAGGCCACTAGCAGCAGGATGTGGGTGTAAAAAATGGTATTTCCAAACATAGTATTACTGGGAAGCATATTGATTCACAAAATGCTACTTTCAAACGTTAGGGCTGAAATTGTGGGGCTGTGGATGGGAGTGGGGAAAGCCCTTACCTTGGTAAAGCCATTTCCTTCAGCATCTCTAGGGTGGCCATTGCCTGCAGTTTAAAATAAATGTTTTATTTTAAAATATGTTGAGATGTACACAAAATAATGTTAGTTGTAAGTACTTGCTTTCTTGCCGTAAGCTGCATTATAGAAGTGATATTATTGTTCCCTGAATTGACTGAGTTTTAGCTAATATATTGCTGTTTTGATCAGCTGTAAGCAAAGTCATGCACATAATTTAACAGCCTTTTCTTCCAAAGAAACTAATCATTAGATTTTAAAGTTAAGGGAGTAAATTCTAGATTTTCACACATGGATTGCCTTTTTAATTTTTCACCCACTTTCCTCTGTAAGCTGTGTGCTGTGGACATAGGAGGGATATTTTGTTCAGCTTTTTTTTAGGGGGTGCACCATCAAAGTGGTGATTTGGTGTTACTATGGGCATGTATCTTGTTCCTACATGCAGCGATCTCAGGTCCATGTTCATAGTGTGGAGACTAGAAATTCCTTCATAGGTGGTGTCTGTTTTGCTATGGTTAGAGATTTTGTGTGTGTGCGTGTGTGTGTGTGTGTATTTGTGTATCTATTTGGATAATGTAATTCTTTTCATAGTACCTATATAACAGCTACTTATGTGTAATGTTACCTTCCTGACAATGTATTGATAGCAGGTTGATATGGGATCACTGTGGAAACAGTTTCCTATTATCCCGGTGCTACCACCTGCTGGCTAAGCACTGGTAGTCTTGGTTTATTGTATCAAGCAACTGTTGGTGTTAGGAAAGCTAGTTTTGAAATAAATTGGTAATAGGAGATAAATGCTGAAATTGTACACACTGCTTGGCAGAATATTTTAGTACTGATTGAGGTTTTCCTGTAGGTAAACTAAATCAGCACAGCAGCCAGTGGATATATGTGTTCTGAAATAAATGCTGTATTTGTCTTTGAATTCACAGTTATGGATGTTGCAAACTTCTTAAACTATTAAGCAAACAGGCACATACACCCTCACTGGATTGTTTCTATAAACTCACTGTTTCTATAAAGTCCAACTAAGTTAGTTCTTGGTATGAGCTTTCGTGTGCATGCACACTTCTAAGGAAGAAGTGTGCATGCACACGAAAGCTCATACCAAGAACTAACTTAGTTGGTCTTTAAGGTGCTACTGGAAGGATTTTTTTTTTGTTTTGACTATGGCAGACCAACACAGCTACCTATCTGTAACTGTTTCTATAAACTCACTGACACCTTTAAGGCTGTAAGCTGAGGCTACAGATTCCACAAACACAGACCCACTTTACAAAAAGATACAGAAAACTGCACAAGTTTCCAAAGCCACACAATTGCTCATTTGCTCCTAGTTGTGACTTTGCTGTGTTGAAATCTCCTTTGCAACAAACTCACTGCAATGCATAAACTTGGATAAGGTTTCACACTCTTTTCCAGGGCATGATTAATTGTTATTATGTATTCCCTTTACAAAATCCTTCACGAAGCATATCTAGTTCCTTTCCTATCCTGACTGTGGCTTTCTTTTAGTCTAGATGTTGACTTTTGTGTCCATCTACGCCTCACCAGTGACTGCTTTTCCGGGTTTTTAAAAAACAAACATACAGAAAATATTTAAAGTGTATTTTTTTAAAAAACAACCTCACATTTGTTGCTGTGTTTAGACTGAAATTATTTTGTGCTACTCATTTTATACCTTCTTAGCTTGATTACTGTTGATCATTTCAATTGAACCAGACAGAGGGCCTTCTCGGTAGTGGCGCCCGCCCTGTGGAATGCCCTCCCTTCAGATGTGAAGGAAATAAGTAGCTATCTTATCTTTAAAAGACATCTGGAGGCAGCCCTGTTTAGGGAAGTTTTTAACATTTAATGCTGTATTGTTTTTAACACTCGATTGGAAGCTGCCCAGAGTGGCTGGGGAAACTCAGCCAGATGGGCGGGGTATAAATAAATTATTATTATTATTATTATTATTATTAATATTATTATATTTATTTATTTATATCTTATACAGTATATTGTGTATTGACAGGAGATCTGCATTGCAAAACATCATGAAAAATTCTTGCAGCACTTTCAGAGTGAAGAAGAGTCACAGCATACTGCACAGTTTGTGAGTTTTATCTTGGTTAATATTAAAATAAGCCTCCAGCTCAAGGTTTCCCCCTAATTTAAGCAAATTTAAATCCCCCCGCCTTGCTTTTGAATGTTTCTGTATACTGAGAAATATACAATAGGACAGTAATAGGACATTAACACTGCAATCCTATGCACATCTCCTCAGAAGTAGGTCACTTTAAATTCAGTGACACTTGGTCCAAGGTACTGTAAGTGGATAAAGAACTGTATCTTAAATGACCAAGAGCTGACAAGAGGGGAAGAAGGTAGATGACTGGAGTCCTGTGGAGGGGGTGGGGAAGAACATGGTCAGCTGAGGTACTTGCCAGGAGACGGGAGAGAGATTTAGTACCTGTCCTTATTTTGCAAAGCTGGACTTTGATGGGTGGTTGGTGTGGAGATCTCTTCTGCACTGGAGTGAGAAGAGGCAGAGGGCAGAAAAGAAAAAAGAAAAGGAAAGGAAAGAAAAGAAAAGCTTGTGGACAGCTTTCCACAAGAAGTGGTGTTGTGTGGAAGTAGTGAAGTTTCTTCAGGGGGTTCCAAAGATTTATGGTTCCTAAGGCAAAAAGTAACTCTTTTTACACTTAATATTGAGCTCCTGGTGATTAAAATGAAAACAAAGATTAATAATCCCATTTTCCTGTCTCATCAAAGACAAGCTGTGTATGGTGCCTGGATTAAGAGGTTTTGGTTTAAAACCTCTAACGAAAGGAAGAAAAAAGTTAACTTTAACTGGGACTAAGCAGTAGTGGGTGAAAGTTATTCCATCCAAATTCATCCTCCTAGCCTGGTGTTTCTAATCCCCGACTCTCATCCTTTTGTTTTCATTCTTAGAAGAGGGAGCAGTTGCAAGCTGAAGAAGAAAGAAAAAGCTCATGGGTTACTCAGGAACGACAGATAACACTGGACAGACTTCGAACATTTAAACAGGTAAATGGAAGAAGGGAGACATTCTACTGATGCTTCGTAAGTTACACACACATAGACATAGACATAGACATACATATACACATACACATACACATACACATACATATACATATACATATACATATACATATACATATACATATACATATATGATTGCCCACCAATAATAGCGCCTTTGACACAAGTACTTGTTCCAGAGAGTATGCATTAGCTATGGCTTCGTGTTGTTTGTATATGTGATGGCAACCATAAATCATTGCTATATAATGTGTGAAACAAGCCTTCTTAATTATTAAACTATATTCATATTAACAAGAAAATAGAAAAGAACATTGGAATTATTCTTAGGAAAAAATTGTGCTATACTTCTCTTCCTATTAATTAATTCCCATGTTTATGTTTCTCAATTTACAAGTTAACCTGACAATTTTGAAAGGGTTGAATCATAATTATATGTGAGCAGTTGAGGTTAGCAGTAATAAGTCTCTTGGCCTGCAATCCTAACCCCACTCACCTGGGAGTAAGTTCCATTGAATTCAGTAGGACTTAATTCTGAGTTTACAGGGTTAAAATTGTGCTGTTGGTCACCATGCTTTTGATGCTTGCCTAATTTTTAACTCATTCCCCCCCCCCCCCTCCTAAGCGCTATCCTGGACAGGTAATACTCAAATCAACCAGACTTCGACTGGCTCATGCAAGAAGAAAAAGTACGGCCAGTTCAACTTCATGTGCTGATCATCGTCTGTCGCTACCTGTAACTACACAGACTGATGTGGTGGGGCAAGAAAAAAGAATACAACCTTTACAAATCCAGGAGTCTAGAAATTTAGGACCACTTGAAGATACTTCACCTCCCTGTGGCGTTATCTCTGAATTTTCTCAAATTCCTTCTCCTCCTGCTCTTCTCAGTAATGAACTTCAGCCCAATATAGTTAATGAGGCCCCAATGCCTCCTCCTCTTCCACCGCCGCCGCCGCCACCTCTGCCCACCAAGGAAGAGTCTACTCAGTGCTCTGAGAAGAGCAGTAGCCCTGTGAAACAACCCAGCATTGAGAAGCCAGCACTGCTGACCACCATAGCACCATCAGCTCATTTCTTTGATAGCAGCCAGTTGGTCAGTGCCAAGAAGAAACTAAAGAAAATGGGCGATATGGAAGGCTTGCAGAGGAGAAGAGGTAACTTCATTTCTCTTGAATGTGATTCAGGGAAAAGAAAAAGCAGTTTTTCTTACCTTGAGTAATAAAGTTAAAGGATCCCTACCCCCCAAGAGAGCATGGTTTGTGATTTTTGAACATGACCTCCCAAATCATTTTTGAAACTGGGGGGGGGGGGGTGTCTTTTGTGATGTTTCCCAGGGGAGGGGGTGTTGGTGGCAAAAAAGGGAAAAAAAGTTTTTACACCTGAAGTAGATCTCTGGACTCCAGCTGGTGGAATTAATGAAAACTCTTGATAACTCGGTTGATGGTTTCTATCCAAATTTTGATTTCTGTTTTGTCAACATTGAACAATGGGAAAGGTGGTGTTGGTATATTTTAATTAATAAATAGTGACATTTTCAATGCTTTGAGTACAGGGTGTTAGTCCACAGCTCAGAGTACTTATTTTGTACTAGTACCGAAAGTTTTTTCCTTTGTTTTTTTAAACTTTTAAGAACAAGGTTCCACACCTCTGCCGGTAGGAAGTGGTGTATCTTAGCAGATCTGTGGTTTTTAAATGAAAAGAATAAACATGATACAGTGGATCTTAAAAATTAAAGGCCCAGTCCAACCCATTCCCTAGGTGGACATGCATGTGTAGGCAGGTAGACCAGGAGGTGTCCAGGTTTGGCCGTTGCCCCTGTACACAAGGGCAATTGGGTATGTAGAGGGATTGGGTTGCCTCTCTAAGGAATAGCAGCCTCCCTCAATACCAGCTGCATTGTCCTAACATAGAAAGTTGAGCCAGATACTTGCCGGACATTTTGTGAGAACCAAAGACAACAGTGGGGGCTCATCTCTTGATGCAGTAGCTTCATTTCATTGTTTTGATCTTCTTTCTTACGGACTTGATTATTGTGATCTGAGAATAATGTAATCCCCCCCCCCCCGAATTGTCAAATCAATGCATTAGAAATATATAGCAGGTTTTCTTTTATACCTTCCACGTAGGAAATTCTCATCAACTGGATGTAGTATTCAAATGTGCTTTGAGGGTTGGGAGACCCAGTGGAGTGGAGGTGGAGCCGCAAGGAGGAGGAGAGGAAAAGGAGATTTCAGACATCCTTGGCTTTTGTGAATGTCTTGTTGAAATTTCATAGCATAAAATATGAAAAGTTGCAATGCTTACTGAACTCTACTTTTCTGCAGTGAGTTCCCCAATGGATGAGGTGTTGGCTTCCTTGAAACGTGGTAGCTTCCACCTGAGGAAAGTTGAGCAGAGAAATCTCCCGCCTTTCCCTGATGAAGACGACAGCAATAACATCTTGGCACAGATAAGAAAAGGTGTGAAACTGAAGAAAGTGCAAAAGGACCTTATGAGAGAATCATTCACAATTCTACCTGATGATGATCCTTTGACACGCAGCATCCATGAAGCACTACGGCGAATTAAGGAAGCATCACCAGAGTCTGAAGATGAAGAGGAGAACCTGCCTTGCACAGACTGGGAAAATTAAGGAGTAATGTTTCCTCTTTTGGTATATATCTGGTTTCCTCAAATAGTATAGTAGCACCTATAATAGTAGATGCTTGTTAGGAATGTGCCTAAGTTCTCCTACATTTACACAAGAGAAGTGCATGTGTGGCTTAAGATCCGTAGCCATTGTACAAGCTCAAAATAGGCAGATTAATGTATCTGGATTTATTTCTGCTTTTAGACTAAAACACAAAAAGGCTTTATCCAAAATATTTATTAGCAATAAATCCTTTTCAAGTTCAGGCATTTTTTGGTATATTAATATTTCAGTGCAGAGCACTGCTGTGCATAAATAGATTAATTTTATTTATTTTTATTTATTAAATTTCTGTACTACCCTTCACCTGAGCAACACAGGGCAGTTTACAATAAAAATAAATAAAATTAATCAATCAGTTTACAATATAAAAACACAAAAATACATATACGATAGTAACAAGAAAAAACAATATGCCCCACAGTTTAAAAAGCCAAATATTGTTTAAGTAGCCAAAGGCCTGGAAAAAGAGGAATGGTTTAGCCTGGCACCTAAAGATGAGCTTTTCACAAGCAGGGAGCCATAGTAGAAAAGGCCTGCTCTCGTGTTGCCACCCTCCTGAACTTTCACAGAGGAGACGAGGATGTTAGTACATTTTGGAAATCCCAGAACCATATTCATTAAGGTAGGATTGAGGCGGGGGGGGGGGGAGCATATGGGAAAATAAAGTTGGAACGTCTCACAAGGTATTTCTTTGAAGGAAACTTTCTTTGTCAGAATGGGTATACAGTGGTACCTCTGGATACGAACGGGATCCGTTCCGGAGCCCCGTTCACATCCAGAAGCAAACGTAACTAGCGATGGCACATCTGCGCACGTGCGCATTGCTTTTCGCGGCTTCTGCGCATGCGCGTGACTTCCAGGTTGCCGCGGAGCGCAACTCAAACACGCTCAACATGAAGCATATTCAACCCAAGGCATGACTGTAGTTTCCTTACTTCTGACTGACAGATGCCTCTGCTGCTTCCATTTTTAACAAAAAGTGTGTCTTCGCTAGTACTCCTAGAGTTATATGACGTGGCCTCCTCTTTCGTCATTGATTTGGGAGGAGTTTTCCTAATTCAGAGATCTGTTGCCCATTTTTTCTGGGTTGTTGAGCTGGCTGGCTAGGGGTGTTATATTCCACTGTTCTAATCGGAGAGGAGAGATGCACACTATATTCCTCCCTAACTCTTCTAAAACATCTAAATTACAGTTTGATAATATGGAATTTTGGAATATATTGATGCTAGTGCTTATTTGAACAAAAACTCTAGACTTTTTTTATTTTATTTTTTAGAAAAGCAAGATCTTTTCCCATTTATAGCATCTTTCTTAAATGGTGATACGTTTTCAGGATGTTGGAAACTTGGAAAGGCAGTATTTGCATGCAAACCTTGACTGTTTGAATCAACAGCATGAACAAAGTGGAAAAGATTGTGATCATGGAGAGGGTTAAGACTTAGTGAAAAATTGTGTGAAAACCTTAATCTGATTTCTGGGTTGCAGGTGGAAACATATGTTGCATTAGTGGAATGTAAGATATGTCTCATCACGGTTGTTACCAATTTGACAGAGGTGACCCTACTGGATTAATGTGTGAATTGGCATGCCAATAACTAATTGCAATATATTTAATCAAAATTAAGGTCACTTCCAAAGTCTGCAAGGCAAGTTTTCCCATAAAGGGGAAATCAATTTAAAGGATGAAATTATTAATTTACTCTGTAAATCAATCTGCAGTGGAAAAATCTCTATAAAAAGTAAAGCATACATAAATTAAAGCTACAAATGTTCCACTCATCCACAGATCTTCACGTACAGTAGTTAGACCAGGCATAGGCAAACTCAGCCCTCCAGATGTTTTGGGACTACAACTCCCATCATCCCTGAGCACTGGTCCTGTTAGCTAGGGATGATGGGAGTTGTAGTCCCAAAACATCTGGAGGGCCGAGTTTGCCTATGCCTGAGTTAAACGATGCTGCCTTACAGTGAGTCAGCTCGTGGGTCCCTCTAGCCCAGTACAGGTGACTTAGACTGGCAGCAACTCTTCTCAGGTTCTCAGAAAGGAGATTCTCTGCCAGCCCTGGTATATAACTGGAGATTACATTAACTGGAGGTGCTGGGGGATTGAAAATGGAACTGTCAATAAGCAAAGCAGGTTCTGCTGTGGTATCTGTGTTTTCATATGCACACCTTCAAAACAATATTGACATTGAGTTTTTACACTAGCACTCTTGTTGTGGGCAGAGGAGGAAAGGGTCCTCTTGTATCAGTATTCCAAGCAGGTGATGTGGGGAGGGAAAGACTAATCATATTAATGAGCTGTTGGGAGAGCTAAGCCTCTCCTTTTCTTCTACTAATTTTGTTTCTGTCAAAATTAGGAGTGTTCTGTCAAAATTAGGAGTGTGGTGGAGTCTCCTTCTTTGGAGGTCTTTAAGCAGAGGCTTGACAACCATATGTCAGGAGTGCTCTGAAGGTGTTTCCTGCTTGGCAGGGGGTTGGACTCGATGGCCCTTGTGGTCTCTTCCAACTCTATGATTCTATGATTCTATATCTTCAGCTAGAGCAGCCTGTCACAGAACGTGGCCTGCAGACTCAGATGCCAAGGAGGAATAGGTGCTTGAAAAGCACATTTTGATGCGGCCTCTAAAGGAATAGAATTTGATTTAAAAAGCAACTTTACAGTTTGTCCTTCAGCTGTTTTTTGTTTGTTTAAACAGGTGGTGAGGATTCCACAGAATAATGATTTTCCTTTCACTTCTGAACATCCATAGTCAACAGTTTGATCACCACCTTCAGTCTGGGAAAGGCGTCATCTGACAAACAATTTGATATGTGCAGAAGAGCTTAAAATGCATTTTTTAAAATTATGGTACAAAATTCTGATGGGATCAAAAACTACCTTATTAGATGTGTATTTTGCAGAACACTGAGGAGAACGAACCATTCAAGATATTTCTGGTTCTGCACTCACTTTTTACAGTCGTGTGAAACACTAAATCAGCACCTATTGCAGCAGAGCTTTTTCCCAGCATAATTTACCAGGACAGGTATGCAATCTGATCTTTGGTTCACTGAAGACTTCACTGTTTAATCAACAAATTGCTACTTTCACATCAGCTTCTATTACAGCAACAGGAATTCTCCTAAAGGTCTTTATTTCTCACTATATTTGTCATGTAGGAAGTGGATTTCAGAGATATAATGCATTTTAACTATTCATTGTGCAAAATACAAGTTATTTTGAAAATGGGAACAAATGGCTCTACAGAATAACAGGAAGCCCCCTAAGAGTGGAATACATATACTTAAGAATGTATTGTTTACAGCCTAGTACATTTAAAATGGCATATAGCAAAACCCTTTAGAAGGCCATGTATACTGTGTACATCTTGTATTTTTAAATTAGAATTTCCCATGCTCGTATAAATAGAAACATTTTAATTGCAGGACTGAGTGATAGATAATAAAGTTACATAAAATTTTATTTATAGAAGCAATATTTTGTAATGAGAATACTTAAAATTATTTTTGTCTATTAGTTTGACTGTTCTTTGATTACTCTAAGGAACCTTTATTTAAAGACAATTCAAAACTGAAATCCAGTTTTACTGTTAAGTTGTGGAAGTTATAATTTTTTTCCAGTTTTCATTCTTCCTATCATTGTTAAAATATTTGAATTATGTAACAGCCTGCTTATTTGAAAAACACTTCATTTTTAACCCTGGTTGTATAATGGTCTAAAGGAGGCACAGCCTTTGGTACAGTGAATATCTAAAGCAACGTAATCCCAAACAGCATGACTAATAGCTGCAGGCAGCTCATTTTTTAATAACAGAGTACTGTACGGAATAGTATTTCTGCACCAGGGCTAATCTTACCCTTATTAAAATGCTCTCTAATGAAAATTTCTGCTTGTAGGAGAATATTGTGCTTGACAAACTATGATCCCTTATGATAGGAAATATCCATTTTAAAATGATTTACTACCGTATATTCACTTCCCTGTTGTAAGTAGATGCATATTGGATGGAATGGATTTAGTAAGCCCACTCACCTTTCATAGTAGTTAAATGTCTTGCTCTTTTTCCTTTTAAAAATACTTGGGAGTACCCTGTTACAATACATGTAACAGTCCAGCTCAACTCTTGGAAATATTTGGGTGTGCAAAAGTGACTACCTAGGCCAGTAATAATGAGAAATATTTTATCGGGATACCTGCCATTCTTTCTTTTTTTTTTTTTTTAAAAAAAAAGCTTATTGCCTTATATAGTCTGAAATGCTGTCCTTTCCCAAAGGTAAGCTTGAGAATAGCATGAGTTCAATTATTGTGAGAACGCCTTCTGTTGGGGAGACAAAGAACTGTATTAGGAACTGAACATTAATTTTCTGAAAAACAAGACAACCCATTTCCTTTCCAAGTTACTGCATATTAACCAAAATCGCATTATGCACTGTGTGGTTACAATCACAGGTAATACAAGATTTGGTGGTGGCAATAATTAAATAGCTGCAAAATATAACTGTTGACCTTTAGCATAAACCATAATATATGTAGTTGGTGTGCCTTTGCCATTTAGTCACCTCCATTTAGTCACACTCCAGATTTCCACTGTATAATATATTGTGTTTGAAATTTTAGTTGTAGCCCAAAACACGAACTTCTAAAAATTAGGATGAGATGGATCATGTAAAGCTTTACACAATCAGTTGCAGCAGGAGCTTTGAATGGCAAATTTTGCTAGACAATTCACGTAATCAAGGAGACATAACTTATTGAAAATTGAGAGTAACACTCCTTACGCTAACACTCTTTTGCAACTATAAATTTTAAATTCATATGGAAAGTTTATAAAGCTCTCAAGATGATTGTGAAATGTTCAGGCTGTATATATGGAATCTTTGCCTTGAAAGCTCTAGTTTGTTTTTGGTTTTTTAAAAAAACTATTTCTGACAGTTTAATTAATGCAAAAAAATAAAACTGGCTTTTGGCGCTATAAAAATGGCTGTTTCAGAGGAACATATTTTATACATACTTGGCTTCTGTACAGTGGAATCTCGGATTGCGAACGTGATCCGTGTGGGAGGCACGTTCGCAACCTGCAGCGCCGCGTCTGTACATGCACGGGTTGTGATTTTGCGCATGTGGGAGCGCCGAAACCCAGAAGTAACCCGTGCTGGTACTTCTGGGTTCGGCGCGGTGCGCAACCCGAAAACACATAACCTGAAGCGTCTGTAACCCGAGCTACCACTGTACTGTGGCTGATCTCCTATCCAGAGTTTTCCTTTAGACTGAGTATAGTTTTTCCCCATAATCTGTTAGGAAGAAGAGATTAATCTGGGTGCCAGTAGTGCCTGGATAGCATTTTACACAAATTTGTCAAGTTAAGGCCTTGTCCATCTTATCTATGTGCAATTCCTTATAATTATATTCTCACATGTTTTGCTTTTAATTAATAGTGATTCCTAATTTTATTTCTTGAAGCCATTGCATACCAGCTGAGAACTCTGAGTACTCTAGTCTAGTACATTTATTGCAGCAGACTTAGCAAATATATGGGCATTTAAGAAAAGTTATTGATGAATGCTGCTTGAACTGGCATTCACACCTAAATCTATGCAGCTGACAAGTATGCATTAAAATATGCATTCCAGTATTTCTTATGCTGTAGACTCACTGCGGTACATGGCTGTACTGCAGCCGTTGTTCTCAATTTATTGTCCACAATGCATTCTGTCAAGAAATGTAGTGATCTACCTGGATGCCCCTGAACTGGTGGTAGACTAGCTCAAGGAACTATAAATGCCAGGAGGTGATGAGTCGTGTGTTTGGCAGTTTGGCAGCAAGGGGGCCAAGGTGTTTTATTTCCACTAGAAAAACAAATTAATGCTGAACAGCAACATTTATTAAAGTAGTTTTATCTTCTGCAGCATGGTCCCATAAGTCTTTAATTTTAGTTGCTTGGTTTATTTGTATACTGACTATATTCTTTAGGATAGATAGTTTTGCTTCTTATTTCAACCATTTTCTTGTAAAGCTTTTCAGAGTAGAGCAGCTTATATTATAAAATTGGTAACCACAAAAACAAATTAACAGCACTAAATTATGTCTTGCTGGTGCATTCCAAGTTTTTGCTTTTGAGTTGTGTTTCATGTAGACACTGTCTTCAGAGAATCATGTGCATTTTTGTCACAGTCTAGTGGAAAGGGGGGAAACTTTCACTCAAAGTCAATGTTCTCTTTTTATTTGCACTGACTTTAAAGAGCGAACTGTAAAACTATTTGGATTTATGAGCATTCTTTTATTTTCGCTGTAATGCTTTTGTCATTTGGTTACCTGTGTTACTCATAACGAACCCAGAAGCATGAAACAAGGTATATCTAGTGTTGGTGAACTGTTAACAAGCAAATAAGCTTATTGAAAAGGAGGCATAAGAGATGCTTGTTGCAAGAGATGTAAGCACCTTATTCTGAGGATGTGGAATTTTAAAATGCTACTAGAGTCAAGTGTCAATAGTTGTGTGCTATCAATATTGACCCTAATCTATTAGCAATCTATTCATGGAAGCAGATGGCAGCACCAACCACCATGAAAGGGGACATCCAGATTCAATATGGTGTCCTGCTCTTCTGACTGCTTCGGTCATGCCTTAGGCAGGCTGATGCTCTGTGGTGACGCAGCAGCCACACAGCCTTTTGCTGCACTCTCCTTTCCCTGGATCGGGGCCAAGTGTTCTTTAGTAGAGAAAAGCACATTGTTTTGTTACTGGGTGTAATGGTTTGAAAAAGAAAGCACTAGCGGTTTTATCCTATAACTCATTTGAAAGCTTCCAACAAAAAATAATGTATATTAATTGCTACATGAAATCTTACGTAATTAAAATCTAATTTGGGCCATGGCGAACGTTCTATTTTGCAAGGCTGTTTTCTAATGTTTTGCACAACCTTTTCTGCTATTTAAGACCATTTCCTGGGAATTCCTAGCTTTGAGCATAAAAATCAACAGCAAGCAGATAAACATAAGAAGAGCCTGCTGGATCAGGCCAATGTCGCATCTATGCCAACATCCTGTTCTCACAGTGGCCAGCTAGATGCCCATGAGAAGCATGGCAGCAGGACCTGAGCACAGCAGCAGTCTACCCACTCCTGGACGTGGAACATGGTCAATGTGGTTAGCAGCCTGTTATACCTGGCCTTTATTGGTCTATGTACTCTCTAGACCTCGGCATCAGAATTTTATTTATTCTGTTTTCTAGTATGGGTGTTCACACTATCTGTGATTAAGAGTCCAATTCAGAAAATACTTTCTTTGTGGCTTTATTCCCAGGAGGAGCTGAAGAGTGGGCTGCAGATTAGAGTGGTCCCTCCCCACCATTAATTGTAGGTAAAACAGAACCTCTGGTCACTCAGCTTGAACATGTGAGGTCAAAAAGAGGGGGGGCAGGGGTATACATGGTGGGCTCACCCCCTCCAATACCTTGCCAGGTTGAGTGGGGAGCTTCTAAGCCTGTTCAACATGCCAATAAGCATCCTCATGGTTGAGAGAGAGATTTTGGGGCACTTTGAGACTTCCTTCAGGACTTGATGCTAAACATGCAAATGGCTGAAGTGGAAGCAGGACTAGTATATGTGTCCCCAGCCTCCTACACATCTTTTGCCCTCCTATGTTTGGGCTGAATATCTGAAAAGGGCTAACTGAGCCACAATCACTAGTGGCATTCATAAATAAATTCTAGCCAACGGGAGAAAGCCTTTTGCATGCCGCACCATAAAAACAATGTTTATTTTTTTAAAAAAGCTGTCAGTAACAGCAAGGGCCGGTTTGAATGTAACACTAAGCCATAGCTTTATGTTACAGAAATAAGCTGCAAACTTTGGGCTTACACTCCTATATATTCACTGTCTAGTTTAAACAAATCACTGTTTGTTGGTAGGTCTGAAGTAGTGGTTAGTTTTAAAGTATGGTTTGTTGAAACAAACCAGGATTAAACTCTTAAGTAGGCTTGTTCACGTGACACTGGCTAAACCGTGGTTTAGTATTATATCTGAGCCAGGCACAAAGTGCCTTCTTTCCAAATGTACCAGGCATTATCTTGAATTTGGAAATGGCAGCAGTGGCATGGGTTGAAAGGGAAGCACCCTTCCCTGTAGGAAAAAGGATTGCAAGCCCAGCTAAGACGTCACTGATCAACAACAATCTCCTGCAGTGAAGGGGCATGTCAACCTGACTTCACATTGGATATAATCCTGGAAGTCGTCTCATTCCCTGAACAGCCCCAAGCCTGTATGATTTGGCATGCGGTGCTGCGAAGGGCGCTTAGCTGGTATGAGCATATAATAGTTGGCTGCGTTGCACATAGTCGAGTGGTGGCTAACCTGTGGCCCTCTAGGTGTTGCTGGATTACATCTCCCATCAACTCCCGTGAAGATGGACAATTGTTAGGTATGACAGGAGTTGTAGTCAAACTGTTTTCTCCACTCCATTGTCCTATTCCCCGCTCCTCCTTTGGAAATGTGAGTTTATTACTTTCAGAGCTGATTCAGATATATAGACAGTTCTATGGCAGATTACAAGTGGAAATGTTTTCTGCAGATTGAAAGCTAGGAGATAGGGAGGCCCCTAGACTAATGTGTTTGTTCTTTATATGTGGGGAGTTTTTAAAAAATCTTACAGGAAGCACTCATCCTCATGTATTCAGAAATCATAGTCTAGGAATGACTATCACATGCGGTGTCTACACACTTGATGCAGAACTTCAACCTCAACAAGGCAGGACATTAGAACTAGGACCAGATCTTGCATGGTTCTTTTTAAAAGGTGAAAGCATCCACAAGGTTCCCATATAGGGGTTGGACTGTGATGCATTTTTTGTAACCCTTTCCCTGCTGCTCTATTTTGCTGATTTGAATTGCCCCCTGAAACTGTATGTTTCCTCAGTGAAGTAAATGACAATTTCAAAGGGAGAGGAGATTTAAATAGGGGAAATAATAACTTAGGAATGAGATAAAAACAAAGCAACATTATGGCCCAAATTAATTCTCTCCCTTACTGATTGCTTTTAACCCCCCCCCTTTTTGTTTTTTTTAAAAAAACAAACCTCAGGGGAGCCTGTCATGGAACTCCCACTACCACATCTTAACTTTGGGTCTTTAGTCTTACATTCGTTTGGCTACAGCCCACTTGTTGTTTGTCATTTTATGAGTTGCCAAGAGCAGAGCTGTGTTAACATATTTGCTGAAATGTAGAAGGCTGTTTGATTATGTTGCATGGATAAAGCTTGTTAAACGTTAATGGAACGCCTCATTTTTGAACAGCTAAAAAATTAAAAAGAAAACCAATTCACCATTCACTAACTTTGTGCAAAAAGAATGAAAATCGGTGTGCTGTGCTGCACTTCTTTAAAACAATTGTATTTAATGGACATTTGTAAATGGACATTGCATTTCTGAAATGCTCCAGCAAACTTGCAATACCTTTATAATGCTCAATGTTCCAAAGTATTAAGCACAAAGTATAAACGAAAAGAGCATTGTTAGCAATATTTTGAAAACTAAAAGTTTTAACTGTTTGCCCTTTTGCTTTTTTCCCTTTAAGTGCAGCCTTCCTGCAACTTTATTGTACTGCTTTGTACTTCATGTTTTTTACTATCATGGCTTCGAAATTCAAACCTATACCCAAAGTCCTGAATGACTTGTCTCGTGTACATGCAATGTAACAACATACTTAAAAATTTTGGTGCTTAAAAGTTGTTCCTTTTTTTTCTTTAATAAAGGATATTTATTTGAATACAGTTTCTTTCACATTCATGTAAAGGACTTGTGGAGCTCTGAAGCAGACATGCTAGTATAATATTGTACAGTTATAACAAAAAAAATTCCTTCCAGTAGCACCTTAAAGACCAACTAAGTTAGTTCTTGGTATGAGCTTTCGTGTGCATGCACACTTCTTCAGATACACCTGGTCAAAACAAAAAAAATCCTTCCAGTAGCACCTTAAAGACCAACTAAGTTAGTTCTTGGTATGAGCTTTCGTGTGCATGCACACTTCTTCAGATACACCTGGTCAAAACAAAAAAAATCCAGTAGCACCTTAAAGACCAACTAAGTTAGTTCTTGGTATGAGCTTTCATGCACACGAAAGCTCATACCAAGAACTAACTTAGTTGGTCTTTAAGGTGCTACTGGAAGGAATTTTTTTTGTTTTGACTATGGCAGACCAACACGGCTACCTATCTATAATTGTACAGTTATGCTAGGCATAAGCAATCCCTATCAACTTTCTGTACATTCTTATACTGATGTGTCAGAAGATGATTTTTTCATTGCAATCGAAGGATCACAGGTAGTTCTGACCCTCTCATTCCATCATGCAAGATTCCCTTAATGAGACGTAAAACTTTGAAAACAAAAGTTTTCATTTTGGATAAATTAAAAATGGTGGGCAACCACTACAGATAGGAACCACACTTGAGTCCCATTCGCACTGCATGTAGAGTTGATGGGGAGAGCAGCAAATGTGTTGCAGCCACTCCTGTGCCATCAAGGAAAAATAATGTGGCTATAGTGGAGTAGCAGGGGTTTTGTGTGCTTGTTGAGGACTCATCAGGACACCATGGACCCCTGAAGTCTGGTTCCAGTCCTGGATAGTCCTCGTTGGAGGCAGCTGGCTGACCAGGGATGCTGCAACCTTGTGTGTTGTGGGCCTCTTTGTTGGCAATGAGGCAAGTCTGAAGGTTGAGGAGAAAGTATGTCCCTGGAACCCTTCTCTTCATTGCAGCGGCAGAAAGCTCTGCTGCTGTCACTCCACTGATGGTACTCCGGCAGGGAATGAAAAGGACCATTCTGGGGGAAGTCTTGGATCTGCATGATTCCAATCCCTGCCCCCCAGTCCCCTGACATGCCTCAGACAAACTATGTCAATGGGAGAAATAATAGAAAGACCAAGTTCAAAAAGAAGAGGGGAAAGCGCATTCCATCTTTTGTGGCTCATGTGAACCTCATCAGGCTTAAGAAGTGGTGGCTCCTCGGTGATAGACTGTCCCTAGGATTACTCTTGTTAAGTCTGTTCTTTTCCCCCAAGTGTAAGTGTAAATTGGTACATCTGATTTAACACAAGAGAATACATTTGTTAGTCTGCACATTCAAGTGCACAGGTGCCACTTCACAGATTATTTTCCAGATTTGTAAGATACTGTTTACAACAAGAGCAAACATAAGTCAAGACACCAATATGTATTTTGATTTCTTTATTCCAAGGCTATGTCTTCAGAGCTTGAGAACACTATGATCAGATGTACAGAACTAGTAGTCTCTCAGCAATGCTTCCTATTTCCCTGGTAGCAAAACCAAATTTCAAGTTCTTTTTGTGCTGTTGAGACCAAACTCAAGAACCATTAACAAGCCCTGCAGATTGCTATGAGTCCAGTGTGTAATCAATCAGATCCTGTGCAACTGGTTAGTCGACCACCCACCCACCCGGACCTGCTTGCTACAAAGTTGCTATGAAGTATTAAACTGGCAGTATTCTATGTGAGTCTCCCTAACCATTACCCCCTTCTCTCTGCCAGGATCAGAAAATCTATTGGAAATTGTCCAATAATACTGCCATTTTGGCACAAAAATCAAAGAACCAGTACAGTATGGAAATGAATTTTTCTACTTACGTTTTCCAAAAGGAACCTTGATTTTGTAGGGAGCTGGCTTGCAACAAAGAATGGGAAAAGCTAATTTGCTGTCTAGTTCCATACATGTTTTGTTGAATTAATTCTGAATTAATTGAGGGTGTTCAAGTGTAGGTGTCCTTCAAACCACATCCTTATTAACTTTAATGAATTATATTATTATCTATTCTCACGTAAGAATTTTAAAGAGTTATTTTGGCTTGGGTTCCTATGAGCAGAATTCTGTTCCCAGGTTGTTCTCATGGAAGGAGTGCATGGTGCCTCTCCAAAGCAGCCGCTTGTGTTCCAGGTGGGGGATGAACAGTGGCGGCTGCTGCCTTCTTTCTTCTTCTTGCTATTGGCTCTTGTGCCCAGGGCAGGGTTTGCCTTTTGCCACAAGGCAGGAAGTTGAAATGGAGCTCAAGGTGGAGGCCCTGCCTCCTGCAGATGATATGTAGGCGACTGCTTCTCAAGCCCAGATACTGAGTGTGCAGCCTTTTCCAAAGAAGCTGGCCTCTTGCACCAGAGGGGAGAATAATAATAATAATAATTATTATTATTTGTTCCCCACCCATCTGACTGGGTTTCCCCAGCCACTCTGGGTGGCTTCCACAGAGACCAGCTGGAAAAGGCCCTGGAAGGGAGCAGGCCCTGCAGTCCTCACCACAGCCGATGGTCCAAGGCCTCACCACAGCAGGAGTCCCTTTGTAGCTGGGAGAGTGAGGGCCTGGGCCAGTTGGAAAAGGCCTTGGAAGGGAGCAGGCCCTGCAGTCCTCACCACAACAGATGGAGAACAGGGTGGGAGGTGGTTTGGGGGGAGTGGTGATGATGGTGGTGAGGAAAGGGGCATCCTGGGAGCATTCACTGGATTGCCATCCCTTCTATTTATCAAAGGGCAACTCTGGATCCAACCTTACATTTACAATCGGATCTCACATATCTCACAAAGCAGCAAGGAGGAAATTGGCCACGGTAAACTCCAGATTGCCTGTCAATCAATCAATCAGACTTTCTGTTATGCTCCATCTTGCTTACTAAGGCTCCATATATGTGCAAGATCGTGCTGTAGTTGAGGTACTGTTGGGATGGAACCAGACTTGGTCATGATTACAGTAGACCCATAGAAACCAATTGGACTTAAGTTACTCATGACTAATAATTCCCATTGATTTCAAAGCATCTAACATCAGTCACATTTGTTTCAATGAATCTACAGTACTTGAATCCAGACTAGGTGTTGGGGGAAATATTGGAATATTCTGGAATAGAGTTATGAGAAAGAGGCTCCAATAACCAACTTCCAGACGGGGATGTACTTATAAAACCTTTTTATGTCAAAGTCAGAATTTCACAACATGACACTCTAATTCAAAATCCAGTAGCACCTGAAGGATTAAGGTAAATGCTGCCATCCATTGAACAGTTTGTAATACTTAAAAAGAGCTGAAGAAGAAAAAATTGAGTAAAGTACATTCTCCAGAACAGCAATTGTATTTCAAAATAAAAACTGTATTTGTTGGGTTTTAAAAGAATGGTGTTTTTTTAAAACAAGTCTCCATAATTGTCATATGACAAGTACACAGGGTAATTGTTCTCTTATGTAATTTCTTATTTGTTTGTTTGTCCACAGTACCCAACATTTTCTGGCATATATATTCCCACAGTTTCTCTTAAGATAGATACAATATGTAATACCAGTCTCTGGGGAAAACATGACTTTGTCCATTATGCCAATTATTACCTTAATAATACAGAAGTGTAGTGGCTAAAGTAGGTATGATCACCTAATTAGCAATTTCAGAATACAATTTCTAGAATACAATTTCTAAACACCCACCTACCGTAAATGAACATTAAAATATTCTTAATAATAGGATTTTATTTATATGTGCACTTAATTCCACTTATCCCATATACATATTGGATGACTTTTGGGAGTTCAATGGTGCAGCCCTCATAGATTTTATTTTTACAAACAAAAGAACCCAAAGTCAAGCATCTTAATATACATGAGAAAAGAAATTCTCAAATATTGATTTCCAATTTTCAAATTTAATTTCAATAGGAAAATATTAAAAATGTGCACATTTAAATTTTTCCATGTACTGTATATACATGTGTGTGTATGTGTACATATACAAATAAATTTCTTGTACCACACATATACACAGCATTTCAGTGGAAATATTTTGTAAACTATTTTCCCACATGTAAATGTCATTGTATTAAAAATTTTGATCTCATTAAAAATAATGTTACATTTTTTGCCATCAAATTTCTGTTCTAACTTATTATAATTAATAACACTCATGAACATACTTCATTCCTCCTACAATTACACCAATTTTATACTTTTCTGAAGATGTTTCCAATTGACACTCATATAGCAAGAGAATCAGGTACAAACTTCTCCAGGTAAATTAAAATCAGGTAATCACTACTGTCCTGGACCTGATAAAGTTACACATTGTTAACATCTAGCTATAAAAAAAATCACCATAGAAAGCTTTTACCTATGAATGCAATGAACAAATATTTTCTCCAGTAATAAATAAAATAAGTGGCAGAATACTCTAAAATATGGATGAAACTCAAATGATGTGTACAGTACATACAGTATAATACATGATAATTTACTGTTAGCTAAACAGTAATCCTGACATTTCAGGAGACACCTGTTAAATTACAGATAAAGAAAATGGCATTTTATAAATTAACCCACCATGTATTTCTCCCACTTTGAATACAAATTAGAATGCGTGTATTATACAGTATATACATACAGTACACACATAAAAAACCCGACTTATATTATCTAGTTTTGAATAGCAGTCCTTAAGTGGAAAAAAAATTTCTATTGTACAGAGTTTATATTCAAGCTGGATTTTGCATTTAACATTCAAATTAATTTGGGTGTAAAGAAAAGGTCAGTGCATCTTTGTGTTTGATTTTTTCCCCCCTTTCATTTTAAAAATCTTCTCCAATATTAGACAATTTACAGCAAGATTGTCCCATAATGCAACTCCCATTCAGTAAGCAGACATTTGACACTTGGCTTACCTTTCTTTTTTTTCCCTTTAAAATAAAAAAATATTATATAAAGAAATACATGTTTGGCAAAAGTCTTTGTAAATCACATCAAAACAACTTAAAAACATGTTCACTGAGGATAACTGAATTCAATTCCTGTTTTGAAATTCAGAATATTGCCTGGTGTGGTTCTGATAAACATGTGATGTGAAGGTTCAAAGAGGAGGGGAAAAGATCTCCAATTTCCTGTGATTATACAGTTTCTTTGAATGAGCAAGGTCAACGTAAACACCCTGGCAATTGCTGTATATCCACAGTATATCTATAACAAGCTGCACTGGTTACTCTGAAGAAGTTTTGGTTAAAAGAATTATTAAAACATATGTTGGTAACAGTGAATATTAAACATATGTGGTATTAATAAATAAGACTAGATGGATACTTATCTGTATATAGCAAATTTGAAAATACTTTTCAGGGACTCACCTGTCTTCATAGATAGGCTTCAAAATGGAACACAGAACTTCTACATACATAAACTTAAATAGAGAAAAGTAAACCATACACTGGACAATATTAGTGAACACCAGAGTGAACATCGTAAATAAATACAGTATCTTCCAGTATAAAAAAGGGAAGAACTCTATACAAGCAGTTACTCACTAGGTATGAATTAAAGATGCAACTCTCTCTCACTCCTGGCAAGAATTAATTAGTAATGCACTATTTCTTAACAGTGCAAAATATCCTGAGAAATTATTAAGATTACAACAAAAGAGAGGGCTGTCATCGCAAAGTTCTTGCACAAAACACAGCAATTGAGTGTCTTAACCAACAAAATAAAAACAAAATAAGACAGATCATCTACAATGTGTCTAACACTAAAAGGGATGCCATATGGGGCACTTCTCATTATTTCACTGGCTAATAATAGAAAAGGATTGCATTCAATTACTGTTAATATCTTTCGAGTTATCTATGGCCAATTATATACAAGGAGGTAATTTGTAGTTCAAGTTATTATTTTTCCCCAACTAGCTACAAGCTGAATTCTAAAATTTTACACTGAAATATATTGTTGAAAATTTAAAACAGGCCCTCCTGGAGGAGCGTTTTCCTAATTTTGTGCAACTTTGATGCAGAGCCCAACAAAGTCCTATGAAGAGAGACAGTGCATCTTTAAGAAGGTTGGCACTGAAATCCCGTTTTCTTTAGCTGCATTCTATTAGCTTGGCCAGGTTATCTCGTAGTTCTGTTAGTTCAAAGATTTTGCCATCAAGAATTTCTAAAAGTGTTTTCAAGTTATTGCGAAAAGCTTCTTGTTCATTCTGACTTTTCTCCAGACGCTGCTCTAGGTCAGACAGTTGTCCTTCTAGGTCCTTGTTTCGAACTTCCACTTCCTTAAAAAAAAAGAAAGAAGCAATATATGTCATTTGTAAATGCAGTATTATCTTTATCAGTTTTCTATACAGTTAACATGGAGCTGGAATGATCATCAGGCTCAACAGGGTTATCTCTTACTCACAAATAGGGAGGTAGCCGTGTTGGTCTGCCATAGTCAAAACAAAATAAAAAAATTCCTTCCAGTAGCATCTTAAAGACCAACTAAGTTAGTTCTTGGTATGAGCTTTCGTGTGCATGCACACTTCTTCAGATACACTGAAACAGAAGTCACCAGACCCTTCTATATAGTGAGAAGGTGGGGAGGGGTATTACTCAGAAGGGTGGTGGGAATGGGTGATTGGCAGATAGCTGTGATGAGCCTGTTGATGACTCTTAACGACTGCAATAGGTCTTACAGGAAAAAGCAAGGGGTGAGAAGGTAAAAATGGCTTTGTCATATGCCAACTTTGCTGCCACATACACCCGGACAACACCATTACTGGCCCCAACAACATCACACATACCATCTCGGGACTATTTAATTGCTCATCGTCTAACATTGTGTATGCCATCAAATGCCAACAGTGTCCTTCAGCTCTCTATATTGGACAAACAGGCCAAACCTTACGCCAAAGAATAAACGGACATAAATCTGACATCAGGAATCACAAGACAGAGAAACCAGTAGGAGAACACTTCAATCTCCCAGGACATTCTATGCAAGATCTCAAAGTAGCTGTTCTACTACAAAGGAATTTCAGAAATAGACTGGAAAGAGAAGCTGCTGAATTGCAACTTATTACCAAACTTAAAACCATGGAGAGACCTGGTCTGAACAAAGACATTGGATTCTTATCTCATTATACATGACAAAGCCATTTTTCGCCTTCTCACCCCTTGCTTTTTCCTGTAAGACCTATTGCAGTCATTAAGAGTCGTCAACAGGCTCATCACAGCTATCTGCCAATCACCCATTCCCACCACCCTTCTGAGTAATACCCCTCCCCACCTTCTCACTATATAGAAGGGTCTGGTGACTTCTGTTTCAGTGTATCTGAAGAAGTGTGCATGCACATGAAAGCTCATACCAAGAACTAACTTAGTTGGTCTTTAAGGTGCTACTGGAAGGAATTTTTTTATTTTGTTTTCACAAATAGGGAGTGAGGCTCACATTCCTAAATGGAGGTATCTACGTAGGATAGCATCTTCATCAGGGCTGTCCAACTTTTCATACCAAGTGGGCTGCAAAAGAACTTTGACCCAGAAGCTGTAGGCCCCACACTGCTTTGTTGGTTGGGGGGCAGAGGCGAGGCCAAAATTTGACACACAGAGACCCTGGCAGGGTCCTAGAGCCCTCCCACCCCCTCCCTAAAGCTGGGAAAGAGCTAACTAGGCTTTGGGATGGAGGAAGGAGGAGTCTAGGACCCCATCAGAGTGCTCACAAAAATGGCCTCGAGGGCCGCATGCTATATACCATGATTAGCATGGACAGAAGTGTGCTTTCGCTGCTGCCTCACATACAATTAGGAAGGGAAAGGAGGATAGATAGAGATGCATGGACTAGCCTACACAATATGATTTAGCATCTTAGTAAATATATATTTTAGTCATTTAAGCATCATTTAATTACAAATGGATTTAAAAGGAAAACTTTGTTTTGGCAATGTCCGGAGCCAGGTCATTGTTAACAGGATTTTAAATGGTAGTTAAGAACTCCCACCCCCCCACTTACAGATAACTCACATCTTTCACAAGCGTTCAGTTCTGTGAGTCCACGCATATATGCAAAAAAGTGTAAAGCCAGAAGCCCCTGAAACCAGCCCCACCCAAGTTGTAAGGCTGCCCACCTGGCTGTGGGAGGGTGGAAGGGCTCTGCCAGTGTGCAAGAGTGCCTTCCTAAAGTTAGCACTGGCCTGGCTTTGGGAAGGCAGTCCAAGGGCTCTGGGATGCTGCCAAAGTGCTCACACCGCCTTCCCAAAGCCATGTAAGTCCACAACCACAGCTTTGCATGGGGGTGTGTGGGTGTGGATTTCCTCTTCTCCTTATTTATTTATCCTTCCCCAGGCCCCACACAAAGCTGTGTTCACGTAAATAAAATAAGCATAAGATACGAGTTACCTGTAGGAAAGAACATGTAACCATGCAAAATTGTTTTGCAAAGGATTCTTTTGTTGCACTTATTTAAGATTTTTTTTTTAAGCTTGTCAAGGGCATAGATTCCACTGAATGGTCATACATGTCAAATGAAAATGCACTGTGCAGCATTTGGCTAATAACAGACCATGACATCATTTGAGTGTGTATATAATCTTGCTGCTATCTCCAAGTAACTTGACCAGTCACAGAATCTACAGGCAATCAAGATCTAAAACATACGCTCATTTGAAGAGATGAAAGACATCAAGGCCTGCAGCAATTTGTTAAGGAAGGCCACTTCAAAAGCTATGAACGCTAAAATTCCCAGCATAAATTGCAACAGATATGTAAGAGGAAATGTTTGTGTTCTAGCAGAAATTACTCCTACCTGCTTATCAAAGTTTGGTTGTTTGCCATTCAATAGAAATATAAAATGCAGTCCAAATTTCCAGATACTAATTTCAGCATTTTTACCTGCTCAGGAAAGCATCAGCATAAGGCTTTATTTTGGCCCTCCAGATGTTGATGGACTCCAGCTCCCATTAGCTTCAGCCAGCATGGCTAATGGTCAGGGATGATGGCGGTCAGAGCGCAACTATGTTCAAATGCCCACATGTTCCCCAACCCTCCCTGCTCTAGACAGCCCACTTTTGCTTCTTCCCAAGAAAATACACTGCCGTGTTCCCGACCATCAAATATCCCCAAGTAACTCAAGGGGCAATATATTGCATCTGAGCATTCTGTTGACCTGTCTGCATGAGATGGGAGGATTATCTTCGAACAGCTTGTGCTCGTGGGCTTGTAATTCTTTGCTGATCTTGGAGTGATCTGGAAATTCAACTCTAAGGGCCTTTCTTTGGAAAAGAGGCATAAAGCTCTGGCAGGATCCTAGAGCCCTCCCACCTCCTCCCCAAAGCTTGGAAAGTGCTAACTAGGAAGGAGGCAGGGGGACTCCAGAAGCCTATCAGAGTCCTCACACCTCCTTCTCAAAGCCCAGCACCTTGCTTACTCAGCTTTGGGAAGGCAAAGTGAGGGCTGTACAGGGACATCAAATGTTGCTGAAAGCCGCCAAAATAGGGCCACACATTGGACCACCCTGGAACTCTAGGAATACTTACCGGTATGTAACCTTTTATTAAGAAAAGGAAGTCTGAAAGGGAATTCACATACCCACACCAGAGCACATCACTTCTTTTATTTGTTTGCTCCCCCCTTGAAAGATGTACAGCCCTTCTCTTCAGCACTAGGACACTCATCCTCATGATTTGTTTGTTTGTTTAACGTGAACGGGCTTTCCCTGTGCAGCGACAAAGCTTCCCTTCTTCCATCACACTTGTACAATGTTCACACAAACACTGCAGGAACACAGTTAGCCCCCTCAAAGAAGTAAGGAGGTGGGGGCTATTCTGCACCCCCAAACTGTCTGTCTGTACAAGTCTTCAAGATCCAAAATTATCCAACTTCTTTCCTCTTTTTTATTGTTACCTACAAGATACAACCCTATTCGCCCTGTAACTTACCTGTAACTTCTGAGTTAAAGAGTCCCTCTGTGCCTGAAGCTCTCTGGCATTGTCAATTTCTTGTCTCAATTTTTCTATTTCCTAAAGGGGATAAAACAGCATATTATCCAAAGTCAACCTAACTTTCATCCTGGACAAATCCTCCTCATCCAATCAGGACATACAAGACAGGGTTACCAATGCTGCAGAACCCATTGGTAGTTCTCACAGGTACTTATGCAGTGAAACTAGAATTGGAGAGTGGGCCAAACTGTATCACCCTGAGAGCCATCTGGCCAGCCCTAGAGCTTTGAACTTCAGCATGCTTCTCAAAACATGCACAGTTCCCAGTAGGAAGCATCATTTGTGCTTCAGGTTCATAAGCATAGAAATCTGCTAATGATTATGCAGCAATAGCTGAAATTGAGTCATAAGAATCGGCTGCCAGAAAGCCAGTTTCTCAGGGCTAAAGACACCAGGGAGGGAACGCTGCAAAGAACAAAGTTGAAATTTCAGTTACAAGGGACTGTGAACAACTGTCTATTTTATAGCAAGAAGAAAGCCAGAGGAATCGTAATGAAATATATGCAACAATTCATGACCAAGTCTAAAACAACACTGGAATCATTTAGTCAGGCTAGATACTAATAACGTTGGCTTAGAGCCTAACTTGCCTTCTGTGAAGAGAATGATTTCAAGAATTAAAGTAGACATCTGTGGAAGTAGTGAACAACTGAACACTTCTTTGTGCAATAAAAGTCTACCAGTTAGGTGACTAGGAAGAAACTTCCCCGAAGGCATGCTATTTCGGAACTGCAGTGAGATATCTTGAACTGTCCTCTGAAACATCTGGCGCCAATTACTGACAGCGAAATAATAGCATGCTTCTAGGACTAGAGAAGTGATATAAAAAGCAATCCCTACCTATTATTCACTCTTTGGGGAAGTGAGTGTGCTTTGCCAAAGGCAACAAAGAGGCTTTTTGAACTTCCCTCCAATGCATGGCCTCATACTGCAGGGGTCAGTCTGCCGATCATCATCACTAGAGGAAGTACTTTTAATTCTAATACACCTGACTCTTCAGGCACTTTGAACCAGTATATAAAAGCCATCTTTTAGAAATGAGTTATGGCCTGTTTGTCAGCCTGCTTTCACACTTCTAGGAAGGACAGAGGAAAGCTACTGACTTTTGAAATAAATGTGTGTTTTTTGGGGGAAACAACCCATATTTATCTAAATGGTTTTCCCTGTGCAAAGAATTTTGCATCTCATTCTAGATGTTAGTCAACAGAATAAAAAAAACAACAAATTAGACAACTTATTTTTGTAACCCGTATTTTTATACAATCTAATGCAATACTATGAATGGTGTATGAGATAAATAATCAGGGCTATTAAAAAGTCAATTAACAAATGCAAGAAAGTACCTCTTCCTTTTTCTTCAACGTTGCCTCTAATTCTTGTATTGTCTGGTTTAATTCTGTTTTATGTGTGTGGACCGCACTTGCTTGACTACTAACACACTCCAGCTCAGTCACCTGTAAAAATAAATAAAAATGATATATATACAATTATAGGACCATATGGGACATTTCTGCTTTACTAAGCATCTGTATCACAGCATTAACACTTATTGAAATGGTTTCATTATCTTTGCACAGTATTTTATGAAATGATGGTGGAGCACTGTTTAAGTTCTGTGCCTGATGCTAGTGCTTCTAAAAGTGGCAAAGTTTGAATCAAATAATGGGTTGGTTGGGAATTTAAGTGATAAATATAAACCTAAGAATGGCTTATTTAATTATGAAGACTGTTCTCCTTCAAACTGCACTCTTCTAGTTGACACTATATAGTAGAATGATGTGTAACTAGTTTGCTAAAATGATTCACACAAAGCTTTTAACCCCACACTTCTTCTTCTTCTTCTTCTTCTTCTTCTTCTTCTTCTTCTTCTTCTTCTTCTTCTTCTTCTTCTTCTTCTTTAGATACCGCCCTATACTTTAGTAATTCATAAACCTTTACCACCCAAAGACTTCCCCAAAATTCAAATTAACCTCTGTATTTTTCCACCAGCACTGTACAACAAAACCAATGGATGCTTAAAACAATGTGATTTAAACATCAATACTTCCAATTCTACAGACCATGTGCATGTTGTCACTCAGGTGCTTGTAGAAAACATTAACAGAAATGAAGTGTGCTTTACTTTCTCTAGATTGCGCCATTCAGTGGGACCTAACTGTACAATTAAATACTAATGTAGCACTAAGTTCAACAACTCATAAGCATGCTTAACTTTCTCTGGATTATGCCCAATGCTAATTTTTATTTAACGGCAGCCAAATCCTCTGAATGTGACTTGAGGGCATTAAAACATAAGCACAAAGGAAAAACTCTGCTGGATAAGAGGGCTCATCTAATCCGGCACTGTTTTGACCAGCCAAAGGCCTGCAGAAAACCCACTAGCAGGCCATGAAAGAAACACACCTCCTCCATTGATTATTGCCAACATCTGGTATTCAGAGGCATACTGCTTTTAACTTCAAAGGTCTCATTTAACTATCATCATTCCACATAATAGCAAGCTCAGGTGTTTGAGGGCCTATCATTTTGGAAGCAAAATGGGGCCACTCAAATACAAGGCTGTAATTTCTGCATGCTTTGTGGACTCCCTAGGTACTCAGAAGTATAAAGGTTTGTAAAGAAAGAGAAAACAGAAATTAATAAAAACAGCTCAACCCCAATATGTGAGCTCACAGAATGCGGTGGGGAGTTGAACCTTTAAAAAAGAAGAGGGAAACTAGAAGTCAGGCAGACTGTATCCCTTTTCATAGAGAAGAAACTCTGTGATTAAAGGAAAGCAGGGTCATGCCACCAAATTGACCTCCCTGGGATGCAAGCCTAGGCAGTGTGTATGGAGATCCTGGGCTGCCCAGACAACAAGATCCTTCTCTTGGTCTCACTGATGTGGAGCAAAGGAAAGCACAGCAATACGTTTGGTACCAGCTGGGCCTAAGGAGTTGTTGGAAGGAGGTGTACAAGACACTATTCAACTACCTTCTTGACCATTGGACCACTATTGGTCTCATCCACTCAACCCACCAGAGCCTGTCTTTACATGCAGATGAAGTTTCTAATTCATTATGCAAATTATGAAATTTTCCCACAGCAGACAGCAAGGTGAATAACAGTATTTGATGGAAGATGAACTGCAGCAGAATGGAAACAGTGCTGCATATGACAGATACGGGGCGGAAGAGAAAATGATGCCTATCTCACATTCCTATAGAAAAATTAGTTGGCTGGCGTGTAATTCTGGCCTGAGATGTAGAAAGTGAGTTTTCCATGACATAGCTACTATAAAAATCCTGTAACTAGCAACTCCAGGACTTTTTTTTTAGGGTAGAAGCAATAATTGCTCAACCCGGACAAAGAGGTCCAGCGCTGAGGGCCTTCTGGCGGTTTCCTTGCTGCAAGAAGTGAGGTTACAGGGAACCAGGCAGAGGGCCTTCTCGGTAGTGGTGCCTGCCCTATGGAACACCCTCCCAGCAGATGTCAAGGCAATAAGAAACTAACTTACTTTTTAAAGACACCTGAAGGCAGCCCTGTTTAGGGAAGTTTTTAATGTTTGATGCTGTATTGTGTTTTTAATATTTGGTTGGAAGCCACCCAGAGTGGCTGGGGAAACCCAGCCAGATGGGGGGTATAAATAATAATAATAATAATAATTATTATTATTATTATTATTATTATTATTATTATTATTATTATTTCACCAGGCCACCTTCCCACCTTCAACCCAGACCAGCTCAAATAAGCCATGATGGGCAGGGGTTGCCGGGGGGCGGGGGACATATTATAGGCTAAAGAGCTGCAAGCACCTTGTCCATATTTTCAGGCCTCATCAGCTGAAACCAATCCCACAGGATTGGGCAATATGTTTTGCTGGACAGCTCCCTGGCTCTATAATAATGGTGGCACTAAACTTAGCATGAAGACAAGTACTTTTATCCTCAAAGGCCTGTCAAACTCATCACAGCAGGCCTCCCATGGTTCCAACACTATTCCCTGGGACAGATGTCAACATTCCTCTCACCACATGGAACAGTTCTGCTGGCCAGCTACTCAAATATGCAGTGCAGTCAGCACACTAAGCCTTCTTTGCTGTCTTCACCACCACACAAAAGGCCCGACTGTGAACTCAAATATAAGTCTCATCAGTTTCATACTGGGTCTTTGGACATCATGCTAAACCAGGGATTGTGGTTTGTTGCTCCTGCCTATGCTATGGGAGTAGTGAAGCCAGAGACATCTGCATGTTCACAGAAAACCATTAATTAGGATCTACTGCCAATGTATTGGTCCTGATCATCTGATAATTACAATGGTTTATTAACAGCACACATGACTCTAACTGGATTTAGGCCCTATTGTCATAAGCCAAATTACTCTTTGGCTTCTAGCAATAAGCTGTTAAAAGATGCTGGTGTGCTTACTATGTTAAAAGGTATTACTAAAGAAGACTAATCCAGATTTCCAAATTAATCAGAATACAAATCTCAAGGGTCTTGTTACAAAGTTTTTAAAAAGAGAGAGGAAAAAGAAACATCACACAACTCATTACATGAAGAACGAAGTCAAATATCAAACAATTCAAATAAAAGTTTTCTATATTTCAAGCAATGTCTCCTTGATGTTAGTTAGACAATTCCTGATTGCCAGGGGGTTGAAAAATTGTCCAAGGATATCTGAAAGCTTAGAATTTACATTTTCAGTGTAGAAACCATTTTTGCATGCACTTTTAACCTTAACATATTATGGTAACATGTAGAATTCCAATAGTTAGTTGATTAGTTAGTTAGTTATTTAGTTAATTTACCTAAACACAAGAAAATATGAACTCTCTACAAAATGTGCTTATAATAAATATACAACCAGCATGTTGCTTTAAAGGAAGGGTAGTATCAGCAGAATCCACAATTACTCTTAAACCCCAATCCAGCAAAGCATGAATAGAAGACCCATATAGCAATTTCTATCTAATTCTGCTTATCCATTCCTGAAATATCCAAAGTTGCTTTTAAACTTCCCTTAGGTTAAAAAAGGCAACTTGTAATATAATTATGTACTTTCATGAAGGCACTGTTGTATGTAATCAATCCCTTATGTCAGTGGTTTTCAACTGGTGTGCCGTGGTACCCTGGGGTGCCTTGAATGATGGTCAGGGGTGCCGTGGCCAACACTGGCCTCTCTCCCTCTTTCCATCCCTCCCTCCACTGATGCTCTCTTGTGTCTCTGCCTCCCAAAGGCTTGCACAGCTGTTTATTGCAGCAGCCTGGCTATAAGATCTACAGGCGAATGGTGCCTCTGGCAGGCACCTCTCTTTGGAGTGGGGGTGGGGCTTAGAGGCCAAGGACAGCAGCAGCTGCCGCCAAGAGGACTGCCAATGAGAGGGGAGAGGGGAGAAGGATGAGGGAACACTCCAAGTGGGAGGCTGTTTGAAAAAGAGTGAGAGGCTGCCAGCTCTGCAGGCAAGAGGTGACGTAACTTCTGGGCCCCATGGGGTGCTGCAGAAAGAATGTAATTGGTTAAGGGAGCTGTGGACTCAAAAAGGTTGAAAACCTCTGCCTTATGTGAAGAAGCAAAATAGAGTGGAGCTCCCATTTATAAATGTATATGTTCTTATATTTCTAAAACTCCAATTGAGAATAGGTGTTACATCAGTTGAAATGGAAATCCTTTGGCTTGCTAAGTTTATAGGTCACATTTCTAGGTATCCAGGAGGGAATGATCAACTTAAACTATGCATGGAAGGTAAGTTGTATATACAGCACTCAAAATCTACAAAACAAGTAATTGCATAGCACTGCAGTACAAGAGTTGTACAACTGAAAGTGGGAGCAAACAAAAAAAAAAAAAGGATAATGGCCCCAGGCAAAATGTATGGATGAAATTTTGTTTTGCTCTGTTTCCTTAGCTTGTTTTTATTATAACTGATGTTCCGGGACCTGTTAAAACAATATCCTCTGTCCTAGAACATTCATGATACTTGGGCAAGAAGCTGAAGCAGGAATTGGGAGAAACACTCCGAGCAGAATGTAGAATATTCAGAATGCCTGTGACAATTTAAACAGTACTGGGCACAAAACACGCACAGAACAGCTGACACATTTAGCAGTTTGTTTTTTCACCTACAATATGAATGTATCAACTATGGTAAGATTCTGCATTAACTGGATTCTTCTCATGTGCATGGCTAACCTCAAATTCTACAATTCCAGCTCTTACTGGATGGACAAATAGAGGAAAAACAACAAGGGACACACTTTCCCCAGCAAATTAAGTCTTCCAGTAATGCCAATAAACAAATATGAACAAATATGTGCTTTGGGGCATTTTTTTCACCTGGCTGAGGGTCGAAGGACTACACTATGCTTTATTGCATTAATATGTTTAATATATAATATTTAACTGCTTTAATTAAGGGATAACCAATAGTATCCCCATGCTAACAAAAGCCTCCTTAATTCAGTAGAGGCTTCTGCAAGCGAAACAGTAAGGGAGACAATTTTGACCTTTTCCCCTCATCCTTTGAGGATATCGCTATGCAAAATCTGCTCTAGAGACCAGCTGACCCTTCGCAACATGTGTGGGTACAGAAGGAGGGGAAGCAGCAAACTTTGTTTCTCCCTGCATTCTGATGACAAGAGCCTTCACTGGATCAAAGTCTTCCATCAGCAGAAGGATGCCAGTTGAAAACAAAGAAAACTGAAGTTGAAATCCTATGCACACTTAGCTGGATGTAAGCACCACTGAATACATTATGACTTCCTTTGGCATATACATGGATAGGTTTACACTGCATATCAGTAAAGGGCCATAGTTTTACGACAAGAAGGGGAAGGGGGGGAAATGCCACAAAACCTGTGCTCTCTGCTAAGGCTTGCCTGTCACCTACTAAGCATTCCTGAGGACCAATAATGCCAGGGGGAGAGAGGGCCAGAAAAACCTGCTATTGCTGAGGATGGAAGTAGCCCAGGCAGGAAGGAAGCAAACAAACAGTGTGTGGTCAGCCTTTTACAGGAATAGGCACATTGATTTCCCAACTTTACCCTGTTTGGCTTCACCTCTACAGCTATTGAGGTGATCACAAATTGAAGTTGATTTGTTTTTTAAATACAAACATGTCCTAGGTTTCCTTGGAGAGTTGGATTTATTAGTTTGGCCGTGTCTGTCAGCTAGGCTTAGTAATTCCCAAAGATGACAGCACACTGCAGGAGCCTTCCCTGGTGTGATTTACGGTCACATTTATACACATTTCTCAGCATAAACATGCAGCCAACCTCATAACTAACCCTCTGTTATTATCACTTAAGTCAATAATTTTACAAAACAAAGGAGAAATTATACTAGGAAAGGAAGGAAAGAAAACTATAGAAAACAATGTGGCAAGGAGGTATCACCTGCAAATCCAGCTTTTGCAAAATACACATTTTCTTATTTCTTTAAATTGTATTTATAGGCACATGAACACGCTTAAAAACATCTGGAGTGAATTGGACAGTGTAGTTTCTTCATGGTGAATGAGAGACGCTCCCACACCTACAGTAGCGAATGTTCTTATGTGATGCCAATAAAGGTTACTCGACTTGACTTGACCTACAGTGGTCACAAAGTGCTTACTGTACCTGTAAAATATTCTGAAGTTTTTATTTATATTAATATTATGGAGGCTCTTGATGTACCTGTTTCAATCATCCTTACAGCTTTGAAGTCTGCTGCTCCCAGAAAAATGGATGGATCAAGGGTTAACGACAAAGCATCGTGAAGGCTATAGGCCTTTTAGCAATATTGTTTGTCAGCAATTTGTGTCCATACAAAAAACAGTATTGAAGCTTACTGAAACATCTTGCTTGGATGGATTTTAGTGAAACAAGTGTGAACAAGACTACAGTCTTTTAGAGACAAAAAGAACCACGTGTGAATGCTGCTCCTCCAGCCACTTTTTCTGAAGAAAATAGGCTTTGGGAGAGAAACATTTTGAGCAGCGAAGCATTAGATAGGGAGCAGGCACTTAAGCCTTTTCCCAACAGACAGACTTTTCTTTTCCAAATTATCCTAGCTGATTACCATCCTGATTACCATCAGGATGCAAGTATCTACAGTAGTACCTCAGGTTAAGAACTTAATTCGTTCTGGAGGTCCGTTCTTAACCCGAAACTGTTCATAACCTGAAGCACCACTTTAGCAAATGGGGCCTCCTGCTGCCACTGCACTGCCACTGCACAATCTCTGTTCTCATCCTGAAGCAAAGTTCTTAACCCCAGGTAATATTTCTGGGTTAGCAGAGTCTGTAACCTGAAGCGTCTGTAATCTGAAGCATCTGTACCCAAGGTACCACTGTATTTCCTTGTTTGAGATGCTAGCTGTCAGGGAAAGGGTTAAAAGCCTTTCCCCACTTTTCGACTGAAGATATGCCCCTCCCAACCCACTTTTATTCAGAAATGCAGCTGCCAGGGATTTGTTACAAACATTTGCATATGATATGTAGTTTGCCCCTTAGACAGTTTCAGAACTTCCATCCTTTATCCTCTGAAAGGTTCTTATCACAGTGGCATGCTGGGATAAATACTTTGCAGTGATCCTCCCTGGAGAATGGGATATGCATAGAAAAATCTTTTGCATCCAGTGATGTTGGGCTTTAACAGATTTGCATACAAAATACAGCTCCCTTTTGTCTACAACCATCACCCACCCAAAATTCCAACACATTTAATAAAACTTGATGTAACAAAACAGTACCAAGGGTGTTTCTAACAGCAATGCAAGACTGGCTTCCTTCCAGCTCTACAGCTGAAATGACAGACACACATACCAACAAATCATGCGTGAGCTCAGCCAACATTCTTGACCTTCCCTCCCATACTTCAGATGGCTATCCACTTTTTAATTTTATTTTAATCTGCTCACTTGTCAACTCATAAATTGAAGATGGGAAAAAATTCAAAAGCACAAAACTTCTCTAGGAGTATTTGCTTCAAGATGACACCGAGAGGAACAGCTGGGCAGAAGAGTACATTGCAGGCTTCTACTCTATCCTTGCAGAGCTATTTCCCTCCAGAGGTCAACAAGGTATGTTTGAACTGAATGCAGTGAATGTGCTTCCTGGGCAAATGCTCTTCTAAAAATGTTACGTATGTCTTCACCCTTACAGAATCTTAATTCATGCAGTTACGTACTTAACTTGCCTTAGTTTATCTTATTAACAAACCTAAAGAGAGAATATAGTTTAGAGTGGGAGGAATGTACAAACTAGAGGATAAATGAAACAACAAGAGATGAAAAAGAGAGCAGATCATTTTGAATATCCACAGTTGTCTACATTATGAGTTTATCGAATTGGTGCTCGGTTGAATATGAATCAAAGCAGTATATAAAGTGAAAAAAATTGTGCTTGCTACCATTTCACAAGGCACATAAATATACACAGACAAAACGACACTGTGCCTGCCACATATCTGGACTGAGATAGTTTGCCCCTGCACTTCTCCATGAATAAAGAATTTATTTTCCAGCTATTTTGCACTGGTTTCAGTTGTCTTAATGGGCACAAGCTCACAAAATCAAACCTACAGTAGGTTGCAGCTCATGGTTTGTTTGGAGAAAGAAAAACCATGAGCCCAGGTGGAGACCTAATGCTAAACCAAACCATGGTTTAGCTTCCAGCAGTGAAGCAGCAGCATGAGAAGAAGAGAAGCAAAGTTGCCCACGATTTTAGCCCCATGCACCAGTACACTGCACATTCACCTTTAAACCAAAATAATGCTTAGCTATGGTTTAAAGTGACTCACATACAGGCAAGTCCAAGTACACTAGATTAATCTTATACGTCTGACTCAGCGCTATAGACATCACTTAGTAATACATATTTATATGATTTGTTAGATGAAACTCAAACTATATAATATAATAATATATAATTTATTACTACGGGAGAATTTATTACATGAATACTTTATAATATATTTCATCAGAAGAGAAAATAAAGCTCAGCTTGCATGAATGCTGTTGTCAGATGACCAGAAGATTTTTACTGCACCTTTTTCTTAGTTCATAACATGCACATCCACTAACAATATGTAGTCAAAAGCTTTAAACTTACCCGCTTGTGTAGACGTTCTGCTTCCTCTTGATATGCAGCAAGCTGTTGTTTCCATTGTTTCACGTTGGCAGTGGACTCGAGCAGAGCTGCTGTAAGCTTGGCATTGTTACCCTTGAGTGTTGCAAGTTCTGCCTCCCAGTGCTTGCCGATTGCTGAACTATGGACAAAAAAACAGTTGTCACAATAGTGGAGACCACAGCATCCCTGGGTTATTTTTGTTCTCTGGCTCATGCCTATACAATTGTCTTTAGAAGCCAGCAAGTCTTGTGGTCCCTCCCAAGTTCTATGATTATTATTTTTTTCAAAGTAGAGCATGATGCAAAAACACATTGCCCAGGGATTCGGGTGGGAGCAAGCTTAGTAGATAAGCACATATTTTGCAAGCTGAAGATTCTAGGTTCAAACTCTGGTTCGCCACTTAAAAGGACATCAAGGCTGGGAAAGACCTCTCCCTAAGATGGCCGAGAGCCACTGCCACATTAGTGGGGCAGATGGCCCAATTATTTGACTCAATATAAGGTAGCTTTGTATGTTTTGGAAGACAAATATCTGACTGTGAATATGTGAATGATTTTTTTGAATTTTCATACTAGATATTACCTAATCATAGAAGATAAAAAGTAAACAATGAAAACACCTATTGTTACCTTCTCCAATAACAGGTCAAAAATTAGTAAAAAAATTAGTTGCATTATGTTAGTTAACCATCTTACAATATGCAAAGAGAGTTTGAAAGTATGCCTAAGCCAAAGATTAGCAATATGGAAAATGACTTGGAAAAGCCCAAGGCCCATGTACTCTCCCTTCCCCTGCTCAACCTCAAGGAAGACAGAAATATTTGCTTTCATTTGTAAACTAACCACAGTTTGCCATTACATCTGTCATAAAATTTATATAACATTTGATTGTAAAAAACAACAACCTTGAAGCAGTTAACCAACATAATAAAACAATAAATTATAAGTAAAAGTCATTAAAACAATAAAAAAATTAAAACCATAGATATGGTGTTGAGGTGATGCAGACTGTTGGTTCTGGGGGACTTTGGCATCCATGTTGAGGCCATTAAATCTGGGACAGCTCAGGACTTCATGGCTGCCATGACAACCATGGCACTGTCTCAACAGGCCATTGGCCTCACACATGTAGCAGGCCATAGCCTATACATCTGATTTCATCAACTGAGCAGAAATAGGGTGATTGGAGAGTGATCCAGTCCATTGTCAAGATCAGATCACTTCCTGTTGCATTTTAGGTTTCAGCAGCTCTCTCCCTCCAGAGAGGCAGGGGAATGTCCTTGAAGGCTGAAGGATTCAATTAGTTCCCAGACCCTATGGAGGATTTTCCAGCTGATATGACTGGCCCTGGTTGCCTGTAGAAAACATGGATGATCTGGGCCACTGACACAAACCCCCGAGTTCCCTCTGCCACTTGATAGAACCCTGTTGGCTTCTTTGGTATACACCAGAGCCTTGGGCAACGAAACAAGCTGGAAGACGACTTGAATGCAAGTGGAGAAAATCTTCAGGCGAATGCAACAGAAAACTAGTGAGTGCTCATTATCAAGTTTACTCAGTGGCAATGAAGGTGATATAAAGCTTACTTTGTTTGCAATGTGTTTGTGGGTTATCGGTTTGCTTTTGCTTTTGTTTATTTAGTATGTAAAGTATTTTGTATTCTCATTTTGTATTTATCTGTTGTGAACTGGCCTGGGATCTTGAGATGAAGGGCAGTATACAAATTTAATAAATCCTAATGATAATCTAGCTGAGCTAAAACCAGTGGTGGCTTGCTGTGATTTGTTTGCAGAGCAATTTGAAGATAAAATCACTTGAATCAGCTGAGACCTTGACTCCACTATTTTAGCACGTGATTCTCAAGAGCCATCCAGAGTTTGTTAGTAAAGCACAAGGATGTGGACAAGGTGCTGGCATCAGCACAGGTGACCATTTCTGTTCTTACTCTTGCCTTCAAGGCTGGTAAAATCTAACAAGGAGGCAGCAGCTTGCTTGGCCATGCAAGAAGGGATGGTCCTTGCTTGCCAAAAGGAGGTGATGGTAAGACCACTCATTAGAAACCTTTCCTGGATCCATAAAATCTAAACAATTAGTGACCAGTTGCCAATGTTTGTTTCTTGAGCAACGTTCTTGAGTGCATAGCTGCAGGTCAGATCCAGGCTCTCTTGTGTAAGACTAACTTTTCAGACCTATTTCAATCAGGGTTTGGGCCCAGCTTGGGCATGGAAACCACCTTGGTCACAAAGACCTTTGTTAGGAGAAACAGGCGGCCTGTGTCTCTGTTACTTTTCCTTGATCTCTCAGTGGCTTTCTATACCATTGACAACAGTATTTGTGACTATCCAAATTGAGGGTAGGCAGTGCCGCTTTTCAGGTTCCAGTACAATTCAGGATGGTTATCTTCAGAGGCTGGTGATTGGGGGGGGGGTGTTGTTCAGCCCCTACAGTCCTCAGTGCTGCAGGTTTAGGTTTTCCTATATTGAATGGGCTCACCCACAGCTCTGGAGTACATTTTCAGTAATGTGCTGGTGATACATTGCTCTATCACAGCTGCAGAAGTATTGTGTCCAGATTAAGGGAAATAATAGTACTGCTTTATTCTACCTTCGTCAGACCCCACCTGGAGTACAGTGTCCAGTTCTGGACACAATATAAGGATATTGACAAGCGGAAGAGGGTGCAGAGGGTGGAAACCAAAATGAAGGGTCTGGAAACCAAGACTTTTGAGCAACAGTCGAAGGAGTTGGGTATGTTTAGCCCGGAGAAGAGGAGACTGAGAGGTGATATGATAGCCATCTTCAAATTTCTAAAGGTCTGTCACATGGGAAATGGAGCAGGCTTGTTTTCTACTGCCCTGGTGGGTAGGACCCAAACCAATGGAATCAAATTACAAGAAAGGAGATTCCAACTAAACATTAAAAAGAACTTTTTGACAGTAATAGCTATGCAACAGCAGAATGGACTCCCTTGCAAGGTGCTGTACTCCCCTTCATTGAAGGTTTTTAAGCAGATGTTGGATGGCCATTGGTCAGGGATTCTTTAGAAGAAGAGGAGGAGTTTGGATTTGATATCCCACTTTATCACTACCTGAAGGAGTCTCAAAGTGGCTAACTTTCTTCTTTCCCTTCCTCCCCCACAACAAACACTCTGTGAGGTGAGTGGGGCTGAGAGACTTCAGAGAAGTGTGACTAGCCCAAGGTCACCCAGCAGCTGCATGTGGAGGAGCGGAGATGCAAATCCAGTTCACCAGATTACAAGACTACTGCTCTTAACCACTATACCTCACTGGCTCTTTAGTTACGATTCCTGCATTTCAGGGGGTTGGACTAGATGACCCTTGGAACCCCTTCCAACTTTACAGTTCTACGATTCTATGTAGTCGTGGCAGTGAATCTGCTAGACTGGTGTCTTGCCTCAGTAATGGACTGGATAAGACACAATAAACTGAAACTTAATTGAATAAGGCTGAGGTACTGTTAGTGGGTGTTTCCCTCAGATCCATGGCTGCTCTGGATTGGGTCACAGTCCCTCTGAAGGAGCAGGTGTGTAGCCTGGGGCTACTTCTGGATCCATTACTGCTGCTTGATGCACAACTGGCCTTGGTGGAGCAGATTGCATTCTATGCAGCTAAGTCCAGATGGCTATCTGGACAGAGATAAACTGACTTTTGTTGTCTACATTCTGGTAAACTCCAGTATACATTACGGCAATGTACTATATACATGGGGCTGCCTTTGAAACCGCTCTTGGTTGGTACAGAATTCAACAGCCAGGTGGTCTGAGTACGTAACACGTATCCTGACACAACTGTACTGGCTACCAGTAAGTGTCCATAACAAAGTGCTAGTTTTGACCTATTAAGCAATATGTGGTTCAGGACCCCAATACCTCAGGGACGCCTCTCCCTACATGAACCAACCCAAACACCATGTTCATCATATGAGACCCTTCTCTGTGTTTCTCGTCCAAGGGCATGCAGAAGGTGGGAACACAAGTACAGGCTTTTTCAGTGGTGGCTTCCCGCTTGTGGAATGCTTTCCCCCAAGGAAGCACAGCTGGCACCATTATGGTCTACTTTTAGATGTCAGCCAAATTTTGGCCCTTAATTCGGTGGGTAACTAGTTATGCCTGCGGCCTCTTTTGTGCTCATCTTTTAAGAGGATAGGTAGGATTTGTTTATATATGAATGAGTACTTGTATTACTGCTGTTTTGACATTTGGTTTTAATGTTTCTTGTTATTTCCCCCCCTGTGGGTCAGTTTAAGACACTTTGCTGTAAAAAGCAGCAAATAAATATAACATAAATGGTATCGAAAATGTACAAATTTCCTTTTCCTTTGCCACCCTGCTTAAGAACTGGATTACCCTACTTACTGCTTCTCTCTATGCTCGAGGCAACAAAATTTTTTACACAATAAAAAGCTGTTGGACACTTTCTTTAAAATATAGAAAGTGCTCTATAGTTGCTAGTTAAATAATCCCTTATGTGACAATTAGTTGCAACACCTTGAGTTATTATCTGTCTTTTGACATGCAATGCAGGGTTTTTGAAATCTTCTCTTGGCTCTTGTAAACCTGGAATTCCCAAATGAGCTACCTTTGTACTATTCTACATCATGGAATGATTGAAATTTGATGCCAGCTGCATCTATGTGACCAAGAGTAGAATCTGAATCATGCCAGCTGCATCCCATTTAGAGAGAGGTCAGATCTTGCCTTGATTGCTCATGCACCAGTCACATCTAGGCTGGACTACTGAAAGACACTCTGAGTGGAGCTACCATTGATGATGGTTCCGATACCTCAACTGGTGCAGAAGACAGCCCCCCTGCCAGATGTTTTCTGGTCCCATGTGACAGTGGTCCTCTACCAGTTGTACTGGTTACTGGCACATTTTAAAGGCCTAGAGAGTTTGTGATCAAGTAGCCTGAAGGTCAGCCTACACTCATACAAGCCTGCTTGGGTACAAAAATGTGCTTCAGAGGCCATGCATCTAGGCTTGATTCAGCTGCCAGACACAAGAGATAAGGCCTTTGTTGTGATGGTACCCAAGTTATGAAGTTTCCTCCCCACTAAGATGGGCACAAACTTTTAAGTGGATTTCAAAACTTAATTATTTTGGGCCACTGCATCTTAAATGCTGTTTGTGAAGTATGACTGGGCTATTTTTTTAAGTGTTTTGGTATTTTCATTTATTTAAAATAAATCTATGCTGCTGTTTTATTTATTTTTATTTATTTATATCTGAATGAACTATTTAATTAATACACCCATTATATACATACACCGCTGCCATCTTAAAATGTTTAGGTTTTCATTTAAAAATATTTTGATAGGGCTATTACTGCATTTTTCTAACTCAAAGTAGATTGGGAAATTTTTTTTTTAAATGTGTGTGAAGAGAGAGCCACATTTCATATGGCATCTGGTATAGTGATTTTGGAGTATAAATAATTATGCCTTTCCTGGACGCTGAGATGTCAAGTGCTATCATTAGCACCATAATGAAGGCAACTGCAAGAGAGTCACACCTGTTCGATAATGCCTCCAATACCGGTGGAGGCAAAAGGTCATAACTTCTCTCCTTGATAGCCAGCAATATTATGTGAGCTTCTGCAAACGTTCTCTCAGATAATTTGCACTCTCTTACAGTATTTGTCATGTGTGTGTTAAAGTTATATGTGGCCCTTTGGCATCTCCCCCCCAATGGTAATAACCAGCAAGATCACTCCCTTCCCTTCACAATTTCCTGGAAGTCTGTCATTTTACTTCTTCTCCAAACAGTGAAGTACACATACCATCCAATTCTTTTCAGTGTAGGAATAGCCCCTGCACTAAGGCTTCTCTCCTTCCATTATGGATGGATGGAAGAAATAGGACAGTATACTTGCGATGTTGGATTACCACTAGTTTTATTGCAAGAGACCTGCAACAAAATTCTGTATTGCGCAGTTCAGGGCTCCAACCATTCCTCCCCCCACCACATTTTCTGTTTCATTTCCTCACAGTTAAATAGCATTCACTGCCCACTGAGCATGCTTAGTCATCACTGGGCTGTTTGCCTCCATTTTTTCTTTTTAAAAAGTTCTGTCAGCTTTGGTGGTAACTTGCTGTTGTGTGGATAGTGCGACATTGGCTACATAGAGCACGAGGAGTTTGCAATTAGTGTGTGTGATAGATCTATACAATCTGCCCCGCCCCCCAAAAGGATCAACTGGCTAATAACAGAATTTCAAGACTAATTTTTTTTTACAAATTTATTTATTTAAAATATTTATACACCACTATCCTTCAAAATATTCTCAAAGCAGTTTGTGTAGTAAGCAAGTTGAATTCATCTTCTCGTTTACTGTTACTTCCTCATGAAAGATAGTATTAACTGCCACAAAAACATTACAGGGCAGGGGTAAAGAACTCCATACCCTCCAACATTTCTCCAATGAAAATAAGGACATCTTAAGAAAAAGTGGGACATTCTGGGATCAAATCAGATCAAAACTGGAATGGCTTCTGGAAAACAGGGACACTTGGAACTAGTTCCCATATTTGTGAAGGAAAAATATAGATCTCAAGAGAAAACCACATGATTAGTGTCTTGTGTAACCCATAGTGCTGTTATTGGCATACTGTATTTTCTTTTTGCCATAGATGAAGCCGTTTCAACTGAATTATTCTAAAATCAGGGTTGGGAAACTCCCTTTGGCTCTTGAGACTCTCTCTAGTTTGTATCCTCTCTCTCCAAGCCACAAGACTCAGCAACCTTACTTCACACCCTTGTGTGTCTTGCCTTGAGAGGATATATCCCGAAGCTCTGATAATGACTCTTGTTTGGTATGGGAGCAGAACAGAGAGGGGTGTAGATAGAAATTTGCCTGCTGTACATGCTTAGCATTTACATTCGCTGCTATAAGCACTTCTCTCTCAGTGTAAATCTTTACACTAAGCATAAATAAATATTTTGTTCAATTATGCTGAAGATCAATTAAGGCCCTGCATTGACATGGTATCCTTCTACTTCCACAAAAGACCTGGATTATAAAGTAAGCTAACAAGGATGTTCATGAAAGGACAGTTTCCCCTCCCCGCCTCTTGCAGCCAAATGTGCCCTCTCCACCTTCCAGGCAAAACCTCTTAAGAGGGTCAGGGACTCTCTTGAACAATGCAGAAAGGGGTGTGTGGGGATGTAAATTAAAACTTTCCTTCTGTAAACTTGCTTAACATATTTTTGGTTCCAAGCCCAATTTTGGGAAATTCGGCTTTCCTCCAGCTGCTCAACTCCTCCCTTCCCCTCCCCACTGATCCATCCAGTTTTGTTCAGGAGGGAATTGCCAGTTCTAAAAAGAACATTTAATAAAAGCAAAATGCTTTTTGGAAGGGGGCAGATTGCTGCAAATGAAAAGGGGAGGGAAACTTTCCTTCTGCAAATTTCCTTGAATTAATTTCTCTTAAGATCCAAATAAATGTTTGTTATATTCATGAGATGATTGAGATAAACGTATGATGAAAATCATTTAAGATTTAAATTACAGTCAATTCAATAAGGAGAAGAATTCCTGCTTTAAATCGCAATCCTATACACATTTACACGGGAGTAAACCTCATTAAGCATAATGGGACTTACTTCCAGGGAAATATGCACAGGCTTCTACTGTTAGGCTATGTAACTATATGCAAGCCTGAACTGGAGGAGAACTCTGAAAATGAAATATGACACTACTTTGTAAATTTGAGCCATTGAAGACTATGTATTAAAATGCATTAACTATCTGTTATTAGATGTTTCCTGTGCTACTTTCAATTAAAACATATTTACAATGCATTATGGTTTTTAAGAACGTTGGTCAGCAACATGTTTATTAAACATGTTTATTATTGTTGTTTTTAAACTCTATCCCCTGAATGTAGAGTTCCAAAATAATTTGTCTGCTGACGTGTATTTACCGTAGATATATCACTGGTTTAATAATAGAAACCTGCCTTCTACAATGTCAGACCATGGGGTCCATGTGGTACACTACAGGGCTTCAGGCCAAGAGCCTTTTCCAGCCATACCTGGAGATGCCAGAGAATAAATTTGGGTTCTTCTGCATGAAAAGCATGTGCTCTATCATTGAATTTTTGTATTTATTTGTAAATAAAATACTCCAGCAATTTTACCCTGACTTTTATATTATTTTTACTTATCATTTGTGGCTAGGCACCATTGCTTTTAATTAGTTTGTTTGCTGCTAGACAGTACCCATAACATATGAATCCACACAAATCTTTCCTGAAAACTAGCACTGCAATATCTGTGCTCATTTCCCTTCAGGCAAGAGGGCTACCCTTGGGATGTCTGGCCAGATCCCAATAAGGGTTGACCATACTTTATACAGAAGTACTTTTGCTTCATGGGCATGAAGCAAAGGAAGGAAACAATATTGCTCAGAATTTAAATTCTGATAATTTCCTGAATAATTTACTTTTGAACAAAAGGCAGAATGTACAAGGATGACAACACTGATACCAGACCAGCTGGAGTTTTGAGTGCTTTTTTTCTGCAATGCATTACTCTTCTATTTAATAAGGCCTAGTTTGCTGTTATTTATATAAGATAATGAATTGACCTAACAAAAGGATTTTGGTTGTGGTGATGGTGAAACTTCTGGCATCAACTGATGACGCCTTAACATATTTGCAAACATTCTAAGAACTGAGAACGGGAATAGGAACCATGGAACACACAGGTGTAAGGTCCTTTGAGAGAAGCTAGGAGTTGGTGGATTGCAGGAGCAGTTTCACAAAGTTAAAACTGTTCACGTGCACATCTGCCGCTCTTTGTATAGAGAAAAGACTCACCCATAGTCTAAGCTGTATATTGCTGGGAAAGAATGAAACAAGAGTGTTGTACAACAAAGAATGCTGAGCATGAGCCAAAGTAGCTGATAGAAGAAGGAGCAGTAAGCAAAACAAGGGTTTGATGCAACTGTAAGTGGTGCAAGAACAGAACTTGGGGTAAAAGAAGAACCAAGGATGGAAAGGACCTATAGAAAAATTAATGCTGGGCTAAGGTTGCTACATTTTTGCTTGCAGTGCCATTATATTGTTATAATCTTCTACCCTGGGACCTTATGATGAAGGACAGGTAAAAAGCCAATTTATCTTTACCATATATTTATATGATTTAAAGCAAGGATAAACTACACACATAGGAAGGTTGTGCACATCGAAGATGATGTTTGGATTCAAATTTAAGATATTTAAGGAATATAGTAAAGCCTTTAATTTTTTTAAAAAACACTTTTTGCTAAACAGCAAAGTTATAAATGCCTCAGTACAAACATAATACATATTTAAAAAATGCAAGCCAGTCTTCAAAAGGTAAATTTCTATAGTCATTCTTTAATAATAACCCATAGGAGAGAAACAGGGTCTTAACAAATTTGTTACAGTAATGGATATACATGCAGCATTATCAAATGGTTTGCTATACAGAGAATAAAAATTAAAAGAAATCCATGATCTGAAAGAACTTCTTCACTATGGCAATAAATCAGGTTTGTTTGTGGGGTGTTTTTTTTTGCCAAAACTTTGAACAGAAAAAACAATTACTTAAGTAGGCAAGCAATTACATCACTATAAATCTATTTCTGTTAGTCCTACAATGTATTTTCTAAACACACTATATATTAAAATGTTCCAATAAGAAGATATATGACACACTTTATGATACTGAAAAGATACTTAGGAACATCTTCAAGTCAGTGTTGACAAGCAATTTTAACAGGACATCCGAAATATCTGAGACGCTGTCTCCAACCTACTTATTAATCTCCAGTTTTTAAAGGTTATTAAACAACATTCCACTTGTTTTCAAGCAGTGCTCTGGTTTTCTTGTAAAATGAACATTTAATAATGTAAAGGTTGATTTTAGAAGCATCCAAAATTGGATTCAAATTTATAAATGTGGCTAGCTTTCCAGCGGCCCCCCCCCAACTTTCACAATAATAAGTAAATTATGCACATGCAAAAACTTAAAACATCTAGGATGGCTATTTCCCCCCCCCCCATGGTCTCCTTTGAAAAATATCCAAAAATCCAATTAATACATTTTTTTGCCAAAGTTTTCATATCAGGGAAAGAGCTCTATTGGAAATTTCGCCTTTTTGTTCTTAAAAAGTGGGCAGCAGATACAACAGTAAGTATAAATCTTCAGCATTTAAGATCCACAGAACAGGGGATGTAACTCCCACTCAATTAGTTATATGTTCCTATCAGCACAATTACCACACCAGTCCATTTTCAGAAGTCAATTTGAGATTCTTCCCCCACCCTTTCATTCACTCATACCCGCATACACCCGCACACCCCTAACTGACAGAATAGAAACCAAAGTATTTGTGATCACAATTTTTTTTTTTGATCTTCAAAGAAACATACCTTTCTGATAAAAAAAGTCCTAGGAGTTACTAAAAGTCTACAAACTCTCTCCATCAAGAAGAGTCCATAACAAAGCAGTTGTCTATAAAAATCTACACTGAACTACAACATATACCAGTATGTTGACAGTCACCTCTGCAAATTAAATCATAACTTGCTGGTGAAATCTAGCTGTAAGTAACTTAAGAAGAGACTGTTCACATGAGATTCAGGCAACAAATATTCTTTTGTTTCAGCAGAAGGTTCAGTACTGGAAGACCAAGTCAAAATTTTGAAGCCCAGTAGCACAATACTGTGAAAGATTCTCTCTTAAAGTGTGTATACATATTGTAGAAATGTACATAGATCAGATTTAGACTTCTGTTACTAATGATACAGTTTAAACTGTAGTACAATTACTTATTTTCAGGAAAATAATAATATTATCTGCTGTTAGTTTGAGTGACAGTTTTTAAATTGTTATTTAAAAAAAAGACACAATTTGTTGTTGTTTAGTTGTGTCCAACTCTTCGTGACCCCATGGACCAGAGCACGCCAGGCACTCCTGTCTTCAGACACAATTTACCACAATATAAATAGGGAATTGGTTATTTTGTAATAATCAAGATAGGTTACCAAAGTCACTTCAACATATACTTTTCAAGTTATTTAGCTCAACTCATGATCATATATTTTGATGGCTAGAGTAGTAAATGTGTCTGGACAAATTTGGTACGGTTTCACCTTAACCATAATCTGGATCCCAATATCCAGAACCCATATCTGCATATACAGTTCTCATCACTGGTATGCAATCTCAAATTAATCAGCTGTTTGATATCGGGATGAGGAGATTGTATTTTGGTCTTCTTTCCCCATTGCACAAGTGATTGGGACTATCTAAAATAGAAGGTGGGCACAGTTCTGTGTCCACAGATTTTTAGATAAGAATTGGAAACTACAGCAGCTCAAAATAATTCAAACACTCTGCTTCAACTTAATGTGCTTTAGTGCAATATATAAAAATTACATTAGAAAAGTTAAAGTTCAGCCCTTCTAGATGCGAAAAGATGGTTCACTATATAATAAATGTCAAACACCTGCATGCTCATCTTCATGTGAAATATCACAATTCTGATTTCATCAATGTTTTAATCATCAGGCTGAAGGTATTATATAATGTCATATTTTCCCATAAAACATACTAGTTTTGGATATTAGCATTTCCTTTGACATTCAAGACCTGCTTAAGTGCCATTTTTAAGTGCAAAAGAGAATAATACCACGTAGCTCAAGAATTTGAAGTAATTCTCATTACCCACAAAATACACACACTAGACCAATAATTCTTGAAGCAGTATAAAATATTCTTGTACACTAGAAAGTTAAAGGTTGCAGCATAGTGTGATCACTCATCCTATATATTAATAGCAAACTCAATTCTCCTAGTGTGGATCCTTATGTAGCCATAATAGCACCATCCACACACAACAGGGTGGAACCTGCCAGCTGGGAAGAACTCAAAGGGCTGCAGACAAGCAATCTTTAAACCCACTTCCCCAAAATAGCCCAGTGAGGAATGAGCATGCTTGGATCGCTGACCAACAGCGGGTGAGTGGGCGTGGGGGCAGAGAGGAAAACAGGGGATAGGAGGTAAGAAATTAAGAATTCTGACATGGCTGACTGGCACCCTGGACAGAAGCACTCCACACTGCAACATTTTTGTTGCAGCTTCTACTCCCCCCCTTCTTCTTCTTCTAATCTGCATTTAGTCCAAAATATTAAAGTCTCAGAGGCATCTGTATTGTGCTTCCCAGACAAAAAAATGTTGAAGCTCAAAAGCAGCCATTCTATTCCACTTCCTTTTCTTTACTTTAAGAAAAGGGTAAGACATAAGTGAGCTATGCACACAGGAAGGCGAAACCTGTGAAGTTTCTTGTTTTTGCTGCAGTGGTTTCCCTCCTGAAGAGACAAGCTTCTTTTTATACTGAACAGTAGTCCCTTAGTAATAGTGTGGCTCCTTCACTGCACCCTCTGCACAAACGCCTCTTTGGACACAGATTCACACTGCAAGCATTAAGTCTTTTAAAATTTTAAATTAAACAAATGGAGAAAGAGGCCGTCTTAACAATAAAGTGCACACGTATTACTTAATAAGGATGTGTGAATGAAATCTGTACCTATGCGCAAATGGTAATGCATTCTGGGTTGGTTCAGCCCTTGGTTCTGAGTTTTGCGTCACTTCTGGGGTTGTTCTTTCATCATCTGTTCCATTAATACTCTCAGGTGTAAGAGGAGATTGAATATCACCTCCTGCAGATTCCTTAAAAAAAGAAAATTATGGTTACACACTGAATTATGCACAAATGTACTTCCAATAATAGACAAACATCCAAGTACTAGAGTTGAATTTTACACCTATTACACCCTTAGCAGATATTGGGGGGGGGGGGGAATGGCAACATTTTCCTCCATCATTTGAAAGAAAAACAAATGAATTAATTGGTGATCTTTACTTCCATAGGGAACTGGCCTAGAATGCCCATTAAGACCATTTGGTTTTATGTGGTAGAGTACTGGCTTCTGTTACAAAATAAATGTCACATCTCACCATAAGAGATCATATATATGACCATGTTTCCATCTTTACTAGTAATCAGTATGCCTTGGACCACATGTATACCAAATTAAAGCATTCTGGTTGATCTGGAGTACTTTAACAATTTTGGGTTAAACTTCAGACCCTTGCTTTTGAAGGAGAGAGGGACAGTTTTCAGTTTTCTCTAGTTAAGCAGGGTGTCTAGGATAATGTGCGCTCCAAATTTCAATTTTGGGAGCAGTATGGTAGTACTACAAATATTATGGATATGGTAATGTTTCCACTTTGGGGACTCTGGATCCCATTTTCTGACTTTTCTAGCAGTTGAAGACATATACACCACATTTAAGTTCCATTTTGTATGGAAATAAACTAACAAAAAGACCTAAGATACCTATAGTAGTTTGTATATTCCATTGACTAAAACACAGTTGTTATTACATTTGCTGTATTTAAGAAGTTCCTCGTTATATAACAGATATCCATTTAAATCAGTCCTTGTGTACCAATATGAAATGGGAGTTTTACACAACAGCTTAAAAACATGTGTACTAAAATCCAGAGCAAATGAATACAAAATTGTCCTGTACGTTTGCATAAATGACTCAAATTCTGTAAGTCAGGTTGTCATAGGAATTTTTAAAAAACCAAGATAGATCAAATACTTCTTGTCACACATTAATAAAAATCACATTAGCTTTACCATCTGGTTGCAGCATATTTAAAGATGCCTTATCACCTAAGGCTAGGTCTGAATCAAATGGGAATCCCTCCCCTCTCTTCTTCCACATCCCTGTGTGCTTGAGACTCCATATGATAGTCCGGGAACTTACAACACCTCATGAATTAATAGATTACTGCAATGCACTATATGTGGGGCTGCCTTTAAAGACAGTTTAGAAACTATGGTTGATGCAGAACTCGGCAACCAGATTGTGGGCTGGTGCAAGATGGTTTGAGTATATAAAGCCAATTCTGGTACATTTTCAATTAACTTCCAGACCCAATTCTAAGCTTTAGACCTATAAAGCTTTATGGGGCTCAAAACTGCGATACTTCAAGGACCACCTACCCCTACATGAACCAACCCAGACCCTGCTTTCATCACCTAAGGCCCTTCTCTGTGGAACAGGGGAAGTACAGAGGGTGGCAACATGAGGACGGGACTTCTCAGTGGTGGCTCACCAGACTTCTCATGGAGACGTGTCTGGTGCCATGACTAGCAACTTTTAGGCACTAAGCAGAAACGTTTCTTTTCAGCCAGGCTTTTTGCCTTCAACCTGGAGAGTTTAAAATATTGTGGCCTCCTTTAGTGGATGGGAAGTGTTAGACCGTATTTTATATATATATGAATGTTTTAAGGGTTTTCTTGTATTGGTTTTAATTTTTGTATTATATTGTAAGCCACTTTCAGTTTACTTTTTGTAAAAAATAACGCAGTATTTCTGTTAGTAACTGAAATTTATTTAGGGATTAGAAGCATAGAATTAATAGTGCAACTGTCAGCAAAGGTGATCGTGCGATAGTGATTCTTCTTCATTTTGGTATTTTACATTAATTACCTAAAACAGTCTTCACCAGTTACCGTACATGTAAACAGGAAAAAACCTCATGAATTAGGAAACAGTAAGGTTGCCATATTTCAAAAAGTAAAAACCAGGGCACCCCAAAAGTTGTTGAGCTTTTTAAAAAAACAAAAAATACAAAAAAGCACCACCTTTCAGAAATTCCCCCCCGAACATCAATTCTGCCTTTGAAATCCCAGTAATTTCTGGAATAATCCAGATGTATAGCAGCCCTAGGAAACAATACAGTTCAAACTGCATACTGCCAACTTTCTTATGTTCCCTATTACGTTATCATCCATTCACAGGAATCAATATATGAGTCCTAGGTCTTGTATGAGGAAGAACTCAAGACACTCACTGCCATTTAAAGCAATGTGATTCAGGCTGACTGGTCAGGGAGGTTTACACAGCCCTTTGGACCAAGCTACTCTGTGACATGCAGGTGGTGCTGTGGTCTAAACCACTGCACCTTGGGCTTGCTGATCGGAAGGTTGGCGGTACGAATCCCCGCGACGGGGTGAGCTCACGTTGCTCGGTCCCTGCTCCTGCCCACCTAGCAGTTCGAAAGCACGTCAAGTGCAAGTAGATAAATAGGTACCGCTCTGGTGCGGAGGTAAATGGCGTTTCTGTGTGCTGCTCTGGTTTCACCAGAAGCAGCTTAGTCATGCTGGCCAAGTGACCTGGAAGCTGCACGCCGGCTCCCTCGGCCAATAAAGCGAGATGAGTGCCGCAACCCCAGAGTCGTTCGCGACTGGACCTTATGGTCAGGGGTACCTTTACTCTGTGACAAAAGGGCAACCAGTTTCTACATTCCAATTATAAGATCAGGGAGGGGAGGGGCAAATGATTACTGCTATACAATCATTTAAGTATCAGAACATATTGCTATTAGTATTTTTAAAAAGTATTTAAGGCATGCACTAGGTTCACATTTTCAATATTTCTTTTGTAACTATAACAACTGAAGTGTTCTCTAAGTAAAACCAAATAGCAGTTTCTTATTTTCAAGAAACTCCAGACAAAGCAACATGAAATTCTGCATTTTAACAGAAAGTTGCCTGATTTCTAAAAGGCTTTATTTTGTATTTCAGAGCAGATTGAACCCCTGAGGTGGTTACAAGGAAGATAAGAAAACTAACAGGGGCAAAGATATTATAATATTCACTGGGTATACTTAAAAGCTTTCCTCTAAGTTTTTCAACAACTATTCTTAAAGCTGCAGTGCCAGAAGACTTATAGGTAATAAAGGTAAGGGGTTGCAATGACAAATAAAAAACAACAACTGACCATTTCTAGCAGCTATTTAAATTAATGCACCAGTATCTAATAAATAAATAAATTCAGATTAAAATATAAATACCAAATGCCACTCATGAACGCCTTGTTGATACTTGCAAGTCAATTACTTAATAAGGAAAAGAGTGAGAGGAGATATAATCCACATGCAACACTGGTCCTGGTTTTCCTCCATATTTATAACATCTTCCTTCTAACTGAAGAATTTTCATATTGAATTTTTTATCCGATGGAAGCTTCCACAGAGCAGTAACATATATCTCACACCACACATAAACATTAATTTTTTTCTCATTGTTGAGGGTAAGCTTTGTGTTTGTGCTCTGTGTTCTTGAGCTAGTACGTAACACCAAACTACAGCTATAGCTTCAAGTGACCTCACCTCAGCCAGGAAAATTATGCATATACTGTATAAGGGTCTTGGCAATTGTCTTTCCTAAATGTTACCTGCTAGGACGCCCTTCTAGAATCTTAGTTTGGGCGGGGGAGACTCCAGAATACACACAGGAGGATATAAGGGTTTCTGCATATTGTACTGAGGCCAAAATGCCCAAGGGTGCTAGGCCCCCAAGACACAAAACATGTCCTAGGGGGAACTGTCTGTAATGTAAGGTAGAAGAAGCTATCCTATGGAATATCTAGGATGTACTGTTGTAGGGGAGATGGGAGCATTTATCATTTGATTTCCATTATCATTCATGAGCTTGGGAAATAGAAATATTTTGCTGTAACAGTTTTAGTAGAAACATGTGCTCAGTAGGAAAAATCCAACCTGTGCAGTTTTGTCATTGGTATCTAATATCTTACACTGAACATATTGCACCCCAGATACATACACACCACAGTGTAAATTGATGCATGCCATGTGTGCATGTTTTTCATGTCATCCCACACAAAGTTGTCCTCATCCAAGTGGCAGCCCACATGTTCCCCCCATTTAATTCAGTTTTTCTCCATCCATGGATAATGTGGTAAGAAAAATATCAAAGATAACACCACATGTTACTCAGCTTTGGACACACTGAAGCATATTGTGTAGGTGGTTTGTTTTTTTAACTTCTGTGGTAATGTTTTCCCATCTATCACCACACCCTCTACTTCCACTGGTGCAGCACACACATTTAAAAATTTATTTTTAATCCACAGTTTTGTTCAAGTCTGTTTTGGGAAAGTCTGGTATTTTGGAAAGTTTGTACCTCTCTCTTTTATGTCCATGTGCACAGGTAAACGAACACACATGTGCATGCCCCAAAATGGACCCCAGGTTTCTGGAACTCAGGAAGGTAGGCAGGTACTAACTGAGGGGAGTAAACAACAACACACAGGGGGCTACATTCCATCAATAACTGCCACTAATGTGGACTGGAAAAACTGAGACAGAGTTCAATTGAAAGCAGTCATTTTTGGAAAAATATGCTCAGAAGCAAAGTGAGAAACAGCCACTAGCTGTTGTGTGAGACAAAGCAAGGACATAGTATCTTTAGTACTTCCTTGCTTTTGCTTGGCAGCCATGCACAGCCTAGGCAGATAGGATTAAGTCCCCAGTCTTCCTTGCAGGCGTCCCTGTGCCACCATGCTTCTCTCAGGATTCCCTGCCCTCTAACCCTGGCAAGCTTTTTGGGGAAAGAAATAGCTATTGAGGGCAAGAAATAACAATTTGAGACCAGGAACCCTTAAGTTGCCTTTTCTTTTTCCAGCGTCCACAGCACACCTTTCCTCAACATCCCCACCCACCCACTTTGCTTAGATTTAAAAGGACCCCTGACCATTAGGTCCAGTCGTGACCGACTCTGGGGTTGCGGCGCTCATCTCGCTTTATTGGCTGAGGGAGCCGGCATACAGCTTCCGGGTCATGTGGCCAGCATGACTAAGCCGCTTCTGGCGAACCAGAGCAGCGCACGGAAACACCATTTACCTTCCCGCCAGAGTGGTACCTATTTATCTACTTGCACTCTGACGTGCTTTCGAACTGCTAGGTTGGCAGGAGCAGGGACTGAGCAACGGGAGCTCACCCTGTTGCGGGGATTCGAACCGCCGACCTTCTGATCGGCAAGTCCTAGGCTCTGTGGTTTAACCCACAGCGCCACCCACATCCCCTTTGCTTAGATTTACCCTCCTCTATTATCCTCACTGCCCAAAATCCTCTCTGCCCTCCTCCCTACCTTCTCAGTTGCCCTAGATTGGAGATAAGAATGCAACTGCACACTGCAGCCAGTTGCCAGTCTAGGAAATAATCCTGCTGTCCTTCCCCTGGCCCCTACAGTTTCTTACAGTACTGTATTCTAGAAAAGTCGCTATCTGAATCCTGAACAGGAGTACTCCTGCTAGAGGCAATGATGCATAGCAGCATCTTGCTGCAGGTCTCTTTTGGTGCAGCATGAAAGTTAAAACCCAAGCTTAGGTATTTGCAATTAGGTTAACAGGGGCATGAAATCATCTTCTTACAAAGGGTCACTGATTGACCCTTGGAAAAAACAGTGCATGCACATGTCTTCTATGATGAGTGAAGCCAGAGCCAAAAGTGGGCTGAACTTGCAATTCTTCAACATAACTATTGTCAAACCAGGAACAGGACTGTGAAACAGTTTGCATGCTTCCCAAATCCCAAAGTAAAATGGATTAATGAAGCCCATTTGCAAAGAAGTTCATAGCATTCAGAATCCAATCTGAACAGAGACCAGAACAAACGCACCTGTGAGGGTGTACTTGTTAATTCCATCTTTTCTTGGGATTTTTCCTTAGCTAGTCGTGCAGCTTCTTTAAATTCCTGAAATTTTTCTGCAAACTAAAGGCAAAGATTACATAATTATACACTGTATATAGCATAACGTTGCTAAGCAGAACATATTCTATATAATGAATTGGACTAGAGAAAAACATTTGCTCTCCAATAATCAACAGGGGTTTATAGAGAATCTGAAGAGACCATTTTTGAAATATCATGTTCTAGTGGTGGTGGTCACAAAGAATCTGTCTTCTGTTTGTCATTCTATCTGCAAAATCAATGTGGAACAGCTATTCGGATTGCTAAGCCAGGTTGCTACCTCTCAAAAATGTCCTAACCCATACTCTTCAAAAACTGTGATCTAGCCTGTAGTCAAAAGTCAGTTATGCGGCGAAATTTTTGGTATAACAGTTAACCATTTAGAGCCTGCAGTATGAGGGAAGAGGACCTTTAGGTATAATTGAATGCTCTTGCTCTTTTACCCACTGACTGGCTGGGTTTCTACTGAAGTAAAGCAAGGACTGCTGAAAGGCCATGGCTGAATATTCCTGCCTAGAGATTGATAAGGAAACTGTTGCTGTTCTGACCCTACTATATTTTTCTACAGTACTAGTCACCATTAATTATCAAAATACAGCTTGCTAGCCTTTTTTCCCCCCAGCAAGAGACTCTGTGGGTTTTTTCTAATCCTGTGTAAGTAATCAGTTTTAAATGGCATTTTACTTCAGATGATATGAATCATCAGTTCTTTACGTGGGAGCCAAAGGCTCCTCTCCTCCACTGGAGAAAGGCTCTCTCTATCAGTGGATGAGAACCTTTGAATTCAGACATTATGAATAGTAAATCAGAGAAGAATTCTCCTAATGTACAGGGTCTGGCATATGCTCCTCTGCTACACTTGCTGATGTCTCTACCTGCAGAGTGGCTGGGGAAACCCAGCCAGATGGGCGGGGTATAAATAATAAATTATTATTATTGTCATTGGTTCTCACATGTAAGCCACACTCTGAGCTGGGGAGCATATAGGAGGACAGATTCCCAAGGGCCAGTGGAGAAATTTGAGAGGAAAGAGGACAAGCTTTCCCTTATTTTCTTTAATTCTTTGTTGTATATAAACCTCCAGTTTACTTGGCCATTTTATCACCAAGAATTGTCCCCACATGTGTGCAGGCATCTATATTTGAAAAATAATCCTTTTGTAATTTGCCAAGAAGCCATTTTTGTTCCCAATCTAACTGGCTTACACTTGCTTTTACATTTGTTTAATTTTCACTACTCAAGCACCTGTCTGGTTCCACAGAACTATCTGTTTCTGCAATTCTGACAAGTAGGCAGCACAACCATTTCCAAATTCAATGCTTTCTTCAGATACCGTGCACAAAACCACATGTACCCCACTACAGACTTCTCTGTAGAACAGCTGCATGCTGTAACAATTCAAAAGAATGTGAAGAAGTCAATGTTCCCTGGGCTACATCTGTTCAAATACTCTGCTCCATATACAGGATACTCTCAAAAACCTACTTTCCCCACACAGAAACTAATAGTTCTATGGATAGATCACAGCTTAGTAGGGAACATGCTTTGCATCTAGAAGGTCTTGGATACAATCCATTGGCATCTTTAGTTGAAATGGTCAGGTAACAGGAGATGAGAAAGCCCTATGCTTGAGGCCCTGGAAGTCACAGGCAGTCAGAGCAGACTATATTGAGCTAGATGGCAAACAATATGATGTAGTATAAATGCAGCTCCCTTTATTCCTAGAGCTCAAGCTACACTATAGCACTATTGGGGTTAAACCCTGACTTATTAAGTGCCCACTGCCAAATCTCTCTTGCACCAAAGACAACTCTGTTACCATGGCCACTGTAGGTTCTCAGCTGGAAGTGGGGAGTGTGAACTGTGGGACTGGGCAAATGTTCACTAGAATAGTCAAGTACGGTTTTAAGAGGGTGTCCTCCATTTGAGATCCCATACCGCTTTAAAAGTGAATATAAACCCATTGAACAAGATTACATGGAGCGCTGAGGAAGACAATATCAGTGCTCTGACCATGTAGCTCACTATTTGCCTCTTCTCCAGCTTGGGTCTTTGCTTCATGCCTCACCATCATAAAATGAAAGCAAGCCAACCAAAACATAAATCAGAACAAAACCTGAATGAATTATGGTCCTCAGTGCCGCTGGTTTGGACAATTCAAGGAAACCACTCATTGGCCAATGTAACTTGTACTGACTCCAACCCAACACATAAGGTTCACCTTCTCCATCAGGTTATATAACTGTAAGACTGGATGAGAGCACTCTCAACCCAAAACAGGAAATGCACACGGAGAAGTGCTGCCAAGTTCAATCCTGAACAAAGTTTAAGGACTTTGAATGTTGAGTGGGTTTTGGTCATTTGGCAAACATCATGATGGCACTCACTCTATTCCATATAAAGAAACTAAGCAGAATGGCAGTTGTATCTTGGTTTGACTCTAGTGATGGGTCAAGCATCTTCCACTGCCCATGAGGGCAGCAAGCTCATTTATGGGCTTCAGGGCAGGCCCATGCAGCTCCAATGTCTTGCTGCTACTTCCTGCACCACTCAGCACTTGCTACCTAAGGCAGCTGACTCACTCTGCCTAACAAGAAGCCCAGGCTTAGTTTTGGTATCAAGGGTTCTGCAATTCATGATTGATGGCTTTAGTAGTTTTAGTAACTTTTTATAGGCTAAAAAAAAAAATCTATTTCAGCCTTTGGCATAGTAAAATATTAAAAGAGCAAAAGAATAAATTTGAGAATTAATGTTTATATGGCATTATTCTTCCCAAACCTGCAATTATTTTGCTTTTGCTGCTATGAATTGGAGGAATATAGTGGCAACTTATGGTTTCCTTGATGAGTCTTCCTCCAGGGCAGGGGTAGGGAGGCATCTTTGCAGACACACACTAGACAACACTTCAAGACCATGTTGAGATATTACCTTGCCTTTTACTTACTTTTGAGAGATGGTGTTCAGAGGAAAATCCCAAGCCATAAACAGTATTTGCTCTGCTATCTGCCCACTGACCAAACTTCTGTGATGTTTTAGTGAATGTCATGTTGGGAGTGATGGTGCTGTTTATTATTGCCTGCAAAAAAGAAAAGAAGAAGTTATGAAATAACAAAGTAATATACTCATAAAGCTCCCCTTAACGTCATGGGCCAGGAGTCAGCTTCACATGTTGAACAGCAACCTGAAGAGGGAGAAGGTGGAATTTTGTTAGTGATTAACATATCAGTGTAGATCCAGCTATGGATTCCAGTTCCTGCTTGCTCTCAGAGTAATTGTAAAGAGGGCAGAATGGAAGACTCAAAATTTGAGAATGATGCTAGACCCACTTTTGGAAAACTGGAGAGAGCTGTGCTCACCCTCGGGTTTTTTGCCTTGCATGCTGCGCTTTTTCTGTTGTTATCCTAGCCTTTAATTAAAATTTAATTAAAAAACGGGGACACCTTTAGCCACAGCACTGCCCACCCCTTTCTAAAATGGGTGTAATAATGACAGAATCTTTCCCCCCATAGGATTAACAGAGATAAAGGTGGGGGGGGTGGTGAAAAGCTATGCAACCATGCCTCAGAGGAGTTTTTTCAGAGATAGGCTAACAGCAGCAACTGAAAGAGGCAGAGCAAGCTACCTTTTTTCCTACCCAAACTCCCCTGAACTTCCTATCCTGGGGATATTCTCTTTCTCATTACAGTTATTTGCTGACAGGTCTCTAGCCTTACTCCAGGTTATTGCTAGTTAGACTTGGAAGCAGCTAGATCTGCAGTGGACACATCACTCTATTCCCTTACAAGTCCCTAAATAGCCAGAGACTTTGGAAAAATCAAAGCCTGTACCTCTGAAGCAGGTAAATGTTTATATCCAGATGGCATTCAGAAATTCAGAAAATGGAAAATGTTAAAAGTTTAGAAAGGCACAATCAAGTGCACTCTTTTTATTTACAATGAAGACTGCAATCAATTCCAAGTACAGCTTTTAGAAAGTGCACTAATGAGTAAGCCATTGTGTCACCCTTAAAAATCGTGATTAAGGCTTTTATGGAAGGTTGAGACCAATCCTCTTGAAAGAGTCTTAGTACAAAGATTCAAATGAAGGTCACTCTCTATTAGCCTGTTGTATGGCAGCATCACTACACTAAAAATGTTGGAGATATTGAAGTCATAGAATTACAAACCCATCAGGTTTGACAGATAGCACCTCCTTAAAATTAGGAAGCCAGCACAGGATTGGCAGAAACACATCTGGTGCAGCACAATCGTGTTCATGTCTACTCAGAAGTAATTTCCATTAAATTCAACAAGGCTTGCTCCCAGTTAATTGGGCACAAGATTATAGCCTTAAAAAAAACCAAAAACCTGCTGAGGTGGCAGAAACAGTCATCAGATAAGATTCAGAGAGCATGTTATTGCTTAATTCACATGGCGAGGTTTGCTATTAGCAGCCTTCCTGAAAAAACTTACTGGGATTATCATTGTTTTAAGAGACTGAACAGGCAATCAGGAATGTTGTGCTTCCCTTCAGCAATTGCTGTAACATCAAAGCACCATGTGCAACTGTGTGTAGAAAGGGTGGAGTTTGTATTGGAAGGTTGGTTTCTTCTGCCGGTATGAACCAAAAAGGCATTGTTAAGAGGGGCTTTGAAACATGCTGCATTAGTTTTAAAAATGACTATACAGTGGTACCCCGGGTTAAGTACTTACGGTAATTCGTTCTGGAGATCCGTTCTTAACCTGAAGCACCACTTTAGCTAATGGGGCCTCCTGCTGCAGCCGCGCCGCCACTACACGATTTCTGTTCTCATCCTAAAGCAAAGTTCTTAACCTGAGGTAATATTTCTGGGTTAGCGGAGTCTGTAACCTGAAGCGTATGTAACCTGAGGTACCACTGTATAGAGGAGTGAAACTGTACATTCCACAGAAAATCTGTAATTCAGTTTTCCAAAACACAGTTTTCCTTACAATTTAAAGCAACCAAAGGAAAACTCCAAACTGGATCAAAGCTTGTGGGACTGAGTGAGGGTCACTTAAACTGTCTCATCACATAGCAGCCGCTAGCCCCAAAGGAAGAAAAAGTTGCAGCACCTTCCCCCTCTGCTGGGCTAATAGCAGCTTTGGGTACTAAGATCAGGATAGAGTTAAATAGTCCCACATCTTCAACGTTGAGCTCTCCTACAGTTGTCTGAAATGGTGAGTGATTCGATCCACAGATCTTATGCATCACATGTAGTTCTGTAATGTGCTCTTGTATGTGACTCTTTGGATGAAACTGTTGCGCAAAAGTCAAGAACAAGATAGCAATAATACTCCCCATTTAATTTATTTCAGAAGTCTAGGTTAACGAAACCTAGTTAGCAAGTAGGTGCCATAAACTCTATTCTGTGATTTTCAGGTTTTTCAAAAAATATGCTATCTATGCACTTTGTTCTAGTAAACTACTGCTCAGAAACTGGAGAAGGTTCATTTTAAAGCAATAATTAGCTCTGAATTTAGATCAGGGCCATGGGAAGTTTGACACCTGTAGTCAGATCAGTTCCTGAATCCAAAGGTCATCTTCCCTGGGATTAGAAATCGAGACTTACCACAGCAGCTTGAAATCTGCCACTCAGCAAAACTGGAGAAAGAAATACTCATTCAAACCTCAGTAACTTTAAATTGCGGCTCATTCCAAGGAATAGGTTTTCAAAAGATACAAATGACGCTGAAGCCAATGAAATCCTAATTAAAATGCCTAGGTCAAAGGTTCATATTTTTTGCATTGACGGCAGCTGCCTTTCATCCAGATGAGGAGTTGGTACCATATAGTTGTCGAAAAATGAAGGAATATTTTAGCTTTCTACATTTAAATCATCCAGTTGGTGGTGCTAGATAATTGTGCAAACTGAATCCTTACATGAAACACTGCATGTTTATTCTGATGTCTGCAAGAGTCCACTACAGCATGAATGAAACTGAATGGCAGTGGAAATATTATCAGAAGTTTACTTTGTGCCTTAACCAACAGGATACAATAGAAAAATTACATGGTCTTTTATTGTTTGAAATAAATCATACAGCATCCATATCTGCTTTGCATATTGACATCAACTAGTTTTCTTAATGAATTAGCAGACTGATTTACTCCAAGAATACAAACTGCTCATAATACTGGAGGCCAGGCAGCTGGAGTTTCTAAGTGGCTGATCATGAAATCAGCACATCTTTAGGCACCCCAGCCCCAACAATTATAGGACAATTAGCAAAATGCCATTTTTTTTCCACCACAGAGCAAACAATGCAGATGTTTTAATAGTATTCTATTGTCTCTCCTGCTATCAAAATTTAGATTGTGAACTCCTTTGAGGCAGGGACCTCCATTTTTCTTTTGCTTATGTTACACCATGAACTTGGGTGACATAATCTGTATTTTCTGCACAAGTATGCAGGAAGTTGGCCTTTTCCTTGAAGGTTGTTTTTTTTTTAACTCTAGTCAGGAAGGATGAGTTTTGGATAATGTAATCTAAACACATTGATGAACCAATTTACCTAAGATAAAATATATTTGAACCATGTCAGGATTTTAAAGAAGATTCAGAGGGAGAGAAAATGCCAGTTGGAATAATCAAGCTGTTGATTTCCAAATAGTAATTTAGACTTGAAATCTTCACATTCAATGTTATCAGCATATCTATCTACCTACCTACCTACCTACCTACCTACCTACCTACCTACCTACCTATTTAACATATATCCTGCCGTTTCTCCCAATGGAGCCCAGGGTTAAAGGTAAAGGTAAAGGGACCCCTGACCATTGGGTAGCAATCACATTTTAGTAAATGGATCAACTGTTGAACAGATTGATTAAATGAAACATTAGAACATTCCTCAATATGCAGCGTTATGTTTAGTACAGACGTTTTGACATTCCGGCACACAGGGAAAATAAGACTACATTTTCTGGTGGAAAATGGATTTCTACATTAATATTAATAAAAAAATAAAACTACTCAACATAATATCTGCCATATTACTTAGGACTAAAGATATATACTCCAAGCAGAATGCCTTTTAGCCTCCTTCCTCCTTTACAGTGAATTGAGAGACAGAGAAGTCAGAGGAAACAAGAAGTCCCCAAACAGGTTTCTCGACAAACTTCAAACATTAATAAAGAATTATATTGTTATGTTAAGTTCCAAGAGTGGTGTTCTCATTTTGCATCACTTTTCAGTAACGTTAAAAAGGGGGGACGGACGACACACACAGATTAAATGTAGAAGTTTACCTGAGTTTAAACTGTCAGATAGCTTACCTTTGAGCCATCCAAGCTGATTATCCTATAGACATTTCTTGTGCTGTCATAGAAGTAGGACACAGTAACAGCATGCTTGCTGGTGGGAACCCAGTTCTTCTTCGTGTTAGGGTCAATCTGGAAGACATGAGCTCGGGTGCTGTAGATGGGTTGCTCCCTGAAGGGCAGAAAGTAAAAGTGATGAATCTGATTTGGACGCAATATGGTTGTACACAAGTCATTTGGATATTCCATCCATTGGCCCCTATGAACTTCACTTTGCATGAGTAATGTACTTGGCCCCCACAGGCTTGCGTGCATGGAGTAGGATATATCTGTGAAGCACATGAAAAGTACTCACAGGAAAGGGAAGCACAAGTCCTTTAAAATAAATTGAGTGGCCAGCTGTACAGTCAGATAAAGGAGGCATATCTAAATATAGAGGCACTACTGATACACCACCTCCCCCTCCCTCATTCTCCATCTGTCAACCTCTTTAACACTAACTGTCAATAATAGAAGTGTGATTTTCTTCCATTGAGCGAAACCTAGTGAGAGGACTTTTCTCATCCTTTTCTTAAAAGCCTAGAAGCCCTAGATATTATGAGCTATGACTTACTGGAAAATATTTGTTGCTTTCCTGTCAAATGCTGCACATGGTAGATCACAACTACTGCCTCTTTTAGCCTTTATCTCACAATCTAATATTATGGCTGTTGAGGCATGTATAAAATATCTGCTTATGTCTGCCTAGAAAAAAAAAGTACAGAATCTGAGCTGTTCATTAACACCAATGAATTCATTAATTCAATAATCGTGTCGCTGTGATCAGGAATCTAGCACTCTGTACAAAATGGTTTGCTTCTCTCCAACAAGTCATGATGCTAAGCTAAGGTTTGTCCTTGGCTTCCCAAACCTGGCTTGTTTGGACAGAAACAATGCGCTAGTTTGGACATCAAAGTTAGTCAAGGCTAGGGGCTTGTTGCTTGCACTTGAGGAGAATCTGCACAACAGGAGCAATTTGAAAGTGATAGTGCCCTATACAGTATGTGATTTAATCCCTTAGATCAAATCTCTAAGTCACAAAACTCATTGGACAGTCTAAGACAAGTGCAGAATGTCCACCAGCCAACTTCATAGGATTGTGTGTAAATAAATGACTGATGTAACTTTGTACATTTAAAAGATCTAAACTAGAGTATTAATACTCCAGTTTTTTCCCTTCCAGGTTCAATCCTTTACATTTCTAAAGTTTAAAAGATGGAAAGATTTTTTTTCCAGATGGACTGTCTAGCATTGCTGATGTTATCTAGTAGCTACTCTTCAGTGTTCTACTACTGAACTGCAATTGTAATTAACAATCTGAAGACTTTAGCACCACTCTCTAATTATGTAGGGGAGAAGTAGTGACTGATAGGTCTGCAATTTTCTGGATCCTGTCTCATTCTTTTTTAAAAAGCTGGTATTACATTGGCTATCTTCTTATAGCCTCTAATTTTAGTGATGTGGCATAATTTATTTACTAGTTCAGCTACTTAACATTGTATGTCTTCACACATTAGAGGTAACTCTCAGGTAAATGCCATCTGACTCCTGTTATATCATATTTTCACAGTTCACTTCCTTCTACACTTCATAACAAAGTTATTTTAATATTTCGCAACAACATCCTAACCACTGAGAGCTGCTACAACAGCTGCCGCAACAAGGCTTAACATTTACCACCCTGAAACATGCTTGTACACACAAAACAAAAGTAAAAACCAGGTTTCTTGGCAGGGGCTTTCTGCATTCTTCAGTCACTGTCTCCAAACATTAGCAATACCAGAGGGAAGAGGGAACCTTTCTTCCCCTTCATCCTACCCAAGGTATTTTTATTTAGTTACAAAATGTATATGTACCCTTCCCTACTAAGAACAGAAAATACAATTTGCATAAAAATCAAAATTCTAATTAAAAATGGCAAGCTCAAATCTAACATCCCTAACAGGCCTGATAAAATAGAAAGGTTTTTGCCAGAAGGAGCCAGAGTAAAAAAATAGCTGAGTATGTACTGTACTAGGTGAGCTTCTCCACAGAACAGTGGTGTGCATTGAAATTTTTCTTAGGAAAGAGTTAGGGCCAAAGGTGACAGCTTCCAAGGGTGATTGGGGGGGACGGGACACTGTGATGTCATGCCTGTGAGCACTGCACCTCTCTCCCTAAGCCAGGCTGAAGCTTTCTGGGCTCTGGGAAGGAGACACCAGGGAAACATTTAAGGGACTAGCTTTGTCCCCATGGTCCACTGACCACACACCACTGCCATGGAAGGAGTCCCACAAGAGTTGCATGCAAGTTCTGCAGTGTAAATGCCAGCTCCTGGGGGCTGAGGCACTTTGCCTCCACCCCTTTTTTCCCCTAAGAGGCGGGTCCCATCAATGTTCAGATGCTCCATTAAGCCTCATTTCCCACCCTAGCTACAACCCCAGTTTCACACCAACATCTCATTTGGACTGACTTTGGACAGATGAAAAATGAAGTAGTTTTTTTTTTACCAGTGTTGTTGTTGTTTAGTCGTTTAGTCGTGTCAGACTCTTCATGACCTCATGGACCAGAGCACGCCAGGCACTCCAGGCACGCCAGTAGTAAGCAGTAAACTGGGACACGGGTCGCGCTGTGGGTTAAACCACAGAGCCTAGGGCTTGCTGATCAGAAGGTCGGTGGTTAGAATCCCCGCGACGGGGTGAGCTCCTGTTGCTCAGTCCCTGCTCCTGCCAACCTAGCAGTTTGAAAGCACGTCAAAGTGCAAGTAGATAAATAGGTACTGCTCCGGCGGGAAGGTAAACGGCGTTTCCATGCGCTGCTCTGGTTCGCCAGAAGTGGCTTAGTCATGCTGGCCACATGACCTGGAAGCTGTACGCCGGCTCCCTTGGCCAGTAAAGCGAGATGAGCGCCACAACCCCAGAGTCGTCCGCGACTGGACCTAACGGTCAGGGGTCCCTTTACCTTTACCTTTACCTTTAAGCAGTAAACCATGCCAAAGATCCTTTGAGCCTGCTTATAGCTTTTTCTGCTTGTGTAGTTTCCATTTTTGAAATACAACTGTGATGTAACTGAACAGACATATTTTAAAGAAAAATTATAAAGAAAAACCCCAACATAACCAGCCAGCCAGCAGGCACCATCTAGTCTCATCTCCTGTTCTCCTAATAGGATTATCGCTATCCCAGAGAGGGTGGCTTGGTTGGGCTGATTTTTCCCATTTCCATTTGCACTGAAGGAACCAGAGTGCTATCTAGGGTTATACTAAGAGAAGCCTCAAATACTTCCACACTGTTTGGCATTAGTAAAGATAAAGCTGGATTATTGTGTTCACTTTGGGTAACTTCTCCTTAAGATGGATGGTGCTATGTACATTGATGACACTATCTATAATTAAGGAGAAACAGGATGGAAAAGGTTTAGGAGACAGAGGAAATAAGGGCACAGAGAAGACTTAAACCAGGAGTCGGCAAGGTTTACCTCGCCTGGGCCGGTTCACTCCAGTAGAGATCCTTCCGTGGGCTGGATTGCGCATGCCCCCCTGCGATTTCCGGCATCTGCGCATGCACAGACGCAATTTCCAGCGCCGTGGAAGCGAGTCCCCGCAACATGCTGTGCCAGTTTAGCGCAGTGCACGGGGACCCGTCAAGCGGGCAGCTCGCTTTGGGGGCGACTCATGGGCCAGTTAAATGACCCCCATGGGCCGCTTGTTGCCTACCCCTGACTTAAACAGTAGTGAGAAAAGCACAGAATTATAGAGTCGGAAGGAACCCCAAGAGTCATCAAGTAAATTAATTCATTTAATTAATTTTAATTCTAGTAAAGTCACTTTTGGAACTTGGAATCAGTTTCTTAAAATGCTCAGCCTTGAACATTAAGGGAAGAAATAACTCTTTAAAATACTTAAAAGCCTGAGACAAAAAAAATGGTATTTGAGTGAATTCCTCCCACCATTTAAGGATAGAGTGAGAAGGAATTAGCAAGCACCACTATCACTGACCTAATAATTCTTTTTTCTTAGTAGATCACTGGTTAATAGTCCTTAATGATTGGTTGGTGCTTTTTTATGGGAGTTCATTGTTTCTTTATATTGAGACCTCTCTTGTTTGGCAAAGGGAAAGTCAGAATTTGGGGGAGGTGACCTATCACACCATCTTCAGCAAAAGGTGTGTGTGACAAGGCTCAGGTCCCTGGAAGTAATTAGTTCAAACATCTAGTTCACCAACTTCCCTTTAAGACCCTCACAATACCTGCCACCACAACCTATTGAGTTACCATAGATAATTGCATATGTTTCAAATACTGAAAATCTACCTGGCAAACATGCCTGACATTTTTTTAAAGGTCACCAGAGTCATTAGAGTCATGAGCCTGAGTAAGAAAGAACACTGTATATTTACTGGTATAGCCTAATCCAAAATTACCAATTTTCCTCTTTATGGCTATCCTTACTTTTTACCTCTGCTTTCATACACTTTCTCACATCTCCACTTCAACTGTAATTCTCAGACACCCTCCACCTGTCAGTCACTCTGACTCCACCCAGCATTCCATCACGCTCCATGGCTTTCAGTCATTCTTCCACTCACTCTTCTGTTACAGTGTATCTGTAGGGGTGGACAGATGTGTCTATTTCTGGTTCATGTCACTTCTGTATGTGATCATTCCTCAATCTGTGCCATCCTACTTCTGCATTAATCTGATTTTATTCAAAGTCCATGCAGAAACGCATATTTAAATATGTCATTGGTTGTTGACATCCACATGTATCAAGAGACAATGGAGTGTGCCTCTGGGGGTGAAGGCAAACTGCTGGAGAATCACAGCACCTCCTGTGCCTGCAGAGACTGGTAACACGTAACTGCCTCCCATAGTTTTTGCTATGTTAGCTACACAGAAGTGACCTCTTTGGGCAGCGTGTATGGAGGTCCAGGGTTGCCTAGATGATAACAACCCCTGTTCATTCTGCTGATGTGGTCCAAAGGGAAGTAGAGCAATACATTAGGCACCAGCTTGGCTGCAGGAGTTGCCAGAGGGAGGCATACAAGATTCCATCAAACTGTCTTAGGGACTCCACTCTGGATTTGTGTAAGGTTTACTCCTTAACCCTCTCCTAGAGCAACCATACTGGGCCGGGCAGGGGTGTGAGGGAGAAGATGGGGATTTTTTAAAAGCAGGTCTTGGACCACCTTGTAATACTATACAGTAGTACCTCGGGTTAAGTACTTAATTCGTTCTGGAGGTCCGTTCTTAACCTGAAACTGTTCTAAACCTGAAGCACCACTTTAGCTAATGGGGCCTCCTGCTGCCACTGCGCTGCCGCTGCACGATTTCCGTTCTCATCCTGAAGCAAAGTTCTTAACCCGAGGTAGTATTTCTGGGTTAGCGGAGTCTGTAACCTGAAGCCTATGTAATCCGAGGTACCACTGTAAATATGTATTTAAACCAGGGGTCAGCAACCTAAGGCCCATGGGCCAGAAGCACCCCGCGGAGGTCTTTTGACAGGCCCACAAGCTGCCCCCGAACTGAGCTGCCTGCACATGCACTGTGCTAAACCAGCACGAAGCAGGACTCACTTCCGCAGACTCCAAAAATCACGTCTGCGCAGATGCAGACACTGAAAATCGCGGGCGTGCATGTGCAGACACAGAAAATGCAGGGACATGGGTGCATGCACTCGCACACGTGATCCAGCCCATGGAGGGCTCTATGCAGGACTGATCCGGCCCAGGCAAGATAAACCTTGCTGACCCCTGATCTAAACTATCCACTCCCTGATTTTTAACATGCACACCATGGTAGATGGGTGGAATTTGAACAGAACTCTGCACTGAACACTTTGAGCATCCCTGCTTATGTGCACATGCATGTGTGTGCATAAAGTGGGGGTGCATATTTGGAGAAATAGCATTTCTAGCAATTTGGAAACAGGTGGAAGCAGAGAAAGCAAGAAAGTAGTAGATGGCACATGTGCCTCAGGATCTCTTTCTGGGGATTCTGATGTGGGGATGTGATTTGCTGCCTTGCAGGTGTGCCTGTTGTTTATTCTCACACACTATTTGTGTAATTGTAAATTAAGCCAGCGTTACAGAAACTCCGTAAGTTCCCAGTGTTCTTTCCTTTCCCACTGCTCAAAGAAGTGGGGAGGGTGGAAAAGTCTATTCATGAAGCTACACTCTATCCAAGTCTAGTAGCTGGGTGACAAAGATGGCAATATTGTGCCTTACGTTTATACTGCTCTTCTTTCACAGTGGATAAAATGAGTAGGCTTTTTTTTAAAAAAAATGCAATGCATTATAATGCTTCATCAGTAGAGAAGGCATGAAGGGAAAAACCTAGTGAAAAAGTTAGGGTGAAGAAGACAAGCATAAATATTTAAAGCAGCTGAACCAACCTGGAAGAGTCCTCACTACAGTCAATCAAAATGCACCTCTCTTTTAAAGGCCAAGCAGTCCCCCTGAAACATGGGAGGAGAAGCAAGCCTAACTACTGGAATATACTGAATTCACTGATATGTGTAAGCTGTTGTTCTCATTGAGAAACTAGGAAAAAGATGGGCACCCTGCAGCCAAAATACCCACCGAGGGGCAGCCATTTTTATGTCACACATATTTTCAGCACTGAAAACAAGGAAAGCTGTGCTGTTGCTTCTTTAGCAAGTTCTGCTCCCTACAAAATATTAAGCCACGGGGTATTTTAGCAAACCGTTTTAAAATGAGTGGGGAAATTGTGTGGTGAACACAGATGGAAGCAGCTGCTACATGTGCTTGGTAGTGTAAACACATTGCAAATATGTCACAGCCTACTACACTTTGCCATGCCTATAAAATTTTATCTCAAGCCAAGCAATGTAAAGTAATGCCCACAAAAAATCCACCTTAGCTTACAGGCTAAACAAAACAGTACACAATATGCTTCTCAGTTAAGGTCATTGTGACCCAGGCATCTGTATCATGCAGTCGTTTTCTCCTTTTATGGTGTGCATGTATAACATGCTATCTTATATGGAATGCACCAAGGACATCTGACATGACAGTTTTAAAAGCAACATTTGATAGTGATATTTAAAGGAAGACTAGCAACAAATATAAGGTATATTCAATTGGCAAGTCAACCTTAAAGCCAATCAAAAGGCCTAAATTCATTTACAGCTGCACTCTGCTATGCATTTCACACCAATACAGTACCCACTCAAATTTAAATGGGAAAAACAATGCTGCTACCAGTCCTTAAAGAATTTTAGTTGACTAAAATATATGTTGAGACCTTGCTTAGATTAGCACTCCAGTCAACAACCCAATCACTAAACATATTCTACTCCTGATTCTGTGAAAAGGGTTTGGCAATCTTGCCAGCTTTAAACTGCCATTTATGAAGAAAATCACTCAATGTTAAAGTGTTTAAAAAACACCACTAGTTGGGAGCCTCATTAAAAATTATACAGTTAAGAGATCTGAAACTTAGGAGTTGTTGCTTAACTATTCTAAAATTCAGTTGGGCACCAAATTCTCACAAAAACAAAAATTGTCACAAGAAGTTGTACAAAGCAGTGGTTGTGGGGTAGAAATCAAGGAAAAACAAAAAGGTACAAGCATTGTGTTGGATATTTTAGCCATGAGGTCAGCTTTGCAAAATCCTGGATGTCATAATATGTATAGGTTTTGTCCAACTGTGGATTTTCAAGTTCTTCCTTATGGCCAATATGACAAACCTTTTTTTTATGTGCCTAGCTATTGTATTTACTTGAAGAATATACTAGTGTCCCTCATACTGGGAATGTCCAGATGTTTTGGGCTCAAAACATCTGGAGGGCACCAGCATGGCGGAGGCTGGTATATACCATACCATAAGGAAAGCCATGGAAGCTAGAACTGCCTTCATCTTTTCATAATCTCCAGAGCTTTACTGATGCACTAGAACCTAAAAATGCAGAGAATATTGTTTCTTGATAAACTCAGGATCACTTGCCACAGACTTTCTCTAGGAGAGATTGTTGAGTTGTTTCCTGATATTAGAATTTGCTATGGATGATTTCACCACTCATGGAGACCAGTTTTTCAGAACTGGCTTGTGACTTGAGTTACCCCTGGAATAGCTATGAATCTATTTCTTTTGATAACTAGGCCACCACATGGGGCAGGACACAATATGAACCCGGAACAGGGGGAAATGTCCTTTTGGTTCTGAATGTATGGTGGGGAAGACATTTTCATTGTCAAATCTTTCCATATAAAGGCACAAATCTCCATCCCTTTAGGGGCTGTAGGTAAATTAGCAAGTTTAATGTACACTCAGATTCAGAGCTAACTAGATTTCAAAAGATATCTGGGGGAGATACATGTTTAGCTTGAGAGCTACCAAGTCTAATTCACGTTGGTTCCTTTGGGGTCAAAAGGAGTCTAGAGCAAGGGTAGGCAACGTAAGGCCTGTGGGCCAGATGCGGCCCAATCGCCTTCTCAATCCAGCCCACGGACTGTCTGGGAATCAGCATGAGTAGAATGTGTCCTTTTATTTAAAATGCATCTCTGGGTTATTTGTGGGGCATAGGAATTCATTATTATTTTTCAAAATATAGTCCGGCCCACCACACGGGCTGAGGGATGGTGGACCGGCCCATGGCTGAAAAAGGTTGCTGACCCCTGGTCTAGAGAGAACTACATACTTTAAATATATGATGATCCCAGAATCCATGGTATTTCCTGTTAAAGCATCTCATGCAATAGGACTGGGAAGGACATTAGTCCAAACCCTAGATAATAACTGCCAGGAACACTATAGATATTGTTCAAGTAGACAATGCCCTGACTCAGTATAAAGCTAGGGTTCCAACATAGTGCCCACAAAGCCTCTAAGCACCACCCCCTGCCATTGCCCCCTTTGTCATAAGTTGGGGAAGGTGGTTACCTTCCACATCCCCAACCATAAAAAGTACAGAGCTAAAGGAGTAAGAGTAACACTCTTTCCCACAGCCCTCATTCAGCTTTGTGTGCTCATCAAATCACAGGTTAACACCTGAGCAGCTGGAGAGATTGTGCAGCAACCAAGGGTAGGAGGAAAAATGTGGAAAGGGCAGTAATCTGGGAGACTGGGGAGAGGGAGGAAAACAGGAGCCACCAAGGCAGAGAAAGAGCACACACACACATGAACACACATACATCTTATTCAGTAAACTGGATCCTCTTGAAATGGCATTATTTTTAATGGGTTCTTTCCCCTACTCTTCCCATCACTAATCACCTCTCTTAAAAAACCCCACCCAGTGCAGGCATGGGTACTCAATTTTTACAAAGGATCTTCTCAAAACTGCCACTATTAAATAGGCCACCACTTTTCCACACAAGTGTTCTCCAATTTGCTGGTGATTCTATTGTCACCCTATGTTTAAAAGATGTATCATTGAGATACATGCCTTTGATCAACGTTTTTGTGGTGATCACAATAACAAGAAGTACAATTTTACTCTGTAGTCTACCAAGGTAAGCTTTAATTTGATGGTGTTTTGAAGTTCACAGTGTAAAATCAGGCAGATTCATGTATGTGTACTCTCTTTCTCTCCGACTGTCCCTGTTTTATCTGTAACACTATGGAAAGTGGGGAGAAAAGCAAAGAAAGGGATGATGCCCACTGTACTCTCTAAAATTCCAGATGTGCCTGCAAGACTACAAAAATTGGTAACTTCTGTTATAAATGTAGATTTTAAAAAATCTTATATGTATGTATTCTAACATACCGACAAGAATGAATAAATGCTGGAAAGATTGTCTCAATGAGCCTGTCACTTGGTGGAATAAAGCTCTTGATGAGCCATTAGGTACTACAGCACCTCTTGCTGAGCCAGTTCCAGATGGTGACTCTGAAAGCTTTGGAGAGCTCAAGACCACTCTTCTTCAGCTTAAAATAAGGGCACGAACAATGAACTTCACCACCTGCATCTTAAAGCTCATCTACACATTCTTTACGAATCAGGTTAATCCAATAATTTTTCACATTCTCCAGCAGGTTTAATTTGCCATTGTTCAGAGACAGTAGGGAAAAGAGGTCTGCTGCACAAACTTAATTCTAAGGATAGTAGTGAGTAAAAAACCTGTTGCATTATTTATTTTATAGTCTACTTTTAGGAGGGTTCATTGTACTTCTTTCTGTGCACAACTAGTTTGCAGAGGGGTGTTACTTATTAGCTGAAGTTAACTTAATTGTTCTCCAAAAGTTAAATACACTGATGTTAGCAGTAGCAAGTTTAAAAGTGGAGGAGTTGTTACAGTATCACTTTGAAATAACCAGTTGTGTAAACACTATCATTTCAGTAATGTCTGCTCTTCAAAAGCATTAATTGCAATTTCTACCTCAGACACTGTCACATTCTTCCATCAATTCAATGATATGCCCCAAAACCTTGGATATGGAATTGTTCTCATTGCACATATACAAATACAAAGAGGGATACTCATCTAGATGATACTAGGTGTACCAAACTGCAATTGAAATCACCACATTTAAACAAAAACAATTAAGCAATTAAGTCTCAGTGGGATCACTGAGACCTCTGAATTGTACTAAACCTTTATTAAACTCAATCACTTTCTTACAGGATAATAAGCTATTATCAAGTCTAGAAAACTTTAACAATTGTTTGGAATGTGCTTTCTGCAGGATATAGACAGAAACATTTAGAATGTAGAACACCTTTACTATCCAGCCCCAGACAGTCCACTACCCAGAGCTTCCATTGTCTAGCCCTGTTCCCGCAGACACACCACAATTTGATGCTACACAGAGCATCAATATTTCTACTTCAAACTACAATTATTGTAGCACTTTACCATTTTCTTGTGTAGGAGAGAGAAATTTCTATTAGTTGCCATGAAAGAACTAGCTATTAAGGTTAGGATAAGATTTTGAAGTTGGAACATGTAGGGGCTTGCCTAGGGACATTGCCTTCTTTTTGTATTGGAGGAATAAAAGGGAATAAATAGGAACAGACGGGGCAAAGCATGAAAATCAGATATATATATATATATCCAGTTTGGGGTTTTAAAAAGCCAGGCTTCCTCTCCTCTCTTGTGTGAAGGAAAGGGACACCTGCATGCCCCCATCAAAACACCCATGGGATGCTGCCTTTGGAAGGAGTTCTGCATACTCTGAAACAACAAAGGGGACCTGCTCCCACAGAGAAGCAAACCTTGATGCAAACCTCTCTTTGTTTGCTTCCAGCTTTTATGAGCCTCCAGGTGCTGATGCTCCAGGCTTGGTATGGAATGGGAGAAAGAAACCTCCAGGCTCCAGTGACCACCAAAGATGCTGCCTTTGAGCCAGAGAACCACTGAAACAATCTCCTTCAACAAGCCATTGTCTTCTTTTATGACTGGGATGTTGATTCTTAATTTAGTATCCAAATCTTATTCTTTTCCACCACTTAGTAGCACAAGTTTTTATCCCCACAGATAATATACTTAGAATAACAAATCCAGTTGCACTTCTTTTCTAATAAGAACTGAGATTCTGTGCATGTGACAGGTTTTTTAAAGAAACAATTTTGATTTCAGCAAGCTTTTCTAAACTACAAGAACACCTACCGAGTCTAGATGCATACAGATTTGATTTTAGCATATTTAGAGTAAAGTAATGTTCAACACAGCTACCCTGACAAAACTATTGTGGCATTAGGTAATCTTCTGTTCTAGTCCTTTGTAATACTAGTGCCATTTTTAATCAGGAAGTGGAAGACTCCATTTTGAAAACTCAGAATTTTTCCATAATACATTCTTCATTAACTTGAAGGTAGGAGGAGCCCATATTATGTCTTCAGCTTTTAAAAGATACCAGAATTGGCACAGGTAGCTCCGGTTGTATTTTTACTATGTATGTATTTCAGTGTCAACCAGCAAGCAGTTGCTGAGAGACAGCTGTGGGTTTTCAGTGTGTTTAAAAGGAAAATGAAAACTATAGTTCTGTTCCTAAACAGAAGGCACACACATCTGGTTTAAATGCATTCTTGCTATACCAGAACAAAACAGTGCAAGAGAAATTTCCATAGCTGATAGTGCTTAGCATTAAGGAGCTACCAGGCCTACTGCTATAATCAGCTTTAGGAGGCTCCAGTGCTTCTGTTATCTTCACAGCATTTATTTTAGATTTATTTTTCAAGTGCTTATCTGAAGCTCTTTATTTCTCAAGAACTGGTGCCTAGCATTATAGCTCTTAAAAGGTCAAGTTCAGCATTATTACATGGAAAAAAGACTACAGTATCCATGTAGTTTACAATCTGCTAGCTTTTCAGTATGAGAGTTTTATTTAAAATTTGTATTTAAAAAGCTTTATATTTTATATTTATAAACATTTTGCTAAAAAACTTAGCTCACTCTGACTAACTTAAATGACAAAATTCTACAACTTCAAAAGGCAATATAGAGGCAAAACCCCATGTGTACACCCTCGTCTTCACCAAGAATCAAATCACCTTTCCTTAGTAGGAATCACGGAAATTCCAGAATCAGATGTATTATTTTAAAGAAGACAACACACCAGATTTAGAATACAACTGAATGAAGTCAAGTTGCATGCGTCACTATGCAAATGTACATTTGATGTATAATTCTAGTCTGGGTTTTTTATTTTTAAATATATAGTAGATAGTACCAGTAGATCAGGTAGTCAAGCTAAAAATTTTTTTTTACAATTAATGTAAAATTTGTTTACTAATAGAGGCAACTTGTTTACTAATAGAGGCAACAATCCTGAAGTAACCTAGTGAGCTTCTCTATGCTTCAGAGTTTTTTACAGGTTACTTCCTATAATAAGACAGAGTTGTCAGAGCCAAACTACAAGATACGCTTTTTTCTAACTGAAAAGGAGTCTTGGGACTTGCCATGAAAAGCAGAACACCTGCTGCTTAGCAGTGTCCTTTCTGTGGTTTCTATTTTTCTCCCCACAGAGGGATCCAAAAAAAACCTATAGACTGGGCTGGCTCATTTAACTGAATCATCCTTCATGCAAAAAGAATCCCGTGCACATAGAAAGTTATCATAGGGAAGGTTCTTTGCCTAAGACAAAGTACATTCTGGGGGGCCTGGTGTATACTTCCCCTAAAACAAAATACCACAATCACTTATTGCTTTAGGGATGACATCCAGCTGGTCTTGCTCAGGCAATCACTAATCCTATAGTAATGAGCAGGATCTCCAACTCAATACCCTTAGTACCTCTTTACATTATGCACCTACAATGGAATTAAAAGATAAGCTGGGGTGTCTGTCTGAGAGTGTTCCTTTGTGAGCATGTGTTGGAAGGGTTTTTCACCCCCTGCCAACTGTTTCCAAGGACCTATGTGTGTGCCTGTACCCATCATTCTAGCCCCTACCAAGCATTGCTAATTTTCATGAGTCCCCACTTGCTATATAATATACTCATATATAGTGTTCAAATTTCCACCTACTGACCAAGTGAAGACGCCTGGGCACCAGGATAGCACCTGACATCTCCACTATCTGGAGGTGCTTGCCTGGGGATCATCGGATCTTGACTGTTTTCACAGACTAATGCCTCATCCTGTAGAATTCTATCAGTTACATTTTATCTGCATGATCAGGATGAATTTCAGGAACCAAAATGCTTTTTCTATGCAGCCTGAGCAGGAGCACTGGACAATGTTATAGTTAATTGTTGTAGCTTCTCTTCACTTACCCCACCCCACTTTCCTGCTCACAGTTGTGAAGAATATTTTTATATTGGTCTACATCACCATTAAGAAAAGAGGTATGAATAGGCCAGTCTATACGTGGACTGTCCCTAGATCAAGTGACTTTTCTTAAATTCTCGAAGGTTGTTATACAACTAGCTCAAGGTTGTCAACTGAACTAGCCAGATGTTTAACTGATAATCAGTCACAGTTAGTCCATCATTTGAAATATAAGACTTTAAAGCAATCTTGTCCAAAAATAACAACTACCAGTAGACATTCTGTTCTGGCGACTGTAACCTTGGTTTAGGTAGCCATTTGGCACCCATACAGTATATCTGAGTTTCTAACACTGCTCCTATAGCATACAAAAAGTGCTTTACTGTTAGCCTAATAAGTCTGAACAAGATATTTAATATTAGAGTGGTAAATGATAGCAAGTTATACTCAAGGCTAAAAGAAAGGACTTTAACTCAGGCAACTTGCATCCATCATCCCATCTACAACACCACACCAGTAATCTCAACTGAAATTAATGAAATTCACCAATATGAAAACTGATGTCAAGCATATTCCATTGCAGCTTATCCAAAGGATCATTAAAAACATGTGGGTTTGCATATATTTAGCAATGAACATTAGAAATAGCTTGGGAATGCCACAGTGGCTTTAACCAGCATTGACTGTAGCAGAGTTATATCCACATGTTCCAAATGGACAGTTCTGCTATGCCAAAGGACATTATCAGAGCTAAGTCTTGGTCATGCAAGTGAGAAAAGGGAGGAATTCAATGTCAAACTATGACAGATGATCTGCCATCTTCTCCCACTCATGCACTGTTCCGGGGCCACGGGGAAATGTGATGGGGCAACCCTGTTACACTAGCTGGACTTGTGCTGGCTCCCACTAGGGTGTCAGGATTCTGTCAGCAGCTCCCGGCTGTTTGCCCAGGAAAGTATAAAGACAAGGAAAAGTTTCTTACCCTCCATTTTTATTTCAATCTTTACAGAGAGAGGCTATAGAACCCAGCCTCTTGGATAATGGCGTTGTCCCAAATAAATCTCCACCCCTCCCTGTCTCTTCCACATTCATCATTCTCATCATTCCTCTATGGGTGCTGCTACATGCCCTCTTGTCTTCAAGCTCTTTGCTCTCCTACTTTTAAGGCTTGCTGGGTTCTGGGAGATTGAGGATCTGGAATGCTTTCTAATGACAATGTGTCAGCTGGGTGTTGTATTCTAGACAACAGTCTCCTATCAGTATTCTAGATAACCTACTACAGCAGGAACATATTAATTGTGCTCCCCCCACCCGCAAAGCTCTACAAGTTGATAGCAACAACTGAGTATAGACATTTCATGTGAAAGAATCTTCCACACTGTTTAAAAAGGAAATAGCAGGTTCCCTACGGCAACCATAATACAGTTTGACTTGGGACCACATGTCAAAACCTGGACACTAAATTAGTTTGATACAATTTGGTACTTTGCAATAAATTGTGCAACTGTTTTACTGCACATTCAGTACGCAACTCATCATCTATGTTACCATGCAAAAGACATCTTTAAGTGGTAGGACATGAATAACAATAAGAAATTACAATTTATTCACAACAAGGTGAATTCAAGACATATCAACATGTCAGTTTAATCATGTGAATTGGCTCTGCATGACCTTGCTGCCAAGAGCAATTTGTATATAGTTCATGTACAGCATCTCTATGCAAAAGGCCTGACAGTCTGGCAGTGCCGTATTCTATCAAACAGAAGATTCCAGGACATGGTCTGTGTTCAACAACTCCAAGACTATGACTACCTCTTCCATACTTCTGCTCTCAGGCAGGAGAATAATGCAGGACGGTTTGTAAGTACTGAGTACATCGTAAATCAGGATTGCTGTGACATGAGATAACCTGGCAACTGACACAGCTTCAAGTGCAAAGCAACTGCTCTACAAACTGAATCATGTGACTGGGTTGTGCATCAGCAACACAAAGCAACTCTGCTGTGTGTCCAGGAGGAAGCACACAAATATTGCCTCTGCAAGAGAGGTGCATAGCTCCCATGACACTCCTAGCAGATGTAGCCTTCATTACTTCAACAGTGTCTTCTTCCATTTTCTTTCTGCATAGATCTATTTAGACAGTAACTTTTATGATGCCAGAGTGTGGCATCTTTAATAGCACATAATGATTAACATCAAATTCACTAAACATCCACTCTAAAATTTCACAGTAGCAATGGTAATGGCATTTCATGCCTCTTCCCAGGCATGACTCTTCAAGTCAAAAGTGTGTCAGACTTAACCCATATGCTTCTGAAGCATCGGGGAGAGGCAGCGAAGCGAAAGGGTTCCTGAATCGACACAAAATCTGTCCCTTTGTTCTACTAGTAGAACCTTAATTCTAATCTTCAACTGCCAGAGTAGCAGCAGGTGTGATGGTGTTCTCTGCGAGAGCACCAATACCATGAAGAACATGATGGAGCACATTGTCTACACTTAAGGGCCTGCCTCTCCATCACCAGCACAATCTCTTACCAGTTTTAGTAACATAGAACAGGGGATTTAGAGGCAGTGGCATAGCGTGGGTTGTCAGCACCCGGGGCAAGACAAGTAATTTGTGCCCCCTAACCCGTGGATTTGCGCTCCCTAACCCTAACCCCCAGATGTTGCGCCCGGTGCGGCCGGCCCCCCCTGCACCCCCCACGCTACGCCACTGCTTAGAGGCACTGTTAACAGCAAGTAAAACTGAAGTGAATGCCTGTGTCTCAGCCACCTAGCAGAGGAGGCCACTATATTAAATATCCCACTCTATTCCATGGGCTCAGGGCAGCTTAGAGCACTTTCTCAATGCTAACAGTTCTGCCTCCAAGGAGCTCATAACAGCAGAGTTTTCTGACATTATATTAAACCAGGGATGGTTTGTCTTATGTGCAAAGTGGGGCATAGCTCTTCCAAGATTCTGAACCCCTCTCCAAACCTCTAACGCCATGGTCCAGTCTTTGACCTGTCACTCGCAATAATATCAATACATTTCCAGTGACTGAGATGATTCTGTCCATCTTTTCTGCTTAGCCTGTCATAAAAATCACTAGCAGTAGATCCTGCTGTCTCCAAGAGAACGAAACAGTTAAAAACAGCAACCCAAACATAGAGAAAGCAAGGGAGGCAGGGCAGGATCATTCCTCTTCCCCCTGCTTTCTCTTTCTCAGAAACCACCCTGGAGGCAAAATTTAAACTAAATTTAATCTCTCTAAGCCCCTGAAGGTGGAATCCAATGGGGAGGTTTCTGCAAGAGACCAAAGCTGTTTGCTTCTTTGAGTGTGCAGAGTTTCATTTATTGCTTCCCTCCCTCCCTCAATATGCTTGCATGTGAGAAAGAGAGGAAGAAGGATTTTGTCCAAGCACATGAGTGAGGTGTGTGTGTAGGGGGTCTTTTTTGTAAACCCTTTGAGTTTACTTTAGAAATTATTGAGAAAATTAATGGAAGAACCCAGCTTTCTCTTTCGCTGAAATGGTTGTGAGAAAAGGTGGACATTTGCTTATACAGGCCTCCAACCCCCTTGTGTGCAATTGGCATGTCCATGATCGCTGATGCACACATCATTATTGGCACTGCAAGGGGGCAGGGCAGATTTCTATTATACTGTGATTTATAGAGGCACTGCAGTGTACAGGTTCAGTGGTAAGACTGCTGGGCTAGGGGCCTGGGAAACCTGGGTTCAAAACCTCACTTAGCCATGAAGCTAGGATAATTGCTATGATTTTATTTTGGTGAACAATGTACGCTGCTTAAAATCCTCTATCCACTTACATAAGATTTTTGAGCGCTTCTTTTAACCGAACAGGGAAACAAGCCACAGAGTGGTTGACTTAGTATTACAACAGGTGGGCTGCCCTGCCTACCTGCCAAATTTGGCCTGCCAGGGGTGTGGGAAATAAACATCTGGCCATCCAACCAAAATGTTTCTCCACCCCTGCTTTACACCACACATGATAACAATATGTGATTATGACCATAAGTTGATGAAGAATTGTTCCAACCATAGCTATTGGCCATAACGGCTATGTGGAATCACCTGGCGAGGGCTATTCTCTTCAGGCCATCATTGTAGAGGCATACGATTCGTCACTGTGGGAAGCAGAATGCTGTACTAATTGGACGACTGGTCCAATCCACATGGGTACTTGAGATTGCAAATATATTTGTTTGTGTGGTTTAAATGCAACAAATGAATATGACAATATTCTGCTGGAAGATTTTAAAATCATATAAGGAACTCTACAATGGTTTCCCATGCTTCCATTCCAAGGATAATCATAGAGTGGTACCTCCGTTTTTGAATGTAATCCATTCCAGAAGACTGTTCTGAGTTCTGAAATGTTTGAAAACCAAAAATTCAAAAGCCTACAGCTAGGCCTCAGGATCTCACACTCAGTGGAAGCCACGTGGCATGTTCGACATCTCAGGCGTGTTCGAAAACTGAAACTTTTACCTGCGGGTTTATGGTGTTCAAAAACTGAAATGTTTGTCAACAGACATTCAAAAACCAAGGTACCACTGTAATCTGAAATAATCTAAAACTGATACAATGTAATCTACCCTGCCAGTCTCAACTGACTTTGTTATTCTGTTCTTCTGAATCACCATTTCTTCTCTGTTCTTGTTAATAATATTAATTAAATTTATATCCTGTCCTTTCTCCCAAAGGAACCCAGGGAGGCAAACACAAAAATGATGACACATCTAACGCATCTCCAATACAGATGCAAACTAGGAAATATCACTACTTAAAAGGTTATTGGAAGAAGGTCTTCAGTAAGCGCTGAAAAGGCAACTGAGATGGTGCCTGTCTAATATTTAGCAGGAGGGAATTCCAAAGGGTAGGTGCCACAACACTAAAGGCCAGATGCCTTTATTGTATAGAATGGATCTCCTGATAAGATGCATCTGTAAGGAGGTCCTCTCCTGCAAAGCACAATAATTGACTGAATATATGAGCAGCGAGACAATCTTTCAGGTGTCCTGGTCCAAGCTGTATAGGGCTCTACATACCAAAACTACCACTTTGAACTTGCTCTGGTAGCTACTTGGCAGACAGTGCAATTCTTTCAGCAGTGGTGTAACATGGTGGTGATACCCTGCTCTGGGGAAAAGTTGAGCTGCCACATTTAACACTAGCTGCAGCCTCTGAACAAATGGCAAAGGCAGTCCTACATACAGCACAGTTCAGTAATCCAACCTGGCGCTTACCTGGATGACAATGGTCAGGCCATCCAGTTCAGAAATGTCAGCAGCTGTCTAACCAGCCAAAGCTGGTAAAAGGTGCTTTTAGCCACTGAGGGCAGCTGGACCTCTAGTGATGAAGATGGATCCAGGAACATTCCCTGACTACAAGCCTGCTCTATGAGGGGAGCCCACTCTTTCCAAAGCAGGCAACTGACTAATTGCCTGAACAGCTGTCATGCTTAAGAGTCAGTTTATTGGCCCTCAACAGCCCACCACAGAGTCCAGGCACCAAACCAGGGCTTTCATGGCATTCCCTGATTCATATGTTACAATTAGAGCTGGGTATCATCATCATCATCATTTAATTATTTATTGCTTGCCCTTCACCCTAAGACCCCGGTGACACCTTACTCCATATTACTGTTTGTCAATACAATCAACACAAAATGTGTTGTACATACAACTTACACCATTTCCTCCCTGAGAAAGAGAGAATGGCTGACTCTGGATCATGAAGTAGCATTTATGCCCAAGAAGGAATTTGAACAAGGATCTCCACAGTAAACTCTAGTACTACTCACTCTGCCACATTGCCTCTTGGGTCTGGAATTCCACCCCAGAACACCTATGTGGTGCCACCTCCTTGCCAAATCCCCCTTTAATGAAGCCACTGCTTAGTCCTCAATTTCCATCCCCAACTCCCACAACTGCATTTGAAAACACCCACCTGTTCTTGACTCTCCGAGCACTCCTTCCTTCTTTCATTTTCTCTCTGCCAGACTTTACACTTTAAGCTGCATGGGGAAAGGGGGGACTACCTGCCTTTGGGACAGGACAGATATTTCAGAAAAGAGGTTCAAGTAAACAGGAGTGCTATTTACAAAGGATTATGCACTCATAGAATGCCACCTAGATAACTGAAGTTTCAGATAATTTAATACTATGTATGAATGGAACAACAAGAGAGGCAAACATCTGACATCAGTTAGAAGAATTTCAGATGCCAAACCATGCTGCTCATGTTTGCTTTTGAAGAAAACAAGTCCTTTTTCTGTACATGTCAGTACTAAATTATAACTATCTAGTCTAGGTCTGCAACTAAGAATTTTTCAGGAATCTATGAAAAGAAGAGATTTAAAACTGCAGTAATTTGCCAGTCTTCAACATCATTCTGTCTCTGTAAGGCAATAAATAGTGGCATTTTTTGCCACTACATCTGTGATTTAAGCACATGTCAATGGAGATACCTCCTAGTAAGTTACAGGTTACATTTAATAAACCATAGGTCAGATTGTCATTTTTCACATGTTAACTCAATGTGGGCAAAGAGGGAAGCAGTAACAATGTCACAAACATAGGCAGGCAAACCATGTGCTCGGCTGCGCATCTTTATCATCACCTTGTAAGAAGAAAGGGCCATGGTAGTGATGATAGCTCTCCTTGTGTTTAAAAATAATACTCCCACAATCACATAGAAAAGAGGGGTGTGTTTTAAGAAGAAAAAGGGGCTGAAACAGTTCCTAATTCCAAGCACATTTTGTCCAACTGAGTATTGTCATTTCTGGTACAGACGTCTAGCCAAGGGAAACAGTACTTGAGGAAGAAATGCTGCAGGAAGGAAAGTACAGAGTTCAGTGCCCCACACTAATACACACTTAAGCCACACCCCTATCTCAGGCTCCCCTACCTCAAAAAGTAGCCTATAAATACTTGAAAACAACAACAAACATACAATTGGAGCAGTTCTGGGTTTTAAAGTCAAGTAGGAGCCACCATCACATATAGTCTGGCCTTTTTGGTAACATGATTTTAGAGCTTTCATTAATATACTCTGTAGAAACATGAAATGTTAGCCAGCAGTGTTATGTCTGTAGCAGCTGGCTATCATATATACCTGAGTCAAAATTAGAGTAACCCAATGACTGATGGGAATGCAGCCAGGTGCCAAAAAGGCTTAGGCAAAATTCAACACACAACTTGTTGTGGATATCTGCTTCCATTTGTATTGGGCTTTTTATACATACAGTCTATGGAAGATTCTCTAGATGATCAAGCCTGCTCATTATAGCTTTTGCATAAGAGTAGATAAAAACAACCACCATTCCATGACTAAGAGTATTAAACACTCCAGCAGTTGCTGGTCTTTAGCAAGCCATACAGGTTCAACAAAGGTTCTGTTTTGGCTTTATTATTATACCAGTCTATACTATTGTTCTTTTCCAAGGGTTATGCACTCACAGAATGCCATCAAGATAACAGAAGAGTCATTCCATATCAAGTGATCCATCTTTTTTACCTCATGTCATCCAATTTACTTTTTTTGTACACTTGTTGGATGATGAAAACTAAATTTAAATCTAAATTTTTAATTTTTCATCTCATCCCATTTCACTTTTATAGTCCACCAACAGCACATAGGTCAACAACTATGCTTGTATTCACAGGTCGCATATCCAGATATCTCAGCCATATCCAGAGATTTTGTACCTCCTTCAATGTCAAACTTCTCCCTCTCATTTCTAAAGGAGTACACCTTGGTCACAATTTCTGTTGGACTGGATGTAGCAATGAAATCCTTGTGTTCCCCCTTGATCACTTTCACTCTTTTTTGTCATTTTAGGAGCATTTCTTCTTTTCTGCACTCCTCATTTGCTGAAAATAAGAGCTAGATAGAAAGGATGTTATCTTGGCACCAGTTAAACAATTCCAGCAGTGTCATAATGTTGTTTGATATTTATTTTGTTACTAAACTTAGTTTTGGCCATTCAACAAGTGTACAAAATCTTAAGAAAATTGGATGACATGACGTAAAAAAGTTGGGTCACGTGATATGGAATGATCAAGAAGTTTCAGTTAATTTATGGATATGTATGGACAGAATGACAAAAGAGGAAAAACATCTGGCAAGGATTTGAGATGTCAAAACATACTCCCCCAAAACCAGTCAGGCCCACCTTTCCAGTAAATACTTCCATTATCCCCGACAACTGGCCATGCTGACTGCAGTTATGAGAGAGCTGGAGTCCAACAAAGTCTGAAGTGAACCAGGTTGGGGAAGCATTTGGCAAATCTACAGAACATGAGGAGGAAACTTTTCACAAGGGTGGCTAAGGCAAGTAGCAGACAGAAAACAAATGACCTGAGTGCTACACAGAGGCATTTTGGAATGGGCAGTTTTAATAAAGCTTAAGATCAGGGAGCTATATTCCCTGCATGTTAATGCAAATGTTTGCTTCTAGGTGGATCCATTCACCAACTAATAACTTCCTAAGGCATATTTACCACTTCAGTCATGCCACTACACTTTCCCTCACATTTCTGGGTTCCCACACATATGACAATTCAACCACAGCAGTTATATAGTAAAATAATCATGTTTTCTCCATTGGTTGCTATTAGCAGAAATGAAAAGCATGCTAGTTTAATCATTACACTTGGCTTAGTATGTTTAAGGCAAGAGGTAGGCCAAGAATGGCAATCTTTTTGTAACCTTGACAGCATTTCAGAAATTGGCTATCCTAAAGTATATGGTGTATACATTTTCACAATGGGTGAATATATATGTGTACTCTCTAAATAAGACTGACCAGATCATCATCTGGGGCTACCAGTTCTGATCATGGTGGCTCTTCCCTTCTGGCTTTATTTCTCAGAAAAGTAACTGTAAAGCTTCAGGTCCTTCGGCAAATGGGAATAATTTTTAATGCCTTAGATTTTCTGTGCTTTGTTCTTCAGTACAAAACATATGCAGTATGTTGTAAATATCCCACTGATTTCACTGGAATCCACATTCTAATAACTATGCTGGCAGCATTTAAATGTTACACAAAAAAGCATGTAAGTGAACACTAGAATCTTTCCGTTGTCCCAAGAAGAGCCATGTTACAGAAGCAGTGGGGTCATCGGGCCTTTTTGCATGCAACATAGATTTGGGCCTTTAGATTTAGGATGCAATAGATTAGGTTTCTCAAGGACAGAAGCAGGTTTTCTAAAATAAAACACAAACCATTCAATGGCAATACTGAAGCTCAGATCCAAGTAGACCAAAAGCAAGAGAGAAAGCAAGGCCACAAAATCCCATGAAGTGGAAAAGCCATGGAAATCTACAGGCAAGACTGATTTTCCCAGCAAGCTAAGAAAACCTAAGCATGCAGTCTCAGGCTTCAGAAAAGACTGAAGATGGAAAGTTGGCATTCTACTACTTGATGCAATCAAGGTACACTAAATCTCAAGTTATACATTAAGCAATATTTTATAGTTATTTCTTCTTACTTTTTAAAAAACCCAATGCCTAGGTGGGTAGGTGGGTGCTTAGCCCTTGTTACTCTATTCCCTGTCCTCTCCATCTCTCCCCCATAGATAAAAAGACAGTTTAGGGAGGGAGTTTGTGAGCTGAAAACTAGCAGCTTCTTTCTCGTGCCTTTCTTCCATTGAGATGCCCCTGGCTGGTTTAAGCAGAACAAGAAAGGAGAGAAACAAGACTCTACACACAGTGACTCTAAGAGGAAACAGAAAAAAGGTGCTCATCTACTCTACTAAGGTCTCTGGCTTCCTAGCAATTACGCTCACTGAAAATTCACAGCACACAGGGATCTACCGAAGAGAACGTTAAATTATGATTAGCTTAGACCTGTACACAAAATATTACACATGCAGATGAATCCTTCCGCTGGGTTCAATCAACTAAAGAAAGGTCTAGCATGGCTTGCAAGCTCATTATGTATACTTGACAATGAGGAACTTGGACCACATCTCCCTAGCCCAAGATATTGCCTGGTCTCCTGAGCTGCCAACTTGAAGACAAAAATAGAGGTGCTTCAAGTTATATTTGCAGCAACGGAACTTGAATTCGGGGCACTTTAGGGCGTGGGGTTTCAGGTGCTGGCCCCTCCTTTGCCTTCTTGAAGAAACCATCCAGGGCAATTAGTTAATGATCGAGCCCTACAGACACCGTAAGCCATAGGAGAACAGAAACCAGAAACCACACAGTACTATTTGTTGCCTTTCACTAGTTAACCATGACATGCACTTTACTATGTAAACTAACCACACATTATCTTGATACATAAGAAGCATCTAGATTACAGTTCATATCACACATAGAATCATAGAATTGTGTAGTTAGAAGGGACCACAAGGATCATCTAGTCCAACCCCTGCAATGCAGGAATTTTTTGCCCAACGTGGGGCTCAAACCCACCACCCTGAGATTAAGAGTCTCATGCTCTACCAGCTGAGCTATCACATGATCCTTAGATTCTTTGGGGGAGGAGAGGGGAATGTGTAAAATAAGAATATTATTAACCAAGGACAGAAAGCAGAATATCATCTTAAAAAAAAAAACCTCCATGCACATTCCAGCCAATACAGATTCCACAACTGCAAAAATACACATATGTATACTGTATGCATTAAGTGGCACTTTCAAAAAAACTCATAGCTGTACTGGTGGTTGGCACCATCGATGAAAAGGTAGTACAGTAGTGTACAAACTACTTTGGAATAGCCATTCACCCAACCCACAAGCTGCTTAAGGAGCCATTTTCCTCACTTTTGAAAGCAACCAGCAGGGCTAAAAAAAATATCCCCAGCATTTTAAAGTATTTTGACTAAAGAGGATTTTCTAGAGTGTTAACTGCTTGCAGGAAAAGAGAGTCTATATATTCCTCTTTCCATTATCTTTCTAGTACTTATGGAAAACAGGATCACTGATTAAGTGTCAGACCTGGCTGACAAAACAAGAGCAACAAATGTTTCCTGTTTTATGGCTGAAGCATTCCAGTAATATTTAACGTTATCCATATTCAAAGCTGAATAAATAAGTCTCTGGTTTCATTGCCGTTGTGACATTTCTCAGTGCTGCTAACCAATATATTTACTAAGCTATTACGGAAGGTAGTCTTAGTGCCGATTTAAATTCCAACATAGTTACCTGTTACAGTGCCCCTCTTACAGATAATAGTGGAAATGACGTGGCCTATCTTTAAAAGGCAAGCATTCCAGACTTCATGTAAACTGGACATGTTAAAGACACCCACTCCCCTCCTTTACAACTCCTAGATTCAGTATGAAATCCTTACCCCATGATGACCAATGGAGACGTGCTATGTGAGTCGTTTAAGCAGACCAATTCCTAAATGGATTTGCCTTGCACTTTTACAACGCGGCAACTGGACCCCAGCTAGTTAGCAGTGCTGACACTCCTCCTCGGTCTGGTTTTCTGCCTTTTCCTATAGTAGATCCCAGGTGTTTCCACGAAATCCACGGGGCCCTATAATCCTTCTCAGCAGAATTTCACACGCTAGAGTCTACAGGCATGTGGGAGCGTGGCCGGGGGAGGGGGAAGAAACCCTTATGTAGAGAAGACAGGGAGTCTGGCTAGGGAGTCGGCCCGAGGGGACTCTCCCCCATAGCCTCCCGGAGCCAGTCTCCTCCGCACCCCCTGCACCACGGGGTCCAGGGGCAGCTCCAGCTCCCTGCCAGGAGGCGGCGGACAGGAGGTAGAAGCAGCAGCACCAAGCCAACTCTCCTTCTGCAGGGAGGAGGTGGGGGGGGGGGGATTAGAAACCCCACAGCAGCGCTTATGCCGTCGGCAGTTAATAGAAATGCCCTGGAGCGGCGGCGAGAGCCCCGGATCGCCGTCCGTCTCAGGTGCAGAGCGGGATTGGGGGGCTTGCGGTGTGCGCAGCGCTCCGCGCCGCCCTTCCTTCTAACACCCCCGCCGGCAGCAGCAGCAGAATGGGGGGTGTCGCTTCATTTTCCCAAGCAGCAGCAGCAGCGGCGACGGCGGCGGCGGCAGCAGCAGCAGCGGGAGGCGGCGGCGGAGGAAGAAGCCGTTTCGCCGGCGCTGACATCGGGCTCCGGTAAAACGGCGGCTGAGGCAGGGCACCGGCCGCGCATCCCTTGGAAGGGCGGGATGATGAAGACGTGGGGGGCTAAAGGGGAGATGTGGCGGGTCCCCCTTCAGGCACGCCTGTTTCTGCAGCGGGGGAGCATCTTCCTCCGGCTCGGAGCTGGCAGATCAATCATTCACAGCAGCAGCAGCAGCGAGGCGGGAGGAGAAAAAGGAGGAGGAGTGGCGGTGGTGGGAACCGCGTCGAGAGCAGCAGAGCCCCCTCGCGCCCCTCTCTGCAGCAGCGGGGCCACAGCGCGGGCTGCTGCGGCGACAGCGGGAGGAGGAGGAGGAGGAGGAGGAGGAGGGCGCTTGCCCCTACAACACCTCAGGCACCGTTCCCCCGACGGGCAGGCAGGCAGTCAAGGCGCGGGGCTCTCCAACCGCAGGGTCAATCCGTGCCCGGCCGCTCAGGCTCTTCCCTGCCCGCAAAAGCCTCTCCGCGCCGCCCGCTCACATCCTCCCGCCTCACACCCCCTCCTCCTCTCCCCGCCCTCGCGCACGCCTCCGCCTCAGTCGGTTGCTCCCTCACTCTCTCCCTCTGCCGGTTTCCCGCGCAGGACAGGCTGGGGGCGTGAGGGGGGAGAGCCGGGAGGGCGGCGCTCAGAGCTGGAGGCGCCGCAGAAGAGACGGGCGCCCCGCTCTCCCTTCGCTCCGTCCCTCCCACCGGCGCCCGCAGCCACCCAACCCCCCAAAAAATACAATTAAAAAAGCGGGTGGAAGGGCTGCGGCTGCAGCGGCGTGTAAGCAGCCCGGGCTAGGCGCGGGGTCTGCCCCTCCACTCGGGCCCAGCTCTGTCCCTGCGGGGCTGCGCGGTGCAATGTCTTCTCTCGGCTACTCCGCAACCACGAACCCCCCGCGCGGCAGCACCTGCTTATTCTGCCTCCATCCTCTACTCGGGGACCTTTAAATAGGGCACGTCACCACGCTCCCCTACGCATCGCCGTCACACACTGCTCCCGGCGCTGACGTCACCGGGGTGCGGGGGATGATGTCAGGTTGGTCCACGCCGCCGGAAGCGCTTCTATAATAGGGAATGGAATAGGGGCGCGCGCGAGTGCAAAGGGAGGAATGGATAGGCTGGGCTGCTGCGACCCACCTCCAGGATCTTGGCTTGCCCCTGGTGCGTCGTCTAACCACCCACCCCCCATAGTTACCCTCAAAAAAATTGCTTGTCTAGAAAAAGAAGTTCTGACTCTTCGTTTTCCACCTAAAGACTGAAAACATGCCGTGAAAGAAAGTAGCAAATACGCCTTGAAGCAAGTCAAATCCAGACTCTGATGCTGGGAGTCAGCGTTGCAATTTGAATTGCAAACCAGGCAGGCAGCTAGCACAATGCTAAAAGGGTCACGTCCTCTTTGATGTTGTTTATATGTTGCTTTGGAGATTTTTACTCAAAGAGCAACTCATAAATACTTAAAATAAATAGAATATTATACTACCCATAGTCTAAGGATGAAGTGGGCAACGACTAGATTGCACTGTAAAATATTTTTAGTAGAATTTTACGCATCTTTAGGTTTTTTGGTTTTGTGTTAAAGATGACTTCTATGATTGCATATAATAAACATATTTTCAAATAAAAGATGGGTTGTATGATTACAGCTTAAATTAGATTACAGCTTAAATTAGAAAGTATGATGGCAAAAAACATTAAAAAATAGAAAGAAGCCAATGTTGTGAATTGCTAAAGGGAATTGATCTACCTCTTGGTGGAAACAGGAAGCTGTTTCTACCAAGTCATCAACCAACAAATCAGTTCCTCTTGGGCAGAATTGTGAATGCTAACCAGCAGCTGCTTGCCAGGTGTCAGGCAGAAATATTTCCCAGTTCCTATCTAGACACCAGGGGCAGAACCAGGGAATTGAATAGAAAACCACTAGAAACCCACTTTTCATGTACCAACATATATAACTTAGTTATCTGTTTGCATTAAAAGTTTTACTGATTTTATGTGTTTTTGTTAATAATTTTTTTAGCAGTTTGCGGAATTTAGCTGTGTTTTATCAATCATTTTATTATGTACACCACTTAGAGACAGTTGGCATGTAGCAGCTGTCTCAGGCAGTGGAAGCCCCCAAGGCAGCATTCCTGCAGGAGCCCCACCTGCCCTGCCGCCACCTGTGGAGAAGCAAGCACCAATTTTCTGCAGGACGTTTGTGAGATCTTGTGAGATCTCAGCAGAACTTGCTGCCTGCTGTACAACCTAGCTAAGGGATGCTTCAACGGGGGTTGCAGCAGGGCGGGCAGCACTTCCCATTTTGCCCCAAGTGTCAAAACAGGACACACTGACCCTGCTTAGAGAGACTTGTGACTGAGCAGCCTCAAAATCTTTTATATAATTGTTACTGCTGGATCTGGAAGAATTTGTAAGCAGAATTAAAATAAGCTGCTAGTACTGTTCCACAAGAGTTCATGTAATGCTTTATATAGATAGGAAAACATTTCTATATTGGAATCCTGTAATGCTAATTTTTTGCGCACAAATATACAGCCAAGAATTTACACAGATGAATGAAAAGAAATTGAAACATAGTATTCTGTAACATGATAGAAGAGTAAAACTGTCATTTTTAGTCAAAGGAAGGAAATAAATGCAATTCAGCTCTTCCTACCTGCATGTCAATGACCTGGAGCTTTTGCTTCCTTTCAGTTTGTCATTCTTTAGCCTTTTTTCTTTTTATTCACTTGCTTGTGGTTCCTTTTTACCGCATTCATTCTTTGCTCATATTGAGACGTCTTTGGTGGTCTTTACACACATAGCCCTGTCATTTACTCTTGTGATGTTCTTGTGCTGACTCTTCAAATCTCTCAACGGTCTCAACTGCTGTCCCCATGGAAACCTCTAGAACCTTCTAATTCCAGAAGCAGAGTAAAGAAATAATAGTTTGCAAAAGCACCTTGTTTCAGACTTGTTTAAGAACAGCACATTCCAAATGAGGCAGAGAAAATTATACATTTGCCTTGTAAAGGCCATCAGCCAAAGTGGGAAGAGGTAGATTTCCCCACATCTGATCCATTAGTTAACTCAAATCTACCTCAAGTTCTGATTAGCTAATAAAAACCAAAACGTCTCACGGGAAACATACATGCTGCTATTTATAGACTTGCTTTCGCTGCCGCTGTTTAAAGAAGTATAAAGGAAACAACAAAGAAAATTAAATGGGTAACAAGCTTTCTAATTTGAAAACAGTTTGAATTAACTACATTGTTTAATTGGATGCTTTAATTTCCATGCATCCATTCAAAGTTTCAACAAGTACATTGGCCACACATCGACACCTATCGCCTCAAGCAATAATAGTGAACTTCCCAGAGAGGTATTCTAATACTAGTAACACAAGTGCATGTAGAAACATGTATTAATTGGTATTTAATGTCAGTTACTTTGAAATGGTGAAGGAAGTATGTTGTTATCTCTATGGTTTATTGATATACTGATTTTCAGCTCAAAGGTGAGGCAGTCTCTGACTTAGTACATATTAGGAAGTGTAATTATCGGTACAAAATAAAAATTCATTTTAAAATATTCACATTTATGACAGGAGTATGGAATTCACTGGGAAATGTAAGGTACAGAAACAAAGGTTGACACAGTTGCCCTTTCTTCTTCAAGTATGGGTCAGAAAGAGCAAAACATTAGCAGCATCAATATGAAAACTGTCATATCCCAAGAAAATAGAATACCAGAATGCTTTTACCTAACACTATTTAGAGCCCTTAAAAAAATGTGGACTATTGGAGCATGAAATAAAAATTAAGCTCTTGTTACAAGCTACTAATCAGTATGCAACTGGAAAGGGCACCTCCTACAGTATAGGCCTCAAGCCTCAGGAAAAGAAATGTTTGGAATCCATTTCCCAAAACTTGTAGTGGAGACTAGTGAGTTTTCAGAATATACAGTAAATACATTTTGACACATATCACTATGTTTATTTTATTTTTTAAATGATGAATTCTTAGTTTTTAAAAAATCTGTTTAATGTATATTTTATCTGGAGTTTTAAATATATTTTACTTTCATATGCACTTTAAATATATTCTTTTTTTTTTTTGATATGGTCTATGACCAGTACAACAATATTCTGTTTTATTCTATATTAGTTTAATAAACTACACAGACTTAGTTTATCTCCCATCTAGCCTCTGCAGGTTAATCCCCCACCCCATGTCAGCAAAAGTCCCTACTATTTACTTCTCTATAACTCCAATAGGATCTGTAGATTTTCCTTCCGGGTTACCAGAATTTGTTTTTCTCTTTGAACAGGAGACCCTCATTGCCACAGAACAGAAACTGCCTTTGAAAGTCCTCCAGTGATGCTAGGAGCTAAAGTTATGTGGATCTAGTTGTCCAGTATTATTTTTTGTTTTAACATATTTGTACAAGACAGCTCACCACAAAGGAATGGGTCTTTCCCACAAGTGTCCACTTGTTAGGGTTCTAATCTTGTTTTAAATGCATTTGTCATATTTGTGTATTTTAACCGTTTTTAATTATTTTATGTGTAAATCAACTTGTGACAGTGGTTTAGAAGGTGATTAATAAAGTAACAATATAAAATGTACAATTAACATAAAATATCAAAAGCAAATCCTAAACACTCTCTAAAGGAAAAAAGTCAATAAAACTGTAGTACTACATCACCAGCAGGTTCCTCAAAGCCCTTGAAAGTGTCACAGATATGCAACTTCTCTGCCTTAAAAAGAAGAATGATAGACATATATGTACTCTGGCAGGGAGCTCATTTTATAGCTTTGAGGCAACCATATCTTATCTTTCCCCATGACTGTACAGTATTGACTCCACCTTGACAGCAAGATGAAGCTGACAGCAAAGCCACCTTTTGCTTCCCTTCCTTAAAGGACACGTCCATATGGGCTATTTATTCACACAAAAATTGGCTGTCCCACACTTTCTACTGCAATTATCCCTTCACATAGCTAGCTGCTAAAGGTCCCATATGAAAAGCAACCGAAAATTGCATTGGAAAGCGTAAGATAACCACTAGCTGCCAATGCCATTATCTACATTTAAAAAAAAAACTCCTGAGCACAGTCGTTAGAATTGCTCTGTTAGCACTGGTGGAGGAACAGGGGTACGGAGGGAGCAGACTGCCCCCGGCACCACTATTCCAGTAGGGTGCCATTGCGGTGGCCGAGCGCCACACCCCCCAGGGGCACCAGCCACACCCCTGTCTGCCCCTGGTAGTGGAGCATGCAGCTTCACCACTGTCTGTTAGTAAGGAAGTTGTTAGTCCAAAAGTTGAGTGGTACATTTATTGTTCCTTATTTATTTATCATAAATGACATATATGTATGTGTATAAGTATATTTAATCAGTATAAATATTTAATTAATAGTGTCTCAGAGACTTTTTATGCTGAGAAGTCTATGCAGTTGTTTAAAAATTGTATTCAGTAGCCATTTTAATTACTGCTTTGTATTGCTGTGAATGGTTTTGTATGTTTTCATACACCTGTACATTGTCTTGATATTTTATGGTGGTGATATACAATTTATTTATGAATGTGTGTGTGTGTGTGTGTGTGTGTGTGTGTAATTGCTTAGCTTATTAGCATCTTTCCATGCTCTTGCCTAAAGTAGCCTTGCAGCAGTTAATATATGTAGAATATGGACATCACATACAAAGGCTTGCCTTGGTCAAAATTTAGTAAGCATGCTACAGGATCTAGTGGGTATTTGACATGATTTATTGGCTAGAACATTTGCCTGGTGCTGGGCATTTAAACAGTAACCCCTGGTTACTAAAGCATTCCTGATGATGGAACGCAAAATTATACATAGTGCTTGAAATAAAGCTCAAAACTAGAATTTAAATACTAATTTGTAACATAATTTGTAACCTGAGATGTAGCACAAAAGAACCTGTGGAGGCCTAGCTGCTGTGTCACAGATGTTCCATTCTCTCTCTCTCTCTCTCTCTCTCTCTCTCTCTCTCTCTCTCTCTCTCTCTCTCTCTCTCTCTCTCTCTCTCTCCCTCTCTCTTTAAAGTAACTACCTAGTCCATTAAGTTCCAGAAATATTAATCAGTAAACCTGACAACTGACTGCAACACCGTTTGGATGACTGATAAACACTTAAAGACGTTTTTTGAAAAGCTTGATTACATTTAAAAAAAATGTTATTCAAGTATACAAAAACCAAAACACCTTTTTAAAAACCTTTGACTATTATTCTTTTTAATTAAATTAAGTAAATTAATTATATAAATTTAATTTATATCCTGCCCATCTGGCTGGGTTTCCCCAACCACTCTGGGCTGCTTATAAAACACAACAAAATTTCAAACACTAAAAAACAAGATATCCTATACAAGCAACAAACCAACCAATACAGCAATAAAAACCAATAACAATAACAACAACAATAAACAATTTACAGTTATACCCAAATTAACCACCAACCCCAACTAAATATTTAACCAACACCAATCCAACAAAAATGAAACGGAGGATCCAAAATTAGAACAGTTTAAAACATTTTAGCCAGTTACCCCTACCCAAGAGTTGTCCCAACAATGTCCCTCCAGCCTCCCAGGAGCCTTTTAGCTGATCAGGGTGAATCTGGGCCCCGTCCCCTAGGCCAGGTAGAAATGGGTCTTGCAGCAGGGAGCAGACTTTCTTCCAGCAGCAATCACAGCTTTTGCTGTTTTGTGTCTTTACATCAAAATATATACAACTATTAAAATTATATGATAAATTTTTTTTGCAAAATTTTAATGACCAATGCTAAAATCCTGTTAGCCAGAATGTAAATGATAAAGGAATTGTTGATCCAATGGGAGGAATAAGGGGATGCACAAATGAAGGAACCAAAGGGGAAGGAGTTCTCAAAGATGCATAGAGACTACATATTGCCCAATGAGCTTTGAGTAGTGAAACTCTTATTCAGAGGTGCTTCAGATGCAAGTCTTTCAAAAAGAATCCAAAATTGTATTCCATTGAATTTAGGATATGACTTTGCAAGCAAACTTAAAAAAATGTATCAGAATGTATGGACTACCATAATGACATCCAATCTCAGAGTTACAGACGTTCATTGAAAGCCTTCATATGCATTAATTTATCAGCATAACCATTTCAAAACATAAAAGGCTTATATAGAATTGATTTTCTTTGCATAATGTTGTGCTCTCGCAACACTAGGACACCCATAGATCGAAGCTGGAATGCATGGATGCACTACATATGTAGGTGATGGTGTACACTGAAAATCTGAAAGCTGCCCTTGATATAATTCAAAAACTCTGAAACTCTGGTAGATTGTAGCAGAGGAATGTGGAGAAAATGTTGCTGTTGTTTGTTATTATCTAGCCATCGCAAAACCTGCATTGCAAATATAACTCACAGAAGCACCAGTTTATGACAATATTTTAATTTGCTTTGGCCCATTTCATATTCAAATGGCATACTTTAGTTCACTTGGTTATTTTTTAGAGCCTTCAGGAGCTGGGAATATATTGTGTGCATCAGGAGTCTTGGCACCAGGCACCACTAATGGATTCCTGTCTGGAAAACACTTCAAGCGCTACAAAAGAATCCACATATTGTTAGCAATAGCCATGCAAATCTTGCATTTTTGAAGTTTTGTACATTGTAATGGTCCCATTTCAATAGAATTTATGAACCTTCCAAAACTGATCGCTGAGCGGCCTAATCAACACACATTATGTGAAATGTTTATAAAACAACACTCCAGAGCTCTAATGGATAAGTATTATGTATTCAAGAAATTGCAATCATCATCATGGATCAACTTCAAAATACCAGATGACACATATTGACATGGCTGGATTTTTACCGATTATTTGATAGATCTTGCCGTACAAACGATGTTGACCTTTTCATCTTTGCTCCTGGCAAAATTCATTCAATATTTGTTGCTCCTTACCACCCACATTTATTTTGCCGTTTGGTTGGTTTAACTGTAGAAGACACTGCAAGCAAGGTTGCGGCGTCACAACAGGGAGGCATTCATGCATTTATTCACATGTGCTGCAAACAGGAGGATGGTGATATGCATTTCAGTCAATATGCCTTTTAGTTGCCCATTATAAATGGCAAGGCTATTCAATGTGCGATGGTGCTTGCGAAGAGTAGTGGTGTGTGAACATCTCCATCATCAGCATCCAGCATGCCTTGAAACCCATTTGGGCAATTTGACCATTTCCTTCGAGTGCTTTTAAAACCACAGTGTTTTGTTCAAGCATTTTAAAGGAAGATTTGAAATAAATATATGGTGCTGCAGCTCCCTTTCGTGCACGAGTGTCTGCAAGGGAACAGGAGAAACAATTGTTCTGGATGAGCCACAATCCCTGGATTTCCAATTAAAGAAGAAAAAAGAACAAGTCTCAATTTGTTGTAGGCTCCAAGTTTCAAGGGGAAAGACGTAGGTACAATTCTGCCTATTTATTTTGTAAGAAACTAGTCTACTCCTGCCTTTCAGTGTTTTTAGCTGATGATTCACATTTAGGAATCAGAGATAGCTAATTAGACAGAAATAAAGTTAGAGTGCTACATCTACTGTCTGGAGAAGGAACTTGGTTTATTTTTAAGCCATTTGCTGCTCTTCTGGGGTGGAGAAGTGACTGCTTCCACATAGTAAACAAGTCAGAAATCTAGCATTTTTCTGATTAGGCAGCAGTGTGTCTACCCGAAAGCAAAAGATAGCAGTAAAGACAAAGAGTTCATGATCTTTCTAACTCAGATCTTATTTCATACAAAAAAATGTGACACAGCCCATTTGATTACACTGTAAATGGCAATGGATACAAAGCCTGTCATTATATTGCAGGTGGCAGAGTTGTGGCTAAAAAAGCATTTGATACACCAGCCCTTTCCTGCTGTAGAAGCAGTAACAAATTCTATGATAATTAATGATTTTAGTAGATTTGATTTTGACAGAGTTAAAATAACCTGTGTGAGGCATTTCAGGGCTTTCCCTTTACAGCATGCAGAGAGGAAAGGCAATCTGGCCACGTGAGATCTCCTACTGCATTACCATCTCACTGTTTCCTCACTGTGCACTGAGAATGAACAGCTACAGCTGGGGTTGGAGGAAGAGAAACCTGTGCAATCCAGGTTCCTGATTGGGGGGGGGAAGATTTCAAGGGCGCTTGCAAATCACCTGCTTATTGAGCATGCATCCGGATTTGTTTGAGGGGAGGTTAGATGACGTTGTGACAAAGCAAGTGTTACCCCACACTTTCCAGTGCATTTTCCATCCCTTTCCTTATCACAAAAGTCCAGTCTTTTGGGGAAGCGAGTTTGTGTCACAAGAATTCCCAATTAACTATAACTGCACTTCCTGAATTCGCCAATATGTGATTGACTCCCACTCAAAAATAGCAACAGTAAAAGCTTTAATGCCCAAATATGACTATTCAGGTGTTCAAAGAACATAAAATGCAGAGTAGTTTAGCAGTTAATCTTTCTTCCCAGGGAACTCTGAGAATTTTAGCTCTGTGAGGGGAATAGCAGTCTCCTAACAGCTCTCAACACCCATAACAATACTTCTCAAGATTCTTTGCGGGAAGCCAAGACTGTTTAAAGTCCTAGGATGCTGCTTTAAATGTACAGTGCAGGTAGGGCTATAGATTCTTCATGTAAGTAATTTAGAACGTTGATTACACGGGGTTCTAAATCCCACAGAAAGCCCATGTGTCCAAGGCAAGTTCCCTGCTTCAGACCTTCCAGAACTTAGTCCCACCCCCCCATGAAGCCACTTTGGAAAGCACTTAGCAGCAGTCCTCTTAAACTTTGCAGCTGCTTCCTCCTCCTTTCTAGTTTTAGGCTCTGTTTGGAATAATCTTCTGTGTTGTGAGTCATGCTGACGTATCATTTGGACTAATAGTGTAAGAAGTTGCAGTGGATTCCATGCCACCCCTGCTGCAGCAAGTGATAAGTGTTTCGATGCTTCAAAATTTGTAACAATAATTATTTTATAAAGAAGAGAGATGCAATGGACTCAGGATCAGACTCTCCAAGTTCAGGAAATAGTGCCACGGATTTCTAGATGATGGGGCAGAAGAAGGAACTATGACTCCAACTAAGTCTCCTTTTCCAGAAGCCTGGAGGTTGCACTTTCATTGTCCAACAAAGTCTGAGGAACGTGCCTAGGCTATCTCTTAACAATGCCCCTGGTGCAGAGAGCGAGTGTCTGATCTAAAAGATGCTCCAGTGTGCCTGATACAAGTTTAACAATAGGATTGTTATGCACACCCCATCTCTGAATGGTGTGATTTCAGGGGGTGGTGCACCATGTTCCTGGTTATACATGGTTTTATTTACGCATATAAACTGACTGAGCATAATATGGATGGGTTCACAGCATTAGCACTCCAGCAGATCTTGCTCTCCTACTGGATTTTGGGTGGGAGGTTCCAAAACCATAGCTCTGGACCAAGGTCATAGTCAAGTGGGGATTTGAACCCTGGTCTCCCAGGTCCTATCCAACCACTATTCCACACTGAGCATTTTTGTACATTCATCTCCAGATGACATAGTCTCCCACTGCAAGAGTTACCCAATGAGTTTTGACTACAGTGGTAACTCGGATTGCATACACTTCAGGTTACATACGCTTCAGGTTACAGACTCTGCTAACCCAGAAATTAAGAATTTTGCTTCAGGATGAGAACAAAAATTGTGCGGCGGTGGCAGCGGAAGGCCCCATTAGCTAAAGTGGTGCTTCAGGTTAAGAACAGTTTCAGGTTAAGAACGGACCTTTGGAACGAATTAAGTACTTAACCCGAGGTACCACTATATATGTGATTTTGGCTTTAGGCGTGATCCCCAGAATGTAAACCCCTGTGTAAGTTGAAATCAATTAGACTTTCGAGTAGACATACATAGTAGTTCAGTTAGATTTTCTTTTGCCAAAGGCACAGCTGTACTCTCTAGGTGCACAACATACAAATTGTGATGAAAATAATACAGAATTGGAATGGTGTTTGTAAGAATCTCAGACTGTGGGTGTATTCCTGTGGTTCAAGAACTATAGCTAATCTCTGGTCCCAGCTATGCTTTGGTTAACTATGTTTTAAGGGGTGAAAACCTGCTGTAGACTTTGTGTTTTCTGCTAGGTTCACAGAAGGACATATCTCAGTTTCATTTTTCATTAATTCTAAGCTTTTAGATAGTTCTCATTCCCCAGTGATCTGAAAACCTTATTTTAGAAAATAGTAGAATCAAGGAAAAACACTGTATAAGCTGAATTCATTATAATGCACAACTGCTGGGGCACACTTTTTGTAGGCATTTACTTCACGTGAAAGTTTGCATGTTTGCCCAAATATCAAATGATGGTTGTGTTTCAGTTCTTGATTTTTTACAGAAAGTGTAAATTATGTACCGTATTTTTCCATGTATAAGACTTGGGTTTTTTTACCAAAAAAATTGGTTTAAAATTGGGGCTCGTCTTATACACGGGTAGTGCTAAGGGGTGTTTTCTTAATTTGGAGTCCCCCCAAATAGGGGGGTGTCTTATACATGGGAGCGTCTTATACACGGAGAAATACAGTATGTTCCCTTTAAAATGCAAACTGAATTTAATTTCTCCTAGGGAATGATGGCAAGTCATGGCTCTGGAGGCACTGTGGGAGAACTGAATTATAATGGCAGACACCAACCAAAGCCACTGCTGCTGCAGCACCAAGATACATGCTGCACTCAGGTGGCCATAACATACATTATGGGATTGTGACGTATTAGGTGGCGAAGCTTCCTGAAAGCTTCGGCTTTCAGCAACTGCCCATTAATATTACAACTGCCTGATGGTACTGACCCCTGGTTCCAGGCCTGCCTTTAATAAATGGTTGTTACTCTAGGACAGTGTTTTTCAACCACTGTTCTGCGGCACACTAGTGTGCCGTGAGATGTTGCCTGGTGTGCCGTGGGAAAAATTGAAAAATTTGAAAGATTTGAAAATAAAGTATTTTATAATTTTTCATATTTCTATTTACTTACTATTTCATAATAAAGTAATTATAAAATACTTTCTTTGTGTTTATTTGATTCCTATTCAAGAGAACTACTTTATATATAGTCAATATAGGCACAGAGTTAAATTTTTTAACATTTTCTAATGTCGGTGTGCCTCGTGATTTTTTTCATGAAACAAGTGTGCCTTTGCCCAAAAAAGGTTGAAAAACACTGCTCTGGGAATAACAGTGGATCTATTACTTTTTATTCTCCCCATTTCTGATATTCATGCATGGGTGCCAATGTTTATGTAGCCAAAATGGCACCATCTGCACAAAAGAGGCTCAGTGAAGAGGCTCAGGATTTTCAGAAATGCCACAAATATTTAGGGGGGAACCCTCCCCTCATACAACCTACAAAGGGTGCTCAGACCACAGAATGCTGAGCAAGTTTTGGGGGGAAGATGGCATAGAGTATGGCTGTCAGGCACACTAAACAAGAACACTCCACACTGCTACATTTTGTTGCAGCTTCCACTTCTGGCTACTGCTTACAATAGCTATAACACCTGCTGTGCTGTCTTAACTAAAGCTTCTAACTCAAGATACAGAGTTTGTGTCCATATAAGGATAAAAATTACAAATCAGTCATTAAAGCTTTTTGGCATGAGGCAGATTTAAAAAAAACACAAGACTGGTAATAATGAACAAAAGACCTACAGAACCATGTGTCAAGGAAATTTAAATATAATAATATGAACAGCATGTTTGGAGTAATTAAACATTGGTTAATGAAATTAATAATTCAGAGCTCTTATATAAAGCTGATCAATAAAGGGGGTAATTAAACCCATAGCATATTGCATATATTAAGAGTTCCTGTTATGGTTGCCATAGAAACCTTAACTTTGAGTTCTCTTCCATTTGCAGGTTTAAATTTTTAGCCTCAGTGTTGCATTAACATACCATTTTTTGCATTGAATAAATTTGCCAATAGAGGATTATTAAGGAGCTTGACGTTTCTAAAGTGTCTAACCCTGTAGTTAATCTGCACATCAACATTTTAAATCACAAAAGTATTAATACTCAGCTCACAGAACATTCAAGATGTTCTGCCTTTGATGTGCTTATGCAAAGTTGGTCACCATTTTAAGGCTTCTGTTGCACCAGCTTCCTGAAAAAGCTTCCCCCTTTCCAACTACATGTGTGTTAGGAAAAGGTGCAAACTTAAAATCACTAGAGCTAAAGGTAGGTGGGGTGGGTAGGTGAATAAATAATCATTGACTACAAAACACACACCCTGCAATACAATAAATCCATGCACATTTTATTAGCCCCATTCTCCAGAGCAGGGTTGCCAACCTGGTGCCCTCCAGATGTTGTCACACTTCAGCTCCCATCAGCATCAGCCAGCAGGGGAACACATTTGCTATTCCTAATCTAAACTAATATCCTGGACCAAAACCCGAGTGTTCTTTATGACTGAGGAATCCTCAGCAATATCAATGGGTTTGGGGAAATAGGATCTTACTGAAAGGAGGAGGACCTTGAAACTAGGGGTTCCTTGGCCTTGCCATACCTTCTAGCACTGATCCAAGAAGGGCTAAATTGAACCTTAGATACCTGGCTCTGCCACTAATGAACCCCTGACAATTATCAAGGACGTGGAGCTAGGACCCCTGCTCAGTTCCAGTAGGGATACCATGTCTCTGAGGGTCAGCAGGCGAATCAACCAGATGTGCCTGAGACAGCATGGTAGAGGCTGTGCAGAGAAGTGCCCAGGCACACTGTCTATTTAAGGAAAACTTTCAGGAGATCCAATCTGCTGGGTGTAAGGCCAGTCTTTTGCAGAGGTTTCAATGTGATTCAGTTCTTTGAAGACTTGCAGCATCAACCTTTAAATGAACACTTAGGGAAACTGAAGACAACAGTAAAGTAATGCTAGTCTGATCTTTAGTCTGATCTTATACAGTATTGTGTGTGATATGCACAGAAGGATACTGAAAGTCGCATTCCAATTTTCGCCTATTAATTTTTTAGGCTTTAAAATAAAGTTAGGGTGTAATTTAGAAGCTTTGTTATTTTCTTGTCGGGCTCTATCATTGCCCTGTTTCTTAAAAGTCCATTTTAGAATTGCATTTTTGGTACTATTAAAGGCCTATATTGCCTTTTCAGAGGGATGTTGTTTCACTGGAAAAGAAAATTTCCTTTACTGCTAGCTAAGCTGATCTTTTGGCTTTCTTCCCAGAATGAACTTCAAAGTACTTCATATGGGTATTATATTTTGAAAACTACAATTTTCTCTGTGGAAACTGAACGAAATTAAACCCAATTAATGTAATTTATGTCTGTGCTGCCAGAATAGAGTATTCAATACGTTTGGTTTACTAGGTCATATTGGTCCCTCTGATATATCATATAAATTAAATTACAGTATATGCAAAAATATCAAAAACGTCTTGTTGCAAACTGGCAACAAGAAAGAAGGGTCATGTTCGGGCTATGCACATTTACTTGGGAGTAAGCCCCATCAAACCTTAATGCGGTGCCATTTGAATGTAAGTGCAGCCCTGCTGGATCAGAACAAAGGTCCATTTCAGCCAGGATTCTCTTACCAACAGCAGCTAGCCAGGTGGTTCCCAGAAGCCAACATTTAGGGTATAAAGGTAATAACCTTCCTCCATTCCTCACCATGAGCCACTAACATTGAGCTACGGTTACAGTTTCTCTGAACCTGGAGATCCCATTTAATCATCATGGCTAAGAGTAGTCAATTGACTGATCCTCCATGAATTTGTCTAATCCCAAAACCATGTAAGTCAGTGACCCTCACCATATCTTAGGGCACTGAACTACGCATCGTGTGAATAAGGTATTTTCTTTTGTCTGTCCTTAACTGATATCAAGTCAATTATATGTCCCCAAGTTCTATCACAGAAAAAAACACCTCCATCTATTTCTCCAACACCATGCATAATTTTAAAAAACTGTTATCATATCTCCCCCACCTTAATGGTCCCTTTTCTGAGCTAAAGGTGACTACATAAGGTGCTCCAACCCCTTATTTTCATTTCTCACTGTAATATCTCTTTTTGAAATGGAATGACTAGAACTGTACACACTATTCCACACCAATAATGTGATACTGCTTATTTTACTCCATCCCTTTTCTAATAAATACTGTGTGACTACTGCTGTGCACTGAGTTGACCATTTCATTGAACTGTCCACTGTGATCCCATGATAGCTTCCTATTTAGTTGATAGCCAGTTCAGATTTTATCACTGTGAAGTTGGGATTCTTTTTTGCCCCAATATGCATTGCATTGTATTTATTTATGCTGAACACTTGATTTGGCTGCTGTCCCAGAAGGAAGGCTGAATCTTCAACCATTTTGTTGTTGCTTTTAGCAGAAAGGATAAAAAGGACCTTGTTATTGCCAGTTCAGCCTGGAAATAAGTAGGTATTGTGTACCATAGTTAACTGGCAACAGCTACGTACTTATTACCTTTTATATCCTGACTTAGCAATGTAGTTGGCCAGGCCTTTGTAATAAATATTCAAGGCAGCTAGCAAAACAACCCCCCCCAAAAAAACCCCCTGAAAGCAATACAGAATAAAAACAGTGAAGATATTAGTAAAACTACAGAGCAATCTACAACTAAAAGACAATAGCATCATAAAAGACAGCTTAAAGATGGCACTCTGCAAAGGCATTATTCAAAGAAGCAATATCAGGAAAAAATCCCTATAGAACAAATATGTGCAGCCAATCATATACAGAAATTAGGGGAATATACCACAATCTCTCACAAGACTGTTAGTCAAAAATGCAAACATAAACTGGAATTTTAAGGAACACATTATACCGGTAAGTGCTATGGATTTTGCTGTTCTGTGAATAGGACTGTTGCTGTGTTTTTGCTTTTTGATACTAGATATCTTGGACTTGACAAAGGAGTGTGAATAGCCCAGAACAGGTGATGTATACTCATGGAAAGATGTGTCCCTATGGAAGGAAGCTAAGGTTAGAAGATAACTTCTTGATACATGACCACTGGGATATTCAGAAAAGGGATTAGGGGGCATACACTTCCCAACTCCATATAAGGATGGTGTAATCTAGTTCTGTGTCACTGTGCAAAGGCACAAGAGATAGACTGCAGTTTTGGTAGTTAAGAGAGTTTTGGGGGCTCGGCAAGCTAACAGTACCAGGGAGTGAGGGAGGAACACCCTTTAGAGATTAAAAACTACCTGCTTCTCCTCACTTGTAATTGATGTCTATGCACATTATACGGCCGATTTATTCATCTATCTTATTTCACCTTTACATTTTAAGTGTCCAAAGCAGTGTACATCATCAGTCGCAATATAAAACGTTTGAAGAAGTCAGAAGCTAGCAAACAAGCAGCATAGCTGGTAAAATACACTTCCTGAGAAGTTATCGGCTGTTATGGCCCTTTAGTTGAGGAGAAACCCTAATAATTCAGAGGGACTTACTTCGAAGTAAGTATGTATTGGGCTGGCTCAAGGCAGTCGTGCTCAAAGCAGCCCCCCTGACATTAATGGGACATGTAGTTTTAATTCCATTGCTTTCAGTGGGTCTACTCTACACTTGTATTTTAGTGTTCTGTTGGAAGCCGCCCAGAGTGGCTGGGGAAACCCAGCCAGATGGGCGGGGTATAAATAAATTGTTGTTCTTGTTGTTATTATTATTATTATTACTATTACTTGTCTGGATTCGCCTTCGTGTTTCTTAACCAAGCTGAGGCATTTTAGCATGCAAAATGGGTGAATCTTCCACGAGGCTAACTCTCCCGTTGCCTTTTAAGGAGAAATCCTCATACACATAACTGCGTAACATGTTCTTTTCAATACCATGCCTTGCCATTTAATTCCGAAATAAGGTTTCACTCTCCAGGAAGCACCCCGGATCACGTCGAGTTCTCAACCCTCGCCTGGCGCTAAGCAATACCAAGCCAACTCCAGACGGTTAGTCGCGCTTAAACCGGGCTGCGGCGCATGCGCAGAGTGGGACGGGAGCCACTACTATGGAGAGGAACGCCGCGGAGCGGAGAGAGCGACGACGGAAGGGCGCTCGCGACGTCTTCGAACACCTTCTCGCCCCCTCTTCTGGTTCTGGATCCGGGGCGAGAACGAGGCCTCAGCCATAGAGATGGCCAGGTGCAAGCGGTTCCGGGTTACTTCCGGAAGATCCCGCCTCTCCCTTCCCTTTCTCTCTAGAGAGGAGGAAGCGAAGAAAACAGAGCCGAGTCCGCTGGCTTCGGAGCGCGCTGGGCCTTGCCCAGTCAGCTGTCTCTCCCGCACCGGAGTAAGTTGAAGGAACGAATACCATTCGGGGGGCGGAGACATTTTTTTTTTGGGGGGGGGGGACGGTTTCTACGTGGCCGTTCGCACATTCCCCCCTCAAGATTCTCGCTTGACCCGGCGGGTGTGTGAGGGAAGGGAGGGGTCGTTTCTCAGATACTTGAGGTGCTTGGGGGGAAGGGAGCGGTTGGGCCTGAGGTACTTATTCATGGGGGGTGGGGTGTTAGAAACTCTGGGGAGAGGCAGGGTGGTAGACTTGAGGGAGACTCCCGGCGGTCGCGAGTGCCTTGCGGGGGTTCCGGTGGGGCCCGAAGGCCTGGACGATGCTCCGGGTACGGATTGCCGATAAGGAACAACAGCCCTTGTGACGTCAGTGGTGTTCGGGGGGGGGGTTGCTGCTTTCTCTGCAGCTTAGCTGCCACCAGAAAGTTGCCTCGCTCGCGCCGGCGATGCCCGCGTGGACTGGTGTGTGCTGCCAAATCCTTCGAACGGAGCTGTCTGCAACACAGGCAGAAAGAGCTTTTTCCCAAGGCCGCGCTGGATGGTTGCTCGGTTTCATTAAAAAATAAAATAGAATGTGAATGTTTCATTCTGTATCTGGTGGGTCACGTACGACAGGCAAGGTTCTACCCGAGAGCAAGCTCGTTCACGATTACTGTGCTGGGGAAATGCTTTATCCGTGGGGCATGGTCTGTGGACAGTGGTGGGGATGTTTTAAGGTCACCAAAGTGGCTGTCAGTAGAATTTGGTAACTGGCACACAAAAAACAGTGATGGCTGTTTAAAGAGAGAGAGAGGCTGTTTAAAAAGATTGGCCTTCTTGGAAAAATTGTGTAGCAAGCTATCTTGGAAGGGAACACACAGATGCTTATATGTACGCTGGTACTAGTAGCCTAAAACGAGGACACCGTTAAAGTAGGCATATGGAAATTGGTGAAATCAATGGGGCATGTTTATTGTTTAATGTGGTTATGTATGGAAATGACAGGGGATCGTAGAAGAACAGCTTTGCTGGATCAGAACAAACAGGTAGCATCATGTTTCCAACCGCAGTGGTTAGCCAGATGCCTGCAGGAATCCCTGTAGGGCAGAGTCATTTAGGAAATGTAGAAATTTTTCCTTTTCATCATGATCCAAACATGTATTTATCAGTGTGTGTTAGAGTAATTGAAGTTGCCCATTACTATGCTTTCTTCATCAGATACCTTCTTTACTTCATTCCTTATCTCCAATTCACTCTTGAGTGCTTTGAACAGGGAGATGATAATATGTGTCCTGTATTAAATTGCTTTTGGGCCCTGATTTAAACATCTAGGAGAACAAGCCTTGTTGAAGATGAGTCAAAATGGGAGGTTACCTGTGGACAGTAACTCCTACACCAGCAGCCTTTTGGGGTTTGAGTAGGGGTGATCTAACCCAGTTCATCTTGAAAGGCTCCGGAATAAATGTAGGAATAAATGGGAACTTCTCACAGTGGAGGCTAAAAAATCAATACTAGAACTGGTAATGTTGAACTTTTTCATAAGTGATCTGGAGTAATGGATGAGCAGTTGACTAGGTTTGCAGACGACACCAGGAACATGAGGAAATTGCTAAGAAGTCTAATGAGGTGAATGAGCAACAAAATAGCAAATAACGTTTAGTTATGAATAAATTGGTGCCTATTAGTGCAAAAAATCTTAACCATGTTCACGCACATACTGACTTTCTCTGAACTGCTAGCAGCTGGTCACCTGGTGAAATTGAGTGGCAGTAGATTGAGGATGAGCAAAATAACATTTTACTTCCCATCACACATACTTGTATGTGAAAAATTGCCACAAGTTTAGATGGCTTTAAAGGGGGATTAAACAGATTCATGAAGGACAACTCTATTAATGGTTCTTAACCATAATGGTGAAATGGGGCCTGCTGTCTTGCGGGCTCTGCTTATGCAAATATAGACAGATTGGCAAGTGGAAAAGTGGGTCTTAGACTCAGATCTGTAGAGTTAGAAGGGGCCAGCGGGATTATCTAGTTAAGCCTCCTGCAATGCAGGAATCTTTTGCCCAATGTGGGGCATGTATCCAAGATTTGTGATAGTAACAGTTTTGTGCAACTGGATTCAGCATATTCTTTTATTTATAAAAATTGGAGGCTTCATTGGATTCTATACAAGTTTAATTTTTGAAGGGAAAAACCCCACTTGGATTGTTGTTTGGCACATTATTTTATTGGCATATTGTTTTATTAAGTTGCGAGATGTCATTAGAATCTATAGAAGTTTTAAATTCTGAAGGAAAAAGAATGAATTTAGTCTTATAGAACAGTTGGCTCCTACTCCTTGTTCAAAAGTGGGATCTTGTTTATAGAGGAAAACATATAAATGTTTCTAAAATTATGTTCATGATTGATTAGTCTTTATTTGCTTGTAGAGTAGTTGTGGGTGCTGTTTATGAACATTGGGCATTTCAAGGTAACGTATCTGGTCTGCTTAGGCCTTAACCCCCACCCCTTTTTAAAGATAATGAATTGGAAATATTAAGAGTGCCTACCTTGCTTTCCCAATGCATCTGGAAAATAATAAATACTAATTTTGATGTGTCTGTGCTTGTGAATATTTAAGGAAAATTACGTTGTAACAACACGTTATTGCCAAAAAACAATCGGAAGTTATCAGCTTGTAGTAATGGCTAATATATGTAAACCTTATGACTTACTTTAGTTGCCTGATTTCAGTTTGTTTTTTTAAAATAATAGGTAGAAGAATACATGTTTACTTTCAGCATAGAAGAGCATGTTCCCAAATTCTTCCAACTTGGGTCATCCACCCTTCCCACTAGAACATCAACAATACAACTTCTTCATTAATCTTCCAGTGAACATACCTCCTGTTCTCTTTCACCAGCAATTCCAGAATACAACGTAAGTATGGTAGAATTTTAATCTGAAATTTCCTGCCAGAAACAAATCTTGGATTTTTAAAAAGCCTACTTGCAGTGTTAACATTATCACATAAACTACCACAGAGAAGCAATTTAATGTCCATTTGAGCTTTAGGTTTGCAGTGAAAATAAAGTTTGAGTAATAAACTTGAGTACTGTAGTTTGTATTTCATCACAGTACTGAATGGTAGCATGCATGTTCACTTTATTACTTAAGTAATTACTGTATGAATGTTTAAATTTAAATTCAAAACACTGGCATGAATAATCATACTGCATTGTAATTTTCCTAGAACTCCAGTAAGTGGTAATCTTCTGACCATCCCACCTGTTTCACCTCCACCTTTTGCCTATAGAAATGGCAGCCCAGTGCATACATCAGCTGCACCTGCAGCATTCCGAGGCAGAAAGTAAGTGCATTCTGTGGTTCTCTTCCATGTTATGTTCCCTTAGAATAAAGCACTATAAAATAATAGAAATATAATACTGAAGTGACCCCCTATTAAAGGTGTTATTCTTTGAGACTTTTTATGACACTTTGCCCACATTTTGTTTATTATGATGCCTATCTTGTTAGATGCTGACACACTCTCAAAATGGGAAGTTTGGAGTCATTTCCCACCCAGTTGTATTTCTCCACTGTTCTCAAGGGTGCATATTGCTATGTGTTTGTGGCACTGTTCATGCGGTTTTTTCTATTTGCAACCACAGAAAAGCTAGGGAGTGACTATTCCCTTCCCATACCCACAAGGGAAAATGGCTGTGAACACATCTGTTGTAGCTTTGGTAACTTTACTGAAAACAATGGAGTCATACCATATGCAGATAAACAGAGGAGACCCTGGCATTTTTAGGTGTTGGTCCTTGAATCTTTACTGGTATTTTCCAAGTTAATAATATTTTCAAGACCAGAAGCAGTATGCTGGACTGGATAGTTTGGTCTGGTCCAGAAAGGTTGCTCTTATGAGAATGTGTGAACCAGATTTACTGCTCTACTGATAAGGGTGAAGTGGGTGAGGAATAAGAACTGGTCAGTAGACTGGATCCTGAGTCGTCATCGTCCTCCATGGACTACTTCCTCTTCCTTCCCATTTTTATCACAGGGCACACATTGCACACAACTTCTCACTGTAGCACTCTCTTCAGATTCAAAACTGCTCTCTTGAATAGGAAGTATTTCAGAATGAGAACTGTATTTGCTGTGCATAAGAATGGCTTGGCAATTTGATCTAGCATTGTCTTTCCATGGGACACAAATTGAGCGCTTGTACGTACTTTTGAGTTCCCTGTTTTAAGACTTTATTTGCATCATATCAAAGTTGGGCATTCCTCTTTAAAAATAATACACAGTCTTAATTGGTAGCATTGACAGTTCAGTCTCTCTCCCCCCCCCCCCCCCGCATAGTTAAGTACCGAAACTGGAATAGTCAAACCTCTCTTACATTTTTAGGAGGCTGAAAGAGCAGGATGTTCCTTATCAAGTGAAGCGCCAGCGATTTCATTCACCTCATCATGAATCTGCTTCAGCTAACCAAGTAGTGCCTTTACCAGAAGATCACAGGCGGTCATTCCCTGGATCAATTCCTTCGCCATTATTTCCAGCACATTACATCTCTGATTTGACGGGATGTGTGCCACCCTTACAAGAAGCTTCATTTCCTGACCTTATAGAAACTGCACTCCCTGTGGCCAAAGATAAGGTAAAATTGAGAACAGGTGCTCTTTTCCTTTCTATAAAGTTTTCTGTGCAAGACAGTGGCTCCCAAATCCTGGGCTGCAAGAGGAGCTGAAGGGTATCTCAAACAGAGCCAATGTGTTGGAAACATTTACACTGAGTCTTAGAGCAAGGATGACTCTTTGAGCAAGTATAGATTTCCACTCCTGCCTTCAGTCAATATAGAACCAGTAACATCATTCCCAAGGGAGCGGGGGAGAGTGTGTTGGGATTTCTTGCCACAGCCAGTGCTTTTTGTAAAAATAATAATAATAAATAGTTAAAATATAATTGAAGAATGCTGGGGAATGTGCATCTGAATTGTCACCTTTGCCCCTGACTGCAATGGGAATGGCAGAATGTTGAAGGATAATAGTAAATGATTTATCCTGTGGTTGCAAGGAGGATGCCTGCTTCTATTGTGGGAGCAGATTGAAGAAACACATGAAACAGGAACACTGCTTTTAATAGTAAAACTTCCACAGTTCTGATTGTGTTCAAGCACCAATAGTAATACTATGCAGCCATGTATTATTGCAGCAAGAACAACAATTTTAATTGCCTGTGTGCTGTCCAATAACAGATGTTTGTCTGTAGAATAGCAAAGTTTAGAGTCTCACTAATCAGGCTCCTGCTAAATCATTTATTTACAGTGAATTTTTGTAGGACTTTGATTGGTGATTTGGGGGGGAAACCTTTTTAAAAGTGTGTGTGTACACAAATGTATTTACTATATATGTATAAGAGATCATACTGATAGTTGTATAGTAAATGCTGGTTTGTTTTTTTGCATATGTTAAGCTAAGTCAGCAAATACTGGAATTATTTCAAGTGTGTCAACAACAAACCTATGACTTGAACAAAAAAGAGCTTTGCCGAACACAACTCCAGAGGGAAATTCAGCAGATCTTTCCAAGTATGTTATCATTCCATATGTTTCTGACACTCAAATAGTCATGTTTTTAATTATTCCCTTCTTCTAAAGAATAAGATTTTATTGTATGGTTCTTTCCTTGCAGATAGTAGACTCTTTTTGGTTGGATCCTCACTAAATGGATTTGGTACTCGTAGCAGCGATGGTGACCTGTGCCTGGTGGTTAAAGAGCAGCCAGTAAGTACTAGAAGGAAAACCTGCTGTCTGTGAAAATAGCTTTCCAAGATTCTTAGCTTTTTTCTGAGAGAGGTTGGAAGGGGAGCTGCAGTGTAGGAAGGGGCTGTGATGCCAGAGATCTTTAACAAATTTAGTTAAAAGGAAATTAATGAAATTTTAAACCTGAGTCTTTTTCATTTGCATTTTCTGCCCCTGCCTGATGACTTGGGCCCCCAACAAATCATGGTCAAGTGCAAATATTTTTATACTTGTAGAATGGTGGTGAAGAATTGGCCTGGTCCTTATCTCCCTTAACCCTTACAGGCCAAATATGATAGGGGGGCAGGGCCATCCACCGTCCGATCACCTGACATCACAAGGACTTCAGAGTGGCATGCCTGTCTTGCAAAGAACCCTGCACAGTACTTTGAACTACTTCAGATCAGTTAATAATTGTTCTTTAAAGCACTCTGAGCTCTTTGCAAGTCTCTTCAAGAATTGACTGGCTATGGAGTTCCCAGGTATCCTGCTTTTTTGCTGTGATCAACTGGCTGTGGAGTTGCCCATGGAGAACTCAATTGTGCAACTGATCCTAGCTGGTTTATTTTCACTGCCAATCAGCTGATTGGCGAGACAGCAAGCCACGTCACATGTGGGACAGGTGGATGTGGTTTCGAGGAAGCAGCCAAGTTGGAACTGGTTGCCCCCAGGCCAAAGGTTTCTCATCCCTATGGTAGAGCCAGTTCATATTACCTGGCTGTTCCTTCTGCCTACTGCATAAGGTCACATATAGCTGCCCCATCAAAGGTATACTTGCAGAATTTATGTACTGTATACATTCTTTTCTGTATGTGAAGGCAGAAAACAAGACAGCTGACACAAGACAGCTTTTTAAGATGAAGGGAGGCACACTTCAGAGGAGCAGAACCTGTAGCAAAAACCCCAAAATGAATCTGCTTCTCTGTAGCCGAGAAGAAAAAAGGGCAATTAGTGATGGATCGTATGCATTTTTTTAAAAAGAGTACCTCTTAATAGAATGGAAACTTCACCAGATAATTTGAATAAAATAATCACATTTCTGGAACCATACTATCACTTAGATTAACAATGTAACTGCATTACACGCTGCATTAGCTTTAATCGTGCTTTTAAAAAGACCTACTTGCATTATTCTCATTCCTCATGAAAGCTGTTAATGATTAGCAATACTCATTATGCAAATACACCTTATTCAAGTAGGGGTTTAGGTTGTATTCCAGGAAGGGCAACTTAACTCACAGTGTCTCTCTTTAGTTCTGATAATTTTTCTGTTTTCTAATCTTAAGTGAAAAATGGTGTGTGAGCATAACAAGTATTTTTTATGTAAATAACAGGGCAAGATCGCTCCAATTATTTTATTCCCGGTATCTCACACTCCTAGCGTTGTTGTTGTTGTTGTTGTTGTTATATTATAATTATTATTTATTAAATTTATATGCTCTCCTTCATCTGTAGATCTCAGAGTGGTTCACAAGATAAAAATACAAAATACATAATAAAAACTAGAACAAACCAAGCCAATGACCCCTTCCTCTAAGGTACTCTGGCCTGGAGCCTGGTAACATTTAATACCTTAAAACCTGCACTATGAACTGAGCGCTCGAAAAAGATAACTAATGGAGGTGCTGTATTATCCGAGTTACATAATATAATTTGGGGGCCTGAGGTGGAAAAACCAATGTTATATCCAGGGAATGAAGCACACACACATATACGACACTTATCTGTCCTTTAATGATACCTCCAAACTGGACTCTTTACTTTGGATATGTTGTAGGATCTGCCCTGAATGGGACTCCCAGTGTGTTCTTATTCAAGCACTGATCATTTTAACCCTTTTGGTCTTGTTTCATAAATGACACATGAAAGTTATGAATGCATAGGTTGTTGCAACGGTGGATGTAGAAATATGTGATCGTTTAATTAGCTTCTATTTAATTTCATGTGTTTTTAACAGATGCCTCCCCTGGTTTGTTTTAATAGATATAAAATATTCAGGGTTGTATCCAACACTGCCATTCTACTTGCACAACAAAACCTCCCCCTCTTCCCTGCAGCCCTCTGCACACCATCAAAAACTGCTGCAGAAGGTTGGGAGACCCTCTGAAGCAGATTGTGTGGGTGCGTGAGAAGAAGAGGGGAAGGGGAAGTCCTGTTGTGTGAGTGGAATGCAATTCATGCACTTTTAGATACAACCCTCACTCATTTCCTGAATGCATCTGAGTATTAATGGACGTAATTTATTTCAGATTAATCAGAAGACTGAAGCAAGACACATACTCAGCTTACTCCAAAAACACTTCTGTCGGAAGCTTTGTAAGTTCTGGACTATGTTATAGTGAAATGATGGTTGGCTAATGCTTTGTGATATGCACTAATGGGCAAGAAACCCTTACATGAAAAAGTATACATGTAACTTAATTAAGACTGCATTTATGACTGCCCAAGTGAATGGGTTGGATTTGAGGTTTCCCTCATTCATTATTTAAGGCATATCTATGCTGCCATTCATCACCAGTACCAAGGTGGCTCACAACAATACAAATACATTTCTCTTAAAATCAGCTCATTAAAATAGAACACAAATACAGAAGCTGTAGTAAAGCCGCCCAATTGTACTAAATGTTTGGCATAATCATAGTTGGTGCTTACGTTCTTTTGGAAGAGGTCTGACCCGGGGGGCGGAGAGAAGGAGGAGAGTTGGCTGCAGCTTCCCCTCCCCTCTCCACTTTGCAGGGTGAGCTGCAGTGGGCTCCCTCAGCACCCTTGGGGCGGGAGGAATGACCCGTGTGTGTGCCCTGGGCGTCGTTAACATACGCTCTGCCATTGTTCCCTTCTGGTTATCTCAAGATGGATCTCAGGAGACTGGTCACATTCTAAGATATAAGGGCATGGAAGGTGTCCCTACTGTTCTTGAGTTGTCTAAGGCTTTATAAGGAAACAAAAGAACATTAACCTTGGATTGGTAGCAAAGTGGCAGCCAGTGCAGTTATTTCAGAAGTGGGGCTCATGGTAGGTAGCACCGCTTCCACATTTCGTACTAGCCGCAGCTTCCAAACCAGCTTTAAGGGCATAAAGTGTCTTATTAAGGTCGTCTGTCAGTGTGCCCAAGGCATTAATCTGCATGCTTGCTTAGTGTTTTTTTAAAAAAACAACTGCAGTCGGTCTTGAACTTGGAAATTAATGAGATCTGATGGTTGACCAAATACAATTTTATCCATGAACTGAATAAGAATGATTGAAATGTGTGCATGTTTGGTGCAGTACAGCTTAAGAACTGCTGTGTCATAAAACCCTTTATCTAACACTTATCTAACCAGGGTAAAACAGTATAATTGCTTTGCCCATTGCTGTTTAATATATCTGTGAGATGTTCTTTTCCCCCTTCCCTTTCAGCAAACTATATTGAGAGACCTCAGCTGATTCGAGCAAAAGTGCCAATAGTGAAGTTCAGGGACAAAGTCAGGTAACTATAATTTCCATTAGTTTTTAAATCTTGTTCTTGAAAAAATGTGCTGGGTTCTTTTTTATTGTGTGGCATAGTTCTTAATAAGATAATGGTTACTGTTACCCAACCCACCGTATGCCCCTGTTGCATAATCAGTGGGAAATGAATCAAAAGTGAGTTGTTCTTTATGGATTTCAGTGGGGCTTAAGGTATGTCCTGGTATTCTGATATGCTTGCCTTTTCTGCTGTTATATTTTATTTATAGCAGAGTGATTCTCTGTGTGACAGCTGATTTAATTTCTCCAATAAATGGCTTCCATAATAAATGGATTGTCTTCCATTCATTATTTTAATACAATATAAAGAGGCCCTAATTCACTTTAGAGCTGGAGAGTAGGTTGAAAGGCATACAGTGGATCTCTTCTTTCTGCTTTGCCATGTCTTTGTGGGAGGTTGTACTGCATCAGAATCCCAATGTGGCTAAAACACAAGTTTTCATGTCTGTGTTTACATCTGATTTGCATTCTTTATAGAAATAGCAAAGTCTGCAGGGGTTGCTTCTGCTTTTGTTTCAGCTGATTCTTCCAGCTTCTCTCTTAAGACTTCTTCTTTTAAGTCTTTGTTTTTGTTTCCCCCTGTCTTTCTGTGTCTGTCTTACTATTAACTGTGCTGTACCTCAGTGGTAAAGCACAAACTTTGAACACAGAAGGTCCAACCCCGAGTTCAACACCTCTAGTTGAAAGGATCGGGTGGCAGGTGATGTGATATACTAGATGTCTGCCAGAAACCCTGGAGAGCTGCTGCTAGTGAAGTAGCCTATACTGTGCGAGATGGCTCGGTCATCTGAGCCTTTAGAAGGCAGCTTCCTATGTTATTAAGGCAGCAAGCTATATTCAGTGATGGTGTGAGACAGCACAGAGGGTTTTTGGGTGGTGTAAATAAAGTAACTGCGCGATTGTCACCATTCAGCCCTTTAGCATAACACATTCATTTTTTATGTAGCAGCATTTTTTAAAGCATTCACTTAACTAGAAGTGTGTTTGTATTCTATCTTCCTTGACCTCTAAAACATGTTTTTTTTTAAAGCTTTTCTGTTATTGCCTGGTTGGTGGGGCTAAATCTTCAACACCCACATTTTATTTATTGGTTATGAAATACTCCCTGGGAGGATGGCTGAAGGGTGAGAGGATGGTCTAGATTGGCATGTTGGCCACTGGAGGTCCCCTGGAAAGCTGGAGGTCAGTGGAAAGCTCTGCCAGTGTCTTGCTGCTGGTGGTAAAAAAAATAGGATAGAGATCCAAGCAGCAGAATTTTAAGAAATTGGTTAAAATGTCTGGGGAAATCCGGGTGTTTAGCAGCCCAAATCGGAAGTGTTGATTTTTTTTGGCTCAACAACTTTGGCCCCACCAAAAAGCTCACCTTTTTTGTCCGGATTTTCACTTTTTGAAATATGGCAACCCTAAAATAGGATTTGGGGGGGCGCATAGATCTGCAAGATCCTGACTGCTTTGGTTTCCCCAACATGCCCTGAACTTACTCCATCCTTGAAGATGGCAGAATTAATTCCCTCCCACCAAAGTAAATGAGAGAGTGGGCATAATGAACTCCCCCTATGGAGAAAGATTGTAACGTTAGCAGCTTCTCAGTTTAGAGAAAGGGCGAGTAAGAGGAGACATGATACAGGTATATACAATTATGACTTGTGTGGAGAAAGTGGACAAAGGAGTTTTTTTCCCTTCCTCATAGCTCTAGAACTCAAATATCCAGTGAAGCTGAATGTTGGAAGTTATAGGACAGACACTTACTCACAGTGTCGTTTGTTAAACTAGGGAGATCGCTCCCACAAGAGAGAGTGGTTGCAACCAACTTGGATGGCTTTAGAGAGGATTAAACAAATTCATGGAGGATAAGGCTTGTGTTCCACCTCCACTGTTGGGAGGCAGAATGTCTCTGAATGCCAGTTGCTGGGGAGAGTGCTGCTGGACACATGTTCGCTTGTGGACTCTCCTTATGGATCTAGTTGTCCACGGTACAAACAAAGTGCTGGATTAGTTGGCCTGATCCACAAGACTTAATGGGAAAAGAGCCCTCTCTTCAACACTGGCTTCTGCTAGCTGGCAGGGCATTGGACGTGGCAATAGTTCTGCCAGGGATTCCTGCCTACATGGATTGCTCTTCGTTTCTATTTGCTATAGTACATGGTTTTCTGCCAAGTATCAGGGGGCAAGTGCATTATTTTCTACACGTCTGCTACTGCAAACTTTGTCAGAATTTCCTGGTTCTCTTAGTAAAGTGGAAAATAATTTTGTACCTTTTGTGCTAACCTGCTACTTGTCACGAGGCTTTGGTTTCCAGCTAAGATCAATCCATTACAGTTACCTTAATTATATTAAGTTGTTCAATCCTGCTTTAGAATTCATTAGAATCCATTTTCCCAGGACCTTGATAAATTATGTGTCTGCTTAAATATGTGGCTTGCTATGGAGCAAATTGAGAGTCAGATTGTGAGCAGCGCTTAATTGTTGCCTGTGCTCAGTACTGGAACACATAAAGCAGTAAATGCCTTTGAGCAGCAGCCAAGTGCATTTTATTTCCCACTGATCCATAGCCCAACCTTCCACATCTAGGATTCAGAGGCAGAACTGCCAGGCCACAGAGTACCAGATCTGAGGTGGTATGATAACCTGCTCAGTAAAAAAAGCTTGCTTAAAGCTTCACATTTCTGGTATGGTGCACTCACTAAAGAGTGTTTTGGCTGTTAACACTTTTCATGGGGGCGGGGACTTTATCTATAAATCACACAAAGGTGAAAATGGTAATATTTGGAGAACTTGCAATTGTTTGTGGCTCAGCAAAGATGCTTCTGGGTGTTTCAGCATATTCTATGGTTATATATTGGTATAAATCTTTCCAAATTTTTCATGTACCTTAGGGAATGATCACTCCAGAAAAATGTCTCATTGAAGTGGGAAATAGGTTACAGTGGCAAGAACACTTGAGTTTTATTGCCCAGCTACTGGGTGGAGATGACAGCATGCTGTACCAAGAAATTATAGGGTTTTAATCCAACTTTTTCAGACAAGTGACAGTTCTGAAAACACTAGCCCTGTTTTTGTTTACATTTGCACACAAATGAAAAACAGATGGTATTCTGAAAAGCAAAGCAGGCTTGTGTTTGTAAATCAGTTCCACAACAATGTTTTTAATCATACCATAATGAAATAACTGTGTTAGGTGCCTGCTGCAAACATTTTTGTTTCAGCAAACCTACGCAAAATACAATTTAGGGATCTTTTATTTGTTTTGAAAAGTTTTCCTTAGCTGTGTGTTATTGAATACGTACACTGGTTAAAGTCTTGTGATTATGCTATATAAAAGTCCCAATAAATATATAGGATTTATTTGTTAAAGTCCTTGTGCAAATTTATTTTTTTCTCCTCTAGCTGTGTGGAGTTTGACTTGAATGTAAACAATGTTGTAGGAATAAGAAATACATTCCTTCTCAGAACCTATGCATACAGTAAGTGGTCTGTATTTTTTATATATATAGATGGTCAGTTACCTAAGATTCTCTTTCTGTGTTTGCAAACTGAGATGCTACTCAGTATCTAAGCTTCAATACTAGATAGGCATACTTGGTAGTAAATCCAGCTATTTCAGTGGGACTTACGTCTGAGGAAGCTTGTATAGGATTAAGCTGCAAACATTTTATTATTATTAAAAAACACACCAAATGTATCGAAATTCAGGTGTTGAGGCATACTTTTAATAAATTGCTACTTTATTTTATTGTACTTTGTTCACTGCCTAATGCTTTCAGTTTAATATAGGCCTGATATAATTTAGCCTCATAATTTACTTACTGTTCTATTACTATTGTTGTTAATATTACTATTATTTGGACAAAAGGGACCTGCAACAAAACGTTGTAGCAAGGAATGGTCCTGCAGTTTTCCACTGTACCTCATTCATTTCCCCATTCCAGGTGTGCAGTTTCCCTACCATCACCACCACACAAACAGTTAGTAGACCACTGAGCCGTTTTGGTGATTCCTTCTCCCCTCCCCTTAGATTTTTTTCAAGCTTTTCTGGACTTGCGCAAACAATGAGGCACCCCTCACCAACCATGAATATATCTCTAGTGCATGGCTGGTGCTAAGGATACACCTTCAGAGAATGACTTTACTTTAGTTTATAGGACATCACCATCAATGCCATTTTTACTGAACAATATAAGCTAAAAAGACAGGACTTGGTTCAAAGAAGCTTAAATATTCTAAATTTAAATTGTACCAGGAGACAGCAAAGAGAGGAGGTGGAAAGGGAGAGCTTAGGGTTTGAAAACAAAGAAGGGAAATGGGGCAAGAGAAGAAAATATAACACGGGATTAATATGATCAAATATTGTTGCTCTTTCTTATTTTGACCAGGGAGAAGGACCAGTGATTAAGCCAAAAGGCTTCATACAAAAAGGTCACTATTAAGCGAGGTGGATTTCCATAGGTAGAGATACTTCCAAGCATAAGGGACAGCAAGGAAGTACTGGTAAAAACTATTTAAAAGGCAGTACAGTGGTACCTTGGTTTAAGAACAGCTTAGTTTACGAATAACTTGGATTAAGAACGCTACAAACCCGGAAGTAGTTGTTTTGGTTTGTGAACTTTGCCTTGGAAGCAGAACATGTTCCACTTCCTCTTGAGTGTGTTCCATTTGTAAATTGAGTCCCCCACTGCTATGGGAAAGCACGCCTTGGTTTAAGAACGGACTTCCGGAACGGATTAAGTTTGTAAACCAAGGTACCAATGTATACCTTTGGGTATCTACAATTTTAGAATCGTGGGTGGCAATGATATATTCATTGAAAAAGTGGGAATACATGTATGTGTGTGTGGAGCTTTATAATAGGTGTTTATCTGATGAGATTGGCTCAGCTGCTCTGCCTGATACATTTTTGTTTTGTTCACAGTTGAGAGTCGAGTGCGTCCATTAGTGCTTGTTGTTAAGAAGTGGGCAAGTTTTCGTGGCATAAATGATGCCAGCCGAGGCACTTTAAGCAGCTATAGTCTCGTGTTGATGGTTTTGCACTATTTACAAAGTAAGTATATTTTTAACTTTGGTAGTCTGCCCCCGACCCCTGACTGACTTACCTGGATTGCTTCCTGCTTAACGTTAGCCACTGTTCTAGAACTTCTAGGAGCATCTCTAGATAAAGTGCTTTTTAGCAACTTCACATGGTGCCACATTCTCAGTATATCACCCTAGAATATATATTTTTACATTAAGCATACATATTCCTCTTCTTTCAGAGTTTTGACATTCCTCTGTGATCTAACGTCATGAAAAAATACTGTAGGATTATTGTTGGGTTTCTTGCGATATTTTAAAATACAGCTAACAGCAGGAAACAAATTGGAAAACCTCCCATCCATCTTAATAATCTTGTAGCTAACTGTGTTTTAAAATGTATTATAAGTAATAGCTAATATAAGCAAGTAACTAATGTTGCTGCTATTATTTATTATACATTTCTATTACACTTACGTGCAATAGAATGCTGTTCATCTTCCTTAAAAAATATCCATTTAGTGGATAGAGGTGTGAAGTTTCAATAGTGACCATTCATTAATTTTTGGCAAATTGAATATATTTGGTTCTAGGTGCAAGTCCTTCATTTCCCCCCACTGCACCATTCTTGTTCTTGTCTTCATTCTTGTATAATGGAAGCTACTTGCCTCATCACCAGGAGTAGCCTCAGGGCTCCATTCCCTTTGGGGCAATCTTTTCAGGAGCTGCAGGGTCATTGTTGGGCAGGGCAGGAAGTAAAAGTGGGTGGAGCAAAGAATTTGACAATAGGTTACATTCCAGCCATGGAAAACACACACATCTGCCTCTCCATCCAAGCAAGGAAGTGGCATTATTGCAGTCAAAGGACACATTCCATCTAGGCAAAAAATGCGCAAGGACTGCTTGGATCACAGGCACCAAGTATTATGACATGAGGAGTGAGGGTGTGGCCCAGGGAAAATCTCAAGGGCTAGATGGATTTCACCCAGGCAAGTGAACAAGCTTCTTGAAGAGAAACAAAACATTCTGCCCTTGACAGCCTTCTGCATTTCTGGGCTCCGTATAGAATGGGGAGGACGTCACCATTTTTCCCCATGCAGCATAGTAAGCAAGCTGGAAATTGGCATCCCACCAAATTCCTTGTCCAGGGGCCATACTCCCACTTGGTGTTTATGCTGAAAGTGCAGGAGTCAAAGCCTTGTTAGTTTATGGATAGCTCTATCCTTCCACCACTTGTCTACGACACTTCTGTGCTTGATGTGCAGGAGGCAAAGACTTTCTAGTCACTCAGCGTAGAAACCAAATGGGCTGGTGGCCGCTTTCCGAAGCTTTCGTGGAGGAGGCACACAAAGAAGGGCCTCAGAGGGTGATCTCAGGGTCCAGGTACATTCATATGGAGAGAGGTGGACCTTGAGGTATTGTGGTCCTAAGATGCTTAAGGCTTTATAGGTCAAAGGCAGCACTTTGAAATTGGGACTGAAAACGAATTGGCAGCCGGTGCAGTTGGGCCAGGATGAGTGTAATATGCTAAAACCACCTTGCTGTTCTGTACCAGCTGAATTTTCCAAACTGTCATTAAAATATTAAACTTTTTCAGATCTTGCTTTTGGTAGGAAGTTCTTTTGCTGTATAAAATGGGAAATTTGGAAGATTAAAAAAATAGAAATCCCATAAATGTATTAGTACTCAGCCTCCGTTCACCTTGTTATTGTGGAAGCTTCCATTAGAAATTAGGAAGTGGACAAGTATTTATTTTAGAAGAGGCTGGTATGAGCACTATTAGCTTTATTTAAAAACAGGATTGGAGAACCTATGGCCCTCCAGATGTTAGCTGGACTAAAACAAATCATTTCTGATGTTTGGCCATAATGGCTAAGGCTGATGTAATGCCTTAACATAACATCTGGAAGACCACAGCTTCTTTATACCCATTCTAGACCACGCAGTCTATAATAACTATACAATTGGAATACATATGTTGGCAAATTTAACTGGTAAGTATGCCCTTTCTGAATTACAGCAGTTCTTAAGGAGCTGGATGTCATGTGCCATAAATTGGGTAAAATGTATTGAATTCCAGGATTAAAAACATAGGGTGGATCTTAAATGCACTAGAAAAAACACTAAACTTCATTATTCAGTCGTGCTTTCTCACAAAAAAATGAGAAAGCATGAGCACTAATGTATCGTATTGCAAACTATTTTTTGGATATAGCAGAATGTGACTTCTGCAGCTACTATTTTGTCTTCCAGTTATGTGTTTTGATGTTAAGAGACCCAGTTAAGTGCTTTGACACTCCAGTTTATAAGATTGCTGCTTCAGTACAATTGTATAGATTATCTTCATTTGGTGAAGAGTTAATAAAAGGCCAGCCCATTTCACTTACGGAAGGGGAGCAATTGGGACAGAATGATCATTCAGCCAAAGTTTGTAAAAGTTAATTCAGCTGGAAGAAAGCTTTTTTCCCATCCTCCTTTGGCGTTGCCATATATTATGAGGCAGTGTCCTCAGTATTTACATGGTTTTGGGATTTTGTTAGGAATTGCAAAAAGATGCAAATAATTAGGAAGACTCCTTTTTATTTAGTATTTTTTAGTAACAGTGGCTGTTTTTATGGAGGCAGACTATGCTTTCTGTAACCAGAGAAATAGGTAGTATTGAAAGAGTCATTGCATTTTCATAGATAAGAATCTACATTTGTTCTTCAGAAGCCTGTGTTCTGTAACAAATTCCCATTGCCTTCATAGTGAAAAATGTCCACATGGCCTTAGATAAAACCCTGTGTAAACACACCAAATAGCAATATATTACTAAAAACAAAAAAAATTCCTTCCAGTAGCACTTTAAAGACCAACTAAGTTAGTTCTTGGTATGAGCTTTCGTGTGCATGCACACTTCTTCAGATACGGTATCACTTCAGATATGGTATCTGAAGAAGTGTGCATGCACACGAAAGCTCATACCAAGAACTAACTTAGTTGGTTTTTAAGGTGCTACTGGAAGGAATTTTTTTGTTTTGACTATGGCAGACCAACACGGCCACCTATCTGTAACTGGAAATATATTACTAAGTTTGGCTTAGATGAGTAACTTTCATATTATAGAATGGTTAACCAAGTTTCACACAAACTTATGAAAGGTAATTTTGCTTAATTTAAAGGCCTAGCAATTAACATTTGGAGTTAAGCATTTAATTCTAGACCTTCAGTTCACACCACTGGTGTAGCTGGTATGTTGTTTTCTGTGAAGTACATGAATCACAGCGACTTTAAACTTTTTTTTTATAGCCCTACCTGAACCTATCCTTCCATCCCTCCAAAAAAATTACCCAGTAAGTGCTTCTTATAAATTACTACATAATATGTTTATTAAAAATGGATGATCTACAATATGAATGTTGCTTTTAAATTTGGGTAATGGCAAAATATGCCTATAACCATGCTTGTTAGATTTGTGCAGTGAGCCATCACTGTATGCCCGTGTTTGTAGACAGTTCCCCTTGCAGTCTGGCTCCCTCCCCAATCCCTTTTGTTTCATACAAGCTAAATTTTTACGGAATAGTTCTGATCAGGTTCCATTGCTAGGAAGTAAGACCCATTTATTTCCTTGGGACTTGCTTCTAACTGTGTGCACTTAGGAGTGAAGCACATTGCGCTTAATCAGACTTGTGTCCTTTCTGTTCTGCATATAGGGCATGTCAGTGCCATGCCACGATTATCTGGTACTGTTCTGGATTTTAGTTCTCTGTAGCCCATTTGCCTTTGGTGGTCTTGTAGTTCACATGCTCCTGAAGCTGGCCTTCTTTCCAGGTCATCTGCATGCCTCAAGATCATGTTAAGTTGGCTCACTTTGCAGCTGCATGATTAGAGATCTCTTGCCTCCCTCCTAGATCTTCTTACCATGCCTGGGGCAAATGTGCAGCGGAGTGTTTGCTATCCTAGAATAGCTCACTTGCCACAAATTTATGCTGTAAGAGTTTAACAAACAAACAGAATCTGCTGTGAAACAGGTGAAAAATGTCCCAACATAATGGCCTAGATCTGACCAAGGCAGTAAATCTATGTCTGGACTATTTCAGACTTCAAGTGGGGGCTCACATGACTAAATTGGTGAGATCTAGGCCACTGTGTCCCAGACTGCTGAACAATGAGATACACTTTCTTCACATTATTACTGCTAACATAGTAACCTGTTAGGAGTATCTAGGGAATTCTTCCAAGGCAGCTCACTCAATCTGCGCAGGTAATACATATATTTGGAAGGTATTGCTGTTACATAAAGTATCTTTTGCTATGTATTTAGGAAAGTGTGCTCCTTGACCTTCAAGTATAGATTCTTCAGTGCCCAGAGCGTTTGTTGTGTGGCTTTCTGGGACAGAGCAGCTGAGTGAATGGCAGTAATTGAGGCGTGACACTTGGGAAATAATTGTCTCACATTCTAGAGGGGTAGCCATATTGGTGTGTGGTTGCAAAGGCAACAAAGAGCCTTGGGGCACCTTAAAGAGTAATCCATTGTGGCAGAAGCTGTCATGGGCCAGAGCTCACTTCATCAGATGATTTAAGCGGTCTGCCGAGTGATTAGGGGTATGTTTGATTTGTTTCTTTTAAGTGAGGCCAGAAGGTTAAGCAATACAAGTGAGTGCTGTAGGTGTATGTTAGGAGTACGCAATGCATAAATGGATACAGAATATAATGAAATTAATAAGCTTGCTTCCACACTAGAGCTGCTTAGTGCTGCTGAGGCATTTCTTTCCCATAATTAGCTGAGTTTGGAATAAAAATGGAGGTGCATTTCATACAGTACTACATTAAGTAGTAGTTCCCTTGTCCTGGAGCAGAATCCTTCTACAGTATTTACTCACAAGTAAGTTCCATTCAGCAAAGGTCCTTCCTAATGTCAATTAAAATTTGTAATTGCAGGGCCAGCTGTTTTGGTTCTACTTATTATAATAACCTGCCCAGGATGGCTAAGAACAATAATTAAAATCATATTTATCTCCAATATTTACATACCACCTAATGACAAAAGTCCTCTGCGTGGTTTGCAAGTAAAAATTAAGAACATAAAATACAACAGGAAAGTAAAACCTAACACAGGGGTCGGCAAGGCTTACTGGGCATGAGCCGGATCACTCCCGTGGAGATCCTCCGTGGGCTGGACTGGCACGTTGGTGCCAGAAATAGCTTCTGCACATGCCCAGACGTCAGAAATCGCACCTGCGCAGAAGCGATTTCCGGTGCCGCAGACATGCTCAGACGCAATTTCCGACGCATGCACAGAAGCAATTTCCAGAGCCATAGAAGAGAGTCACTGGGCGGCTCAGTTCGGGGGCGGCCATTTACCTTCCCGCTGAGGCGGTACCTATTTATCTACCTGCACTTTGACATGCTTTCGAACTGCTAGGTGGGCAGGATCAGGGACCGAACAACGGGGGATTTGAACCGCCAACCTTCTGATCGGCAAGCCCTAGGCTCTGTGGTTTAGACCACAGCGCCACCCGTGTGCTTACTATGTGACAAAGAATAGAATGGTTGCCTGAGCGGCCATAGTGAGAGGGATAACAGAATCTCCATGAGCAAAGAGTTTCACAGCTGCAGGGCTACCACTGAGAAGGCCCAGCCATGTGTCACATCCCCATAACAAATGCCCACTGAGAGTAGCACAAGCAGGTCCTCCCCTTCTGACTGGTTTTTGGTGACACAAGAGATCACAGCTGGAGCATTAGCATAGCCTCTTAAGTGCCCCAATGCATGTTCCCGTTAGTGGGGAATTAATTACTGGCTTCTGTCCCTTTCCCCCGTTTTTTCTTTTTCTGTTTTTACTGAAATAGCACAGTTTTGCTATTTAAAAAAAGCCAGGGAGAGGAAATGTAATTAAAGCCTCCCCTTGCAGAAAGTGGAACTGACATTGATGCAATTAAGAGACCAGCCTGACTGAAGCTGCAATTACATTTTATCTCTCTTTCTCTCTCTCTCCCACACCCACCCACATCAAATACTGCCGGCGGGGGGGGGGGCGCAGGGTGGAGAGAGAAACATGGGAGGACAATAAGACAGCAGGCTGATGACAGAGTAAGTAAATAAAGGATGGTAGTTCTGGAAAGCTGGGCTAATGTGGAAGCAGCTTAAATCCGAGCCCCCTCAAGGTCACAGTAATGACTTCCGGGGCTCAATTTGGCAAGAATAAGAGATGAGCAAGGTTGCTTATGCCTTAATTCCGTTCCTTAAAGCATGTTGTGGATGCTGCATGATTTGTTCAACAAGAGAGGCTAAGGTTGGATTGAAATGGGTGTTGGAAAGTTTTGTGTTGACAAAGTAATTCCCTATGCTGCAAGATAAACCCATCTTTTAAAAAAGTTTGTCATGCATGCATGCCGAAGCGAAGAGGTTTAAACTAAACAGTATTTTAGTTTCAAGGGTGAAATGGTGCAAGCAGGCTTCCACTCATGCGGTGGGGCTCTTTTGTCCTTCCTTCTCCCAGCAGCTTCCCACATGTCCCTAAAATCTGGGGCCACACAGGGACTGGGAGCGGGGAGAAGAGAAACTAGAAGTTGCTTTGCGCAAGTGGATAGCCATTGTTGACCACAAGAGTATATTATTTTCTATTGCTGTCCTGCATTTGTATATGTGTGGAATCAAACCTTTATGTATTCTCCACCATATTGGTGCCCTACTACTTATTTAAAATTGTGCTGAGCAAACTGTTCTGTAAAGCATCCACACTCTCTGCATAAGTTTATCAACTCATATTGAGAATCTGCTTTTTAAAATGCTGATCATACACAGTTAGACATTAACATCAGCAGTTGCATGCTCTTTTTTTTAAGGCTAGCAAGGAACAGTGGAAAACTTTCCGACATATGGTAACATTTTAGAGTAAGCAGATTTATCTGTCTTCTTGCGATCTCATGTCTTAGGTTAGTGTTAATACAGCATTTTTAAAAATTACATAGTTTAGAAACTACTTAGTTACTGTACTCTATAGTTTCATGACTCATTTATAATGTTGCAATAAATCTGAAATTTTGTTTTACCATTTTTCTAAATGTAATTAATTCTACATATTCATGTCACTTGACTTTTTAAAATTCATTTTTTTAATGCTTAATTGGCTTTCACATATCAGTTAAGTGTAGCTAGTACCGCACACTTGTATGGTTACACTTTACTGTGTAACTTAAAATTCTTATTTTTAAACACTGTTGCCTATGAGCATAACCTGGCTACATCATTTTCCATTGAAATGAATGGGAGTTGTGGCCAGTGTATTGGTGTAGCTCCTAATCATGCGCTTTATTTCTAAAATTGTATATCTTGCCCTTCAGTGGCCAATTGGTGTTCCAAGGGCCGCTTGCACAATGTTTTGTTTTAATAAATAAGAAAATAGCATTTATACAAAGCCTAGTGACAAGATGCATTTTGTATCCAAAGTAAGCACAACTTCCCATTCTTGTTTCTTTTCACCTCATGTTGGCTATTTAGGGTGTGATACTTTTGTGGTAGTGGTTTCTTTTACATATACTGTACAATCAAGGGCCCACAACTACAGTTGAGCACTGAGTGAGATTTTGGAATACACATACCAGATGCATATGTGCCAGAATATGATAAACACCCAATTAGTAAGTTTCAGGTAGTCAGAAGGTTTGGGTTATATACCTGCTGTGTCATTGAGCTGATACTTGCATTACAAAATTAGTGAATACAGTGGTACCTCTGGTTATGTACTTAATTCGTTCTGGAGGTCTGTTCTTAACCTGAAACTGTTCTTAACCTGAAGCACCACTTTAGCTAATGGGGCTTCCCGCTGCCACCACGCCACCGTTGTGCAATTTCTGTTCTCAACCTGAAGCAAAGTTCTTAACCCGAGGTACTATTTCTGGGTTAGCAGAGTCTGTAACCTGAAGCGTATGTAACCCGAGGTACCACTGTAAAGCGGTTTTATAAAACAAAAAGGTTCAGTATGAAAGGGGGAGTTGGTCTCATGCTCCTGCTGCTTGTGTCACTAACCTTTAGAGCAGTTTCAGGAAGATCCCAGGTAAACATGGTTTTGTACCAGGCATTATATTCTGCTCAGTAATAGCAGATATGAGCCTGAGACTCATTTCCCTTATAGTGGACAGAAAAATAAGTGTTTGAGCAGACTGCATTGCTTGACATGTACTGATTCTGAAACATTTGCCTTGCACTTTAAGTTAATATGCAATCATAGGTCTTGTGATGCTCTGGTTGCATGCCATTATCATGGGCAGTTCGTTTTTTCTCCTATGGGCTTATGAACTTAACAGTTAGTTTTACAGAAAACAAGAAGCATTGACCAAAGTCTTTTTTTAGGTTTAGTTAAATGTAACAGTGATATTCAGAACTGTTCCTGTAGAATTTGCCTCCCCACTCTTCTCCCTGTGTTCTCCATCTTCTCCAGAGGGTCCCCTAACTCTTCAGAGGAGAAGGGGCGCTACAGAGGGTTGGAGAGGAAGGAGAAGTCTCATTGTGGAAATCTGTTTTACTCATGTATGGGCACAACTGGATTTCACCCACAGATCTTGGGAAACTTGTAAATCCTTATACAAGGACTACATGCCTATTTCTGGTTACTTTTGTTTTATCACTTCCCAACTTCGCTAAATTTCTGGTACATGATAGGAATGTAAGAAAAGCCCTATGGGTCCAGACAAAGTTCCAGTTACTCAAACATCTTGCTCCCACAATGGCTGTCTTAAATGCTCTTGGGGAGCCCAACAAGAAGGATATCCAGGCAATAATCCTCCCAAAGTTATGAGACCTGCATTTGAGTCCCATCATGCATACTGTCTGTGCCTGGGCTTCAGCTGGTACTCCTGGCTATAGTTCTCCAGTTGTAAGATGTGACTAGTGATGGACCTCATTTGATAACTTTGAGGGCAAACAAAATAAATATTTCTAAGTCTTTTGCATCTAGAATGAATAACATGGTTTTACTTTGCTTTGTCAATGTGTAATAGCGTTGATGAACTTTTCTGCTTAATTCACCTTATCTACTCTATGCAGTTTGGGTTTGTTAGAGTGGGGAAAAGGCTGGGTACTGTACTATCCTCTCACCTTTTTCAGTAAAACCTCAGCAAGGCCTGTGTTAAAGCAACACAGAAAGTTAGCCCTATCAGTAAGAAGATACCCCTTGTCATCCTCTCCCTGCTTACGGCTGCCAGCATGTTGAGTATTTTGTATAATTTTGTCAAACTTTCAACACACATTTCTAATATTAGGGCTCCAGTTTTGGAGTCAAGCTGTAGGGGCAAATTTGTACATTTGCATTCCGCCGTTCTCTCAATAAAAAGCCTGCTGGATCACACCAATGGCCCATCTAGTCCAGCATCCTGTGGCCAACCAGGTGCAAGCAACACCTGATCACAGGAGCATTCTTCCATCTTGTGGTTTCCAACAGCTGGTATTCAGAAACAAACCGCCTCTGACTGTGGAGGAAGATCATAGCCATTATGCCTTGCAGCCTTGGATAGCCTTATCTGCCATGATTTTTTTTTAAATCTTCTTTAAAACCCCAAGTTGGCAACTGTCACTGCCTTCTGTGGAAGCAAGTTCTACAGTTGAACTGCACTGTGTGAAGAAGAACTTTCTTTTATCTGCCTGGAATCTTCCAACATTCAGCTTCAATGCAGATCCTCTAGTCCTAGTGTTCCTCCATGCCATGCATAATTCTATACTCTTCTATCACATTGCCTCCTTACTCGCCTTTTCTCTAAACTAAAAAGCTCCAAATGTTGTAAGTTTTTCTTCCTAGGGGAGTTGCTCCCTTCCCTTGATAATTTTGGTTGCCCTTTTCTGAATTCTACGGTATTCTTTTTGAGGTGAGGCAACTGGAACTCAAGGCTGCTCAGGCTTGTGTACTCAACAATTTTTCACTGTAGCCCAACAACTGTAGGAAGTAAATATATGCTGAGAGATGGTAACTTGTTCAGGGCCACCTACTGACCTTCATGGCTGATTGGGACAGGAACTCAGATCTCCTTGGTCCATGTCTACCATTCTGTTCTCTCCAAAACACTTACTCCTATGTTTAGCAAGCAAAAGCTTTGCGCGTTCCTTGTGCTTCCCCTTCATTTTAATGGGCATCTTTTAATTACCTGATAGAGTTTAAAACCAACTTCCCTGCATGCTGCAAATCAGCAAAATAGAAGGATATATGCTGAGGTGGCATTCCTTTGTATTACAGATGAGAACATTTATATGCAAGATACAGACAGAGGAGCACTCAAAAGGGTCAGGGAGGGGCATTCCTTGCAGATGTTAGCTTTGTGCTTGGGATGGATGAGAGAGAATCTTTCTGAGGCTAGGAAGCTGATCCTCCAGTTACCAGAGTTATATTTTTCAGTGCCTGGCTCTTCTTCTAATGCTGATGCAGTCTGTTTTTCCCATTGCACAGTCAAACATGATGTTTTGAAAATAAGCTGACAATAATATGCTCAGATCTGGATTTCTTTTTTTAAAATTGCAATTGAAGTTTGAGTTTTTCAAGTCTCTCCGATTGTTCCAAACTGCATGTTAGTTGGAAGCGAGTACTACTGCATGTTCAGTAACATATTAACTGATTTTAGCACCACAACACAGACACATTAAGCATCAGTCTCTCTGTCTCTTATTGTTTTTACAGGAATCTTTTGATCCTACTATGCAGCTGCACCTTGTGCATCGAGCCCCATGCACCATTCCTCCTTACCTTTCAAAAAACCAGTCAACACTTGGAGACCTGTTGCTGGGCTTCCTGAAATACTATGCTACAGAATTTGAGTGAGTGATCAGCTTGTCACTTAATGAAGCCTAATCTGCCTACTTTGCTCTGGCGGTTCTAATTGGTTCTGCGCTGGTTGCAATTTACAAATGAACTAAAAGGTCTTGTTTTTCCATTTGGTAGGGAATGCTTTCCTTTTTAATTTTTTTAAAAAATGCCCATGTGTAAAAATGCACATAGTGAGAGGTTAAGGCTGGGTGGCTTAATAGTTTACATGCAAAGGGAGGTTAAAAATGTACGGCACAAGCTAAGAAAAGTTAATAAATCAGTGGGAGGGTACTTGGACTTAGATCACCAATAATTTGGCGGTCTGCAGTTCATAGTTTACCAAAATGGAGTCAGGGAGTGTTGTATATACAGTTGTACCTTGGAAGTTGAACGGAATCTATTCTGGAAGTCCGTTCGACTTCCAAAACATTCAGAAACCAAATCGCAGCTTCTGATTGGCTGCAGGAGTTTCCTGCAGCCAATCAGAAGCCCCATCGGATGTTCAGCTTCCAAAAATAGTTCACAAACTGGAACAGTCACTTCCAGGGTTTGTGACGTTCAGGAGCCAAAACGTTCAGGAACTAAACTGTTCAAAAACCAAGGTACGACTGTAAAAGAAAACCTTCTCACAGTTGTACCCATGTGCATTTAAGTACTGAGCAAGATCTGCCTATGGGATGGACCTGCTGTTCAGAGATATATATGCCACCATAGGACTATGTAGCAGCTGGTTTAGCAGGATGAAATATTGCTGAGCACTGTAATAGAATGGAAGTCAGTTTTACAGTAGAATTGGCAAAGCACTGTCAAAAGTGCCATTTGTAAATACAAATTCAAGATTACGTTTGCTTCACTTATTCCGCACAACTAAATTTGGGTGAATGCTGTTTTTACTGGCTAGTACATAATTGTGGATGTCTTAAGCAAATACTGTACTTCTGTTTTACTGAAAATGCGAGCTAAATTAAACATATCCTAGAAATATATTCTGTAGGGGAGTGGGGGAAATGATCTGCTTCCTGAAGTCCTTCTGACTGCAAACATTCTTAAATGTCCTATTTCATTTATACTGTTAAGGGAAGGTGGTAGGTTTTGCAGCTACCAATGAGTAGCAAAGCAGTTACTGGTGTAAATGTCATGCATATCTCCAGTGAGAGGGAGTTTAAGATTAAATGATCCCTCTAGATAAAAATTTAAATATTTGCCACTTAATAGCAAAGTTTAAATTTTATGAAGCAATTGCACTTTTATTAAGAAACGTGGAACATTTCGGAAGATAAATAGGCAGTAATAACATTTTCATAAATCTTCTCCGTGTTACAATAATGCACAGTCTTAACTGCCCATTAGTTTGAATTTTTCATGGTGTAAAATTGTTTAAAATGTCTCAGTGGGACATTTCAAAAACTCCTACTTTTAAGCTGTTCGTTTTTAGTTACATAACAGACTACCAAGTTCAGATTTAAGGTCAACCTATGGTTAATCTGTATTTTGATAGATAAAACTAAAATAAGTATGGATTTGCTGTGTTCTCTTGTGGCAAAGCTTAGATTGACCAGCAACTCAGAATGAATAGTATTAGATATATCAAGTGCATACAACAATTCATATACATGGATTTAAATTTTCAAAAGCATTCAGATTTGCTTTCCCCGTGTATAATGGTGATTTTCTACTACTCCCAGAACCGTTATTGGGATAAGTCTTGCTGCTGCCCTGGTTGTGGTTGTTTCTTGCAATATGTGGTCCTTTCGTCTCTCTTCCTTGCCTTTTATAATGAAGGGGGTTCTCCTAGTGAGTATTTTATATGTTTTAGAGGGGTACCTTTAGGTTAAACATTGCAGCCATTATTTCCAATGAAATAATTGCCCAACAAAAGTTCTGGATTCCTCTCCCCCCACCCCGACCTTTTTTTTTGTAGAGGTTGGAGCAAAGAATTGTCATATTGGATAACCCTATGACTTCCATTCAGTTTCATAATTTTTGCATTGCTTCCCTTATAGCTTCAATAGTTCTGGAAATTTTTTGGAGGTGTCCATAAAACCAGAAGTGTTTACATGCCCACTTAGCGAAGAAATTACAAAATATGCTATTCTGTCTTTGATTTACCCATGCGCATACATATATTGGCCTCAATAATTTAATATCAAAAGGCAGTTATTAATATTTGGGCTTTTTTGTTGTGCTGAAAAAGCAACTGTTTTTTTCCAGTGATTTTTAGAAGCCAGATGGATTTTGCAAAAAAATGGTTAGCTTGGTTCAGAGTGCAGCGGAATGGTATTACTGTCTGCTGTGATCTGCTTAATTCTGTTACATAACTCTTTCCTTTAGCTTTTCCCCCCTTAAATTTATTGACAAGTTGGGATATAAGCCAAATGATGCTATAACATTTCTCTTTTCACTGACCTACATCCCCCCCCCCCTTTGGAACTTTGCTAATGGGAGTCATTAGCAAAAATGGGGAATCCAAGATCTGAGGTCCAGTTTCTTATCTTCCAAATTTTTACTTGGTCCTATATAGATCTTCCCTGTGACCCTGATAACTTTAGCCAAGCACAGCTTTTCCTGATTTCTGCCACCTACAACAGCCACAGTGGCATTTCTAGGTTATTTTCCATTCTTATGAGCTGCTTCAAAGTGATGTGCTTACCAAATAAATAAAGATCATTACACAATAACTTTTAAAAAAACCCAAATTGTAAAAGTTTATTACAATTGTTTTCCATTTGCTAGTTGGAGCAGTCAAATGATTTCAGTTCGTGAAGCCAAGGCCATTCCAAGACCTGATGGTGTTGAATGGAGAAACAAGTTCATTTGTGTAGAAGGTAAATTCTGAAGCTTTTTTGTAAGTTAACTGTTATACATATATAATCTGTTGGAGTGAAGAGTGTTGTGCTGCAAGCTGAGAACATTAAAGCAGTATTAGGGCTTTTTAAATGCAATGCCAATTTCTGGTTTGTTGCAAAGCATCCATTCGCTATTTTGTCCAAGCAGGCTAATGAATGTTTTTTGTACGTGGGGATTGGAAATTGCATATTGATGTTCAGAGGATGGGTGCATGGAAGCCCAAAGCTTGTTTTCATAAGTCGAAACTAGGGGTAGCCAATGTGGTGTTCTCCAAATGTTGTTGGGCTACAACCCAACTAGTGGAAGCTGATGGAAGTTGTAGTCCATAGCATCTACCACCCATGGTCTAAACTATAGTTTGGCGTTAAGTGTGAACAGCCCCACTACATAAAGATACAATGTTTAGTTTGTCAGTACGTCATTGTTCTTACTCAATTAACGCTTGTACCATTCTTACAAAGCCTCTCACTATTATTGTTGTTTTTACAAAGACAGAATAAAAATAGAGACTGATTTATCCACAGAATCATTCCCTGCTGTGTATTAAGTATTGTGAGAGATATATTTCACCATAATTTAAATACTCTATGACTACCGTATTTTTCGCACCATAGGGCGCACCGGACCATAGGGCGCACCCAGTTTTTTTGGGGGGAAATAAAGGGGAAAAAATTATTTTCCCCCCAGGTGCGGGGCTGGGGCGGGGGAAGCTAGAGCTTCCCCCGACCCCAGCCCTCAAACAGGCAGCTCTCCGCAAGCAGCGGGAGCGCTCCCGCTGCTTGCGGAGAGTTCCGCGAAGCCTGGACGCGCTGAGCTCAGCGCGCCCAGGCTTCGGCATGCGGGCACCTCTCCGCAAGCAGCGGGAACGCTCCCGCTGCTTGCGGAGAGGTCCGCGAAGCCTGGACGCGCTGAGCTCAGCGCGCCCAGGCTTCGGCATGCAGGCACCTCTCCGCAAGCAGCGGGAACGCTCCCGCTGCTTGCGGAGAGGTCCGCGAAGCCTGGACGCGCTGAGCTCAGCGCGCCCAGGCTTCGGCATGCAGGCACCTCTCCGCAAGCAGCGGGAACGGTCCCGCTGCTTGCGGAGAGGTCCGCGAAGCCTGGACGCGCTGAGCTCAGCGCGCCCAGGCTTCGGCATGCAGGCACCTCTCCGCAAGCAGCGGGAACGCTCCCGCTGCTTGCGGAGAGGTCCGCGAAGCCTGGACGCGCTGAGCTCAGCGCGCCCAGGCTTCGGCATGCAGGCACCTCTCCGCAAGCAGCGGGAACGCTCCCGCTGCTTGCGGAGAGGTCCGCGAAGCCTGGACGCTCTGAGCTCAGCGCGCCCAGGCTTCGGCATGCAGGCACCTCTCCGCAAGCAGCGGGAGCCCAGCGCTGGGCTCCTGCTGCTTGCGGAGAGGTGTGCGAAGCCTGGAGAGCATGAGGGGTTGGTGCGCACCGACCCCTCTCACTCTCCAGGCTTCAGCGAAAGCCTGCATTCGCACCATAGGACGCACACACATTTCCCCTTCATTTTTGGAGGGGGAAAAGTGCGTCCTATGGTGCGAAAAATACGGTATTTCATACTTTTCATCTTGGAACAACCGTTAGTCCTCTAAAAGATAGCTTCCTTACCCATAGACCTTCTCAGATGCTATGGGGTGGGTGGGGCTCTTGAGTAGTTCTCCTACTCCCTGACATCTGAGGGTTGCAGCTTGGAAGAGCAGTCCCTAAGCTGCAGAATTCCCGCTCCACAGAGGCGCCATGAAAAGTGGGTAAAAAATCATATAAAGAAATCAATGTTTTCCTAGCAGTGGCCTGCCTTATGCCAGAAAAGCTGCCTTGAGGCTGTTTTTCACCTATTGGTGTGGTTTTTGCTTGTTCTCTCCTTTTGATAATTGCTTTAAACATGTATGTATTTAAGAGAATCCTGAAGAATTGTGCAAAGGCTGGAGATTCTCAGAAACATGCAGCTGTTATTTGCATTCTTTCATTCAAGTAATAATTTCTACTAAAATTGAAAAAAATACTCCCGTAAGGTGGATCTAACCCTTTTTATCAGTTTCTTTAAGATAAGCGTACATAATTGTTCACTGAAATTGTAGTTTGCAGAGGAATATGTTCATACGACTCAACACAACTTCATGATTGCTAGGGTTTTGTGATTTGCTCAGATTATGGCCCTTTCAATGCAAAAAATAAACTGCAGTGGGAAAATGTTTAACTTTGACTACCCCCTCTCAGAAAATATAGTAAATGTAAGATCACCATCCTATACTTTCATATAGCTTTGTTGATTCCAGTGTAATTTTTCCTAAGTGAATAGTTTTAGGACTGCTGCTTTAGAATAAAAAAACACACACCAAACAAACCCTAGTGAAAGCTACATCACTGGTAATGCTCTTTTAACCTTTCCAGAACCTTTTGATCGAACAAACACAGCTAGAGCGGTACATGAAAAACAGAAGTTTGACATTATCCTAGATGAATTTCGCAAGGTAAAAATGCACAACACTCCAATAAAGCTTTACAAAAAAGTGATTACATATAATTGTTTGAAGAAAATTATCCCCTCCCCCCCCCCCGGGTGAAACTTGAGATCCAAGGCATATTTGTGCTTCTCTGATTTTCCTAAGCAATTAATCCTTGGCTTTCTTCCCCCCTCCATGGCTGAAATCCAAAGAACGGTGCAACTATTTCTGTGCACCCAAAGGGATTTTGGCCTTATGTTTTTCAAACAGCAACTTCCAAAGACAAATGACTTTGAAATTGAGAGGACTTTCAAAGCAGGCAAATGTATGACAAAAGTATGGCAAATGTACCTGCTGTTCAAAGAAGGAAAATGCATCTCCTTAGGATCCTTGCCATAGGACCTTTTTGTAGCCTGATCGCTGTAACTCACATGTCATGACCTCGGTAATCAAAGTACTGTCTTCAATGTGTTTCATACTTGGAAGCTAGTTTGACTTCTAAAATGGAGTATCTGGGAACTTATATAGCTAATTCAAGCTACAATACATGTAAATCAGATTTTGAAACTGTTGCAGGAGGAGGAAGCGGGCCCAGCCCATCAGTCATCTAACATGACAACGTCTGGTGATTTGGGTCATGTGAAATAATAATAATAATAATAATAATAATAATAATAATACAGTGGTACCTCTGGCTGCGAACGGGATCTGTTCGCAACATGAGCAGAATGGAACTCATGTCTGTGCATGCGTGGGTTGCGATTTGCCGCTTCTGCGCATGCGCGTGACGTCGTTTTCATCGCCTGTGCATGTGCGAGCGGCGAAAGCCGGAAGTAACCCTTTCCGGTACTTCCGGGTCGCCGTGGGATGCAACTTGAAAAGACGTAACCTGAACTGAACGTAACAAGAGCTATGACCGTACTTTTATTATTTATATACTGTCCACTTGATGGGCTTGCCCCAGCCACTCTGGGCGGCTTCTAGCAAATTAATCATCAAACACAGTAAAACATCACACATTAAAAACTTCCCTATACAGGGCTGCCTTCAGGTGTCTTCTAAAAGTCATACTTGTTTATTTCCTTGACATCTGATGGGAGGGCATTCCACAGAGCGGGCCTGACTACCAAGAAGGCCCTGTAACCTCGCTTCTCACAATGAGGGGACAGCCAAAAGGCCCTCGGAGCTGGATCTCAGTGTCCGGGCTGATCGAGCAGTTCCATTTGCAAACTTTTGCAGCACAGCCAATCGCACCAGGGCTTGCTGTCACCATTAGTCAGCTGATCAGCACTGACAGCAAGTCTTGCTTGCCATGAAACAGTGCCCACTAAGACAGCTGTGTCTCTACCTGTCCCACACTTGATGTCCATATGCTGTCCGGCGTGGGGCAGGTGGATGTGATTTGAGGAAATGACCCTGCAACGATTTGCTTTTCAAGAGAGTCGGAAATTCTTATGGCACACTCAACCCCTTGCACACTGTGCACTGTACTTACTTTGATTGTGAATCTTACTAATTTTGTTGTCTTTCTTTAATATGTTCCAGTATGTTCATTCTTGCATTTTGTTCTGTTTCATAGTCATGGCAGAGATTGAGAGACAGGAGGGACTTGAACTGTGTACTACCTTTAAGAGCAACTCTACAGAAAAGATAATCGGCTTCCTTCTCCTTAAGTGGACCATTCTGAAATACACAAAAGACATTACTGAAACCCCGGGATGCATTTTCCCCCTCCCTTCCCACTGACCTTATTTTTAAAGAGGAGATTTTTCTTTCAAAATTTTGTTAAGGAAACTTTTGTAAGAATTAAATACAACCTTCATGAAATGCATTAACAATTTGAAGACTGGCTTTCTGAAACATATTGAATCAGTGACCAATAAAGAGACTGCTGTAATACTAATTTTGCAAATCTGTTGGGAGTTTGATTCATTGTTAACTTACGTTGTAGTGGTTTGACTCAGCCACATGGAATATTGAAATGTAAAGATGAAATGTATGACAGTCAGGCCGTGACTTTAAAGTATAGCATACTGTGCACATTTCCTTACGAGAGAGAGTAGCTCCTGCTTTACAGCTGCAAAATGCAATATGCACTTTGGCTCTCCTTGGCTCTTTTCAGCTTTTAATAATCTTGTAATAAGAAACAGCAACAACTACACCCTAAATGATGATGCTGATCTGGCTTAATTCTCAATGAGCTCGCAAATGTATTTGGATTGTGCTACTTTAGATTGCATAGGACTGAATACTCCTCCATAGAACAGAATTCCCTTCCACATTGAAAACCAGGTACTGGGTGGAAGGAGGCCAGGTTAAACCCTTTCCTGACTTGCAGCTTCCTGTGTGGAAGGAATTTAGTTAAATGGGAGAGCCTATTCAAGTTGAGAGCCCCCCACCTGCAGTCTGAAGTGGCACAACTCATGCAGCAGGTTTGCCACCTCAGCGAGAATTTCTGGGGGTTGTATTCTTTACTGGAATTTTAAAGCAGCAGGATAACTTCAAGGCAGTTGAATCATCTGTGAGGCTTGCATAATGTGTGACATGCTGAGCTGAATGCAGCCTGCCATCCATGTATGGCAGCCCCTCGGGTTTGAAAAGCATTTTGTGTGTTTCCGGCCACCCTGGGGCTGCAAAAAATCAGGATGTTGTCAGGCAGTTTGCCTGCCATTAGGAATGGTCAGTGGGCTCTGTGTTCCTACTTGATGTACAGGCACTGCAGGTAAGATTTCTTTTATGGCAGACTGCTCTATGTTGCTTGATGCTCACTGCAGACTGAGGGTGGCGTTGAACATTACAGTGAAGCAGAGGGAAAGGAAACGCAAGGGAGAATTGTACTTCCTCTTAACTGCACTTCCATTGTGATATATGGATCCTACAAAGATGGTACCGTGGTTTGTACAACCCCCTCCCCGGTTTCCTGCGCCACAACAGCAGTGTAAGGAAGCATACTTTCTTTCCACTCCCTCATACACCCATCCCACTGCTCTGTTGTAAACTGTGGAGCTGCCATGAGTTGAGCCCTCTCCTACCGTTTTCTTTCCATATATATAAAGTAGTGACAACTGTGAAAAATAGCTGCTACGATAAGCCAAGTTGTTGTTTTAATTTGTTTCTATTTTTGTGTAAATATTTGTATGTTGGTCAGCTGCTATATAAATCAGGATTTAAGAAAATTTAAATTTTAACTTTCCCCCCAAGAAGTATGAGACTTATTTTAGATCTGCTGTTGCACAATTTGTGCCTCATATATTTATTGCAGACCAATTCATATGTTAACAAATGTTTACTTTTCACTGATGTCGAACTTCCTTTCCCCTCTAAGTTTAATATTTTTATTGTGTCAAGTGGAATAAAGTTTCTGTATTGAAAATAAAGCTATCTTTTGTATATTTCACCTTTTTCTTTCAATCCGCTTCTCGGCTCTTATTGTGTAGCCTGATAGTATTGTGAAGAGTGCTTTATCAATCTCAGTGATGTGAAGAAATTTGGATTTAAACTTTTGCATACGACTTACAGGGCTAGCCTTAATATGATGGGCTAGAAGTGTGTCCTGGACACAGTTTACATGATGTTGCTACTGCTACACACACTCACAAACGCCAGTTTCTTGGTGGCTGGGCTCCATGTTGCATTGATAGTGGGTTGCATGTGCCAATGGTGTGAATCACTCAGATCACCTCTCTCTCTCTGCCTCTGTGGGAGCCCTGCTTGGGTACTCATCAGGAGGAGTTAGGTTGATAGACACAAGATAGAGCATTTTCAGCAATGATCCCAAGATAATGCCCTTTTAAAAATGTGCTGGGACTGTGTGTGTGTGTGTGTGTGTGTGTGTGTGAGAGAGAGAGAGAGAGAGAGAGAGAGAGAGATTGCTTTTCTGCTTTTATATTGTGTTTTTATGTTGTAACTGGCCTGAGACCTTTGGGTATAGAGCGGTATATAAATAATAATAATAATAGAATGTCACTTTTTGTACATCACCCTGGGAGGAGCTGATTTTTTTTAAAACAGCAGCTTAAAAATCTATAGACTAACCAAAGTTGATAACAAGAAGAAACCATTTCAGTTCTGCTGCCATGTTGTAAGCTCATATTTTCCCAGCCCTGATGGGAGACTTAGGGATTGATTTTGGGACCTCCTGCATGCAAAGCCAAATGTTCTACTGCTAAGCAGAGGTCCTTCTGCCTCAGAACTGAGACGACTAAATGGGAAGGGTAAAGAGCGAATGTGCAAGCATGGATGCTGATGGACCTCCTTCCGTTACTTGATTCCACGGCTGGACAGTAACATTTCATGAGAATCCTGTGCCCCTGTACTTTTGTGTGTTTATGAGAGCGTGTGCTGCATATAGACAAGAGAGCACATGCGAAAAGTTCTTACGTAACGCAAAGTATAAATGGCAATTCATAGCTCACTGGGTGACCTTGAGCCGGTCACCAACTCTCAGCCTAACCTCCCTCACAGGCTTCTTGTGAGGAGACAACAGGAAGGGAGAGACCATCTTGAACTCCTCAGAGGGAAAACATGATGTGAATATGATAAGAAACAAATATGTCTTGATCCAGAGCAAGAGAGAATGTGATAGTAGCCTCCTGAACTGTCGGGATGCTGCAGGGGAAAACCTCTATCTGCATTCAGAGCCACAGGTGGTTAGGCCTGCCTGAGCTCTGGCTCTGGAAGCCATAGATAGATCAAGGCCACTAATTTGCAGGCCAGCCACCTATTTGCTGGCTCTGGAAACAAGGTGGTGTTAGGACCCAGTGGCCAGTCCAAGGTGGCAGCAGCGGTTTGATGTTTCAACTTTCCGTCGTTCTATTTAAAGACTTTCCTGAGTCAGGAGAGCCGAGCTGCTGTGGATGACAGTTTGCTTCGGGCAACTCTGGAGAGTATTGAGTAGAGTGGGATAAACACAGCTAGGGAAAGTGACCTGGGGGACAAAATGGAGACCGACTGCAACTATGAGTCTGACGGATCACCTGACGTCTCCATGGAAGATGAAGAGGAAGAGGAGGATGAATATGAGCCAAACAGGTACGGTACCTTTCAAAAATGAGACTCTGCAGCCTACTTACAGGCTGTCAAGAAGTTCTGGAAAACTGAAACGGGGAGAAGTGCCTTTGTGCAAATGCCGTGCGGCATCAAAAAGGAGATGAAAGTTTTGAGGATGAGGGGGAGCTTTCTGATGATTCTGAATGCAGCTGGTTGTGATTCTGAAAGTGCCTGGCCTGTGTGCAAAAGGCATTTTCTATTTAAAGATCCTGCGTTGTGCCAGTTGGATTGGCATCTCCTGCTCCTTCCGAGCTGGCTCGTCACTGCATATCAATCTCCATTACTCTCAGGGTGTGTGTGTGTAAGTGAAGCGGACGAGTCCTTTAATTTGTTCTTTTAAAAACGCCATAACCCACGGTGCAATGAGAGGTGGGGGAGAAATTGAATTCAAGAATCGATTGCTTGCGGTGTGTGTGTGTGTGGAAATGAGTGGTGGTTGTGACTCAGTTTGTGTTTGGAGGCTACAGGCTGTTTGGTTTTCATGTACTTTCGGCATGGCTTGTTGCTTGGTCTGATAGCACAGGGCTCCTAAAAATGGGGTGATTTCAGCTCTGCACCCAATAGATGAATGGAAAGGGCACTCCAAAGGCAAAAGCAGATGTACGTATATAGTTAAGGAAGATTCCTAGCCAGAAAAGTTTACCGTGATGGTTCCCTGTTTCTGGTTCAGGACTTGGTAGCAATAAGCCCATTTTGACTACAAAATAAAAACACACTGAAACCAGGGAGGTCTGAACTGCTGGAGATGAAGACTTTGTAGTACAGGGAGTCTTGTCTTGCTGCTTTGGCTCAAGATCTGCTGTCACTTGGTTATTGAATTGTCCTTTTCTCCCGCCCCTGTGGAGACAGAGCTCTAGCCAGCATGCTGGCTGGCGGGGAGGGGCTAGTAGATCACTGCCTTACCTGCACAACTGGTTTTCCCTACCTAGATTTAATAATAATAAAAGAAGAAGAAGACATCTTGCTTTTAAAAGAGGGAAACTTCTAGCGGCAAAAACTGGTTCCCCCAAAGTCGTCATGCCACAGATTGGTTTGTTTGTTTCATAAAATTGATTGTAAAAACCCTCAAAGTGGTTTACAAAAAGACAAAACAATAAAATTGAGGAAAAATTCACCACCTTACTTTAAAACATACAAAAGTTTAAATATCAAAGCAGATTAAAATCAACTCAACTTTCTATGCATCTGGGAATCTTTTTATCAGGCACCAACTGAAGGTGCCTATTGATCTCAATAGGCAGGGTGTTGCCACACTAAATGATCAAGTTCTTACAAAGGCAGAACAGTTATTATGCTGTGCCAGTTCGGCCCCTCTGCCCTCCTGAATAACATAAGAGGAGTCTTGCTGGACCAGACCAAAGCCAAATCTTGTCCACCATTCTGTTTCCCATAACAGCTAACCAGATGTCTATAAGAATCCCACAATCAGGGTCTGGGTGTCATAACTCTGTTCTCCTCACGCTCCTCAGTGATTGGTATTCAGAGACATATTGCTGCTCCTGGAGGTAGCATGTAGGCATGGTGAATAACTATTGATAACCTTATCCTCTAGTTTTGTCTAATCCCCTTTAAAAACTGTCCACACTGGAGGCCACCACTATGTTTTGTGGTAGCAAATACCGTAGCTCATTTATGGTAGTATTGCCTGAGGCTGAATTTGCAGCTCAGCTTTGTTCTCCCGAAATTCCCCTGGGGCAAGGTAGATTTAAGACTGGGGGTGCTTTCAGATGGATGTTTTATTGTGTGATGGATCTTCTTGTAGCAAGTCCCCACATGATATCATTGGCATCAAAATGCCAGGCCATATTCCCCCAGCCATTAAGTCTTCATTTACCCTTTTTGTAGGAAACCCATTAAGTTAAGGCTGGATACTTCTTTTGTTTTCTTTGATGGGGTCCCTCTTTCTTCATGCTAGCCATTTAAATGGCAACACTCCTTTGCAAGATAGTTTGCATTTTTAATTAAAGGGTAAAAGCTGCATTTCATCTGGGCTGAAGATAATTTGTTGACTCGCAAAGCATTTCTGGGTTGAACGGCGCATACAATTGCAACCACCTTGATACTTATACACATGGTGCTTATATGTCCTGGTGCTCTCTGGTGTGTGTGTACATATCTCTAATAATGGTTCAATACAACTGCCAGCATTTGCAGACTTTCCTTAGCAGTGTGGTTATGGGAGCTGTCATGCTCGGCTCCTGCACCTCAGCATGTACCACCACGCCACTGATTAATATAGCAAGGATAAATGGCTTTGCATTACTTACACGTAGTTTAATTAGCCAAATGGATTATCTGTGTGTGTTGCTTCTGAAGAAGAATGGGAATGTGATTAATGGAAATGACTAACGTGACTTGATAAATGTGTTGCCTGTCTCTGGGAACTCGCCCAAATGATCTCTTACGCTGCGCCCTGAAGTGAGGGTGGCTGTAGCGTTAGTGGTTTTTAAAAATGTAGCTGCAAATTCATCTTCAGCATGAGAGCAAGCTGGATTCTGGGAGCAGAAAAGTGAAGTTGTCTTGCCCTTTCTCTCTCAAGCACTCAAAGTGTACTTATGACCCAGTTGTGCCAGCTGCTGTGCTGAGGGCAGAACTACATTTTATGGGAGGCAGCTGCCAAGATCAGTGCTTCTAAAGCAATGATGTCAAAACACAAATAACAGGGGTTTTTAAAATGCAGATTGCATAGTGGGGAAGGGAGAAGGAAATTACACTATATCCCGCACTAAAAGAGATGACAGGCACTCAAAACCACTGAAAGTAAGAGCCCAAACCACTGAAGGTTTTTGCCTGGTGTCTAAAATAAGACAGAGATGGTGCCAGGTAAAAAAAAAGGTAAAGGTAAAGGACCTCTGGACAATTAACTCCAGTCAAAGGTTACTGTGGGGTGCGGTGCTCATCTTACTTTCGGGCTGAGGGAGCCGGCGTTTGTCCACAGACAACTTTCTGGGTCATGTGGCCAGCATGACTAAACCGCTTCTGATGCAACAGAACACAGTGATGTAAACCTCTCCGCCTCAGCGTACCTATTTATCTACTTGCACTGGGATGCTTTTGAACTGCTAGGTTGGCAGGTAAGCCTCTCTGGGGACAGCATCCCCAGATGCAGGGAGCCACCACAGAAAGGGTCCATTCTCTTGTTACCACAGTGTGGGTCTCCAGTGAAGGGGCCACATGGAAAAGGGCCTTAGATGACAATTGCAGGGTCCAGTTTGGTTCACGTGGGGAGAGGTGATCCTTGAGGTATTGAGGTCCTGAGCTGCATGAGGATTTTATATGTCAAAAACAGCACTTTGAATTCAGCCTGGGCACCAGATTGGTAACCAGTGCAGTCATGCCAGAATTGGTGTTATATGTTTGGGTTATCCTTCCCCAGTCAACAATCTGGCCATTGGATTCTGCACCACTTGCAGCTTCCAAACCATCTTCAAAGGCTGCCCCACATATTGCAGTAATCCAACCAGAGGTTACCAGAGCATAGACTGCAGATGCAAGGCTATAATAATAAATTATTATTATTATTATTATTATTATTATTATTATTATTATTATTATACCTGTCCAGATAGGGGAACAGCTGGGACACCAGTCAAAGCTGATGGAGAAGACACTCAGTGTCACCGAGGCTATTTGAGTCTCAAGCTACAGGAATGGATCTAGAAGTACCAGCAATCTAGGTACCCCCTCCTCCAGAAGTGTTGCACCCCCATTCAGAGCAGGCCCACATCCCAAAAGAATCCACAGGAGACTTTGGCTCTCACATAGTGCTCCCAAGCGGTAGCAAAAAGCACCCAGAAAGTCAAGGTCAAGCCAAGGTTAGGTGCAAGAGATCAGATCCAGGGTGAAATGTAATCTGGGTGCAACTAAGGAGATGTGCTGGAAATTCACTCCCCAAGATGTAGAGATGGCTGCCAGCATGGGTGGCTTTAAAAAGGGATTCATGGAGGATAAGGCTACACATGGCTACTAACCACAACGGCTTTGCTCTGCTTTCACGGTATATTAATAATAATTTATTATTTATACCCTGCCCATCTGGCTGGGTTTCTCCAGCCACGCTGGGCGGCTTCCAACAGAATATTAAAATACAATAGTCTATTAAACATTAAAAGCTTCCCTAAACAGGGCTGCCTTCTAAAAGTCTGGTAGTTGTTTTTCTCTTTGACATCTGGTGGGAGGGCGTTTCACAGGACGGGTGCCACTACCGAGACGGCCCTCTGCCCGGTTCCCTGTAACTTGGCTTCTCACAGCAAGGGAAACGCCAGAAGGCCCTCGGCGCTGGACCTCAGTGTCCGGGCAGAACGATGGGGGTGGAGATGCTCCTTCAGATATACTGGACCGAGGCTGTTTAGGGCTTTAAAGGTCAACACCAGCACTTTGAATTGTGCTCGGAAGGCAGGAGGACTGCAGTTGCTGGGAATCAGGGAGAGCACTGCTGCTTTCAGATCCTTCTTGCAAGCATCCCATAGGCATCTGACTGGTCACTGTGAGAATAGGATGCTGGACTAGACGGGCCATTGGCCTGATCCATCAGGCTCTTCTTATGTTCTGATGCTAAGTGGATTTGGCACACTTGAACACAAATCCACTCCCCAAATAAATCTACCGTATTTTTTGCTCTATAAGACTCATTTTTTCCCTCCTAAAAAGTAAGGGGGAATGTGCATGTGTCTTATGGAGCGAATGCAGGCTGTGCAGCTATCACAGAAGCCAGAACAGCAAGAGGGATTGCTGCTTTCACTGCGCAGTGATCCCTCTTGCTGTTCTGGCTTCTGGGATTCAGAATATTTTTTTTCTTGTTTTCCTCCTCCAAAAACTAGGTCTGTCTTGTGGTCTTGTGCGTCTTATAGAGTGAAAAATACGTAACTTTCTTGCACTAAAGAAAGAGAGAGGAAAATGCACTGGGAGACATGGGATAAGAGTTGTGTGACATGATGTTATATAACCTCCCTGCCAGCAGATCATCAGGAATTCTCAATAAACCTTGGATGCCGTATAACCTTCCCACAAACTTGGTGCAAACAAATCAGGACAAATACTTAACAAACAAGAGACCCTAAAGTTCTCTGGTTTCCATATGTAGCTCAGTCACTGGCTTGGATGCAGTTCTGATTTTGAAGGAAATTGCTCAACTGAATTGGTGGGACTTGACTGTCTGCCAGAGCCAAGGCTGCCCGGCCTCAGATCATCCTACACTGGGAGGTTTGCTTCATTCAAAATAAAACACAGAAGACGTGTCAGTGAGGCATGAGACACTGATCGATTGCAGCAGGTCTGGGCAATCTGTTCGGCAGTGAGCACTGCATTAAAAAGTGTGAAGATTTGCTGCTATTACTGCACCTGGTCAATATTTCTTCTAGTTAAAAGCAAGAACTCTTATCCTAGTACATATTGCAGGGATAGGAGAGAGGCAGTAGATGAGGAGCCAGGAGACTTCTGTGTATAATGCAGCAGAAATACTGTCCCTGTCAACATATTTGTTTATGAATCCTCTCTCACCTTTCTTTCTCCCCTGTTTAATTTTAAGAGTCTAAAACAGATCTAAAACAATGGTTTGTCTCTATTCAAGCAGCAAGAGCCTGGTTTCTAGTTGGGTTAATATTTTCCCATAGCTTTCATGTTTTAACTGAAACACCTTAGATTAATGTAGGTAGGTATCCAACTCTGAAAGGCACGTATTCTGTATCTTACAGGGTGGCCATGTACCCTACTTTACAGAGGACACTTCTCTCTTTGAAGGACTCCTCTGTCTGAAGAGCTGTCCAGTTTAAAGATGAGGAATCACAAAAAGGGAGAGCAGGGACTTTGAAGTTGCCCATTAATTTTTAGTGCATAAATGTCAGAATGCGTAGGCACATAGACACTATGGTGAGATGTACTATATTTCTATTGAAAAATACATTTTTGTACCCTTCTGAGTGGAGTGTCTTGACAAATGAGGTGCATCAGCCTCTGTCACTATATGGCTTCAGGCAGCATCTATTCCGAAGGGCTTGCTGGATCAGGCCAAGGGACCATCTAGTCCAGCATTCTCTTCTTCCAGGGGTCAACTGAATGCTTGTGGGAAACCTTGATTGACAGATGATTGTCCGGTGCTTGCCTTTGCTGGAATTGTTGTTGTGGTTTTGATTATTTATTATGGGGGTTTAATTAGAGGATTAAAAAAATACATTGTTGTTGCATTATAACTTGTTAGCTATCTTGCATTCCTTAGAAAGTAGGCAGGGTGTAGGTTTTTTACTCTTGAATAAATGAAAATTCTTTTTCATGAGATCACACTTACAGCCAATGCTATAATGTGCTGTAATAGAAAATAATAAAAAACACTTGTAATTGATATATTTTAATCTTCTGTGATTCTGTTTAATAATAATAATAATAATAATAATGTTATAGTTTCTTAAAATCTGTTTTTTTAGCAGTTTAAAAAGCCTTAACCAGCATGAAGAGGTAAAATCAGATGCCATGGATGCCATTCATAGTGAAGATAGTGCACAGACGTGGGAGACAAGTTCAAGTAGATGTTCCACATCCCAAGCCTCAGAAACTAGTGCTACATCTGGTGTTTATAGTATGGAAAACTCCTGCATGGAAGGTCCTCCAGGGAAATCTATATCTTTGATGGATGAAGGAAAGATGGTACAGAAAAGAACAAGGAACTCACCATATCAGGTGCCCCTGTCACCAAATGAGAAAATGGGCCCAGACAATGAAAAACGTGGCTTTTCTGGAAGGCCAACAGAAGCAAAAGCATTGGAAAGAGAATTAGATCCTGCTGATCCACAGTCATGGACCCTTCAAGTGCAACCTTCAAAGATAAAAAGCTATTTGGTACAAATTACACAGGAAGCGGTGGATCCATTGCCAGAAGAAAAAGAAAATGTTTTCATGAAAAAGGCAGAACTGCCCCTCGAAGGAACAGTAAGAGCTAAGATTCAGCTACTCACTGCAGCATTGGAAGAAAGAAATAAAAAGATTTTCCGGCGGGTGAACAATATAGATTTGCCCCCGCCTACAGTTGTTGTGATCAGGAAGCCAAGAGAACCACCCAAAAAATTCACCAGGCAAGCCATGTTCCAGGCATCTTTAAAGCATCTTGAACAACAAGCCACCATTAAGAATAACCAGAAGGAAATCCTGAATCTCAAGCGTATGCAGGCAATGCTTGCAAAGACTGCTCCCCGTAACAGAGATGAGGAGCGAGTGCGGCGGTCTTTTCTGCCTGAACCTGCAGATAAGGCTTCCAAAATGGTACCACCAACTGCACCGCTGTATACTGACAAAGCAAAGAAGCTGGACACTGAATCACATTCCCCTGCCACGCGAATGACAGCCCCAGAACAGGCAAGGTTTGCTTCACCAGATCATCATGACAGAATGGAGAAAAGGGGAAAGCAATCTCAGCTTTCTAATGCCGCAACTACTGTGTCAGAAAAGTTGCCCAGCCTCCTTGTTGAAACAGAGGAGGAGGAGGCGGCGGAGGAGGAAATACAGCCTCCTCCACTTGTTTCTACCAAACCCCTTTCCCAGCCTGCTAATGAAGCAGAGAATCAGGATGACTCAACTTTCTCTAAGCTATCAGAATCTGCAGCTCAGGATGTGCAGTACCCAAATAATATTGCTGCTGAGCAGGCTGAGTCCCAAGATTCTCTTTTTACTGAAATCAGAAACCCAGATATTGGCTTCACAATCCCTTCAAAATTTGAGATCAAAGATTCAGAGTTGTTGCATTCTGCTGAAGAGGCAGGGAAGCAAGACGTCCCTGTTTGCTCACCCGAACCCGCAGAGCCTGTGCCTGAGCAGGCAAAATCACCTCCTCCAGTTAGTGAAAGAGAAAAGCAAGAAAAGAAACAGCTGGAGGCGGAATATTCAAAGAAAGAAGAGGCGCAGGAGCAATCAACCACACTTTTGCAAGCAGAGCCGGCACATTTGATGTATTCGTTGAAAGAATGGGAAGTTGGGGGAGCTGAAACCGCACCCAATTTATCTTCTGCTGCTAGCAGAATAGAAACACAGGAGCCTCAGAGCGATTCCTGTGAAGTTGCAGAGGAATATATTGGACTTTCACAGCCCACACACTTCATGGGTGAAGCAGAGAAAAGGGAAAACGAGCACCTGGAACCAGATTTGGCAAAGGAAGCTGTTGAGACACAGGTATCTGTGACAGCATCACTACAGCCAGAACCGTCAGATGCACTGCACTCAAGAAGTGAAATTAAAAATCAGACAGCACAGCCAGGATCTCAGTGGCTGGAGTCTTCACTCCCTATTCCCGAAGCACAGAGAGAGGAAATCCAGCAACACTCTCTAGCATATTCACAGTCAGAAAGCGAACATCCAGTCATCTCTGAACCTATAAAGGCAACACAGGGATTTGAACTCTTGGAGCCACTGCATCTCAAAGGTAACGAAGTCAGTGCAAACTCTCCTGCTGAAGCACTTGACTCTTCAGAGCAACTGTCATCTGTTTCATCTGCTGAGAAGGTAGAAATGCCGGGGACTCGGCAGCCTTCACTAGAAACTGTAAAACCGTTTTCAGAACAGCGATGCTCTGCTTTACCCTACCCAGCAGAGAAAATGGAGAAAAAAGACAGCCTGCCTTGTTCTCCCGAGACAGCTGCTGAAACAGCAGAAGTATCACTTCCCACTGCCACCTTCCAAACGGCTGAAGTAACAAAAGTAGAAGTCCATCCCTTGTCTCCCACAGAAGTTCCAGCAGAAGAATCAGTGTCTATTCCAAGAGAGCCGGATGTTGCCATAGATAGGGAAACAACTCAGCTGGTTTCGCCTTTATCTGTAGAACCTCCAAGTAAAGCATCTGTTCCACCCCAAGAAGCAGCAAAAGAAGAAAACCAGCAATGCCCACCTGCAGATGCAAAGCTGAGTTCTGAGGACCAGGATGAGGAAGGCCAGCAAGATGGTTGGTTTCCTTTATTTGCAACCACACAGTTTGAACCAGAACATTCGGCTGAATGTGAATCAACAATGCAGAGCATTAAACAGGATTCCTCTGAATCATTTCCGTTAGAAGAAGCAACTGCATTCCATTCTGTTGATGATGCAGATAAGAAAGTGAAGCATCCTGACAAATCCATCACTGAGCCTTCACTGCATCCTGTATTCATGCCAGGAAAACAAGGGAGGATGGAGTCAGAGATTGAACAAACGACTCATCAGTTATCAAGTACAGTTCTTCCAATGGAATCAGTCAGTAAACTGCAGTCAGTGGAGGAAATGGAGGTCAATGAGATCCAGCCTCATTTATCTGCAACTGGACAAGATTTATCCCAGTCGGTTTATATGACAGAACCACAGGAAGACCAGTGTGTTTCAGCAGCAGCAGCAGCAGCCCTTGAATCTGGTTCTTTAAGTATACCATACACTGATGTTGAAGCAGAGAAATGTGACACTACAGAACCAGTATTGAAAGAGGTGACATACCAGGCTATTCAGGCTGTCACTGCAGAAATGGAAAAAGACTATCTGAAAGTGTCACATATGGTATCTGAATCAGAAAAACATTTAGAGGCACCTTTCCCAGCTCAGAACACAGAGGAAGGAAACCTTCAGTCACACAAGTTTGTGTCTCCAGAATCAGAAGATGAACACCTCATCTCATCAGAAAGAGAAGAATCTGAATTTTATCCACTCTTAACGCCAACACCTGAATTGGGATATCCTATTGCTGGTTCAGAAACACAGGAGAACCAAAGCTATTTATCTGATGCATTAAATGAGGCATTAAATGCATTAAATGAGCAGCCAAGCTACTCTTCCTCAGTTCTTGAGGATAAAGCCAAGATAGAAGAAAACCAAACCACCTTTCCTGAAACTCCAAAAATGGCGCCAGATGAGTCACTGTCCTTTGCAGCCTTCCTCATTAGTGAAGCCAAGCAAGAGCCACTTGTGTCACCTGTGGACACGAAGATGACACCAAAGGAATCAAATTCCATTCCAGAAGATTTTGTTTCTGAGGAAGTTAAGGAAATAGCCCCTCCTTCCTCACCTTTATCCTCAGAACAACTTTCTAAGGAAGTAATTTCATCATATCCTGCTGCTGCTGAAGAAGAGAACCAAGATCAGTCTTATTCACTTCTGAGGGAAGAGTCAAAACTTCTGGATGCTGGAGGAGCAGATGTGCAAGGCGGTCAGTCTCATTTGCTTGTTGCAGCCCAGCCTGAAGCAAGGAGCCAGGACATTGAGCTGCATTGCCCCAAAGCAGCACAACCAGAGCTAGAAGATTTGACCTTGCTGAATTCTACTGAAGAGATCCAGAAGCAAGAAGCTCCCCTATATTCACCTTCCATTGTACCACCTGTACATGAAGAAATATTGCATCACAAGGGAGAAAGAGAAAACCAAGGAATTGCAATTTTGGGCACTGAAGAGACAAAGGAGGAAGATGCTCCTCTAAAGTCACCTGTCCTATCACAGGAGTTGGAACACCTACATTCACTGCAGTCAGTAAAAGAATCCCAGGTGGAAAGGGCTCAGCCTTATTCTTCTGCAGCTGTTCAAGATTCATCGCAGCTTCCTGGTGAGACAGGATCGCAGGAAGGTCAGGGCTACTTTTACAAAACTGCAGAAGTGGATTCTGGAGTTTCTAAGCTATCAGAGCTGACGGATGCAGTTATGGAGCAAGAAATCCAGGCATCAAGGACTGAAGCTGTCAAGTTAGAACGCAAAGAGTCTGCTTTGTCAGTACAGCAAAATGATAAAGTCCAACATCCACTGGTAACTGCATCACTGGATCTGGAACAATTGGACTCATCTTATTCCACAGAAACACAATTCCCAGGAGAGCCACCACCAGATCCATCTCTTCTCACTAAGAAAGCAGAGGAGCAGGAAGTTCCTTCACAACCAGCATCAGTCTCACCAGCATCTGTATTGGATCAATCCAGCTCTGCTTCACTGGATCTAATTGCAGAAGTTGAGGAACAAGAGACCAAGCGTCCTCCCAAAGTAGCTAACATGATGCCAGAAGAACCCTTGTCTTTTACAGCCTTTCTCTTTGCTAAGGCAAAGAAAATATATACTACTTTGACCTCAGAAAAAGAGAATCTAGACAGTCAGCCACCTTTCAAGGAAGCTGATTTGTTAATAGAAAGATCAGAAAGCATTTCAACTAGCCCCCCTGAGACAAATGTAACTATTAAGGAAGAAACTGAGCTTCCTACTACACATTTTGAAGTGGAACAGTTTGCTAGTAAACCTGAAGCAGATGTTACTTATCGAGATGAAAGGGAAAATATTTCTGAGACTCCTACGCTACCTAATTTAATTCCAAATGAGCCTTCTGATGCTGTAATACCAGAGCCCATAAATGATATTTTAACAGACAACTTGCATTCCTCAGTATCTTCTGCAGACTCACATACTACTGACAACAAGACAATACAAATTAGTGCAGGAGACTTTTCAAAAACGGAAGAAATCAAGTGTTTGCCTAGTGCGGAGATAACTTTGACAGAGCCTGAAAAGGAATTAAAAGATCACGAGAAACTGAGGGAGGAAGTCATACCTGCTGTTGAACTTCATCGAGGAAAAGAGATTCCTGAAGGTAACAAGGTAGTGAATATTCATGCTGCTCCACTCAATTCTTCAGCTGATAAAGAAGAAGAGAAGCATATGCCGGAGAGATTAGAATACCTGGAAACAGCTGCAGTGCAGAAAAGAAAACCATTCCATGAAGCTGGAGATATGGCTGTTGACCAGGAATTTTCAAGGTGCAAAATAAGTGTAAAAACCTCAGAAGGCATAGAAGAGGACAATCATGAAAATAAGGAAAGCAAATCAAATGAACTTGTCAAGGAAAAGGGGGTCCAGGAAAGTGTGGAAAAGTGTAGAAGTGTAGAAAAGAAAAAGGAAGTTTCTATTGTTCAAGAAAGCAATGAAGATGGTGGTGTAAATGATAACGGTATAGATCACATTGAAAAGCATACTGTCATTGATGAGACCTGCTTCATCCAGACAGGAAACGAACCGTCTTTTAAGGAAGTACAGGGGCAATTTGAAGTTACCGTAGAAAATTCGGCAACACTTCCAGCTGCAGGCACAAAAAATATTTTAGAGTTTTCTTCACTAGAAAGAGACTTGGATGAAGGCTTCAATAGAATGGCCGAGAAAGAAAACACAACAGCTAGTCATGAAGACCCTTCAAAAATATTAATCAAAGGTGAAATAATTGATGCTATTAGTGAAAAGGGTGAAAACACAGAGGATAAGCTTAACTTAGCGGGTGAACCCCTATCTAACAGACAAAAAGATGTGCTATCCCAATCTCCATTAATTTCTTTGCCTGCCACTACAGTCAGTCCTGAGCTGCTTGAGGTGCCACCTACTTTGGCATTTTTATATAAAGATCTTTATGAAGAAGCTGTGGAAAAACCTAAGGAAGATAGCCATAAATATCCATCAAATGAAGAGACTGAGAATACTGACTTATCCGCTCACACCAGAGGCCCTACTCGAGATGATGGTACTGGAATGTGCTTTGAAAAGGATGTTTCTAAAGATGACACTCCAACTTTGGAAGAGTCCCAGAAGAAACAAGTTCTAAAAGATAAAGCTATTAATGAACAAGCTTTAACCCCACAAAGAGTTTCAAAATGTGCAGATGAACCAAGTGAAAAGAAGCCTCAGTCTCTTCACATTCTAACTGAAGCACATGCTGACACAGAGGTCTCGTCACCAAGGGGAATGGTGGAACGGCTGGATGACGCATTGGTAGATAGACCAGCTGAGATCATGAGCGACATAAAAGTTGGAAATGGTCAGCCCACAAATGAAATTCTTTTTGGAAGTGGGCTCTATGGTTCAGGAGCAAGTAATGAGGAACTCAGTCAGAGAAGAGAAGAGGAATCCTTGGGCTTTGAAAGGGATGTTTCTAAAGCTGATGGTCCAAATTTGGAAGAATCCCAGAAGGAACAGGTTCTAAAAGATGAGCCTAGGACTGTAAAAGCCTTAAATCAAGCAAGAGTTTCAAAAGATAAATATGAATTAGATGACAAGGAGTCTCAGCCTGTTTACGTTCTAGCTGAAACACATGTGGAAACAGAGGACTTGTCTCCAAAAGGAATTTTGGAGGGGTTGAATGATGCATTGATAGTTAGGCCAGTTGAGATCATGGGTGACATAAAAGTTGAAACTTGCCAGCACACACATGCAGTTCCTTTTGGAAGTGGGCTCTTTGGTTCAGGTGCAAGTAATGACGACAGCAGTCAAAGAAGTGCAGAAGAATCCTTGCCTGAAGAAACAGGCCAAGCATTACCAGAAGAAACGAGCGATGAGGAGTCTTGTCCAATACTTGATTATGCAGCAAGTGTCTTTGAAAATGCAACATCTGTGCAAGATGAATCAGAGGAAGTTGCAGTTGGCCAAAACCAGCAATCTGAAATAACAGACGCTCATGTGGTTGTCCCAAAACCTGTTGAAGAAAGCACACAATCTCATGCAGCATTCCACCATGTTAGCCCTCCCTGGCAAAGTGAGGGACAAGCAGAAGACCAGTTAACAGCACAGGATACACAACCTTTAGACCATAAACATACTCTCTGTAGGGACACTGAGGGACAAACATCTGAAAAAAGAGTCGGAGAAAATATTGTGGGTGATCTAACTGAGTCCAACAGAGAAGCAGCATACCAACCACCACCTGAAGCAATATCTGACAAGCCTTTTGGGGAACTGGACTACTCTCTGTTGTCACATGATTTTGATACCTATCCATTATATTCAATTAAAGAGGAAGAGTCCAGTGACATTGATGAAGATCTAGCTGAGCTCATGGACTACGAAATGGTTAGCCGAGATGATGTCTTTGAGGAAGAAACATCATCAGAAGTGGTTCATGAAGAGCTGCTGTTTGATGACAGAAAATCCTTAGACCACATTAGTGATAGTTATGAATTTGTGAATGAAAGAGAGGCAAATACGTATGCTAAGGAAGAAGAATTTCAGTTGATGGGTCTCGACAAGCTACCAAGAAATGTTCCAGAAACTGAAGTCCTACAGAAAGAATCAGATCATGAACTGTTAGATAGTTATTGCCGCCAGTGTAAATGTCCCATCTCTGCTGAGGACAAGCTTTCTGGGGCGCATAAAGACCACACTGTGACAAACTTGGATACAGCTGTGACTGAATTAAAGGTAAGCAATTAACATTTTTGGAATTACAGCCCTGTGTTCTCATTGAAACTGATGCCTAACTGGGGATGCTTCACTGGACTAGATAAGATAGACTGCAGGATCAGACAAGCCAATAAAGGTTAGTGACCTAATGTAGGCAGAATATATTTGGTGGCACCCAATGTTAGTCATAAACAGGCTAAGATTAAGGCCATTGATTTTCAATGGATCTACTTTGATTATGACCAAAATTGGGTATCACCCATCGTGTTTAATTTGTCTCACAGTTGTCTCTGAGAAAGAGCAATTCTGCTTGGAAACACACCAGGCACAACAGCATTAATGAAAGTGCTTTCACAATTAAACTATATTCTTAGCCCCTTGTGTGGGAGTGGTCACCTCTTTTTTTCTGGCTGGAAAGAATGCAAATACTAAAAAAAATCCCTTGTGCCAGGACCTCCACTCTGACCAAAATTAGTCAAAATTAGTTGGGTGATCCAATGATGGCTTTCCTGCATTGATCTGCTTTGGCCCTTAGTTTGGAATTTTAAAGTCCTATTTGCAGAACTGGTCCAAGACGTTTTCCTGCCTGAGCTGAAGGAAAAGATGGCACTTCCCTCCCCACCATTCTACATCCATAATCCAGCCAGATGGGACATTGAGTCTTCCTTTAGCACTGCTGATTGGGCAGCATCCTCTATTGTACTTATCTACAGTGCAGGTTAGTGGGTGCAGGGGAAAGTGTGTGAGGCTGCTAACGCCACTCCACCCCAGCACGAGTTGCCTAAGGTGTCTTTCTTATTCTGCCTAATGGTATGGTGGTTCTGCCTAGTTCTAAATAAGCACTTTGATTCCTTGTTGGTCCTCTTGAATCTAGGTAACTGGTTGGCTTTCTCTAATATACTGTACAGACTTCAATGTGATGCCTCCTCAGATTAACCAGATCGTGGGTATCCCTATTTAAAAAGCCATTGATTAGGATCCAAATAACAGCACAATTACTCAAGGGTGTCTTTGCACCAGCACTGATTCAGCAGCAGGGCCCTATGGAAAATCACCTTTGAAACTGAGGGGGCTTTCAAGAGAATAATGTAGGCAGGCTAGCATTAGGATGTACATTTTACAGAGGAGGGATAGAGGCTGAAAAAAGAATGGCTTGCCTGGCAAGATTTCTAACATGCCCTTTCATGACTCCAGTGAAGAGTTTTTGCTTTTTTTGTTTTTTTAAAGGGTGAAATCCATTGATGTACATAGCCAAATTCCCATTGATTTTTAATAGTGCTTCCTTCTCAGTATATAGAGAATCATACTACAACTGTGAAAGATAAGCAGTTGCTAAGAATATCAAAGAAGTCACATGCCTCCATTTCATTCCCTAGAGTGGTTTCTTCAAAGTCAAAGGACTTGAGCATGTCCCATGACATCACCCCCTGGCTCTGTAACTTGGAGAGGGAGCCAGGAATGAAATCTAGCCTTCATGTGATCTGCTTCACCAGGAAAAAGATGGCTTTCAATCCTTGACCAGTGTGTTTCATTTCCACTACCCACATGTTACTGAGTTCTTTGGTGCTCAGACAACAGAACTCTCACTGCTTCAGCTTTCATCAGCTATGCAATATGCTCAGTACAATAAGCTATTGATGGTGGCTATTGGGGGGAGCACGGGATTAAACATTTCTCTCCCCACAAAAACACATTCACCTTGGAAGTGAATAATGATTTCTCCCTATTTATGCACACAGTATAGTTTGCTGTGCATTTTATAATTCATAAAAGGTAAAGGGACCCCTGACCTTTAGGTCCAGTCGTGACCGACTCTGGGGTTGCAGCACTCATCTCGCTTTATTGGCCGAGGGAGCCAGCGTACAGCTTCCGGGTCATGTGGCCAGCATGACTAAGCCGCTTCTGGTGAACCAGAGGAGCACACGGAAACGCCGTTTACGTTCCCGCTGGAGCAGTACCTATTTATCTACTTGCACTTTGATGTGCTTTCAAACTGCTAGGTTGGCAGGAGCAGGGACCGAGCAATGGGAGCTCACCCCGTCGCGGGGATTCGAACCGCCGACCTTCTGATCGGCAAATCCTAGGCTCTGTGGTTTAACCCACAGCGCCACCCGCGTCCCTGCTTTTATAATTCATAGGTGATGCTAATTTACAGTCTTCCTTTAACCTTCCTTTTTAGGCATATAGAGGAATCTGATTAAAGTCAAGAGTGTTTATAAAAACACAAACTGCTTTTGCACAGATGGCCAAGTGCACCAAAGGAAGGTCAAGGAGGCTCCTGCATGGCAGACAGTTATAACTCATGAGTGCTGTCTCTATTATCTCAAGAACCACATCCTGGGCAGCTTTTGAGAAACAGCTTCAGAAGCACAGGAAAGAAAGCAGATCAAAAAAATAAAATCAGTCACTTAGATATCATTTAATGAAGATTATTTTACTGGTTTGAAGGCAGGCAAAGGCCTTTGGGGGATCCTTTCCTTAGTTTGTAATAAGAAAGCCTTTTTATTTAGATCAGTATGCTTCTGAACACAAGCTGCTGGGAATCACAAATGCATACTGTCCAACTTTTGGAGATCCCAAACTGGATAGGTGTCTTCCAGGATGTGCACCTTTGGCAAGTCATGTGACCTGCACCTCGCTCTTGCCCCACACCCAAAAATACAGCCCCGAAAAACTGGGAGTTTTTTTTCAGTGCAAGATCACTGATGGCCTTGCATGAGAAAATAGGATGTCCCGTTTTTTCTGGGACACTTGGCAGGTATGCAAGTGGGAAGAGTGCTGTTGTGGCTGAGGTTCCATGTTTGGGCTTCCCATGGGCATGTGGTAAGAAAAGGGTGCTTCTGGGTGGGCCTTTGAACCGATCTAGCAGGTCTCACCTTATGTTCTTAAATGCTTGCTTAATTGATTCCATTTATTAAAAACTGTGTATTGCCCACACTTCAGCCTGAGTGCCTTTTGAAGGATATGGCTTCATCATTGAATTAACAATCTCATGTTGCTAGAAGGAGATGGCATCTTTAATAGTTTGTTTTCCATTCCCTATCTAAGTAATACCCAAAGCCAAGGCAGGTGTGTGTTTTTTTAAAGTCTGCCTGTCAGTCTCACCCCTCTAATGACAATTAATTCATCAACTAAAGTTTTAGTGGATTAATCAGTTTACTGCTTAAATCTATGAAAACTTTCAAGCTGCATAAAGAAAGGAAAAATGAAGAAACCCCCATAGTGCCTTCCAATTTATTTAATCTTTTGTGATACTTATTGCCTGGCTTAAAATCATCACACTCATTTGTATAATTTTCCTTATCCTGCAGTGTGGTTTTTGTTCTGGTACAACTTCATCAAGTGTCCCCGAGACCCCTCTGGGGACAATGATCCCCAGAGGTGGGGATTTGGGAAATTATTGTCAGTGGGATGCTACCAGGACTATGGGCCTGATCCTTGCAGTATATCAATGAAGCACTGAGCCATAGGATGCATTCTGAGATTAAACATTTTGTTTTGGTCTAGTTTTTATGTAAAATATAATAGCACCATCTCGCAACTTCCTGACCACTTTATTTAGATGGTTGTGAAACTTTAATATTTCAGAGCCAATTGGATGGATTCCTAGATGTTTTGCAAGAAAGATCTATGAAGATTGAGGGGTTTGTCAGTGAGATTGAGGCTCTGTTTAATTCTCTTGAGGTAAGTGTGTGGCATCTGCCTTCCTTCTCATTTGTTGAGAATTTATTTGATGAGATTTTATATTTGTTGAGAATTTTTTAAAAAACAATCATTCAACTGGATGGGCCATGATATGAACACAACATTTTCTTTCTACAGAAGAGGTGACTTTTAACAGCATACAAAGACACATGGACACAAAACTCATTCCAGCTTTGTATGAAACATTCCATTCTTCTGCCTTTCGGAAGCTGGTTGTCAAACTTCAAATTATTTCATTGAATCCTCTGAATTTCTGGTTTCCTTTGCATTTCTGTGGCTTTATACTACTGTTTTTAGATTCTGTATTCGTATTTGTGATATTGCTTATTTTTTTATGTTATATATCGCTTAGAGATTTTTAAAGTATTAAGCAGTTTTCAAATAAATAGATAAAACTACTGAAGGGTTCAAGTCAACCATCAATCTTTTAGCCCAAGGGTGGGTGGTTTTTCTCTCTCCTGCCAAGCCTTTTGTTCCCTCAGTTATAATCTGTTGAGAGCTACATGACAGCAGTGGGCAGGGCAGGAACTGAAAGTGAGTGGGCCATCCTTTGTCTCTCCCTTTTTTTAACCTCACACTTTTCTGATTCTGTCATGCCCTTCCTCTCCTCTCTCCCTCCCCTTTACTCTCTCACTTTGCCACCTCCTTTTCTTTCTTTCTTTCTTTCTTTCTTTCTTTCTTTCTTTCTTTCTTTCTTTCTTTCTTTCTTTCTTTCTTTCTTTCTTTCTTTCTTTCTTTCTTTCTTTCTTTCTCAGACCATTAGTTGAACTTTTCTGAATCAGACCATTAGTTCTACATTGACTGGCAGCAGGCTCTCCCTGGTCTCAGACACAGATCTTCCCAGTCCTGCCCAGTCCCCGAGACCTACTCACTTGTCAATCACCTGACATCACTGTGTGATTTCCCTTTCAACCGTCTATAGTCTCTGGGCTGAACTAAAAGAGACCCTCTTTGTGAACCCCATGGAAAGCTGTTGCTAGTCACCACTGAACAATCTAAGCAGGGAGAAGTGGCCCTGAAATCTCCAGTGCACAGGAGAAAAATTCACCAATGAATTTTATTTTTTTCCAACATCTGGAATTTTTTTTTAACCTCTAGGAAAACTGTAAGGAAAAGGAGCAGCTTTTGGATGAGCAAAATGAAAGCATCATCAAGACTGTGATAGGGGACCATGACAGAAAGCAGCAGAGCTTTGAGGAAGTAAAGAATGCAAAAATGGACTATCTTTATGAACAGATGGTTAATTTTCAAGAATACATTGATACAGCAAAGGACACGTTGGAGACGATCTTAAAGGAAACTGAAGAAATGGATGATTTTGTTTTCCTAAGTGTGAGTATAAAATTACACTTAATGCTGATAAAAATTGTGCATTGTGCTGAAAAAATATATATACACAGGCTATATTCCTACCTACATAACAAAGGAATATAGTCTATGTCCATTTTTTCGAAATCTACATGCAAATACTCATAGACCCATCACATAACTGGGATAGAAATTGCAAACCTATATACACACTTACCTATATAAGACTATAGAGGCTTAGGCTGCAATCCCTACCTAAGAGTAAGCCCTATGGAACACAGCAGAACCTACTCCTGAGTAAATGCACATAGGAACCCACTGTCAGGTTCCAATTCTGTGCACTTACCACTTTAGTAAGGCTCACTGAGGAAGAGAATCGCAAAAATGGGATTGTGCTGTTGAGCTCTAAGGTAGTGACCCTAGTTCAGTGCTTTCCCCCCCATGGACCTCTTGAAAATGGTTGGGGGTCTCAGCAGACCGCTTAAATGGTTTTTCTGCCCGTTGTAGCAGTCATCATGTGCTAGATGCTGGGTGATCTTTAATTATATTTTTGTGTCTTCTTTTATTTCTTTTATCGCATCACAGTTTTTATACCATAGAATTAAAGAATAGAATTCCATACAATTCAAAATCAATATGAATATTTAGCACAGTAGACCAGGCATAGGCAAAATTGGCCCTCCAGATGTTTTGGGACCACAATTCCCATCATCCCTGACCATTGGTTCTGCTAGCTAGGAATCATGGGAGTTGTAGTCCCAAAACATCTGGAGGGCCGGGTTTGCCTATGCCTGCAGTAGACTTTCTGAACGATGCCATAACCTCCAATAGAAAGTGGACTAAAACTGGGGTGCCAGCTTCAAGGACCACACTCCTGCACAAGTCACAAGGACCACACTCCTGCACAAGAAAGCACTTTTTTCATGGATAAGTTAGATAATGGACTATGTAGAGCAGTCAAAATTAACAGCAAAATTAAGAGAATCTGATGCTGAGTATTTTATGGAAGAATGGATGCCGTTTTCAGACTATTTAAAGAAATGCTATAGAATGATGAACTCACAGGCAGGATTTGAGCGATGAGCAATATAAGTAATTAGATTATAATATTGTGAGATTGTGTGTAGAAAGTGAAAGTAGCCTATTGTACCAAGGCAACCTTTACATTTCCTGCCCCACCTGCCACTGGTACAGTGGTACCTCAGTTTTTGAACGTCTTTGTTGATGAACGTTTTGGAACTTGAACGCCATAAACCCAGAAGTAAATGCTTTGGTTTTTGAACACGCCTCAGAAGTCGAACAGGAAACGCGGCTTCCGCTGAGTGCGAGATCCTAAGGCCTAGCTGTTGGCTATTGAGTTTTGGTTTTTGAACATTTCAGAACTCGAATGGTCTTCTGGAACGGATTACGTTCAAAAACAGAGGTACCACTGTGTATGTGTTGTCCAGAAGGGAATGTGGCTTCTGGGATGATAAATATTCCCCTCCCATGTGCTATACATCTGGCACATTGGAGAAGAAGAACCCCCACATCTCTGAAACTATACCATTGCTAATTAATTTGTACAACTGGAAGTAATCTGAAATGCAATACGGTTGAGGGGTCCATGGTGCGCTTCCCCGCTCCCCCACATGCAGCTGCTGGGTGACCTTGGGCAAGTCACACTTCTCTGATGTCTCTCAGCCTCACTCACCTCACAGAGTGTTTGTTGTGGGGGAGGAAGGGAAAGGAGATTGTTAGCCACTTTGAGACTCCTTAAGGGGAGTGAAAGGTGGGATATTAAGTTCAAACTCCTCTTCTTCTTCTTCTTCTTCTTCATGTTATAAAGTTATTGAAGCTTGGAAAGTCTCAAATGCAGGTATTAGGCATATCACTGTGGTGTTGCACCTCTGGAGGGCAGGATTCTGCAAAATGCATATGAGGTTAGGAAAGCTGTGCATATTTGAACTGGTACAATATCAGAGGTGGGGCATATGTCCGTGAATGGGATCTTGTGGATTTGATGTCCAGTATAATTTTGTGACATGCATTAATCCGTTCTATCCCACGTTCCTTTTCCTCCCATAGTCATCAGAAGAAATCAATAAAAGGTATATGAAATGTAGTTTTGGTGCGTTATAGTGAGTATTAGGAACGGCACGTTTGAATGCTTTTTAATACTTCCAAGCTCCGCTGAAGGCATGCAGCCATTTCCTCGCCAGATATTAAGGAGGAAATTGTGTGCTTGGTAATGCAGCTGAAAGTGTTTGAAATATTTGCATGCATTTTCTCATTCATCATTTAAATACTAATAAATATGGCATTATTCAATTCTGTCTTTCCTGCAATAGCATCTATGTAGCTGGTTTTTTAAAAAGCAGGTGTTTATCACTGCTGTACACAACCATTTTAAAACTCCAGATGCATTCTGTTAAAATGCCAATATTTGTGAGTGTTCCTGTTTAGCTGATTTAATTTCAATGTTAGATGAAATGTTAATGAAAACGATCCTAGGCGTCTCTTTGGTAGGCTGAGCTAAATTTAGACCATAGTGAAGTCCTGCTAGGCCAATGAGTTTTGAACTTGTCCTGGTATTTCTGCTTCCTTTGCCAAGAGGATTACATTGAAGCTGCGTGTAGTTTGAGATCTTTTTTATAAGGGCTAATCTCCATAGTAAAATTAATATCAATCCAGGGACCATTTATTTGGCTTTGGAAATGATGTATGGCAAGAGATAAGACTGTAGAGTTATTGGGGGGCAGGGGAGGGATGCGTTTAAGACAGGTGAAAAGTTATTTGATAATATTGTTTTGCCCATACACTACTAAAACCTCCAATAGTAGAATGGGGGAACAACAACAACAACAACAACAACAATTTTATTATTTATATGCTGCCCATCAGACTGGGTTGCTCCAGCCTCTCTGGGTGGCTCCCAACAAAATATAAAAAACACAATAAGACACAAACAATAAAAAGCCTCCCTTCAGAGGTCTTCTAAAAGTCAACTAGTTGTTTATCTGTTTGACATCTGATGGGAAGGCATTCGACAGGGCAGGTGCCACTACTGAGAAGGCCCTCTGCCTTGTTCCCTGTAGCTTCACTTCTCACAGTGAATGAACCATCATGGCTGGCTGGGATCCTGAACAGAAAGAGTGAGGCTTACACAGTGCAACCTTTTCTTGCAATTCCCACTTGCATTATTTAAAGAAGTGCAAACCCATTAGCCTCATTAGCACATAACAGTAAAGCATGTTTAGTTAATAAAACAGGGGTAGCCAATGTCGTGCCCCTCAGAAGTTGTGGACTCCAGTTTCCATCAGCCCCAGCCAGCATGTGCAATGGTCAGGAATTATGGGGGTTGTTATCCAAAATATCAGGAATACACCACATTGGCTGCTCCTGCAATGAGCCATAGTCAAAGATGAGACATTGGACAGACAATGACTTACATCTTTTATGCCCCCCTTCCTCCATTAAAGGAGGGAGAGGCAAGCCAAGTAGACCTGTTCTTCACTCATGGCTTCGTAGCTTCTGGGTGGTGACGGCTTCTTATACCCATAATTAAAGAGCAGCTCTGGGTTCACACTGAATGCTGAAATATAATTGACAATAGCTAAGTTTTATAAATCAGCTATAAACCTTGGTTATTGAGCAATCTTTAAGCATAGTTGATAACCCATAGTTAAGGTGCTGGGTTGGTTTCCCACATAACAGTAAGCTGTTGTTTAATAAACCATGGTTTAATATTAGGTGCAAACTAGACCATTGTCTATTTGCTATTTAAACAATAATTCAGTTGCATTCAGCGGCACCAATCTTTTGCATAAAAATCTTTGGATGTTTCTTCTGTCTCAGGGTTAAAAATATATTCTTTTCTCCTTCTCTAAAATGAGCTCGGCAAATAAGAGCTAATTACTTCTAATCCATTTTGCTTTCATTTTTCCTTCTTTTTTGGGGGTTGTTAGCGACTCACCACCAGCTGTTGTACATTATCTCTTTGGAATCAGCCGGCTTCCTGGATGCTACAGTCAATTTTCTATTGCATTCAAGAAACACTTCAAAGGATATTGTCTGTGCATTTGAACTCCTGCATTTCTTAAGGGGCTTGCACTGAACCTTAATTCTGAACACTACTCTGGTCCAGAACTGGGCAGTTATGCATCTGCCAGGCAGTGCTATATCTTCAGTTTCAAACTCAGGCATGAAATTCACTGGGTGACTTTCATGCTTGGGCTATGTCTCAGCCTAATCGATCTCATGGGTTGTTGTGAGAATAAAATAGGGAGAAGGAGAACCATGTACACTGTTTCAAGCTCCTTAGAGGAAAGAGGGTTGTTGTTGTTGTTATTATTATTGTTATTGTTGTTGTTGTTAGATTAAAAAGAGGTCAGGGCTCCTGCACTTTTAGTAGTTGTGAAGAAGAGAGAGGTTTAGTACGAGCAACCTGTTAGTCTAATTCCAAATAGGCTTTTCAGGTAAGAATCTAGACATTTGTCTTTTCCCTAAAGGGTTCTGAGGCAGCAGGAGAGAATTGGGCAGCTGTGTCTTCATTCTGCTGCTCGCCAATTGTTTTGCCTGCTCTCTTTTCCTGCATGCAGTGGGGGGAATAATCAATATTCTGATTGCTGCCAGAAGACAGAAAGGAAAGGGGAGCGTGGGTCAAAGGTACATAGTGCAAACCATGAGTTGATGTTACACACATATTATGGAAATGCCTTTCAATGGGTCTATATTTTCCTTTGCATAGGTTACTTTCTGCGGTGGAGAATATTCTGGCTTTGGAAAAGATACCACCTGCCTTCTCACAGTTTGAACATTTTGCAAGTGGCTCCGCAAATGGCAACCAGACCTTAAAACACATGCCTGGTAAGAATCTGTGCAAACATTTGGTGCATTGCTTGAAAACGCATGAAGCCTAAAAAATAAAAAAAGGGGAGAGATGTACACAGGAACGGAAATGTGACATTGCTGGCTTCTGCATGTAATTAGTAATCAGCTGAGTCTGAAGTGAAGCCTGATTGTGCTTGGATTATGGAGGAGGAAACTGGAGAAGGAGCAACTATCACTTCTTGTTCATGCTGAAAAGACAAGTCACCTGCAGGTCTGGATTAATCATGATCCCCAGTCATCTGTAGAGGAGAGCATCTTCGCACATTACAATGGTACCTCGGGTTAAGTACTTAATTCGTTCCGGAGGTCCGTTCTCAACCTGAAACTGTTCTTAACCTGAAGCACCACTTTAGCTAATGGGGCCTCCTGCTGCTGCTATGCCGCCGGAGCACGATTTCTGTTCTCATCCTGAAGCAAAGTACTTAACCCGAGGTACTATTTCTGGGTTAACGGAGTCTGTAACCTGAAGTGTCTGTAACCTGAAGCGTATGGTAACCCGAGGTACCACTGTATAAGCAAGGGCCCAAAGAAGGAGTTCAAGTGAGCTGCGCTTCCTCTTGTTGTGCTTCCGGGGCAATATGAAAAAGGAGAGCTTGGTAACGTAACAGCCGGCTGGGTGAGGCCAGTGGCTTCTTTAGCCCAGCATCCCATTCACACAGCGCCCAACCACATGCCTGCTCATCTCCCCTGGAGCTTGGAGTTTCCACCTTTTAACATTGCCCCTGCAAATACTTCTTTATTTAGTAATTATTTCTGGCCAGGAAGCGTCAACATGCCTTGCCCTCAGGTCCCTTCTGGGGCTGAAACCCACATTGCCTCTCCCTCACTCAAACAAATCCTGATGTTCTGAGCAGTGCTGAGCAGCTGCATCTGTGACAGGAACTTCCTGATGGGACAAGTCTGCCTTGGAAGAAGGCAAGGATCTCTCTTTTGCTAGAGATTTCCTGCATCAGTTTGGAGGTAGCGGGGAGTTGACCCAGATGACCTTTGAGGTCCCTTGCATGGTCCTACATATCTAATAGGTTGGTTCCTTTTCAGGGACACAGAAAGCAACTAATTTTCCACCCCACCAATGTTGCTTTATTAGCTTTCTTGTAAAGCATTTTAACAAGAAATATGAATTCTGAGAACTGCTCATTTGCAGCCACCCACTCCTTCACCTTTCCCCCAGCATCTAATTTTATGTTTGCTGGGAGAGAGAGAGTGTGTGTGTCATTCTTGAGAAAAGTAGATTTTGGTGCCATAATCAGCTATGTATAACCAGCTTTTTAAAGTGATACCATTTCAAATTGTGTTTGCGACAGCAGCAAAATCCATCCAAATTACTGTTTAGGAAATTGGTCGCCTGCTATTTGCCCATAGGTAAAGCTGAGACACTGTGTATAAATATATGTCTCTTCACAAGAAGCCAGCTGTATAGTTCATCTCACACCTTCCCTCAAATTATACAAGTGATTTCCCTTGGAAAAACACAAGAAAAGCAATTTTCTTTTTTAAAAGAGAATTTTGGAGAGTGTCTAGTGTGTGTTGATTTACCACATATGGGAGTTGTAAGGGAACCAAACACATCCCCACAAACACAGTGGAAGACTACACAGTTTAGTGGATTCAGCCCTGGTGACTCCATCCAGATGAAGGATTCATGTACAAAGTCCTGCATCAACTTCCTTCCTCTTTCTGCAGCAGTTGTACTTCCTGTACTTAGAACTGAATCACTTCCTGCATTTGCATGTTCAGACCCAGAAACCTCCCCCCTAAGTAAATTCACACTTGACTCAAATTTTTGGTTTGGTTTTTGGCAGAATTTAGGCCACAACTTTACTGGTCGCAGAAAGTGACTGGTTGCATTGGCTCTGGTTTGACCAGCTCCCTGCCATGCAGGTAGCGCTGACCCAGGGTTCCAGCATAGGTCAGCCAAGGGTGAACACCTGGATAAGCAGAAAACTGGGAACGGGCTAACTCTGCCACCCAAATGTCCCCCTGGACTCAGGCACGGACACAACACCCTCACAGGGGTTGACCAAACCACCAAGTTCCTGGATTCCTTTAATGGAATACCCTTCCCATTGGGATGGCGAGAGCGTTCTCGCATCCCTATCGCCTGAACCAGAGCCTATCCGCAACCTTACAAGCTGTGACGATTTGCTACATGGCAGGTGAAACCCAAATGGCACAAGCCAATCAGCCAAGTGGGGAAAATTTCTGCCATGCCCCTGTCCCAATGACAGACGACACACGATGGCATAACAAGGTCAAGCGCAACAAGCCCTAAAAGTAGGGAGAGGTGGGCGGGTGTTCCAAATGCATGCGCCGAAAGAGGAAGCTCTGGGTCACATGTGTGGGCATAAAAAGGTCCCTCAAACCGTTTGGACTGCGTCCCATTGGCCAGATTGAACCCAGCTTCAAGGGACCTACCAATTGGGTATTGTGGCTGACCAATTGTACCCACCCACAACACAGGGTGTCGGTTGTCAAGGTTTCACCGCAATACGTGCCCTCTTTAAGGGAGGACCCGATTTCTCAATTAGTGCTGAATCAGTAGTGTGGGAAGCTGCTATTTGGGCCAGTCCCTGTCAAAAGTATCAGAAACCCTTCCAGCTTAGATCTTGATTCTTCCACTGCCTGTCTTGCATGCCTAAGTGAAAACTCTAATTCACCTGGACTGATGTTCCACCACTACAGTGATGGAAACTGGACCACAACGAAAATGTTTTAGCAAGAAGCATTGGTACCCAATGCCCTCATTTCTTTTGCTCCGACATTTCTTGTTGGCTCCAGACAAAGAGATTTTGCAGATTTTTTAGTCTCAATACCACTTCCCCAGGAATACAGAGTATATCACTCTGTATGTGATTTCATTGACAGTAATATACAAAAAACTCAGCACCTTCTAATACGTGAGAGTCTTAAATGATATTTACAATGCCAAAATGATAATGATATACACATACACAATATCTCAAAGCCAAACAGTCAAAATTTCCTGCAATAAGTAAAAAAATAAATAAAAATTTCTCTCTGTGTATACTTGTTGCTGGCACAATTCTGACGGAACTCCGACGAGATAACTGGATTTCAGTCTCTGTTTCGTAAATTTTTCAATCTCCACAAAAACTTGTTAACTTCAAATGATAGAAAGGGGGTGAAACTAAATAGCAGGGGATCCATTTTTTAAAAAATATCAATCCCGGGGCTGGGATCTGATAGGGAAACACAATGTTGAAGAAGGTGTATAACGTTATTCCTCCTGCACTTCTTTTCTTAATGGAAATTTCCAAAATAGGGCAAACAGCAGGTTTTTTGGAGGGAAATTTGTTGGGAAAATGGCATTGGGCGAGGAAGGGTTGAAACTAACCCCCCAATGTTGTGATGTACACTATTCCATTTCTATTTTAGCACCTACTTCATTGCCATGGTGGGTTAACAGGCTTTCATGCTCGCTGAAATAATTATTCTGTCTCCAGCCTGAGTAAATAAGGAAATATAATCTCATTTGTGTTCCGTGATGGGAAAGATGAATGTTTTGAATGACAGGCAGCTCTTTTCCTTAATCACAGAAAATCTGCTGGTGTCAGCATGTGCTTTGTTAGTGCCACAGGAATTCATGATTGAATCAGAAAATAACCGAAAGCAGAAAACTTTTTTATTTTTAATGTGGATCTTAATGTACATTTCACATCAAATGGAAATCTGCCAAGGAAGGAGAGGAAGGGAGTATTTTCTTTTGTTCGACCAAGTAATTTAACACTGAGAGATGTTGGTTTTGAACCTCTCTTTGCAGACATTCTACATAGTTAGGATCAATAGCCCGAATGCCTGCATGCTTAGGTGGAAGAGACACATTCTTCAAGGTAAAGGTAAAGGGACCCCTGACCATTAGGTCCAGTGGTGACTGACTCTGGGGTTCCGGCGCTCATCTCGCTTTACTGGCTGAGGGAGCCGGCGTACAGCTTCCGGGTCATGTGGCCAGCATGACTAAGCCACTTCTGGCGAACCAGAGCAGCACACGGAAACACCGTTTACCTTCCTGCCGGAGCGGTACCTATTTATCTACTTGCACTTTGATGTGCTTTTGAACTGCTAGGTTGGCAGAAGCAGGGACCGAGCAACGGGAGCTCACCCCATCGCGGGGATTCGAACCACCAACCTTCTGATCGGCAAGTCCTAGGCTCTGTGGTTTAACCCACAGTGCCACCCGCGTCCCTAGACACATTCTTAGATCTTCTCAAATCCCCATAAAGGTGTTGATCAGTTACACTGAAGGCTCAAACTCCTGAGCAGCTGAGAGGGCAGTTCTGAGAGTCATACACTTCTGCTTCAAAACTATATAGAAAAATATTTCTTTTAGAGAGAATTTTGCACTACAATGCTAAGGAATTATCCTGAGGAATGTTTTTAAAGAAAAATGGCAAATGGTGGGAACGTGGAGGACTGAATATACAACTAGAAAAATGAGACATATTGACAGATTTAGCCATTGCTAGCTGCAGCCTGGAATGCTCAACAAACAGAGAGGTGTATGAATAACTGATTGCCTATTTTCTTGCAGTCCCACAGACTCCAAAATTACAACCTCAGGATCCAAACTCAGCTACAAGCACATCGATTGCAGTGTATTGGACTGTGAATGAAGATGATGTCATTGATTTTTTCCAGGTCTATTGTATGGAGGAATGCCCAGGAAACAGAGAACAAAGTGGTGCGTGAGTGATTGTGCCTCTCTGCTAGCTGGAGAAGCTGGAGAGGGAAAAGTTTATAGAATCAAATTATAGGAGTAAATCAAAAGCAATAAAAAACATGATACAAAAGCAATATGATAGCATCTCAGAATGTTTTAGACTGGCAATTTTCATCAGCCACAGAAAATGTGCACTACATCAGTGATCTTTTGTTTCTTATGCTCCAGTTCCTAGGGTTATTTGCGCAAATGTTTGGACCGCATTAAACTTGCTGTTCTTTTGGTCACAAGTCTTGCATTGCACCACTTCCTGCCCATTCTCTCATTCCTCCTCTTTCCTTATTGGAGGGCAATCTTAATGTATTTCTCTTACATAAATGCGGCATCCCTATTGAAGCTAAAATGGCTACTTTGCTATCTTCATTTCAAGGTGCTGTTTTCCCATTCTTACATGTCCAGTTTTGTGACAACCCGCATCAAAATCTGGATGCGTGGATGCATGAGTGGAGTTGTAGAAATTCAGCATTTATTAAGGCTGGGTAGGAAGCCAAGGCTGAAGAATATACAGTGGTACCTTGGGTTAAGTACTTAATTCGTTCTGGAGGTCTGTTCTTAACCTGAAACTGTTCTTAACCTGAAGCACCACTTTAGCTAATGGTGCCTCCTGCTGCTGCTGTGCTGCAGAAGCACGATTTCTGTTCTCATTCTGAAGCAAAGTTCTTAACCCGAGGTATTATTTCTGGGTTAACGGAGTCTGTAACCTGAAGCGTATGTAACCCGAGGTACCACTGTACATACAAGAAATACATGGGTAGTAGTGACAATGAATGAAAATAAAAGTGACAAAAGTGAAAATCATTGGCCTCAAAGTGCTCTTAGGCTGCATCCTAGGCACACTTACCTGAGCATAAGCTCCATTGAACAAAGTAGGACTTGTTTCTGTGTAAAGGTGCACACTGTTAAGGAACAATATTAATAAGATACAGTAGTACCAACTAGACATAATTGTACCTACCTAGATACTATGAATAGCAGAGCTGGTTTCTAAAATATAGTACAGTATACCTTGGTTGTTGAACGACCTGGAAATCGGATGCTTTGGCTCCCAAACGTCCCTTTTCCCCTAGTCTTCAGAACCTGCAGAGGTATGAAGAGGGCAGAACAGAGACAAACAAGATGGTGTGGTCTCAGATTGCTTGGAAAGGACCTGGAGGGAGGAGTCTTAGAGAGCAGTGGAAAGGCAAGGACCTTCAGTCCTCGCAACTGCCTTATTGGGACAAGATCTAGCAGGAGAAGTTGCTGTGCTCACTAGACCTGTGCTGTTTTGTTTCTTTGAATAAAGAGTTAATTTCACTGACACCTTGTGAGTTATTGTTGACCTGCCGTGACATTCTCATGACTTGTTTCCTATGTGTGTGTGTTTACTTGCTCTAGGCTTGGTAGAAGAATACCGCGTTACTGTGAAAGAGAGCAACTGCATTTTGGAAGATTTGGAACCAGGTCACTCTTATAGTGTGTGGGTTATGGCTGTGAACTACTCAGGATGTAGCTTTCCCAGTGGCAAATCCACATTTAGAACGGGTAAGTAGCTTGCAAATTTCCCCGGTGTTTGTAGTTTTTCTGTGTTTAATACAGAGGGTGTCTAATGGAATGCATGGAGAATGTGGCCTCTGCTATGATGTGCCCTGTATTTGTGCAAGTTTGACCTTAGAGATGTTTCAAATAGATGGATATCTTTATGAGATGCATATTGGGCTGGTTCATACATGCCAATGATGATGACAACAATGTCAATGGTTTGTATACAGCTAAACATGATAAGAGGGATGCGGGTGGTGCTGTGGGTTAAACCACAGAGCCTAGGACTTGCAGATCAGAAGGTCGACAGTTCAAATCCCCGCAACGGGTGAGCTCCTGTTGCTCGTTCCCTGCTCCTGCCAACCTAGCAGTTTGAAAGCACGTCAAAGTGCAAGTAGATAAATAGGTACCGCTCCAACAGGAAGATAAACGGCATTTCTATGCGCTGCTCTGGTTCGCCATTCCTCAGGATAATTCCTTAGCATTGTAGTGCAAAATTCTCTCTAAAAAAAATATTTTTCTATATAGTTTTGAAGCAGAAGTGTATGACTCCCAGGACTGCCCTCCCAGCTGCTCAGGAGTTGAGCCTTCAGTGTAACTGATCAACACCTTTATGGGGATGTGAGAAGATCTAAGAATGTGTCTAGGGACGCGGGTGGCACTGTGGGTTAAACCACAGAGCCTAGGACTTGCTGATCAGAAGGTTGGTGGTTCGAATCCCCGCAACGGGGTGAGCTCCCGTTGCTCGGTCCCTGCTCCTGCCAACCTAGCAGTTCAAAAGCATGTCAAAGTGCAAGTAGATAAATAGGTACCGCTCCGGCAGGAAGACAAATGGCGTTTCCATGCACTGCTCTGGTTCGCCAGAAGCGGCTTCGTCATGCTGGCCACATGACCTGGAAGCTGTACGCCGGCTCCCTCTGCCAGTAAAGCGAGATGAGCGCCGCAACCCCAGAGTCGGTCACGACTGGACCTAATGGTCAGGGGTCCCTTTACCTTTAAACATGACAAAATGCAGTACTGCCCACATGTACATTACTCAACACCTGGTAGCTAGCAATTAATTTATTACATTTAAAGCCCATCTCCCCCTCTCATAGTCGAAGGGTGGTGTTTTCCCACACATTGTGGTACTGATGGAACTAGCTCCCTCCCAATACCTAGGATTACAGGGAGGTGAGGGGGAATCTCCTGATGTTACTGCAAGCAACACATTTAATCTAAGGGGTAGTTAAGGCCACTAGTGTAGGATTGAAGACCTCATGATTTAGGCTAATTGCACTCAGCTGTATTTTTAGTTTAATTGTTTTAATTGCTAGCTGTGATTCCCCCTCCTTCCAAAAAGGAAATGAGGCAAAGGGCCTCTCTAATAATAATAATAATAATAATAATAATAATAATAATAATGTTTGTCTAGATCTTATCATTATGGGTATTATTACCATTTGAGGAAGGAAAACATATGAAGGGGGGAAAAGACTTAAAAGAAATTGATGAGGAGTGTCAGCTCGATATTAGCAATACTGATGCGCTCATTCCTTTCAGCGTATAAAGACTGCAGCTATCACTATGTAGCAGAGCTAACACGATGTTGTATTCGCAGCTCCCCCGACCCCTGTAATAAAGGCAGAAGAATGCAGTGTGTGTTGGGACGCTGCCACCATCCGATGGAGCACCAGTAACCCAGAAGCAACAGACTCTTTCACGCTTGAGTACTGCAGACAGTATTCTCCTGAAGGAGAAGGTCTGAGGTCAGTCCCCTGTGCTTTGAAATGCAGATGGACTGGATTGGAAGCTAAAAGGAATGTTCCAGAATTGGGATTATTTTGAGGGGAAATAATTTTGTGCGGCTCGATCTTCCTAAGAAAGAGAGATCAGCTTTGCCATGGAGATTAACATTTGTGCCAGATGCTAATCTCTGAGATTATACTCGGAAAATCAGAAATACCTTTAATTTGTGTTACTAAAGTACAAAACTACTAGAGACTAAACCCCAAAGGCTTCCTTGGGTCCTGTTCAAGCCCTCCAGAAATGGATTAAATGTACGAGGCCTTGGGCTGACCTATCTGCACCAACATCCTATGCAAGCTGCTTTCTTTCCTGTTGAATTTATCTGCAAAGACAGCAAGGCCGGCATAACTGCAGCACTTTTCCTAACTGCTATCCACTCAGTGGATAATGCTGGGCCTGTATCAGAGATACAGCAGTTCAGATTCTATGTGGATGTATCCCAGCTTCTCAGTCTGCTAGGTCAAGGGCTCTCATGCTAGCAAATGGGTGAGTTTTAATGTTCTGCAACAGAGGAATCCAACATAATGATTGTGCCAATGGAAACTTGGTGCGTAACAGATTCCGCTTGTGCAGCTCTGCTCCACTGGTGTGAAACATTTTGCCAGTGGAACAAGAATGTCAGTTGCTTTATATGCCACTACATTGTGTACAACCCTAAACTGATATTGTTCAACCTGATGGAATGATTGTTATAAAGAGACAATGGGATATCCCTCCTATATGCTTCCCTGAACTGCTTGGTGGACCTGTGGGCTACAAGTGTAATAAACATGCTGAGCAGATCTCCGCTGTCTCCCCCGCCTGCAAAAAAAATAATAATGCACTAGATCACCTTTCTCTCAACCTGGCACCCTCCAGATCTTCCCCAGCTGGCTGGTGCTGATGCTGCATTGCAAACCTAAATATCTGGAAGGCACAAGGTTGGGGAGGGATGCCCAGGTGATGGAGCATGTGATGGAGGAGGAATTGTACCATGCTCTGAGCTTAGGAGCCCAGTCCTGGAATAAGGATGGCGATGTTCTTCTTATCAGTGAATTCCTTAGCTGAAAAAGGATAAGTCAGGAGGCTCCCATTTTGCTTGTGCCACCTCCTCTATAGTTTACTTAGCATAATGGTTCATTTGGGCCTGAGAACCATTTTCTCTTCCTGTTTTTTTGCTTTTTGTTTGCATTTTGTTTTGCTGGCAAATGCAAGTTGTTAAAGGGAGCAATGTGTATTTGCACACTGGCCTCCATCCCAGGAGCTGTGTAGGTCCTGGGGAAAGAAGGATGAGCTCCAGAGCAAAGACTGGGGTAATTAATTCATTAGTTGAAGGCAGGGACAAAACACTGCTATGATTCAAAAAAGCTTTTATTTTATTTTTGCAATTCATTTAGTGGTTGCACATTTTGTTTTAATTTGGGTGAGTGTGGGGGGGGGGGTTAAGCAGCTTTGCAACTTTTCTGTGATATTGACTCCTGAGAAAACTCAGTTGGTAGAGTATGAGACTCTTAATGTCATGAGTTCGAGCCCCAAACTGGCGAAAAAAATTCCTGAGCTGCAGGGCATTTGACTAGATGACCCTTCCAACTCTACAATTCTGTAATTCTTTGAGAGGGAAAGCTCTCCCTTCCAGCTCCTCTGAAGACCTGCCACACTAAAGAAGCCATATTTCCCCAGACAGAAGGTGCGTACACAAAACGTCCTGGTTGCATGAAATAGCCACTGAAAGCACTACTGTGACTTCTTATCTCAAGCACACGGTCTATTTGTGTTCATGATTGCATCTGAAGAACAGAAGTGATGTTCACAAGCTCTTCAGTCTTGCCACATCTGCTGTGTTTATTACAGCTTTGTGGAGACACAGAAAGCTGTCTGTTCAAAACAGCTTTCAATAGCAAAACTTGCTGAAGGAACACTTTTGTCTCCCTGTGATCAAAATTAAGAAGAGAGCAGCACTCGAAACCTGAGTAGAATTTTAGATGCATTAGCACTGCTTTGTGTTATGGGACATGATTTGAAAATCAGTCTTGCTCTGAGCATTTGTTACCTGGGTGAAGTTCCAACCAGAAACCAGGCCTACTCCACATGGATAGAAGGCGCTTTGATAACAGATTCCATCACAAGTTTTCAAAACTCTCTGTATCAAGTAGCTTGCTGTCCCAAACTAGACTCATCTAAACGTTGCCATAACATAGCACTTTAATGTCAGGGTGGGGAGAAATTGGGTGGGTTTGGTTCACATTTTAATGCAAACCTGCCAAATTCACACTCCTAGGGGAAAAACAGCTATCTGATGAAATTTGCATTTGTCAAATTTCTAGTCCACAGATGGGAGAGAGATTTGTTTTGCCTCACATTTTAATGCGAACCTATTTGATTTGTATTCTCAAAATGTTATGCAAACTAAAATGAAGTTTGTATTTCTCTGCATTGTGTGATGCTGTTATCCAATCAAGTATTAGGGGAAAGTGCATTATATTACAGATGGTGGTTTGCAAGAATGTGTCAATTAGGAAAACTTTCATACAAAAGTGTGTACAAGAGGAGAAATGCACACTTTAATGATGGTGAATTTTCATGATGACTTTTTGGGGGGCTTGGGGAAATCACAAACTGATACAGAAATCTGGACAATTGAATTTAAGACTGGAAAAATGAGAGAAGTTGGGAACTCATCCATCCCTGTTCGAGTCCCCAGTCTATAAAGGTAAAGGCGTAAAGGGACCCCTGACCGTTAGGTCCAGTCATGACCGACTCTGGGGTTGCGGCGCTCATCTCGCTTTATTGGCCGAGGGAGCCGGCGTCATGTCATGTGGCCAGCATGACTAAGCCGCTTCTGGAGAACCAGAGCAGTGCACGGAAACGGCGTTTACCTTCCTGCTGGAGCGGTACCTATTTATCTACTTACACTTTGACATGCTTTTGAACTGCTAGGTTGGCAGGAGCAGGGACCGAGCAACGGGGGCTCACCCCGTCTTGGGGATTCGAACCGCCAACCTTCTGATCAGCAAGTCCTAGGCTCTGTGGTTTAACCCACAGCACCACTCTTGTCCCTTCCCCAGTTTATAGCAAACATCAAATGCTTGCTTTTTCTCTGACTGATGTTTCTATCCTGCTGCAAACAGCAGCAAAGAAAATGGGATAAATCCTAGCAGCCTGGCTCTCTATCTTCACTTGAGGTCCATGATAAAGAAAGCTTAGCTAGAGGGGAAGCTAAGGAGAGCTATTTTTGTGGCTGATTTCTCTTTATTTCCCTTAAATAAAAGAAAACAAATTATGGAAGGCATAATTCCTTGTGTCTTTCATACAGAAAGAGGGGAATTGAATCAGCAATAAAAGCAAATTTCCTAGAATCATCAAAGGAAGCCACAAATGAGGGTCATTGATTCAGCAAGCAGTTGGATAAATGCAGTTGGGAGAATATAGCAGTAAAGTCTCTTGATGGGAAGTAAATTTTGTTTTATTTTTAAAATAGAAATAAAATGCCATTTATATTCCAGCTTAACTTTCTCCTACAATGCACCAAGATTATGGCTTTACGAGTTAGAAGTAATATTGTACCAGAGGGTTTCCCCTAATAACAAACCCCTAATGGAAACATAAATATTTATAATTAATTACTGCTATTGCATCATTACTTTTATAAATATATATCTGTATACATATTTATGGGTGTGGAGACTCTCCTTCAGGTATACAAGGCTGAGGCCATTTAGGGTTTTAAATGTCACCACCAACACTTTGATTTGTGCTCAGAAACGTACTTGGAGTCTTTCAGGACTGGTGTGACATCGTCCCAGTGGCTTCTCCCAGTTACCAGTCTACCCGCCGCATTCTGGATTAGTTGTAGTCACCTTCAAAGGGAGCCCCACATAGGGCATATTTCAGTAGTCCAAGTAGGAGATAACCAGGGTATGTACCATTTCAGCAAGACAGTGTGCAGGTAGGTAGGGTCTCAGCCGGCATGCCTGATGGAGCTGGTAGACACGGAATTAACCTGTGCCTCTATGGACAGCTGTGAGTCCAAAATGACTTCCAGGCTGCACACCTGGTTCTTTAGGGGCACAGCCACTCCATTCAGGACCAGGGAGTCCTCCACACCTGCCCACCCTCTTTCCCCCAGAAATAGTACTTCTGTCAGTATTCAACTTCAATCCGTTAGCCGCCATTCAACCTGCTTCTCTTCATTCCTTCATTTGGTAAATGGCTTATCTGTTAGCTGTAGTGTAAGGAGCAATGCGGACATGTAACATATTTACTTGGAAGTAAGACCCATTAAATCCAATGGAATTTACTTCCTACTGCATGTGCAAAGGATTACACCCACGGTTAGCAGAATGGGGAGTTTTCTATAACTGGTCAAATTTCAAGTCATTTCTCCTGAACAGAAGTTTGGGAGAGTTGAAGCAAGTTAGTTCATTATAAGGGACGTGGGTGGCGCTGCGGTCTAAACCACTGAGCCTCTTGGGCTTGCTGATCAGAAGGTCGGTGGTTCGAATCCCCAGGATGGGGTGAGCTCCCGTTGCTCGGTCCCAGCTCCTGCCAACCTAGCAGTTTGAAAGCACACCAGTGCAAGTAGATAAATAGGTACTGCTCTGGTGGGAAGATAAACAGCGCTTCCATGCGCTGCTCTGGTTTCGGTGTTCCATTGCACCAGAAGTGGCTTAGTCATGCTGGCCCCATGACGTGGAAAAACTGTCTGCGGACAAATGCCATCTCCCTTGGCCTGTAAAGTGAGATGAGCGCGGCAATCCCTTAGTAGTCCGTGACTGGACTTAACTGTCAGGGGTCCCTTTACCTTTACCTTTAGTTCATTATCAGTCGGAGAAGCAAATGTTGATTAGCAATTTGTACAGAACCAACACTGGACCTGACAAAGCAGCCATTGCCAGCTGTGAAGTCCCCCTTCATCCTCCCTGCCTGTAGGAGATGCTGTAACAGAATTCCCGCTGCATTCATCCACACTAATTCCCAGAGAAATCAGTTGCATTGCTTACAGTAAAAATGGTCCTACTGATGAAGCACTGACGTGCATAACAGTTCACCATTTTTTATGTGTAGTAAAAGATAACATTGTACATTAGAGGGGAAGCGGAGGAGCACAGTTAGTCGTAGATTGTAGCCAAAAGCAATAGAGTTTGATTCCCATGACTTTTTTGCAGGGGGGGGTAGGGCAGGGAACAACCCAAAAATTGTAGAATGTGCTTAGGATCTTCCTGTCTTAGAGGAAGAGTAATGTTACCTTTAAAAAGTAATGTATTTTGTCCCTTTTTTCTTATGTCCTCTGCATTCTGTCAAAAGCTCTCATAGCAACCGCGTAATCTTGAAAGACTGCCAGGATCTGTCACGCTCTGCTAGTACAGTGGAGCCATTCTATTTTCAGTGGTACTTAAAGTGCGTAGCTGTAGTATATAGACTCTGCTATATAGACCATCTGTAGTGCTCAGCGTATTTTAAAAGACTGATTACCTCACCACACCTTCTTCTGTGATAGGAGTGACATAGAGCTTATCTGCACTTCAATTTAGCGCTGCTGTTTCTAGGCACAGGTCTGTGCTTAAAAGCTCTGGGTCTGAGCAGGGGGGAGGTTTTAGGCCCTGCGCTTTCTCCATGAAAAACTGCTCTTTAAAGCTCAATTGGAGCAAATGTCAATTTGGGTTCTCTGCAGATTGCTGTTTGCTCCAGTTGAGCTTTAAGTGGGTTTTCATGTGGAAAGCAAACAAAGGTCGGGCACTCTCACACAGAACATGAACCATGCCTGGAAAGAGCAGAGGAAAGGTAAGGTGGATAAACCTATTGTTCAACAGATTGTGATAGTTTACATTATATTATACCCCAAAGCTGATCTGGAGACTAAGAAATGAATGAACTATTCCCCCCCTTTGCTGTGATCAATATCTTAGCAGTACATTATCTATGCTCTTCCCTTGCTGTCATTTTAGTTACACTAGCTCTAGGGCAGGGCACCTCAGGTCCGGAGGCCAAATGTACCCCTCCAGCCCTCTCTGTCTGGCTCCTTGGGCTATACCTCAGCTCCAGGCCACATTCCTCAATGTGCTCCACATCCTCCACAATGTGTTCCTGCTTCACATCCCCTTCTAGTTCATTTACGTGGCTGGAAGCTGCCCTTGAACTGTAATAATCCTGGGAACTATAGCTTGCCAAGGGTGCTGAGAGTTGTTTAAAAAAAGTAAAGGACCCCTGACAGTTAAGTCCAGTCGCGAATGACTCTGCGGTTGCGGCGCTCATCTCGCTTTACTGGCTGAGGGAGCTGGCGTTTGTCCACAGACAGTTTTTCCGGGTCATGTGGCCAGCATGACTAAGCCGCTTCTGGCGAAATGGCGCACAGAAGCGCCGTTTACCTTCCTGCCGGAGCGGTACCCGTTTATCTACTTACACTTTGACGTGCTTTCGAACTGCTAGGTGGGCAGGAGCCGGGACCGAGCAACGGGAGCTCACCCCGTCGCGGGGATTCGAACCACCGACCTTCCAATCAACAAGCCTGAGGCTCAGTGGTTTACACCACATAATGCTTGGGGAAGGAAGCCATGACTGTTCAAAGTGGTACCCTAGAGACTTATATATATGGTGTAGGAGTCATTTCACTCAAATTGTTATTTCTTTAAAACTTTTTATACCCTGCCTATCTGTCATTAAGTAAATAAACTCCCAAGGTGACCCACATTGGACATACCTTGCCATGTAGCACTCTGCGTGTGCAGTTCTGTTACGAGTTGTTCCCATATGGGAGGGTTGACTGCATTTGACTGCTTATCTCTGTTCGCAGTGAGTGTGCGTTTGTTTTCCTGTGCTTGCTGCATATGCTGGCACTTCCTTGGAAATGTGGAACAGCTAGCATTTGTTATGTGAAAATATTGTGGATGTGTGGATGATATGTAGGAGGGCACTGGTATCCGAGTGCCAAGGCCCTGCGCATATACTGCTCTAGTCTTCATTAAGGCTGCACTGAATATTCTCTAGTTTGCCATGAAATCAGCACACTTAACACAGGCAACTTACGGGGGGGGGGGAGTACCCACTTTGCTGAACGTGTGAATAATATCAGTGGTCTTTGCTACCACTTGGATCCCTTGGTTGCTGCTTTTGCCTGACTATTGCCCATGGTGACTGAGGCTGATGGGAGTGAGAGTCATAGAATCATAGAATCTTAGAGCTGGAAGAGACCCCAAAGGTCATCTAGTCTAACCCCTGCAATGCAGGAATCTCAGCTAAAGTATCCATGACAGATGGCCATCCAACCTCTGCTTAAAAACCCCCAAGGAAGGAGAGTCCACAACCTCCCAAGGGAGACCATTCCACAGTTGAACAGCATTTGCTGTCAGAAAGTTTTTTCCTGATGTTTAGTCGGAATCTTCTTTCTTGTACAGTGGTACCTCGGGTTACAGACGCTTCGGGTTACAGACTCTGCTAACCCAGAAATAGTACCTTGGGTTAAGAACTTTGCTTCAGGATGAGAACAGAAATTGTTTGGCAACAGTGGCTGCGGCTGTGGGAGGCCCCATTAACTAAAGTGCCACCTCAGGTTAAGAACAGTTTCAGGTTAAGAATCAACCTCAAGAATGAATTAAGTTCTTAACCCGAGGTACCACTGTAACTTGAAGCCATTGGTTCGAGTCCTTCGAGAACAAGCAGGACAAAACAAGCTTGTTCTCTCTTCCATGTGACAGCCCTTGAAATATTTGAAGATGGCTATCATATGTCCTCTCAGTCTCTTCTTTTCCAGGCTCAACATACCCAGCTCCTTCAACCATTCTTCATAAGGCTTTGTTTCCAGACCAGCAACATCTCAAAAGTCTCAGGTTTCCCATCCCTGATTTAGGTTTCGTTCACTGAATGTGGGTATTCAGAGCAGACCTTGCCATTGAGATCCCCCTTCCCAACTGCAACACATCAACTGGACAGGTGACCTCTGTCACTGATGCTAACCAGGCGCACAAATGTTCACCTGATTGAAATTACACATGTGCCTTGTTGAATTGAGGCTGTGCAGTCACATTCCCCTTTGACAGGCTACTTGTTTTCATGAAGCTGAGTTATATTTGATTTTCTATTTTTTCGTATTATTCTGGGATAAGAGTGAAGGAGCCTATACAGTGGTATCTGGGGTTAAGAACTTAATTCGTTCCGGAGGTCTGTTCTTAACCTGAAACTGTTCTTAACCTGAGGTACCACTTTAGCTAATGGGGCCTCCTGCCGCCGTGGTGCGATTTCTGTTCTCATCCTGAAGCAAAGTTCTTAACCCAAGGTACTATTTCTGGGTTAGCGGAATCTGTAACCTGAGGTACCACTGTAAATAGGGTCAGATTAAAATGGCCGCTTACCACCTTTCCTGGTGAGCAGTGGTTGCAGCCCGACGCGGCACCTCCTCTCCCCTTGGGCATGCTGCACCATCTTTGCCTGTCTCCCTGTCCCCCTTGGCCGCTGCGAAGTCTCATAGGTTCCTGCCAAAACTCGTCCATTCAAATGGGCCAATCCATGGCAGCCATGGGGGGAGGGGCATGGCGAGTGGACCTGAGGGAAGCAGGCTTCCCTCAGGTCCGCCATACATCTACTTAGCCCAGCCAACCCCAAAACACAGCACCCAGTTGGATGTGCCGGGGTTGGATGTTGGGGCTCTGTGGCTGGGCTTGCAAGAAAAATATGAAAGTCTTTGAAATCCACTCTAGCTGAAAACAGCTCTCTTTGAAGTTGGAATGTATTTCAACCCTTCAGGTTTTTTTAATGGTGAAAGGGCATTGTATAAATAAATGAAGAATGTAGCGACCAGTCCTCTCAAGGTCTCTGATGTAGAACTGTGTTGACAGTGACTGCTGTTTGCTCAACATAAAGAATATATATGAAGTAAAAAGACATTGACTACACTTATGAACAAAGAATAATGCTTAAAAAAAGGAAATCAACCATGAGAAGCTATGTCCTTTATTCTTCAGCTTCTGGTGCTATCTGGTGGAAGCTGGTGAAAAAACAGCTTTTAGCATTACAGTCTGACAACCTGTTTAAGAGCATTGAAGCTGTTATAAGTAGAAGCTCTGTTAATTGTGATGTGGGCATGGATATATTTTATCTCACTATTATCTTGAATCAAGTAGGGTTTTCAGGTTTTGGTGCAAAATTTGTTTATCATAAGCTTAAGGGATATCAAAACAATCCCAGTTTCACGCTGCCTTCAGCTCTCTGTTGTATGTCTCCAGTCCAATAGAAGTGTTATTGTGTAGTGTCAGTCTTTTGAGCTGGTGCAGCAAAAAAAGAACGCAACTCCTCACAAACACACTCCTTGTGCCCTGACAGGCTTTGGATACAGCAGTGAATCTGCTAGTCTGCATCCCCAGCCACTCATTAGGATTGCTTTTGGGGGATTTTGTCATGTAGCCTTTTCTGAAAAGCTGGTGCAAGCAAAGTAGGTTGGCAAGGGGTGGAGGGTTCATTGAGAGCTCTTCTTGCAAACATGGCTTCTGACCATCTCTTATAGGGAGAGTCTCCAATTCCTTCCCTGTGATCATGCTCATCTTTTTGAAAGGACTGTCTTTCCAAAGGCAGCTATAACCTAGGAGTCAGGAACCTTGTGGTTCCATGGGCATCACAGTGACACCTGGTGATTGACAGTTGGGTGGCCCCACTGTTGGTGAACTGCAGGAGGCCAGGTCCTGTCCCTCACCCCCACCATTATTATTATTATTATTATTATTATTATTATTATTATTATTATTATTATTAAATTGCACTTTGGGCAATGGTTTCTGTGAGAAAATGCTTTTTACCTTGTTTCTTCTTAGAGTTTTTGTCTAAGTTGGAACTGTTTTGTATCGATACTGATAAAATGTGTATGTGTGTGTATATATTAAAAAATCCCAAGTTGTCTTCCTCCCCTCTTTAAGGAGAAAAGATAAAGGCCCCTTTATCTTTTCCCCTGCTGAAAGAAAAGCAGCTTGAGGGCAGGAGTGATTTTTGAGAGGGCAAACAGTTATGGATTTTCTTCCACAGAATTCAGTATATGTTTATTATATATTTCAGATCCCTGGCTGGGATTAAACAACCTGAAATGAAAGTTCACCTAGAATCCAATGTAAATTATTTCTTTTACGTGAGAGCAATTAACATCTTTGGGACAAGTGAACAGAGTGAAGCTGCTCTCATCTCGACCAGAGGTAGATAAACACTTTCTAACTTGTGGGAAAGGATTCCTTTTTGTCTCGGAAGGAAATGCAAATGCCTTTTAGTAAATTCTGTTGTACATTGTTTCAGTGACAGTGATTACTGTAGGCCTTAAGATTTTGTGATTCACTACAAATGCACAATGTAATAATAATCCCTGAAGTGGTGTTTTATTTCTTTCCTGTGAATCACATCAGGAACTAGATTTCACATAATGAAAGAAACAGCTGCCCCTGCTTTGCAAGTGTCACCAAGTGGAACTATGATATGCCTTCCTGAGGAAACTGAAGCCACTGGGTAAGTACTACTCATATTTACTCCTCCTTACTATTGAGCATTATTGTCAACAGGATGTGAAGATCTATGTAGGTTAGGGATGAGAGAAATTCATTTCAGTTTGCCTCGAAGCATGAAGCCACCAAATTAGCAATTTCCAAACCAAAACACAACCAATTCAATTCTTAATTCAGTTCAGAACCAAGGAGTGTGTACAAAAATGTGTGTACTAGGGTGAAAGAATGCTCAAATTGGTGAAAATAGCATACAAAATGCATTATATTATGAAAAATTGCTTTGTAAAAATCTATACTGGGCACATCTCCCTCCCTCCCTCCCTCTCCCTCTCTCTCTCTCTCTCTCTCTCTCTCTCTCTCTCTCTCTCTCTCTCTCTCTCCCTCTCTCGTTACTGAACTGGTTGGATTAAAAACAAAGCCAAACATTCCTATCCTGAATATTCGACAACGGACAAATTCCAATATGCATACATAAAAAAATGCAACACAGGCTTGTTTCTTCTTTTGAGGCAGGTGAAATCTTACTGTTAAAGGTGAAGACCAGGGGTCAGCAAGCTTTTTCAGCAGGCGGCCGATCCACTGTCCCTCAGACCTTGTGGGGGGGCCAGACTATATTTTGAAAAAATAATAATGAATGAATTCCTATGCCCCACAAATAAACTCAGAGATGCATTTTAAATAAAAGGACACATTCTACTTATGTAAAAACACGCTGATTCCCGGACCATCCATGGGCCGGATTTAGAAGGCGACTGGGCTGGATCTGGCACCTGGGCCTTAGTTTGCCTACCCATGGTGAAGACATTGGACCTTTCTGATGCCAAAGGTTCAAACCATTCTTTGACTTTGGCCAATATAATGCTGCATTTGTTTCTGTTCTTTCTGTGTGCAGCATCTCCCCAGTACTGGGTGAGCTCCTGTCTGCTCGAGGATGGCACTACTGGGAAACCACTGTGAGTGACTGTTCAGCTTACAAGGTTGGGATCTGCTATTCTACTATGCCACAAGACAGCATCCTGGGGCAGAACAATGCTTCCTGGTGCTTGCATTGTCCTAGCAAGACAAGGTAATAAAGAACATCTTATTTTTTAAAAAAGCTGTGAAATTACATGTCCTTTCCAGTCTATTCCTTCTCCTCCCTTCCCCTATGGATGCATGGGTGTGTGTTGATTTTCTATTTGTAAGCCACTGGAAGAGGTACGTGGCAACTTTCAAAAGGTATACAGCGCTTACAGGGGCGTCATTTATTATTAAGTGTTGTACTTCTGCATCCCTCAAGGTTCCCCCACATTCACTGGAAATTTTGTTTGTGGGTAGTGCTGCTAGGCCTACAAAATGATCGGCTTGGCACCACCAGAGTTGAGCATTAGAGGGAGTGATAAATAAATAGTGATGTGTTGCCTTGGAGGACAGCTTGGATGTTATGGAAAGTGGCAAGAAGCATAAGCACAAGTGATGTCCAAAGGAGGACGTCTTTGGACATCTTCTTGTATGTTGAGATTGTGGGAATGTTCAGGATGGCAGGAGAGGATATATTGTTTATTAACATCCTTCCTAACTTGCACTAGCAACTCATATGTCTCAGTGCAGGAGAGATGTGCAAATGCTCCCTCCAGATGTTACACTAGTGGCATGGAATATGGATGCTTAGTTGCACATTGGCTAAGCAACAGCTGGGGGCAGCAAGATGAGGTTCACGATGCATTGGGAGGAATGTTAGCCCTTTATCCATGCTCTGTAATAAGCTGCTATCAGCTGCAGGAGGGAAACATCTATTGGCACCCAGTTTCCCTTGCCATGATTACAACAACCCTGTGAAAAAGGCCCATTTACAGCTGGGGTTCTGAGTCTGAACACTTAGGATTATAGTGTCTCAAAGAAATCCCATCTCAATATTTTGTTCCTGTTTTTTCTGGATGGCACAACTTCCATCAACCGAAATAGGAGCAGAAATTTGAGCCTCTGGAATTTGTAGCTGTAATGAATACTCCAACCACAAGATCGACCCGTCTGTTCCCTGGTCTGATTTTCCTGTGTATGTGAGACATTTCTACCATAGCTGCTTCACCCGAGGTCATCTTGATGATTTAGCAGGTGACAGGGCGAAGGAGAGGGATGTTTTTTTGGAGAGAATCCAGGACTCTGAAAGTCTGGATGATTGGTGACTGAGAATAGTGCTCTGATGATATACTCCCTGTCCTCTACACTGGCAGATAAGGTTACGCCGTGGGTGCTTCTTAGGCTTCCACTTTCCATCATCTGATCAGGAGTTTTAGTATTACCGCCATAACCATCAATGGCAGGTTATATTTAATGCTTGTAATGTTGCATTTCAAGGTGCCCGCTTCCTGAAATATTTTATAGTATGTAACACATTTCAAGTGTTTAATTTGCATCACATAAATTATCTCAGGAACAGCTCTGTGCAACAAGTCAGAATTATTTGTCTGGTGTGGTCATTTACTTCTGTGGAGAAGTGTGTGTGCAGATGGGATTGACCCAGAGGGGACTGGAATTCCATCGTCTAGACCCACTCCTAATCTCTGTCCATTCAAGGTGTGGTTTCTACAGGAGCCTATGTGTTTTTACCCAAATGTATGTAGGCTTCCTATGCACAATGGTGGTAACTGGACCTCGTGCTAAAACATGGTTTATCATGATGGGAATGAGCTGAGGCAATCTTTGGATTCATGCACTTCTCCCTTCCCATTCCTGCCTTGGTATGGCTGTAAAGAGAGGTTTAGATGCTTTCACAAACTGCAGCTTGTCCAAACCTGACAAACTGTGGTTGATCTTTAACTATCGCCTGCTGAAACATACCAACGTCAAACCATGGGCTATGACATTGGCTTGTTTCCAACAAGCCATTGTTTAAGCTAACCACCTGGAAATGAATGAATGATTACACAAAGTTATTACTTTAATGTTTTGGGTGGGGGAGGGACTGTGGCTTAGGAGCGACCTGCGTATTTATTAGGGAAGTAAAACCCGGAATAGTTCATCCATCCAGAATGACCTAATACTTGTGTTTGGCGTCTCCTAGGTCTGTCATTTGATTAATCACTTGACTTTCAATCAATTACATTGAAATAAATTCCAGAGTTGCAGTCATGTTAGTCTGCTGCTGCAAAATCAACAGAGGGTTTTGTGGCACCCTAAAGACTAATAAATTTTATTATGACATAAGCTTTCATGGAGAGGAGTGGACCCTTCGACTGCAATAAAAGTTGTTAAGTCTTTAAGGTGCCACAGGACTCTTTGTTGATTGAAATAGATGTGCATATTATAGCAAAACATTTACAATGGATGTCCTTTGGAGGATGCCAAAGGAAAAGCAGTTTTCTCTGCAGTGTGGAACATTCACTTTACTAAACAAAGCAAAAGCGACTGTTCAGGGTTAAAAGGTAAGGCCACCCTTGCTGCTTTGCTCTGCAGCATGGGAATGGGGAATGCTTGTCTGCAATAAAAGGCCACAGAGCCAAATGCAATTCCATCAGTACCACTGAGGATCCAAAGTTAAAAGAGACATTGTCAGAAGCTTCTGTTGCTTTTGATATTCACCTTGAAATGCAAAAATATCTGCTGACTTTGAACAGATACTGCTAGTAAAAGCCATCTTAGCTTTTTTCATCAAGCTTGGCACAGCAGGTGGCTCTATATTGGGCGGGGGGGGGGGAGGACAACACGCTAAAACAAATGACAGAAAATGACCCTTGGAATGCATTGCTTCCTTCCAAATGAATATACAAATATGCTGAATTGGCCAAAGGACCATTAGAATGCATTAAAACAAGAGTGATGGATTGCTTGCTCATATGGCCATTTTAAGGAACTGTCTCCAAAGGAACAACTGGGGTAAATAGACTTTAAAAAGTCCTTCAAATAGCCATTGAAATGCATTGGTATAAGCTGGATCTGGGTAAATTGCCCTCTTCGACACCCCATCACACCATCCTCATAGAAATCAACTGTGTGTGTGTGTGCTACGAATAGGCATGCATTGAGAAAACTTGGATCCAGGTAAATTGCCCAGGCTGGCCCTACCATTAAACAGAGCAAGGCGATTGCATCGGGTGGCAGCTGTTGAGCGGCAGTGGTGGTAGTCTGCTAGTTGTTCCTCCTCAGCCATCTGGCCATTCCTGTCTGTTCTCAAACAGATCTGTGTGAGCCATGCAGCCAGGCCTACACCTCCTAAGTTAACCTTAGGCACAGTGGATGGGGACCCTTTTGGGCCCAGCATGCCAAATCCCTACCCAAGCAGGCCAACTTTCATTGGGGACAACCCACCTGCCAAGCACCTGGCGTCATTATGATACCAGACAATTGACAGGTGGGCTGTCTCACCCATCCATCAAAGTCCCTTTGCGCAGCACTCAGGGGAATCATAGATGTGTAAAGTTGGAAGGGACCACGAGGCCCCTCTAGTCCAACCCCCTGCAATGCAGGAATCTTTTTGCCCAACATGGAGCTCGAACCCATGTCCCTGAGATTAAGAGTCTCGTGCTCTACCAACTGAGCTCTTCTGGGAGGGCCAAGCAGTGGGCAGTGAGCTGTGTGTCACAGCGCTTCTCAACTGCCTAACAGACAGCTTGGGAACTGCATCGTAAGGCAGAGGACAGGTGGTTCTGTCAGGCAAGCAGACATGGAGCAATGATTACTGCTGTGCTGAAATCCTCCCAAGGTTTGGCAATTCTGACTCCACCGTTCATCCGGCTCCAGACTCCACCGTTCCTTCATCCAATCATAACGCTTCCAAAATCATTGCAACCCGCTACACGTTGTTGCATATATTACATAATCAGAACCAGATAGTACCCCCTTATTTTTACCACAGCACTGATCTGCACCAAAGGGGAGCATTTCAATGTGTGAAAATGTGTGTATTAAAGCTTTAGCCGCTAAGGGTTTCAATTTGCTAGTATCTGGCAGATAGAAAGAAATATTGCTATAGGCTGTGCAGTGAATTCTTGTTGACCTAATCTTGCCCTCTTCTGCAGTTTCCTGTATAAGGTCCTCCATCGTGGTGAAATGAGTGATGTCATTGTGACAGAGCAGCCGCCCCGCATTGGCATTCTGCTGGATTATAATGCTGGAAGACTCTTATTTTTCAACGCGGAGAGAGGGCAGCTCCTATTTGCCATCCGGCAGAAATTCACCGATGCTGCTCACCCTGCCTTTGTGTTGGAGGAACCAGGAGTCCTTCACCTGCATACGGGCATGGAGCTTCCAGAATTTGTCAAGCAAAGCTAAACATTTTCTTTCGAACTACGTGCAAGGCACACACACACAAAAAGCGGATAGAATGTGCTTGGGGTGGCCTTGTTTCCTTCTTCTAAGATAAGTTAATAATTAAGAACTACAAACCAGAGAAATGCTCTGTGAACTCAGTGGCTTCAACAGGACTTCCATCATACATTCCCCCTTGCCAACACTACTTCGTAAAGTATTTTTTATACTTGGGGGAAGTTTCAAAAGCAGATCAAGGAAGCTCCTCTTAGGAACAAAAGTGTAAGGTTATTCACAGAGCCCACATAACTCACCCACATGCGAAGTCCCTGGGTGGTGGTTAACTCTCTTCCCAATTTGTTTTTATTCACTGGAATCATTCACATAAGGCGCACGTGCGCGCGCGTGCACACACACACAGCCATAGCTCAGTGTTAGAGCATCTGCTTTGCAGATTTGATCCCCATCATCTCTGGGTAGGACTAGGAGAGACCGCTCTCTGGTGCCCTGAAGAGCAGCTGCTAACACGACTGAGCTAGAACTGACCAGAAGTTTGACTCAGTATTAGGTTCTGTGATCCTACATAGCACAAAGACACACAAGTTATCTCTTTACTTACTACTTTCTGTGATGCATACTGAAGGACTGCCAAAATGTTTGTGCTACACTCACTGCGGGTGGGTGCCAGGAACTTCTCCATTGGTCCCTTTTGAAATGAATTGATTCCAATGCATTTTCACAGGGCCCAGCAAGAATAAATTATTGGGAGGAGTGTGCTCATTGTCTGCAATCCAGCTAGTCGAGGACTGACCCACACAGGCCTACCTCTAGTCAAGATGGGTGGGGCTGCTGGGATTTGGGGAGAGGGGACTGCTTTCAGTCTCTACACCCCATATAATCTCTGACCAGGTTAGCACTCCTATTGATATTAATAACATTGCCCATCTTGATTTCAGTTACACTCATTTTTATTTTTATTTTTGACAGGCAGAGCCTGGCACCTCAAGTGTGGCACATACAGTATAAACATACAGAGTTCCCAATCTGCTAGGATGTATGAGCATAAAATGCTGGATTCTTACTGTGTTGTCCTAACATTTGGGGCCTAACTGGATCAGGACAGTTTGTTCATATGAAAATTATTCTAATACTGTTTTAATGGTATTACGTGCAATTAAAAAATTAAAAACGAACAGGTTTTATTTCCAATGTCTTTGCCCAGAAAAACAATATACCATTCAGTGCTTTAAAAAGAAGTGGGAAATGTGTGTGTTCTGATGTGTGAACAATAATGTGACAGCTTTCTGAAATTGCACTTCTTGATGGTGATGAGTGTTTATTGTAGTACTGCACATGTATGCAGTTTTTTCCAGCACCCACACAGCGTTGTTGGCATCAAAATGCCAGCCCTTATTCCCCCTACCCCCATTTAGTCTGGATTTACCCTATCTGGGTAAATATGTTAAGTAAAAAAAAAGACACAACAAAAACCCATTTGTGATACCCATTTTTAATATTAAGCTGTCAAATGGAAGAGCACTAAAATGTAGGCAAACATACAGGGTTTCACCAAGCTTTTCATACCTGTTATCTGGTGCTCACAATCACAGAAGGAGAAAGCACGTTCCACAAGCATCTGATGATGTGTCACCATTTATTCCTGTTGAGCATGCCTATTTGGGTTGTTCTCACAGAAATCCCAATACATCATTAAAAAAGGAGAGACTTCATGTTTTCCCTCTTTCCAGCCACTGCCCTACCCAATTTCTGTTTTTGTTTTTTTATAATGATGAATTTGCAATGAGGCACCTGGGCTGGATCTACACTGACCTGTTTAACTTTATTAGAACGTTATTAGTTATTATGTTCTGGAACATCACAGGGCATACTTGTAAATGAAAGCATTTCTTTACCTTTAAGATTTTGACCCAAGGCAAAGATTTTGACCCAAGGCAAAATCTTAAATGACAGGCTCCTTTAAAAGGAAATGTAAAAGACAAAGAGGGTTTATTTAAGGGAAACATACTAGAAAATAAAATAAGGCATGTAAGAAAGCTAGTTAAACAACCTATGATACTTATATCGGAGTGTTGTCAAGCCTTGCTCTTGTGACTTCCTCATGACTTGTCTTGATACCATTGATTGATTGATTGATTGATTGATTGATCTTTATTACGGCCATTGGCCCGTCTTGATACCATTGCAGCACTGAATTGTGCACCTTAGGGACATTGTCCCCATTTGCTCCAATGGGAGTTTTCTGTCAGGGAACTGCCATAAGCTCAGGGGCGAGAGGGGAAAAGCCAGATGGATTACAGAAAGCCCCCAAAGATCGTGGGAAGCAGCACCTCCTCAGCGGAGGAGGGTAGCCACGCCTCTAGTGGAGATGCAGGGCTCGGGGGAGGTGAGGCGGAGCAAAGTGGGGAGGAGAGAGGTCCTCTGTTACCCACGCCTTCTGTGCGCAGTAGGGTTCTGTGCAGAGAGAGGAGGTGCAGACTGGGTGTCGAGAAACTACTCTGCTGGGGAAAGTTTAAGGACCGCCCACTCTCAGATTCTGCCAGTGAATGAGCAAGACACGGAATAGAGGCGCTCTGCATTCCAAAGGTTTTTATCACCGATAAGAAAGCTGTAAAACACACTATTGAAGCATATTGCCTGATTGCTCTGGAGCAACCAACCTATGCCCCTTACATTTCCCTTCCTCATTATTAGTATTATTTACAGTAGCAAAACATGAAAATACGAAACATAATAACAAACAAAGCAATAGCACCCTCCAATGGTAATTGCCACATGGCTTTGTGTGTGTTTTTTAGCAGTATCTCAGCGGAGAACAGTCGCTCCGACCCCAAGTCTGATATTTATTTATTTTAAACCTATAATGTAATTGCTAAGAATCTTACTAGTTTCACATGTAGTTAGGCCTTAATTCAGCGAGGGGAATCTGAGGCCCTCTAGATGTTGCTGTACTCCGACTCCCATCATTCCTGATCACTGGCCATGCTGGCTGGAGATGATGGAAGTTGCAGTCCTACAAAATGTTTGCAGGGCCAAAGGCTCCCCCAACTCTGCTCTGAATGCAAGCTTTAATTCTGTTGAAGAAATGTGTTCTTTATTACTTATTGGCTCTAGCCCAGTTCTCCAGCCTATCAAGATCATTTTGAATCTCGAGTCTCTCTTCAACGGTCTTGGCTCCCCCTCTTAGATTTGTATCTTCTGCAGATTTGATTAGCATTCCCTCTACATTTTCATCCAAGCCACTGATAAAAACGTTGAACAGCATGGCATTGCACTCAGTACTTCCCTCCGGCCTGATGCAGAGCCATTAATATCATGATGGTTCTTCAACCAGCTATAGATCCACCTAACAGTGGGCCAGATTTTGCCATCTTGTCAACGAGGATATCATGGGGGACACTGTCAGATGTTTTGCTCAAATCAAAATATTCTGCATCCACATCATGAGTGAGCATGAGTGACTGCCAGCACACGTTCTACATTTACTAATACAGAGGCCCAGACAGAGGAAGAGGCAGCCGAGACCAGGAGCCTATTGCTGTGATCTGCCACTTTCTTCCTCATCCTTCTCTGCAGGTAGAAGCAGGACAAGTTACAGTGAATACTCTGAATTGGTTAGTTTCCTTCTCCATGAGGCAAGCTTTGTGCTGTATCTTAGGACTCTGCTCCACAGCTGCAAATAAAATGTTTTAGATGTGTTGTAAAGTGCAATATACGGTACATATGCGACACTAGATGGTGAGCCATGCAAAATTTAATATATTTTATTATATATTAAATATAATATATTTAATATATTTTTTCAAAACGTTTTTCACAGGGTTTTCTTATGTGTGTAGATTCCACCTTAGTCTGAGGATTGCAGGCTGCATAAGTACAAAGGAGGCACACAGGTTAGTCATATTCTTGCTCTAATGTGAGAGTAGAATCCTGTTTTTAGGGATAAAAGAGCTTCCTCCACAATATTGCAAGTTGCATACATTCACATTGCGATCCAGATGTAGTTAAATGTCAGTGGCTTTGCCATTATAACAGCACTGAAAAGTCACAACACTGGCTATCAAGGTTGGGGGCACTTTTTCAGCCTGAGGGCCACATTCCCTTTTAGACACCCTTCCAAGGGCCACATGCCAGTGGTAGGTGGAGCCAGAAGCAAAAGCAGACATGGCAAAAAATGTAAAATTTACCTTTGGACATTAGGCTAGTTTCTACACACATCCAAACTCCTCTCCATCTTCCATCCAGGTATGCAAAAGGCATTATCAGAGGTCAAGGATGTGTTTCAGCCAGGGAAAACCACACAGGGTGCAACTCAATAACGATTTTAAATAGCAACTATAAAAGGATCCCCAACATCAACTTTATATTTGAATAGGGTGAAACAAGTTGCAACCAACGAGAATTCGCCAGAATAGTGGCTGTGCTAATCTGTTGCAGCAAGAATAACAAAGGCCCTTGTGCCATCTTAAAGACTATCGCCTTCAATCAGTTCTATTCACTGTGCAGCACAAAAAATGGACATGAATTTGACATCAGAAATGACAACAACTCAGAAATCATTGGGAGAACATTAAAATCTCCCAGAACCTTTTGTTTTGTTTTCACTAACAAATATTGATTAACAAACAAGTGCAAAACAACAACAACCCGAAAAAACTGTCTGACTTGTACAGTCATCTTTTATGCTAGATCCCATAATACCGTGGCAATTAATCTTAAGACCCAGTTTGCACATGAATGCCAAGCCAAACCATGACTTAGTGTGAACCGGAAAGGAGACCACAGCCTCTGTGCTCCTATTATTATTATGCAGCCCTTCATCAAAGAACTCAGGGTGGTTCACATGATAAAAATACCTACTCCAAGGTAATAATAATAATACTTTATTATTTATACCCCGCCCATCTGGCTGGGCTTCCCCAGCCACTCTGGGCGGCTTCCAACCAAATATTAAAATACAGTAATACAGCAAACATTAAAACCTTCCCTAAACAGGGCTGCCTTCAGAAGTCTTCTAAAAGTTTGGTAGTTGTTGTTCTCTTTGACATCTGGTGGGAAGGCGTTCCACAGGGCAGGTGCCACTACCGAGAAGGCCCTTTGCCTGGTGAGCTGCAACCAAAGTTTGTTCTCATTTTATGGCTCATGGTTTGTCTGCTGAAGGCTGACTGGGGAAGCACAGGGGAAGGCTTAAGGTTATGGTACAGTGGCTGTGATCTCCTCTTTGGGAACCCTTGTGAATCCACACTAAGCCATGGTTTGGATTTGGCTTAGCATTCTCTGCAAAACTGAGTCAAAGACTCCCAGTTCTACAACCGGCCCCAAAGCATACTTGTTTGAAGATGTGATGCCCACTATGTTTTCTGAGCTATATAGGCAAATAGTCTACGTGGTAGGAAGCAGATTCCTATGCTAGCCTGGAGAAAGAGAAACTGGCCCAAGATCAGCCAGTGAGCTTCTAAGCTGAGGGGGGTATTTGAAGCCGGGTATTCATACTGTGTCCACCGTGCAAACATCTGACTCCAGCCAAAGTCTGAATTCCTAGATGTATTTTTAAAAAAACTTATTTTAAAGGATGTACCTCTGGGCTCGATTTTTGTTTCTTGCAGCGCCAGTTTCAGTATTGTACATAATTGTTTCTTCTGGTTGCAGCAGCTGCCTAGATCTAAAGCCTATTGAAGTCAGGGGAAAACCAAAACTTCAATAGGTGTGGATTGGCCTCAGTAATCCTGAGGTCCTGAGATGGAAAATATATAGCTGGCTGTAAGATAGAAGCGTTTGTTTTGCTATCAAGGGAGTGAGGAAGCAGAGTCTCAGTAGAATAGATGCTATTGATCTGCAAAACTCACAGTCTTTTCTGTTCTAGAAAAGAACATTAAGACGAGGTTAACGCTTTTGCTCGACGCCAGCACCAGGGGCCTTCCAGATATCGCAAGACTACAGTCCCCATCATCCTTGACCATTGGCCAGGCTGGCTGTGGCTGATGGGAGTTGGAGTTCAAAACCCCTGGAAGGCACCAGTCAGCCACCCTTGCAAGGTGTGAATTGTGTGTGTAAGCATATATACAAGAATTTAACAGGTTTTTTTAAAAAATAATTTTTATTAAACTTTCCATTTTAACAATCCAATCAAATCACATTGAATATTCCAAATTATACAAATACATATCATATAGTCCAAATATTCTGCCAAATTATAATTTTTTTGTTGGGACTTCCCATGCTTCAGGTTCGGGGGGGGGGGGGTTCTGATCATCTCATATCTCTGCTGCCTTGAGTTTCCAATAGTTCCTTTAAATCTTCCTGTTGTTAACCTTCCTTCTTTCATGGCCTCTGAGTTGTTTCCACAGGCGAGTTGAAGTGAGCAATGATGTGTTTCTGTGTGAAGAGTTTAACAGTTTCATTACAGGTAGTCAGGTGACAGAATTAAAACAAAAACCTCACCCACCTACCTTGTCTATTACCCACACATTTAAACCCTCCCACCATATACTAAAGCAGGCTCATGCCACGTTAAACAGTCATGGCTTCCCACAAAGAATCCTGGGAACTGTAGTTTGTTAAAGGTGCTGAGAGTAGGAGATCCCTGTTCTCTTTATGGAGCTACAATTATCAGAGTGGTTTCTTGGGGGAAACTGAGAATTGAAGCTTTTTTTTGTACATTGTCTGATTAAAGAAACCATGCATGCCATGCTTAAGACTACACAGACAAAAGCTAAGAATGTTAGCAGTTGTTCTCTTCAGTAGAAAACAAGGTTGCATCCTAAAGCTAGGGGAAAGTTTATGATATGCTTCGTTTCCCTCAAGTGCAAATCACATGCTGTGGTCCCAATACTGATTTTTTTTTTTGGGGGGGGTGCTGCAGCTTCTACTCTGTTTAAAAAGTGTGTTGAATGCAAGTATGCCTTTAGCATCGCATGCAGTTTAATCCTTAAACATTGCTAAATTTAGGTACACTGGGCTTTTGGGCTTCAGACAAGAAGGCGGGAAAAGGAAAACCTCTTTCATTAGACTAAGGCTGTGTCACAGCTCTGCAGCTATATCATCACTCCGACTCTATGCCAGAAACAACTGCACCAATTGAATTTCTGCCTGGGGTGTGTGTGTGTTAAATTCAAAGATCCTTTATTCGGGGGGGGGGGTGTAATTGGCAGTTCTGCTTTCATTCTTCATTGCGGCATTTCTGCTTTTATATAAATTGTCAGGGACCAAATAAGAGAAAGGCAGCAATTGTCACTTCCAGGAAGCTGCCTGCTTGCAATTAATTTGGGAAGTCCCTGCACATTAGGACCCCTCTCCTTTAACGAATGCTGTATTGATTTTGTGTTAAGCAGGTTGAGATGATCTTCTGCAATTTAAAACAAAAGCAAACCCCATCTCTTAGCAACTGAGCGGAGGGTAGATGGCTGTGGTTTATAAAAAGTACAGTAAATCGGTTGATGTGACTCAGTTATTATCCATATAAAATAAAGCTCAGCATCTCCAGATGCTCTTTTTGTATAGATGTTTGAATGCTTTGTAATATTATGCACGTGTTAACTTGCCATAGAAGAGTAAAATCTAAGTGTGGAGCAGAAATAACTGGCTCGCTCTACATTTTAAAGATGGTGCCTGTTTTGTGTGGCCAAAATTACCTCCCGCTTCAAAGGCCTCTCTCATTTCAGTGCGGGGGGGGGGGTAGCAGGAGGATGATTGGCTGCTGTGGAATAGACTAAACAAGGAAAGCCGCTTCAGAGTGGCAGCTTAAAGAGATGTTAATGAGGAGAGAAGCAAAAACAAATAAGGTGGCACACATGGAAGTTATAGCATGGGAGTTTCAATAAGGAACAAGCATGATAATAAGCAAGTAAGTAAATAAAGATGTTGGTTTTCGCTTTATTTACTGAAATCTTTATTGCTTTGATGAGAATGTGCAATGTGTCAGGGAGAGCTGCCAATAAACAATTCGCACATGAAATGCAAACTTGTAAACTCTGGTTTTGGATCCCTGTTGTGTTGTCCTCAGATGTTTTAACAAAGGAAAGGTGGCCTTACTGGGCTTTAAACAGCTACACCAATTCCCAAAAGGAACTCTCGTTTCTTACCCCTCATCTCTCTCTCTGTGTGTGTACACATTATCAGCTTAAAATGGAACTAGGTCATTTTTTTTTTCTTAATTAGGATCAAAGCTGGTTTGGAGAAAAACACATCAAACAGTATTTCGTAAGAAACAGCAGGATTGGTTACAGGATAGGTATGGATCGCGTGTGCATCACTTCTCAAACCAGTGATGCGAGTGCATTGGAGGCAAAGTAAACAAGAGTGTGTACACAGGCCGGGGAAAGAGAGAGAACCAATCCACTGAAGATGCTCTTATTCTGTTACAGATATTACCCCTCTTTTATTGCCCATTTCTGGGTCGCCCAACCACTACCACAGTGTCTTTTCTCCTGGCAGATCTAGAGGAGCAGACGACAGCAAAGGTTGCAAGGTATTTAGCTGGGGCAATCAGAACAAGATCCACTGTTTGACTGTCTGACTGCTGATTTAGGACCCTAAACTATTTTATTATAATTGGCTTTTATTGCATTTTGTGTACATCATAATGCTGATGGCTAACACAAATAAAGTTTCATTCATTCATTCTATTACGGATATAGATAAAAACATTACTTGTTTCCTTGCTCTCACCTGAGTTTCCATCAGTCATGTTTGACATGTACAGTGGTACCTCGAGTTACAAACGCCTCAGGTTACAAACTCCGCTAACTTGGAAGAGTTACCTTGAGTTGAGAACTTTGCCCCAGGATGAGAACAGAAATCATGTGCTGGTTGCGCAGCGGCAGCAAGAGGCCCCATTAGCGAAAGCACACCTCTAGTTTTAGTTTCAGGTTAAGAAACAATATAAACTCAAAGCTTTTGCAGATGACCTAGTTTTGACATTGCAGGAGCCAGAATCTAGTACGAAAAGAGTATTACAACTGATACATGATTTTGGACAGGTCGCAGGATTTAAGCTAAATAAACAAAAAACGAAGGTGTTAGGGAAAAATATGACAGATACAGAGTCAGAACGGTTTCAGAGAGAAACAGAATTAACATTGGTGAAAAAGGTAAAGTACCTAGGGGTTAATATAACAGCCAAAAATCTGAGTCTATTTAAGGATAATTATGAAAAATGTTGGTCTGAAATTAAGAGAGACTTGGAAAGCTGGGCAAAATTGAAGCTTTCTTTGTTAGGCCGAATTGCTGCCATTAAGATGAATGTGCTGCCAAAGATGTTGTTCTTGTTCCAAACATTGCAAATTGTGGACAAAACGGAGTGTTTCCGGAGGTGGCAGAGGGATATTTCCAAATTTGTCTGGCAGGGCAAAAAGCCCCGAATCAAGTTTAAGATATTAACAGATGCAAAGGAAAGAGGGGGCTTTGCCCTGCCAGACTTAAGGCTGTACTATGAAGCCGCAGCTTTCTGTTGGCTAAAAGATTGGCTACTTCTCGAAGACACTGATGTGTTAGATCTGGAAGGTTATAACAATGCTTTTGGTTGGCATGCATATTTGTGGTATGACAAAGCTAAGATTAACAAGGCCTTTAAGAACCATATTGTCAGAAAAGCAGTGTTTAATGTCTGGACAAAATACAAAGACTTATTGGAAAATAAAACTCCAAGGTGGCTTTCACCCTTGGAAGCTAAGGCTTGGAAAAGACCCAATATGGAAGCCTACTGGCCAAAATATTGGGAACTGTTAGAAAAAGACGGTGATAATTGGAAATTGCAGAGTATGGAGAAAATGAAGGATAAAGTGCAAGACTGGTTACACTACGCTCAGATTAAGGAAATTTTTAAAAGTGACAAGAAGTTAGGATTCCAGGTGGAGAAATCGAAGTTGGAAACAGAATTGTTAGAACCTAAGACTAAGGTACTTTCAAGAATGTATAATTTGCTGCTGAAATGGAATACACAAGACGAAATGGTTAAGTCGGCTATGATAAAATGGGCACAGGACATTGGGCATAACATTATGTTTGAGGATTGGGAAAGGTTGTGGACCACTGGGTTGAATTTTACTGCATGTAATGCTTTGAAAGAAAATGTAATGAAAATGATATACAGATGGTACATGACCCCAGTTAAACTTGCCAAAATATACCATTCGTCTGATAATAAATGTTGGAAATGTAAAGAAAATGAAGGAACATTCTTCCACCTCTGGTGGACTTGCCCCAAAGTGAAGGCCTTCTGGGAAATGATATATAACGAGCTGAAAAAGGTATTTAAGTATACCTTTACTAAGAAACCAGAGGCCTTTCTTCTGGGCATTGTCGACCAGAAGGTGTTAAAGAAAGATAGAACATTTTTCATGTATGCAACAACAGCAGCAAGGATACTACTTGCTAAGAACTGGAAAACTCAAGATCTACCCACACTGGAAGAATGGCAGATGCAACTGATGGACTATATGCAACTGGCGGAGATGACTGGCAGAATCCGAGACCTGGGAGAAGAAAGGATTGAAGAAGATTGGAAGAAATTCAAGATTTACCTGCAGAAATATTGTGATTTAGTGGAATGTTAAGAAGGATGTTTGGTTATAAATAATTGGCCATCACTAAAATAGATTAAGAATTGATGATAAGAGAGATTAAGAGAAACAAATTTGCAGGAGAATTATTTTATTGTATTTAAGTAAGTGGTTATAGATTTGGAAATAAGATGATAATTTGCTTGACAAAAATTTATTAATGATGTAAATGGGAGCGGGAGACGTGAGGAAGTTCAAGGATATTATGAAACTTTGTTAAAACAAAGCAAGAATGCTTATTACCATTGTACTCTTTTTCCTAAAAATTCTAATAAATATTTATTTAAAAAAAAAAAGTTTTAGTTTCAGGTTAAGAACAGAATGAATTAAGTTCATAACTAGAGGTACACTGTAATGATTGCACTTCAGTGTTGATGTTATTTTGAAATATTTCCAGACTGTGCAGAATATCTAAGTGAAAGGTGTCAGGCCTTAAATCTGCATAGGAATTTACACCTTTCATCCTGCAATCCTTTCTCCCAATCCCTAGACGTGTCAGATATGTTTGTGGTGTTATCCCAAAAGACGGATTGAGCTAAAGGCTAACACTAAGCATGTTGTAGAGCAGCCTTCCTCAACCAACAGCTGTCCAGATGTTTTGGACTACAACTTTCATCACCTCTGATCATTGGCCGCTCTTCAACTTCATTGAATGACCCTGAATTCTGATAACAGAGGGAGAAAAACTCTCTAGGTGCTTCAAGACACTGACTTAATACTGCAAACAGGTTATTCAGACATTACGAACAGGTTATTGGCAACAGGTCATTTAAACATTTCACTTATCAGATTTTTCGTGAAAAGAGGGGAAATACAGGTTGATAGTTTGATGTAGACAATATTGTGTGGTTGCGACAAACAAAAAACAAAAAACCCAACCATGATGAGCAGTACTGATCCCATAATAAACCCAAATGTAAGCACAGACTCTCTCTTCTTCTTCCTCTAGTTTGGCCACAGCATGTGTCATTTTGCACCTTTGTATACATTGCATCCACAAGTTCCTAGCATCAAATCCTGACATTTCCAGTTGAAAAGGATCACAACAAAATTTGGGAAGGTGAGAGGCCTGCATAATATGCTTATTTTGACCACATGGATGTGTGTTTATGGAGCCAAACATGAACACTTAAATGTATAATGGCCTTAATAGCATCCCTATAAACAGTGCAATTTTTCTGTATAAAAAAAGAGGTGCCGGAACTCACCATGAACACCTTCCTTGTTTTCTTATAATGGCAATGACACCCACCAGAGAGGTGCCAAAACTGAGTTCTAGCGAGTTCTGGCTGGGAAAAAAGCCCTGTCTATAAGCATTTCTGAGATTTTATATACTGTATGTAAGTCACTTTGAACAACTCCTTTGTGAAGAGGATAAGATATATATATATATGAGATTAGTAAGGGTTGGTGTTTCTTTAACTCCAGCATTTTAAAAACCAGCTATGGGAATAAGCCTGACCACAGTCTGGTGGACTATCCAGCAACTTCTGGCTGCTTGCAAAGATTTCTTGCTGGACCTGCTTGTGTTCTTAAGCCAAGAGTGTACATACCCAAGATTAGTTATACCTTCATAATCGTTCAGATATCCTGATTGTGCAATATTGCTTTCCATATTTAAACCACACGGAGTGGAAAACAGAGCTTCTTGCTGTGCAATAAAAAGTAGATCATTCAAGGCTTAAGTCAGCTCATCCCTGCCTTCAGTACTGTATAGAACTAGCCCCATCTGCTGACAATTAGTGAAATAACCATACAATATATTTAGACTTGTTTTGAATCAATGCAAAGCTAGGGACCAGGCACAGAATCATAGAATCGCACAGTTGAGAGGGTTCACGAGAGTCACCCAGTCCAACACCCTGCAATGCAGGAATCTCAACTAAAACATCCATGACTGGTGGCCTTCCAACCTCTGCTTAAAAACCTCCAAGGAAGGAGAGTATGACACTGTCTATTTGTGAATATTCCCCTTTGGAAGCAACCTTTCCGCACACTGAGAAAATATGGGAGAACCACAGAATGACAATGCTTGAATAATGGCATTGTGGATGGTGTGGGTCACCTCCAGCCTGTACATATCTTGTAGCATGGATTAAATCACATATCAGAAATTTAGGTTTGCGCAATTATGTACAATAATCCACTTTTTTTAAAAAAACCAAAAAACCTAGATTTTCTGTGGTTACAAAATGATGAGGAAATACACTCAAAAGTGTTGAATAAGCCATTGATTGATGATAAGGTGTATAAGCTCTTTGCAAGCAAATCAGAGTCAAGACTGAGCAAATAGACACAAGCTTTGGGGCAAGCAAGTCAGAATGAATGTACAATAAACAGGTTGAGTGGGGAAGCCCCAGTGAAGAATGAGTGAATAAAGCACAATAATTCCACACTAAATGCCTAATGTAGAAGCCCCCATTCCCCTCCAAAGAATAGAAGAAGCCAATACAGCATTGCACCAGATCTGCCAATGGGTGAGATGACAAACAGTAGCATACAGTGGTACCTCTAGTTATGAACTTTATTCGTTCCAGAGGTCCGTTCTTAACCTGAAACTGTTATTAACTAGAGCCGTGCTTTCGCCAATGGGGCCTCCTGCTGCCACTGCACCATTGGCACACGATTTCCGTTCTCATCCTGGGGCAAAGTTCTCAACTCGAGGTAACTCTTCCAGGTTAGCGGAATTTGTAACCTGAGGCGTTTGTAACTCGAGGTACCACTGTATTAATGCATCATGGGAGGATAAGACTGAGCATGGCAGTTTAGTCTACTCACTGGCACCATTTTCTTTCACTTAACTACTTGAGCCACCATACTCAGGCCCAGTTCTGTTACTTATTTTCCCTGTGTTTTTTAAATCATCACCAGCTTCCCAGTGTCAGTCAATCAGGACGGTTGCTCTAGTAATTTCCACCCACATGGCACTCACTGTGTGGTATTTTGAGGTTGGGACGTCAGAAATATATGGTGCTTTATGAGTCACAGAGAATATCCCACTCATCTCCATATTGTCAGAGGTGTTTCAAGTTAGGGAGATGAAGAGGACCCCTGATGTTCTCCAAAGCCCTTTGCTTTTGGAAGAGACAGGCTGACTGCTTCATTTCCCCTCACTATGGAACAAAGTGGGAGTCTCAATACACTGGATGCCAATTCTCTATGGCAATTATTTTCTTTCGCAATGTTTTCCCCAGATCACTATCAACAACAACAACATACCTGGTTGAACATTAAGAAATGAACTGTGATGCTTTGGCTAAACCAAACTCGGGAATATACCAAAGTCCTGATGCCCACATAGTAACCTGAGCAGCCAGCTTAGCAACCAAAACTGCTCCCATAAAAAACTTCTTGCCATAAAAAGGTGTACAAAAGCAATTATTTTGGATGGGAAACACTGGGGCTTTTGCAAACCAGCTGATACAAAAATGCAGATTGATCAGTTTTGCTCTCTGAACATTTTTGGCTTGCAGGGCAAGAAAAGGAAGCAGTTTCACTGTGTGCCCTTAGTCTTAGGAGCACACAGGGCCCACAAATAGGTGGAACAGACTCAGTTTATTCAGTGCAGGAGCTCATGGCCTGAGGAAATCAGGCTAAATTGTATGTTGTGCTTATAGATGTTTATGCAAACTCATTTCCTCATAGCTTTATAGCTATAAAGTCTGTCTAGAGGTTGTGAGAATTGTTACAGCCAAATGGAAGCAGCTCTGTTCTTTTAGCCACCCAGAATGGCTGGGGCAACCAAATAATAAAAATATTATGTATTATTTTTCATTTAGATTGAGAGAGAGCTTGCACAGGAAACTGTCAAACAGGTGTGGGAAATATTTGGTCCTCCAGCTATTACTGCTCTGTATTTATAACAATCAGGCAACTGGAAACTTAATGAGCAAAGGGAAATTAAAAGAAACTAAAGGACATCAAACAGACAGAAATTGGGGTAGGGATGGGGCATGTTACTAGTTTGTACTAAGTCCAGGCAAATGATTGTGCTTGGGCCCTGAGTATATATATATGGCTATTGTCCAGCTTTTGTAGAGAATGAGCTCCTTTTCCATTCTAGAATTCTATTATTCCAGCCACATGTTCAATCATTTAAAAAACATCTCTGTGAGATGTGCCCCAAATACCCCCAGAGACACATTCACTTAGGAGAACATAACATGTGCCCACAGACTGGAGTGCCTGAAGTGATTCCTATAAACAGGGCAGCTGGGGGGAAAGGTGCTTCTGCAACTGTGAAAGCTGCCAGGAAGCTGCAGCTGTAGCTCTGGGTGCCTGGGGCAGAGGTTACATTTTTCACATGAATTCGCATCCAGGAATAAGCAGGAGGCATCACATATTGATGTTTTGACATGCCCGGATCAACCCAAACGAGTCAGTCTGCTCAGATCTCCAGCACAGAAGCTAATGAGAAAATTGGCCCTAAAACCTAAACATTGCCTCTTGCTTAGAATTGTGCTTGTGTCCTTCTTGTGGAATTGGCATAGGCATCTGATCAGCCGCTGTAAGAAAAGGATGCTGGACTAGATAGCAGAGCTCTTCTTGCACTCTTTACTGAGGATCAGCTGAACCTGTGGCACTTGAGGTGCTGCTGGACTCCAACTCCCAACAGTCCCAGGCAGCATGGCCAATGATAACAGAGTCATAGAATGGTAGAGTTGTGAGGGAATGCGGGTGGCGCTCTAGGTTAAACCACAGAGCCTAGGAGTTGCCAATCAGAAGGTCGGCGGTTCAAATCCCCGTGACGGGGTGAGCTCCCGTTGCTCGGTCCCTGCTCCTGCCAACCTAGCAGTTCGAAAGCACGTCAAAGTGCAAGTAGATAAATAGGTACCGCTCCAGCAGGAAGGTAAACAGTGTTTCCGTGCGCTGCTCTGGTTCGCCAGAAGCGGCTTAGTCATGCTGGCCACATGACCCGGAAGCTGTACGCCAGCTCCCTCGGCCAATAAAGCAAGATGAGCGCCGCAACCCCAGAGTCAACCACTACTGGACCTAATGGTCAGAGGCCCCTTTACCTTTTTTTTTTTAAAGGGTTGATAGGAGTTGTCGTCAAGCAGCACCAAGTTTCCATCTAGGTAGCAACCCAGAGGGTTGCTATGTGTCCTTTTTTTCCAGGACACATTCACTTTCTCAGGGGTAAAATTTCTATCTGGGTGACTTTTTAAAATTTGCCAAAATGCCTCTGGCTGTACTTTCCGGATGATACATAGTTATAGACATAACTGGTGGTTGAAGATTTGCTTTCCTCTTATTTCTCCTGCCCCCCCCCTCAACAAAATATCACAGTTTCTATAGCCTGCATATAGTAGGGGCATTTAAAATGAGAGTTGTCATAGCATCCTCTTTTTTTGCTCTTCAAAATATGGCAATCCTACTTGATATGTACAGGAAAGTAAATTTAAAGCATGTCCAAGACACGTTTAAAGTGTGTATTTGGATGAAGTACTGAGAATTCTGCAGGATCCCTACCCTTCCTTAGAGAATCATAATTTACAGAGCTTCCTAGGGCACAGAAGGTATTTAACCTGCAATGTGGTTCAGTGATTTTATATCAGAATACTATACCTGTTTACTCAGAAGTAATTCCAACTTAATTCAAATCAATCCATAAAAAGTTCACGCAGGATTGCAACTACAGAACCATGTTATGCATGCTGACGTGGAAATAATTTTATCATGTTCAACAGGACTACTAACTTTGTGGTTTATATGTACCTGTAGAGAAAGCTCCACAGAACTGTCTGATCATTTTTAGAAAGAGAGATAAACATATATGTTAGGAGAAAAGAACCTGAATTATTCTTCCCTCATTAGCACTATGACACTGATTCGCTCATAATCTCGTCCCACGCATCTCTAGCTGAGTCAACCACCAAGGACTAAGAGAGAGCATCATAGTCAAGAGGGAAGCGAATTGAAAGAGGATAATGATTCTGCAAAGGCTATCTCTGCAGAATGATTCAGAAAAGTGACGCTGAAAGAAAGAAAACAAACACAGGAAATATAAAAGTGGAAAGGACGTAACAGAGACGTAAACTTATGAAATAAACCTACACCAAGGATGGGGAGATGGGTGTCCTAAGATTACAAAAGGGGAGTGATGTTTTGCGTACACAAAAATAAAAGGTGGAAATGGATCTTTTGATGTCTGAAGTGTAGCTTTACACCTATAAAGGCTTAATGCCTATTACGTTTTATGTGTTTTTTAGTCTTAATAAATTGCTTCACGTATGATTTTTAACAGTTCAACATCTCAGCAGATGTCTACTGAGAAGTAGACCCCACTCACATATATATTCATAAAGGCCCTAATTTAGCTCAGCTCCCACCCACCCCTGTATTGGCTGAGCTAACAAAAATCAGCTACACATTGCAGTACTTCGTGACAATCACCATATCTAGCATTGCCACCACGACCACAACAGGAAGGAGCCAGCTGTCATTTTCAGACAATAGATAAATAGATTGATGCACAACATATAATCTTAGAAACGAAGCTTTATAAACTTGGAGCCTGTATATGAGGGGTTGTATGTCGAAATCCAGCATGGAGGAATTGTTTTTACATTTCTTATTTCGTAGAAACCAGTTATGTAAAAAAACCATATTAGGCCTTGAAATAAGAGCCAGTGTGATTCAGAGGACTTGTATAGAAGGAACATGTTGTAATTCCCTTATGTTTAAAATTCTGCCTTTCCTATTTGGTAATATGGGGGTGGGAAGAAGGTGAGATTTTATTGTTTGCCTTGCTCCGATTTCATAGTGGCATGATGACAGAAAATAAAGTATGCATGTCCTCAGGAAAGCTGAGGGCTGAGCCATTTCAATGAGAATTCCAGATACACCGAGTGATGCTAGAAAAATATATATTGCCTTTCAGGTTTAAAGGCTGCAAGCAGCATTTCTAAGTCTGGATTTTCTTTCAGCTCCCTTGGTTTTATCGACATAACACTCCATGGAAAAAATTCCAAGGTGACCAAGACTTGGGGATGGAGCCATGAGGAGTTTCAGCTTCAATATATCCCATTCCTTGGGCACAAGAGCAGATGTCTGAATCCCGAAATGTGCTTTGATTGTAAACCAGGCCAGCAATTAACTCTGTGGTGTTTCTTCCAGTCACCACAAAGCATTGCAATGTCAATGACAGAGAGCGCTTTCTTTTTTTAAAGGCTGTCGGAAAAGATGGCATTGGCCACAATTCTAGACTCAGATGCTACAACTTTAAATGATGTCAAGATTAATATTGAGCTGGGTTACAAAAAGGATATTTAGAGGAGACCACCGCAAGGCAGGAAGGGCTACTGTTTTAATAATAAATCTTATTTTTAATGGTTTCAGTTCAAAACAATGGTAAAAAGATTATGTTCTGGTCAAACCACAGATCATGTTAAGACTTTAACAAATTACAGTCTTTCCCCATGGTTATTTAGAAAAGTGATACTGGATCTTAAGTAAAAATGTTTAGGGATTCTGCTGCCTATATGAAATGTTTCAGTTTAATAGGTTAGAACAGAAGTACAGAAATATCTACTAATGTTAATGAAACTTTTATTTAAACCATACAGAAACAAGAAAAAAAGAATTGTGCTTTATTCCAAGTTGGCTAGACCCAGTTAAAGAAATGAAAAAACCACAAACATTCTGTTGCTCTAGGGATATTTTTTCTCTAAAGCACCCGGCATCTATTTTATTTTCTCAGATATATATCAAAGAGCACCTAAATAGTGCAATTGTATGCATGTCTACTGAGTTAAATGGGGCTTACTCCCAAGTCCCAGGTATGGGTATATAGGATTACAGCCTAAAACTAAAATGTTCCCCTGACATTCCCCCAAGTGAAGACACTGTAAAGGTCAATGGAACATTAGGATTTAGATTCTATATTAATAAACCAGTGTGGTGATGTCAAGGACTGGGTGGACACAGAGGAATGGTGGGGGCACCAGCTGGGGAACCTCCAAGAGAATAAGGTTCGGAGCCCAGGGATTGGTGGTGGGACAACAATGAGCGGTTAGAAGGAGAAGAGGGGGCTGACTGGGAAGAAGAGGTGTCTGAAGCTGAAGAGGTAACATGTATAAGACATGTAAAAAGTGCTGGAAATGTAAAGAAAAAGAAGGAACGTTTTATCACATGTGGTGGGATTGTAAGAAACTGAAGGGTTTCTGGGAGATGATATATAACGAAATGAAAAAGATGTTAAAATATACATTTGTAAAGAAACCAGAGGCCTTTCTTTCAGGGATTACAGGAAAGGAAATAAGAAGAAAGGACTGCAAACTTTTCCAATACGCTGTTACAGCAGCAAGAATTCTCCTGGCCCAAAAATGGAAACAAGAGGAAATAGCAACGATAGAAGAATGGAGAATGAAACTGACAGATTATGCAGAACTGGATAAATTAACAGGGAAAATTAGATATCTCCGAGACCAAACGTTCATCGAGGACTGGGGGAAAATTGTTGAATACCTGAAAAGTACATGTGATGTGCAAACAACGCTAGCGGGTTTTAAAGAAGCACTGTGAAAGTTGAGATATATTGCTAAAAAGAAACAGATGGTGGGAGGGAAGACTAATGGCAATAAAAAACAGAAGAAATGTGTAACTGAGAGGTAAATATGGATGATTGTCAGAGAAGCTGAAGGAAGTCCAAACAGAGTTAAATTTGTGAAAATTTGGATAAGATTGTATATTTGTCTTGAAAATTAATAAAAATTATTTTTTTAAAAAAAGAAGCTGAAGAGGTAACAGGGTTGAGTGAGCAGGAAGATTCTGGGGCAGAGAGCAGTCCAGAATCAGAGGCTGGAGAGGAAAGGGGGTCCAAGAGGCAGAGATGAGTCAGGCTGGTGATGAAGCCAGGTTGTCTCTCCCTCCTGCTGTGACAAGCTCCCCTCCCCCAATGTCCCAGGACCAGAAGAGGTATGAAGATGGAGGAGCAGAGGCGGATGTGTTGGCGTTGTCTCAGATTGCTTGGGAAGGACCCAAGGGAGAAGGAGATTTAGGCAGCTGTGAAAGAATCTTGAAGGCCTCAGTCTAAGTACTTATTTGATCCCAAAGTTCTTATAATAAAACTGCACTTTGTTTCAAACCACTTCTCTGCAATTCCCTGGGTCTGTGAAGCATCTTTTATAGCCCTAATTATGTTTATTTAGACTGCCACTTAGGATTACAATCTTAATAAACTGTTTTATTAAATATGCTTTTAAAACAGGGTATTTTTAATAGAGAAATCAAGTAAAAGCCACCTAATAAAACCAGGTCTAGACCTCAAACCTTATCAAAATCCATTTATTTTCCTAGAACTACAAATTCTACATAAGTCCTTTTTTAAAAAACCATATACAGAAGAAGAGTTTGGATTTGTTATCCCACTTTATCACTACCCAAAGGAGTCTCAAAGCGACTAACATTCTCCTTTCCCTTCCTCCCCCACAACAAACACTCGGTGAGGTGAGTGGGGTTGAGAGACTTCAGAGAAGTGTGACTGGCCTAAGGTCACCCAGGAGCTGCATGTGGAGGAGCAGAGACGTGAACCCGGTTCAGCAGATTACAAGACTACCGCTCTTAACCACTACACCACACTGGCTCTCAATACAGGAACACAATATTGTAAAACCTATAATATCCAACACTTACTATCTTAAAAATATCTTAACATATCTTAAAATATCTTTGTTCTGGGCATGTTTGTTTCCTTATTGAAATACAGGCAGCCCCATTTATACTGCCATTCCATCAGCTTTTGAAGAGGCACACTGCACATTTAAACATACTCTCAAGAATCCTGGGAACTGTAGTTTGCGAAGTGATGGGAACTGTAGCTTCCCAGAATTCTTCTAGGTTCATGAACGGAGGCTTTAAATGTATTGTGTGTACGCAGCCACAGTTACACATCTATTCCCTTGATTTCCTGATCCAAGTCTCTTGTTTTTAATTTTCTATGTTATTTTAATGTTTATTATGTATTTTAATGATGGATATTTCCACTTTAATGGTTTGTGTAACTTAATTTTTATACTTTGTAGCGCAGCTTATTTGGGCATTAAGTGTTATATAAATAAATGAGTAAGAATACGAAAAGGTGGTTATAGGTCCGCCTGAGGGGGGGAAATGTAAAAGGCCTCCCACCTCTTTTCAAGCGCCCGACTATAGATAGAGCTTTCACAGCACTTCAAAACACAATGGAAAAACTTCCCACACTTGGCTGTGAGTCATCAGGTACCGAGCAATAAATTAAGAGATGCATGTGTGTGAGAGCTAGACTGTGGTCAGCAAAGCTAAACATGGCACAGTCGGATGTTTATCTCAGTATTCTCACCTGAAAAACCTCTTTAGAATATAAGTGAAAGGCTGAGAGGTAGACAGACATCTCAAAGTTCAGCACAAGCGGTGTCAACACATGCTCTCTGCCCTGAATTATGGGACTGAATGAACCTTGATTGCTCTGGTGGGTTATCTATTTCTGGAACAGGACGAAGGAGGGTGTGTGTGTGACTCTGTTATCCTTACCTGATCTCTCGGTGGCTGTTGATCCCATTGACAGTGGTATCTTTCTGAGCTGACTGAATGGAATGGGTATTGGAACTACTGTTTTACAGTAGTTTCCATCCCATCTCCAGGGTCAGTTTCAGATAATAGCATTGGCTGATGGTATTTTGGCCCCCTGCAGTTCAGTGGGCTATAAATGCAATAAAGAACAAAAAATAATAATTTGTGGTAAAAGAAATAAATAACATCTTTTGGGCTACAACTCCCATCAGCCCCAGCCAGCTGAGAGTTTTAGCTCAACACATCTGTAGGCCACCATGTTGGAGAAGCCTGGTGTACTCCTGCCTTGAGACAGCCCTGTAAATCACCATAGAGCAGTAGTAGGAATAAGAGGTGCGGCACACATCTGTTGCGTTTTAGCTAAAGTAGTATTTAAGAGGGAGGCTTACAACATAGCAAATATAAACACAACAATCATGGATTAAAACAAACTCTAACAAACAAGTTTTTTTTAAAAAAAGAGCAAAGGAAGAGATTATCTTTATTAACTGTAAAAAGGAAAATGAGTATCAGCTGTAGGCTTCAAGGAGTAATTCATTTAATTTCCTGTTTTCTGTGTTGCTTGACTGTGTTAGCACGATTTTTAAGAGGAAAAGAAGGCATCTACTGTTTTGCTTTGAAGATGGTACAGAAAATTTGGGGAACTTGCATTTTTTTTATATAAAAAAAATCTGCACGTTTACAGGATGAATATATTTTGCAAAGCCTGTGTCCTTTCCAAAGAGCGAACTGGTTTTCAGTAGAAAGACAGGGACAAGCAGCCTGCCTCTGGCTGTTTCTTTCCTTCCCCCTTTCCCTTCTTTGCAAGATTAAATAAAATTGTTTGTGTCCATATGCTACGCAGCAGATTCAAAATGCTACGTGGAGAGGACTTCATGTTTGTTTAATATGAATATTTCCAAATCTTACAGGAATCAGGATAGCAAAACCCAAATAAATATTCAAAACCAATAATAAAACAGCAATAAAACCAAAGAAGTTTTTTTTAAAAAAAACATACAGGAATAAGGCAGCAGATAAAACTTTCAGCAAACATTAAAAGGCCAGGGGAAATAAAAAGGTCTTTACCTGGTACTAGAAGACATGGAATTGGGCAGCTGGATAGCTTACCTAGGACTCGGAGTAGTATTCCACAGGGATGAGGTGCCATCACTGAAAAGCCCGTCACCTTAGCTCCCACCTGCCTCACTTCAAATAGTGGGGGCACTAGGAGAAAGCAGGTTTCTAAGGCTGACCTCAGTGAGGAGGCAGTATTATGTTGGAAGCCATTGCCCAGGTTCCAAGCCATTCATCTGGTATATTTCCCTGACAAATGTGGTTTTCTTGCTCACCACAAAGTGGATGGATGACAGGACCCAGTAGGGAATGGGCAGCAGAGCCTTGGCTGCCTTCAGGAGATCAAAAGATGTGTCTAGTGTTCTGGTTGCAACCATGCTTTTGCCATGTCACTCACTCTCAACTTAACCTACATGAGCTATGTATTTTGGTCTTGCTCATTCATACCCCTTCCTCCTTTGCACACCATGAGAAAAAAGAGTGAAAGTCCAAACTCAGGAAACAGTGGTTTAGCTTAACTGTGGTTGGCAAACCAAGTTCAAACTGTGGTTTCAGATCCTGGTTTTTGTGCAATTAACTAACCTGAGTTACAATAATCCAGTCTCTTGAGTTCATACTTTATTAGAAACTGGAGCTGATTCAAAACTGAAAATGGTTGCTTTCAGTCTTGTTCCCTCCTGGCAAAGGAAGAGGCAAAGGCATATAAGCCCAAGGCTCATCACCACTTATTCTCATAAAACTAAATGAAAGCTTAGAGGTACATCTAAACTGGGCCTAAGAGAAAGCCAGGGACGCGAGTGGTGCTGTGGGTTAAACCACAGAGCCTAGGGCTTGCCGATCAGAAGGTTGGCGGTTTGAATCCCCGCAACGGAGTGAGCTCCCATTGTTCCGTCCCAGCTCCTGCCAACCTAGCAGTCTGAAAGCACGTCAAAGTGCAAGTAGAAAAATAGGTACCGCTGTAGCGGGAAGGTAAACGCCGTTTCTGTGTGCTGCTCTGGTTCGCCAGAAGCGGCTTAGTCATGCTGGCCACATGACCCGGAAGCTGTATGCTGGCTCCCTCGGCCAATAAAGCAAGATGAGCGCCACAAACCCGGAGTCGGCCACGACTGGACCTAATGGTCAGGGGTCCCTTTACCTTTACCTTTAAGAGAAAGCCACAGACACAGAAATCGCACAATAGCCACAGGTGTGAAAGAAACCTGCTGCCCCACCTTTGCATCTGGCTCCTAGAAAAACTCACCATTTTTCAGAACCAAGTTGTGTTCCTGGAGAAAGCATATGGAGATAGGAAAGAGGCTGTCAGAAGCTGAAGAATTCCCTAAGACATGTAGGCCAACTCTTCCTTGGAGGATGGGAAGGATATTTATGTAACCAAGAGTAATAACAAATGAAAGAGGCCTGATTAACCTACCTTTTTTCTTCATAGCCCAAATCAGATTAATTTACAAGCTGTTTTACCAAAATGCTGATCGCAAACATCAAATAAAGTATTAGACGTAAACCTCCCTGTGCCAAAGTATTAAAACATTAAAGAAAAACACATGTCTAATAGATATAGAATTACACACTATAAATCCGTTAGATCAAAGGCTTTGGGTCTCAGTGGGGCTTGAAACCACATACTCTGGCCTCCCACATGGATCTCTGCCTACACTTGTCCTGGTCAAGCGTATCCCTGACGATCTTTGTGAAGTTGCTACTTTACCCTGCTCTCATTATCCCTGTTTCTTTTTACTGTATAAGAAACATCCAAGCCCCCCTTTTCCAATAAGTAATCTAAGTCATTTAAAAAAACAATTACATTGAGGTGGGTGGGTTGTGGGGGTGGCAGTGGTTAGGAGAACACACATGACGAAAGCACATGTTTTTCTAATCACGAAGCGTAGCTATTGTGGAAACTGCTATTTTGGCCTTTGCAGAAATGAAGGTCAAAGTTAACTTCTAACTAGCATGTTATTTGCCTAGCTGCAATTAGAAATTTAAAAAATCAAACCAGAATACAGCAAATTTGATACACAATTCTGGATAGTGCTATACACATTTACCATATTTTTCGTCCCATAGGGCGCACCGGCCCATAGTTTTTTTGGGGGGAAATAAAGGGAAATTTCCCCCCTTTATTTCCCCCCCAAAACCAGGTCGGGGAACAGCGGGATGGCGGCGCTGAGCCTCCCCGCTGTCACCCAAGCTTGTGGGGCTGCCTGATATCTTCCCAAAGCCCGGGGAAGCCCTCTCGCTCTCCAGGCTTCAGCGAAAGCCTGCATTCGCCCCATAGGACGCGCACACATTTCCCCTTCATTTTTGGAGGGGGAAAATTGCGTCCTATAGGGCGAAAAATACGGTAATCTGTTCTTATTGAAAACTCCCCTTAATACTCCATACACAAACACACACTCAATATAGGCTGCCAACACCACTTTTCAGACAGGCATAACTGAATATGGTGCAACCATCTCCCTTCTCCCATTATAGAAATATGGTCACGGGCCATAGCTGTAGTAGAGCATATAGGGCCCATAGTGGGGTAGGAGAGCTTTAAAAAAATCATATCTGGCAACCAACGTGCCCCTTGAGTTTCAGATAGTACATGGATAAGCAAGTCTAAAAAGCTTGGGACACCAATTTTCATGGCCCTTTACGGGCTATGGTGGCTCATTTACCAGAAGTAATGTATTTAGCATCAACTCTGAAACCGTATACTTGGTTCTGACCAAACTAAGCCTCCTTGGATGCTTTTGCTGTAGGAGTTAACGCTAAATATATAACTTCTGGTAAATGAGCCACCATAGCCACTCAAGGGCAGTGAAAAATTGTGCCCTAGTCTTTTTAGACTCGACTACCCATGTACTATTTGAAACCAAAGAGGTGCATTGGTTGCCAGATGTGAAATGTATTGTCATTATTTTCAGCTCTCCTACCCCATTACCAGGTTCCCAATCCACAGCATCTCCAGGCAGACCTTGCAGTGCCCCCTGCCTGAAAGCTTACAACACAGCTGTCAGTCAAGGCAGATAATACTGAGCTAAATAGACTAATGGTCTGACATGGTACAAGGCAGCTTCCTATGTTCCTTACTGTGCCACTTCCTTCAAAACCATCCCACTCTGGGCACTGGGCAAACTGTTCTGCCTCCCTAACACGTTGCTACATGGGAGATTTTGGAAGCAGAAACTAAGCTCCCCTACCAAAAAAAGATGATGCTTCAAGGTGCTGTTCACCTAAATAGGATATTCTTGTCTTCTAAAATTCCCCGACATACAGTCATTACTTTGGAAGTCAAATGGAATCCGTTCCGGAAATCTGTTTGACTTGCAAAACATTCGAAAACCAAAGCGTGGCATCCAATTGGCTGCAGGAAGTCCCTGCAGCCAATCAGAAGCCACGGAAACCCTGTTGGATGTTCGGCTTCCAAAACGTTCGTAAACCAGAACACTCGCTTCTGGGTTTGCGACGTTCGGGAGCCAAAACATTCGAGAACTAAGCTGATCAAAAATCAAGGTACGACTGTATTAGGATATTGAAGTCACAAAGGCCCAAAGTATGTGATGGTTTTTAGTTTCCCCTTACGGGTCTTTTCTTTATTTCAAAGCAGCAGCTGAGGTGAGTGTTCAGGTCTAGGACTGTGGTGTGTAGGGGGGGTGGAGTTTAACTCTTTCTGCATTGCAGTCCTGACAAAAATCCCCCTCTTGAAGCTGTCATTTAGCATTGGAGAAGAGGTACCATTGCCATCAGGACGTCATGCCGTTACTCCTGAACATATCCTGACTTTCTTCACTGAACATTACAGGGAGTTTAATTGATTTTTTTGTTTTGTTTTACATTGGAGACATGAGCCAAGAAAGGATTGTCACTCTTTGGCATACTAAAGGCCTGTAGAGGCAAGCATTTGGCACGATAGCTGGGCAAAAGCTGGTGTGTCATGGCTCCCACTTTGTGACAAACTGAAAATACACAGTTGCCAAAAGGCAGAAATTCAGCATGCACCTCCCTTACCACCCATATAAACTTCCCAGCTCAAAAAAGCAGTAATACTACACAAGTACCTGTCCTCAGATACCACAACGTAGAAAAGAATGCAGTTTAGAAGATCGGAAGGAGGGGAACATGAAATTAATAGGTACATAACCACAGCAGGATGAATAAAACCTGTCTGGCATAGAGCATTTAAATGGAGCGGGTTATGGAAATATGAAGTTAAACTGCACGACAACTTTTGTTGCTTCTTAGAATGTTTGCCATTTACAGTATTTTTCAAAGCCCTGGCTCCTAAAATGGTTGCCTAAAGGCATGGCAGAAGAAGGCTCTTTTTAAAGTAGAAACTATGGAAGTTTATATCCGAAAATGCCGAGCATCTCTGCAAAAATAAACTTTTCAGATGCCACATCTGTTTTCTCTCAACCCTGGCAGCGATGCGGTCATAAAGCAACATCTTGCCCTCAGAAATGTTCAGCACTTTAGAGCCAGAAGCCTGACTATGGTTCAGAAGTGTAAGGAAATTATCATAGTGACATAAGTAAACTTTGCAAAATCTGCACCCTGACCCCCAAAAGCTTTTTTTAGAGCTAATTTTTTTCTCCAGTTCCTTTCAGGTTTTAAAGCCCTCAAACAAGTCGAAAGCAGAATTATTAAAGAATTCTGATGCAAATAAATAAAAATGTATGTGCTAAACTATGTGATTTATTGGAGGTATCATTGTAGCCTCCTCCATATGTATATTTACTTAGAAGCAAGTACCAATGAGTTGTCTTGAGCCCAAAAAGTGGCTCCATATGACACTATCAAGAAAATTTGACTGAGAAAATTAGAAAAAATATTTTTTTAAAAAAACACACACATCCTAATCAAGTAGTTAGGGAACTTTCCCTATGGATTTCTGGACCCTGAGTCCAAAAAGCATAATGGTCCTTTAAGTATTGGAAGTATTCAGCTGAACTGAGACTAATAACAAGAGAGGATCGACAACTTGGATAGCGGGAATTCAGTATGTCACGTTGTCTGCAGTATGTCCCATCACGTTGCATTTGTTTTGCACCAAAAAGGTCTTTAAAAGCATAACTGTGAAAGCTCACATATTCAGTAAAGGGTTAGAGAAACAGTATGTAAGTAGTTCTCTCTGCACTGCCAAAAGCAATAAAAACGGAGTAACTGAAGATACATACCTTAATATATCTGGAAAACCACTTTGACTATAAGCAACTTCAACAATATTTTTTAAGCAATTAAATTCTAGTGAGTATGCTGCAACTGTGTAAGAATGCAAGCTCACATGCTCCTTCCCAATTTTCTTTCTTGAAAAAAAGCAACAGAATTAAAGCTTGCCCTTGAAGATGCTGAGGAATTCCATTTTTATATGTCAAGGTAAAAATATTTCCCTGCCTATGTCTAAACCACATTTCACCACCCCGCCCCACCCAATGAAACCATCAGGCTTAATAGCTAGGCTATTTTACTAAGCAAACTAGTAAAAGATTAAGGAACAAAAGTAGGAATGTATGCTGGCTTCAGTCAAGTAGGTTATCATAAAAATGCCTTAAGCAGCCATGCTTTTTTGCTTATATGTCTTTCCTCTCAACTAAGTGCATGCCCAGATTCTGCATCAATTAAGCAACAAATGGGCAGCCTCTGGGGGCAACCAGCCAATGATGGGCAAAGCCAGAGACAAAAGTCTTGATCATTTTTCTGCCTGTTGTAGCAATTGTAATTTATTTTTATTTTATTTGTTAAATCTGTATACCACCCTTCATGCATAAATCCCAGGGTGGTTTACAGCACAAAAATACAATATAAAAACACAAAATACATAAAAACAAGAACCAACCCCCCCTTCCCTTCCCTTCCTATGAACACATTTCTTTTTTTTTTTTATAAATATTTTATTAGGTTTTTAATAAACAAATTTCCACATTCAAATACATACTTCCATGAATCCAATGGACTCCCCCCATCTCCCGAGCACTGCATTCCCTGTGTAACCAAAACCTCAGCAATTTGTTAACTTGTTTTATACATAACAATATATCTTCCATTTTATCGTGTTATCTGATGTAAACATTTCAATACAATTGCATTAATTTTTAATTTCCACACAATAAAAATATTTCATTACCTCACTTCTGTCTTATAGTATCTTATTTATCAATTCAGAAATTTGCCGATACTGAAGCTATACCTTCCTAGAAAGGAGCATTTTTTAACATTCATACAACTTATAATGCTTTTTCAAATAGTCCTTAAAATTTTCCCAAACTTCCTCCGTTTCTTCTTCTCCCGAGTCTCGAATTCTGCCAGTCATTTCAGCCAACTCCATATAGTCCATCAGCTGCGTCTGCCATTCTTCCAATGTGGGTAGATTTTGTGTCTTCCAGTGCTTTGCCAACAAGATCCTCGCTGCCGTAGTAGCGTACATAAAGAAAGTTCTATCTTTCTTGACCATCCTCTGGTCCACCATGCCCAGAAGGAAGGCCTCCGGTTTCTTAGGTAAGGTGAATCTCAGCACCTTTTTTAGTTCATTATGTATCATTTCCCAGAAGGTCTTCACTTTCGGGCAGGTCCACCAGAGGTGTAAAAATGTACCTTCCTCTTCCTTACATTTCCAACATTTATTATCGGACAGGTGATATATCTTTTCAAGCTTGACTGGGGTCATGTACCACCGGTATATCATTTTCATAATGTTTTCCTTCAAGGCAGTACATGCCGTGAATTTCATTCCGGTGTTCCATAACCTTTCCCAGTCTTCAAACATAATGTTATGCCCCAAGTCCTGTGCCCACTTTATCATAGAGGATTTGACAATCTCATCCTGTGTGTTCCATTTAAGCAGCAAGTTATACATTCTCGAAATTAGCTTAGATTTTGGCTCAAGCAACTCTGTTTCTAGTTTCGATTTTTCCTCCTGAAAACCCACTTTTTTATCTGCTTTAAAAACTTCCTGGATTTGAGCATAATGCAACCAATCTCGCACCTTGTTTTTTAACTTTTCCATACTCTGTAACCTCCATTTATCTCCAATTTTTTCAATTATTTCCCAATATTTAGGCCAGTGGGCCTCCATATTGAGTCTTTTACGTGCTTTGGCCTCCATACATAATGAACACATTTCAAAGGGTATAGGATGTTAACCAGCCAAATAAGGTGAAGGTATTATTGTATACACAGCTAATTAAGATGTACAAAGAACTATCTTGGGATGTTGGGTGGGAAGTCCAAAAGAATTATTTTAAGTGTATATGAATGGAAAATGATATGAGTGTACAACTGAAAACCTTTAACTAAAATGTTTTTTTTTAAAGGATGTTAATCAGCCAAAGGCCTGGTTGCTGGGAGTGGTAGCTTAGTTGGTAGAGCATGAGCCTCTTAATCTCAGTCGAGCCCCACATTAGGCAAAAGATTCCTGCACTGCAGGGCGTTGTACTAGATGACCCTTGTGACCTCTTCCAACTTTACAATTCTATGGTTCTACGATTCTATGAAGAGGAATGTTTTCGACTGGCAGCTAAAGGTGTATAATGAAGGCACCAGGAGAACACTCCACAAATGCGGAGCCCCTGCGGAAAATATGCTGTGCTCTGGATGCTATAAGGGTTTCAATGGTACTTTTACAGACATGCTGTGGACCATCAGAATAAAGCTAGCAGGTCACTGGTGGTCTGTGGACCACAGTCTGGAAACCCTTGTGCTACAGCATTTCCTATTAAATAAAACATGACATTTCTTTGTAACAGAAGCACATTTTATTAATCTATGACCTACCTCTGAACTGGCGCTGATTTTCTGCTAAAATCTACATGTCTCTTCCTTGGTGATCATCCACAGATTTTGCTCTTTCAACCAGGACACCCAAAAATAGAAACAATACTTCGCAATGCATTTCCCTCATAACTTAACTTCCTATCTTCTCCCACAAATGAGATTACTTTTTCTAAAAAGAAATGCAACGCATATTTCTATAGTATTAGACTAGAACCAATACTTTGCAGTAAAATGTTACGTACTAGGGAATCTGAGCAATCATTTTACTTTTCTCTCCATCATAGTCTTTAAGGGCCAGCTCTCCTATAGGAAACACTGCTCCAAATATGAAACATATAAAATGGTGGGGTGACTTTTTCATTGGCACAAAGAGTGCACCATTTGATGCAGTCTGATCCTATGTGTGTTTAACTTGGAAGCAAATCACGCTTTCAAGTCACTTGCCCTGCAGGTAAATATTCCTAGGACTGCAGCAATACAAATACACAATTTTCTTGATCAGTCACAAATGCTTACAAAGCAGACAAAACCATGTTTGTGTTATGAAAGTTTTGTATAAACCAAGTAATATTATCTCATTTGATGTCCCCTGCAAGATTAGACACGAATAGTTTTTGCTTTAACACATATCCTTATGATTATCATGATTTGGTTTGTGACATCTCCAGCTTTAAATAACCAAAGCAAACATTCAGGAAGTAACATGAAACTTAAATTTATTCTTGTTAGACATCCAAAATTATTGTTATAAACAACAAGATACATTAAGGATCTTTACATTCCTTGGGTTTATAAATACTCTGCAAATACATGTATATACATTATTTACAGGTTTGTTTGTACAGCTATTTGTTGACATATACAGAATACTGGAGGTAATTTAGAGAAAAATATCAGATTTGTTTGACTTGGCAAAATGAAGTCAGATGCAAATAAAACTATCTTATATACATATGAAAACTGTTTCTTGGGAATCAGATACCATAAGATACATTGGTTAATGGCAGTTGCCATTTCGGCCAAGTAGTTTTTTAAAAATATTGTTGATATATTGGAAATTTCGAGTCAGTCAGTCATTAGAATAGGGGAGGGCAACTGATGGCCCATGGTCCTTAACCCAGTTTTGCACAGCCTATATTTCATCTAGTGTGTTGAGACCTCAAACAGACTTCTGCGGTGTGTTGCCACTTTGTGGCGCCTGGAAGCAGTGCATAAAGAGCTGCTTCGAACCTGGCAGGAACCCCACACCACAGAGGCCTTTGCAACAGCACAGAGATCAACACTGTTTTCAAAATGCACAGCTTGCTGTAAAATACTCCCAAAGCACCTGTTTTTTAGGCACTCACCCCCAGTCCAATAGTTGCAAACCTTGATTTATTAATGGAACTTTTGGACCAGTTGATAGCAGCTGCTCATAATTTGAAATTACAATTACCATCACCATAAAAAATTGCCAGCCTGATCTAGTAACAATTGGTGTAGTAGGGCACCATTGCTCACCTGGCTTCCCAGCATAGCAGGTCTCTGGTGCTTTCCAAGAGGGAGAGGGGAGGGGTGAGTTACAGGCAGCTTGGTCCAGTGCAGCATGCAATAGTGGAGTCAATATGACATTCCCCCTCCCAGAGGGCCAGGCTCCCTGTGCCTTCCCCTCCCTTCTCAGCAAGCCAGTGGCCTGCTGTGTTGGGCAGCTAGAAGAGCAACAGTGCCACCTCTGCTGCTACTGGCCTGATCTAGGGCTTCCCCACGCATGTAGAAGTTCCAATGTATGTACAGTGTATGTGCTTGCTTACTTACTTACTACAGTGTCAGTATGCATTGGTAACAAATGGCGGGGTGTCCCTGTTGTTTCAGTGCACTGGGCAGTTTAGTTTGAGCTTTATGCCAGGGCAATATCTCTTTATACCCAACAATGAAAGTTACTAATCTAGGGGGAAATCTAGATTATTTGGGGGTTTGATATTGGATAAATATATAAAAACAAGAAGCTAATGAAACTGCAGGGGCAGACAAAGTAAAGTGAGACAATGTCAATACTACATATTCAGTCTTGGCCTGCAACAGGGTTTCTAACTTGACCTCTTACATGCATTGATTGATACTGTCAATCTGTGTACTGACATTTTGAATGTAGGCATACTATCACAGAAGTTGGTCAAGCTTATTCTTTTCCTGATTAAGACCAAATCTGAAAAAAAATTCTAATTAATGTTCCCGAGTGATCAGTTTAGTTTTTCACCTCTATAGTCATTTAAAAATGGTCAACATACACTGATCATTACTTGAAAAAACAAAACAAAATGGAAAATACCTTCTAACTGCTTGTCAGCTTACCTGTCACAAATTTTAATTTTCTCTCTGTATTTGAACCACATTGGAAATCTATACAAATGCTTAAGTAGCTACTCCACATGCAACAACCAAGTTGAGCTATAACATGATTGCAGCCAAAATCAAAAGCATCTAGCAGAAAATGGTGATGCATTTGCATATTCCAAAGTGGAATCTTAGCTTTCGGTCAACTAACCCTAAAAGGCAAGCATTATGCAGCACTTATGGTGACCTCATACGGCATTGTACAATTACTCAACAATTCTGTCTGTGCTTAACTTGGACCTTTACTGGTTCCTTATGTGACTATAGATAGCATTGGTTAAATGAATGTGCTTGTGCCTATTTGCCAATTCACATTTTTACCTCGCTTCATGTACCTACAGAATTAGTGCAAAGATTGTTCAGATTTGATGTCTGCTTCTAATCACACACATAAATATGACAACTAAACTCTCAGGGTGATAAGCGGTTTGGTGAGCTATTTCCTTCCCCACCTGTAGAAAGTTTGAGAGTTGTCAGCTTACGTGGAGGGTGCTGAGGACTCTTACGAAGGTTATCATCCATCTGCAGAAACAACATATATAGCAATTCATACATCTAAAGAAGGTATCTATAAAAAAATCTTCACATAGAAAGATTCAAAAATGTACTCTACAAAGCTGTTTACTAGATATGCACTAGTACAGTCTAACTGTGATCAAGGAGACCAGACCAATGTGAATGTTCAATAGAACTCCTCATGGATGTGATTCATCATTCCTAGATATTTTAGCTTTCAGACTGCACTTAGCAAGCCTAGTTCTTGCTTATCCATAAATGTATTTATCATATTGTGTACTACTTGACCTGTCATACGTACATAAACAAAAGTTAAATAGCTGTTTCTGTTTCTGTTAAATAGCTCATTACCTTTTTTGTAAAGGTGGAGACACAACTGGCATGATGTTTAACTGACTTAATCACATGGGAAGGGTCTAGTGCATGAGTCTTTCCTTCCCCTCTTCCAACACAATGCCACTTCCATGGGTGAGGCGCACAAAACTGGCCCCCACCTGTATGACCTGAACATTTAAATGCTCCTCAAGCTGCATAGAAGCCACTCATTGGAAAGAAGATCTCACATGACTCTAGGATAACACTTCAAAATAATTTCTTCAACACTCCTGGCAAAATCTAGCAAGAATGTTTGTTAAGGTTATCCAGCTTTAGAAAATGAGTTTAATCTGAACACAGATTAAAAGTAAAATTACAGCAATAATGAGTTGCCAGTATTTTCCAACATTATGTGAAGATGGCAACCATCTAAAAAGAGTCCATTAGGCAAGGACTGGTAAGACAGTAGTGGCTGGTGGAGCAGGATGGAGCAGTCCCCCTGACACTGGTGTCACTGCATTTACTTGAAAAGGGCTGGGGTAGCACAGAGCAGAGGGAGAGTCGTGGCTGTGTAGACGCACAAGTGGAACCAATCCAGCACTCTTTCTGATGCACTTGCTCAGTCCTGACCTCACTGCCACCATGCCCCACCCCAGCCCGTCCAGGTAAGCTGCAGCAACACCATGCCCCACCACACTAGTTGTTACAGCTGAGAAAAATGCAATCAAGAAAACAAGGCGCTTCGGATGCAATTGATGTAGGAATGCAAATGAATTAATTTCTGATGGAAGCAATAGAACCTGAAACAATCAAAACAAAATGCAGCCATATTATTTTAATTTGCAGGATTTTGTCAATTATTGTAGGTGGTCACATTCAAAAAGGACATTATGAACTGATATGATGAGTGCCAATGTCCTTAAGTATATTTTGCGCCTGGTAATAGATTTCATGTTCCAACTCTGTACACGAGTGTTGAAATCCAGGGTTCATTCTTGATACTCCTACTGAAGTAAATATAAGCGACTTGTGTACTGCTGTCTAGCTCACTTTTGAAGAAAATGAATTTTCTTAGGTATGCAATATAATATGCATACCCTGAAACAAGTATTTTAGAGTATGTAATTGCTAAACTTAATTTGAAAATTACATGACAGTGACTAGGAAGAGGGGCCCTGATTTTAAAGCAAATGGAACCTAATGGGGAGAAATGCAGAATTATCCTTCATCCAGTGCTTACCCTGTCTGCAACCCTGCTCCTCAAATGCTTTCCTTCAAGCTAAGCCAAGGGGAACTTCAGCATCACAGCTTGGCAGAGGGAGAAAGCACTTGGGTTGACCAAAAGCTGGACAGGTTTTATTCTCTTCACTCATGTGTCCCTTTTCTGATTTCCATCCCCTCTTTCTACTTGATTAGACAGAAATGGTCCAAACACATTGAACTCCCATGGTCATGCCTAATTTGGTCCCTAGTTATCAACAAGAAGATCAGAAAAATACAGAAAGACCAAAACAAAAATGACCTTTTCAATTAAGTTGGATTCTTTGTTTACAAGCTGTGTGAGTTTCTGTAGATTTGCATCAACTGTGTCTTGACCTGCTGGAGTGGCACCTAAATAAGCAATGCACACAGAAACAGAAAGTTAGGAGGGACTGAAACTACATTTAGAAAGCATTTCCTTATTTTCATCAGGGAACAGAACATAAGAAGGGTCTGCTGGATCGCGGTTAATTGCCCATCTAATCCAGCAACCTGTTCTCACAGTGGCCAACCAAGTGCCTATGGGTAAGCCTGAAAAATCAATTTCACCTCCCCACCACAAACAAAATCCTCTGCTACCTCCATTCTACAACAAAGAAAATTTAAAATGGTAAGACCTCCAGAGCTGTACTGATTCAGTGCAAATATAGGTATGCCTCTTATGAAAATAAAACACATGCTGAAAGAGAAGCATATGGCTTACCTGATAAGTTTGATCTGAAGTAGCAAATCAGAATGTCATCACAGAAGTGACATAAATTGGGAAGCTGCTTCAAATGATCTTGTAGCTGGGTTTTGGGGAACGGTACTTTATAAAGAGGAGCAAGAAAACCAAACACAAAGGCATCAAGAGTTGTAGGCCTAGGGGTAACAAACGTGGGATACGGATATCTCAAACTCTGTAAGACACTTTCTAAACAGAGAAAAATATCAAGCAAAGTGTAGCTCGTATTTAGCAAAATAACCTGAGTGCTAATGTGGAATTAAACCCATGATGGAAGATTAAAAATATGTTTGACTCGACATATGGTATAGTCTCTTATTTTCACAACGGTTTAGTAAGATTGTGTTTTGTCATAAAATATCTCCATTAACGGAATAAAAGAGACAGATATTCATGGCATACCATTTTACTAGACAATGAGCAAGATTCATCTGCCTGCAGGCTGCACATATAATTACAAAACAGCAGCTGCTGACATGTCCCAAGTCTGATTAGAGACATTAATGTTGAACACTGTCATAGTTTCAGCTGCTCCCTTGGTACAGCTATACAAGAGCTGATAAATGGAATATTTGGTGATCACATGCCATCAACAAAACTCAGATTTGGTTCACAGATTACTCCAACATCTGCATTGGGACAGATTTTTATTTATTTTTTGCTTATTTGAAGCATTTGTACCCCATGCTTCTGCCAAATAGTTCCATGCTGTTCCAGAAACATTTTGATGCAAAAACTACACAGGCAGGACAAATCACGTAATTATTTCCTGTGCCAGCATTACTGATTTAGCCTCACTTGAAGTGGCTTCCACGACCACCACTGTGGTAATTTTTAAAAAAGAATGTAAGACGAGTTCTTAGAAGGAAAACAGTGTTTGGCATGAAAGGTGAGAATCGCAACAACATTTGAGGTGATTGACTCCTCTCTTCTGTCTGAAGTGCAGGTGGTACACAGACTTGACACAGTTTGAAAATGGGCATCCTGTGGAACAGGAAGGTTTGCTGCAGTACAGTATATCCAATGAGGATAAGACTCCCCCCAAAACAATGTGCCAATGTGCTCTTAGAAATAAAAATCTGTAAATAGGGCAGGCATGGTCTGGTTTTCATTGTCCATGTTTTTTAAAAAAACAACACCAACAGACCAACTGTGCAGGGAACAGATCAAATGGAACGAAGACATACCACGTATAGGGCAGTTAAGTTAGGTTGTTCAGCTGCAACCTATCTATTCCTCTGTAGGGTCAAGCTCCAAAAAGTCCTGATTCTTCAAGGCTGCAACAGAGGCAAGCTTTGCACAGGACTGACTGGCTGGCACCTGCGAATCTGCCACTATACCACCCGCAACATGAAAAAAAAAGCACTTCAAGCAGTTTAAAAAAATAATAAAGCAACAAATGATAAATAGATAAACAAACAGGGATGTGCTTTTAATTAAAAAGAAAAGAGAACAGAAATCACACTGCTTGCCTGAGGCTCAAGGGAAGGCTGATGGCTGATGGCTGATGGCTGAGCCAGCAATCAGTTCCCTAGCATGCAAATGTGTCGTTTCACTTGCAAAGCCAGGAGCAAGCCAAGTTCACTGCTGGTGAGCTCTTGTTCATATTTTTATTTGCCTCTAGTACATTTAATTGGTCACCCTGCGGTTTGACAAGCACTAGAAGAATGACATCTGATTTTAAAACTTGAATACATACCAAAAATCTATGTTTCATTCACAAGGAAAAAGAAAATCGGAACGCATACACAAGTATTTTGGCATTAATAGTACCACACCGCATATGTTGCAAACACTGTAAACATTCTGTACTCACGTGTTTCCAAAGAAAAATGGAGACGTCCCCAGCCTGTTTGATAGAAGATTCAGGCATTCCTTGGCATCTCTGTATATCTAAAACAAACAAACAAACAAACAAACAAACAAACAAACAAACATCAAAGTTTATTTGCAGGCCACCTTTTCTAGGAGTTTATCTCAAATTAATTTAGTACATGGATGATGGATAGCTAAGAATCTCTGTGGCACAACCCAGGTTAAAAAAGGCCCAAAGCATACTACTTCAATTTAGATATGCACACACATAACCCCCAAATAATCAGTTATAGCCAACAAAGTTTTATTCAAAGTAGATCCACTGAAAATTAATGGACCCAAATTAATATTGTCCATTATAGTCGTATTGTGGATTCCGAACACCCCGGAAGTCGGACATTTTGGCTCCCGAACGCCGCAAACCCAGAAGTGATTGTTCCGGTTTGCGAACGTTCTTTTGAAACCTGAATGTCCGGTGGGGCTTCTGCAGCTTCTGATTGGCTGCAGGAGCTTCCTACAGCCAATCAGAAGCCACAATTTGGTTTCTGAACATTTTGGAAGTCAAACGGACTTCCAGAACGGATTCCGTATTGCTTCCAAGGTACAACTGTAATTTCAATGGGAGTACTCTGAGTAAAATGTAGTGGCTACAACCCAATATTTGAGAAATTGTTATGTGTCCTTGGGCACACATATAAATAACCTGCCTGTGGCCACTCCTTTGTATGCTGGCTTATTTTTTTACTTGTTTGCAAGAGTGTCTCCCTCTAACCACCAGCATGTTCCCTATGTGATCACATTATTCCTGTACCCTGCTGGAATATGAGGGTCTTATGTTTGCTATCCATGCCTTGATCATCTTGTGGATTAGTTACTGCAATCTGCAATATGTGAGCTTGTCTTTGAAAACTGTTCAAAAGCTTCAGCTAGTAACAAAATGTCTTTCTTTCTTTCTTTCTTTCTTTCTTTCTTTCTTTCTTTCTTTCTTTCTTTCTTTCTTTCTTTCTTTCTTTCTTCCTTCCTTCCTTCCTTCCTTCCTTCCTTCCTTCCTTCCTTCCTTCCTTCCTTCCTTCCTTCCTTCCTTCCTTCCTTTCTTTTGCCACCCTTCGTTGGTTAAGATCCAGAGTAGTTTACAGTTAAAACAATGTATTCAATTTTTTAAAAACTTCATTATAACATAAAACTAATATTCAATCCATCAGAGCACTACAGAAGAAGAGGGCAAAATCAGTCCACCTGGCATATAACACACCAGTCCCTTCCCAAGACATGAGTGAAGAGATGCCAGGCAGAAAGAATGTAAAACACTAGTTCTTTCCATCTGCATGGGTTGATAAATTTGTTAACCAGAACAATAACATAAGGCATGGGAAATTTCAAGTGGCAACTAAAATGAAGTAGAATCAGGAAAGCCCTCTCCCGAAAATTCTTTTGAATCATTGGTTGATCAAGGAAGTTGTTGGACCAGTAAATTTCACTGATCCTTCCAACATCACCTTGAAGAAATCTATTGTCTCAAAAAGTATTAAAACAAGCACCATCATATTTAGCATCCAATTCTAGTACATCTGCATCGATTATAGGCCTAAATTACTCATAAAGCAAAATATACCTGTGCTTCCACTTCAGTGAGACTGTAGAGCGGAGGCCCTCCCTTTGTCAGCAAGATCCTATTAAGTGCTTCCCCAGACATCTTTCTAGGCAGATACCAACTCAATGGAAATGGAATCCTTGAAGCAAACCATGGTTTTGTCACATTGTAGTAATTATCAGCTTCAACCCAGAAAGTGTGCAGCTATATCATGATGACAAAGAAGGTTAACATTCGATAATGAACATCAGCCTCCCTGTTACTAAAAAATCCAAACCTGTTTTCGTTTACCAATAGATTTTGGGGGATCTAATAAGCCTGTCTAAGTGTTCAAGAACCAAGTTATTTTCTCAGCAGAGTGGAAATAAAGTTAAGACATTAGACTATTACAGATATGCAAACACATTTTTAATAATTAATTAATAATACGAATAGGACAGATCTTGATAAGGGTGCATGTCTCTACACTTTTACATGAAAAATAAGTCCCAATGAACTCAATGGGGCCTTCTTCTGAGTAGACATGAATAGGACTGCACTATAGAGGTAATTAGAAAAGTCAAAATATACCAAGCATATTATTTTTAAAGAAGCAATTTATATTAAATTTAAATTATTCCTACCATGTCAACAGTGTTTCAGAACAGTGAAAAGTAACTAGTTTAAATCACACACTTACTCGCTATGAGTTGCAAGTCTCCTCTATCCATTACCTGAACTTCTGTGACATTACTGGCCTAGTCCTTACAAATAGCAGATTGTAAACTTCACATAAAAACCTAGCACATTATGGGTAAGTCAAGGTCTAAGAAAGTCTGTGGCTGTTCTTCTCCTGCCATTTTGTATCTAGTGCAAGATCTACCCAGAAATGGTAATGAGCTATTGTGTATTACATCTGGGCGATTAGTTTAACTTTGTTTTTAGGTTGCTGTGCTTTTTATATGAGCAATAGAAGCTTATCACATACAACTTTCATTAAAACCACACTAGAACTCATTTTATCTGTTTCTAGTTTTCTTTGTGGAAAGAATTTTGTATAGGAAAAATTTAGTTATGTAAGTCTTCATCTACAGAGTGAAGAAATAAAACCCAGACAGATGTTTACCACCATGTCTACTGTTTGTGAGAACAATGCCACAGAGCAGGGGTGGGGAATCTGTGGCCTTCCTGATGATGTTGCACTCCAGCTCCTCTCAGTCCCAGCCAGCATAGCCAATAGTCAGGGATGATGGGACTGGGAGTCCAACAATGTCTGGAAGGCCCACACAGCTGTCCAAACTCTTGCTTTCAGTTTACTGAACTAACCCTATTGTCACAGAGCTCTTTAATAGGAATGCTGATTTTAAAGAGATCTAATTTTAATGGTGATTACTGACTCCTAAGACGTCTCATGGGAACACACAAGAAGTTCAAGACACATTAATTTCAATGAGCTGAATAAGCATGTTATTGACTTTGGGTGGGTGGCACTGCAAAACTTTGCTCACAATCAATAACTGTATCTTACCACAGCAGGAAGTAATTTTTCTTCGAGTAGTGCAATGTACGCCAGTGTGTCTGCTCCTTCTTTTGTGGACAACTCATAATCAGCATTATATTTCTGCCAGTGAAAAGGGCAATACATTAATGCAGCAAGTAGTCATATGAAACTTTCTAAAGAGAAAATAAAGCCAACAATTGAAGGTTCCTGTAAAAAGTGAATTGTTTCAAAAAACAGAAAAGCAATAAACAATTAAATTAAACTCCAAGTTAATGGTTTCAATGTTTAACAATAGTGTTGACTGCTGAAGTTACAGAGGCACTTAATTCTAAGATCAATCTGCCTGAACTCAAACTAACGGGGATATTTTAACAAAATCAACTTGCACTTTAGTTAAGGTGTGCATTTCTATTTAAACTGCTTTTAGTCATGGTGAATCCTGAAAAATGGAGTTTAAGAATGCATCTCTATTCCCCTAAAATATAAAATTTACTTGTGCTCCTGTTTGGCTCTTTTATTGTACAAACAGAATCTGAAAGAGTTGGGAATTTATGAGCTACAATCCTGATCTCCTAGTGAATATATAGACAAGAGATCTTGTGGAATGGCACTCTGTAGGATCCAAGGAGAACCTTTTCCTCCCTGTCTCTGATGTTGGAGCATCAGTCAAGATGCAGCAATGCCTGAAAGCTCTATCAGCCAAGCATTTCACCTTACACAGAAGCCTTTCTGTGCATTGCATAGGGCACTCCATAGGACAATCCAGCAGTCAGTTTATCTCCTGATCTTGCCTATGCAGGGTGATGTCAACAGAAGCTGAAATTTTGCCATATCCAGGGAGAAAGGACAAGTAGCCTGTGGGATTGTTTTGTAAAAAGCATTAGCTCCTGCCTGGCTATGATAGAGGGTACAGGCACTGCTGTGGCTTGTGTGGCACAACAAAGTTCTGCTTCACTGAGGTGAGGATCCACTTTACAGGTTGATTTCCATGCACTCACATATGCTAGAAGAGAATGATTGCAGTGAGTTTTATTTATTATTTTATTTCACACTATTTATATACTGCTTGATTGTAAAAAAACAAAACAAAAAACCCTCAAATAGTTCAAGTAGTATTGAGTCTGGCTGGCGGAGTCAATTGACTGGTAGACTATAGATTTCTTTGGGCACATTTGTTTGTTCTCATACCTTAACAGGAGAGGGAGAGGTGGCAGTCAAACCCTAGCAAAGGTGTCCTCTCTCCAGAATGTTCCTTAGTCTTTGGAAACAGTTTTAAGAATTCTGCCTCAATATCCTGATTTTTCAGTTGTCATTTCCTTGATTTTCCAGTCTTCAGTGAAACTTCCAGGCTAGCCAGCAACTGAATTTCTAATGTTAAAATTAAAGAAGGGGAAAAAATTCCTTAATCAAGTGAAAAAAACATTTTTTCCCTTTTTGTAAATAAAGAAGCAAACAAAAGCACAAGTAATTTGCCCTCAAATCTCACAAAGCTTTTGAAATGAAAGTTAGAGATTCGCTAATCTTTAAAGATTTAACTTACCAAATATGAGATACTTTTTATGGAAACTCACCTGCTTTCTTAAGAAGTTTAGTATTTTTGCTGGCTGAGAAATAACGGTGTCATTCAATATCAGTACTGGTACACTCCCTGAAAATAAATGATCAATCAAGATAATGCAATCAAAACAACCCTATTAGTGCTAACAGGTGTTTAAATTTGCTCATGTAAGAATTCTGATAATAAAATAATAATAATAATAATAATAATAATAATAATAATAATAATATTAAATTTTATTTATATCCCGCCCTCCCCAGCCGAAGCCGGGCTCAGGGCAGGTAACAACAATAAAACAGTACAACAGTACAACACAACACTCTAAAATCATTCATTATAAAATTAATTCAGCTCAATACCAAAGATCGGTGCATATAAGCTTTCACTTCTACCACTCATTTTTTTTTAAATTGCCTTATTTTGTAGCTTCAACATAAGAAGGCTAGGGGTGATCCTTCATCCTGCTGACATAGATCAGATGACGCTAAGCACTGTTACTTCATCATCCAGAACCATTCTTCTACACCCACATTTGATTCATAAAAGGCCTTTCACAATGCAACTGCACTCCCTTAAGTTGTTCCCTGTTCAAACATCCTAGGTCTTTCAATGTACTAGTGCAACAAATAGCTTGAAATGTAATGCTCACTTTGAACTGACTTTCATCTGATATGATCCACTCTTCGCTTCGTACAACAGAAAGTAAGACTGGGTTCTAAGCCAGGGCTGAGGATCTTCCTATTTGTACAAAGTTATGTATGTATGTAAGGGACGTGGGTGGCGCTGTGGGTTAAACCACATAGCCTAGGACTTGCCGATCAGAAGGACAGCAGTTCGAATCCCCGCAACAGGGTGAGCTCCCGTTGCTCGGTCCCTGCTCCTGCCAACCTAGCAGTTCAAAAGCACGTCAAAGTGCAAGTAGATAAATAGGTACCGCTCTGGGGGGGAGGTAAACGGCGTTTCCGTGCGCTGCTCTGGTTCGCCAGAAGCGGCTTAGTCATGCTGGCCACGTGACCCGGAAGCTGTACGCCGGCTCCCTCGGCCAATAAAGCAAGATGAGCGCTGCAACCCCAGAGTCGTCCGCGACTGGACCTAATGGTCAGGGGTCCTTTACCCTTTACCTTTATGTATGTATGTAACCCAGAATTGCTATGCAGGGAGGTAGGGCTGCTGCATACCCAGATGGTGTGACAGTGGGGCACGGTTGGTTTGGGCACACTGGCAGGAGCACTGGACTGGAATGGTCACTGTGCCCACACCACCCTGGTCACTGCCCCTTGTCCATCCCAGTACATAGCAGTGAAGCCAGATCTGTGGCACCACCCTTTCCCAGTGGCTGCTTCTGATGTAACCAGTGCTTAAGATGCGACCTAAAATGCAAATATATACACATACCTCTTGGTGCTCTCCACAAATGATCTATAACATTCACTTTCAATGGTGCACCACAAAACCTGGCATAAGCCTGCAATGAAAGTTACAAAATAATTAAACTCAATATTTTATTCTTCAGAATTTTGACAACCTAAATGTTAGGTAAAGAAGCTACTTATTTGATTTACAACCTCACTCATCTCAAAAGCTCGGGGTGCACAGTCATATTATGCCACTGCCATAATCAACATTAAATGCAACACTCAACTGTCACAATTAATGGACAATTTACTATGGACTTCAATGGGATGTCAGTTGGCTATGGGGCCAAGAGGAACTAAGACAGTGCTGGGGGGAAATCGTGCCTCTCCGGGGGTTGTTGGATTTCAACTTATGTTATCTGTGATGAATAGGCTATGTTGGCTGGGGCTGAAGGGAACTGGAATCCAACAACATCTTGAAGGTCACAGGTTTCTCAGCATGAATTATGGGAAAGCATTACTAGTTTTAAAATACACTGACCTAGTTCCACCCAAAGAAATCCTTTCCAGCCCCGCAGCTCATGGGTATGTAAGGTACATGCAGCTATTTATTTGTAAAACTCTCTTTGATTTGGCTGGATGTGACCACTAGCTGTTACATTCCACTACATGCACAAAAACAGCTGGAATTGGGCTAAGATCAACCTATATTGTTAATATATTCCACAAGCCCAAGTTCACACTTCATACTCAGCAAAACTATGATTTCGCTCTAGGTAGTGTGACGGAAGAAGGACCCAGTGAGGTGCAAAGTACATGCAAACTGAGCCACTGCATATTTTTTAAAAGACGTACAGTACAGACAACTTTAAAGCAATAAGGGATATCCATGGACCATTCTCAAATTACCATTTTTAATACATATCAGCTTGCTCTCTCTTTTAAAAAGATGTGGATGAGCAGATTAAGTCTGTGACAATATGCACAAGTGACAAGTTAACATCTCAGTAGTCACAAATGCTGAACTTTACTTTTTAAAAAACAAATGCCTGTCTTGAAGTGTTGCTGTAAAAGTGGACTCTGAAAGGAGACGCAACCTACCGGTATATTCATTTTCTATTCCTCCTACTCATGAAGATATGTGAAACCCAAGTGCTTAAAAAAAGATTTTAAGGATTTAAATGAAATTGCCCTTATAGACAATAAAGGTTTTCTGATGGGACATTTCTATATTATCTTTTTGGTGCTCGACTGCACATTGTAGTGCGTCCTAGAGACAGCTGCATTACAGCACAATCCTATGCATTTTCACTCAGAAGTTAAGCCTCACTCTGTCCAATGGGGTGACTCACGGGTAAATGTGCAACACTGCTGCAGCCACAGTCCGCTACAGAAAGCACAAACACCTCCAGGATTAAATTTTTTACTGTGACATTAACTCTTGTGTACTAGCACCCACACCATATCGGATCCATCCCATGAAGTGGGCTCTCTGATCCACAACATTTCATACCAGAGTTAAGTGCCAGATATTGCTTATTTCCAGAATGTATACACCACTTTTGAAAGGCTCTTTAAAAAGCAGGATGGAGACTCCTTTGTATATTAAAATAAAAATGCATAAATATATATATAGGTGGAAGCTTTCCCCCTTCAACACTGGAAATGTTTGAGGCTTTCCTCCCCAGGTGCAATCCATTGTGGCGGCTCCTCACAAGCATCTCTCCGTCTCCCCCTCACACCCGAATCTGGGCCTGCGCCCGCAAACCCGTCAAACCCGCCGTTACCATGACAACGAGGCACTCCGCGTGCACGGACGGCAACCCCCAATCACCGCCCCAGCAGCTCAGCTCCATGGCGGGCGCCATATTGGACGCAGCAAACCCTTTGCCCTCACGAAGCTCCGCCCACGGCCCCGCCCTCCCCCTCCTCGCGGAGTGTCCGCCCTTCGGCATGGGCGGGGCGAAGAAGAGGCCCGAGCGGCGGGATGCTCCGCCCTTTTTACGTTTTCTACGTGTTCCAGCGGCTACACCGAGCGCCTCCTTCTGACTGCGCCTCAGGGCTAGAGCAGCGGCGCAGATACCCAGCCCTACAACGGCCTTGCTATACTTTCTTGTGGTGGTTGTGGGGCAGAGTGCAGCTACAGTACTCATCTTTATTTATAATTTATCAGGGCAAAGCATTGGCCTTGAAAAACGAAGGTTTGGTAGTGCAAAACAAAAACAAAAAAAGCCCACCTCCATGAACTTCCTAGCTGCTGTTTAGCCAAAGGGTTAATTTCGAATTAAATAAATTTAAAAAGCTGCCTTCTTACTTGCATGTTACTTGCATAGTGGATCCGCATGTTGCCTTACAAATGACTTGGAAGCAGAAAAACGCAGCAGAATCCCGACAAAGACAAATTTGGAATCCTAACCTTGTTTATTCAAAAGTAAATCTTGATCTCAGCGGGACTTATTCCCAAATAGTTATGCAAAATTGTTATGCAACCTACACCTGACGTTAAAAAAAATATGCACATTACAACTATTAAGGAACTGTGGTCTCTTGTGTCTTGTCTACCCTACTCTTAAAGTGTGGATAATAGCAGCCAGGGCCTATGCCTGTTTACTTAGGAGTAAGACCCATGGAGTTCAGTAGGACTTCTGAATAAGGTACATAGGATTGTGGCTTTCATTGCAACTAAGGATGCAATCCTTGGTAAGGCTGGTACAAAGAGACTTATGTTCTTAGCTCCCCCACGTCCAGCCCATAAATATATTTTTTCTCTTGTATTTATGCTATGTGACACAGTTACTTAGAGCACCTGAGATGTGCCATGGTTTAGGGTTGCCAGCTGTCCTGTATAATACAAGATTGCTCCGTATGTTAATGTAAAATGCTATGTCCTGTATTGATAGTTTTGTCCTGTACTGTATTTCAGGTCTCTCTGCCAAGTTAGGGACCCTCTCCAAATGCATGTTCATGTATTTAAGTTCTAGGTAGCCAAAAACAGACAGATTTTATTTATTTACCACCCTATACCTGGAGGTCTCAGGGCGGTTCTCCCTGAGATTTACAAATTCATGTCTATGTGTGCATGTGCATGTGACAAATTTAAGAGGGGCATCCTGATAGGCTGCAGTAGATTGTAATGGATTGTTCTGAAGTCACTTCAGCGCCATTTGAAAAAAATATCATCTGCCCTGTCCTGTGTTTTGCCAGAACAAAGGTGGCAACCCTACATGGTTTCTATGTTAAAATATACACCTGCAACATTCTAAAATTTCCCCAATTGCAGCTCCCAGTAGTTTGCTAACAAAAGAAGGATTTTAAGTGTTCATGCACCATTCCCACCTGCTGCCAGGCGTATGTATTTTGTCCCTGTATTTTGTGGTATTCATGTCTGCAAGTACAATACAGCCTCATTTGTAAAGTACTTTCACATATCCCAGAATTAGCTCAATTGGGCTACTATAGAAACAGCAATGCACTCATCTCGAAAGCACTTTACTGGATAGGCATTCTGAGATAACAGATGGTGTAAACTTCATTTACATGTTATTAAAGCTGCGAGGCTTTTAATTTCGTTCAAGTCTCATTATTTCATCTTTAAGAATCTAATATTCAGAAAGGTTTTGGAAAGCTTTTTGAGGCACTTTGTACGCAGATGCAAAGTTCTTTGCTGCACAACTAATTTTCAAGTTCTCTTTGTTTTCACAATGGGTTGTTCACTCAGAATGAAAACTGCTATTTTTAAGAGAGAATATTTGGACAAATTAATGTTTATTGCACCTGGAGGCAGAAGGAAAAGTATTTCAGAAGCACAAATATTCCTTGTGCCATATTGTATTGAGTCAGTGTTACCAACAGTTAAGGATTTTTATGGAGAGTTTATAGACTTTACAGAGAGACTTGAAATATTTTGTGGTTTCAGTAAAACCCCTTTTCCTGGAGTCAGAGATTTAGTAAGATTTATTTTTCACCTAAACCCTTGCCCACCATGGATATAGAAACTTCAGGGCTTCAGAAGTGAGACAACCAAAGAACACCCAAAAATATCCAGCTGTTTTTCACATTTCTGTTGAATTAAATAAACACATGCTTGACAATTACAAGCTAAGCTTTGCATGTATCTGTGGACTGTTTCCAAACACAGAACTTCATATACATGTCAGAAAAAGTAACAGAAGCAACCTAAAAGACTATGGGGACTAAAAAGCAGAGGAGTTCTGTTGATCTAGTATGTCAAGACACAGGAAAACTCAACAACAATTGATGTGATGCTACAGCAATAACAGGATAAAAAATAAGACAAATTGTTAGATGGCATTGGCCATGATACAGGCTGAAAAATGACATATAAATACAAAATGACAACACAAAATACATAGTTACAGATAGGTAGCCGTGTTGGTCTGCCATAGTCAAAACAAAAAAAATCCTTCCAGTAGCACCTTAAAGACCAACTAAGTTAGTTCTTGGTATGAGCTTTTGTGTGCATGCACACTTCTTCAGATACACTGAAGTGTATCTGAAGAAGTGTGCATGCACACAAAAGCTCATACCAAGAACTAACTTAGTTGGTCTTTAAGGTGCTACTGGAAGGATTTTTTTTGTTTTGACAAAATACATAATAAAACAAGAACAAAAGCCAATAACCTCACTCCCACAAACATGTTTAATGTTCACTGTTCAACGAGCCAAAGGCCTGGTTATAGAGATTATGTTCCCACAACATTGAAATCGAAGTATGTACTTTCTAGAGAGAAAGGACTGAAAATTATGGGTAACTTTCTTTGAATTTTTGCAGCATTAATACTCATATAGGAAAAAGTGATGTAAAAAGTCCCAAATCAGTGATTTGAGTATTGCTACCTTATCTAAGCAGTAAAGAATGCCTCTGCTAAAATCATCTTTTTCCAAAACTCTGCCATGTCACTTCTCTTCCTAACCCTCTCTGCACTGTCTCTTTGATATATTACACATCCAACTCTACATATTACTCTGCATCTGCAGACTTCTTAGCTTTTTATGCCTGCCTAAGGCTGAAGTCCTATACACAGTTACCTAGGAGTAAATCTGTGTAGATATGTATATGGTTGCTCTTTAAATTTCTGCATTCATGTCTGCCACACTCTTGTCCTTTATATTCTATCTCTCCAGTAAGGCTCGTCTACTGCGTTGCTTCCAGTTCTTCCATTGTAACAATGCCTCATTTTGGTAACCAAGCCACCCTACTTTTTTCAAAAAATACAATACAATAAGCCTTTGCTCTTGAAGATTTAGTCGCCCAACACTTTTCTGACACAAGTATTAATGTTTCCTAGTGTGGTCCAATCATAAATTTTAAAATATATTTATGAACATATTACAAGTATTAATGCTTACATCAGAAAAATTACAACGTGAATTAAGCTGTAGTTAGGCCTGCCTAAGGAGGAACTCTGTTGCTGCTAAATTCAGTGCGACAACATCTAGCACATTGTTTGCATAGTAGAAGCGATAATGCTATACACTTACAGAACCAATAAACAGGTAAATAGCTTGTAAATAACAAGACAAAGTACTGTTTCTGGGGGGCAGGCAGGTGTGGGGGACACTCTGGACCTGAATGGGGTCACTGTGCCACTAAAGGACTACGTGTTCAACCTTGGAGTCATTTAGGACTCACAGCTGTCCATGGAAGCACAGGTCAATTCTAGGTACAGGGCAGCTGTCTACCAGCTCCAACTTGTACAACAGCTAAGACCCTACCTACCTGAGCCCTGTCTCGCCAGAGTAATACATGCTCTGGTTTTCTCCCACTTGGACTATTGCAATGTGTTCTACTTTTGAAGGTGACAACTAATCCAGAATGCACCAGCTGGACTTGAGACTGGGAGTGGCTGCCAGAACCATACAACAGCAGTTCTAAAATATCTACATTGGCTTCCAGTACATTTCCGAGCACAATTCAAAGTATTGGCCCTGACCTTGAAAGCCCTAAATGGCCTTGGCCCTGTATTCCTGAAGGAGCGTCTCAACCCCAGACACTGAGGTCCAGCTCCCAGGGCCTTCTGGCAGTTCTGTCCCTACAATAAATGAAGTAACAAGGAATCAGGCCTTCTCAGAAGTTGCACCCACCCTGTTGAATGCCCTCTCATCAGATGTCAAACAGATAAACAACTATATGACATTTGGAAGGTATCTGAAGGCAGCCCTGTACAGGGAAGTTTTTCATGTTTGAGGTTTTATTGTGTTTTTAATATTTTGTTGAGAGCTGCCTAAAGTGGCTGGGGCAACCTAGCCAGATAGGCAGTACACAAATAAAATAATAATTAATAATAATAATAAACATGGTAGCAGTAGAAAAGCACTGGTAAGCATGTGAATGTTGGCTCGCAGGCCATAGGTTTTGCAAACACTAAGAAATAAGCAACATTTGTAGTGCTTTGCAAAACTTTTTGAGCATGGTCAGAAGTGATTTTAGGGTAATGTGACTGGTTTGGCCACTGGGCGTGCCAAATTTTAGAGTTGCACAGGGCGCCGCTCAAATTTGAGAGCCCAAAGCGTGCCATTGGCATGGTGGATGTATACAACAATCAGCTCACTAGCTATCAGCCAATATGCAACAGTTACCACATAACCAAATAGTAATGTGATTAGGCTGTTAGTTGCTTATTTAAAATGGTGCAGGTCTCTTGTATTCAGAGTCGTAGATTCAATTCCTGGTATCTCTAGCTGAATGCTATATATGGTAATCAGTAGGGGGCTAAATGAACCAATGGCCTGACTCAATATGAAGTAGTTTCTTATGCTCTGACTTCCAACAGGATGATGGGAGTGTAAATGTTCAGGGATTGCTGCTGCATAGCTGTGATCTTCATCTCACTTGATTCACTGAAGTCATAGAGGGGGGTTGATCCAGAGTAAGTTATTTGAGAATGGCAGATTTGGTTCCTTCCTAAAAATACTGACTCAGAACCGTTTTTGAAATACAGTGGGTCTTCTGTGCTGTTTATGAACAAATGGTAAAACCTGACTGAATCAGTGAGTCAATTTTTCGTTGCTTGGAATATGAACGAGCCACTGACATTTTCTTAAGTAAAAATCAACAGCAATGGACAATTTTTCTATAGGCCAAGCATGCAGAAGTCTGTTGATTAAATAAAAAGGAGGAAAAACTAATATTTTAAGAGTTGAGCTGAAACTCAAAAATATGTTTTTTTAACCTTACAGTTATATGTGGCTTAAAAACATTTTACAAAAGAAAATAGTTAAAGTCTCAGAAATTATCTATATGTACTTTAGACACAGGCAGACTAAGACTTTGTGTTAATGGATGATTAATAATAATAATAATAATTGAGAGAACTTCACAGGGGTGCCAACTTGAAAATATTGGGGGGGCAAGTAAGCCCCTCCCGGCATAATTGACCACAAGACATGGCACACACATACCATGTGAGTGACAATGCTCATCAACTTTAGGGGTAGCCCTTTGAAATATTTTATGGGGGGATGAAGGGACCCTTTAGGAGTTGGCTCATATGTCAGCACCACCTAATAATCAAGATGGCACCATTTCTAGCATGAAAACTTCTATGTTTCGAAAACAAACAGTGACATTCAAGGCACTAGAACAAAACACGAGAAAAGCAACCAGGGCACTTCCAGAATGCTTGTTTATTAGGGATTAGTAGACTTCATACTTGCAATTTTTTTTACAGTATCCACGTGAGATCATTCCAGCAACAAAATTTCCACATTTAATCCTGATTTTCCATTTCTGAAGGGAAGGCCAATGTGTAAAGAAAAAGCTTGTTAACAACAACTTTGCAGAGTAAGCCTGCATAGTGACCGCAACAAATCAAACTTGGTAACCAAATCAGAACAAAAATGTGGAAAATTTGATTTGAAAGAAAGTGGAGCCAATCCAGTGCAGTGGTTAGAGTGCTGGACTAGGACACCAGGGTTCAAATCCCCACTCAACTACCTTGGCCCCATTGCCATCTTGCAGCCTCAACTACCTCATAGGGCTGTGGCGATGCTAAAATAATAATAATAATAATAATAATAATAATAATAATAATAATAATAATAATAAAAAATTTATACTCCGCTCATATCCCCAGCCACTTTGGGCGGCTTCCAACAAAATATTAAAATACAATAGTCCGTCAACCATTAAAAGCTTCCCTAAACAGGGCTGCCTTCAGATGTCTTCTAAAAGTCTGGTAGTTGTTTTTCTCTTTGATATCTGGTGGGAGGGCGTTCCTCAAGGGAGAACCACGTGCGCCACCTCGAGCACCTCACAGGGAAGGTGGGAATGATGGACGTATAATAAAAACAAATATAAATAAAGCAAAGAAATGCCATTTTATATATGCACAACCATATTTTTTTCACATTTACGATGATCACAGCATCAAGATCGACAGATAGGTATGAGATTTGGAATCATAGAATAATAGAGTTGGAAGAGACCACAAGGGCCATCGAGTCCAACCCCCTGCCAAGCAGGAAACACCATCAGAGCACTCCAGACATATGGTTGTCAAGCCTCTGCTTAAAGACCTCCAAAGAAGGAGACTCCACCACAATCCTTGGCAGCAAATTCCACTGTCGAACAGCTCTTACTGTCAGGAAGTTCTTCCTAATGTTTAGGGGGAATCTTCTTTCTTGTAGTTTGGATCCATTGCTCCGTGTCCGCTTCTCTGGAGCAGCAGAAAACAACCTTTCTCCCTCCTCTATGTGACATCCTTTTATATGTTTAAACATGGCTATCATATCACCCCTTAATCTCTTCTTCTCCAGGCTAAACATGCCCAGCTCCCTTAGCCGTTCCTCATAAGGCATCGTTTCCAGGCCTTTGACCATTTTGGTTGCCCTCCTCTGGACACGTTCCAGTTGGTCAGTGTCCTTCTTGAACTGTGGTGCCCAGAACTGGACACAGTACTCCAGGTGAGGTCTGACCAGAGCAGAATACAGTGGCACTATTACTTCCCTTGATCTAGATGCTATACTCCTATTGATGCAGCCCAGAATTGCATTGGCTTTTTTAGCTGTCACACTGTTGGCTCATGTCAAGTTTGTGGTCAACCAAGACTCCTAGATCCTTTTCACATGTACTGCTCTCAAGCCAGGTGTCAAGGACTTTGCGCCCAGGCTGCTCCCAGCGTGCCTGAGCGTGTTGTCCCTATTATTTGGCACAAACGTATTGGGACTGGATGGAACTTGGAAGAGCTTGGAGGCTTCTTCGCGCTTTTCCTGCCCTTTGCAAGATTGCTAAGTGCCTCCTCCCGGTCCTGAGGCAGCGCCCGCCTGGCCCGTCGCAGCCAATGGCCCGCGGCCCCGGTCCTCGCAGCTCCGCCCCTCGCAGCCCGGCTTAGGGTCTGCCTGCTCTCCCATTTAAACAGCTCCGGTCGGGGCTGCTGCAGTTCAGTGAGCCGGTGTCCGAGCAACAGGTAGGAGCCTCCAGAGCGCTGAGCGCCTCCATGCCTTTCTCCTAAAGAACAGACCTCCGCGCGCATCCCTCTCTCTATCCGAGGCGAGCCTCGAGTGAACAGCAGCAGCAGCTTCTCAGCCACAGGTTTTGGGCATCTATCTCCCTTCGCTGGACTGCTGGGCAGGATGAACAAGCGCAAAGCCGCCTTCCTCCTCTTGCAGATTGCCCTGCAGCTTTGCCCCGGCGGGGCCACTCACGCTCAGCCTCCTTCTCCTCAAGGTAAGAAGCAACAGTCCCAGCTTGGAGGCGTCCAAAAAGTGTGTGTGTGGGGGGGGGAGCCTCTCGTTTCCCTCGACGGAGCTGAACTTTACAGAAGGCAAGGATAGGGGAATAGGTGGCCGACGGTGGAATTCCCACCAGGATTAAGGGAGAGTTTCTTGTCCAGAAACAGGAGATTTGATGGGAAACATATGGCAGTAACAGCAGCCTCTGGTGGGGTGCCCCAAATCCATCTCTTGAGGCAAAAGAAAAGGAGCAGCTGGAGTTTAAGCAGACTTGACAAACGAGGTTAGTTTTTAAAGCCACCTTTGTAATGGGTGATGGTAACTGCACTGTTATGAAACCGTAAGTTTAAGGAGTTCCTTTAGAACTGAATTTTTGATAAAGCAAAATCAGAATGATTTTCTTTTGAAGGCATTGTTTAGAATAAGGATAGTAAAGCCCTTTTTAACAAAAAAAAGTTTGATGCTCGTATATGTGGAAGCACATTCCACAGATTCTTGAGACTCTCAAACCTTCAAAAAGATCTGCAGGAGCAGAAGGGGGTACTTTTGTCTTGCTTTACCTCTGCTCTTTTCCTACTCTCTTGCATAGGAATGGAAACATCTGTTGCTTTACTATTTGCAGTATATAGGGTTCTAGCCTGTTTGAGTAGCAATGATGTGAATAAAGTAACAGATATTATTTTTTTCATTAATATATATATATGCCACTTTACTTTGTAAAGATGAAACAACAAATCAAATCAAAAACTGAACAAACTAGCAATGAAAAACAGTGCCGCACAAGCAAAACAACAAAAGTTGCAATCAAAACCACGGGGTCAACAAAAACAAACAAAAGCCTGACCAGGATCAAATAAATCAACTTCAATTTAGCTTAATTGCTACTTGAAAAAGCCAGGATTATATGAAACCATATATTTGTTGCATTGACACATCATAATAAACTATGTTCTTTGTAACAGAAAGAAGCCTAGTTGAGCCATGAACTCTCATTCTTCACCCCCTCCTTTTCCTCTCCTGATGCAGCTGCAAGGAGATCAGAATCTTGTGCTTCTGATTTTGTTTCACCAGTTAATTCTTGTGCTGTAACCTTAAACTCTGGTTAATCTCAACTATTGTTTGTTGAAACAAGGTAGTTTTATAACTTAAGGTTTGAAATTGATTTGTTTCAGACAAATCGGTTAAGTCAGTTTGTCATATTCAGATAGCAAGACAAACTGCAGATAATAAAAAATGGAAGCGAAAGCTTCTGAACTCCTTGTGAAGTGTGTGTGTGTGCAAGCCAAATGCTCACCTGAATTCAGCCAAATGTCTGAATTCAGCCAGAGCCTGATCCTGGTGGGCTTCATTGGGGTGGCAATTCCACATAAAGTCAGCATCACACCTGTAAAATCCTTGCTAGACATATTATGAACCTCATTCAGTAAGAGTATCTGCAGCCTCTAAACTTTAGCTATCAAGATTCTTTGGGGTGTGTGCACTAATTTAAGTGTGCTTCAGAAATTTGGTGTGTACACAGCCCTAAACATGCTAGTGATTAAATTCCATTAAACTTGGGATTTTATCTAGTGACAGAAGACAACTTGATGCAGCAGAGGTAAGGAATGTGATTTTTACATATTCACCCTCAACAGCTGCAGCCCTCATCTGTTCCCAATCTGCTCCCAGGGGTTGGGAGACTCACTGGAACAGTATAAGGAGCTACCAGGGAAGGGTGAAAATAGTTTGCCTCCCCGTTCCAGTGTCAAAACCCCACTGTTGGGTCAAAGAGCCCTTAATGAACAGAGGGACAGCCTTGGATACATCCAATGTAATTTACCTCTGATTAGGATGGTGTTCCTGAAGATACTTTATTATTGATTCCAGATGGGGAGAATTATTCAGCTTTGTATTGGCATTCATTGCTGTATATGATTTGATTTAAACAGCAGTGTCTCGTACGTTGCTGTGTTGTTAGTATTACAAGGACAATAGCATAGTACTGTTGTTGAAAATGGGGATGAACAGTTTTTGTAGCTGATACCTGTTTGCAGATCACATTTTTATGGTTTTGATTTTCCCGTACAGTATAGGCACAATGCACCGCTGGTGCTAATTACCTTTGCAGAAAGGGCATGTTTTTAAATTCAAGCTGTTCAGTGGGCTGTGTGATGATAGATTGTGAAGACACTAAAGAATCATTCGTTCGAGATTAATCAGTTAATCAACTGAACCACCTTGACTCCTTTCATGCATTACCCAAAGGCTGTAGGTATGAGTAAGAATGAAATCTAAAATAAATTGAATGAAATGGAAAAGAATTTCTTTCATGCTTCTCAGGCGGAATTATTTCAATGAGTAGAACGTTGAATATGTTGTGATGATGCATGTAGGTTAATTTTTTTGAGCTGTATTATCGTATCTATTAACCTAATGTATGCCTCCCTAGAACCATAGAACTGTAGAGTTGGAAGGGACCCCGAGGGTCATCTAGTCCAACCCCCTGAAATGCAGGAACCTCAGCTAAAGCATTCATGACGGATGGCTATCCGACCTCTGTTTAAAAACATCCAAGGAAGGAGAGGCTCTCATGGGAGCCTGCTGAACAGCTCTTATTGTCAGAAAGTTTTTCTGAATGTTTAGTCGGAATCTCCTTTCTTATAACTCCATTGGTAGAGGAGAAGAAAACAAGGATGCTCCTCCCCCCCATGTGACAGTGCTTAAAATCTTTAAAGATGGCTATCATATCTCCTCTCAGTCTCCTCTTTTCCAGGCTAAACATACCCAGCTCCTTCAAGCGCTCCTCATAAGGCTTAGTTTCCAGACCCTTTGTCATCTTGGTTGCCCTTTGCACATTTTCCAGCTTGTCAGCATCCTTCTTAAATCGTGGTGCTCAGAATTGGACACAGTATTCCAAGTGTGGTCTGACTAAGGCAGAATAGGTAAAGGGACCCCTGACCGTTAGGTCCAGTCATGGACGACTCTGGGGTTGTGGTGCTCATCTCGCTTTACTGGCTGAGGGAGCCGGCGTACAGCTTCCGGTCATGTGGCCAGCATGACTAAGCCACTTCTGGCGAACCAGAGCAGCACATGGAAACACCGTTTATTTTCCCGCCGGAGCGTTACCTATTTATCTACTTGCACTTTGATGTGCTTTCGAACTGCTAGGTTGGCAGGAGCAGGGAATGAGCAACGGGAGCTCACCCCGTCGCAGGGATTCGAACTGCCAACCTTCTGATCGGCAAGCCCTAGGCTCTATGGTTTAGACTAAGGCAGAATAGAGTGGTACTATTACTTCCCTTGATGCAGCCTAGAATAGCATTAGCTTTTTTTGCTGCTGCATCACACTGTTGACTCACGTTAAGCTTGTGGTCACCCACTCACTGGATTAAGGATGATTTATAAATATTGCAGAGCAATTTTAAGATCCTAATCCACTGGCTGTAGAGCAGAGATGGGGGGGGCGGTTTGAAATATCAGAGAAAAACAGTATGCCTATGACCAACTGCAAAACCATGACCAAAGCGAATGATGAATGAATTGAGGGAAACACTTCAAAAGTTTGGTTATAAAATTACATTGTTTTATTATAAAGTTAACTTTCGAAGCCTATTATGATACTATTTTTTTTCATGAAATTAAAAGTGCGTGCATAGCAAATATGTAGACGACTTGAAACAACAGTATTACAAACCCTAACATCTATCTAAAAATGTGCGCAGTCAGGGTTTTCCCATTGATTTTCCTGAACTGCAGCTGCCTTCTCACCATTCTGGGGCTGCAATGCTTTAACTTCACTTGAATTGGGGGGGGGGGTAATATGGTGTTCTAACAGAACAGATGTGGGAAAGAGGGTTTGTTTTGATTCAGGAGACTTAGACTCTCCCCCCCTCCAATAAGAATCTGAAAAGGCTATCATTGGCCATATTGTGAGTGTGCCCACAGTCCTCAAAGAAGTTAGCAACAGTAATATTGTCCACAGTGAAGGGTTTTTAGTTTTGTCTTAATTGCTTCATTATGGTTTCCTAAATTTAAGTACAGGCGGTTGCTAGTGAAACACAAGATAATGAGGCTGCAGTCCCTACATCTCTGGGAGTAACCTACCTTAAGTAAACTCAATAGGATTTACTTCTGAGTAGACAGGTAGAGACCTGCACTGTTAATAGAGCAGGAATGTGAGCAGAAACAGAAGGTGGAAACAGGACAGGAAAATATTTAAAGACAAAGTACAAAGTTTAAAGGACTCCATTTTGAAGGCACTGGAATGACATAAACTGTCAGGAGCATTATTCCAAAGGAATCTGTACCTTTTATTTAACAAAATCTCCTTAAAATCATAAAGAGCCTTTGGAAATGTATACTTTGTTAGAGAATAATGATCCAACGAAATGACATTATTTCATATATCCCACTATAGCAAAGCAGTGCAGTCCTATACATGCCTACCCAGAAGTTAGTCCCATTGAGTTTGCTGGGGCTTACTCGCATGTAAGTGAGTAAAGAGTGGCAGTCTGAGGTCCTCTGTTATTTTCCTTTGAAATCAATGAGCATTAAAAGTTGTGTGGGTTGTGCTTTTAAGTTTCCAATGCATCATGGTCCCCGCATAAACTACACTTGGAAAAGCTAGCCACCCCCCACACACCCTATTTTGAGTTGGAGGCTCATCATTCTGGAAAAGTTTGAGAATCTGTTTCTAAAGCTACCAGTCTGCGTCCAGGTGGCTGTTGGAGTGCATGAACAATTGGTTTAATTCACTCTGGGAAGTCATGCATTCTGTGTACACTTGCAGGCTAATAAGCTTTTGTAGATGTTCAGCCCTTCTGTGATAATTAACCTCTGTGAATGTCAGCAGTTAGTTCTTCAAATAAGCACTGCTAAGTGTGTGGCTTCAGAAGACCCTTTCCCCAAAGGCAATTTAACATGGCGTTCATTTAAATCCACTTGGTTATCTGTAACAAGCTGCCAACTGATAGAAATAATTTTACCACTTCTCAGATTTTCAGTCAGGTGTAGATATGTTAAATAATCCACACCACATGGCAGGATTATTACATTGTGGTAACTTAGCACTCTGCTATTGGATAAATCTAGGTGACAATTTACCATCTTCATAGGATTGAAACCAGGTGCCTGGTCTCAACACATCCTGATGAAGGTACAGCATAGTTAAGGAATAAGCACACTCTACCACACACGTAAACATAGTGTGTGCAACAGGTGCTCTGTTTCAGGTATGAGGAACACATGACACTTTGGATGACAACACCTATCATCCCTGACCGTTCTGGCTGAGGCTGATGGGAGCTGGAGTCTAACAGCATCTGAAAAGCTACAGGTTTTCCACCCCTGCTCTAAATGGAAGCCAATAAAATCTCAATTTGTATAAATTTTCTCCTGCTTTTGGAGAAGGAATCCCAGAAACCTTTCATTTCATAGTGTAAGAGAGGGGAATGGGCAAGCCAACGGCACAAAGACTGTCCCTGCTTGCATAAATCTCCAAATGGTATCTAACCACTTTCTTGTATCCCAGTGCCCTTTGCCTCATCTTAACTTTCTTTCTCTCTAGTTGAATCAAAAAGCCAAGACCTAGTTTTTGCTTCTAAATGTGTGTGCTCGGCTGTTTTATCATTCTTTACAAATATCTGGTCTTTGTTCCTCACTGTCTCTTTATATGGCACTTTTAATAAGCAAATAGTTTTATAACCTTGTATATTCAGTGATCACTCACTTCAGCAAAATACCATCCAGCAGAACTGTGCTCTTTAGCTAAATCCAGAGTGTCTCCACCCAGAGCCAGAAATAAGTCCTGTCTGCTGTGAAAAATGTACCACCTACAGGGTAAGCTTGCAAGCAACAGTATCTACACTGTGGCTTATATAGGAGTACAGTTTGGTCAGGGAGCTAGCACCATGTTAATTCCTGAAAAAACAAAGTTTAATTTGATTCTTGGCTTCTATAAAGTCACATGAGTTTAATTCAAAGAGCTGTATATCCAGAAGGAACGCATTTTAATTTGACTACAATTAGTAAGGTCATTAGACTTAAACTTTTTTTCAGATCAGACTTGAAGCAATCTAACAAATAAATTATTGCAATCAATTAAAATAAGCAAAGCCGCTTATGATGTATAAATGTTTCCCATCTTCCTGATGTACTTTTCACCAGGAGATTGGTGATATGTCTCTTAACGCTCTTTATTCTTTCAGCACAGTTGGGTTAGTGAAGGGCAATTTTAAATAACACTAATAATCATTGGAAATTTATTGATTTATTTGTATCTGTAGCCACCTCCATCTCAAATACTCAGACCAAGAAAAAGAAAAAGCTTTCCTTTTAGCGAAACAGAATAAAATCTCACCTCTTTTTTTTTTTAATAGATATTTATTGGAATTTTAAGAAAAGAAATACAATAATAATAAACAGTGTTGCTTTGTTTTTACAAAATTTCATAACATCCTTAGACTTCCTCACGTCTCCCGCTCCCACTTGCATCATTAATAAATTTTTGTCAAGCAAATTATCATCTTATTTCCAAATTTATAACCACTTATTAAAATACAATAAAAAAAAAATTCTCCTACAAATTTTGTTTCTCTTAATCTCTCTTATTACCAAATTCTGATCTATTTTAGTGATGGCCAATTATTTATAACCAAGCATCCTTCTTAACATTCCACTAAATCACAGTATTTTTGTAGATAAATCTTGAATTTCTAAAATCTCACCTCTTTAAAAGCCAGCCCAAGGAGGAATTTCTTGTAAGTTCTTCTGAAAGAACAGGTGACTCTGATTTGCAGCGAGTCAGAACATAAAGCTTTCTTGTTTGGTACTACAGGTGAAACTGTCCACAGCTTCAAGGTGTTCCCAAACAGGCCACCTGAAAGAATACTGTACTGTACTTGTAACAGAAGATGCCTGGGATTCAATCTGTGACCTTCCACAAGCAAACCATGTGGTTACCACTCACTGAGCTATGACTCACACCAACTAAGGTGGCTTGAGGCACTTTGAATCTGCAGCTGCAGAGCTCCATTTCTCTCATTGAACTAAATCAGCCCTTAAATGCTCAGCTTGGCATTTGGGCAAGGGGAAAAAGCAAAGTTGGGGGTGATACTGGTGGTGAAATGGAATTTCCTGGAGGAGGACATAGCTGATTGGCCAGAAACTGAAACAGGAGCATTCCTGGTTTTGTTTGTTTTTATTTATTTTTCATGGTACAGAAAATACATTGAGAAAACAATTGTTACAACAGTAAACAACAAACATCCTGATAAAATTACAGGCTTCTGTCATGCTACAGGAGCATTCCTGTTGCAAAGATGAACTGCACCATTTTATTGAAGTCCCACTTGTATATTATTTATAATAATCAACTTATTGAAATCCTTCTTATCTCTTTATAGTTTTTGATCTTCTTTCTACACCCAACCAGAGGCTAGTAAAAACCTTCTTGCAACAGACACTGGCAGATCCTACACTGAATGAAATTTACGTGCTGTCGACATTCAGACTGCAACCCAAAAGCACAGCTGTTGTATTTGGGCTATATTCCTCCACTGAAAACAGAAAATATTTTGAATTCACAGTTATGGGACGGGTGAATAAAGGTAAGTCCTACAAAAGTCAGGTGGGTGGGTGTGAAAGCAATGAATAGATGTGATTTTATTGGGCCTATTCTCAAGAAGGTCTCTCACACAAATCTTCTACAATTAGCTTACATTTTTTGGTTAAGTTTTAATTCATCTAATTAGTGTTTACTCCTGGAATTGTTTTTACCGTCCTCTTAAACACCACCTGAATACTTCAGTGCTGCTTAATATCCTTCTTAAATTCTGGTGCTCAGAATTTATTGCAGTATTGGAGTCTTATCACTACTGAGACTAGGAATGAAAGCTAATGTAAATATAATTCCAACACTTTGCTACTGCTTTTTATTGCCTGCTTGCATACTCATTGCATTCCACGCTTCAGAGAAGTACGAGAATTAGCTTATGGCAACATCCTGTCTCTGTGTTCTTGAACAGCCTTGATTCCCCATGTTGGAAGATGGGGGCTGGCATCTTTCTGCCAGCAAACTTCCCACTGGCAGTGATGAATGGTTCTCAGAGAACCAAGTCAAAGGTTTTTCTTTCTTCCTTTTTCCCCTTTGGGAAATCACTGTTTCAAATTACTGAGGAATTTGATAGATACACGCACATGCTGCATGCAGCATATGAAAGATGGGAACTTAATTTAGTTGATCCCGAAGTTTAGCTTTGACTGTGCAAGATAAACATTCCTGTTGCAAAGGCCTTATAAAATCAGCCACATGACAGAAAATGCTCTTGGCTGAGTGGAATGCGCTTGTTTAGAGCCATAGCACTGACTTGTGTGGAACTCTGCCATGCTATGGTAAATTCATGAATGTACAGCATGAAAAATGTGTGGTGTTATCTACAAAGGGAGGAATGGTTGTGCAATTACAATAAACCTACTAACTAAAATTGCATGCTAACTAATTACAGAAACGTTTAGTTAAATTGCCTTTAAATTGGGGCTGCAACTCGTTAGTGATTGGTTAGACTAACAGATTTAAAAACTTTTGATTGACTAAAAGGTGAGCCTTTTAAAATGCATTTGGCTGGATCAAGTGCAGGTCTATACAAGTAAACCCCGCTGAGTTAAATGGAGCTTAATCCCAAGTAAGCATGCACAGGATTCCAGGCTAACATTGCAATCCTGTATATGTCTGCTCAGAGTGAGCCCTATTGAAGCCAATGGGGCTTACTCCCAGGCAAGTGGGTGTAGGATTGCTCCCTAAAGGGGTAGTCGGGGGTTGCTTCTACAGCCAATATTGTCATTTGAAGCCCAGGTGACCTCAGTAGCAAGAGTGCCTATTTCCAATTCATTCACTACCCAGAACTGCATCTGGACTGCAGTACTCCAGCCACAGTACTACATGCTCTAATAACCTCATATGTAGCTCTACATGGGACTGCCCTTGTAGACTGAGATGTTCCAGAAGTTGCAGCAGCTGCAGAATGTAGCTGCTAGATTAATAAATGCCACAACAAAATAGGATAATATTACACAGATCCTTAAAGAGCTGCACAGGATCCTGATTTGCTACAAGGACTACTTCCGAAGTATAAATCCCTATATTTGAAGCCCAAATATTTGAAGGAGTGTCTCCCATTATCTGCTGTCCCATGCAATAAGGTCTGCAGGAGAGGCTTTGCTAGTGTTTCCATTGGTGCACATGGTCCATTCTACAGTCAAACAATTCATGGCTTTCTATCTGTTGTGGCACCCTAGTTAGGGAACTCAATTCCACTGAAGATACATTTTCCCCACTCTATCCTTCCTATGTCAAGTGAAGACCCATATGCTTCTTCAAGCTGTGGGGGATAGGAAGAGTATGTAAGGTAGTCTGACTTCTGTTGTAATTATATTCTACTGAAATTCCTTTTTCTGCTTTTAATTTTAATGATAACCTTCAGATTGAAGGGTGGTTTAGAAATGTGATGATGATGATAAATTGTTATAAAGAAGTTTGTTATAAATCAGCAAATAAAGAACATGTGTTTTGCTTTAGAACAAAATGTTAGTCATATAAAAATTAATGCAAATATAATCTGAGAGCTAATGAACTGAGCTTGAACCCTGGGAGCACAGAGGCACTGGGTTGGTGATTCCCATGTCCAGAAGATTGGCCAGTTGCCTATTCTCAACGGGGTTGCACTTACTCTGGAAAAACACATTCAGGGTTTGTGGATCCATCTTTGTTGCTGGAAGCTCAGGTAGCCTCAGTTGCTAGGAGTGCCTTTTACCAACTCTAGCTGTTACGTCAACTATGGTGATTCTTGAACAGAGATAGTCTTGCCATTATAATGCACCATTTGTGGTCCACCAAGCCAGGTGCAGCCCAGCAGTAATTTATAGAAATCTTCTAAATCTCTGAAAGTCACAAATTATGCACTCTTGATGGATTCTCTTGAAAACATGGAACCAAATAAACACAATTCTTATAGGTCTCTGAAAGTCTCTGTGGGCTATGCAAGTCTCTGAAAGAAGCAATGGGTCAGATTCTTATCTGGTGAAAACAAGCCGTAAAGCTTTGTTTTATGACATCCAACGCTGCCGAAGTGGTCCGCAAACAGACGTAGTGAACAGTGATTCCGGATATACCCACTCTTTTGTGGAATTCTTCTTCAGCACAGCAGAAGGACACAGAAATGTTTCATAAACCCATCTATATGGTGAATGGAATTGTATAACAACAATTGCTATGGTTACTTACAGCAGTAATTTATGGCAGCTCAGCAGGGACATGACTACCTTGAGTTGTGTGGTCTGACTGCCATGGGTGCTTACTGGCCAATGCCTGTTGCCGTTGCCAGGAGCAATATTTTAAAAATTCATGTTTGCTTGTTTTTAGTACGACAGAACAGTTTTATACCAATATATATGCATATGCACTCAAGGAACCCTTTAAAAAAATACAAGAGTTTGGTACCTTTTTCCCCTCTGTATGATGTTTTGCTATTCCAGAACATTCCTCTCCCCGCCATCTTTCACTTGTTTCCCTTAGGATTGTAACATATTAAAGCAGAATCCACTTGCAAGCTGGGCTTCTCGGTTTCATAAGTGCATTGTCCTTCATGATGATTTCACTCTCGCTCTCCTAAAAGAGAAGAAGAATTCTCTTGGAACATGGGTTTCCAAACTGGTCATGGACCACCAGTGGTCCATCAGTTTCAATATTAATATTTATTTTAAATTGTATTTTATTGCTTCTTTTACTTCTGTGGTATTTTACTGTATTATAAAAAAGAAACTATAAAAATAAAGTTACAAATCATACAGCATATAGCACAGTGCATTGCAATTGCTACAACAGGTTGAAAAATCATTAAGTGGTCCACCAAAACCAGCAGCAATTTTCAAGTGGTCCTTCCTAGGGCAGGTGGGTGAGGAGCTTGGGAACCACTGCCTTAGAAGGCAGGCTAAAAGCTGCTTGTGTGAAGGTTAATTTCATTGTCTCCATTGCCACATAACATCTAAAGGAAGTACAGTGGTACCTCGAGTTACAAACACTTTGGGTTACAGACTCCGCTAACCCGGAAGTAGTACCTCGGGTTAAGAACTTTACCTCAGGATAACAGAAATCTTGTGCTGGCGGCATGGCAGCAGCATGAGGCCCCATTAGCTAAAGTGGTACCTCAGGTTAAGAACTGACTTCTGGAATGAATTAAGTTCATAACCAGAGGTACCACTGTAGCTGCAATTTAGGGATTAGGAATTTAGGGATTATTCTGCAACCAGCCTTCACCACTACATTTGTACAAGTATAAACAATTGATGGTGGTTCAGGGGTAATGCTATAGTTCTGTTAAAAAGGAATGAATAAATTCTTGGCTATCACATTAAAGGCCTTCACTAAAATTCTGCTCATGCGATTCTGTGATTTATCAATTGACTACTGAATTTGTAATTTACTATTGAATTTAATGCATTAAAATATTAAAACTGCATCCTTTTCATTCTTCTCAAACCATAAGGACTTGTTTTTTTAAAAAAGTGAAGAAATGAAAGTATTTTTTAACCAAGTCAATAGTGTTCCAGAAGTGGACAGTGATCACAAAAACATATGCTAATCTATCAAAATATATGCTGCAGACTCCCCAGATACCTCCATGTCTACTTTTCCCACTCTCCTGACCTCCTCACCTGGATATACACTCAGAGAAAAGACTGCCCATCTTTTAAAAATAGCATTTTCTTTAAAAGTTGTGTGTGCTCACTTAACAGCTCTTTGAAGCCTATTCAAATATCCAAGAGGATTCTGGTATCCTAAACTGAAACTTTTTTTTTTTACTGCCTTTCATAAGCAAAGCAGCAGGGACTCTGGTTTTCTCCACAGTGAAAGCGACTGAAGTCTTCCTTGTCCATTGGCACCATTAAATTCAAACTTTTCCTGCAGTGGAAGGGTGCAGCAACACAGATGGTTTAAATATAATAATGTCTTTGGTCCTTCCTAGCAAGCATTTCCCCCTCTGCTCTCTCCAAAAAAAGTATTCCACCCTCTCAGATGAACCTTGATCTTTCATCCAATCCAGCTGCCCTCCGGCAATCCTGTCTCATGGCCATTGGCCAATTGTGAGCTCTTCCACCCCTTTCCTTTATCTATCTTTCTCTCATTCTCTGCTGGATTTATCCAGTCTTGCTCCAGATGCAGGATCTTTCTTATGGGGCTTGCCAGATTCAAAGCTGGAGAATGCTCACATATCTTTAAATCTGCAGTAGAGATTCCTCTTGTCTGTTGCATCCCAGGTCCTGACAACACATGGCTGCACAGGAGATCACTGGTAGCTTTGTTCCTGGGGCAAATAATGCAAGGGAGAGGGTTTATTTTTACAAGGATTACAGCACACAGAGAAAGGGCTAAATCTCTCCCCCCCCTCTCATCATAGTCCTGTTTCTTCCCTCAGTTGCTTTTATTTTCGAAGGGGGGAAAAAACCCAAGGCATGTTCAGTGTTCTTCTAATGTGGTTGCCACTTACATAGCAGCTTTTAGTAGATAAAATGCTCTATGGTCTTCAACTTTTGTACCTTTGCTTAACAAACCATCAGGGCAGATCTAATCCATGAGATAGTGGGGCCAGTTCCTAAAAAGGAAACTGGACTTGATATCTCACAAATTACATCTAGTTTGGTCCTGAGGGAGCAAATATGGAGCTACATTAAAGGGCAAGAAATTATAAGTTGTTCAGTTGCTGCATATAATTTAGCATGGGTACTTTCTGGAGTTTTCTTTCCAGATGTCTTTAGCCAACCCTGCTGCAGTCCTTACTATTTCTGCTTTAATAATATGAAATGGAATCTGAGAACCAGAAACTAATTCAGGGCCAGATACAAAACAGAACTGAGCTCCTACACCTTCATGATTTATTGAAGATCATTTCTATACCACTTAATATATAAGAATAGATCTAAATGGTTTTTAACATACTAGGAAACACAAAATTGCTTCTTTTAATCATCACCATCATTAAAATTTCTATCTTGCCCTTCCTCTCCAAGGACCCCCAGGGTTGCAAACACTAAAGTGGTAAAAGAGTACAATTAAAATGAAAACCCATTGAAAAAATGTAAAAATATACAATGAAACAAACAATTAAAAGTACAGAAATGCCTGGAACTGTAGAGATGGAAGGGACCACGAGGATAATCTAGTCCAACCCTCTGCAATGCGGAAATTTTTCACCCGATGTTGTAGCATGCATAAAAGGACCAGTTTCATGGATCGGGGAAAGGCATGGGCAAAAGATGTCTTCAAAAGATGTCTCAAGCAGATGACTGATAGATAAAAGTTGTGTAGAAGAAGGAACCCTGTTGAAATTCCTTCTTCCACACAACTTCTAAAGGTGCAGGAGGCCTTTCCTCTTTTTGTGTTTGGCCCCAACCCAACCTGTGCATCTGTGATCATGGAGAGAGCTGGAACTGATGGGTGCCCCCTCCCTTTGTTAGCTATTTTATTTTTATCTGCATCTAGGACAATACTCCACATGGTATATGCATTTACAAGTGATTTGTTAACTAGAGCTGTCGCAACAGACACGACCAAACCAAGAAAAGCTGAGCTGGCTTTCCTTAACTTTCCGCAAACTTCCTGCTCCATTGGCAGAGGTTTCACTGTGTACCAATTATACTGTGTTCTTGCCTTACAATAATGTTATTTTGTTCTAGTTTCCCTTCGGTATTTGAGGAGCGATGGGAAGTTAAATGCTGTGATCTTCAGCAACGTGCCACTGGCAGATGGGAAGCGCCGCTCAGTCCTCCTCAGGCTAAGCGGCCTGCAACGTGGCTCCAGCAAAGCCGAATTGTACGTGGACTGTGTGCAGATGGATTCCATTCAAGATCTGCCTAAAGCCTTTTCAGGACTGTCACAAAGCTCAGAGGCAGTGGAGTTACGAACTCTGCAGAAAAAAGCACAGGTGAGCAGCTGTAGAGGAGTGATGGAGTCTTCATGCAGAAGCTCCTCTCATGTCAGGGTGCTTGCTGATTGGGTGGAGACAACTGCACTTCATTTGTCAGGCACAGGATGGAAAGGGAGCAGGGGAGATTCATGAGTTCATCAGTCAAGTTCTTCCCCTCAGTCCTCTTGGAGAGAGATTCGTGAGTATAACCTTCCCTTGCAATTGAAGAGCTCTGTGGCACTACCAGAGAACTTCTTATATATATGAAAGGAGACCAGTTAGGGTTGCTAACGCAGGTGACACTGTGGGTGGCACAGAGCCTAGGACTTGCTGATCAGAAGGTCAGCGGTTATCCCTGCAATGGAGTGAGCTCCCATTGCTCTGTCCCAGCTCCTGCCAACCTAGCAGTTCGAAAGCACGCCAGTGCAAGTAGATAAATAGGTACTACTACAGCAGGAATTAAATGGCATTTCCATATGCTCTGGTTTCTGTCACGGTGTCCCATTGCACCAGAGGCGGTTTAGTCATGCTGGCCACATGATCTGGAAAGCTGTCTGTGGACAAACACTGGCTCCCTTGTCCTGAGAGCGAAATGAGTGCCGCAACCCCACAGTCGCCTTTGACTGGACTTAACCGTCCAGGGGTCCTTTACTTTTACCTAACTTTCTTTTAACCAGAGAACGTCTTACATATATGAAAAGAGACCAATTAGGGGTTGCTAACTTTTATTTTCAGCAACTCTGGCATCTCAAACTAAGCCTGTCTCCCTGTGTACTTTTATGAGGAAAACCAACTTCTCTTTTAGTTTAATCGACTTAAAGTTACGCTGAAATCTAGGCATGTGCCGTATTCCTTTTGCCTCTGGCACAAAGCAACTTTAATTTATTTTTGATTAAAAAATCAGTGACTCCCATGAAAGAAAGCGAACTCTCCTTCCTTTTTAAGCAGAGGTTGGATGGCCACCTGCCATGTATGATCTAGTTGAGATTCCTGCAGTGCAGGGGGTTGGACTAGATGACCCTTGGGGTCCCTTCCAACTCTACAGTTCTATGATTCTATGTGCAAAGTACCCCATTCTGCTTTAAAAAAAGATGCAACGGATAGAAAGCGGGGGGGAGGATACCAGTGGCACATAGATTTTTTCCCCCCTGGTTTGGCACTTACTATATCCTGCCTTTGATCAAGTGATCATCATTGTAATTGAAGAATGCACATAGAGACGTACCCCTAAACCTGCACAACCCAGCAGCCCTTCATTCTCTGGCTGATGGATGGGATCATAATGTTCATGTGTGCATTCTTTTAGCTCTGCAGTCCCAAGAGGAGCCAAGTGTTCCTTCTGGCAGGAAGTGAAGAATCAATTTCTTTGCAGTTGCTTATTTTATGGCTGATGGGTGGTGCAAAGTTGGTCAAGGTCCTAGTGTCTCAAGATCCTGATGGCAGAGGCCAAAGCTCTATAGCCCCATTCTATCCTGACAACAGGCCAGCCAGATGAAATTCTGTCTTGGACAATAATCTGGCTGGCCTGTACCTTTTAAGGCAGCCTTCTTTAACCTTGGGCCTCCAGATATTGGATTGCAAGTCCCCTGACCATTGGGCTAAGCGGGTTGGTGGGAGTTCTAGTCCATCAATACCTGGAGACACAAGGTCAAAGAACTCTGCCCTAAGGGCAGCTACCTAATCTCTGCTTGGTAAAGATACCAATATTTTAAGATACAGGGCACATGTAAGTTTTTTTAGCTTGTCATAACCAAAATGCATATCCTTCAGGTTCTTGGGATGCAACTTTTCCTATGACTGTTACAGCAAGAACATATTCATTTATACAACATATAGATGCACCTATTACTGGTGTCCGCATTAGTAGCATTTGTATGTCATCTCCTAACAAAAAGTTCTTGCAGCTGCCTGTTGTGTTTGTGAAGGTCATGAAAGGCATTTGAACTGTTGTGAGCTTTTGAAAGGAGAAGCTGGGATACCTCTTCCTAATGTTATGCCTCCAAATCTCTTTTGTCATTGCAGGACACTTTGGAGGAACTGAAGCTAGTAGTAAAAGGGTCATTGTCCCAAGTAGCTGGCCTCCAGGATTGTTTTCTTCCACAGATTGAGCCAGCAGTTCAATATCCAGGTAGTTTTTATGTTACAAAATAAATGTGCTTGGCCATATGTAATATTGTATTCAGAGCATAACCAGGTTTCCTAGTGACTATTTTTATCCTAGCTGTACTGCAAGAGGAAGCAAAAATATACCATCCTTCCAAGAAAGTCTCCTGTAACTAAGCAGTAGAGTTGCCACGTCTTGCCCTTGACACCAGATGTTGTACTTTAATTCTCCGATTGACGTATGAGAAAAAGGCAAGGAATTGCAACTACAGCACACATGGCAGATAGCCATCCAACCTCTGCTTAAAAAGGAAGGAGAGTCCATCATCTTTCATGGAAGTCTGTTCCAGTGTTGAGCAGTTCTTACTGTCAGACAGTTCTTCCTCATGTTTATTCAGAATCTCCTTTCTTGTAACTTGAATCCATTGGTTCGGATCCTAGCCTCTAGACCAGGCAAAAACAAGCTCACTCCATCTACCTTGCAACAGCTCTTGAGATATTTGAAGATGGCTATTTTATCTCCTCTCAGTCTCCTCTGTACCAGGCCAAACATAACAGCGCCTTCGACTTGTTGTTCCTTAGGCAACTGCCTTAGGAAATATATTAAATCCAAACCAGAAACATTAAACAAACAGCAAAACACAAACCCGCATGGATAGTCAGTTGAGTTTCACCCAAGTTTCAGGAGGCGGAAATTTATCAGAAGAGAGTTATCTGAGGAAAACCTGTTATCAGAATTTCACTTAACTCCATTTTATGAATAGTTTTAGGAGGCTATTTTTGCTCAGTCCCAGAACCCTGGCAAGGTGTTCATCTTTTTCAAAAGTTTTGAAACTCAGCATGAACTCCCCACCTGCATTTAAGCATTTTTTGCTGCTTTTGTTTTATTTTTTAAAGAGGGAAATCAGTGCAAAAAGAGCTGGAAAACTGCACCAAGGATGTTGGGGGAGTTGGATTTGTGACATTGCATCCACCAGCCAATCAGGCCTGTGCAAAGATAGACCTTTGACAGCACTGCTTCCCCCTGAGTTTAATCTTGGGCAGGTCTGCATAATGTGGCAAATGCCACTTCATAGCAGCTCGATCTCTCAGTGTCTATCTGTTGGCTGGCTTTCCTTTCCCTGTCCTCCTTTTCTGAGGACTGACAGCATGGCAGCAGGGGCTTGTAATAATCACCACTGGATAAGGATGGGAAGTGACTTGAAGGAGGGGCACCAGAGCCTTTTGGCTCTATGCCAACAAGGTATGAAGTCATGCAAAGAAGAAGCTCACCCTCTTTTCAGGGTAGATGCGTATGTTCTTAGAAAAGCATTGACTTGGCTCGCATTGTTCTATGGGCATGTTTTCTAGCCTTTTTCTAGTAAACCTGTTCAGCAGATATCAAAGTGGTGGCCAGAAACAATTTAAACTAGATCGCTTTAGCATATGTTGGGGAGAAAAGAATCATATCAGTGCATGGGCGTTTTTGTGTTTTGTGTATTAGCTGAAATGAAGTCATCGGTGGTTGATCTTGGGAGAGCTGATGTCTCTTGGATTTCAGTGCACAGAATTCTGTAGCAGCTGCCTTTCTTCTGTCTAGGAGAGCTCTGCACTTTAAGACTGCTGCATCAAACACCGATGCCACACATGTGCTCATGTGTGTACGATGCCCACTCTTTACATGCTTGCTGTGAGGAATATCAGTACAACACCGGTGTTTCTTTCAACAACTTTAATTGTGTGCACGTGGAGGTGGGAGGATGACATGTCAGTGTTCCCACCATTGCCATGTGTTGATAGTTCCCTCCATGCATGTATTCATTTGTTTATTTGGGTATTTCTACGCTGCCTTTCGTGGGTGGCACTGTGGGTTAAAGCACAGAGCTTAGGACTTGCAGATCAGAAGGTCGGCGGTCTGAATCCCTGCGACGGGGTGAGTTCCTGTTGCTCGGTCCCTGCTCCTGCCAACCTAGCAGTTCAAAAGCACGTAGATAAATAGGTACCACTCCGGCAGGAAGGTAAACGGCGTTTCCATGCGCTGCTCTGGTTCGCCAGAAGCAGCTTAGTCATGCTGGCCACATGACCCAGAAGCTGTACGCCGGCTCCCTCAGCCAATAAAGCGAGATGAGCGCCGCAACCCCAGAGTCATCCGCGACTGGACCTAATGGTCAGGGGTCCCTTTACCTTTACCTTACACTGCCTTTCAGGGCCACACAGTCCTCTCAAGGCAGGCCACGTTTTATTATACAGAGTGTCATTGATGAGTGGCATTGTCATTGGTGGATGGTGACATCATTTCCAGTTTTGCTGCCATCTGCATGTGCAAGGATGGTGTTGGTAATGCTTGATCCATGAATGGCTTGCTAACACATTTAAGCGATCACTTGATTCTGTAGAGGTTGAGTTGGCCCTTAAGCTGCAATGCAGTCCTTGAACTACTAGACCAAGGCTCCTTGGGAGTAAGCCTCAGTCAAACAGTGAGACTTATTTCCAAAGAAGCATGCTTAAGATAGGGCTGCATGGCTGCAAAACTAATAATAAACTAGCTGGGAATAAGTCTTATTGAAACTAGTGGAATCTCAGAGTAAACATGCTTAGAGACAGATGGTAAGTTTGTTGAGGTCCAAATTCTAGGCAATTGTGAACTTTTATGAAGTACCGGTACTTTGGAGGTTAGATAAGTGTCAATACTGTTGGGTTTCTGAACTTCTGCATTACACTTTTTCCTAACTTTCATTTTATTATAGGTGTCTCTACAAGTGACTTTAACAGGCAGTTATTAGGTCACATGATGCAAATGAACCAAATACTGGGTGATGTGAAAGATCTTCTCCGACAGCAGGTAAAAGACACATGTTTATATAACACTTACTTTGCTGACCACTAGCTAAATGGGTAACTTATTATTTCTGCCGAAGTTTCACCCACAATTATTATTATTATTTATTCAATTTATATACTAGCCTTTATCCAAAGATCCCAGGGCGGTGTACAACATTAAAAACACACTACAAGTGAAACTTCTGGGCAAACTTCTTTCCTTTACATTAAGAAATAGGTAATGAAATAGTCCAGTGCAATTTAATAGAGAGACTTGGTTGTTTTTGGATGTGCATGGCATAGTTCTTTTCTGAATCATACCACTGGCCTCCATGGATTAAATTCTTAGAAAGATCGTGGGTGAGAGCATGAAGGATATGCTTAACTTTATAAAGTTATTTATGAATGGTGATGGCCTGAGCCTGCACACTTTTCCAGAAAATCATGGAGACTCCTGGAGCTGATTAGTGATACTGTATGTGAAGGCAATTAAATGAGGCAAGGCTGGGCTCAGGCATGTGTCTACAGTTCACTCCAAAAACATTTAAAGCCCAAATTAAAGTTTAAGCCTTGCATTATTATTTTTGTTTGAAGGCCGATGGGATTTTTGAGCTGCGGTGAACATTATCTGCTCTAAGTAGTTCAGCTGAAGATAGCAGGAGGTTAAAATATGAAATCATAACTGTTTACATGGAGATGACTTGTCATAAGGTCCAGTATGGACAATTATGCCAAAAACAGTACCAAGTAACTGTTTTGAAAAAATAGGCAGTATTATTGGTTAGGTTGTATAATGTGCATTGTCTGGTTTTTCTGTAATAGTCATAGTGGCAATTCAAGAAAAACAAGCCTGATGAATGTATTTATTTTATATAATTCAAAGGTTAAAGAAACAACATTTTTGAGGAACACAATAGCTGAATGCCAGGCATGTGGTAAGCACTTTTGTATTTCCTGATTTAAGATATGATGGTATAAACCAAATCATCAAACCCAAAAAGCAATATTTGTTGTCCTTAGCCACACCAATTGTGAACACTTCCTTTGAAGTAAAGTCTACTGAATTTCATAGGAGTTCCAAGTAGACATAGGGGAAAATTCAACATGCTTAGGTGTTTGTTCTGTCAGGGTGAACATTTTGGCTCTCCTACCCACCCACCCCACTTTTCCAGGGGTTCTCCTTATTCCCCCCTGAGCTGGTATCATGGGGGGAAAGCCTTGCTGAACAAGTGGAAGTCCTTGTGCAGAGCTTCTGCTGGTGTGACTCAGTAGTTGAGTTTTTAACTGATACCATCCTGTTCTATGCATGCTTACTCAGAAATAAGTAATACTCCTCCATTGTCTCCCGAGACAGACAGATTTGTCAACCAACCATTCAGTGAGGCTTACCCCCCAGGTAAGTGTGCATAGAACTGGAGCTTAAATGACTGAGAGTAAAGAGATGCTTCATATTCTTCTGAATATACTGATCGCCTGAACACCAAACGGAAAATAACCCCATTCTAGGTAGTTTTGTTTTCTGCATATCTCAACAGAGAACATACCTGTCAGCACAAACAGCAAATAGTATTTTGGCACCTTTGAACATTAAAATTTATTACGGCATAAGATTTCGTGGAATTTATTCCACAGGAATGGAATAATGCCATAGTAAATTTGTTAGCCTTTCATACTTTTTTTTTCGGTTGGGGGTGGTGTTGCTGCAAAACTATCAGCCCATTGCTCTTAAACAGAAAACAAGAAGTCATGAACACGACCTTGAAATGCCTTGTCCCATGCAGAATTCAGAGCCACACCATTCAGATTTCCTACACAGTTATTACTTTCATGTAGAAAATTGTACCTTGATTTTTTGTGCATTGTTGTGAGACAAACACACATGTATACCCCCACCCCTGGACAGGCAGTGGGAAGCTGAGTGGTGGGCAGGGCTGGCATGAAAATCAGTATTGTTGAGCGCCTGATGGGGCCAGCACCACAGATGGTGTGACCCCCCAGATCCCTATAGCCCTTTTCCTCGTTCCCTTGCTATTGCTGCTTTCTTATCTGGCCTCTCTAAGCATAAGAGCAGTGGCAAGAGCAAAGAGGACTGGCAACTTTCACTTGGTTTGTAGTCTCCTTCTGGTCAGATTGGACTTGGAGGGAGATGGGCACTGGTGACACACTCACTGCACACAGCCTGCACCAAGGTCTTCACCGAATCTGGAGCCAACAATGGTAGCTGGTTGTGGTGGTTATTGTAGTGTGTGCAAGAAGCAAAACAGATAAATGTTGTGTTCTTCACACAAATATCTCAGAAGATACTTGACCCAACTAGAGGATTGATCCACTGCCATGCGTGGTACAAATGTTCAGGATTTACTGATCAGCAGCTGATTACTTAAAAAATAAAAATGAATTGCTCTACCTCCAATCACAGGTTTGGGAGCTGGAAATTTCCCCACACCATCCCCCCCGCCCCCTAAGCCCAAATGTGAAGCCAATACTTGTTTCCGAGGGGTGCGATGCATGGACACGGCAGATGGATTTCAGTGTGGGCCTTGTCCTGAAGGCTTCACTGGAAATGGAGTTATATGCACTGATGTTGATGAGGTAAAATGTTGTTTAAAAGCACCCATGCACAGCCCAGTGAGAAAGGAGAGGTTCAGCCTATGAATTCTGGAGCTAGAGAAATCCAAGATGTCTCATCAATTGATGACCAAGGGTAAATAAATTCCTGGTGCTCAGAGTGAGCCCCCTTTCTCCTGGTATTACAGTAGAAAACGAGTGGGCAACCTGTGGTGCAGGGACCACATGCAGCCCTCAGGCTGGTTTAACATGGCCTGGGGGAGCTATCTGGCTCATGTCCCTTTCCTTCCCCGTTCTATCTCCATTGCAAGAGTAAGAGAGAGAGAAGGGTGCGGGGGCAGGAGAAAAAGATGATAAAGAAGTAGGGAGAAAGGTAGAGGAAATACACCATGTTTACTAAAGCCATGACTGCTCTTACTATAAATTACTGTTATTATAACCCCTACCCACTGCTAGTTCTGCCCCATGCCCATTTCTTGTGAGGTTACGTTAACCCTCTAGAGAAAAAAGCTTGCCTACTCCAGTGTAAGAAGTATTTGTTAGAACATAGGCCTCTAGCAAATGTCCAAATTGACTCTTAATTTTGCTGGCTGAAACCTATATAATTAGTACATTGAATCACTTTGATGGTTTGCTTTTTAGTGCCGGTATAATCCATGCTTCCCAGGGGTGAGATGTGTGAATACAGCTCCAGGTTTCAGATGTGAGGCCTGCCCATCAGGATACAGCGGGCAAATCATTCAAGGAGTGGGAATCAACTCTGCCAAAAATAACAAACAGGTGTGTGATCTCATTGCAATCCATCAAAAGCTAGTAAAAGTCTAGCTCTGTATCTGTTTATGGGTGGACTGCACAGCTGAATGTATTTCTCTTAAAGAGCTTAACAGATATGTCTGTAAAAAAATGTCTGTGCTGCTTCCGAATGTATGGCAAAATAATGCTGGCCTAACTAAAGGCAGTATTAATAGGTTTGTTCGTGGACAGAGATGTGGCTTTTCTGGAAAAAGATTCCCATGATTTGCACTGGAAATTTTTCAGTTTGCATTAGAAAACTGCCATACTTTAGCACACTTATTTTACTTGAAACTGCCAAACATGCCAAATATTGTCTTTGCAACTGGCATCCATTCATTGTTACTATCGAACTTCTAAAATGGAATGTTTTCCATTACACCAGCTCAGCAGCTACAGCAGAGATTAGTTGACCTATCTACTACTCAAAGGACCTTTTGCTGTGCTTTTTAGACTATTTCACAATTGCATTAACACCATATTTAAAAAGCAAACCAATAAATTTTAACAGATTTATGCTAGTTATTTTATACTTTAATGACTGACTCACTGTACCTAACTTGTTTTTGTTTTTATTCTGTTAGATCTGCTTGGACGTAGATGAATGTCAGAACAACGGAAACGGGGGCTGTGTTCCCAATTCCCAGTGTGTAAACACTGTGGTAAGCACATGGTTATGTCAGATTGTCATCCTGCATGTTTGAGGAGCTGTCCCAAAACAAGGGGACAGTTCATACAAACCACCGTCAAGTGATTATAAACTCAGTGGCACAACATTCACTTGAATGCCAACCACATAACGATTGTGTGAAGCCAGCAGATAGTTATGTAGTCCCGTTCTGGTCCCCTTCCACTTAATGACATTATCCAGCGTGTTCCTCTTCTGCCATCTGTGAAAAAGGTAATTCCACCCATGTGGTTGCAACAAGACATATTATACTAACCAGATACATTAACAAGAAAAACAGTTTCCCTGTGCAAACCAAGAGAGACATAGGAAACTGCCTTATATGAGCTCAGATTCTTTGTCCATCCAGCCTCATATTGGTTATTCTGACAGCTAGAGCTCCTCAGCCTTTTCAGCACCTGCTACTGGATCTTTTTCCCTGAGAGATGCTAGGGATTGACCCCAGGATCTTCTGGGAGCAAACAATGTGCTCTGCCACATGTCTCTCAAGTGTCCAAGGATGTGCCTTGGTGGGTGCAATACTAGGTCTGAGTTTACATTTTTTGCATAAACTTCTCAGAGATTTAAAATATCTGTGCAGACTTTAATGAAGTACCTTTTGGAACCTCAAGAAACTCAAAGTGGGCCATGGGTATTACATAGTCCCTCCCCCCTGCCCCATTGTAAATTTCTCCCTCTCTTCTTATCCACAGGTTTATTCATTTATTCATTAAGTACTTATAACCCACACATTTATAAAAAATATATCAAGGCAGTATACAGCATATTGGAATAGACTCCCTGTGCTTGGCTTCCAAAATTAAACAAATCAGTGACAATACTGTTGTGAGAATGCTTTCTTATCTTGAAGCAACAAACAGAAAGACGCTTTAATCAATTAATTGTTTAGGTCCACCAATTTACATTTTGTGGAAGGATTAAAAAGTTACCTTCAATTAATCAGGTGGCAAATCTTTTAAAATATGCATTATTTTTAATACTTTTTTTTTAAAAGGGGGTCTATTAAAACATTACATTTTTTAAAAAAGGAAAAGAAAGAAGTGTAGATGTGTTAAAACATTCTCTCTCTCAGAGGAAAGAACACCTCTTTTTAAATTGTTCCTCCTACAATACGTGCACGGACCAATCACAAACAGCGTCTGACTGGCTTATATGCTTGTTTGCTTTCATCAAAGGGCTCGTTCCGCTGTGGGACATGCAAACCAGGTTTTACTGGAGACCAGGTCAAGGGATGCAGGCCTGAAAGGAGCTGCAGGAATCAAGCTCTGAACCCTTGCAGCACCCATGCACAGTGTACTGAAGTGCGGCAAGGAGACATCTCATGTGTTGTAAGTTGATGATCTCACAGATTTGTTTTCATTTGATCCCAGAGCAGCAAATCCTATTTTGACATTCTTCAGTAAAACCATGTTCTGTAATTAATTAATTCATTTTAAAAAATGTATTGTGCTATCCTTTGGGGGTGAGCCATAGTTCTCAATATATATATTAAAAAATGCAATTAATTTGACAATACGCTCTAAGCAGGACATCTTAATTACATACTAATTATTTACATTTTTAGTAGTACGTAATTACACTGCTCTGCTTAAGAGCATACAGTGGTACCTCGGATTAAGTATTTAATTTGTTCCGGAGGTCTGTTCTTAACCTGAAACTGTTCTTAACCTGAAGCACCACTTTAGCTAATGGGGCCTCCTGCTGCTTCCGCGCCGCTGGAGCACAATTTCTGTTCTCAACCTGAAGCAAAGTTCTTAACCCGAGGTACTATTTCTGGGTTAGCGGAGTCTGTAACCTGACGCGTATGTAACCTGAAGCGTATTTAACCCGAGGTGTACCACTGTATTGTGAGTCTTCTAATTCCATATTCCAACAGCACTGTGTGTGTCTATAGAATGACTTCCTCAGCCTGGCTTTATTTTGTAACACTTTTGCTCGCAGTGTGGTATTGGCTGGGCTGGCGATGGCTTTGTGTGCGGAAAAGATATCGATATTGATGGCTATCCTGATGAAGAACTTTCATGCTCAGCTGAGAGTTGCAGAAAGGTAAGATCTAAGAGGGCAGGCACCTGATCTCTCATGTCTTCTTCATTTTAAATCACAGCACAGGGAAGGGCACAGGAGGGTGAGAAACAGAGCAAACATGAGTCAGCAATGTATTGCCTCTGGACACACGTGGTCTTCCCTGACACCAGCACTCTTTCGCTTATGAAATTAGACTTGGAGAAATTAGCTCTTCCCTCCCCAGCTGCTCTCGCCAGGATGGTCACTTGTCAACTAGGTTTTTCCAAAAGCAAAAACACTTCTTCAAGCTTTAAATGCTGGTGGGGAGGGGTTAAATGAATGTGCATGCAGGTGTGTGGCTTCATCATGTGCATGATGCCCATAATAGTTTTGGCAGTTTGCAAATATGCCCACAGCTTGCAACCCATGATCAAAAGCATGGGTTCTAGATCGCCACCTTGTTTTCCCCCCATAGGACAATTGCAAGGTGGTTCCAAACTCTGGACAAGAAGATGCTGATGGAGATGGAATTGGAGATGCCTGTGATGATGATGCCGATGGGGATGGTATTCCAAATGAACAGGTACTGGTTATAGATATTATTTATCTGTGTAATTTACATCCCTCCCATACTCAAACAGCAGGATCGTAAGCATCAGCCTTTATATCAAGCCCCTGCACAGCCTCTAGTGCATCAGTGGCCTTTTGCCATTTCCTTAGATCAGTGTTTCCCAACCGGTGTTCCGCGGCACACGAGTGTGCCGTGAGACGTTGCCTCGTGTGCCGCGAGATGCCTGGAGGGAGGTGGGCGAGTCGGGCGGCGAGAGGCGGGGCGGCGGCGGCGAGGAGAGGCCGCGCCTCCTGCTGCTGCCTGGCGCTCCTCCTCGCAGCCGGCAGCGCTGCCTGGGCGCCTCCGCGCGACTCTGCCTCGCTGGGTTTGGTCTCCCAGCAGAGACGGGTCACACGCGCCCCTCCCTCCCTCCCTCAGCCTGCGCGGAGGGAGAGCCAGAGAGAGGCATCGCTCCTGCGCGGCGGGAGAGGGAGCAGCCGGAGCGATGCCCCAAACGAACGCATGGGACCGGAGGGGAAATCCTCTCCGAGGCGGATTGAGCGCAGCTGAGAGAAGCCTTTCGAGGAGCTGCCGTGTCCCCTGGAAACCCCCTTCCCAGCTCTGCCTCAGCCGCCGCCGCCTCAGTTGCCGCCGTCCCTCAGTCCCTCGCTCTGCTGCCTCCTCCCACCCCCAAAGCTTGGAGGTTCCCCAGCAAGGGGGACGGAAAAAACTTTCACTTTTGTGCGTCCCTCCCGGCGTGACGCTGCGCGCTGACGTCACGGGGCGGGGCTTTAATGGTGGTGTGCCGCGAGATTTTTTTTCAGTAAACAGGTGTGCCGTTGCCCAAAAACGTTTGGGAAACACTGCCTTAGATCAACACAACAACAACAAACCTATGGTTACGTGTAACATACTCAATAAACACACAAGACATAACCGGCTGTACTTTTGAATAAATAAGGTATACTATTCATTGTATCAAATTGTAGATTTCAACGGAAGTCTCATAAAGTTCAACGAAAAAAGCAGAAGACCCAGTGGATCAGTTCGTTCTCTAGTCAGTTCATGCATAAGATCCATACATGTAATAGTATTTATTCCACCTGTCTGTTCAAAGTGTCTAATAATCCACATGAAGGGTTGTTAACAGTTCCACAGAATCCTTTCACAGAGTCTAAGACAACGATTTCCGGAATTTTAGCCTTGTTTCGCCATCCTAGGCTTCATCAGTAGAACAGGCTCATATGTAATATTACAGGATAGTGGATCTTATAGCATAGTAGTGGTCTTCTGCTTTCTTCGTTGAACTTTATGAGACTTTCGTTGAAATCTACAATTTGATACAATGAATAGTATACCTTATTTATTCAAAAGTACAACCGGTTATGTCTTGTGTGTTTATTGATTATTTACTTAGATCAAACAGGTCTATCTATATGCAGGACTCGATTAGACATATAGAATGGTAACAAATATCGGTGGGGGAGCATTTCAGTCTCCCAGGACATGGTACAGCAGACCTTGTAAGAGTTGCCTGGCATCATCATCAACAACAAAGTTTCAAAAGGAGATTCCCTGTGTGAACCCACTGAGCTGAATTCTTCTGCAAATTCATCACTTTCAAAAGCAAAGTCAGCAGAGAGTGATGATGATGAGTGATTCTGCTCCAGAGTGACTGTAGCCCAGAGCACTTTGCCTTTCTCTGTTTCAGGACAACTGTGTACTGGCTTCTAACGTTAACCAGAGAAACAGCGACCAAGATATCTTTGGTGATGCTTGTGACAATTGCCGTATGGTCTTAAACAATGACCAGCGAGACACGGACGGAGATGGCAGAGGAGATGCCTGTGATGATGACATGGATGGAGATGGTGAGTACATCTTCGCCTGTTAGATACCCTCTCTGTTCTGCGCTTGAAACTGGCACAGGAGGGACCTAGCATCAAAGCTTGCATTTTCAACATTGACTTTTTAAGCAGCTGCAGCACATTCTTAGGCTCCACTTACTCAACACAGCTCTCAGCGCCCCAAAGAGCTGCTTCTGAAGACTAGGAGGCAGCAACAACATCAATGAGGTCCCTTAGTCACAAATGACAGTTAACAAAGCCCTCTTTGGCTCCTGGCCTATTTATTGTCATTGTGACAATTGTGATCTTTGTGGTGAGTTCATCTTTTCTTTTTATATGTGGAGAATGAGCTTTTATGTACCACCTGCAACCACTGCAACCAAATATCTGTACTATACTGTTAACTAAGTTTGGCTATAGCCCGTAACTCTATAACCCAGTAGCTGTGGTATTTTGGATGTGGTACAAAAGCAGCCAGACACACTTGTATCATAAAATAAAAGTAGCAAGATATCATTTGTCTATTTTTTATTTATTAAAAAAAACCCTATACATGTAAAGTAAGGTAAACAATAACAATAGCTGGTTACTGTTTAAGACGGACTGTTTTCTGTTGTAAGGTTACTGTATGCTTAACTGACAGTTTCAGAGGTTTACATAAGGCTGGCTGGTAAAGAGAGGTTCCTAGCACTATTTAACCTATATGGCAATTACTCAGTTGAGCCCACCACCAGGTACTGTGGACTTCACCTGGTTTCCTTCAAGCCAGACTAGCAGGCAGTTCTCATTCTGATCATCTTCAGAAGCCCCTTGCTGAATTCTCCGTACTGTTCAATGCCCTTATATGGCCTCATGGCCAGTCTTTGGCTTAAGCCAGTGATTCAGCTCTTTGGGGGGCAAATTATACTACCAAGCTTTTTTTTCGCCTCAATAACCTCTTTTCCATCTTGCTTCAGCTCCAGAGTCTAGACTTCAGCCTTCTCCCTCAGCTTTATTCTTAGCTAGTCTCATCCTAAGTCATCTTCTTCATTCTTGTCTTCCTCTTCTTCATCTCTTTGCTCTTCTTTGTCTCTTTCAACAGTAGTAGAATAGGCCTATTTATCTTCCAGCCACCCTGTCCTTCAACACATCAGATTTGAGTGGCATATAAGTCTCCCCCTCATCAGGCCATTTTTGCCATTCAGTGATTTAACAAGAATTTCTACCTAGCCGGCCACTCAAAACTGCAATTTTACAATACTCTCCTTAAGAATCTAGTCCCTCCCCTCAGTCTTATGTAAGTAAATAAAAGCCAACTGTCAGTCACCAACAGATAGCTAGGACATCAAATTTAACCCTTTACATGACCCCATATACATAGACATTGTATCTAAACCCAACCCTGTTCTAGTAAACATTTTTTATTGGTTTTTTAAAACTACTTCTCCACAATCCTCATTACTACTGTTGTTTTGTATCCTTCCTTTTTTCCAAAGGGCTCAGAATTATATGTGGGACTATCCCATATCATCCTCAGGCAATACCTTTGAGGCAGATTAGGCACAGAGACCCCAACAAGCCCAAGAGTTCCCAGTGAATCTAATGGCCAAGTAGCAATTTGCAACAAGGTCTTCCTTGGTCCACATCTCATCTGCTATCCATTATGCCACACTGACTCTTTGTTTTTGCCCTTATGAGTTGCTAGAGTGATGCAAAGCCAACATTGATTTTGTGTCACCGTTTCATTCAGGTATTAAGAACGTTTTGGACAACTGTCAGAGGGTCCCCAACCGGGAACAGAAAGACAGAGATAATGATGGTGTGGGTGATGCTTGTGACAGCTGCCCAGATATTAGCAACCCAAATCAGGTGAGCAACAGCAGGGGGGGGGAGCCATAGGCCAGAGTAGGCAACCTGTTATCCTCCAGATAATTTGAGACTATAATTCCCATCATCCTTGGCTATTGGCCATGCTGACTGGGACAAATGGGAGTTGGCGTCCAACAACATCTGCATGGCACCAGGATGGGAAATCAAGTCTTTGGTTCTTAGTGGAAGCAACAATGGAACTGTCAATTTAAGATTATGAAAATTTCAAGTGTAGTGTTCTAGTTCCATTGTGGCAATAAATATTTAGAAAGAAAGAAAAGTACAGCTCTGTTAAACTTTAGTATGAACTATGATAACTACTGTAATGCTGTAGTTATTGTTTTCCTGTATGACACAAGTCTTGATCTGACATTTAATCAATCCATGCATAAAGGTGTCCAGAAAACCCAAAAGGTTTGCTACCTCAGCCTGACTGGTAGCAGGTGTCTAAGAATCTCTGGAAGTGGCTTTTTCCCAGTTCTGTACCTGACAGCCATTATTTGAAGGTGTCAGGTTGAACATGGGACTTCCTCCTTTCAAAACATGTTCTCCACTCCTGAGCCCTCATTTGTGCAAATCACTGAGATAAAGCCCAATGCCAATAAATGTTCTCACTGAATAAATAGCCATAGGGATTAAATGTCAATCTTCTTTAATTGCAAAAGCAGGCAAACAAAGAAACTGAAAAGGATTTTATGCAGGGGGGGGATCTCTCTAAGGATAAATAATCTGTGCCTATAGAACACAGAATTGTATGCACAACTGGGGTCCAATCCATCTTTCCACCTATTCAGATATTAATCCCCTTCTAATACAGATTATTGAAAGATGTGCGTTGAATTTTAATGACTTCCAGCAATGTAATTTTATATTTCCCCCTCTCTGCAATTTAGTAATTCAATCTTGTTCTATTTCTGTTTACAGTCAGATATTGATAATGATCTGGTAGGAGATTCCTGTGACACCAATCAAGACAGGTAGGGTAAATTTTAATCAGAATCAAATTCATCCTTGTTATGATGCCGCTGGAAGGTATTTAACTAACCTGCCCCATCACTGCAAATATTTATGCTTGTGTAATGGGACATGCCTGCACCCTCTCTCAATCTGCTCCTGATGTAGGGGGCATGTGTCAGGGGGGAAACATTCCCCTGCACAAGCAGATATCCTTGAAAGGGTGAAACATTCACTTTGTTGGATTCCTTCCACTAATTTCACTGAAATTGCACCTATGTCTCTACCAAGGTAAAAGGTTAGCTTAAATTATTTTCAATACACTGTACTCATTATTGGAACCAATGCAGATTTACGATCTATTTCCACAAATTGTCTCTCTTCATATATGTTAAAAGCACCCTCACAGGCTGAGGCGGATAGCGATTAAACTGTCTCATAACCAGTTCACCTCCCCACTATTTGCCCAGCTATGGACTAGAGAGGTGTGGGGATGACCTTTGAGAAAATAGCATAGGAGAAAGAGTTAACTACACCCCAGCACTGCAAGGCTCACCCCCTAGCTACTCCTCCTTTAATTAATGCCGTTATTTAAAGCAGAAGAGCAATAAAGCTCATTTCAATAACAACTGCATGATGGTGTATAGAAAACAGGTTTTTGTGTGCCAAAAGTGCATAGAAACAAAACAGCAAAAGACCATTTGGGCTTTACTTCATACAAGTAAAATAAGCAAATATTGTCAGAAGGGTTGAAATCATTTGCTGGATGCCTCCATTCTCAGTAATACATCAAGGATGGTAGTCATTATAAACCTAACTGCGGGAATGACTTCCCTTATGGCTAAAGACCTCAATTCAGGCTGCAGAGTGTTTACCATTCTTAGGACAGGAATAAACATCAGTGTTTCCCTTCATGTCTAGTTCCAGCTTGTAGTAACCTCAGATATATTCTGGTTAGAGAAGTTTCAAGAAGTTCCCTGAGATCACGTGAATATCTCCAATTGTTTCCTCAAACAAGGTGGTTTCGTCTCCTAGTACTAACTGTCACAACATACCTTCATTAGAGGCCTTCCGGTGTAACGATGGATACAGGAAAACAAACAAGCTTTCCTTGTCGGTAGTACAAGAAGTAGTAGCCAACATTCCTATTACTTAGAAAGATAGAAATAGGAACTAACACAGGGTGTTTTTGCTTTTACCCCCTCCTGCTTTACTCCCAGCGATGGGGATGGACACCAAGACAGCACCGACAACTGTCCCACAGTCATTAACAGTTCCCAGCTAGACACCGATAAGGATGGGCTGGGGGACGAGTGTGATGACGATGACGACAATGATGGAATTCCAGACCTTGTTCCTCCAGGCCCAGATAATTGCCGTCTTGTTCCTAATCCAGGACAAGAAGATGACAACAGTATGGCAGACATTTCTTATTCTTTCTCTTTTTACCTCAGTTTTTATTTTAATGCACAACATATGGTGACGATATGGTGCCTTCTAATCCTCAAAGGAAGCTGATGATTTCCTTTGATTATAAGGAACCTATATTTTCCAGAACTGAGCTTTGCTTTGACGTTGAATAAGTGTCAACCAAGGGGTTGGCTCTTCTGGATCGAATCCAGAAGGGACCTACAACTAATTAGAAACACCACATTTCCCCCTTGGTATCCACTCTTGAAAACAAAGCATTTTAGAGCTAGTTATGTGACCGGTCTCTTACCAGCTTCCTTAAGAAATGCCTTTTTTTGAGCTTTATTGACAGGAACAATAAACTTATATTGAATGAGAATTGAATATAATTGGTGATTATAAGGCGCAAGGGCCATTTTATCCATAGAAGGAGCAGAAAGTTTTCCCCACAGTCCTGTGTATCTCAGCTTCTTTTGCAGAGCAGAGGCCTGTCTGTCAAACCAGACTCTACCACAAGTGTGAACAATTTCATGCAGGTTACAAAAGGCCATGAGAGGGCAGTGGTGGTAAGGTTTGGTATGAAGCACATTAAGTCAAGGCTCTTAATGAAGCCCAATAAAATTAAGATGTAAAGACCAAACAACACCTGTAATTGTATAAATGGGTATAAATTGCACCCATTTATTTTTGGGTGAGTCATTCAGAGTAACCACAGTTCCCCAATTTTATCCAAAACCTGGTTAGAACCCACATTTTATACATCAGTATGCACTTTAAGTGTAATCCACAGGGAACACAGGCTCTTCCTGTGCTTCTGGTCTGAAGTACCAGGGCAGTGATTCACCAGCTGCTACACCTTTCCTTTGTTCACTTCATAGCAAGGCTGCTGCTTCTTCTCACCTATTTTCACCAGGTGGTGTCCAAATGGCTGCCCTACCTGCTTTATAGTAGTTAATGAAACCTGAAATGGATTCAGTTCATAATCTGGCTTCAGCCAGAATCTCCTAAAGTGATGTACAACTCTGTTTAATTCAGTCCTCAGGATTGCTTACACATTGCTCAAATGCTTCTCTTTAGTTTTATCTCTTGGTCCCTGGCCATTACTAGGGTTGCTCCACCCCTCCTCCCTTTCACTGTTAGAGGCAATCAGAAATTGGGCCTGATGCAATTCCTGCATATCTATGAGCTTGGCAAAACCTAAGTATTTGTTTCCCCCTGTTAACTGCTGCTGAAACAGCTGTTTTGTGAAAACAGCTATCAAATCACATCCTTTGGGTGTTGTGTTCATGTGTCCAGGTGATGGAGTTGGTGATATCTGTGAATCAGATTTTGATCAAGACACAGTGATAGATAGGATTGACGTTTGTCCCGAGAATGCAGAGATCACCCTGACAGATTTCAGGGCTTATCAGACTGTCGTCCTGGATCCAGAAGGGGATGCTCAGATTGACCCTAACTGGGTGGTTCTGAACCAGGTAAAACATTTTTTAATACCTAAAAGCATCCAGGAATGATAGGCAGGAAAAAGCAACAAAGACTTCTCTCAAAACTTGGGAGAATAAGGGTGTTAATGTTGAAATGTGGTGGTGGTGGTGGTGGGGTTTGCGGGGGTGGTACTTATTGGAGGAAAACAATCTGGATATTTTTGGCAAAGAACATAAATGTGCTGGACTCACAAGGTGACACATGTATGAGCATTGATAATGAAAGTGGTCTTTATCGATCATCTTGGGCATGGCTTAATAAAACATCCTTAGACTAGCTTCATGAATTATATTGCTTATATTTTATAGGGCATGGAGATTGTGCAGACCATGAATAGCGATCCTGGACTTGCTGTAGGTATGTGAGGTTGGTTTTTTTTGTAGACACTCACAAGGCAGCTCACAAGCAGAAATGTATTATAACTATTTGCTCAAAAGATGCATACATTGGTACCTCGGATTAAGTGCTTAATTAATTCTGGAGGTCCGTTCTTAACCTGAAACTGTTCTTAACCTGAAGCACCACTTTAGCTAATGGTGCCTCCCGCTGCTGCCACGCCACCGGAGCACAATTTCTGTTCTCATCCTGAAGCAAAGTTCTTAACCCACGGTACTATTTCTGGGTTAGTGGAGTCTGTAAACTGAGGTGTATGTAACCCGAGGTACCACTGTATAGTGATCCCCAATGTGCAGCCTTCATCCAGCTTCAGGATGCTTTGGTCTATAGCCTAGTGCTAGAAGCATTAAATCTCAGATAAAATCTCCAGCATTTCTGGTTAAAGCAGGGGTTGGGCACTGCAGGCCTGGGGTCTGGAGCAGTTGACTGGACCTTTTTCATCTAAAGGAAGAACAAGTATTTACAAGTTTTACACTTATAATTGGTTTGGACTTGATGTGTATACCTATACATTCGAACAGGTTACACAGCTTTCAACGGAGTTGATTTTGAAGGCACTTTCTTTGTCAACACGGCAACGGATGATGACTACGCCGGCTTCATTTTTGGTTATCAAGACAGTTCCAGCTTTTATGTGGTGATGTGGAAACAGACTGAGCAGACCTATTGGCAGGCAACTCCGTTTAGAGCTGTTGCAGAACCTGGGATTCAGCTGAAGGTACAGGCTTGAGCCAAAATGACCCAAATCTCATTAATGCTGTCATCTAGCGTTGCACTAAGATGGAACTGGCAGGGCGTTTGTATGATGTGGTTTCTAATGTTCGTTTATTTGGATGTGTGCGCCTGGTTCCATTACAGAATGGGGAAAGAATTAAAACTTCTGGTTTTTCTCATAATACCCGGAGAAATGTTATTGTTATTAAAGGAGATTTCTTATTTTTGACTTGTCTTTGTACTTGTGTTCTGTGTAGGCTGTTAAATCAAAAACTGGGCCTGGAGAGCACCTCAGGAATTCACTTTGGCACACAGGGGACACTAATGATCAAGTCAGACTTCTTTGGAAAGACCCTCGAAATGTAGGCTGGAAGGATAAAGTTTCCTATCGCTGGTTCTTGCAGCACAGACCTCAGGTTGGGTATATTAGGTAAGGCGATGGGCAAAGCAGGATACAATGCAATTCTAAGTGAACATCTATTGTGGTCTATGTGTATACTTAAAAAGGCAATACTGTCGTACCTTGGTTTTCAAACAGCTTAGTTCTCGAATGCTGCAAACCCAGAAGTGCTGTTCTGGTTTGTGTACTATTTTTGGAAGCTGAACGTCCAACTGGACTTCTAATTGGCTGCAGGAGCTTCCTGCAGCCAATTAGAAGCAGTGCTTTGGTTTCCTAACGTTTTGGAAGTTGAACGGACTTCCGGAATGGATTCCATTCGACTTCTAAGGTACAACTGTACAGTGTGTGAAAGCAAAAAACAAACTTCTGTTTCACAATACACACTACCATACGTTTGTGTATAAATGTAGCTCTAATGATGGTAATGGGTTTGCTTTTTATTTTATTTTATTGGTTTTCAGTTTTTGCCCAGTACCTGAATAGTCTGTTGCAACTATTAAATATTGTATGTAGAACATGCTATCCACCCCAAGCCTTCATTCGGGATATACGCCTAATTAAAGTTCTGCTTACTTTGCTTTAAGCAACAGTGCCATTTTGCTGCCTGAAATATGTTAATGTGAATTATACTCACAGGCTAGGAGACGAGTTGTAAAAAATCTGGCATGTTGTCTTCCTGCTGTCAGAAATTATTACCAAGCAAGACTCTCAGCAAGCTCATTTCCCCAACAAACTAAGGCTGAGTTCACACATATTGGTAACCACAACATTTGGCTTTTCACCCCAATCACGGTGCTTTTCACTAGGAACTTATTAACACATTCAGCTGCAAGTCTTCCATGTCTGTTTCATGATATCATAACATGAATCAGCTCTAGGTTCCTATCTTTTTTAAAAAGAGAGATGTTTCCATATTTTGGCAATTTATATGCTTAGTTATTTTCACCTTTAAGCGGTGTACAAGAAACAATAAACATAAAAACCAGTAAAACTACAAAATAAAAATTCATAGATGTGTGTGTGTGTGTGTGCGCTTGTAACAATGCTCACCAATACAAAGTACCTTTTCCCTTTTTCTGCCCATGGCAGCCATTTTGTGCTGCCACACACAGCACTTTTATCTATCTATATCTATATATGAGTACCAGCACCTCACTTTAAAAAAGAAAAGAAAACAACCCACTATGTGCAGAGAATCAGGATACATCTATCTTTATTTGTTTCACTTTCAAAGGGCAAGGTTTTATGAAGGTTCTGAACTGGTGGCGGATTCTGGAGTGACCATAGACACTACCATGCGTGGAGGAAGGCTTGGTGTTTTCTGCTTCTCTCAGGAAAACATTATTTGGTCCAATCTGAAGTATCGCTGCAATGGTAACATTTTCCCCCACATCCTCCTCCTGCCTAATCAAATGGGCAGCTATAAAGAGGAAAGCTGTTTTAGGGAAGTTGCATGAATGACTTTGCAGATAAGGCATTGCTATGCTTTCCAAATCTGCAATGTGACTTAGCAGGTCTCTGGGCTGCTCAGATGTGAGTACAGCTGATAACTCAACTGCTGTGTAAATGTCAGTTGCTTGCAGAAGACCCTTTGGAGATCTAAAAAGTGTGCAATTAATCATGGTAAAAACACCAGTAATCTTTGCACAATACTGAGCATTTTGGAAATATTGAAATAAGAATCTTGGGAGAAAAACATCATCAAGAAGTAACAGGTGCATCCATTGACTCACATTATTTCCTTTAGGTAGTCATATTCCCACTGTTACTTGGGCCACAAAATAGGGAACAATTGATCAATGGAGAAGCCCTCAGGCTTTGCTGTTCAGATCTTAGTCATAGAAACTGTTCAGCTAACAAAAGTGTACAGCCATGGACAGTTAAAGTTGCAATCTTAATATGCAGTCTTACTTGGCAGGAAGGCCATTGAATTCAGTGGGATGTAAATCCTTCCTTACATCTGTGGCGTTTTGTAGTAGACAAGTCCAGCTTTAAGCAGAGAGACATGTAGACTTGAGCAGTTCTGCTTGCCTTGGCAAGTGTGATGCCACAGTCTGGCACCTATGATGAGTGACTTGGCTTCTTTCTAACTTTGAAATTGCAGAGGTCAGGTAAGATTTTGTCCTGGCAGTTTGCATGTGAAGGTGCCTGGGATTTGCTTGGCAGATGCACAGCTAAGGTGTCTGGAAATCTTGGCCATGCAGAATCATATTGGCAAAAAGCTACAAGCTTGTCCTGTTCAAGGACAGGGAAGGTGGGTGAGTGAGGTAAGGATGAACTTCTGCCTGAAGGCACCCAGGGCTCTTTAGGAAAGGCTGGGGGCACTTGCCCCCAAAAAGGAGGCATGGAGGATTGCTGAATTTTGCACATTTTCTTGCTTAGGACTGGACTTGGGCCATGTAAGAAGCTGAACCATTTTGACCCCTGCAGATGCAACATGGGTAATAATAGCCTAGGAGTTCACAATACTGGCCTTACGGTGTGCTTTCCCCCCTGTAGAGATCACACTCATATTTAATTAAGCCATCTGTAAAACAGAACCTCTAAAAAAAAAAGTTACAGCTGTGTATAATAAGCAGGCACCAGCTCTTAACCTGAACTTAGAAAATAAAATGCTCATGAGTTTCATACCAAGAGTAAAGACTAATCGTGTGTCTTCTGTTTCTTGTTTTTAGATACTATCCCCGAGGACTTCCAAGAATTTCAGGCTCAGCAATATGGAGTTGGAGATATTTAAGAATACAAGCTGCTTTGGCAAACAATAAAGCAATGTATATTAAATTCTTATACGGCTTTTTTTTGTGCAAGTTCACACTACGCTTGTCATTATTGGTGTAAAGATAGCACACCATAGATAGAATAGGGTGCGGGGCCATTTAGAGTTGAATTTCTCTTTTAAAGTTAAAACCTTTAGGGTACAGCTCATTGGTTTGTTCCTGTAAATCAGGGGTGGGGAATCTTTATCAGACGGGGCCACATTCTCTCATGGGGTGTCTTCTGGGAACCATATGCTGGACGCAAAAGTGGATGGAGCAACACATGTGCTTCTTCCTTCTGCACAGTACGGCAGCCTTCCAGCCACAGCAGTTTCAATAAGCAGCCACCTACTGTCATCTCTCTCCGTCCAGGTAAGCCGGAGGCATTGTAGCAGTTCAGGGACACAATTCAGCCAGGCAGAAGCACAGAGCAGGGCTGGTGTGAAGTGTGGCTTTGTGAGAGGTCATGTGATCTTGTGAAAGTCTTGAGGAGCAAATAGGGAAGCTTGGGGGGCTGCATTTGGCTCTGAGGTTCCCCCCTTGTTATGTACTGAGCTGAATCCTAGAACAATAAGATCCAGAGTGCAGCAGTCTGATTGGTCTGCAGGTGCCACCCAAACAGTGGCGTAGCATGGGTTGTCAGCACCCGGGCCAAGGCAAGTAATTTGCACCCCCTAACCCGTGGATTTGCGCCCCTAACCCCCAGATGTTGCGCCCGGTGCGGCCGGCCCCCCCTGCACCCCCCACGCTACGCCACTGCACCCAATCCAGCTCCAGGTGGAAGTAAATCAGCGGCCTGCAGGAGCAGCCAATCAGGCTTCTGGAGGAGGTGAATCCGCAACCTGATTGGCCTACAGGAGCAGCCCGGAATTAGCCAATCACGCGGGGCCCATTGTGTAAATAATGTATATTTAGCTAGAAGTTTTGGGGAAATTTTCATTCATTGCTACTATGAGCTGAATAAAGAGCATGAAATTCACACTCTACTCTGAGTATATTTCACCCCTCCTGCTGTAAATAAACAGAAATAAATCGGCTAATTACATGTCACACAAAAGGGTGTGCTGAAAGCTTTCTCATTGCCTTCATTATAACAAGCAAAAAAGGTGCTTATAAAACAGAAGTATAGAACAGAGCGGGTACTTCACCCATTTTTCCCACTCCAAATTTACTCTCATTGTTTCCTTCCTCCTCCTTCCCCTCAACAGCATCTTAGTCATGTGTTGCAAGAGCATAATTGAAGTTGAGCTGGAGGCAGGGAATTGTTGAAAGCAAGGGGGGAAAGGAGGCAAGAAAGGGTTAAGAGCCTCTTCCCTCCCCCACTCCTTTCTCCATTCCAAATTTCCCTCTGCCACAGTAGCTTCTCATTTAAAACAACATGGAGTCGAGGCTGTGTACGTAACAGGCAAGCCCTATCTTGGTGTTCTGTCCGAACAGGAAATGTAAGCATGTGCAGGGGGTGTTGGGGGCCTACAGGTCAGCCCTGCCCTCAATATTCCTGCATTCACCAGCCCCCACTTACCAAGGCCAGCTTCTAAGTGCATTTCACTGAATGTGCTTAGAGACCTCTATAGGATCAGAAACCCTGATAAGGCAAGGTCACCAATTGCGTGGAGTATGCAGGGGCTGATACACATGGCAATGGTGGGTGTGGAGCTCTCATGCACTCTTGAAGAATTCCCTGCTCATGTTCTATATTACATAATGCCTGAACAGGCCTGTGCTTTTTACCCCATGTCTTCCTTTGCAGAGACCTCAGTGCTGCCTTATCCACACAAGCAACCAGAAGCCAGGGTCCATATTCCCTGCTTGCAGGGCTAACTCTACCAGTAGACAGGAATTAAACGGCTGCTTCAGGTATCTGATGATGGCTTTCATGAAAAGGGCAGTCAATTGCTATTTTAGTTTACGGTTTTTGGATTTCTTTTTCCTGCTAGGGGAGAGAGAGAGAGAGAGAGAGAGAGAGAGAGAGAGAGAGAGAGAGAGGTACAATGGTACCTTGGGTTACAGACACATCAGTTTACAGATGCTTCAGGTTACAGACTCAACTAACCCAGAAATAGTACCTCAGGTTAAGAACTTTACCTCAGGATGAGAACAGAAATGGCAGGCCCCATTAGCTAAAGTGGTACCTCAGGTTAAGAACAGTTTCAGGTTAAGAATGGACCTCCAGAACGAATTAAGACCCAAGGTACCACTGTATTTGGTTTTTTCAGCCTCAGGCTCCCAAATTATTGAACTGACCTCGGGTACTGTGTTCCTTATCTCGGAGGTGGTGGGTGAGAAGCACCACGCGCTGCTCTGTCTCACAGCAAATTGTCTTAGGCTTGCCCCGGATACTGGATAAAGTAGCTATACATACAAACTGCTGCTCTGATCACGATTCCTCACCTAGATTCAACAGCTAGGGCTTCAGACCTTTAAAGAAACTAGAATCCCACCCGTCAGCTGTTTGGGAGGAGGAGCAAGCTGGAGCAAAATTGTTGGCTGATGCAATTCCCATTTACCACTTATATGTGTTAAGTTGTGGGTTGACATAGCAGCAGGCACAGCGATTTCTTCAAGTAGCTCTTTATTTTGTAGCTGGAATAGAACAGACTGCAAACAGCTCAGCCGGCCTGCTTTTATAGGCAGCCGGCTGTCAACATTGTAACAACCACAGCCCAGAGTTCCCGCCTAAAATAACTGCTGCGGACCTGAGTGAAAACTATCTACAGACCTGAGTGAAAACTATATACAGTATCCCCCTGTTGGCCCAGGGTGAAACTACACTACATAACACCCCTCCCCACCGAGATAAGGTGTTAGTTACAATCGTAATGGTTTCCTTATATACAGCACTACGCGTAATGGTTCAATTAGGCACAAAAGCATATCGGTTACATTTCCCATACTTAGACCAACAGTGATACATGTCCAACAACATAGTCCTTTAAATAAGTTGGGCGCTTGGAAACTCTGCCAGACCGCCGGGGACTGGTAGCCAAGTCCGGAGGGCCACACAGTTCTTGCTGAGGCTGTGGTGCGATCCTAGGTGGCGTTGGAACCAACTCCCCTGGATCCGCTGCTGTGGGTGGAGCCTCCGCAAGTGGAGTGGTCTGAGTCTGTTCTGAAGCGGCTTGGTTCGGCTCCACGCTGGCAGTTTGCGAGGGAGGTGTAGGTGGGGCCTCGCCATCTGTACGTGTCTCTTCTGGAGCTGCAAGCGCAGTTGGGGGCACCTCGGTAGTGTCCAAGTTTCCAACCCTGCGCCTAAGCTGGTCTATGTGCCGTCGCCACAAGCGTCCATCTTCGAGTGCCACCTGGTACGAGCGAGGTCCAGTGACTCCCACTACTGTGGCTGGCACCCAAGGAATGTCCCCCACATAGTTCCGGGCAAAGACCTGGTTTCCTGGGACAAATGACCGTGGCGCGTTGGCACAGCCTGGGGGTTCAGCCACGGCAAAGTCCGGGTGTAGCCGGTCGAGCGGTGACCTGAGGCGGCGGCCCATAAGCAGTTCAGCAGGACTCCTCCCTGTGGCCGCATGAGGGGTGATGTGTTGCACGAACAAGTATTCGGCGACCCGCTCATGCCAGTCTCCCCGGTCCAGGCGCGCCAGTGCCTCTTTTGCCGAGCGCACCATTCTTTCCGCTTGCCCATTGCTGGATGGATGAAAGGGTGCCGTTAGGGCATGGCGGATGCCCAGTCCCAAAAGATACCGCTCAAAGGTGCCTGACGTGAACTGCGGTCCGTTGTCAGAGACAAGGACATCAGGACACCCATGCGTTGCAAACAGGCCTCGCAGCACCCGGATGACAGCTTCGGTAGTGGTGGAGGGCATCAGGGCGACCTCCAGCCATTTGGAATAGGCGTCCACCACTACCATAAAGGCCCGGCCGTGAAAGGGGCCAGCCAGATCGATGTGCACCCTCGACCAGGGTGTCTTTGGCGTCTCCCAGGTGTGTCCCTTAGCTGCCGGTGGTGCAGGCCTCGACTCTTGGCACGCTTGACAGGCGGACACCCAGGCAGTGATGGCATCGTCCATATTAGGCCACCAGACGTAACACCGAGCCAATGCCTTCATTTTGACAATTCCCGGGTGGCCAACGTGCAGAGCCTCCAGGACGCGCTGACGGAGTCCCTGGGGAATCACGACGCGGTCTCCCCACAGCAGACAGCCGCGATGAGCTGAGAGTTCATGTTGTCTGGTTGCGAAGGGCTGGAACTCCGATGCAAAAGGCCCTTGTGGCCACCCCCTCCACACCCAGTTGAGCACCCGGCTGATGGTGCGATCCTGGGCAGACGCGGAGGCCACAGTGGTAGCTGATACAGGCGCTGCCGGAAGATCCTCAATCAGAAGGAGCGATGAAGCTGGAGCCGGGTCTTCCACAAATGCTGGAAGAGGGCAACGGCTGAGGGCGTCGGCATGGCCCATCGATTTCCCCGGGCGATGGATGAGCCGGTAGTGGTAGGCAGCCAGGAAAACAGTCCATCGCAGCATGCGTGGTGAGAGGACCGGTGGAGTTGGACGATCACCGGCGAGGAGGCCCAGGAGTGGCTTGTGGTCAGTGATGAGGTCAAAAGTCCTGCCATAGAGGTATTCATGGAACCTCTTCACTCCAGCCACAAGTGCCAATGCCTCCTTGTCGAGCTGGCTGTAATTCCGTTCCGTCGGAGATAGTGTCCTGGAAAAGTAGGCGAGCGGTGCTTCTCTTCCATCTGGAAAACGGTGACTAAGGACAGCACCGATGCCAAAAGGTGAGGCGTCGCAGGCAAGGACCAGCGGTCTGGATTCACTGTACTGTACCAGCACACTGTCTGAAGAAAGGAGAGCCTTGACCGCGTTGAAGGCCGCTGTCTCCCGATGACCCCAGGCCCAAGGCGACTTAGTGCTAAGGAGTCGGTGAAGAGGCTCAGCCACTGTGGCTTTGTGGGGCAGGAACATGTTATAAAAGTTCAGCAGCCCCAGGAATGCCTGCAACTCCGTTTTGTTCTTTGGGGTGGGGGCCTGCTGGATAGCGCGGATCTTGGATGTGGTTGGGTGAAGGCCGGAGGCATCGATAAGATAGCCCAGGAACTCTACCTGTGGAACGGCGATCTGGCACTTCTCCCTCTTTACCTTGAGCCCGGCCTCTTGGAACCTGGTCAGCACGGCACGGAGGCGCTCGAACAGCTGCTGGTGTGAGTCTGCAGACACCAAGACGTCATCAAAATATGGTACCACGCCCGGAAGCCCTTGCAGGAGACGCTCCATAAGGCTTTGGAAGATTCCAGGAGCCACACTCACCCCGAACTGCAACCGGCGGCAACGGAATGCCCCCCGGTGGGTGACGATCGTCTGGGCTTCAGCAGTGGCATCATCAACTGGCAGTTGTTGATATGCTTGGGCAAGGTCCAGCTTAGCGAAGACCTTACCCTCACCCAGGGAATGCAGCAGGTGTTGGACAACAGGAACCGGATAAGCATGCTGCTGAAGTGCCTTGTTGATCGTGCACTTGTAGTCAGCGCAGATTCTCACCGACCCATCTGGCTTGACAGGCGTGACGATGGGGGTTTCCCACTTGGCGTGGTCAACCGGCTCCAAAACTCCTTGGGCAATCAGTTTGTCCAGTTGTTCGTCCACCTTAGCCTTGAGAGCAAAGGGAACCCGGCGTGGCTTTAGCTTGATGGGGGCGACTTGTGGATCAAGGCTAAAGGAGATGGGCGTACCTGTATATTGCCCCAAGGTGCCGTCAAAAACCTCGGCAAAGTCTTTGACCAGACCCTCAGTCTCTGCGTTAGAGATGCAGTTGATGCCGGTGACTTCTATATACAGTATCCCCCTGTTGGCCCAGGGTGAAACTACACTACATAACAATATGTACTTGAGGTTTTTGCACTATTGGGTGAGCAACATATCAGGCAAGCAATTCTGCTAGTAATTGGGTTTGTCTTGTGGCTGCTGCCTGAACCCCGTTACCTTTTACCTAAACCTTGCTTCCATGCTGAGAGTCATCTGGCCCCCCATTGGCTTCAAAGGCATGAACTGTAGCCAACATTATTTTCACATGAAGTCAGCCAGCTTGCTGAGTGCTGAAACAGCTGCTAAGTGCAGACTTTTGATAGCCATGTACTGTGGGAGGAAAGGCCTAAGACCCACAAGGGTATCTGCGCAGGATGTTTTGCATATGCCCTGGACAGCTACAAGCTTTGCACCGCAGCTTGAAAAGATATTTACTTGTTCAACTTCCACTTCACTATGCAGCATAGTGGAGTCTTTCACTGGTCGTCATCTTCTCGTGGCTCGAATAGCCATGGGCAGATGCTCCCATTTGGCTGTGGAAGTGTCTGGTTACAGGGGGGAAATTGACTTGTGAAACTTAGTGCTATCCTATGCATGTCTACCCGGAAGTAAGCCCAGCAGCAGTATGAGTAGATCGATTAAAAGAGTAGATCAATAAAAATGAACAAACATGATCCAGGTAGGTATACTAATTTAAGTGATTCTACTCTGGGTAGAACTTAGCTGAATATTACCCATTAGCTTAAAAACAAACCTGACTAAAATAATGAGGAACTAGTTTTTTTAAAAAACACATCATTTAAGTATGTCCAATAAATAGAACAGGAGAGAGCACAAGAATATATAGAACAAATATCTATTATATTGTTATTTTGCTTGCTAGGTATAACAATTTATTTACAATGACCATGTAGCGTAAGTAGCACATGTTTGAAAGTCTGATTCTCTAAAAACCTTTTTTAAAAACTCTCCAGGGTAGTATCACATTCAGTTGTTTGTAAAAGCAGCAGCAATTAGAAGCCAGTACTTTAAATGGAAAACATGATGCTTGTTTATTTTAGGTTGCTAACCACTGTGGGCAAATTCATACCTTATTTGTGGCTTGTAAAGACTTCCTGGTGCATTTTTTGCCATAACAAATGGTTAAAAACTAGTGTTTCCTGTGATGTGGTTTTAAGTTTTGCACATGGAGGTTACTGCACATGAACGACTGCCCTAGTGTAAAAGGGCAGAAATCATCACGTTAATAGAATGTCTCCATTTTTATGTGGAATGCTGGAGGGTAGTGAGTGGCCATTGGCAGGGTTTTTTTCCAGCCGAAACTCAGTTCTGACACTTCTCAGGTGTGCGCCATTGCTATTATAAGAGTACAAGGGAGGCACTCGTGATGAGTTCCGACACCTCTTTCTCTAGAAAAATAGCACTGGCCATAGGATATATTAAATGACCTCTCGCGTCGGAGACAGAGCTCCGATGTCAAAGAGAACTACCTAATGTTGAAGCCAACCTCCACCACTGAAATATACTCAGGGTGGATTTCATGCTCTTTATTCAGCTCATAGTGGTGAGGAGGAATGGAAGTTCCCCCAGAATGTCTGCCTTATATACATTATTTACACGACGGGCCCCATGTGATCGGCTAATTCCGGGAATCTCCTGTAGACCAATCAGGTTGCGGATTCCCTTCCACCTGGAGCTGGATTGGGTAGCTCTTGTGGACCAATCAAACTGCTGCATTCTGAATCCTATTGTTCTAGGACCAATCAGACTGCTGCCTTTTGGATCCTATTCAACTCAGTACATAACAACCACAATAACAAGACCAGTTCCTCTGAATCACCAGCCAACCTACTTACGACATCCAAATGGGGGCATGCTGGGAAGTGTTCCAGAAGCAGCCGGGATCCCAAGTCTACCTTACCTCCAGCACTCCCTCTGCCCCAAACTAGAATAAAACATACACATGCTTTTGAGTGCCACTGATCCTCTTCAATGAGTGAGGAAGTGGGTAGGTGGGTGGGAAATAGTGTTATTATTTTAGGCCGGAAACAGATGGAGGAAAGCAGAGCCCTCCATTTTTTCACCCTGCCTGTGAGAGGCCAGCAGGATGTTGGGATGAGGCAGTTAAAACTGCCTTTGTTAAGTCCTCCCCTGCCCTAAAGGCTTGTAGTTTTAAGGCAGTGTACACATCACTAGCTTAAACAATGTGGTCATTCTTTTTCCTCAGTTTTGAATGAAGCTGGCTGGGGGGCGGGGAAGTGCATCAAAAAGCAGTATTTCTTAAGAAACAACTGAATAGGTATGGATTGTGACTAATGTGTGTACAGTGCTTCTCAAACTAGCAGTGAGAGTTCACTGGATGCAGAGCAAACAGAAGCATGTACACAGCCTGTGTCTGTCAAATTAACAAATTAGTACAGTGGAACCTCGGGTTGTGAATGTGATCCGTGCGAGAGGCATGTTCACGACCCGCAGCGCCGCACCTGCACACGCTGGACGAAACCTCTGTCTCAGAGGGGCTTCAGTGAAGAATCTCTTCCTGTCCTGCTTGGGACAGGAATGCCAGGGATGTCACAGGGAACTGTTTTCATGCAAAACTATACTATTGAGCTATGGTTAATTAACCACCTCATCTGCTGTTTATTGTAATATCTCTTACACTCTCCAACCATTTGAAGGGGTTGGGTTTCTGAGCATATGGGGTTTAGTTGTCCACTAGGTGGCAATCTCTGCTTTGAGATTCAGCATGTATAGCTGAATACGTATTTTTTTATCATAAATTTAGTATACTTCTGACGATTTTTTAAAACGCTTTATCAATTTTTTTAAAAAATATCCTGCTTTCCTTTTTACTACAGGACTTTAAATAAATAATTATGTGAAGAAAGCACTTTTGCTCCCCACCCTTTTCAGCCAAAAGACTCCTGTACTTAAAGTAGAGTTGTGCTTGTTGAGGAAACCACTGAAATTGTTGAGTTTTTTTTAAGGAGAACCCAAAAGTTGTTGTGCCAAAATGATGCGATTTCTTGGTTTACTTGCTGAAGATCCAGGCCGAACCACCGCCTTCTGAACGTCACTTCCGCCTTTGAAATCTTGGATGTGTGGAAACTCCACCTTAAAGTTACATCTCCGATAGCAACCAGGTGGGGCGGCAGCTGAATGGGTAGCCTGGGGGAATGGCTGTTGCTGGGCTGTAAGAGGGCCAAAGGCAACAGACCTCTTGAGCAGAGCCCTCCATTTTCTCTCCCTCTGCTCTGCAGCCTGGTGGAATAACTGTAGACCTACTGAAATCCATGGAGCTAACTTAGCTATGTCCATTATTTTCAATGGGTCTACTCTTAAAAGAATATTGCCTTTTGGCGGGTGGGTGTGTATTATTACATTTCCCTAAGGAGTGCAGGGTGGCAGTGTTTTCCCATCCATAGAATCCCCCACAGCAGCTGAAAGAGGGATGGGAAACCTGTAATTAATTATCTCTGAAGGACAACAATTTCATCTACCAGCCATGCTACATCTGGAAGGCCATAAGATCCCCCCCCATCCTTGTGAGCAGAGGTGCAGGTATGTAGTTACAACATTTAATCCATCCCAAATTGTACCTCGCTGACATTAACTCGCTCATATAATTTTTAAAAAAATATGCATAAATTATAGGTCATCCATCGTTTACTACTATAAAGAGAGTCAGAAAGCTAAGTATCTAATTTAAGAGCATATAGCTGTGAATCTTAAAAAGCAGAGACATCACCTTGCCAACAAAGGTTCGTATAGTTAAAGCTATGGTTTTCCCAGTAGTGATGTATGGAAGTGAGAGCTGGACCATAAAGAAGGCTGATCACCGAAGAATTGATGCTTTTGAATTATGGTGCTGGAGGAGACTCTTGAGAGTCCCATGGACTGCAAGAAGATCAAACCTCTCAATTCATAAGGAAATCAGCCCAGAGTGCTCACTGGAAGGACAGATCGTGAAGCTGAGGCTCCAATAGTTTGGCCACCTCATGAGAAGAGAAGACTCCCTGGAAAAGACCCTGATGTTGGGAAGGATTGAGGGCACAAGGAGAAGGGGATGACAGAGGACGAGATTTTTGGACAGTGTTCTCGAAGCTACAAATATGAGCCTGACCAAACTGCGGGAGGCAGTGGAAGACAGGAGTGCCTGGCGTACTCAAGTCCATGGGGTCATGAAGAGTCGGACACGACTAAACGACTAAACAACAACAATGCTATCCAAGGAGCACAGGGAACATAGGAAAAAATAAATGTATTATATACGCTTTTGAAAAACGAGGCATCTAATCATGGGGATTTAAAAAAAAAGTTGGCACAGTATAGAATCAACATAGTGTCTCAACCTGGGTTTCAGCATTATTCTTTTTGCCAGTGTGAGGCTGACTGGTTGCTCTGCGAATGCAGTGTTATGTATTTGGAATGGAATTCAACAGTACACAAATATAATCATTTAGGCAGCAAGCGTTTCTCCTCTCACCCACTAAATGCTGTTCTGAGGATCTTCCTGACATTCCAGAGCCAACTGAGGAGGCAGACGGGGGAGGGGGGTAACAGGGAATAGCCTTGTTGCACTAGCTTCTCCTGCTAGCACAGGCCATTGCTATTTAATTTTGAACGTACCCAAGAGCAGGCTTTGGAATCTTGTTCCCCATCCACTCACCCTGTAAGTCCCCTAAGAGACAGCATCAATGTGGTGATACACACCTGGAAGAAATATTTGATGAAACACAGCACCTAGATAGTGGACTGAACAAGGAAAAATGATTAATGAGTGAGGGACATTCTCAGTGAGCCAGGGTCTTCTGAGCACCATCAGTACCATTTGGGGCAACTTATTGGTTTTGTTATTATGTTTTTCTGCGCTTATGTTATAAACTGCTTTGTGAACTTCAGATGAAGGGCAGTATAGAAATGTAATAAATAAATTCATTGACCACTTAATGAAAGCTGAAATGGTATAGCAGCTTTAAACTTAACTGATCAAAATGGATTTCTAGGTATCAGGGCATTCCAACCTGCAAAAAGTCAGGTTTTGTGTTGTTTTTTTAAGCGGATTTGTTATGCCAGGGTAAGAGCATTCTCACCTACTTCATTTGCTCAAACCTAAATTTCCAGTATGAGTCCCATAAAATACATACAGTCTGGAGGAGACGTTAAAGGGAAAAAAACCATTGCAATTTTAAACAAAGGATACTTTATTGGCCAGTTAAACAATTACATCTTTAATACTTTTTCAATATTCCTAGAAAACCCAACAAAATGCTTTAAAAACCATACACAATGCTTGTTTTACACTTAAGATTTCTCTCAAACAACTAAAAAACCCACAAATCCATATAGTCTTAAAACTGCTACAAGTCACATGACTCAAACGGTAAACTCTTTGAGCTACAATAATGAACTCCCTCCTCCCCGAAATTGAAAAAAGAACAAGATTGTATAAAAAAAAACTTGTAAAAATTGAAAATATTTAAAAAAACTCATTATGAATTATGTTCTATTCTTAATTCATTCCTTAAAATTGACATGAAAAAACATTGCAGTTAAAAATATATAAAAGGAACACTTAGAGAGTTAGGATATTAAAAGTTGGTGGTACATTTGGAGAGAGCATGGGCTGCTTGGTTACAACTCCACCAGGAAGTTTTGTGTGGAAGCCTTATTGAAATGAATGGGTACAGACTGGAATCTGAGCTCCTCCTGCACAGCTGCCATTCATATCAACAGCTTGTACAAGAGATCTTCCCAACAGATTGTGCCCCACACTTTCTTTGCTTTCAAACACTGCCAAGAAACAAGTTTATTTCACACACAGTAAAATAAAACATAAGGTTTATTGTGGACATTTAATGGATTTTCCTCTACCTTTCACAATATTCTTAATTTCTGTAGGAGAATTCTTTGGCAAAAGCAGGTGGTCTGAGTGCTGCTGTAGCCCAAACTAAACAGTTCTTTAAAGTGGGCATTTCAATGCTAGAAAGATTTCAAATTTGACAATGTAGTTTTTGCAAATCTTGTTTCAATGACTTGTGAATTATGAGAGTTATCACACACTGGTTTTACAGGAAACGTCAACTGAATAGGATTTAAGAGAATCCAGGAGATAGATATATATAACATTTTTTCTCAGTTATAATTTCGTGATAAAGCACTTAGTAGCACAAATAGATGCTGGATAGTGTGAGCTGCATTGTTAGTCATGGTTATTAGTAAGGTCAGTGGATTTAAGGCCTTTAAAAGCCATGTGGAAAAACAAATAACCCAACATGCCAACTCTGTTATCGCACAATAAAAGGGTTGTAAACAATTGGACATAATTATGCCCCCTTTAGACTCATCTTTATGCATGAAGCATTCTTATTTTGAGTGCTGTTCTTCAGATTATAAAGTATAAAGACACATTAAGTAAGGAAAGGCATCAGTAGTGTAAGAAATTCAGTACATTTTTAAATGGTCCCTGGAGTTCCCTTTCTCAGGGTCATATTTGAGCACCAGCATTTTACATCTCTTTGCCATTTGCAGTTTACATCTATCTTTGCTATTGTTTCATTAAAGGGTTCATTTCTCTCTCTCTCCAAACATCAGAATACAGAGGCTAGTGAAGTCTCCAAGGAATTATTCTAGCAAGTTCTGGAGATGATAAAGGTCACTTTTAAACAGTAGCACCATTTCCTCTTCCTGAGCTTATCCCAGCTGCCTTTTTAAGCACACTCAAAAGGCAAGACACTATGCTGTCTAATAAGCCTTAAAACTCTTCCATTGTGTGTACCACTCTCAAAGGTTTGAGAGAATGGAAGCTCCATAAATTTTTCAAGAATATTTAATATAAAGAGACTGATGACATCTAGGGGTTCACAGTGGTCCAATATCCAGAACTTAATTAAAGTAGCATCAATTAGAAAAGGCTTCCTCGATAAAGCAAATGCTGTTCTGTTTGATTAGAGAAAAACACATTCTCAAGTAATCTGAGGAAACATGGAGACTGGTGTTCCAAAGCAGGTTATCACTCTCTTTAAACCAAGGGTTGCTACCCTTTGGCCCTCCAGATCCTGCAAGACCATAACTCCAATCATCCCTGCCTGTGGGCCAGGCCAGCTGGTCCCCATGGGAGGTAGAGTCCAACAGGTTAGCCACCATGGCTTTAAACACAGAAGCTGAATTCATTACAGTAAAACCAGGTGCCTCAAAGATCTGGCTGGTGAAAACTGAGCTTCCCCTGATTGGAACAATTTCTTCTATTAAGCTGCTTTAGGATTTTGCTGATGCTTTCTGCTTCAGAATGCTCAATCAACAAAGCCCTAGTAACATGCAGCTCCTCTATATATGCATGCCAACCAACCCTATAGAATTCACTAAGCCCTGCATAAACTAGTAGGGGGGGAAATAAGTAACTAACTAATTAAGCAAGATAAAACAGGAAAAGTGACCATATCTGTTGGTTCAAACCTTGGAATCGAAGTTTAAGGAGTCTTTATTGCTCTGAAAAGCAGCACTCCTCTGTCAATGACAGATGGCTGCCATCTCCCATTATCAGGACATCTTAAACAAAAGCAGCTGTTGCAAGTTAATTCAATAGCCAAAGCATTAGAGCATTTCCTAGGTGGGCCACACAACCACTACTCACGCACCTTTTGTTTTAACAATTGAACTACATTGATTTGCTTTTTTAAACAAAACAACTTACTGGAACATGGCAGTTGAGATACCACAGCTAGCTTCACAGTTAGCAGAATGTTACTACTTAAATTACTGCCATTAATTTTCATCGGAGACATTGGCATGCATTAACATTAAAATGAATCTAAAAAGCAATATGCTAATATGTGAAGCATGCATGCCCTTTCATTATTGATTAAAATAGTACACAGCGCAATTTTATTATATGGCTCTTACTTCCAGGTAAGTGTGTATAGGAGTGCAGGCTTTGTGCACTAAATAGTTATGACCCAATAGTTTTCTCTTGCAACATTCCTCCACTCACATATAAGGGCTTGCAAAAAGTTAGTTCTGATCCTAGTAAAGAAAGACTCACTAAGCGGACTTTGGTATGCATGGGAAATAGAAGTTAGACTGCTGATATTACAATGAGTTAAATTTGCTTTGTCTCCTTGTAATCCTCTATCCATAATTGATATAAAATAATCACATCAAAATGTATTTAGGGATGAAATGAGGGATCAAAAAAGTGATGGATTATTTTTTTAAAAAAGGAACTGCTGTAAACAAATTCTGAACATTCCCGATTATTTTTCAGGGTACGGCTACTTTACAATATAAGTATTTACCTGATTTCTCAAACTCTATTAGATCACAGTTTTAAATAAGTTTACACATTGTAGACTCTTAACAACCCCTGCAAAAAAAAGGGAAACTCTCCAGACTTACTAGGCTAGCTATTGGCAGATTTGTATTTTGTTGCTCACTGCTTATGTTCTGAATATTTTATTAGATGCATTCACTCCCAGAGTGACTCATAACAACTTTCAATTGCACCAACCTTTACAGTGTCTTGCATCCCAGTCAGGTTTTCAGATTCTACATCATGTCACCCAGTGATTCATAAAGGTGCCTTTCATTAATAGCATAAATAAATATTTCTATACCCACAAATCCTTTTCACCCACAATCTACATTTCCAATAATTTACTATGAGCATCTAATACAGAAAAAGAAACCCTCAAGCTGATGTTGTTCCCACCCATGACAACATCTTCACCCCAGTGAAGTTTTAAGTTCCATTTTGTAATTTTATCTACGGGTTTGGTTTCTTTGTCAACAAAAAAAGTGGGGATTAATGTCTGTGAGGACTGTAACATGTCAGCATCAGTCTTATCACCAATTATGTTTAAGAGAATCCACAACTTTTGACTTCCAGACTGAGGTGCCACTTTTAACTAAACTTGTTCTCCAGGCTCTCTTAATTCACGTAATGTAAATAAGTTTTCAAAACCAGACTCTACCTGTGTGATTTCATAAGAGTTAATGTAGTATCCTAAACATCAAGGTTAGGATAGCTAGTACACAGATTTATTTTGCCATTCCCTAAGCTGATGGACTTGTACCAGAAACAGCTTCACACTGAGAATTGAGTGTACCAGAAACAGCTTCACACTGAGAATTGAGTGTACCAGAAACAGCTTCACACTGAGAATTCTCTAGTTGGGCAGCAGAAAGGAGCCAGAAGAGTCCAAACGTAGAGGAGGACACACACCCAACAGGAAGCCATCTTAATCCAGAATATTGACCAGGTTCCAGCAAAGAATTTTTCAATTGCAGCACTTTCATAACTAGAAAGATAAAAATAAGAGATGGGTGTAAATGAGTTTGCTAACCCATTTGCTGATATTATAAAAGGCTGATAAGGCAGGACTTTGTTTGGCAGAAGCCACGCTGAGAAAAGTGAGGTGCAATTTCAATAAAGAATTTCATCTTCTGCAAGGTTCATTTCATTATTCTTTGTTTAATCATTCTAGCTACAGTGCAACCCTATGGATATTTACTCAGAAATGTTCTGAATTCAATGGGGCTTACTTCAGGAAAAGGTTCTTGGATTGCACTCTTACTCATGCTTAATAATTTAACCAATTTAACAGGGCCAGAAATTAGACTGGCGGGTCATGCAATTTACTTATTTCCTGACCCTTAATATATTTTTAATCTGTATCACATTGGTTAATCTTCAGTCTTCTGGAAATGAAACTGATGTTAATAAGTTGCATATTTTTGTTAGAAGTTCAACAGTTTCATTCACGTGTTGTGGTGCTTTGACATGTTCAAATGTAAGCTAAGTTTATCACCATTCAAATCAAGACAAGCTAACTTCACCAAGGACAGGATATTAAATACACATAACACAAAACAATGGTTATAATTTATATTGTGGATTTCAAGTGCTGCATATATATATTACTCAATTACATATTAATCTTCACAACAGCCTTGTAAGACAGGCCAGTATTATTAGCCCCATACGGCAGGGAATCAGAGGGGTGAGACTAAGACAAAGTAGGTTTGTGGGTAAGCTGAGATTTAGCCAGGAATATTCTGTTTAGCACCAAGCCACTATGGTAGCATACCCACTCAGTGCTATAACCCTTTACTCCAAGAATGTGACTTACTGAAACCAGTGGGTGACCGTCATCATCACATAGAGAGAAGCCAGGAAGAACACAAAGTGGAAATAAGCATAGCTGTATACAGTCCCTTTCTTTTCATCATATATTACTCTCTGGCCACTCTTTCTGCCAATAGGCTCTTCAACATCTGCTGTGAAACCAAACACATATAAGAAAAATGTTAAGATTTGGTTCAGGCCTAAATCTTCAACACCACCCATTTACTTTGAAAAACAAGCAGAATGCCATTTTAGGAAGAACACTCATCTTTCAGGTCATACAAAAACACAAGCTTTCCATAAGCACTTATTATAGTCTTTGGGAAATTAATTATATTTAAAATGGACTTTCCTAAGGAAGACACTGGCCTTGTTATTCTGGGCCAGGAAGAATCAAGGTACTGAATGTAACCAAGGGGAAAAGTTGCATTTTAATTTAAGAAATGTTCTAACTGAGGATGTTTGTTTGGCTCCTTCCTGATATGAAAAGATATAAAACTAAAGATCTTTCTATTATGGCAGGGCTTTGGGTTCAAATGAACTCAAAGGTGTGAGTTTATTACTGTTGACTCAGTTTTCCTGTCTGAGAGTAACTGGTGTATTTTGTCTGTTTTGTCTTCTGCAATATTCATTGTTGTACAACGTAACTGAAGAGTACATTGGCTTGTATCCAACAGTGTCATTCAGCTAATGGTAAAACTCCCATTAGTGGATTTTCCAAAGCAACTTGCAGTTGTGTGACATGCGCTTCTCATGGAGGTTAAAGCTCCCTACTGAAGGTGGAATGTAGGAACTTCAAACTTCTGGACAGGTGAAGTAAAGCACAACCCAGGCTGAGGAGGAGACATAAAGTGCAGGGGAGCAAAAAATAAAAGAGAACCAAGTCTGTAGCTTGATGTGAAGGCTAAGCAGGCACACTGCTGTCAGGCAGGAGATCAAATGATTTTGAGGTAATGTCATATTCTGAGAACAATGGAGACCTGCAGTTGTAAGCAGAAGGAACTAGGATCCAAGGGAGGCTTCCACTAGAATGGCAAAGCCTTTGCCAGTCTGATTTGGGGGCTAAAATAACTGAACCTGAGACCTTTTGCATGCAAATCCTTTGCTCTATCACTGAGCTATTGCCTTTCTCTGCTTGAAGCATTTATTTGTCAATTTATGGTGACAAGAGCTCCCAGTGCCTGGTACTCAGTTCATCTTCCCAGATTCAACACAGCATCGTAAGTTACTGTTGGTACTCGGGAACAGATTTCAGAGAAGAGAATGCATGCAAACAGCACAGTTAATGAATAGAATATGTATGAAATACAGTTTTTGCCAGAAAAAAATATTTCTGTTCTGTGGCCCAGTATGAGTAAGGCCCTGCCCTGCCAGCAAAACCTGCAACTTATTCAAGTGCAATCCCTTTGGAAAATGATGCTCTTCACACATTTTGTACTGTAGTATCTGGACCTCTGGAAACCATTGCCTGGAACTGTAGGAAGAGGGGCTTGTTGCTACTTGAGTGCCTATCGGGGACTCTCAGAAGCTATGAGTCACAGCCCACAAGAGCAACCTTTTCTTACAAACTTACCGTATTTTTTGCTCTATAAGACTCACTTTTTCCCCTCCTAAAAAGTAAGGGGAAATGTGTGTGTCTTATGGAGCGAATGCAGGCTGCACAGCTATCCCAGAAGCCAGAACAGCAAGAGAGATTGCTGCTTTCGCTGCGCAGCGATCCCTCTTGCTGTTCTGGCTTCTGGGATTCAGAATATTTTTTTTCTTGTTTTCCTCTTCCAAAACCTAGGTGTGTTTTATGGTTTGGTGCGTCTTATAGAGCAAAAAATACGGTACATGCTCCTCAGAAAGGCAAGGTTGGGAATTTCCCAAACAATTAAATTACTGCAGATGTCATGAAACTTTACGCAATCACATGCTATATATAGTTCCCCATTCAGGAGAGCTTGCACACTATGAGTATTGCAGAACAAAAAAAGCGAAGCTCCCAACAAAACCGGATGGGGCAGCTGTAATGTGCTCGTCCTCTTCCCACTCTCCAGCATGAATCACTGGGAGATAGAACTATTTGGGAGCAGAGCATGCGACGTTAGAATGAGTATGGTTTGAACAGAACAAGTCAAAACAGGAGTTGAATCTCTTACTATATGCACCACACCAACACATAAGCAAGAAAAGAACTATGCCATTTTCCATCCACAGATGTTCTCTCTTTTTGAAAAGCGGTGTCTGTAATTAACATCCCTGTGGTTGCAACTGTTATTTTAAGTTGCACGACTCTCTTCCCTGTAGTTATACATATCTACTTTCCCATAGCGAAATCTAAAAAGTAAAATAAAAATAACCCACCCTTTGAGAAGACGGAATGCACTTCGATAGAAAGTGTTCCATAATATCTATGCGTCTTTGGCTTTACAAGTGTTTTACATGGATTTAAGGTTTCTTACAGTGTTGCCCTATGCCAACATTTGGAGTAAACAGCCTTTAGCTCTGAGCAGAACATGTCACACAGCTATTTGTATCGCTGGCATTCTTGGGTTTACTGGGCAAATCACACACAACCTCTTTCTTCCTATTCCAAAGATAGTTTGGCTGTTGCCATTAACTAAGTGCAGAAAGTTCTCAGAATGCGCCAGGGAAAACGCTTTGACTACCTCTTACTGAACTGTCTCTATGCATCAAAAAGGGACGGAGAAATGGATGCCCTGCCCCCACAGCTTTCCTATCTATTCTTGCATCCCTCACCTCGCAAGAGAAAGCATGCGCTAGTTAGGGAGAAATGTCCATTCCAATGTAAAAAAGAAAAAAGAAACACTACACAAAAAGGTAAGAAGTGGTCTACAAACACAAGCAGCCCACTCCCCTTTTCAAGGCAGTACAGTGGTACCTCGGGTTACATACGCTTCAGGTTACATACGCTTCAGGTTACAGACTCTGCTAACCCAGAAATAGTACCTCGGGTTAAGAACTTTGCTTCAGGATGAGAACAGAAATCGTGCTCCAGCGGCGCGGCGGCAGCAGGAGGCCCCATTAGCTAAAGTGGTGCTTCAGATTAAGAACAGTTTCAGGTTAAGAACGGACCTCCGGAACAAATTAAGTACTTAACCCGAGGTACCACTGTATGTATCACTATGGAAGTAGAGTTCCATGAAAGAATGAATTCCTACCATCTTCAGCAGGAGTACAGCAGAAACAGCAGCGAGCCACCTATACCATAAATACAGAAAACAAGAGAAAGCTACATTTACCAGGACAGAAACAATTAAACATGCAGAAACATTCAATCAAAACAACAAAAAATAAATTTAGACTACTTGATATTTAGCAAGACTTCAGTAATGGTGATGGCAGGAAACCAAGAATTCATATAGGGGAAAAATTACACATACAAATGTTATGATAAATGCACAGATTTTTGAAAGTAACACAGTATAATGAAATAGTTAAAAAGTGAGAGAGTATTTTGGATTTCTCCTGAGATTGGGTAAAAGAGGTACACTGAGAAACACAATTCTTTAAAAATGCAAAAAGCACCACATTGCGATATTATAAACAAATTATTATTTTTCCAGGCAGCACAGGAATGTTGCTTTATTTGCCATTAACCTACATAAAAAAAAAAAATATTTTCCTTTGACCACATGGTTGAATGCTTAAGTCTGACACAGGCACAGGCAAAATACTTTCAATGAATGCTATTGAGGTAGGAATTCAATTCTGTGCATTGCTTCCATAACCGTTTGAGTTTAAAATTTAAAACACTTTTGATAATTGCTCTAGTTTTTGCCTTCCAGTTGTCTAAGACGGCAACATATATGGTTAGATTTATCAGACATTCAAGCCTTGCAAATTCTTGAGAGATCCAATTAGCAATGTTGCCATGCATGCCAAGAGCTCTCCATAATGTGGGTAACAGTCTATAGTTTAGGTGCAAGAAAGGCTTCCTATTTAACAGATGCAGCTGAAGAATTATGTTTACATTTCTAATCAGGAGACAAAAGCCCTTCTGTCATGGGGAAGAATGAAGCGCACAATAAGCTGCCTGCTGCTACCCTTTTCTTTATGTTACTATGCAATGGTTCTTGTAGCATTCTTTAAGAGCAAATGATCTAAAAGTAATTCTATTATGCTCCACTTTAGTACAGCGGTTCAGAGCTCTCCCATGCAGCTTGGACTCTCGTCCCAGACAGAATCCATCTGTGTTGTCTCTCACTCAGCAAAAGGAGAATCAACACACTTAAGAGCGCTCCCTGACAGTGCTGCTTGCAAGTGACAGGCGTGCTAAATCACATGGCCAACATTTCAGGCTGTTGCTAGTCCAAACGAACTAGCTAGAACAAAACTGGCAGCATAGCGATGGCAAGAACTAAGCCAGCTACATTTCTGCCAAAGCCCCACACAAGGAGCTGTCATTTCTTTGAAGTACTGTACTTTGGCTGCCATCTGAAACTATTCTAAATGCTTTCAGAACTTCTATTAGCACAACAAACCTGAGATTTTTGCATTAAATGTTTAATAAGGATCAGAGGAAGTTGGTCACTCCAAACATATTTGATCTACACTGGGAACATCTGGCATGCTGAACTGGTTCACGAATCACATTAAACCACAGTTTATTTTAAAGCAAACCTCGGCTTTCCAATCATGGCTTGTTTGAGGGAAACAAACCTTAAGTGCTAGTTCACATGTAACCAGCCTGCCCAGTGCAGGAAAGGGTTAGTAGGGGAGGAGTAACTCGGGAACATTTGAGCAATGTGCACCAGCACACTAATTGTGTTAAAAACTATGCTATAATGTGACATTGTGGACCAGCTACTGTATAGACTTGACATCGCCACAATGAACACTGGACCAATTTTGTCACTTCAGATTATTCCATTTTTAAAAATACATTAATTGCTGCTCCACAGGTTGTTCCAGTGTAACATGCCACACATTAAACTATAAAACAATTTTCACTCACTCCCTCTACCACACTACTGTGTGTGTGTATGGGGGAGCAAGGACTAGGCAGCTCCCATACTTTGAAGCACACAGGATTCCCCCCTCTCATTGTTTATACTTTCTGAAGGTATGTTTATTTGCCAGATGAGCCTCAGTTGTTTGAATTGCACAACAAACTTTTTAAAAAGAAGGTGCAATTACAACAAAGCAAATATGCAATTTTGGGTGTAGATGACTCTCCTTAAGCCTGTGCATAACCACTTGAATTCAGGTTCCTGCCTCCAACTGGAGATCAGCACTACCTGAACATATTTTCAGCTAAGTACCAGAAACTCCTAGAAACTTACACAACTGCTTATACACTGGCATAAGAACTAAACACAAAATCTGGTCAAACCACATGACTGACATTTGCATACATGTGTTACCACTGTAATGTGGAAGTTTGGCTATGCAGAAGATTTTTCTTTAGTGGGAGGGATATCACACCACCAAGGTAGCAGCTCTAAAGGTAAGAACAGTAAGTGTGAGCAAGTGAGACTTTTCCAGCGAGATCCAGGCAAATAAACCTGGGAGCTTTTAGCCACATGAGAGAACTTGGGGAGCAGGTTGTAACTGCTTTGTGGGGGGCTACAGTTCTTAAAAGATAACAAGAGCTTGATATCAGTGACTTATGAGGAGAAAGCTCAAGTACCAAAGCTTAAAAACATCTTGCAGAGCAAAGACAGGTATAGTTTGCAGTTTCTTCAATGTGACCACCACAATGCCAACATTCGATCATGTTCTACAGTAATATTGAAACAGCCCTGAGTTTTTGCACAGAACAAGAATGTGTTATGCTTGTACCTAGTATCTTGTAAATTCTAATGAGGAAACGGCAAATGTGTGTGTGTGTGGAGCATATGGAACTTTCCATGAGAGAGTGCATGGACTTGGCAGAAAGAGACATACTGCAGAACAAAGAAAAATGCTAACTCACTTCAGTTTCTGGTGTGGCATATATTCCTCTCAGGGCTTCAGAGCTTGCACGCGTTGTTGAGGTCAAGCTAGACACAAACAGGAAAGCAGAAATTAATCAGTGGGAATGCGTCATTCTTAGAAGCAGCCTTGCTGAAGAGACATCTTTTCTAACAATAGGTTGAATAATTTCTGGAAGGCACTAGTCCCAAAAGAATTAAGTGGAACAGAGGAGGCCCGATAGCTCCAAAAGGATTGTTTAATAGAAGTTGACCCTTTGGGGAAGACAGACTCCTGCTGCAACCAGAAACCTCTGTAGAAATGGTGTTTCCTAATAGTTTGCCAGACATTAGAGAAAAGGAACACACTGGCAAAACAGACCCCTTCAGTCTTTGCACCCGCTTCACTCCTGATAGCTCTGCATTGCTCCAGGTGGTCCAACCCAAAACCAGATACCCCAAAATTGGTCTAAATTGGTTTCGACCAGCTGAATTTGGTGCACAGCCCCAGTAAAAACTTGTATCTGTATATGAATGAGCACGGCAGACATACTCTTCCCACAGGAACTTAGGTTTAATCAATCTTCCACTAGAGGTTTCGAGATGAAGGGGACAGATATTTTACCAGTTTAGTGTTTCTTCAAAATCAACATACTACACACCAAAAGGACATACCATTCAGATTTTGTAAAGACCACTCTAGTGGGAGGAAACTTCAGTTTTACAGGTTTTGTACTACTTTAGAGCCTATTTCACTCATTCATGTTCGTTGAGAGAAACAGTATGTAAATGCCCTCTTACATCAAGGCAAGGAAAAAATGTACATGTTGTACTAGAGAAACACTATTAGGAAGATTACATAATACTGGTATGATGGATCTCTATGCACTGTGTAAACATTTTTACTCTAGTACCATAATTTCTATTAGAATACCAGCAATAATATGGCCTCTTAATGGATTCTAATTAAACTACAAAGATTGTATCATCATCTCTTTAGGATGGTACCTCTGTACTGACCCAAGCATATAGATGGGGACTCCCTGCCTTACTGTTCGCTTATATAGTAGCTTCATAATTTACACACGACAATTTACATTTAGCAGACATCAAATTGTATGTTGAATTGGTGCCAAATAATAACTGCTACCTCCCTCATAATTATTTATTAGTTAAATTTCTGCCCCCTCAATCCTCCCAGAGAAGCTCATGATAGGAAACAACAAAGCAAAACAAGGCAATTAGATAAAAACAACTAAAACCATTAAGAACATTTAAAAGCATTTAAAACCAGCTAAGATTGCCAGGAACAATCAACTATCAGATGCCTGGGTGAACAGGAATGTTTTAATGTTAACCACAATGGAAAGATGCATTTCACAGTGGGGAAGGGGGATATTCAACAAATGGGGACCCATCACCAGGAAGGCCCTGCTATAGGTCAGCACAAACTGGGCAGCACTCAGTGACAGCACCACCAGTAAGACTTCTCCTGCCGATTATAGGGGCAAATAAAGTAGACTGATGCAAGTTTTCTAATTCTATTCAGTTACTTGAATACTTCATTACAACTGCAACTCAAGACATACCAAGAATATAAAATGCAGCAGAACAGAATGGCAGTACCCAGTCCAGTCACCAAGTTTTCATCCGTTTGTAGCCCCTGGCTAAATTCAGGTACACAGATCGTGATGTTCTTCTGATTCTCATCTAGGACTTGGGGGAAAAAATCACAATTGGCATGGCTCATTTTATCTTTCAGTTATATGATTTGATACATCCTAAAACTGTATTTTTAAATTAATAAAATCTATATGATCTATAATGAAACACAGTGTACTACTGAAAAGGCTAAACTTGCTGTTGTTCTTTTCTATTTTACGGTTTGCTGCATGCATTCATTCATTCATTCTTCACTTTTATTCATGCCATTATGACTAAATGGCAAGGTCTGAAAAGCATCACTTTCCCCCACTCACCCCAACAACCAGCTATTACACTCTGCACCAAGAGTGGGAAACTGTAGTGTTCTAGATGTTGTTGGACTACAATTCTCATCATGCCTGACCATTGGCCATGCTGATTGGGGACCTTGATGGCAGTTGGAGTCCAACAACACCTGGAAGGCCATAGGTTTCCCATGCCTGTTCTACACCCCCCAAAACATACTTTCTCATTTTTTTGAGTTAGTGACACATCATATTCTAAAAATAAATCCCCCAGTAGTAATCATATAACATCTTCCAAACAAAACATTAAAGTATTTCATTTTTTTTAATTGCTAGAAATAAAACCGAAGAAAACTCTACATTCAATGTATCAGCTGAAGCTAAAATATATATATTAACCTTCCCCAGCCTGGTGCCTTCCAGATAGTTAAGCCTACAGTTTCCTTCAGCCTCAACCAACAGGGCCAATTATCAGAGATGATGAGAGTTATAGGAGACCAGGCTAGGCAAGGCTGGCATAGCCTGAACTATATAGGATAGATTTATGTCCTGATATGAATACTACAACAGTATACTAACAAGCGAAGCAGAGACCTTTATATTGCCATTGGTGTAAATGCACATATAATTCCTGATCCAAACTAAACTTACTAGTTTCTGGTGGTTTGCTTGAAAGAGATGAAAAGGTGAGATACATGACATAGCAGCTGATAATGCCTGATTGCAGCAAGCCAGAATGTGGCTGACCTAAAGTTAAAAAAAAGGAATATTATTAATAATAATTGTTTTAATACATTTTTGAAAAGCTTTTAGAGAATGGAAATGTATCTTTTCTTTTTTAACAAAAGCTTTGGATCTAACCCACTAATTCCTACTGCGATTTTTATTTTATTTTTAGAATTAGATTTTTCCAAAAGTGGCAAGTAAAAGACACAATACAATTTGCTCTCATAGCTGGTCTGTCAAAAGGGAAGGGGGATTCAGAGTTACCCTAACGCATTTACATCTCTGAATGTTTTCTGTCACCAAAGGCTTGATATTAAAGACTCAAATGGATAAGCAAGTCTTAGAAGACATAAATGGCCAAGAGGAGCATTGAACTTAAAACCTCTGTGAAACTATGACTAACTTAAGTCTCACCGATTTCGATGAGTCTATTATAAGCATGACTAATTAAGTAATTCTAAGCACAGGAAGCTGGCAAAATTTATCCTGGCTTAAATTAAGATGGCGTAAGTTATCCCTATTCCAAATTTTGTTCAGAAGCAGAGCTGAGGCAGCCTAAGTCTGGTAAAAGGAAAACAAACCTTTAAAATTGAGTTTGATTTACACCAACCTTTTTGGTGCTCTAGGTTCTGCTGACAGAGGTTGGCTTAAGTCTCTCCTTGCCTCACCCCAAGAATGAACTTTTCTGGGGATTTTACACCAGCATAGATTCTGCCGACTGAGTCAGATTAGCTCCAGTTCAGCTGCGTTGAGAGAGCTACACCATCCCTCCAAGATCTGCCTACTCTAAGCTTGCACATCCTAGTGGATCTTGGGTTTGGATCGTGCTGTTAGTCTGGCTCCAACCCATAAGTAGTAATAATAATGCAAAGATTCCTCTAGAAGGCTGCCTATTCATTCCTCTAGTCCAGCATGGCAATGGTTCTCAGAAATATGCATTTAACAGCATCTGCTATCCGATCCTTTTTAACTGGAGATGCCAGGAATTGATCTACGGACCCTCTGCATGCCAAGGATGTGTTCTGCAACTAAGCTACAGTCCTTCCTCTCAATACATATGGCAAATTGATGCATGCAGGTAAGCCACAGCAGTGCTGTGACCTGATGGGGCTATACAGCAGGCTTATACAGATGGGCTGTCAGAATTGACAGTGGGTGCTGGCGGATTATTTTACACAACAGAAATTCAGCTGCTGGGTGACAAACAGACAAGTCCCAAAACGCAGGCAAAATTCTACTTCTAAATATATTGAGGTTCAGTTACGGCCAAGGAAATCAACAGTAGTTCCAGCTAAAGTAATACCAGACCAAAAGAGCTTGCTTACGGTTTTGGACACAAGGCGAGATGGCTATCATTGAAATAAGCAAGCACAAGCCGCCATTGACGCCAAGCAGGATCTTGTTAAAATTGCAGCCATCGGCACGTGTGTAAAAGACAGCCATCACAATCAGAGCTCCAACAGCGACGGAATACAAAATGAGAGTCACAAGAGCTAAGGAGCCATACCAGAGCTTATTGTGCCTTGTGCCAGATGTCCTGTTGGGGAAAGAAAAGGGCAGCATGTATTTAGCTGAGGGGAAAGCAAATGAATTCTATGGATTCATTGTCAAGAGGTATCCTCATGAGGATAGTTCATTATGGGGGAAAGTTGCTGTATTTATATTGTTTAATACAATGGACATTTCTAAAGAAGAACAAGCCGTGCCTTAATTATTTGAAGTGAGCATGGCCTACTGCATACATGATTCACAAACCGATATGGTCTATGCATGTTTGGAGGGATTATAATACAGTAAATTGTGACCAGCTATAGGATGAACCTTCAAGGCTAGAAAAGTCAGTGCTTGGTTCCATGAAAATGAATTTGGGTCCAGAGGAATGAAACAGAACAGGATCTATTGGGAAGCACAAAAACTACCATATCTTTCCGTGTATAAGATACCCCCATGTATAAGACGCAACCTCTTTTTTGGGACTCCAAATTGATAAAATGGGGGGAAATTGCCCAGAGTTGTTTTGGAGGGGAGGCGAAAATCATCCACCTGGAGGACCAACACACCCAATCGCACATCAATGAAGCAACCAATCGTCAGCATGTTCGCCAAAAGTACAAGGGCTGAGGACTCCTCAGAGAGGCAAACACTGCCCCCCCCCAGCATTTGAGTATAATGCAGAAATCTCAAGAGGTTTACATTTCTTTCTCTTCCAAAGTTCATGCATTTCTAACGTTTGTGGAATGAAAAAGAGTAATGAAGACACTGTTGCACCATGCATGTGAAAGTTTTCTGCAGCGATAAAAACTGTGATAGTCACTCAAAGAAACAGCTTGTAATAAATAGTAAGTGAAAGACCAAAACAAACAAACAAACAAAAAACCAAACCCCAGAGTCAGGAATAAAGGAAGCAGCATGGATAAGAAAGAAGCACTCTAAAAGATATAATATGAGAACGCCTGATACAAATGTGAAATTTGATCACAGCTGCTATTCAAGGCAATATAGAAACTCACACAAATGCATGTATGTGCAAGATACATACCAGTTCTTATTCCATTTGTGGGCAAATTCTACAAGCAGGATGAGTTGAATGAGGATAAAGAGGAACCCTCCTGCAGCACCTACATAACGCCATGCTGTAGTACAGTAAAGAGTTGCATTGTCAGTTTTGACTCAGATAAATGAATTATTTTATTCACTATACAGGTTCCTTTTTTTTTAAGCAATGAATTCATGGCAAAAATCGGAAAGAAACTGGTTCACAAAAAGTGCACTCCAAAATTGTATTTGGCAGATTTCTGGTGGTCCAATATTCTGTCAACTAGCCTAAGAATGGGAAAAGTGTGGTCTGATGTTGCTGGACTCCAGCTCCTACCAGTTTCAGGCAGCATGGCCAATTGCAAGAGATTATGGGAGTTGGAGTCCAGCAGCACCAGACACTCCCAGGCTCCCCGATCCATGTTCCAGCCCATTTTACATTTTCAACACTGCAATACGACTGCAATCACTACTTCATGAAGAGCAGAATGTACATCGTTTGGTTGGATAAAGCAGTATCAGATCTAAAATTCTGAGGATTTTAAAACATTTTGCAACTACCGTAATTCTCAAAACTGAGATTACAATGCGTCCGTTTAAAAACAATGTAACAAAGTAGGAAACAAGTACTGTTTTATTTTTATTTTTGATGTTACAACTGTTTTTATGTTGGATCTTTGTATACCGATTAAGGATTTTTAAACATTAAGTCATTTGGAAATGCGTTTTAAATAAATAAATATTACATTTTAAAAGTTTTATTTAAAAGACATATAAGCACAAAGGAGGATATAAATATTACTCAAAATAAGGCAACTCAACAGCAAAATATTTCTCTTGCAGAGCTACCCAGAATTAAAACTATATTGGGTAGCGCATACAAAACTGTATACTTAAGAACCTTTATTTAGACTTTCTATACTTAGAACCGAAAGAAAGTGAAGCATAAGATCCCCAAAGGGCCTTTATAAGACAACCCCAAACAGCAGTTTGTGGTTGAAACCAGATGTTTACCTCCAGATTCAAATTTAGATGGCTTTACTGTATTCCCACCAAAAGGGCAGATTCATAATTGTATTCACACTGTTCCTTAGCACTCCAAAAACACACACAGCATATTTTATAATGAAAGAGAAGGGCAAACCAACATTAACATTTTGTTCAATATATAAATTATATGTGGGGGACAATCTAATCGGCAACGGTTTTCTGTGCAAACCACATACAAAATCTCAGCAATGCAGCTTAGGTCCTCACATTTTAAAAAGTACTCAAATCAAAGAGCCAATTAAATTATAGGCACATACAGAAGCATGGAGTGGCTGCAAGATGGGGCTGTGTGTTACTCCATTGAGACTGCTCAGTGCAGCTAAGCTTCATTACAAGGCCTAGTAACATGTGCTCCACCAACATGACTGGTTTCTCTCCAGTTAGTGGACTGAAAAAGCAAGGAAGTGAATGGGAATGGAGCTGGAGACTTTGAAGTTGTCCTTCTTCATGTCTTGATTTTTCAAAAAGTGTCTCATTTTATGGACAATTAATTAGATATCCTGCAATTGCATGTGTGAGTGCTGACAGCCTAAACTAGTTAATAAAAGCACCTTCTTATCTCTAAAGCCTTGGGATATTCTACATGTAGCCTAAACTATCATGCATTTTTCTCCTCCTAGACCTAGAGGATTTGGAGACTGCCATCTGCCAGCATTTCTGACAAACAACAAATAATCTTAATTGATAAGAACTGCTGTTCAGACACAAGATCTTACAATAATGAAATGAAAGCTCTGCAAGAAATCTAATTTTGCACTACTAGACATCGTCAATTTGGAAACTAATTAAATTGTGGGAGACTTTAACTGAAATTGCTGCTGACTTTTAGCAGCGCTAGATCAAATGCAGTTTGGTTTAATTGTTCCACATGAAGAACAGAACAAATCACTGACTACTGCAAGCAATGTAGTCCAGCTGTACTAATATGCTTAGACTGAGCTAATCATATCAGGCTTGACATACCAACAAGGTCTTTCACATTCCATAGTGAGTCATTGCTCCTGCATTCATTGGGAGTTTTGCTGCTTGAAAATATGCACCTAACAAGTTGGGGGGGGGGGGACGACGGAAATAAACCATATTTTCAAACAGCAATAAAGTGATGAAAGGTTTTCTGCCTCATATAATAAACCACCCACCCACCCATTATGAATGAAGTGGATAAATGCTGTATTTGTGTAGCCCTGATGTATGGCACTTTAAGTTAAGGAGAGAAGGAGCATCCTGCAGCTGCAAGTGCTCAACAGGGTATTTTTCTGAAGGGGGGAGGGATAAGCAAAACTTATTTGCTATGTTAAACATGCAGTTTGCACTTGCAGTTTCTAGGGAGCTAGGGTAGCATGGCTGGGGTTAGAGGGAGGCTAACTGGGGTTAGAGGGAGGCTAACCTTAATGGGACGCGGGTGGCGCTGTGGGTAATACCTCAGTGCCTAGGACTTACCGATCGTATGTTCCTGCTTATCTCTTCCAAAAGTTGAGCAGGTGAGAAAACACAGCACCATGCTTCAGCTGTTTCTCCCTCTCCCTCAAAAGGGCTGTGACAGATGTCGTCCATAACCAATTTAGTATCTCTGGTTAAAGGTAAAGGGACCCCTGACCATTAGGTCCAGTCACGGATGACTCTGGGTTTGCGGCGCTCATCTCGCTTTACTGGCTGAGGGAGCCGGTGTACAGCTTCCGGGTCATGTGGCCAGCATGACTAAGCCACTTCTGGCAAACCAGAGCAGTGCACGGAAACACCGTTTACCTTCCCATCGGAGTGGTACCTATTTATCTACTTGCACTTTGATGTGCTTTCAAACTGTTAGGTTGGCAGGAGCAGGGACCGAGCAATGGGAGCTCACCCTGTTGCAGGGATTCGAATCACTGACCTTCTGATCGACAAGCCCTAGGCTCTGTGGTTTAACCCACAGCGCCACCTGCGTCCCTAGCATCTCTGGTTATCTGCTATCAATTGATACTCAATGGATCAGAGATATAGGACCAGTGCCTCCTAGAAGAAGCTCCCTAGACTCCAACCATCACCATCCCGAAACACTGGCCATGCTTGCTGGCGGTTATGGAAGCTGGAGTCCAGTAACATCAAGAAGGCCACAGGTTCACCATCCTTGTAATAGATGAAGGGAAAACACACACCATTCTTTTAAAGTTAGTACCTTTAAGAAAAGTATCCTGGTCAGGAATGAAAAAGGCTCCTGAGCACATCGCGGCCAAGACTAGAAGTTTAATGAACCAAAATCTGAAGAGGAAAAACAAACACAGAGAATTTAATTTACTTAAGCTGTGAAAATCAGACAACCCATTCTAGGTTCATTGTTTATTAACCTGTACAAAGAGGGGCGGAGGTAACTTAAGCAATATCACCTCTCCTTATAAATACAAGAAAATGAAAAAGAAATCGGCTGGTTTCTCACTTATTCTTGTGTTTCTTCTGCTACGCTCCCCAGTTCAAAGGATTTAAGAGGAGCCCTACTGGATCAGGCCAATGGCTCACTGGCCCAGCATCCTGTTCTCACAGTGGCCAGCCAAATATGGGAAGCCCCATACCAGGACTGAATGAAAGAACACTCTACTAACTTGTGCTTCCCAGCAACTGGTATTCAGAGACATATTAGTCTGACAGTGGAAGATGGAACATAGCTATTGCGGCTGTGTCTGAAGAGAGAACATATAGGAGCTCCATCAAGTTGGGATTTAGAAAGAGACAGTGCAAACAGTGTACTCCCTATTAACTGTGTGGCTGCTATTTTTTGCAATGTACCATAGGATCTGAAATAAGCACAAACAAACCAAAAGACACCACAGCTATTGCACTGTAAAAGGGGGCACACAATTGCACAGGAAAGCAAAATAAAATAAGGAAAGAGTCCTCATCACTATGAACACTGTCATTCAGACTTGACTATGCATCCTGAATGAGACACACCTTGTGTGCACTTTAAACATCTTTAGGTTTGTTCTTTTTTTTAAATGCTTTAAGAATGGTGCATGTGTGAGCTAATGAAAATGAAAGGAAGTCAGCAAAGAAATCCATGCAAACATAGGAGGAGGAGAGGTGGGTATATATAGCACTGGAAAAGGAACTTCTGCTAGTATTGTTTATTCAGTGCTATGAATATGCTCAGGGTTTCTTTAAGAAATGGCAAAGCCGCAAAGAGCTTTCAGCAGTAGAGGAGAAGCAGCTGGGTAAAGTGCAAAGCACATAAAACCTTTGTAACCATCTTCCTGCTTTGCTCTGCTCCCCCTGAAGGAAGAGGAGATACTGGGCCATCCAGGGAGATACTGGACCCACCCACTCCTGACTTGTAATAGCTGGCCTTGACACCAGACTTCTGGGTGGGGAGGTTAAATGGGGGAAATGTTGGCTCGACGTGAATGATTTTTTGACTAGGGGGAGGTTGAGATTAGCCCATTCAGCCCAGACACTGAGGTCCAGCTCCGAGGGCCTTCTGGCTGTTCTCTCATTACGAGAACTGAGGTTGCAGGGAACCAGGCAGAGGGCCTTCTCATTAGTAAAGCCCACCTTGTGGAATGCCCTCCCATCAGATGTCAAGGAAAGAAAAAAGTATCTGACTTTTAGAAGACATCTGAAGGCAGCCCTGTTTAGGGAAGTTTGATGTTTTATAATGTTTTTAATATTCTGTTAGGAGTCACCCAGAGTGGCTGGGAAAACCCAGCCAGATGGGTGGGGTATTAAATAACAACAACAACAACAACAATCTAAATTAGTGGGTAAGATTATTTCTTTGCTTATTAACTGCATATCATTAAGCCATATAAATAGTAGCATATCACTGGTATATTTATTTCCCCATGGATGTTATGTTATATGAAATATTATAGTATTATATTATTCCCACCCCACCCCTTTCTCCCTGTGGTATTATATATTGCATGTAAGTTGCTTGGAGACCTTTGAGTGACAAGCAATTAATAAGTTTAATAAATAAAATAAAATAATAATAAACACGGATGGTAAAAAAGCACCAAGCACTACATATTTAGATTGTGAAGAAATCCAGCAGCTTAGAATAGTGAGTGTTTAAATTAGTGCAAAACAAAAAAGACAACCATTTGGCTTACCCATTGTGCATGTATGCACGGCAACTTTTGCTATTGTTGATTTTGATGGTGAGTAAGAAGAAGATGAAGAAGAAGCAGGCCATTCCGAAGCTCACTCGATAAACTGCAGAATACCCCACCAGCTTCTCACATGAGTCACCTGCCTGAATATGTTGGCATAGTGTGCCGTAAAAGGGAATCTGAAACAGAACAGTAAAACAAATTTAGATATACGTGGTATGAAAACAACAACACCCAGTTCAAGAGACTTTCAGTTCATTAGGCGATGCGACCAGAGTTGCCAACCCAGAGTTCTGCTTAAATTTACCTTCAGACATTTGCCAGAGGATCAGAATTTCAAACAAAACTCCAATCTGTGCATTATAGCGGTGATATGAGATGTTTTGGGAGGGAAATATTGAGATATGCCAATTCTTTATTTAGAAATTAAGTTACATGTTCTTTTGTGGAATAATTGTATTTTCCAAAAAAGGTATTCATTAACAGCATGCCAGAAAGATTGGCCATGATCACTTGTAACACTAAACTATGTTTTAGTGCTACATGGATGATCCTGAACAAATCAAGGTAGGACACCTGTGACCTTTCAGATATTGCTAGATTCAGCTCCTGTCATCTCTCACCATTCTTCATGCTGGTTTAGGCTGATGGAATTCAGTGGCATTTGGAGGGTCACAGGCTGCTCACTCGTAATTTAGTGTTGTTTAGTTTATTTGTTTGAAACATTTCTGTATCGCCTTTCATTGATAATACCAAGAGAGCTCACAACAATATACAGTAGTAAGAATAAAATATTTTTAAAAATTATTTTACAACAGAGAAATATCCCCACCCAAAAAACCCCAACAACTCCCAACAGTATGAAATGCTTAATAGTTACAAAACTGTTACAGAAATAAAATACCAGAAAGGTGGGGAAAATTCCAGCTCTCGTTTACTCAATATTTGCTTTTGTGGCCGTGCTTTCGCTCATGGAAAAAGAACAGCCAGCTACGCATTCTGGTCTCAAGCTCACCACACGAATGTGGAGTTGTGCTCAGAAAACACATCTTACAAAGCAAGCTTCTGATCTGAAACTCTATACTTCAGCTGTGTCCTCCATGAAGACTGGTTCCCACCCCTTCACAACCAAGGCAGCCTGAAAATAGAAGCACTGGTATACAAATACAAGCATTTACAATAAAATAAAGGCCTCTCTATATCCTCATGCGTGTGGACTAACTGAACTTTTTATCACAGCTGAACAGAACACCATTAACACTCCCTTTTCCCTCTTATGAACAGAGCCAACTCTCCAAGAACCTCTTCCAAGGCTAAACCCAGCTTGCAGAGTTGGAAGAAAACAACGTATAGGAAAATATTTTCACTTAAACGGTTTCTGGATAAGGAAAATATGCAAGATGTAGACTATGCCTGGTAGGAACAAAATATAATTATTCTGAGATATAGGAAATACTTCCATTTGCTTATGCCAATAGCTCCAAACCTTGGCCATGACCCAAAGAGCCATAAAACAAGCTCTGAATTCAGAACCACGTGTAATATGTAGGCTCATTCAGACTTGCTTTTGTGCCACATTTCTAGACACAGGTCCAGACTTTATCATTCCCTGTTGGAGTGTACTTTCCTTGTGCCCCAACACTTTCCTCATGAAAACCCACTCTTTACTGCTGAATCAGAGCAAATGGGAATGCACAGAAAACCCAAATTGCCATTTGTTATGATTCAGAGTTAAAGAGCAGGTTTTTCTGGGGAAAATGGCGGCCGGAGTAGGGAAGGGCAGAGCTATTGGACACAGACCAGGAAAGCATGGACCTCTGCCTATAAAGCAAGGGGCAAAAGCTAAGTGCGGCTGAGACCTTTGTGTGTCTGACCAGGACTAGAGAGTGCCAGGTTCAAATCTCCACTCAGTTGTAGGGCTAGCAAAGCCACAAAATTTGGAATCTGGGCTTTGTATAAAAAACTTAAAGGTAAAGGCACCCCTGACCATTAGGTCCAGTCATGGATGACTCTGGGGTTGCGGCGCTCATCTCGCTTTATTGGCCGAGGGAGCCGGCGTACAGCTTCCGGGTCATGTGGCCAGCATGACTAAGCCGCTTCTGGCGAACCAGAGAAGCACACGGAAACGCCGTTTACCTTCCCACCGAAGCAGTACCTATTGATCTACTTGCACTTTGACGTGCTTTCGAATTGCTAGGTTGGCAGGAGCAGGGACCGAGCAACGGGAGCTCACCCCGTCGCGGGGATTCGAACTGCCGACCTTCTGATCGGCAAGTCCTAGGCTCTGTGGTTTAACCCACAGCACCACCCACGTCCCAACTTAAAGGGCACAAAACCTAGAAATCATGTATCACCATCAAATGACTGCTTTGACTGATGAAAGTCTAAGGCCACTTCCACTAAGGGGTGAATTAAAGCAATTACAAAACTGAGGATGGAAGTCTATAAAAAGAAGGCAGTTTGGCAACTAAAGAATGAAGTCTTTTGGCCAACATTATCCTGGCCAACATTATCAGTCCTTTGCTAAATTGCTGAGGAAGCATGTTACTCCACACTGTTTTGTTAAGGTCTGGAAACATTTAATAAACATTTTCCAGAACATCAGTCTTGAAACAGCAAACACTTTCATTTATAAAAATCAGACCAGAATACTGTAGCTGCCCTAGCCTGGTGTTTTCCGTACCAATATGTAGTGATGAACACTACTACTAAAGATTTTCCAGAAGAAGAACTGCTTATGCCAGGGGTGGCCAACTTTTTTTGATCCAAGGACTGCACAAATCCTGGGACTAAATGCCAGCAACGGGTTTGACTACCTCTCCCTCTCTTCCCACCGAAGAACAGGAGGTGGGGGAGGGGAGAGAGACTCTCCTAATCTGTGAAGAACAGCTAAAGAGGGGTAATTATTGCCTTCTCTCTGATCATATGATCAATATGACTGGGGAGAGAGCGACTTATATCGCCATCGGGATGCTGAGCTCCACTGACTTCAGCGCTGTGTCTGCTTTTATTTTTCTTAATAACTTTTTGCCATGAATAGTGGGTTCTTTTGTGGGAAGGGGGCAGAAAAAAATTTCTTATGGTGGCTAGATCAAGACCCCAAACTACAGGTTAGCCAAGTCTGGAGACTGCAGAAAACTAAGCAAACAAAATCAAGTCAGAAGGAGGCATGAAGAATCAAAGGGAGCTGTCACAACTACTCATTACTCCTTGCTGAAGGCCAGCCCCCCAATCCTGATCAAGTGGCAATGCCACTGAAAGGCAGATTCTGTGGTGTACTTCTTGTTCTCTCTGCTTCGCAAACACACCTGCAAATAGGGTTGCTTATGCAATCAGGTCACTTTTGTCCCAGCTCTGTACAGAACAATGGCAGCAGTACAGTATTTGTTTCTTCTACAGTGGTACCTTGGGTTAAGAACTTAATTTGTTCCAGAAGTCTGTTCTTAACCTGAAACAGTTCTTAACCTGAGGCGCACTTTTGCTAATGGGGCCTCCTGCTGCCGCTGCGCTGTTGGCGCGCGATTTCTGCTCTTATCCTCGAGCAAAGTTCTTAACCTGGAGCAACACTTCCTGGTTAGCGGAGTTTGTAGCCCGAAGCATCTGTAACCCAAGGTACCATTGTACAGGCAGCAAACATCAAAAGAAAATACCTCTGCAGAGTTTTCAGGCTTCTCTCTTCCCATCCCTACCTCACTGACATCTGCCATGCTTCTTACAATGATGCCTGAATTGTAATCAACTGCCTATCTGTGAGCCTTCCTTCCAGACAAGCATGAGGAAAACTGCAGTGCTGGTATTTGTATGAACTGTATTGTCTGCAGACTAGAGATTCAGCCCCATGGTTATGTCAATCCTTCATATGCAGGGTGCATGTGTCAGAGCTGTCTGTAACTGGCAATCATTATAATAATGCAATCATTTTCCAGCTGAATGAATGGGAACAGCAGTTGCATTAAAATCAGGATGGAGATGGAAAAAGGAGTGAGAAAACCAGAATTCAGTATTCCTCTCTGCAGAAGAGCAATTATTGCTTCTGGATCTGTTCTATTACACAATAAACTTGAGAGGCCCTTGAGTTTTCTACACGTTGCTGCAGAGCATTAGAGCACGAGAAAGAGGCTAAGAGTTCCAACAAAGGACCTGCTTGAGTCACTTGTGTTTTCTCTTTTAAATCTGCCAAACACTCAAGTTTCAAAGAGCCGTAATCTTTTGCCTTCATACAAACAATTACCCTTTGTACTGTCCCTTCATACTCCTCCTGGCTCTTCCTACTTCTCAGTTTTCAAAGCAAAACACAGGATGAAATCAACAGACAGTGAGCCTTTAACAGTCTTGGGACAGTAGTGGGATTTTTAAAAAAACAAAAAGACACTAAACATTTTAATGCTAATTTGGAACATAGATAATGCAAATGATAGTTTCTCCACCTAAACCTCTGTCAAGAGCCAAGTTTAATGTGCTTTTTACTGGAAATGACAGTCATTCCATTTAACAACCAATATCAGCACCTGCCCTCTCCTTCCTTAAAAAACCCAGTTACTTACATGTGCTTTCATTTCTTTTGCTACCGTCTCCGACATCATGATGCAACAGATGAGAGTCACCAAGATGAAGTAGAGTGCATACATAAAGCGGGTGCTAGTGGATTGCTTTATCTTTGGGCAGCATTTGCAGCAGAGTGAACACGGAGCAGTGCCACAACAGCAGGCCAACTAGAAGAAATCAATAATAATAAGAAAAGGTTAACATTGTTATAATTTTTACATCAGCGAACACAGCTCATTGATCACTTACTATAATCCAGAGAGATGTTTTTAATAGATGCACCAAGAGCTATGAAAGATTCCAATACTGCATATGGTGGAATGGGGGAGCAAACCTAATTGCTAGTGAAACTAGACTTTGAAACTCTCCCCCTCCACCCCACTTGATTAGAGATGGAAACAAGGTTTTCCTATCCTCTTTGTTTATCCATTTTTTCCACAGGGAAAGGTGTAACTGGCATCTCCAAGTTCTAAACACATAGGCCAAACTATGCATTACGATGTTACCGATTTGGTACCTATAGCAGCAAGGGGTGGCCTTGAGGTCCCACACACAACTTGGGTTCAAATTATCTGAAGGACCATTTGACCATACTCCAACCTTGATCACATAGAACTTCTCTGGTGGGGCACTTCTGGTGGTTTGGTTAGCCTTCATTTTCACTAGGGATGGAGCCTAGGTGGCAGGTCCTGCCCTGTGGAACTCCCTATCTGTAGAAGTTTGGCAGGAATCATCCCTGCCTTCTTTCAGATGTCTTCTGAAAACTGTACTGTTTAGATGAGCCTCCACAATATGTTGCTTTTTAACCAACCAGTATCTACTGATGTTTTATGGGTCTTTATATACTATTGTTGTTCTTTTAAAAAACTGACAGCCGCCTTGATATAATTTATGAAAGTTTAGCTAAATAAATGAATAAACCTTCCAATCATGGTATTATTATTGCCCTGCTTGGTCATGAGATAGTGAAGGTGGTTAGCCCCCTTGGTCATGGCATGGCGATGGTGGTTAACCTTTCTCCTAAAAAGCAACTGAACTGAAAGAAGTTGAAAGAGTGACACTCTTTCTCACTTCCTCTTTCAGCTTTATGTGCTTTTCAGGGCTCTGTTTAGTTCTACTTGATCCAGCTTTGAACCACATTCGTCAAAAAAGCAGCAAAGTGTGTCCATGCAGGCACTTTCTCTTTCTGCCTCTATATATGTGAGAAACCCAAGAAAAGGGAGCAAGAAGTAGACAGCTCAGTCAGCAGAGCATGAGACTCTTAATCTCAGGATCGTGGGTTGGAACCCCACCTTGAGCAAAAGATTTCTCCATTGCAGGGGGTTGGACTAGATGACCATCTTGGTCCCTTCCAACTCTACGATTCTATGATTCTAAGTGACCAAATGGGATGTTATCCACGTCGCCGGCTCAAAAATTCAAAATGTACCACTGGCCTTAAAAACTTGACAACTCCTGCTATATTAATTCAATATATTACATATTAATGTAATGACTACCAACCATGTTGTGGATGTCTCAAAATAAGTGAGGTTTTCTTTTCGGGGGTGTGTGAGAGGAGAGACTAATTTGCACTGCAGTGCTCAAGAAAAAAAAAAAGTTTAATTCTTTACAATCTTGGTAAAAATCAAGTGTGTTTTCCCCAGTGTTAATGGCCACATTGTGGGGTAGGATTGCAAATGTGGAGGTAAGGCTTAAACCTCCCCTTCCCATTCACGATTATGCTGATGTCAAATGCTGCCTACATATGCAAGGAATTAAATTTTGTAAAACCTACAGTGAGATTGCTAATTGTACCATTAATGTAACATGTAGGTTACATCTGCCCCTATCTTTTGTTAAAGCTTAAATCTCCTTGTCAGCCAAGATCTCACACATGCATCTTCTCAACCTCTCCATACCAAACTAAAGTTGCTCAGAGCCAAAATTAGCTGCTGCAGTGGTCCATCATGGCTGACCCTGGTGTTCACTGATCTTAGTAGTCCTTAGGATCTGGCAGAGCCAGAGTGACAAGAGTCAGAAATAAAAGTTCTGTAGGGAAATTATGCTTGGTGGTGGCAGGAAAATTTTGACAGGGGCACCTGATCAAATACATTCCAAATATTTTACAGATAGAATTATTTGTATAAGAAAAAATGGATTATGTTGTAGAAAGGCATATCACAAGCAAAACACAATCCATGTACGGTATTTAATACCAATTACTTCTGACAATGTTGAAAGCCAAGCCTTACAACTCAGACCCTTCCAGGCTTAAGAGTAAAGCTTTCCTCTATTTTTTTACTCAGACAAAAACTCCCACCAATTCTATTTGTTTCCACTGAGTAAACAGGAACCTAGAGGCTTGCCCTTAATTCATGCCATCCAAAAACACGCAAGAATCGACTGAATAGCCTTACTGAACCATTATTAATTTACTACACACTGTGAAGCTTTTGTGACAGACTGAATGGTGAAGAGTTAGATCATCTTAACAAAAGAGCTCTGTTTCACTTAATATGGGGAAAAAACACACCAAACCAAACAAGCATGGGACACAAGGAAATTCAGTGCTAGCTGGCATACTGTATAAATTCTGGCATTGAATAAGGTATGATAGGGAAATACAAAGTATTAGGGATGTCGCTCAGTCATCATTCTAGACAAACACATCCGAACATTAAAAGCTAATATAAGAATAAATTATCCCTTACACTTTCTATACATAATTATCTCTTTGGCATATTTCACTGCAGAGCTGTGTCCTGGGGGCATGTCCCCTATGTCATATGTTGATTGGCCCTTTCCATGTGGGTGGCAAATGGGTGTTATCAAAAAAGGTAGGAGACAATGTAAACTGGGCACTCACACAGAGGACCTATGTCACATGTGGCACTATCTATATCCTCAAAGGAAGAAGAGCGTGCCTTTGCCATTACCACACAAAAACTTTGTTGGCCTGGTAAATGAACTATGCCAGAAGAAGACTGGTTTAGATATCACAACTGTCACTTTAAATTGTTCTGCATCAGGGGTAGGAAACCCATGGTCCACCGGATTTTGTTGACCTTTGGCCACGCTGGTTGAGGCTGATAAAAATTGTGAGTTTGGCAAGTTCTTGAGAGCCACAGCCTTCCCATCCATGTTCAACATGGTGGCTCTCATGTAAAGATGTGCCACCACATTGGTTTGGCAAAGCTGTACTACACCACCCCAGATCTTACTTTAGCATATCATGCTCCTGTTGAGTTCAACATGCAAGAACAGCTTATCAGTCTGTGTAAAGCCAGGCAGTGAAACGGTCCCACAAGGCCTGTAAACAGCATTTGGTAGTCAAGATAACCCAGTGCTAATTGGTCCATGCTGCAAGATCTGCTTGCTTTGAGAGCTTGGCCTAGGGAGTTGCGAGCTACCTGTGCAACATGGATGCCTGCAACCAATTCCCTCATCTGACAAATGGATGGGAGGGAGTTGGGAACAGACCACAAAGGCAGGTGTGATTAACTACTAGACTATAGCTGGCAGACTACCATACATATGATGTTTCTGTGTAAGTAAAGCATGTAATGCTTGCCCAGGTATGGACAGTCATGATGCACTTGGTCATGGGGGGCCTGAGGTGCTTTGGCATCTGCAGTGAAACACCCCTCTGCTACCCCCGCCCCCAGTGATGAGAGTGCAAACTCCACAAGGAGTCTCCCCAATCAGGCAGGTAGATCCTTTCTGAATCCCCAAGCCCTCTCACTTGGCAGCAGGGCTTTTCATTGGCTACTCCCTTCAAGAGTGCAAAACCATGCCACACTGCCAGGAATGGGGAATCATCTCCTTGCCTGATGGCAAAGCTGGATGGTGGAATGCTTCCCCCTCTCACCAACTTGGCAGGAGGGGAGAAGCTCCACAGAGCTTTGCTGCTGGTCGCTCTCTGCCCCTAGTGGCTAGGGAGACCAGCAGCAAAGCTGGTTTGCAGAACTCGGGTGACGCTCCTTGGAGACTGCCGCCTGAAGCAGCCACCTCATCCAGCCTCACGGGAAGGGGTTGGCTCTGCGCTTGCTGTTTTCGGAGTCTGTCCCAAGTCATAACAAAGAGGATATCTGCATTGCATTATAAGTGAAGCTTTAGAACGGATCACTGGCACTTCGTTCATCCTCCTTTGGAATCCCTGCAGCTAGGTGCTTTGGGCCTCTGTAAAACATGTGCCGAAATCCACATCTGGACCTGTGGGGCAGATTACAATCAAACCATAATTCCTGCACTATGGAGGTTCTTCAAACTGCTATTGGTGGTCTGACATCCCCTGCTTTGTATACCATCTATCCTGTTGAAGAATTTTGGAGAACTGAGCAGTTTGCCACATTGCTGTGACTTTTTGGTTGATCCTAATAAAAGTATTACCCAGCAGTGGACTTGGGAAGCCCCCCACCTCTTTCCCTCTTATAGACCAATAGAAGCAATGAACATTCTCAGAAGGACAGTATCAAAGGGAACGCATACTGTATTCTGATTTGGCTTAGCTACTTTTTTTTTTAAGCAAGAAACAGCTTTATTCTATTCGGCTTTTTTGTGTAGAGCTCTCTTCTGAGGAGTATAAAGAAACACATTATGAAAAAAAGAAACTTTGCAGTAGAAGAGGTCACACCCAGTGGTTTCAGTGAACACAGCAACTGGAATTTTGCCTTAAGCCTTCTTATCAACAATTTCAACAGGTGGATATTTCTGTGTTTGCTGAAGTTGAATTCATCTCTCACCTACTTAAGAACTGACCGTCATCTCAGAATAACCGTATATGCTAACAGAAGAAAGGGGCTTTCAAGTAAATGGCACTGCAATTCCCTTCATTCCTTGGTTTATTAAATTGTAATCTTGCAGGCAGGTGCATTAACCCAACCTGCTTTTTTTAAAAATAATTAAAAATAAAAGTTGACTAAAGCTGCAGCACATTTCACACTATTGTCCTTACAAAAAAGATGTTGGTTACATGTTATAAATATATGGAAAGATAAAAAAGAAATATTTCCACCAATCAAATACCAAAAGAATATACAAATGTGGCAGCAAGCTATTAACAAAGTCTATGAGCCCTTCATTTTTCAGGAGGTGCTATCAGGTCCGTAAGGTTGCAAAAATAAGAATAAAAATAATGATCGGGATACAAGCAGGGAAAGCTATAAAGTAAACAACATTTCTCACATCTGGCAATCTAGAGTGAGAAAAGGCTGTCCCCTCCTTAAGATGTAAAGGAAGTTGCCCTACTACTTCCAAGCATTTAATAACTAGTTGAACCAGTTACATTTGGCCAGATACAGTACTTTCAAGTTATATTTATGTACTGCATCTATTATTTTTCAGATGAGAACCAACTCCCCTAAGTTTATTAGAATAATGCTAAGGTAAGGGCAAAAAAAGGGACACAGGTGGTGCTGTGGGTTAAACCACTGACCCTAGGACTTGCCGATCAGAAGGTCGGCGGTTCGAATCCCCGTGATGGGGTGAGCTCCTGTTGCTCGGTCCCAGCTCCTGCCAACCTAGAAGTTCGAAAGCACGTCAAAGTGCAAGTAGATAAATAGGTACCGCTCCGGCGGGAAGGTAAACGGCATTTCCGTGTGCTGCTCTGGTTTGCCAGAAGCAGCTTAGTCATGCTGGCCACATGACCCGGAAGCTGTACGCTGGCTCCCTCGGCCAATAAAGCGAGATGAGTGCCGCAACCCCAGAGTCGGCCACGACTGGACCTAATGGTCAGGGGTCCCTTTACCTTTAAGGACAAAATATAGCATGCTTTGCTAGTATCTTCCAATAAGCTTTTCTAAACCCTGTTCCACCCACAAAGAACCTTCTGGCTTGCTTCTCATCATATGAAGACTGCAGGAATAAGAGGGAAAGTGTAAGGAAAGAGAATACTACGGTATATAGAATATTTATGCAAATACGAAAGGAGTTGCAAGGTAACTATTTGATTACAACTGGAAGCCATTAAAGAAGAAAGCAATGCATTTTAGCTTTAAAGTCAGGCCTACTAACCAAGGTATTCCAGGAGAGAGAGAGAAAAGAAAAGAAAACTGTTGCATTTATATCCCAACCTTTCCTCCAAGATGCTCAAGGTGGGTTACATAGGTCTCCATATTATTCTCACAGCAACCCTGTGAGGTAGGCTAGGTTGAGAGTTGGTGACTGGCCCATAGTCCCCTAGTGAGCTGCATGGCTGAGTGGGGATTTGAACTCTAGTCTCCCAGGTCCTATTCTGACACTCTCCCACTATATTACTGGCTTTCTGCTCACATCTGAAGAAATCTATCTGAGCTCCATGGAGAAAGGGTGGATACAAATGCAATAGCAGCAACAAATTCATGTACAGTAAGTCTACAACATACATAGGGGTTATGTTTCTGGGGATAGTGCCTAAAGCCAAAACTGTGTATAGTCAAAACACATTGGGTGCTATAGTGAGTGGGATTACTAAAGCCTCCCCCCCATTTGCCTTCCCCCCTTTTATTTTTATTTTTGCCAAGCACATAAAGTGGAATGCGCACAAATTTAATGTGTGTAAATTGCAGGCTTACTGTATTAAATACAGAAACATGAAAGAACTTCAAGTAAGTTACTGGCGTGCACTTTTTAAGCATACAGTTAAAATAGCTGGTTTGTGTTCACATAAGGATTTAAATGTAAAAACATCTCAATTGAAGGATTAAGATCCTCCCCCCTTTGCTCTCTCGCTTTCTTTTTAGTATTTGTTTCATAAAAGTTGAAGAAAAGCAGACAGCGAAACAGTAACAGTAAAAACTGGCACACTGATCCTAAACAGATTTGCTTGCAAGTCCCACTGACTTGCTTGCATTTGCTGCCTTAACCCCTCAGTACAATTCTGTAAGCAAAGGCTAACACTCCACAGCATCATACAATGCTTTTTACTGGAGCGCTCGCTGGGGTAATATTGATTGGCTGGTCCAGTCACAGCTGTGAAGTGTTCTCAGGGGAACAACAGCAGAGCATTTATCTCCTTTATCCCGACAATGCCAGATTTTAAAATAAGATTTAAGGGGATTTTTGTGGCCTTTGGGTCAATAGTTTTAGGAGATCATAGGAATTCTAGTTATAACTGTAGCTGGCTAAATCCTGACCCTACAGCGTATGGAGTATTTTTTTAAATGCTAAGACTACATTTGCATACAATTCAAACATTTATCCGTGCAATACCTCCCCTTAGTAACTGCTGTATTTCAGAGATGTAGTTTAATCTCTGAAGGGGTTTATCTTACGAAATAATATCCTTAACACAGGTAGTTGGAATGTATCAATTGCCAGCTAGATTTAGTAATGTAACTTTAGACTAAAGATAATCTTATTTGTCCTTATTTGAATGGACTGACCTGCTCTCTCAATTTGAAGTGATGAAGTCTTTTGTAGTTCTCACTCATTGGTTTTTGTTCCATACCAGGCACTGAATATGCAATACCTAGGACAAGGCCAGACCATTCCCTGTCTTGTGTCACAACTCAGAAAACCATTCCTAAAATAGATTATGTTCCAGAATCAATTTTACAGCCAAGTTCCTATAAAAGCACAGTCAACATTTAATGTGGAATTGGTTGAAACCCTGTTCCCTGCAACTTTTAATGGCGATGATGGACACTAGGGAGAGGCATTTAATGTAATTTCAATTAATTGTGTTTATTAAGTTCTGTTCCTGTTGCTTGTGTTCGATATTCTAATTTATTTGATACTATTTTTCCTGGGTGAAGTTTACCCTTTCCTAAGGTTTAGTGCCCCTTCATGGATCACTGCCTTGCCGTGGCGAAGGGGCTTGAAGAACTCAGAGAAGCTATGAACTATGCCGAGCAGGGCACCCAAGATGAACAGGTCATAGTGGAGAGTTTTGACCAAACGTGATCCACCTGGAGGAGGAACCGGCAAGCCACTCCAGTATCCCTGCCAAGAAAACTCCATGGACAAAGACAACAGGCATACACAGTGGAAGTGAGGAACAGGTTTAAGGATTTAGATTTGGTGGACAGAGTGCCTGAAGAACTATGGATGGAGGCTCGTAACATTATACAGGAGGCAGCAACGAAAACCATCCCAATGAAAAGGAAATGCAAGAAAGCAAAGTGGCTGTCCAATGAGGCCTTACAAATAGCGGGGGAGAGAAGGCAAGCAAAATTCGAGGGAGATGGTGAAAGATACAGGAAATTGAATGCAGATTCCAAAGAATAGCAAGGAGAGACAAGAAGACCTTCTTAAACAAGCAATGCAAAGAAATAGAGGAAAGCAATAGAATGGGAAGAACCAGAGATCTGTTCAAGAAAACTGGAGATATGAAAGGAACATTTTGAACAAAGATTTCCATAATAAAGGACAAAAGTGGAAAGGACCTAACAGAAGCAGAAGACATCAAGAAGAGGTGGCAAGAATACACAGAGGAATTATACCAGAAAGAAATGGATGTCCCGTATACCCCAGATAGTGTGGTTGCTGACCTTGAGCCAGACATCCTGGAGAGTGAAGTCAAATGGGCCTTAGAAAGCACTGCAAATAACAAGGCCAGTGGAAGTGATGGTATTCCAGCTGAACTATTTAAAATTTTAAAAGATGATGCTGTTAAGGTGCTACACTCAATATGCCAGCAAGTTTGGAAAACTCAGCAGTGGCCAGAAGATTGGAGATCAGTCTACATCCCAATCCCAAAGAAGGGCAGTGCCAAAGAATGCTCCAACTACCGCACAATTGCACTCATTTCACACGCTAGCCTGGTTATGCTTAAAATTCTACAAGGAAGGCTCAAGCAATATGTGGACCGAGAACTCCCAGAAGTGCAAGCTGGATTTAGAAGAGGCAGAGGAACCAGAGACCAAATTGCAAACATGCGCTGGATTATGGAGAAAGCTAGAGAGTTCCAGAAAGACATCTACTTCTGCTTCATTGACTATGCAAAAGCCTTTGACTGTGTCGACCACGGCAAACTATGGCAAGTTCTTAAAGAAATGGGAGTGCCAGATCACCTCATCTGTCTCCTGAGAAATCTCTATGTGGGACAAGAAGCTACAGTTTAGAACTGGATATGGAACAACTGATTGGTTCAAAATTGGGAAAGGAGTACGACAAGGCTGTATTTTGTCTCCCTGCTTATTTAACTTATATGCAGAATTCATCATGCGAAAGGCTGGGCTGGATGAATCCCTAGCCGGAATTAAGATTGCCGGAAGAAATATCAACAACCTCAGATATGCAGATGACACAACCTTGATGGCAGAAAGTGAGGAGGAATTAAAGAACCTTTTAATGAGGGTGAAAGAGGAGAGCGCAAAATATGGTCTGAAGCTCACCATCAAAAAAACGAAGATCATGGCCACTGGTCCCATCACCTCCTGGCAAATAGAAGGGGAAGAAATGGAGGTAGTGAGAGATTTTACTTTCTTGGGCTTAATGATCACTGCAGATGGTAACAGCAGCCACGAAATTAAAAGACGCCTGCTTCTTGGGAGAAGGGCAATGACAGGCCTAGACAGCATCTTGAGAAGTAGAGACATCACCTTGCCAACAAAGGTTCGTATAGTTAAAACTATGGTTTTCCCAGTAGTGATGTATGGAAGTGAGAGCTGGACCATAAAGAAGGCTGATCGCCGAAGAATTGATGCTTTTGAATTATGGTGCTGGAGGAGACTCTTGAGAGTCCCATGGACTGCAAGAAGATCAAACCTCTCCATACTGAAGGAAATCAACCCTGAGTGCTCACTGGAAGGACAGATTGTGAAGCTGAGGCTCCAGTACTTTGGCCACCTCATGAGAAGAGAAGACTCCCTGGAGAAGACCCTGATGTTGGGAAAGATGGAGGGCACAAGGAGAAGGGGGCGACAGAGGACGAGATGGTTGGATAGTGTTTTCGAGGCTACCAGCATGAGTTTGACCAAACTGCGGGAGGCAGTAGAGGACAGAGGTGCCTGGCGTTCTCTGGTCCATGGGGTCACGAAGAGTCGGACACGACTAAACGACTAAACAACAACAACAACAAGGTTTAGTGAGTGTAAAGATACAAATACAAACCTTTTATGACAGACATAAAAGCTGCACCATTTAAGAACCCATTTTGCCCTTCACAGAGCAGCAAGCCCTAAACTTTTAAACTATAATGAACAGAGATAAGATAACTACATCTTCTAGATTATTTTTATTAATAGTTTAGGTTATACTGCAGGCTTTTCTGTACAGTAAAAAGGTAAAGGGACCCCTGACCATTAGGTCCAGTCGTAGCCGACTCTGGGGTTGCGGCGCTCATCTCGCTTTATTGGCCGAGGGAGCCGGCGTACGGCTTCCGGGTCATGTGGCCAGCATGACTAAGCCGCTTCTGGCGAACCAGAGCAACGCACGGAAACGCCGTTTACCTTCCCGCTGGAGCAGTATCTATTTATCTACTTGCACTTTGACGTGCTTTCAAACTGCTAGGTTGGCAGGAGCAGGGACCGAGCAACAGGAGCTACCCCATCACAAGGATTCGAACCACCGACCTTCTGATCGGCAAGTCGTAGGCTCTGTGGTTTAACCCACAGCGCCACCTATGTCCCTTTTTCTGTACAGTACTAATCTTTTAAAGCAGAAGTGGGGAACCTTCAAGCTGCAGGTCAGTCTTGCCCCACCAAGGGATCCAAATTGGCCTGCAAAACCATTTCCCCTAAAGCATGGCCACCAATGACATCATCTGATGTGTAGGAAGGTGGGGGTTAAAGTCTGCACTCAATGCACATGACTGGTGAATTAATCCTGCTCAGTTTGGCAAGATTCTATGCAAACCTCTTCCTGATTCAGGAAGGGATTTACATGCCTGTTAAAATGAAGGGGGGAAGGAAACCCTGTTTTAGCAACACTTTGAATCTGACATAATGGTGATGCTGGCCGACTAACAATGGGAGGCTCTGCCCACCTCTCACATCTGGCCCACAAGGCAGATCCAGCTAAGGACCTGGCCTGTGGAGTCCAAAAGGTTCCCTTATCCACACTTTAAAATGCTCATCCTTGGGCCTCAGAGGAAGATGCAGTAATTTTAGGGAGTGTAAATCATTAGAAGAATTACCAGATTCAGGAAACCCCTGAAAAACTGCTTGCAAGGAAAGGGGAACTTTCCTTGCTGCTGATAGCACAGATGGCCTTTAAAACCATAGGACATCTATGACACACTAACGCGTCTTCAAAATTTAAATACTAGTAGACTGTGTGTCTTTGTGTAGTATAAACACAGAACCAATGGTTGTTGTTTTTTTTAAAAGCACCCCTGCAGAGTGTCTTTTAGCACCTTGAAGATTAGTTGTGCACCTGGTACCTTCATTCTACAGTTTTGTCATTTGCTGAAGACACACCTTTTTATCCTGGTCTTTGGCACTTGTGATATATATATGTTTAGGATTCGCTTTAGGCGTGACTGTAATTTGTTTTGAATTGTTATTAATGCTGTATTTTATATTGTTATGACCCACTCTGGGACCTTCTTACAACAGCAACACATTTATTATCACATAGCTTTCAGGCTTCCTCAAACTCGGCCCTTCAGATGTTTTGAGACCACAATTCCCATCATCCCTGACCACTGTTCCTGTTAGCTAGGGATCATGGGAGTTGTAGGCCAAAAAATGTCTGGAGAGCCGAGTTTGAGGAAGCCTGGACTAGAATCTACTTCATCAAATGCTTGTGCCATATGTGTTGGTCTTTAAGGCGCCACAAGACTGTTGGGTTTGCTGCAAGAGACTCATATGTCTACCCTTCTGGAAACATTTTCAAGTTGTATTCACAAGTCATCGTCCCCAAACCTCCCAGAACTTACTACAATATTTTGATGCTTAATTTTCCTTGTTACATTTTATCATAAAGCATTATTTCTACAAACAGAGTAGCTATGACAGAAGAAGAGGACCCAGGAAATCTGACAGGCCTTTTAAAGTTTACTCTTTAAAGCTATATAAATCAGAATGAAATGTAAACATTGCTAAATGTAATATTAGGAGATCTGACAAGATGAAGCACAGTCTCACCAACAACCTTGTCTTAGCATCAGAGTGAAAGGCTGTCAGCATTTCATTTATATACAATGTGTTCTGAAAAGAAACAATTATAACTAACATTTTCCATTGCAGCAGCTTTATTTAAAACAGAGGTCAACTTTTCAGTCTCAAGAGAATGCTACAGAAAAACCACATGTAAAATCCTGTTTCCTGTGAAACGGGGCAGATGTTTTTATGTAAGCAAAAGCAAATCATAACTCTGCAGGACCAGCAAAGGACCAGGATCTAACTTATATGATGGCTGAGTACCCACAAAAAGAGAAGTTAGAAATCATTGCAATTAGGTCTGAGTTGCTTTGTCTCTTCAGAAGACAGCTGTGGAGGCATGTGCTTTGAAGCAGCTGCAGAGTCTAAAACTAGACGGGCAACTATTTTGAGGTTAGGTACCAATGGCCAAAGATATAGCCAAGTTCATTAATATTAGATAACTTGCAGTAACTAATTTTGCCTTGTGCAAGGATAGTTCCAGTTTGTATTTCTGTGCATATCAAAACTACAGGGTTCTGGCAGCCTAGCAAGAAATCAATATATTGTACAGGAGAAGTAGTTTACCTAGGGTCCTCCAGACATTGGTGAACTCAAACTCCTGTCACCCCACGAAGCACAGCCAAGGATCAGGGATGATGGGATTTGTAGTACAGCAACATCTGGACATCACAATTTAGCCACAACTGCTGTACAGCAAACTTAGTGTCAGGGAACTGACATCTAAAGCGCAGGAGGCGCAAAGGCTCACTGAGGGTGAGAGAGCAGTAGCAGCGGAAGAGGGAACCAGTAGAGGGCGAGCAAGAACTCCAAGGGAAAGTGAGTCGGAGGGATGGCTCAGAGACGCTTCAAGCGAAACCAGTGGGGAGGTCTCAGGACCTCCTATAGGGACACCCACACCTCGACGGAAACTGTCACGCCGAGAGGCCAGACGACGTGTTTCCGTTAAGGAGCTTTTATGTTGGAAACGTTTCCGAAAGCAGCCACTTTCGGATTCTACTAGTGATTGACGCAGCCATGCTGGAGGGGCTCCGTCACAGGCAGAGGTTTGAAAGCCTGATCAAACTCTGAGGGACTTGCATTTTACGCACAAGCAGCTCATCGTCCCATCACAGCAATCCGAAAGTCTCCGAAAGCCAGCTTGTGCAGGGAGAAGCATCATGAGCAATCCAGCCGGAACCGGGGAAGCAGGAGCAGCTGGAGGAGGTCCAAGCCTGGAAGAAAGGTACAGGGCGTTGGAGATCCAGTTGGCGCTGCAAACGGCGAGGCTTGAGGAGAGGAGGGCTCAGGATGCAGAAAAGGGAAAGGAGAAAACCACCCCGCTCGCCAGAAAGGTGCCAGGATTGGTGCAGAAATTCGGGGGGGATCCCAGGAACTATCATGCCTTTAGAACAGAGATGCAATACGCTCTAAACTTGCAGTTTGATGACTTCCCCGATGAGGAATCGCGAGTGGCGTATGTGATTGGCCATCTCGAATCCGGGGCGAAAGATTGGGTTAGACCCCTGATGGCAGCGAATAATGAGATCTTAAAGGACACGAGGAAGTTTTTTCGTGCCATGGACCTGATGTTTTCCAGCGATATTGAGCAGGGGGTGGTGCGAAGGCAGTTAATGGCTTGCCAGCAAGGAAGCAGATCTGTCCGTGAGTACTGGACTGAATTTACCATGTTGATTCACAAATTGGGGTGGGACCTATCGGCGGAGCCCATCCAAATGCTTTTCGAAGAGGGGCTTTCTTCAACCGTCAAAGATGAGCTTTCCCGGGGCCCCAGGGCGGAGTCTATGGACCAGTTAACCAAATCTGCGCTGGCCATAGGAGCGCGCCAGGAGGCGAGGGCTATGGAAAAGCGGGAAGGGAAAGGAGACCGTTGGAGGGAGTTCCGCATTCCAGACATTCCAGAGCCACCTTTCCCGCCGGCAGAGCCGATGGAAGTTGGAACAGCGCGGGCGCGCGCAGTTTCAAATCCCAGTGAAGGGCGGAAAAAGGAGGGAAAGAGCGCCAAGAGATGTTATCTCTGCCAACAGCCAGGGCACTTTGCCAGAGTTTGCCCACAAAGAAAGGAATGGCAAGGGATGGCAGGAGCTGTTGGGGGAAAGGAAGAGGAAGGCAAGGAGCAAGTAAAAGCCAACGCCTGGCTGCCACCGTTGGGGCACAGCAGCCAGGCCAAAGAGCAATGAAAGTGCCCATGCCAGAACCCCCCAGACCCGCTTTAGTGATAGAGGTGTTACTAGAACTGCCAAACGGACACCCACTAAAGGTCAAGGCGCTTTTGGATTCAGGCAGCTCCTGTAATTTCATGAGTAAGGAGTTTGCAGCTGAGCACCAGATACAGACTATCCCTTTAAGTAACCCCTTGCAGGTGACTACGATTGACGGCAGAGAGCTGTTGGGGGGAGAAGTTAGCCAACAGACTGTCCCGATGATAATGAGAGTGGCAAGGCACACCGAACAGATAGCGTTTAATGTGGCCATCCTGGGAGGAGCGCCCATCATTTTGGGGATGAGCTGGCTGGCGCTACACGATCCGCTAGTGGGCTGGCATCAGAGGGTGGTCTCCTTTGGGTCAGCACATTGCCTAGAACACTGCAAGGAGGGGAAGGTTTCGGGAGGAGACAGAGTCACCCTAGCGGGGATGGAAGTGATGGACAAAGGGAAGGTGCCCCCGCAATACGCAGATCTGAGCAACGTATTCAGCGAAAGGGAAGCAGACAAACTGCCACCGCATAGACCCTTTGACTGTCAAATCAACCTACTCCCAGGGGCCCAACTCCCAGTAGGCAAGCTGTACGCCATGTCAGACAGGGAGATGCAGGAGCTGAGGGAGTTCATTGACAAAAACTTGAAGCGAGGTTTCATCAGAGAGTCCCGAGCGGTGGGGGGCAGCCCAGTGTTCTTTGTGGACAAAAAGAACACAGACAAACCGAGACTGGTGTGTGACTTCAGGGCCCTCAATGCAGTGTCGGAGCCCCTGGCTTTCCCTATGCCCCGAATTGATGACATTTTGACCAGAGTAAGGAAGGGAAAGATTTTTACAAAACTGGACCTGCGGGGGGCGTACAATCTGATACGCATAAGGAAGGGAGATGAATGGAAGACCACCATGTTTACCCCGTTGGGAGCCTTTGAATACCTCGTTATGCCCTTCGGTCTACAAGGGGGCTCCGCGTGTTTTCAAGCTTTTATAAACCACGTTCTGGGACCTTTGCTCTACAAGAATTGTGTGGCCTTTTTAGACGACGTGTTGGTGTATTCGGAAAATGAGGAACAGCATGTGAGGGACGTTCGAGAAGTGTTGGGCAGGCTGCAAGCCAACCAGCTGTGGGTGAAACTGGAGAAGTGCCAGTTTCATACCAAGGAGGTGGAATTCCTGGGGTACCGCTTGTCAGACAAGGGATTGGCCATGGATCCAGGCAAGGTCCAAGCGGTACTGGAATGGAAGACACCGAAGACCAAGAAGGACGTGCAAAGATTCTTGGGATTTGGGAACTTTTATCGGAAGTTCATCAAGAACTTTGCCCACTTGACGGCGCCCATCACCGACTGTCTCAGCAGCAAGAAGAAATTTGTTTGGACGGCAGAGGCGGATCGAGCCTTTGAAGAACTGAAAAGGGCTTTCGCCTCGGAAGAACAACTTCTGCATGTGGATTTACGAAAACCCATGAGAGTGGAAACAGATGCATCCGACCGGGCGGTAGGGGCGGTCCTTCTTCAACCGGGGAGGAGTGCGTCGGAGTGGAGACCGTGTGCCTTCTTCTCGCGGAAGCTGAATAAGTCCGAGAGGAATTACACGGTGTATGACAGGGAACTACTTGCCATTCACGAAGCATTCCGGAGGTGGAGACATTTATTAATTGGGGCACAACACAAGGTGCAAGTGTGCACCGACCACAAAAATTTAGAGTATTGGAGAACAGCTCGAGTGCTCAACCAACGACAAGTGAGATGGGCACAGGAATTCTCCAAATTTAACTTTGAGATTTGTTATGTGCCAGGCCCAGAAAACGTCAGGGCGGACGCGCTCTCACGCAAACCAGAATATTGGGAAGGGGAGGGGGTGATCGAAGAGAGACATGTCATCCCGGAGGACCGCTGGGTGTGTGGGGCGGCGATGGTGGGGCAACGAGAACTGGTGGAGGAAACGGAAAATGATGAATATGCCCAGGATAAGCTCAGAGGTCTCAGGGGGGAGGGCGAGAGCCCCGGAGGTTTTGAGGAAAGAAATGGGGCATTGTATTACAAAGGGGCACTGTATATACCCGAAGGTGAATTGAGGGGGAGAGTACTCAAGCAGTTGCATGATAGCCCCACGGCGGGACATTTTGGGCAACACAAGACCATGTGGTTGGTTACCAGGGAATTTTGGTGGCCTAAGGTGAGGGAAGATGTAAGGGAGTATGTAAGAGGGTGTGACCAATGTCAGCGAGCCAAAGGGGAAAGAAGGGCGCCGGCAGGGTTATTAGAACCTTTACCCACACCAGAACGGCCTTGGGAAGCGATATCAATAGATTTTATGACGGATCTGCCAAGGTCCAAGGGGAAAACAGCCATCATGGTAGTAGTAGACCTGTTAACTAAGATGTGCCACTTTGTAGCATGCTCACATGCAGTCACAGCGGAAGAAACGGCGAAGTTGTTTGTGGAACATATCTTTAGGTTGCACGGGGCTCCCTCGAGGGTGATCTCAGATCGAGGCAAACAATTTACTTCCAGGTTCTGGAGGAAGCTCATGAGCTTGTTACACGTGGAAGTCAATTTTTCAACTGCCCGGCACCCTGAAACCAACGGGCAGGCGGAAAGGGCAAATGGCATTCTTCAACAATATCTTAGGTGTTATGTCAATGACAGAGAGAACGATTGGGTCGAAAAGTTGGCGTTGGCAGAATTTGCCTACAATAATGCGGAGAATGTGTCCACAGGGATGAGTCCCTTTTTGGCTAATTACGGGTGTCACCCCAGGGCATTTCCAGGGGAAGGAGGGGAGAGATGGAGCGTCCCAGCGGCTGAACATTTTGTAGAAGAGATGGAAGCCATCCATCAGCAGCTCCAGCTCAACTTAGAAAGGGCTAAGGCACAATATAAGAAGCAGGCAGACAAGAACAGAAGGGAAGGTGAAACCATAAGGGTGGGGGATCAAGTGTGGTTGTCAACCCAAGGGTTGCCGTTCAAAGGGGGTTGTAAGAAACTGAGGCCCAGAAGATTGGGACCCTTTGAGGTGATTCAGCAGGTCAACCCGGTAGCTTTCAAACTCCGATTACCCAATCACATGAAATTGCACCCAGTGTTCCACAGGTCGTTACTGTCACCATACAGGGGAGGAGGTGAAGGGGAGCACGTCAGGGAACCAGCCTTGGAAGAGAGGGAACGCCGCAACCATGTAGCGGAAATCCTCGATTCCAGGTGGAAGGGAAATCAGGTGGAGTATTTAGTGGCGTGGGAAGGGGAACCGGAGTCAGAAAACACCTGGGTAAGTGCGCAGGAAGTCAATGACGAGGTTTTAACAGAAACGTTCCATCAAAGGTTCCCGAGGAAACCTCAGCCGATAGCAAGGTCTAGGAGGGAGTATTTCGGCACCACCGATGAGGAAGAGGAAATGGAAGGGTTCGCGGAGTCGGAGTTGGAAGAGGGAGTGGACTCTGATGACGAAGAGTACCTAGAGAGTAGGAACAGCAACAAGTGGAAGGAAGTGTTCGCGACGTCGGAAGATGAGGGAGGTTCTTTCAAGGGTTTTACCTCCTCACCGCCAGTAGGAGAGGAGACGGGAGGGGGTGAAGGGGGCCCTGGAGGGGAGGTGGATGTCAGGGAACTGACATCTAAAGCGCAGGAGGCGCAAAGGCTCACTGAGGGTGAGAGAGCAGTAGCAGCGGAAGAGGGAACCAGTAGAGGGCGAGCAAGAACTCCAAGGGAAAGTGAGTCGGAGGGATGGCTCAGAGACGCTTCAAGCGAAACCAGTGGGGAGGTCTCAGGACCTCCTATAGGGACACCCACACCTCGACGGAAACTGTCACGCCGAGAGGCCAGACGACGTGTTTCCGTTAAGGAGCTTTTATGTTGGAAACGTTTCCGAAAGCAGCCACTTTCGGATTCTACTAGTGATTGACGCAGCCATGCTGGAGGGGCTCCGTCACAGGCAGAGGTTTGAAAGCCTGATCAAACTCTGAGGGACTTGCATTTTACGCACAAGCAGCTCATCGTCCCATCACACTTAGATATGTAGTGGCTGTAAACAATGCCTAGAGTCATAGAATCATATAGAATTGTAGAGCTGGAAGGGACCATGAGGGTCATTCAGTTCAACCCCCTGCAAGAATTTTTCACTGAATGTGGGACTTGATTGAATACATGACTCTGAGATTAAAAGTATTATGTTCTACCAACTGAATTATCATGAAAACAAATAGTAAACTGTGTTGTTGTTTTTTGAGGGGGGGTTATAATCAAGTAGTGTATAAATGTTATGGAATAAAATATTTTTTGATGAAATAAATAGTGCAAAGACGTTTATTTAATCCACATGATGAGTTATGGAACATGTATAGCATGCTGCATAGAGACAGCTACTCAATGTAATTCAAGCAGCTGTTTCCTATGCACCACCCCCAAAGTAACATTTCCATGACTAATATAAAAAACACTTCAGGATTAACCACAGTACTCCTATGAAATTTAAGGATGACTGGTTTCTAAAACTCAGAGCTGACCCTGTTCATGCTATTAAGATTCGCTGTCAGAGCTTGCAGCATAGTGAAGGCAAATATTTGTTATTTGAGGAACAAAAGATGTGCATGACAATGACTCATCCTAGAAAAAAAAATTCTTGGGAAATTATACACTCTTAGGGATAGGAAGAACTGGAATGACCTAAAACTAATTAAGTCATAATGGAACACCTAATATCCTGTTTCGACCAAACATTTCCAAAACACACTGTCCAAACTTTAATTCTTTTTTGGTGTTTTTAAGAATGTGCAGGAACTAGAATGCTTCTGCAGAAATTTTTTTAAAGTTGTTTCTGTTCTATCAATCTCCAGCAGTTTTCCTTGAATAAAATGTCAATATTCTAGGTTATATACCTTGTAGCTCTTCTACCAGTGTGGATAAACTGAGGAGAGGTCCACCATGTTTGGTTAATAAAAACTTTACAGCCATGTTTTCCCCCTCTTTCTAGTAGCAAGTGAAGCAGAGATTTCTCACTCCCCCTTCCAAAGCAGCCAAGTACATGCATGGATCACACTTGTAGGGCCATCTGGTTACAGATGAGTGAGGAGGACATTTAAGTGCCCCTGACGAAGGCATTTATGAAGGCGGCTGGCCTGCTAAACCTTTGCTGCATGGATAAGCCAACACGAAGCCCCCAGTATGTTGTTAGACTCCAGCTTCTATCAACCCAAGCTAGCATTGGCAAATGAGAGATGTAATCCAACAGTACCTGCAGGGGAACATGCTTATCCAGTTTTATTATTTTGCTCCTCAGATACTCAGTCTCTTATTTTCTGCTTGTTTTCAGCACCATCCACCATTTTCCTGCCCATCCATGCCATACTCACAGGTTAGGAAATGTACTGTTTTTTACATAAAAGAAAGGAGAAACCCTTCTGCTTCACAAAACATGCCACAACTACTGCATCCTGGCACAAGATATAGTTTACCTACATTCTGAAGTAGTCATCTCTGCATCCATCTGCCTACATGTGGCTTTATATTTGTGGTGGAATGTAATCAGACGCTTTGCCTGGAATTGCCCTAGTGACCAAACTACTGAATTTGTGGATTGCTGAAACACATAATGATATTCGCCTTCTACTGCAAATGACTTTACAGATGTGCAACATATGCTTATTCAGAATATAAGAAATATGTCGGTAATGTTGCTGTTGATTCAGTTTATATTTTGCCCTTCCTCCCAAAGTAGCCCAGTGTGCAAAGAGATTGTTTTTACAATTTTTAAAAGGTATCAATCACATTCTCTCACCCAATGGTTTCAGGCTTCCTAGGAGCAACATCTTTCAGCCTGCGTAAAAAATAACATATTGAAATTCCTTCTGAAAGCCAATAATGAGAGAAATAGACACCTCACCTAGGATAAAGTAAAGGGACCCCTGACCATTAGGTCCAGTCGTGACCGACTCTGGGGTTGTGGTGCTCATCTCGCTTTATTGGCCGAGGGAGCTGGCGTACAGCTTCCGGGTCATGTGGCCAGCATGACAAAGCTGCTTCTGGCGAACCAGAGCAGTGCACAGAAACGCCGTTTACCTTCCCGTCGGAGCGGTACCTATTTATCTACTTGCACTCTGGTGTGCTTTCGAACTGCTAGGTTGGCAGGAGCTGGGACAGAGCAACGGGAGCTCACCCCGTCACGGGGATTCAAACCGCCAACCTTCTGATTGGCAAGTCCTAGGCTTTGTGGTTTAACCCACAGCACCACCCGCATCCCTCTAACCTAGGATAGCATTCCACAAATGGGGAACTGGAACTGGAGCTGCCACATGCGGATTGTGATAAGATTTTAACTGGTGCTTGCAATCTCACAGTGATACAATAGGCAACTATGAACTAATACGTTGAATTTCATTCATTCATTCATTCATTCATTCATTCATTCATTCCTTTCAGAGAGTTATGCCTTCACATACAAACAGAAAAGGTGTAACTCTGAAAAGAACATTATGGCCTCCAGACTGTACCGTATATTTATAAATTGCAAATTATGATTTTAAGTATGCCACAATTTCCTTTTGTCTTTAGGAGAATTTTCAGCTATCTTGTTCAAGTTGTGTACAGCTAGGGAGAATTTCAAGTTATTAACAGCACAAAGAGGCAACTTTAAAGCAGCACATTTGTATGCAATGTTCTACGGGATCTAAGCAGAGTTTACTCCCATTAAATAAAGCTATGTTTTCTTATGTGCTTTACATATGGCAATATGCTTTTTGCATTTGCATTCTGTCATCTGCTGTAACCTCTACAGTAGCTAGAGAGGACACATTCAGTGTGCTTCTGTCTTGCATTAGTGACATTCGCACACAAAAAGCAAAAGGGATGATTCAAAGGCCCTTTGGGAGTTATGCTTAAAGTATATGGCATGGCAAATTCAGGGAACAAAAACATTGCCACTCTGGAATGAAACAATGTTTTCTCCCCACTAATTAGCAGCTGTAGCTCTTTTGTCAATATTTTACAACCACAGCCCAATGTTTGAAAAGTTGTTGCATAATTAAACAAAATACTGGGAAATGTATTGGGAATGGCTATCATAATCTAATTAGGAAGAGGATTCCTTTGAACTTAACAGGAATTGCTCCCAAACAAATACATTTAGGGTGGGGCTGTATGACATTAGTAATGAGTGAGAACACAACTAACAAATGCTTTCTGTTGCCAAAGCATACAATTCATTAGCAGTATCGCTTTCCTCAGAGAAATTCTGATTTGTTCTTCCACTCTAGGATACGGCGGCAATTGAATGCTAGCCTCCCCTTTCCAAATGTCCCTGTAGCATCAACCCACAAACTAAATGAACTATCCAGATTTCAGGAACTAAAATTGTACTCAGAAACAATGTTGGATTGAACCCTGTGGAGGCCCCTAGGCAGTCGAAATCTTGGGGGGGGCCCTCACAAATCATCTCCTAATACATCTTTTATTTTACCAACAACAATTTTAATAAATCAATTGTGATCTGTTGTTGCAGGGCCCCCAAAAGGTGTGGGACCTCATAACCCAGTACCTACTCTGCTTATTTTGTAAACTGGCACGGTTCAAAAAGAATGAGGGGGTGTCTTGATCTGCTACACAGTACTTCTTAAGACTTTAAAAGTGCTGCATAACACTTTGTGCATAAAATCTAACACAGTACAGTGGTGCCCCGCTAGACGAATGCCTCGCAAGACGAAAAACCCGCAAGACGAAAGCCCATAGGGAAATCTCGGGGACCTTTTTTTAAATGCTGGCGGTGGGGAGCAAAGCCTTTCCCCCCCCTCCGGACTTCAGAAGAGGTCCAGGAAGGCCGGCGGGGGCGAAAGGCTTTGCTCCCCACCGCCAGCATTTTAAAAGCGTCCGGGATAGCAGGGAAGCGCTTCCCGCTATCCCGGACGGCTTTTGAAGGCAGGCAGGGGGGCAAAGACTTTTGCCCCCCCTGCCTGCCTAACCGGGGGCTTTTAAATCGCCCCGGGACTGTCCGGGGCGATTTAAAAGCCCCCGGACGGCTTTTGAAGCCTCCCCCCGCCGCCCGGCTTTGGGGCATCGTCCCAATGCCGGGCGGTGGGGCAGGAACGCCTCCCCCAGCCGCCCGGCATCGGAACGATGTCCCGAAGCCGGGCGGCCGGGCGGGAAAGCCTCCCCCCGCCGCCCGGCTTCGGGGCATCGTCCCTATGCCGGGCGGTGGGGCAGGAAAGCCTCCCCCAGCCGCCCGGCATCGGAACGATGTCCCGAAGCCGGGCGGCCGGGCGGGAAAGCCTTTGTCCCCCCTGCCTGCCTTCCCAGGGGCTTTTAAATCGCCCCGGACAGCGGAGAAGTCCTCCGCTGTCCCGGGCGATTTTAAAATGCCGCCCGCCAGAAGAGGTCGGGGGAAGGCTTTTTCCATAGGAACGCATTAATTGATTTTCAATGCATTCCTATGGAAAACCGTGCATCGCAAGACGAAAAACTCGCAAGACGAAGAGACTTGCGGAACGAATTAATTTCGTCTTGCGAGGCACCACTGTAATTAAAAAAAACAGTTCCTCTTGAGAAATCCCAAGCTTTCAATGGTGGGTATACCTTTGAACCAAACATATACTGTAAGCCATTGTAAGAGAAAAAGGACAGCGATCTGCACACCATCTAAGGGAGTGGATTTGCCGTTATTGGTAAGCTCCTTTTAATCGTTTCTGATCTTAAATCGAAGCGGCACATGAACTAACCAATCCATCAGAAACTAAACGCTGCATATAACCCTGCCAAGATTTCACTCTAGACATCTGACCAACTGGGCTCGAAAGCAGGGAAGCTTCTGTCATTATGCATTTGTCCATATTCAATGTGCCACAAGACTGTTAATGCAGCGTCTGAATGCAGGCCAACGGGTCTGCTGCCACCACCATCCGTTTGGCACCGAGTTGGCACCCACGAGCAGCACCGCAAACCCTCTGCGTTGCCTGTTCGATCGACAAGGGAAAGTCCTTTCTGCAGACCCAGTTCCTCAGCAGCTAAACTCAGAAGCCGAGCACTTGGCACGGGCAGATCCGCCCTGGGCACAGGCAGGCTGAGGAGTCTTAGGAATCGCAATCCTGGCCAGGGAAGACGAGAGCGAGCGCGGCCGCCAAGCAGGCGCTGGCGCAGTCCCAAAGGACCTTGCCACGCAGCCAGGGTGGGGCTTCCGACCGTATCCGCCTGGGAAGAGGAGAAGGGTGGCCTCCAAACGGAGGGGCTTCCTCGTTTCGCTCCTTCTCCTCACAGAAGGGAATGGCTTTTTTCCGCGCCCCCCCCTCCCCGCCTCAAAAACAAAACCTCCTTACCTGACCCGCACAACAGCGCGCGGACATGGTCGCCCCTCAGACGGCGAGCCCCGGGCTGGCCGCGCGCAAATGCCCTCTCCGTCCGCACCTGCCCGCTGGCTCAGGCAAGCGGCCTCGCGCCCGGGCAGCAGCCGAGGCGCAGCTGAAGGCTTCCTCAGCCGCCCAGCCCTGGGTTGCCGAGGCGCGCAGAGAGCGCACACGCGCCCCCTAGAGCAGCTGGCCGGGCCTGAGGCGCGCGGCGCGCTCGCCCCGACGCATGACACAAACACGGGAGAGACTGGCGAGCTCGGCTTCTGCGCTGCTGGGTGAGTTGCCCGAGCCCAGCTCGGAGCGCGCTGGAAGCTTCCGCTGTCGTCAGTTTTTTGCTTGGAAGGAGATAAATGGCTTTCCGGTGCGGGAGGTTAGGAACGGCCCGCCCCGCTTAGGAGACGGGAGAAAAGAGGAAGCAGCCTGGAATGAAGCAGGCGCGCGGCGGAGACCACCTGTCCTCGTTCTCACGCTCCGAAGTGAAACGCAGCGCGAGGGCACCTGGGATTGAGGTTCCCCAAGGAGAGGGCGGAGCTACCGGCCTGCGGGCGCCGGTTGGCGAGGCGCCTCCTCCGAGGCTAGTGGCGTCTCGGAAGGAGGGACGCCTCTCGCGGGGAGAGCTGCTGCGGCTTCTGCAGGTGTTGCGTTACCTGCATCCATCCTTCGGCCGTTGGCATGAAAGTCGCTTCCGATTTGCTTCTCACGCGATCTGGTTCACACAATGCTTCTAAGCCATCAGAGCAGTTCTCTGCTGGACCCGAAGTCTCTTATTCTAGTCTATTGTCCTCTTTCCCACAGGGATCGACCAGATTCCCCTGGGAAGCCCACAAGAAGGGCATGAAAGGAATAGTCTCCCACCGCCTTTGGTCAGAGGCAGATTGCTCTGGAGATGAGGTGGAAGAGCTACCGCCCTTACACACAAATTTGTCCCATCCCCACAGCTTTTATTCCTATACTGTGAACCAGAGGGACACTGCTGCTGGAAGCAGCAACTTTGGTCACCGCTACAGCAATTAAGATACTGCTCCTGCACTGGGATCTCTAGATATAAACTAGTCACGCCCATGCTAAATCTTTGCGGCAGTAAGATAACAGGGTTAAAGATAACAGGAAAATTCCTTCCAGTAGCACCTTAAAGACCAACTAAGTTAGTTCTTAGCATGCACACGAAAGCTCATACCAAGAACTAACTTAGTTGGTCTTTAAGGTGCTACTGGAAGGAATTTTTTTTGTTTTGACTATGGCAGACCAACACGGCTACCTATCTGTAAAGATAACAGGGTTAAAGAGGCCTTGGTCTGCTTGGCTGGGGGGTTCAGTGAAAAAATCATTCTGGCATCCCATATTATCACAAAATAAATGTTTTAGGATTTACTGGCACAAGAGCAGCTTTGTTTCAAATTCATCTAGTCCAGCATCCTCTCACAGTGGCCGACCAAATGTATCAAGAAAGCCAACAAGCAGGAATTCAGGGCTTATTTTCACTCATGGCTTACCAGGGGGCTTGGTAGTAATTTCCCTGTTAGGTAGAACCTACTCTCATTTTATAAATGTGGAATTAGGGCCTTGCCCTAAATCTACCATACCAGTCTAGGCTGAAGCAAGATACAGATACAGAAACTTTCTCCACTGTAGAATATGATTTTTAGTCACAGCCATCTCTGGTAATACTGTAGCTCATATTGACACCCAATGAAGCCCTTTCTTCTACTAAATCACCATATTTTCAACAACTGCACTGGCATATGTAACGGGAATGAGATTCCTACACATTTTGGTTGTTGTTTTTTGTCTAGAGCAGATACTAGGGACACAAAGATTCATCCATACCGAGACTTCCAATCTCTGCATCTGGGATTCCAGCCTCCAGGGCATTTCTAGCACAAGGTCTCATTCATCAGTACCATATGCCAAGTTCCCATATCCCACCTATTATATATTATTAACCAATGAGTCTTTAACTTTTTTATTTTTAAAAAAGCAAAGCAATAAAAATACATGGTTTTTAGAGTTTAACACTACACACATTTTACATGTTTACATTTACAAATTACGCTTTAATCCATATTGTGACTTTTGAGTTTTCACATTATTTGATCTTTTCAGACTTCATAGCAGCAGAAATATTCAATATCCCTGTTTCCACAGTAGTCAAAACACCAATTTTTTTGGTAACCCTGGGAAGAGAGAGGTAAGTTTAATGCACATCAGTTTGTCTTTCTTTTTCTTATGTCATACAACAATAGTAAGATTGCTTGTGCCTAACCTATTTCAAACTTTTATCACAATTACATAGTTTTAATTAGTGTCAAAATATGGAGAACAAACTCTACTGTCCATTTCCATTTCAACTGTGGGTGGGTAGAGAAAGAATACTGCTTCAGCAAGTACAAAATCAAACTAGCTGTGTCTCCAGTGGCCCTACTGTGTCTCCAATACAGTCTGCTTCCTGTCCATGATACTTCTCTGCTCTTCTCGGTTCTGTAACCATCTGCCAGCAAAGGTTATAGGTTTTGGGACTGGAACAGATAAGGAAGAATCTCTGGGCTTTTGCCAGGTTCTTGAAGCATCATTCACCAAAAAGTCTCATTTGAAAATAGCATAGCTGACGTCCTCCACTTAGACACCTGCCCATGTTAGGTGCACTGCACAAGGATTTGCCAAGCCTAGGCTTCCCTGCTTACAACGGCAGAACAATTGTTGCATCTCAAGCAGATGTAAGAACACCTGATCTTCTAAATCATGCTTGGCATATCATAAACACATTCTCTCCCTTTGGGGAACCAACAGTTGTTAGTGTTACATGCGTACTAACATTAAACCATAGTTCGCTTCAAAGGGAAAAAATAAAAAAGAAATAAAATCTGTATCAAAATGAAGTGAAAGATTGCAAGACTGAGAAACGCTCCTGATCTCATAATAGCTAGCCACACTCCCACCCCCCTAAATATTATTGCAATATTAAGTGCAAAAGTTGGTGTGAGCAACCCTACAACGTTGAAACCCTTTGGTTAGAATGGCTTAAGTCAGGTAGGGTATGCACACTGATGTTCTAGGCCAGTGTTTCTAGGCCCAGGCTAGCAAATTAAATGTTACATTGTGAAATAAATAAATATAAATTTTATACATCACTTGACTGTAAAAAACCTCAAAGTAGTATACAAAAGATAGAATCATAAAATCAGGTGGGGGGACCAATACTTTACAACATACAAGAAATTAAAATATTTAAAAAATATTAAAATTCACATCAGCTTTTCTGGGTAGGCATGACTAAAAATGTTTTTAGCAGGCAAAGGAAAGGATATAGTGAGAAATCATATCTGGACATATGATTAACATTGGAAGAGACTATTTAAAAATGTTGCTACCTTGATCTATTCCATCCAGTCTTTTCCTTTTCAAATTTGGAGCTGGGTTTTGTTGCTCTTTCAAGACTTCTGCAGGGCAATTGGGTCTTGGCAACTGGCTTCCAGGTGTTGGTGCCGGCCGATTGCTAAAATACTTCTGTTTTAGTGCCTTCAAGAGAACAGAATGACATAAGAATAAAAAATGACACTACTGTATTTAGAAATGACACTATTTCTGTAAGATCTGTACAATATGTTTACAATATGTAGCTTTCTTGGCTAATTAGTAATATTTTGTGTGGTGGGGGGAAAAGAGCGTGAGGGGTGGCAGTGGTGGTGGTGATGGATAGCGTCTATGGTCACTGAGGCTGTCTATGGTTCCTCACAATAGCACTTCTGTCCAGGTTTCCCCCTGTAAGATTCTGTGTGCATGTGTGTGTTGTGTTCTTACAAAGGACACTTTTTCTTAAATGTGGGCACAGCCAGGGGTGTGCATATACTATCATTCTGATTATTTTTGAAAGCAATACATGCTGAAAGTCAGAGGAATGCTGAATAAGATATACAGTGGTTGAAAGCAGAAATTCACTGACCTCTCTCTCAAACTAGAATTATGCAAAATGGCTCAAGTTGTATAATTTAGTTTTTTGGCACATAATTTAGATTGCATATGCAATTTCACAGTTTCCCTACCCCAGAGTGGAGTACACATAGCCCTGGGCTTAATGTTTTTCAGTTGTGAACTTTCTCCTATAATATAATTAATATTTGCATGGTTTGCTTCTGACTGGAACCTATATTTGTCCTCAAATAATTCTGTGTATTGCATCTAGGCAAAACACATTTTTATAGTGTAGTTAATGCTTAAATAAACTCCTTTTGGATGAAGCAAATTGTATAGTACTAGAACATATGGATTGCATGTACATTCTGAATAAAAATTCTGCAGTCTTGACATCTCATCCAGCTACTTCCCTCTCTTCCCATGGTTTCCCAATTACCGGTAATATTTGTGTTTGCAAATAGCTTTTGAACTGCAGCAAAAAATATTCAAGGATTAACTTTATGGGATATGCAGTAGACTGTAACATAAATGTAATAGGATCACCATCTTTTGCTTTGCTGTGCTTTGCCTTCAAATTATAGCCAAGTTATGGTAATTATGCACAACTAAAAAGTCTTACTTTGCTTTTTGATGTGGCTTGTAGTACTGAACAAGTTTCCACATCACTGGTCTGTACCAAGAAACACTTGCAATTAAGTAACCAGGGAAATTAAGACCAGAAGGAACATCCACAATGAATAATTACAGGTTCAAATAATAAAAAGGTACAAGCAATTAGAAACACATTTCTCATATGCAGCTCTCAATCCGTGGCTCAGGAAAGAGGGCTGCTTCAGCCCTTTGTTTCAGTAAGAATTTTTAAAAAGCAACAAAGAGCTCAAAATACATGCCTCCCCAAGTTGCAAAACTATGTACTTGGAATTAAGTCCCACTTAATTTACTATGAGGTAAACTTGAATAGGTTCAGACAACTAGAATGATAAGACTGCTGTGGAAGATGTCCATTCTGCCACAGACACTCTGGGCCAATTAACGTATTGGTTCTCATTGTGGGCCTCAGCTTCACAAGTGGTGAAGTTGCTGGGTAGGCACCCTGTTCCTCCTTTTTTGCTTGCTGTCTGAGCCATAGGGAACAACTTTCCTCCACCTCTCTTCTCCTCCAACTTTATACCATTACATTAGCGTCTCACATTGAATAGAAATGACCTGTAAAAAGAACTTTATGAACTGAAAGCAGAAACGCTGTATATACTTTTGTAACCCAAGAAAATCTTTAATAAAAACAAGTTTTTTTTAAAAAAGGATATACTTCTTGGCCACTAAATATTGACAGGTCAAACAGGCTGCTGCTTCTTGTCCCCAACTAAAATATTCAGGCCCAGCTCACTCTCTCTTCCCCTTTTTACTGCTCAGTTGCTTTGTTTAGTCTGTTACAGGAACAATGGGATTGGTGGCACTGGTCAAATGCCAAGGGTGGCTCTTCTCTTCCCCCCTGAAACTGGGTAAAGCTATTTGGTGAGCACCCCAGTCTGAATTCAGACTTTCAGAGCAGTCCTGTGACAGGTGTATTTTTCATCTCAAATGATGTAATCCATTTTTCTACTTCATGAAGCGGGTATCAGAACACAAATTGAAAGATCAGTTGACATCAGAAACAGAGCTGAAATGGTTGTCTAGATACACACCTGTTTAGGAACTCACTGCTAAAATATCACAATAAAAATCTGTGGAGGTGCCCCTGGAAGAACTATACACTCCATTACATAAAGCAATTCTGTTTGAGACTTGTGCAGAACTTATTTTTGCTAAATACTGACAGTAACAGTTTTAAGCTAATGGGTGGAAATTGAAATTTAAATACCTGAGTAGCTGTGACCCTAGTAGAAGGATTAAATGTAAATAAGCCTTGCAGCAGTTCTAGCAAATCGTCACCAGCAGCACTGAAGATGTGATGAAGTGGCATTCCAGGGAAACTTTTAAAAGTCACATAATCTGGAAGATTGGTCATACCCTATTGAGGTGGGGGGGGAGGGAGGGGGGGAGAAAGAAATATAGCACAGAGAAGTCAGCACCCACATAATGAATAGTTAAAAGTCATCAATGGTCCTCTCACCTGTAAACACACATTAAGTATAAAGCTATCAAACAAGCAAGCAAGTCAAAACAATCAAGATTCCACCAATTCTCCCTGCCAGCTTTTGTTACAAGGTTGTTAACTCAAAAACTTACAGGCCACTGCTCCTCTGTTGGAGTACCCAAGGTTTCAAATATCTTTGTGAGCTGATCCAGGTCAGAGTCTCCTGGCAAAAATGGAACCTATAGAAAGACGAATACAGTGGCTTTCAAGATTGGTTTGTTCTGAACTCCTACAGAAAAGAAATTCAGCCCTAAAATCTTTGAACTTTTCTGGTAAGCAAATGGCATTGGATCAGTTTAAAGCAAACATGAGGGTTCCCAGAACAAAGATTGCATTTCCAGCACTCCTCCCACATGTAAAAGTGCCAGAAGATAAACCAATTGCGCAAGAGCAGAAGAAAATTTCATTTGACAGCTGTACTGAGAGCTTACCCTTAGAAGCAATTCAGCCAATATGCAGCCCACTGCCCACATATCCACGCCTACACCATACATTCTAGCACCAAAGAGTAGCTCAGGAGCTCGATACCACCTGAAAAACAAATTAAGACATGCTGCATTTCCCTTCTCCATTTATGAGCTGTGCACAGTACTTTCAGTACAAACACTATCCTATTTTGTGCCTAAATATTTACATCTTATCTTGTTCTTTCTGTAAGAAAATTTTGCAAATCTAATCTTTTTTTTCCTCCAACAAAGGTGACAAAATAGCTGTTTAAGTTACTACTGCACAATTTATTGGCATTCAAAAGTGGATGCAATTAATATTTGAAGGGGGTGTACATGGCCCTCCCCACTTTATCCTCACAACACACCTGTGAGATAGGTTAGGTAGGATTACCTAACCTATCTTACTGGCCTAAACATGGGTAGGCACACTAAGGCCTGGGGGCCGGATCTGGCCCAATCACATTCTAAATCTGGCCTGTGGATGGTCCAGGAATCAGCGGTTTTTTTACATGAGTAGAATGTGTAGAAATGCATTTCCGGGTTATTTGTGGGGCATAGGCATTTGTTCATTTCACCCCCTCCAAAATATAGTCCAGCTCCCCACATGGTCTGAGGGACTGCTGAAAATATTTGCTGACCCCTGGCCTAGAATAACTGAGCTTCATGACACAGAGTGTGGTTTTTGAACCAGGGTCTTCCAATCCTCACCTGATACTCTAAACTCTGCAACACACTGGCTGGCTTGTTCAAGTTCCTATCTTCATGTACACATAGTGATTGGGCAAGCAGATGAAGTTGTCATACCAACAGGCCAGATGTGTTCCTTGAGGGATCTTTCTCTTACCTTGTTACTACTTGGTGTGTGTAAACTCTGTTAGGACTTCCAAAAGATTTTGCCAAACCAAAGTCAGCCAGTTTCAAAACTCCATTTTCATCTAGCAACAGGTTATTTGGTTTAAGATCCTTAAAGGGGAAACACATGAATATGCCATCGTTGAGAATACTTAAATATTTTGCTTTGTGATCAAAGGTTCACCTTAACCAGAAATATCCTTCTGAAAGCAGTGACAATAGGATTGCATAGAACTGAAGCACTAGATAGAAACTACAATGGCTGATCAGAATATGGTAAATTAGACTGTGCCATTTATATCCATTTGTGCCTCTGAGAATCAGCAGGGCTTTGGAAGTTGGATTCATTTTTAAAAAAATGTTGCACGCAAATTGCCGATACCTATTAAAAGCTAGAATATCCCAACTACTTATTCTGTCTTTTTTTTATATACCAGTTTGAAACCTCAGATTTTGGGGCATTAAAAAAATAATAATCAAAAGGGACCAAGAAACATTTTGTTGTTGTTGTTAAGACTGAGATAATTTACAGGGGAATCACATTTCCATCTCAAACACCTTAATGGGAGCCATTTCTCATTGTCTTAAAGGCTGTTCTTTTTGTTCCTAGAGTTCCTTACCCTATGAAGGATCCAGTGTTCATGTAAATATTCTAAACCTTGAAGTGTCATCAGCATGTACGCTTTGATGTGAGAAGGTGTCAACACAAGACTAGTATCCTTTATTATAACCTGTAAAATATATATTGCATTTTACAAATTGCAGAAGCTTAATGCTTAAAAAAACCCCAGAAAAATTACACAGATGTATCTGTTGGGGTACACAATGTCCCCAATAACAAAACATCAACTAGCAAAACTTAGATAAATCACTCTCTCTGACCCAGAAATGCTATAGAATTGATTATCATAATGTGATTGGTAATGCCCTCACTTTCAGTATTTTCACTATCTACATTGTTAGACCTATATGAAGTATTGATTATAGCAACTTCCTGTTCTGAACTCTGACCAAATTTTCAAAATTCTCTGTGAACTTTGTATCTAATATTCTTATGTTTTCTCACTAGTAATGAGAATTCCTTTAAGTGGGTGGCATCCTAAGCAATTACAATTATTTCCCTTCAAATGAAGTCTGTATTACTCTTTAGCTGCTGAAAATGTGTGTATGCCTGCTTTCTCTAGCAGATACACAAAACCTACCATATGAGTTATTTATGCATAAAACCTGTTAGTCTACTTATGTTAAAAAGTATTGATACAGCGCCACCTATCTGCACAACTCTTTGGAAAGAATGAGAGATGATTCCAACCCCGAGGGGCTTACAGTCTAAAAATAGATGCAAAGAAAAGGCATACCGTTCTGCCTTCTCTGTTGTTCTCTTCTACCACCCCCTTCCTCCATGTCTCTTCTCCAACTCTTACAACTTTCCCCCAGGACTTTTGGTTTCAATATATAAACAAAGCAAAAGCTTAATCATCGGCCACAAAATTAAGTCAGTAGCCAGTTAATGGCAATCTTACCTCTAGATCAGTTTCCATAAAATCAAATACTAGACTAATGTTAGATTTGTGTCCAAATGCATCAAGAAGCTGGAAGAGAAATACACTCAAATTATTGATGTGATAGTATGTCCTTAATCCAATCTGTGTGCACACACTGGTCAAGGTATCCTCTCTAATGTGCTCTGGCAGGCTTACAGGACTCCAGGCAATGCAGAGTGACTGAGTCTCACCACCCTTTGAATTTCCTTAACTAGGCCTGCCAGGCTGTTTGGGGGCAAACCACACCCATCTTTCCCAGGCCTGAAGTCCTATGATACCATGCTCAGAAAAGTTCAAGCCATGTCTTGAAACATCAACCCAATCCTAAAAAGGAAGAAAAATCAGAAGTGCACTCCTGATTCTTCCCTTGCAGCCAGTTTTCAGTACTTCTTGAATCTGGCACATTTTTGTGTTGTCTTGCATAGCAACAGAAACTCATAATGCCTGAAAAAAGGATAGTTTATGAGTCTTAACTTTTAGGCATGGCCAATCAGAGGGAAGTTCAAAGGGCAAGGGGAATTTGACCTGGGTCTCTGGTATAAAGAGGGCCTCAAATTTAAACACTTATTTTCCAAGGCCGTTTAAACTCTCATCTATGTATCTATCATATCTGGGTGTTGCTGAGAGTTTGTTAAACTGATTTTATTCTCTGCTTCACTTTTATTGGTTATTGTTTTGTTTCACTGTTATTATAAACCAACCAGAGGACTTTATTATTGGCTAGTATTTAAATATTGTTAATACAGAAATATTCCCTTCAAACAGCACTTTGTACTTACCCCTATAATATTTGGATGGCTAAGCTCCTGCAGTAGCTTTATTTCTCTAAGGGCTGTTCTGTTTATACCTAAATTGAAATAAGAATCATGACAATAACAATAGAACTCTACACCCTCAACAGTGTATGAATTTGGTGGTACTAGTGGCTCAAAGTAATCCTGGGTGAGAGGGAGCAGGGATTGGTACTTTTGCCACAATTATTTACGCCACATACCTGCTAGTTTTATGCCTATGAGGTTAGAGATTCAAATCCTGAAGTCACCTAGCTCAGGTGAGCAGGTCTCTGTAACTTGGGAATAATGTTCATGAAGACTAAGCATAATATTTTGTGGACAAGAGACTGCTACTATTTTATTTCAAATTGGTGAATACTTCTGATCAGATTCGAGCTCCAGAACACAGCTTCAAATATTCTAGGCAATGAAAGTATTTCAGATCAATGTAATTCCCATTTCCTCACATCCTGAATGAATAAGATGCTCAGTTTGTTGTAGCTAAAACAAGATAGAGGTACTTTTTCAGATGTCATAAAACTTTCCCTCAAATGTCAGTGTTTCTATACTAGGGAGGAAAGCAATGGCATGGGGAAAAGGAGAGCTAATTCACATCATTCTTGCTTCAACAATAGATAAGCAAGAACTTACACTGGATCAGGTCCAAGGTATTTTAGTCACTGTTCTTCACTTTGTTGCCCAGCATCACCCAAACGACTTAGTATGCTCTAACAGTTTAGTATGTCTAAAGAGATTGCTTTCCAATGTGTGGGTTGGGGTATGCCTTGGTCCCTTGATTTGCTTGGATATGCAGGTGGTAGGAATGAAGAGAACTGCCTTGCTAGAAGCAGTTCCTGAAAAGATGGAACTAAGCTTGTTATCGATGCCCTACTTACTACTAGGCAGGACTACTTCAATGTTCTCTACATGGGGCTGCCTTTAAACAATGTCTAAACACTTGGACTAGTGTAGAATGCTGCTGCTAGACTACTGTCTGCCATTGTAGTCATGTTCCAATCTTATTTCATTTCAACATTTACTTACAGGCTCAATTTAAAGTGCTGGCAGTCACCATTGAAGTTCTAAAGAGCTTGGTACCAGGTTATTTTAGGACCTGCCTGCTCAAATGTGAAACTGTCCAGCCTCTGAGATAACTCCTGGAAGCCACACTTTCTGTTCCATCCATACATGAAATCAGGTGGATGTGAATAAGAGAAAGGGCCTTTTCAGCAGTAGTGCTGTGACTGTGGATCTATCTCTTGGCATTGCCATTCTCTTCTTGTTTATCAAATGACTGTAAGCACTTAAAAAAATAGGCTAGCTTTTAAACAGTAACATGTTTCCAAGATGCCCTACATGAAATCTTACCACTGGTATCTAAAAGTTTTTACAAATGATATTTTATATTGAGGTAGCTCTGTTCTTGTGATGATGTACTGTTTTACTATACTGGGTTCTCTTAGGAGGAAGGATAAACTATAAATTAAACAAATAACTAAATATTTTAATTGTAAAATACTTTAGTTGTTATTTTAATAAAAGAACAGAATATAAATAATAAATTAAACTGAATATAAGCTTGCTTAACTGATGGAATGCACAATTCACATAAAGTAGTACATTCTACTTGAAATCAGTGATACGGAACAGGAAAATTTCCAGGGCTTTAATTTTACGTTGAAAAAATTACACTTCATAAGTTCATTAGAAACAATGAACAGATGCCAATTACAAATGTAGCATTAGGCAAGCTTGGCAGTTTTTCCTTCTCTTTTCTTTAGATCTGTTGACTGACTACAGATAAAATAAGCATGTTAAATTAGATCACTCACTAGGATATCAGAATTTTTTTCAATTCATAATTTTCTAGAAAAATCATGTCACTGCTTAAAATTATGTCCATGGATAAAAATAAAACAAGAACACTAAAGGGGAAAATTGTGAATGTTTTCTATCTAAATCACCAAAGGACCAGTGGAGTATGGATATTATGCCACTGGTCTACTTCAAAACAAAGAATTACATGGGTCTCATTTGTTATCTCTTCCACTCAAAATTGAAAAGAACAGCAAGTCATTTACCAGGATGGTAGCAATATTCTAGCATATGCAAAATAGTTCATTTATATATGTGTATTTCAAAAACTTACCATCTTTAGCTTCTGATCTATGCCCAAGTTTGATCTAAAATAAGAAAATCGTTTAATTAAGACAATATTTCTCATTACCAAAGGCAGGTCAAAAGCTAGTCTGTTGTTCTATAAGTATCTAAACTGACTGACAGCTCAGTCTATGTATTTTTACTTGGAAGTAATTTCTGAGAGGTTTATTTAAGTGTGCTTAGACTGCAGCTTTTACTTGTTCTAGGTTACTAAAGCTCTGCACAATTACATAAAACATGGTCAGACAAAATGCATGGTCAGAACCCAGAAGCTGAAGCTGTTTCTCCTTACTTCTCCAGTGGCAGTAGGCAGGCTGCCCACCACCACCTGGAGTGGTGAAGATAAGCAGTAGTGACAAGAGCTCACAATAATTTTGCGAGATTTCACTGGAAGCTGCTACTGCACCTTCTTGTTTCTCCAGTAGCAGCAGGGGTATGCGAAGCACCTGCAGGGACATTACTGCTTAGGATTCCACTGCCTGTGGTGACTGCCTCAGTCAGCCTCATGGGCAGACCAGCCCTGGTTAATGCAATTGAATATATCAATGAACAATTTATGAGTTGCTTAATAAATAAATAAAAAAAATCGTCAGTGTGGCTAGGATTCCAAGCTATGGTCAGCACAAATCATGGTTTAGGTATACTGTCAGGTTAAGAAAGCTAACTCACCTTTTTAATAGCAACAATTTGATTTGTATTCTTGTCTCTTGCTTTATAAACGGTAGCAAACTAAAGAGAAAAAGAGCACATCTTAAAAATCAGTTTTCGAATTATATAGTGGCAGCCTTGCTTTTTGTTTAGAAAGTGTGTAGTCTTCTTTTCTATAAAATATCTTGAGGCATGCTATAATAAATACAAATGATCACAATAAAAACAGTAAAAATGTTGAACAATGTTGAACACCTTTAACTCATGAAATGCTATGCCTTCCCCCTTCCCTCTAATGTCACTCAGCTGGTGAGTACTAGCAACTAAGGGAAATTAATGGATAAATTTCCAGAAATACAGCATAATTACAGAATCCTAGATTTGGAAGGACCACAAGGGTCATCTGGTCCAACCCCCAGCAAAGCTGTTTCAAACATCAGTATAAACCTCAAAGTACATAAATGTGAGAATTCCACATGTAATAATGTCACATATGACATACCCGCATAATGAACATATCCTATACTGGAAGGCTTTCTACGAAGCAGGAAAGCATTACACTCTTATATCCCTATTAAGAAGGAAGTTCAGTGGCTGCACTACAGGGTTTGATTTCCCAATTTAATTTCAAATATAATTTTGTATATAGAGCAGCAGGCAGGACCTAGACAGCCAGCTCCAGCAGCCTGTAACAACAGCATCCCCCCAAAAAGTCAGACACTACTTTTGAGTCTCTCTCCCCATCATTACCTTCTCACTCCAGCTAGCTGCAAAATGCAGACCTCCTACTTCCTTGTTGGTTACTTCGCAACTGCCCACTGTTTCTCTAGTCACCAACCTTCAAACTCCATTTTGGAAAAGTTTACTAACCAGATGGTCAAGCAATAGCCTTAAACAGAGATATCAGTGATACAGCAGACATATGCTATTTTCTGGCTAAAGTATGAAAAGGTACAAACCTTGCCCCTCAAAAATTTATTCTCCATTGTAAGTCAGGTTTGACCATTGGATAGCAATTGGGTGGCTAGGAAAACACTTTTCTCTGTCCAAAGCTGGATGAGAAAAAGGTCTGGCTTTAAGTAGACTTGATCAAAGCAACAAACTGCTTACACAAACATATCTAGCAGGTTCTTTTAAACTGGTCATTCTGCTGCTGCCCTGAGCCTTCATGACATCAAAGGACAGATCAGTCAATTTTGGGAGTAGCCAGTCAACTACCCATTCCTTTATTTTTGTGTGAACAGTCAATATTTCTGGGTGATAAGCTATTGACCCCAAATTGAAAATCCTTTGACAGAGGCTTCTCATGGAACAGATATTTTTCTTTCAAATGAGTGCCATCTCCAGTCAAGCAGGTGCTTTAGGTTTCTGAAATACAAACCTGGGAAACTGGAATGAGCAAACAACCTTCAAGTCTTTGGGGGAAAATGCCTATTGCCCATCTCCAGATGCTTTCCACAACCTATAACACAAATACACCTATGGCACTACCCCAGCCATGTATACTCAGAAGTAACCCCTCTTAAATTAAATGGGGCTTATTCCCAGGTAAGTGGAGTTAAGACTTGCAACTTTATATATTAGGAGGGAGAGGGGGCGGCTTTTCATAGCTTCTCAAGCTTTTTTGCAGCCCTGGAGAAGGGATTCTCCGTGACTGCCCCCAAACTGTGGAATTTCCTCCCCTTTGCAGAGGTGCTTAATGCACCTTTCATTTTATGCTGCACCTTTTAACCTGGCCTTTAATAACCGAGACCTTTATTTTCCTATTTAAACTGTATTTTGGGCGCTGCGTTAGACATCGGTTTCACTTTATTTTTAACTGCATCACTGTCCTCTGGGGCCTTTATGGCGAAGGGCAAGTGGGGTTGGGGTGGAAATACTGTTTTATTATTATCAAAGAGCGAAAGTTTGCGTGTCGTCGATCTCAAAAAAGGTGAACTCTGCGCAGGTGACGGCTTAGCTGGGTGGCATTGAAGGCGACGCCGTTATCCGGAGGGAGCAACGAGGGGCGTCCGCAGCTCCCGCCCCGGCTAACCCTGAAAACTCCCTCAGGCGGTGCCTCTCCTTCGCCTCCACCGGAGCCCTACGGAAGCTGCCGCTGCCGGCCGTTAACCCTCCCCTCAGCCGAGTCCGGCTTACCTGCCCTTCGCCCAGGAAGGCCAACTTCTCGTAGCGCTTCGCACGCGCGCGGGCGTCCATCCCGACCAAGCGCGATTTAAAAACCGTCAAGTTTACGACGCCTCCAGGAAACCAGCGCGACTCCGGCTCCTCCCCCCTCTCCCGTATACCACCGGCCTTCCCACCGCGTTCTACGCATGCGCCACGCACGCGGGCAAATGACGCCTCCCCCTGCCCGCCGAGGTTTCCGCCGGTCGTGACAACAGCCTCTCAACATAGAGATAGGAAAGGATAGACGAGCAGGCGAAATCCCTCATAGAGCTGTTACGGGGATAGAAAAACCCGTGGTGTTCTTCTCGGGTCGCAACTTCTCCGCCTACCCAGGAGTGCTAGTGAGGGCTGTCCATTAAAAAAAGAGAGAGAGGAGAAATTCGGGGTTTCGACATAACTGATCATTGGGAAGCTGCAGCTTTGTCTGCCTAAAGAAAGGTAGCGGCAGAGGAACCCCCTGCTTTGATTTCTAGTGACTGTTTTGTACACGTTTAAAAGCACCTTGCCGGTGAACTCCAGTATCCCCATATTGTTAGTGTGCCCCTGGGGTGGGGAGGGGCACTGGGGATGACCAGCTGGTGACAGGCCAGAACTGTATACCATTGTTAATATTGCTGGGAGGTGGGGGGTTTGCTAGTCAAAAGCACCCTTCAGATTGCAGCAGGGCCAGCGCTACCATTGGGCAGAGAGAAGCAGCAGTTGCACCAGCAGTCAGACCTTATCAGTTGGATGTACAACTGTGCATATCATATTGCCAGCCCTTTGACTTGGTGAGCTAGCCTGATGCCCTCAGAAGTGGTAGATGTGTGCTGTTTTATCGTAACAAATAATGTGAAAAGTTGGGGGGGGGACCCTGTTAACTCATCTCATTGCTTCTGTGAGAGCCCTCTGCTGCCCTTACACATCTTGCTAAAGTCTAAATTCCTGTTTCCCAGCTGTCACTGCCATCCCAAAAGAGAGGGGTGGGGAAGCTTGTTGTTAAGCAGTGTTAGTCTTGCAACAAAAACAAGTGTTGTGGCACTTTAAGCAGAGGTGGAGAACCTGTGGCCCACAAGATATTGTTACTCTCACTGGTCATGCTGACCAAGGCTGGTGGGAACTGAAGTCGAACTCAACACCTGGAGAGGCACAGGTTCTCATCCCTGCTTGAAAATGAGTATTTAATATGGTATCAGCTTTCATGGACCACAATCCACTGCATTGGATCATATATAAATTGCAATCATAAGTTGGCAAGTATATACACATAGTTTAGTGAAAACTATAGGGGAGTGAGCAAACTCCAGTGAACCTCAACCACTTTGCTCAAGCAGCTCCCTCTTTTCAAGTTCCCAAGTGCCAAGGCAGCCACTACACCTGACTACAGCAGTAAAGATAACATAATAAATGCATGTTTGGTTGCACACAAATGAGTCTGAGAAAATATAAATGCAGCACAATGTGATACAAGTTTATTTACTCAGAAGCAAATTCCCAAAAAATAAGTAGGCATGCACATACTGGTTGTTTTGTTGTTGTTTGGGCTTTCCAAACAAAAGATGCATTTATTACTCTATTTATTTTCAGGATTTATACCCTGCGGCTTTTTATTTAAGGCCACTTTGTAGATAAACTAAAGAGCAAAATAAGCACTCCAAAATTAACAGTTGCAGCTTTATTTGTAATCAACCCATCACATTTAGAAGATTCCACAATTTGATGTAGGTTGGAGCAGAACCCATTTTGTTCAAACGGAAATGTCATTTCTTGATGACCAGGGAATCAAAAGGGAAGTAGATATCCTGCTACAATGTGGATGCGACCAGCATTTTATTTGCAAGGCGTGTTTATTGCCTTCCTTGGCAGATTTTATTCATGCATTTATTTTTAAGAAGTGCTATAGTTCAGTGGTAGCACATATGCTTTGCATTTTAAAAAAGTTCCAGGTTCAGTCTCTGGAAGCTGTATGCAATAGATGGGAAACCTCTTTACAATGAAATTTATACATAACAGGATCTCCCTATACTTCCAACACTTTCCACTTATAGAATTCTCACTTAAGAAGACAGCTTTATCAATCCCTGCCCCTCTCCCCCCACTCAGAAACCATTTCCAGTGATCCTTGCAAACTTGGGAGTGGTTGGAAGATAGGGGAAAAAAGTTCCAGGCCTCAACTCTAACTGATGTGAGTAGCTTGAACTTATAATATGTTTCTAAAGCACAAAGATGAGCAGGAGCAAGGTCAGGACGACATGGGTGCAGCAGGAGTGTCAGATTGATTGTAGTGCTCCCAGCCATATAACTGGGTAGGCCTGACCTTACTAGATAAGCAACAGTGACACTAGTGTTGGGAGGGTATCTCTGGCTACTACTATGTGTACTGATAGATGCCTCATTTCATTAAAATAAATGGGTACCTGAGCCTTCAGAAGATCCTCATTTCACATCACAACTGATGAGGATCACAGGAACAAAGTCCATTTTGAGACCAAAGGATAGTATCAATACTAAACTTGATTGATGAGTAGATGGTGCAAACATTTTAATTTCTTATTCTTTTGAGATTTCAAAAGAAAAACCTCTAGTTATTAGCATAACTTAGAGATACATTTTAAAACGAGTTCCTGCATATTTGGACTACATTTCATCTAACAAGCAGGCTGAGTGAGAGTAGTACCTACAAGTGGAATTGTCAAGAATGGAGGCCTGTATTTCTTTCCAAAAGAGCAGGCAGATAAGTTTGCAATAATATGTAACTGATGTTTAATAAATGCAGTTCATCCACTAACACCTGAAAGTTCTGTCTTGATACTGTCTCTCACATCCGCCACCCTTTAAAAAAACTCTCCCAAAGGACATGATTGATGCTGTTGGAGAGAAGAAACAAATATTGCTTTCCTTCCTGCCAGGCAGGCATTACATGAACAGTGAAAACTCCACGAGATTTTGCTGTTCTTCCTTAGTGTATCAACAACAGCTACAAAGGAGATAACAAAACCATTATTGCTAAGTAGAACAAATAAAATAAAATTTTAATTGTAGAGTTGTATAAAGTGGAGTCACAATTTCTCAAAACAGAATGGTCTTCTGTTCTAGGACACCACCACTTTCTGAAGAAGCATTTACCTTCTCATCCCTCGTGAAATACCTTTAACAAAGCTATTTGCTTTTAGACTTTTATAACATTCAGAGAGTGAGGAAGGCCTTTGTTGTGAATATAAGAGTTTGTTGTACACCAGTAGCTAACCGGAGTCTTGTGCGTTATTCTGGACCTCCACGCTGTAAGAAAAAATATTGGTTATTTATCTTTCAACAGAAAGAAAAATCAATTCTTGCACTGATATCTATTTGCATTTGGATAAAGTGACTGATGTCTAACTTTATAGGGATATACAGAACAGCAAGCCACACATAATTTTTCTGTTGCCATTTGGACTTTTCTGTAGTGTGCTATATCCCACTTACTATTTACGGGTCCAGTAAATTAACTGCCTGCCTGTATTTCTGTATTTTTCAAAACAATATAAATTTGAGTCCCTTGGGCCCAACCCACAGTTGTGCACTAAGTGTCCTCCCCCAAACACTGCAATCTTGAACATGAAACTATTTCATGTAATCCAGGAAGGTCATGTGGGATTTGGAGTAAAGTGTCATCAAAATGTGGATGACACCCATGGCTATTTCTCCTTTTTGTCCAAGCAAAACAGCTGATGTTCCGAACATCCATTTTAAGATAGGTGGTGCGAACACTTGGCTTTCCAGACATTGCTGAATTACAACTTCATCGTTCTGGGTGATGTGCTATTCTTGCTGGAATTCATGAGAGTAGTTCAGTGACATCTGGAAGGATAAAGGTTCTCCACACCTGCACAGGTAGTGAACCCGGGTTGAAACCAATGGAAGAAGTAAGGAGCCAAGTTATGGATTGGTTACAGTACCATCCATTATATGATTTGTATAAAACAGACTAAAAAATGGATTTTGGACCAAAGCTCACAGTTTGAAAGAGAGTTACTATGGAATTAGGATAAATTATTGTCTAAAATGTATAACATTGCTAGAATGGGAAACAAACCATAGATTTAAACCTCTGGGAGAAACTCTGGAAGAATGATTTCCAATTCTCTGCATATTATACATTGAAAGAGAATTATATGAAAATGATTCATAGATAGTATTTAACTCTGGGTGGGCACTAATAAACTGGAGCTGACTAAAGATAAAATACCTAGTGGTATCTTATCTGAAGTTGAAGATGCTATCTTGTACTGTATGGGGTTGCACTCCTACAGGGATATTAGATATAGAAGCTAGGGATACTGCATACTGAGATTGTTTTCATAGCACTAAGTACCTTTATGCCAGCTACTCACTCTCCTACACAAGTTGTCCATGCTTTAGTAACACAAAGGGCTGATTACCATAACACATTATATATGGAGCTGCCTCTGAAAATTTAAACTGGTTCAGAATGCAGCAGCTAGGTTGCAGATCATGGCTTGTTATGCAAACATACACCTGCTCTAAAGATCAACAGTGGCTTTCAGATTGTTCCTGAGAACAATGCAAACTGCTGTTTTAAACATTTAAAGCTCGGCTGTCTAAGAGCAGGCTTCTACAATGTTTCACCCACTTCCATATCAACTGGCCTGGGAACTGATCGTCATAGCTTCAACACAGAAAACATTAAAACATGTTATTATATATGTTGGAAGCTGCTCAGAGTGGCTGGGGCAACCCAGTCAGATGGGCAGGGTACAAATAATAATGATAATGATTATGATAATTGTGATATACAGTATCTACAGGAACAGAAGTACCAGGCCTCTGAATACCAGTTGCTGAAAAACAATAATGAAAAAGAGCTATTGGCAACAGGTCCTTCTTGTAGACTATCCATAGGTCTCTAGTCTGATCCAGCAGAGGTTTTGTGTTTTTATCATCAGAAACTTTCTCTGGGTGCCCCAATTGGTGAAGTTTAGAAAAGGTTAGGAGAGAGGGGCCCCTTTCTGCAGTTGCACCCATCTGTGGAACTTCATCCCAAGAAAGATAAACCTGGTGACCTAATTTTTTCTAGGCACTAGGCTGTCTTATTATCCAGGTTTTGGCAGTTTGGTTTTTCACCTAATGCTTATTTTATTGTTTGGCTATGAGTCTGTTGGAACTGTTTCAATGCTGGTTATTGTTTTATCAACGCAGCACTAGATTGCAGACATTCCCATTGACTGCCCTAGGCTTTTATTTTGGAACTGTTTAAACTATTTCATTTAATGGCCACCTTGTGTCCAATTTATAAAAGAAAGGCAACATAATAGATATTTCAGTAAAACAAATGCAACGAATAAATTATGTAGGAAATCTTTGGGACCTTACTTGGATATACTCCATCTCTTCCACCGACATGGGTTTCCTTCTATATTTTTGAGGTAACGTTTTTACTAACTCTGAAGTGTCAGGTGTGCCTTGAATTCTACTGGAGAATGAAATATTTGTAGATGATGACGGCCCACCTCCTGCAGAGAGTTGTGAGGCTGAACCATGAGGCAGAGGCACTCTTGACTGTAGAGGCTCCTGTACTGAAGGAACAAGAGACAAGTTCTAAACCATTTACTTTAGCAAAAATATTCAGGAAACCCTAGATCATGAAGCATTCAGAGTAATAGCCATGTTATTCCGTTGCAGAAAAAACAACAAAAATAACTTTTTTTAAGTGAAAGGGGGAATTTTGGAATGGTATGTTCAAAGAAACAGCAAATGTCAGTTAACACCAATTTCCAGTCTAAGCAAAAGAAATATGGCGACTAAGGCTGCGATCCTATGCACTCTTACATGGAAATAGGTCACATGGAATCCAATAAAACATACTTACAAATACACAAGCCTGGGATGGGATGGTATTATGGCAAACTTTTTCTAAACATTACTAGATAAAATTAACAAACATTTACAAAAAGAGATACTTACTTGTAGGTTTGGGAGTACTTCTTCTATCTGGAAACTTAATTAAGGGTGTATGTGGCTTCACTACCTGGAGTAAAACAGGTAAATGGAAGGCAATGTAAGATAACTACGACAGCAATTCAATATACATATTTGCATTTTCTTGCAAAGCACCCTACACCAAGCACTGTTGCTGAATGGCATTTTAGTGGGGAGCCCAACCCAACTCCTTTTGGAACAGAACACTGGCAACAGCAATGGCTTCTGAGTAGAATGGGATACTTGGGAGCAAAATACAAAGACATTTGAAGAGTTCAACTTTTACATTTGAAATGTTGGAGCAGTTGAAGAACAAAACCTATCATGTAAACTCTAGAAACACTGCCCACTTATTCATTCACAATCTAATGCTATCCAAAGACAAATGAAACATAGCTGGTGGACTATTGTACTACACAAGGCAGCAGGTTTATCTGCATGGATAGTTAACAAGCACTAAGTACAAGGTCCAGTGGTTGTACTTGAATTAATTGCACAGATTTCTCCAGAAGTGTTTCTTTACACATTATTATTTCTATTGCAGAGAAGAAAGGGTTTTTTGTTCTGTTTACTGTTTACCTAAGGGGTGGTCAGGAAGTATATCACTTGCTATCCTCACAGAATGTTGCTCACAAGTGGCAGTCTATAGCTGCTGTGATGTCTGAAATGTAGATAATTTGTTATGTTCTGCAAGAGTAAAGTGTGCTGGAATAAACGTGCATGACAGAAATATGATAGGAAACGTGCATGACAGAAATATGATAGGAAAACTACCTTTTTCTAATTCCCTTTTAAAGCCATCTAAGAGCCAAACTAGAAGTGGCACTAAAAGAATTATTAGCAACGATGTTTACATTTTTTAAAAAAACAAACCAATGGCAAGTATGAAAATGGGATTTTTGTTGGAACTGTAGTTATGGAAAGGCTTAAATCTAACTTCAATACAAGCTGCAGTACTGATGAAAAGCACCTCCTCCTGCTCCTGGCATTATTTTCATTTAAAGCATAAAATAAGTGGCTAATAATGGCACATTTTGCATCAAGTCTAGTTTGGCACAACTTGTGGCAGTGAATTCCCTAAGTTAATGAATGCTTTGTGCACATTAGTTTTATACACACACACACACACACACACACACACACACACACACACACACACATATATATGTGTCTATGAAATACCCTGCAAAGTCTGCCCAGCCACGTACATTGGACAAACAAACAGACGAATAAATGCACGTATCGCAGAACACAAGAATGCCGTCAAAAAAGAAGAAAAAACTTCCTCTCTTTTCCAACACATGAAAGAAACAGGACACGAAATTAATTTTGCAGATTCCAAATTGCTCTTTAACATGGAACATCACCACAAGAGAATAATCATGGAAGCCATCGAGATAGAGAAACACCCTCACAACATGAACAAGCGTGACGACACATCCCGCTTGCCAGACATCTGGAAATTAGCCCTCCCCACAAAAACTGACACCAGATCCAGAGGCACACAGAACGCCACCACCAATCAACCACACCAGACCCAAACCCAGACCCTCTCCACAGATAAATTACAGACACCATCCAGTAGCCAAACCATGGTGGCACCTCCGGATGCTGCACCCCCCTGCAATCCCTACACAGATCTGGCTGACACAGGCCACAAAACCACAGCTCGCCCCTATACACGAAGCCAAGCCAGAGCACAACTAAGTGCAGTACAGCCATCTTCTCAGAAAAACTCTTCACAAAGTTCAAGAGGTCAAGACACAAAGACTTTAGCAACTAATCCACACCTAATGACCCACCTAAGTGGTACTCAGGATATCACCCAAGAAATCACTCAAGATATCCCTCAAGTAATTAAGGAACAAAAGAAGAAAAGGCACACTAGCCTGGGAACTTCCTCTCTGCCCAGAACATTGGAGGCTATACACCACACCCCCTCAACAGTATTTATAGGAACTCAAACACTGAGATCCTGCTCTGTTCCAGTAACAAGAAGCCGAAAGCACCAGCCTGAAGATGACGAGTGAGACCTCGTCGAAACGTCGCCTAGACACCCCAACTTTTACACGGGAAGACACCCGAGGACACCAAAACCTGCATTCCTGTACCCGTGAAAATCTACGAAAGCATATATATATATATATATATATATATGGCTATTCCAGTTCTACTGCCAAAGATCAATTTCATGGGATGACCTGAGTTCCAATATTATGAAAGAGGAAGAAAAAGTTATTCCGCACTCCAAACAATGTCTTTCCCTATACACCTTTTGCTTTTCCACCCTAAACTTAAGATGTACAAATATTTAAGTAAGGTGCTCTAGCCACCTTACTGCTAAAGGACAGGAAACTGCCAGTTATTTTGGTTATTATCACCATCCTGCTCGCTGTCCCAAGCACTAAAAACGGACTGAGCCACTTCTCTCCAAGTCACCAAACCAGCCAGAAATCTTTTAAGGCATTGCCTGTGAGCAAAAACGGGGTCAAACTGCTTGTCAACATGTCCAGTCCAACAGTTTATTTTCATTTATTTTTTTAAAAAAGCGGATCTCCCTCTTTAGCCAGGGGAACTGCAAACGCTGATATTTCACTCCACTCTTATTTACAGTTGACAGGCTTGTCATTGACACGAGGGCTGAGACGAGAGACTTAATCCGGAGTTAAATTGCAGAGTACAGAAGAATCTAATCCCGAGGCGATGAGGAAGATGATGGTGCACCGTAGGACAGCATTGCGACCCTGTTGCTTTGAGATGGGACCCTCGGGGGGCAAAGGCGGAGGACAGGCGAAGCGACCGGGAAAGGCTGCCCAACAAACCTCTGCCTCCTCCCTCCGAAGCCGCCAAGGTGACGAGGCCCCAGCCGAGCCGCTTTCTCGCCTTCCTCTCCCGAGGTCGGCAGGCAGCGCATCCCCTCTCGACCGCCTTCCCTCCTGCGCTTTCTCCCCTGCCCGCCCAAGGGCACCGGCCTCCGCTAGTCCCACGGGGCCAGGGACCCGCTTCCCCGCCGCCGGACACCGAAGCCTGGCTCAGAGGTGCGAGGCCCGGCCGTGCGCCAAGCCGGAGCGGGGTCTCTTGCGGCAGAAGCGCCTTAAAGGACTTACCTGAACGACCCTACTGGCGGCCGCCATCTTGCTGCCCATGGTGACCGCCCGCTGCCCGGCCCAGGCAGGGGAAAGTGCGCGCTTCGACGAGGAGCGGGCGGCGGCCTAGCGAAGCGCCGCCCACGGGAGGGGCCTTGGCGGCGACGCTCAGCGCACGGAGCGGATCCGGAGAAAGAAAAGAGGCCGGGCGTCACACGCCGCGTTACTGAACTGCTCAGAGTTCAAGCGGACAAGCCCGGGCGGGCCCCTGACACTCGCTTTGTCTCGTTTTGTCCTTAACAGCCGAGGAAAAAAATAAGTAAAACGCTCCTACTGGGACTGGGAGAGTGTGTTTTGTTTTGTATTTCAATTGATTTCATTAGTGCAAGGCAAGCTATTCTCTAGAAAGGATGGTCTTCTGCAGGCATCCTCAAAGGCCCTTCAGATGTTTTGAAACTACAATTCCCATCATCCTTGACCACTGGTCCTGCTAGCTAGGGATCATGGGAGTTGTAGGCCAAAAACATCTGGAGGCCATGGCTGAGGAAGCCTGGTCTTATGGATGGTGGGGGTGTCCTAAAGCTATCAAGAAACCAATAGCAATGGCCTGCTGGATATATTTCCGATGGGAACTTCTTCATATGAGCCCTGCTGGATCAGGCCCTTGGCCCAACTCAAGAAGCATCCTGGTCCCACAGTGGCCAACTAGATACTGTTATGAGGGGGGGAAACCTGCTCCTTTTCCCTTATGGGGTACCCAAGAGCCCATACAGAGTCCTTTTGTAGGTTCTCTATTGGTAGGAGAAAATAACAGAGACCAACCAGAGAATATTGAGAAGCAAACCAGCTAGTAAGCCTCATCTTCATTAACCTGTTGGAACAAGGTTGTCACTCACCACATGCCGGAGGGAGGAGGAACCCAGAACAAAGGCCCTTATATAGACCTTTTAAATTGCCCACCCTCAAACTCGAGACCGTCCCCCAGAAACATCATACATACATCACAGAAGGGGTGTATCCTAGGACCACCTTCCCCAATGCATCATACATACAACACAGGGGGCTGTCTAAAACAGAATCCCGAGTGTGTTGTTTATCTCCTGTCTGGCAGGTTACCTGATTGCATTATCTGGGTTTTGGCCACTCTTTTATTATAACTACTTAATTCCTGAATCCAGGTCACACACAGGCTCACCCTATTCACAACTTAAATATGCCCTTAAGGCAGGATTGGTGAGCACAGAGGCATTTCTTCCCTCCTTGCAGAGAAACATTTGGTCAGTTTGGGAGAGTCAAAATGGTTTCCGGACTGCCTTCCTGTACTGTTTCAGACATGTGGTTTATGTATTTATGCATGTGTTTGCCTTGTACATTTAGTTTACATATTTGAGACCTCAAATTCTTATAACAATACCTACGGCAAGTCTGCAAGCAGAACTGCTCTCTCCCATCCTGAACTATAGCTTCCACGGGGGGGGGGGGGGGGGGGAGAGAGAGAGAGAGAGTGCATAGCCATTATGGTTGGTAGCCTTCAGCAGACTTTATCCTCCAAGGTTTGCCTAAATCAGGGGTAGGCAGCCTAAGGCCTGTGGGCCGGATGCGGCCCAATTGCCTTCTCAATCCGGCCTGTGGACGGTCTGGGAATCAGTGGTTTTTTTACATGAGTAGAATGTGTGCTTTTATTTAAAATGCACCTCTGGGTTATTTGTGGGGCATAGGAATTCGTTCATTATTTTTTTTCAAAATATAGTCTGGCCCACCACATGGTCTAAGGGACGGTAGAACAGGCTACAGCTGAAAAAGGTTGCTGACCCCTGGCCTAAATTCTCCTTTAAACCATCTGGCTTGGTGGTCGTCGCTGCCTCTTGTGGGAGCAAATTCAATGGTTTTAAATATGTGCTGTGTGAAGAAGTACTTTCTTCAGCCTGTTCTGAATCTCCCAGCATTTAGCTCCATAGGATAGCTACAAGTCTAATGTTATGAGGAAGAACAACTTGCCTTAATCCACTTTCTCCATGGCATTATCACACGCGTTTATATGTCATCTCTTAGCTAAATTAAAAAACACCTCCAAATGCTGCAGCCTTTCATTATAGGAGAATTGTTCCATTTCCTTGATCATTTTGCTTTTCACTTTTTGGAACGTTTTCCAACTCAACAATATCATTTTTGAAGTAAGGCAACCAGAACTACGGACAGCAGGAATACAGTTGCAATATAGATTTGTATAATGGCATTATGCTATCAGCAGCTTTATTTTTAATTCTTTCCTAATGATCCCTAGCATGGGATTTACATTTTTTTGCAACTGCTACGTAGTGGGTCAACATGACCCCAAGATCTTGTTCCTGGCCAATCACCACCAGTTCATACTCCATGAGCATATATGTGAAAGATTTTTTTTTTTGCCCCAGAATGCATCACTCTACAATTGTTTATCCTGAAATGCACCTGCCATTTTACTACCAATTCACTCAGTTAGGATGGGTTCTTTGGGAGGTCTCTGCAATCCCTCCTTTAATTTAATGTCCTGGACAACTTAGTATTTTCAGCAAACATGGTCACGCCACTGCTCACTCCTAGCTCTAGATGGTTTGTGAACAAGTTAACAGCACAGGTCCAAAAGCCAATCATTGGGGGACTCCACTTTTTACCTCCCTTCGTAGAACCATTCCTGATGTACAAGAGTTATTTATTTGATTTATATACCACCCTTCATCTGAAGACCACAGAACGGTTCACAACCTAAAAATACAAAATGAAGATGCAAAATACACAATAAAATCAAACCAAACCAATAACCATCCTTCTACAAGAAGGCCACATCTTATTCCCATGAGTGCTAAGCTTGTAAGAGGTTTGAACCCTCCAAACCATATAGGATAACACATAAAGCTATTTTATTTCACAGCAAATGCAGCCAATACTATGGCATAACATGTATAAACAATACAAGAATTCTAACCTATGGTCATTCTCAGTAAGATTTCTCTACCCCTGTCCTTCCCTCCATTATGTTCCTCATTATTTTAGATTTTAGAAACACTTAAATGCACAATGTTACATGTATAATGATGGCACTGCAATAATAGCAGCAGCCAACTATTTAAATGCACAACAGTTAACTAAACATGCATAACATACCATTGTAGTGAAGTGGCTTTGGGAATCCATTGAATATAACAAAAATGATCCCTCAAAATACTAAGCTGCTTTCCACTGGCACACATAAAAATGATGTGCTAGTTATAGGTGGTAAAGAAAGTCAAAATGTAAGGAAAGGCATTCCTGCCTTCCCAGCAGGAAATAAGATTTAAAAAGCAACCCTGTTGCTCTGTCTTCATTCCAAGGCAACAGCCAATAATTTCTCTGGAAATTGAGGAGGCGATGGGAAGAATGTTGCAGTTACAATACTCTCCGTTAATAACTCCTTCCATAAAACTGGAATGGTTCTTCCAAGGTAGAGCAAACAAATCTAGTCATTAAGTTAGGCAACATATTTTACAGCAGGAAGTTTTCAAGTCCATCTGTGCATCAATATAATTAAGCGCCACTGCAGTTATGATTATGAAAACACACCTCTTTGTCACAATAGCTTGACAGACTACTGCTTCTCCTCTGAATCAGCAAACCATAGAAAATGTACTGGTCTGCTGTTTCTTCACATTCTAGCCACATTTTTCTCCAGTTGCAGAACAATTTCCTTCAAAGCTGGATCTTCTGCCCAATTGACCTCACTTCCAATAATGAGATTCTGAAACAAAATCAGTTTGTTTAGTTTTTAAAGAAATACTTCAGATACTTCATGCTCCCAGTAGCAAATGGAACTCTCTTCAGGATGTCAATACTAAAAAAGGGAAAAAAATATGGGCTGATAAAAGAAAGTGGTCACACATCGTGCAAGTTATACGTTTGGTCATTCACAATCTATGCACAGAAATGTTAATGTTTAATATATTAACTGTCAATAGATCACAAAATTCCCCAATAAATGTAGCTTTCTCATCAGTAAAGACATTCTTGCTAGTAGGACATAAATTGACTCAATTTATATTTAGTACAGATCAAAATGATATAATCTGTCCTTCTCAGAGGCAGTTTTACCTGGAAGATGTTTTGAATCAATGTCGTCATCTCAATTTCCTTTTGCAGATTTCTACGGGCCTTCTTCAACATTTCACTCACTTCCATATTGTCCAGTTCCTCTTTTCGTTTCATTTTCATATTATGTATATCTGCCAGTTTGCAATCCATAGCTTGCTTTAGTGCTATTGAATTATGAGGAGAAAAATATGAAACTATGAGCTTGATCATTTCCCAAATCCTAGTGCTAGAAGAGGCTTTGTAGTGAGTGATTTATGACACGGTTTTAAAATAAAGAAATACAGTTGTACCTTGGTTGTCGAACACCCTGGAACTCATAAGTTTTGGCTCCCAAACACTGCAAACCCGGAAGTGATTGTTCTGGTTTGTGAATGTTCTTTTGGAACCCGAACGTCCAACAAGGCTTCTGGGGCTTGATTGGCTGCAGGAGCTTCCTGCAGCCAATCAGAAGCCATGATCTGGTTTTTGAACATTTTGGAAGTCAAACGGACTTCAGGAACGGATTCCATTCAAGTTCCAAGGTATGACTGTATGCCTCCATTCCACACACCATGCTTAAACCGTTAGAACTCTAAACACATGTAGAGTTTTATCCAATGCTGCTGCTTTGCGAGCAGAACAGACTTCCATCTGACACAATTTCAATTCCCTTTCCTTTTTCCCCCTCCTGCAGCCATCTGTGTACCTTCAAAAGCTGCTCCACAGGGTTGGGGAACCTTCCAGAGCAGATTTATGGGCATGCATAGTATTAATACAACCAATAATGAGCTTTGTTTAGTCGTTTAGTCGTGTCCGACTCTTCGTGACCCCATGGACCAGAGAACGCCAGGCACCTCTGTCCTCCACTCCCTCCCGCAGTTTGGTCAAACTCATGCTGGTAATCTCGAAAACACTATCCAACCATCAGCTACAAAACACTTAAAGAAGCTACTACAATGCAAGTATTGCATTTCAACACTGTTTGTAAAAAGTAGCAAGTCAGCACTGAGTAGTGAACAAAAATCAAAGGTAAGTGATCTTATATAGTAAAAGCAAACTTTGAGTGGGGAGTGCCAGGCTGTTTAGAAGCAAACTGGACCGATGAAAAATCAAGGTACTGGTTTTTACATACTAAGGGGATTCCCCGTGTATGCAGAAGTATATATTAAGTGTGCAAATAAAAACAAGCTCTGCTGATTCTACAAAAACTTAGTTTTGGAAGAAAGTGTGTACACTTTAAGGCAGGTCTGTGTGGGTGGGGGCAGCCAGGCCCACTTGCCCTGGGCATCGGAGGGCTAAGCTAGCCAAGGGGCCATCCAGACATGCTATCATGCCAAGAACACCCTGTGACAGACCGGGGACTTATTGGGTGAAACACCCATGCCTGTCCATATGCACTGCAAGGCTTTGATAATAAAATCTGGACCTGTGTTACTGCATACTAGGTCAGATTAGGTGTTGGCCTGTCTCACAGACAAGCCTCCCGCCCTGGGCTTCTGACAAGCTCTGCATGGACCTGTATTAAGGCCATAATATGGCTTAAGGTTCTTTTCTAAATGGGATCATGAGAATACAGTCCTACCTTGGGTTGAAGTCACTTCAAGTTAAGCCTTTTCGGGTTGCGCTCCGTGGTGACCCAGAAGTAACGGAGCACGTTACTTCCAGGTTTTGCCGCTCGCGCATATGCTCAAAATGACGTCTTGCGCATGCGCGGAAGCGTCGAATCGCGACCCCCCCCCACAGACGGGCAGTCGTGGGTTGCGTTCGCTTCAGGATGTGAACGGGGCTCCGGAACGGATCCCATTTGCATCCTGAGGTACCACTGTATGAGTAAAGCAAGCGGCAGTAATCATCCAGTAAAACCAGAATTGGAGTAGTTAACGGAAAGCTTTGTGGGGATGCTTACCTATTTCTGTTATTGTTCTTGAATGCCCACAGAAAGAAGTCTTAGCGCCTGTGTAATTGCACACAATGCTACTGTGATGTGGCCTTTATACTGTTCTTGGGGCACCTTCCTTACCACACCCCTTTTGCACTAACCACCGAACTGACTATCCATGAGAATTTATAATGTGCACATCCATCATTGGGTGGAATGATAATGTTTCCAACACACACTCATTTTCATGGCACACCACCTTTATAAGATACAAAAGGGAAACTGATATTTCACTACGGTTAAAAAACTTACATTGTCTTCTCTGCTTAACTTCATTCAATTTTTCTTCCAGTTCACGAGACTGCTATATTAAAAAAGCAGTTCATTAATATATTTTGTAAAAAATATCTAATCCGGTTGTCAGAGTAATACTTGTTGGCATCCTTCTACCTCGAGAGACAATGGAGTGCTCTTCCAGAGGTGAAGTCAAAACACTGAGTTAGCAGCACCAAAGTGACCTCCCTGGGGCATAAGCCTGAGAAGTGTATGGAGGTCCTGGGATGCCCAGATGACAAGACTGCCCCCTCTTGGCCTCGCTGCTGTGGTCCAAAGGAAAGCAGATAAATATATTTGGCACCAACTTGGCTGCAGGAGTTGCCAGAAGGTGGTGTACAAGATGCCATCCAACCACCTTAAGGACTCCATTCCAGATTTGTGTAGGGTTTACTCCTTAGGATTTTCTTCTCCTGAAGATGTCCCACAAGGCAGTAGAGGTTTGGGATCAGTTTTCCTCCTCCTACATGGACTACCTTCCCAGATAAGCCCCATCTGCCACTCACTTCTCTATATAGCCTGTGCAGAAACCAACTTCTGGAACATTGGACCCACTATTGGTCTCATCCACTCAATCTGCCGAAACCTGTCTTCACATATTCGGAAGTCCCTTTTTCACTGATGGTTTAAGACCCATTGGCTCCCCTCACCTGGTTTAGCTGGCCAGTCAAAGCCATTCCCAGGGTGTGGCTACTGTTGCATGCTGACAACTTTTAGGAGCCACAGGTGTAGGGTGGGGACCAAAGGTGGACAAGCTACCCTGAAAAGAGCACAATGTGTCCCCCCCACTACCCCCCTGACACCCCAAAGTAATACTGTAACTGTGAATATTAACTTTAGCACTTTTTTTCTTCAGAGAAAGGGTAGTATGTAAACACAGTAACTTTTTTAAGTACAGCTACACTTGTATCTACCATGGGTTGCAAATATATCTTTTCTAGACAACGAGCCTTAACGTTTTAACAGAAAGGATACTTGCCTGCTTTAATTTAATTACTGCAGTACTAAGCATCATAATGTGTTTTATAGTCTCCCCGATCAACCTAATGAAAGCATAAACAGAAATCAGCATGACCCTGAGGCCCATACAATCAAATCAAACCTATATGCAAATGCACTTAAACAGAAGCCTGATGCCCTTCTTCTAAGAAAAGCATATATAAGGACATATAAAGTTGTCTCATGTTAAGGAAGACCACTGGTCCACCTAGCACAGTACTGTTTACACTGACTGGCAATGGCTCTTCAGGGTTTCAGATAGGGGACATTCCCAGCAAAGCATGCAAAGCTCTACCACTGAACTACAGCCCTTTCTCTTTGGTATGGAGTGATTTGGAGTGAATATGCAGTGTTGGATTAAGCTGCTTAATTCTTTCCCTGGCTGTGGTTTTCTACTGTAAATCCCCCCTTCCCACATTGTTCTATTCCCTACAGAGTTTCAAATGTGTTTCCCACAGGGGGAGTTGCAGCAGAAAGCAGTGGCCAAAGATTAAGCAGCCCCCATACTGCTATTTCTCTCCAAATCATCCCATCCCAAAGTGCTAGTATTTTTGGTGTGCATTTTGTGTGCAGCATTTCATTTGGTCCTTAGATTACACCAGGGCTGCAGAACTCTGAGTCTTCCAGGTGTTGGCCAATTCCCATCAACCAGGATAGCCGATAGTCAGGGATTATGGAAAATATATTTTGGACTCTTGGTTAAGACTTTATTGACACATTTCCCTGCAATATGACCCAGCCTTGTATGTTTTACTGAACATAACATACACTTTTATTCCGTATTTTATGTTATATTATATCATATTGATTTTCTTGCTTTGGTGCCTAGATATCTATGTTGCGTGGTGTAGAAACTGATAAGTAAACAAAAACAAACAAACGTAGTCTAACATCATCTGGAGGGCCACAGATTCCCCATCCTTGGTTTAAATCTATTCACAGACTCAATTTAAGTGAAGGCAGTTTGACTTCAATTCACTTTTCTCTAACAAAAAGTTGAAAACTGCCTGCACCAGATCAGGTCTAAAAGCCAGGTGATGGGGGTATTTCTAATGGCCAAATATTCATATATCAAGATATCTGTCTTCGGCTTTTACTAGTACTTCTATGTGTGTATTATGCCAGCTAAGCATGCAACACACCTGGGCATCAAGATATTCATCTGCAGCTGCAGCAAGTTGCAAGCAGCGAAAAACAACAATAAAAAGCAGTATTTAGAGAAAAAGTCTCAAAAGTACATGTTATGGCACCAGCACCTGTGTGTTGTAATGCAGATTTGGTCAAGTTCCTATGAAGCAAAGGGGCTGGAGCCATTTAAAAACCAGGGTGGGGACAACAGCATGCTAGACCGCCCACTTTTTTATTGTCCATGTTTTCCCCTCTTCAGCTGTTTTCTTCCTAGGGGAGTTACTTTCACTGTTATGACTTCCCTGTGAGAAACTGCCAAAACATGTTATGGGGAGGTAAATGACATAGGCGCTTACTCTAAGTGGACGCTGCCCAACAACCAACCAACCAACCAAAAACAAAAGCAGCAGCTGCCTTCTATAAAAATCAGCAACAGCACAATTCTAAGGAACAGGTTTGCTGAGATCACAGCTAATTTTAACCTGATTCTAGTTTTAAACTGTATCCCAGTTGTAGTTAAATGGAACCACAGTATGAGAATTTTACAAAGGACTAAAATAGGGCATTGCAACAGCTGATTTAAACCAAATATAAGGGACTAGAAATTTCATCTAGGAATATCAGTTGTCTAACCAGAGTGCCTTTCTGAAATATACTATTATCCACAGAAGCAGTATTTAAATATCAATTCCATAGTCATTAAACAAGCTACAAATACTCTTGTCGGTTAAATAATTCAGTTTAAATAACTCCTTGGACTTTCAAATCCCCTTACTTTAAGTTGTCATCATTGTTCCTCAGCTTGGTTCTAAGTGCATCATTTACTTGCAACCTATACAGTTAAAAAGAAGAAAAGTAAGATGTGTTCTGAGGAAATGCATAACAGTATGTCTAGGACATTCATAGAAGAAATAAGAACTGGATTCTAAGAAATTTTTTTCTGCTTTCATATACACATTTCCATGAACAAGTGATGCACCATAACTTACTGGCTAAACATTACACATCACATCAGAGTATTTCAAAGATCAAGATGTGTATGAAACTTTGTATAGTAAGGAACCTTGTGTTTGTATTTCTGATGAAATTCCAATAATATATTTTATTTCAATTAGTGGTTAAGCTGTTTCATGTGCTAAATGCATAGCTGTCAACCGTCCCTTATTTGGCAGGAAAGTCCCTTATCCCAGCGCTGCGTCACGGCGCTGTCCCTTATTGATGGATGTCCCTCAAATGATGTCCCTTAAATTTCAAAGGAAGCAGCTCCTCTCCCTCCCTCCCTGCCAGCCAGGGAGGAGGGAGGCTCCAACTGTGTTGCTTGGCTGCGTTGCTCACCCAATAAGGAATCTAAGAACGACTGGGGGGGTGGAGCTTGCATGCCTTGTGCCGATGAAATTGGCCGCGTTGCCTGGGGACTCGCCTTTGCTCAGCGCTTCGCAGCAAAGAGGTGACGGTGGTTTTCCTTGCTGCATCCCCTTTGCCAGGTTGCTGCGCTGTGGGAACCACCGCTTGAGGCTTCGTTTGGCTGCTGGCTGGGCTTTCTGCCTTTGGCTGGGAGGGGCTCAGAAGTTGAACATAGCTGTGCTCTGAAAATCCCTTATTCTGGCGGCTGATCCCTTATTTTTGAGGCTGCTGGTCCCTTATTTTCAAATCTGTAAGTTGACAGCTATAGCTAAATGGCATAGGTTTTATTTATATATTCACTAAACCATTAAACCATTTTTTAAAAAGAAGCAGACATATATGAAGTTCAATAGAAAGCAGCTGCAGAGTAAAAAGTTGTCTAATGCTCAATTTTGTAAAGCATAAAAATTACTATTAAGTAATTTCACATATGTAACTTTGCTGCACAATCAAGCACCGAGTTGGATGCACAAGCCCATTAATTTCAGTGGATCTTGATTCCACATAACATTTGCTGGATTGTGGCTTGGATTTTTTAATTTCCATGTGGTACGAATCTGACCAAACAAGCCATCCCTGTGGTAACAGACACAGTATATTTTTAATTCCTCCAATCTACATTAGTTCTTCATTCATGTCCTATGTTATACTTCAACTTTTCAGAAAGATTGAATCTTTACCTTTGTAATGCCAAAGTTTTGTGTCTGTGTGATAGCTTCACTTCTTCCAATTCCCCTTCCAAGTCTTCTATTGTACTAAGAGCAAAAGAAAACTCAGGTAAACAGAAACCAAGGATCAGGTGATCTGAAACGTATATTTCTTAGGAGGTGATTCTTTTATCAATTTTTTCTAACAACTGGAGAAGTTTTTAACACATTTTCCTAGTTACTGATGTTTGAAAAGCAATATTGCTCTGCTCAGATATTGGTCCTTACTCTTTCTGCAAGTTGCATTGGGAACTTGGAGATGTAGAACAGCAAGTAGATATGTAATGCTAAAATTATTCATATAATGATATCTGCTCCTCCTCCGCATTTAATGTAACATCTGTGTTGCCAGCATTATTGGGTGGGAAAGCTTTCTGAGACCATGCCACACAAGCACGTAACTTGTTATTGGATGCAGCATTCAGCATACAGATTTCAACTTCCTTTGAGAAATTAATCCATTTTCTAGACCCCAAGGCTATGAAACAAGGTTGGTGGGTGGACAATACAGGGGAAGGGATTGAGCAGAATTTCTCAGACAGGCAGTGGAGCATTAACACCATGGACAGCTTGTTGCTCTTCTTGATTACAAGGGGCAAACATACAAAATATGCGGAAAACCATTTACACAATTTAAAGTGGCCACAGAACTTCCAGTTTATTTTTTTAACATGGTCTGAGCGCAATGAACAAAACCACAACAAGCTGCTTATCCCATTTACCTTGCTTTCACACACATTCCCTTGGAGATACATCCCACTGAAATAAGTACAGTTTACTTCCAACTATGTTTGTTAAGGGTAAACAATTTTAAAGCTTGCCATTTAAACTCAGAACAAGCATAAATATATTTTAGACACTTTTAAACACAAGCCTGATAGTTTATAAATACTACAACATTTTCAGTTATTTTGTTAAACCACAGATAATTCTGCAAATAGAAATGAACTAGAATATGCAACATGTAAAGAGATACAAGTGAATGCTTCATACCCATTTCCTCCTTACAAATATAACATCGCCGTTAGTCCTTTTTCTTTTGCATAGAGCACAAAAGTAAGTTTTTGCTTGTTTGAACTGTTTGTGGGGGAAAACCATGGAAACATCATAGTAGCATATTCATTAATAAGTTATGATGACATACCTCACAATGGCTTTTTCATCAATAACTTGATCCGTAATGATTTCTTCATCTGTCACATAAAAGATGAATATGTTAGAAGTAACTGAAAAACACTCCCCCCCCCCCAAGAGGAACATGCCAATATAGTATAGTAAGTTTCAAAACACCAGTTCATAGGATTATACATCACAAAGAGAAATAAAGTCCTCAAGAGACTTCATACTGGTATTTACTTTCTAAACAAGGGCTTATCAAATAACTTTACATGTTTGTACTGTATTTTTTATTTAGCAATATATAAACATAAGATTTTTTTTATTTTTCACAATGGTAGTCACACACTTACTTGCATTAACTGTTGCATTATATTCCAAAAGTTGTTGCTTTATTTGTTCTCTTACTCTACATAGTAAAAAACAAATTAAGAGAAAAAAATCAAAAGAGTGGATCTGGTAGCAGTTTATAGAAAATTTATCTTGTTTACATATGAATTAATAGCACCCACCTTTTATCTGATACTGAAATCAAAGACAGGAGCATTCTGATCAGCATTTTAAAGGAGGAGCTGGGTATGTCTTTAGAAAGACCCAATCTTCAGATGAATGGCAGTATACAAATTTAATAATAATAATAAATTAACACCCTGAAAGGATCTTGCTTCTCCCATTACCACAACCTTAGATTCCAGAAGAAGTCAGCCATGACACACTCTCTGCCTTTGCAGCCTGCAGCCTCTCTCCCAACTTCTCATTCACATAACTGAATTTTCAACTATGGCCTTTTACTTTTACCTAACTAATCAGGGAGGGAGGCCCACCCATTTGGCCTCTGGCACAGAGCCATTCCCTTTGTTCTCTTAATGAATCATAATTAGCTGGCCTGGGCTCAAGCATAGTCTACCACTTGAAACTCATAACCTATAATGCGAGGGTGTGTGGGTGCCATTGAGGTTGGTCTGGAAGCTGCAGCTAATGCAAAACACAATGGCTCAACTAGCTGTAATGTCAATACAGCTGGACAAAGCCCAATACAGCCTAGAACCATAATCCCTAAAATATAATCTTATCCCTTTATGCCCAGCCTATGACTGCACTCTGAAGGAGAGGGTTTCTTACAGATAACATATCCTCAGGAGGCCTGCTCCATGTAATGTAGAAATTGGGGCTTTAGAGTGGCAGCACCTACTCTTTGGAACTCCCTCCCACTGTGTATCAGATGCTGCCTCTATAGTCTTTTGAAGACTTTCCTTTTCCCACCAACCTCTTACGGGTAGATTTTTGTTTTGTATTGGACCCGAAGTTTTTTTAATTTATGTTTTCACCGTTAAATCGCTTCAGGCCACAGAATTATAAAGTTGGGCAGGATCCCGAGGGTCATCTAGTCCAACCCCCTGCAATGCAGGAATCCTGCCCACAGCCATCCCCGGGTGGGCTGAAACCACTAACCTTCTGGTTAACAGCTAGATGCACAAACCCATTGCACAGACCTGGGTACTTTAATAAATAACTAGGTAAAGGTAAAGGGACCCCTGACCATTAGGTCCATTCGTGGCCGACTCTGGGGTTGCGGCGCTCATCTTGCTTTATTGACTAAGGGAGCTGGCGTACAGCTTTCGGGTCATGTGGCCAGCTCGACTAAGCCGTGAACCAGAGCAGTGAACGGAAACACCGTTTACCTTCCCGCCGGAGTGGTACCTATTTATCTACTTGCCCTTTGACGTGCTTTTGAACTGTCGTGGGGATTCGAACCACCAACCTTCTGATTGGCAAGTCCTAGGCTCTATGGTTTAACCCACAGCGCCACCCGTGTCCCAATAAATAACTACATATGCACAATTAAGGTTTACATGCTCCCAATGCATTTCTTTGGTCTTTCTAAATAATATTATAGAGGTGGCATAGAAATTCAAATCTACCGTGACTGGAAACAGCAAATGCGACAGTTTGGAGGTGGGGGGGGGCGTGTTTGTGCGTGGGTGTTTGTAGAGAGGGCAGGGGTGCCAACATGAATACAATATTTTTTGGGGGGGAGGCATAAGCGATCACACGACGTGGCGCACGTTTACTATTTGAATGGCAATGCCCATCAACTTTAGGGGGGCAGCCCCTTCAAATATTTTATGGGGGAGCGAAGGGCGTTGGCTCCTATGAGAGGGAGTGTGAGTGTTTCTCTGTTGAGACTCGCCCGACACCAATACCCAGAGAGGGCCTGACCTTAAAAGCGACACCAGGTCCAGCTTCTCCTGCCCCTCCTCGCCCACGAGCCGTCGGGTTTCTTCTGATGTCTCTTCAACGAAGCCGTCGAGAGGAGCCGCCGCCGCCGCCGCCTCCCTTGTTTCCATTCCAGCAGCAGCAGCGCCCAGCCAGGCCCGCTTCCCTCGCGCAACTCCCTCCCTCCCCTCTGTTTCAAAAGGCCCGCCGCCTCAGCCTTACGTCACGGTCCCGAGGGAGCGCGGTGATCGATTGCTCTTGCCTGAGATAAGCCGCACTCCCAGCTCCGAACGAAATCCGAAGACGCTCTACCTTCCGGCCTGGTGGGCCACGCCTTCCAGCTTTAATGGGCGTGCCGAAGAAAGCTCCTCTTCAAGGGGGCGGGGCGTCAAGTGCGTGGAGTCGCCTTTGCACCCCGCCGGAGGGGGAAGAGGTTTTTTCGGGGGCCATCATTTTATTAATTACTACTACTACTACAGCTACAGCGTTAGGTCCTCTCTCGCGCAGACATACATAATAAAACAAAGAAAAATGGGTAAAGGACGGCGGTCGGTTATAAACCAACTAAAACAAGAGGCGGGGCTTTACGCTGCAATCCTGAACACATTTACACCTTGCATTTCGTGGAACTGGTGAATTTAGGCTTGCAGTGTTAAGATGAGAAAATAAAAAATTGTCCAGTAGCACCTTATGGACGTACTAAGTTTGTTCTGGGTACAGTGGTACCTCGGGTTACAGACGCTTCAGGTTACAGACTCCGCTAACCCAGAAACAGTACCTCGGGTTAAGAACTTTGCTTCAGGATGAGAACCAAAATCGTGCAGCGGCGGCAGCAGGAGGCCCTATTAGCTAAAGTGGTGCTTCAGGTTAAGAACAGTTTCAGGTTAAGAACGAACCTCCGGAATGAATTAAGTACTTAACCCGAGGTACCACTGTATAAGCTTTCGTGTGCATGCACACTTCAGATACAGTGAAGCAGAAGTCACCAGACCTCTATAGTCTTTTGGCGATCACTCCTAGCTGAGTAAGATTGTCTTCCATATACACGGTTCTAACAATGAGTCCTTAAGTGACTGTGGAGGCCAATTCTGGATCCACACGTCCTTCCACATTGGGGACGTTGGTTTCCTGACATGAAGTTGATCACGGTATGGATTTGCCAAGCGTTGACCTATACATAAGGGTAGGGTGATAGCTGGAGAATTGATGCTTTTAAAAAATATATATATTAAGGATTTTCTTGCTTTTGAATTATGGTGCTGGAGGAGACTCTTGAGAGTCCCATGGACTGCAAAAAGATCAAACCTATCCATTCTGAAGGAAATCAGCCCTGAGTGCTCACTGGAAGAACAGATCCTGAAGCTGAGGCTCAAATACTTTGGCCACCTCGTGAGAAACAGCCAGTTTCTTAGTAGGATTTAAACAGAAGCAGGATGGGCTTACTAAAGCTTAGTAATACCTTAAAGCTTACTATACCTTAGCATCTGCCAAGACTGACCTATACCATAGGTGACCATGTTTATTGTTTTTAACAACAGCTGCAGCTATCTTGTGTTTACACAAATTCAAGTGTGCAATACCCTCCCTTTCGCCTGACTGAACTGGAATTATTTCCAATCAAGCAGTGTAATTGCAGTAGTGCTCTTCCCAAGATCTTGCAAATTTGTGACCATGAATCCTTACTAGCATGCTTGAGTTGCTGTGAACATCAGAATCAATTTTTCCCCCCACCACACCCAACTGCAGGAATAGCACACGTTGCACCTGGCTCAGATAAATTGAAGTCACTCAAAATGATTGCACCAATTCACATAGGCAGCCATTTCCCTTCCTTTTCAGCATGGCTTGCTGCTTTTAAAGTGACAGAACCCTACTAAAGTTGACTAGCTTCAAGCTAACCTTCCCCAATCAAATTTTTTTATTAAACTTTCACCAGACTCTGGAAGCTACAGTATGAAACACCCCAAGCAATTAATTATAAATTCAAATAATAAAAACTACGGTATATCTTACCTGTCCTCTCCAGAAAACCCAACTTGTAAGGCCTGAGCTGACAGTTATAATTTCTCTATAGCCCCCCCCTTTTTTGCATTAGCTAAAACAATGTTAATTTAAAAGTGTGTTGTTATTCCTTCAGAAGTGCTGCTGCAACAAATATTGAAGTTTAAAAACTACACTAATAGGAGGGAAGGAAGGCCTTACATTCCAGGTACCAGAGACTGATCTACACGTCAAGCAGTCATGGCTCATTTTATGTTCCATGTACCTGTGATTACATTTGATTTCCACTTGTGTCCAAATAGCAGCTTGGTCATCCTAACAAGAGTCTCTGATAGAGGACAGCAATAAAATAGACTTTAAAAGAACAGGAAGAGTTTGACTTAGAAGTCGCTCTCACAACTCACTTTTTTCCTGCAGACAAAAGCAACCTAAAAGTCTAGCCAAATTGGCAAACAATTATAAAAGTATGCTTTGGGGAAACCAATCAGCTGCTTTTTAGTAAAGTTTGCTCATGTATGCTCCATTGTGCTAAAGAACATGCAACCATCTTCTTACCGAGAAGCCAAAGATTTATAGCTTAAAATTATAGGCTGCCTTTGTGAATCAATAACTCACTAGCTAATCTGCAATTCAGCAATTTCAATTAGACCATGACAAGCAGGTTAAAGTAAAAAAGAAGTTTATTAAAACTTTTATAACCACTATATTTATAATATACACACACTTAAGTAGCAACACACGGTGTCAACTTTGTCCAACAGTTAAATTAGGTTTATTTCGAGAATGGTTTAGCCAGATCCTTTATGACTGCAGAGTTCAGTGCTGGAAGGGTGCTGATCTTGGCATGCTTGCTGGTGGCATATTTGTTCTTGACAGTCTGTGGAGAGATTGAACAATAGTTAACATAAATTTTGCACCATTGTAGAGCCAACCATTATCATTACATATTAACATAACCAAAGCACACCTGTGCTTAATCACACTGACTTAGCTATAAACCTCGTTTAGTAGCAAGTTAGGACTTACATGTAACCAGACGCACAGTGGTATGGTTTTTTGCTTACCAGATGCTTTGCATTGCCTCTGTTTACCAACATCACATTCTTTGCCATATGCTGCATAACAGGAATAAGATCAGTCTCGGTATATTGCATGTAGTGTTGTAGAGCTGTTGTCTAAGAGAGCAAGAAGTTAAGCGTTAGAAATCCTTCTGAGTAACACTTGAAGGTCATGGAAGAGCTCAGAATGCCCTATGAACCTCCTTTGCACTTGATCTAGTGGCACACATAATGGCGTGCTTAAGGCTACCTAGAGGCTTTGTAGCAGAGGCAAATTTTGAGGCAGATCTCCCAGGGTCACAGCTTATTCTCCAAGTCACTCTGCTCTAGCAATTCTAGCTCACACATGGGAATGAAAGTCATGGAAACAAATACCCAAAGTCATTTTTGGTATTTAGTGGAGGTGAAAAGTGAAATCTTTTTAACCTTACAAATTTAAGGCTATGTCTGGGCTCAGTTACTTACCCATTCTCCCTCTTCAAGTATTTTAGTAGATAGGCAAAAGGCCGCAGCAGCAATTTGAGAGGGAGGGTAGTGTGCCATGTCATAATCCACCAGTGAGAGCTCCATCAGGTATTTTGCAAGTGTGTGTTGCTGTACATCGGCCTGGAATAGTTAGGGTAAGATAGTGTTTATTGCCAACGAACCCTGAAGGATCAACAAGGAAGACTGTGCCTTGCATTACATTTCTGCCTATCTGAAAAACCGAATCAAAAGGTTGTGCCTTCACAGCTACACACAGCAAGATGTTGAGCTTTTTACAGCTTTTTCAGGACAAAACAACCCAACGCCATGGCCAGTTTTAAATTTGCCAGGCTCCATTTTGAACCACAAATGCTCATAAAAGTAGTGATAGCCATTTCTGCTTTCCCAAGTTTGTCTCTTTCAGTTGTTTTGGCCCAACTCCCAATAGACATGCTGGCTACAGCCAATAGGACTCACCCACTTGGAAGGAACCAGGCTGGATAAGGCTGGCCTACTGGTAGGATACTGAATACACCTCCTCACACCAAAAGGAGACATTTTAGGATTCCAAGTTTGATCTTCCTACACACACATTTGACTCAAGAGTGTCATACTGTGACCTAGTGAGAATGGCATCCCCTTAAACAGCATTACCTCTCCAATTTTTGATGCCCTCCGTAGGAAATGCAGTGGAAGAGGACGACCAAGATTGAAGTCCAGTGATCTTAGGATCTTCATCTCCATTTGCCTAATCTGCACGTTGGTGTAGGTGTTATCTGTCACAAAGGCAAAGTCGCCGATTTCTGGAGGGTACATTTCTTCGTATTTGCTGGCAACAAACATGGCTGTTACACCAACCAGCTGCAGCATCCTCTTATGAACTTTGTTGTTCTGCAATAGAAACAGCTATTAGCCAAACTGGCTAATAACAACATTATGGGGAAGACCACTTACTCCCAAAGCAGACACACTCTTCAGCAAGGAATATTTATGCACTTGTTCCACTGCAAGTTCAATGGTCAACTTCCTGGACCAATAAGTCAGTTTAGCTACCCTGGGAGAGCTGTGTAGAATGTGCATCTACCAAGCATGCAGCTTTCAATTTAAAAGGAAAGTGCATTGTTCCATGTATGATCAAATTCATACATGGGCGTTGGAAACATTGTGATGCAATGTATTGCCTCCATACAATGCAGCTAAGCCCCCCTCTGCCTTCTGTGTCCCTGCAGATTCTTAAGGAAAGACAGCTGCAAACAGGCCAAAAAAGAAAAGTGTTGCCATGCTGCTCTTACCTGCATAAAGCGATCAATAATGGCAACAGTCATGTACATAGTCTCTTGCAGGAGTTTGAATTTCATCTGGACCTGCACAAGCCAGTCAATTAGGACTGCCCGCATGTTCCCAGTAATTTCCTGGCCTGCCAAGTAGTTTGGTCTCACTGACTGCTGAGCCTGTGAAGAAAACAACAGATGTCAAATCATGTTTACCCGCACAAACGAAAAGAAAGGAAGCCTTGCTGCAGCTGACGTGTCGCCACCATTGATATTTTGCAAGCACAGCAAGGGCACACAAAGAGCAAGACCCCTAGCCGCTGTCATTTGGGGGGGGGCACACCTGCTGTGCACAAACTTAAGTAGTGACATTTCCTAGTTAACTTAGATTTGGAAGAAACCTCAGTTTCCAGAGGCATGCATCAGGCTTGCCTTAGCTACTTGAACCAACCTCAAGATCTCTCAGGTAGTTGTAGATATCCTTCACATATTCGCTGCAAAGGTTTGGATCTGAAGCATCATCTGTATCAATGTCTTTCACTTCAAGCAGAACATCTGAAAAGGCCTGGCACAGTATTTCCTCTGCTGGTGCACAACCAGAAGTCTCCATTGGGCTGGGGGATGGAGACTCCAACTGTTGAAGAGAAGTTTTCAGTTATTAATATCTGAGCTACAACACTACATGTCTCCTTGGATTGTTGAACTCATGGCAGCATACATGGGACTGCAACTGGGCTCCTAATTCAGGACGCAGACCTGTTTAGCTTCAGCAAGGTGGCTGCATGATGAGTCCTCTGACCACTCTCTATAGATTGGTAGGCAAAAGGTATATGTGGTCTCTGTATAATAGCCCAGTTACAAGTCAACTGCAAGTTTCTGCTGCATCCATGTCAGGGTTAGGGGAATCTCTTGGCCTAGAGGCCAAATGTGGCCTATTGGTCTTTAGAATCTCCCCAGATCACATGTCTTAAAGGCCCTGATTTGCTCAAGTGTTTTTGTCTGGCTAGAATGTGTCCTAGAACTATTTTGCCTGTTGTCTGGGGAGGGTGTGTGTGTGTGTAAGCCATGCTATGGTGCAAAGGTAAAATTCTCATTTGTTGCTCTGCCCATATGGCCCACGAATGCTGACCAGAAGGGAAATGCTAGACTACTGATGAATATTCAGACTCCTGATCAATATTTTGTATAAGAGCATTGCATGGGATGCAGAGCTACTTGTGTGTTACTGACCCAGTGTAATCATGATGCTAATGGGCATAGAAGCATAAAGGGATCCAGTAGTCCACACCCAGGCTGCAGGAAGAACTAAGCTATAGCCCAAAAGGGTTGGGAAAGAACAGTAGTAGTAGTGTGAGAGATCAGAAGCAAGTGCTAAGGATTCAAATATCCACCTTATGTCAGATACTGGATTGAGTATTGGACTTGCAACCAAAGGGATTGCAGTTAATGATTCAAAAGCCCATTGTAATGGACATGGTTTGTCTCAAGTTTCTGCATCTGGGGGGGGGGGGACCCACAATACTGTATTCACAGAGTTGATTTCTTAAGAGAAAATCAGTATTAATCTGGCAGCAGGAAATACCCAGTGGTGTTTGGAGTCCACTGAACACATTGCAAGCCCTGGAAGAAAGTTGTTTGCCATTAAGGTACATTGTTCAGACAACTTAAGTTTGGCAGTGTAGCCCACCCAGGGGCTAAAACCCAAGCCTCAGTATGCAGACTGCCAATTATTGCTAAGGGTAGCTAATGAATGCTCAAAAATAGCTGTTTCAATATCAAGAGACAACACATATAGCATATATGTACAACATATATAGCAAAAATGTTATTCATAATTCTTCACCCCCATGCCCCACCCAAGCATAAAGCTAGGGCTATCATTTGCAAGTCATTTGATACCTTAACGGGTTCAAGGATGGGCTTTTCTTCCTTCACAGATTCATTTGGCTGTTCAGTAGGTCTTGTGACTTTTTGAGTTGTAACTTTGTCCAAAACGGCAGGTTTCAGTATTTCCTGGGCGAGGGAACAGAAGTGGGTAGAGGGAGGAATAATTGCAGTAGCCCTGATAGTTCCCAATGTTAAGCTCTACTTGGAAGGGGGAAGGGAAGGAGACACTTACCTTTTTCATTACAGCCTTGGCTTTTGTTTCACATGCCTTGTTGCCAATGTCCCCCAAGGCAGTCCTAGGCCTCAAGCCGGGTCTGGCACCATCGCCTCCCCGCTTGGTTGCCATTACAGCCTTGATTTTGTTCTCTGCATTGATCTTTGTGTTCTGCAGGAAGGAGGAAGACCCCGTTTAAGTACCTCTCTGTTTCACAAACACATTGAAGCATTTGCACAGCTTTATGATAAAGCGAGGAGGGATAGGAATAAGAGTTCTGAACCTTACAAGCTTCCCTACCTTAAAGCCCTCCTCCTATCAATTTTGTTGAGGCACAGTACTAATTAAGCAGAAGCCTTAGCCAATTCGCAACTGGTAAAACTCAACAAGCCAGGGCAACGCCCCAACCCCCCCCCCCAAAGGGTCTGGGAACCGACTTACTAATTCTGGTAGGCAGAAAAAACTCGACACAGCAGTATAATTCCATTTTTCATATGGCAATTAGCAGTTACTAGCACCACCGCCCCTTACTTCCTGTGAAACAGAAGCTTATGCACGTTTCCTCGGGAGTAAGCCCCATTTATACGCTTGCATAGGACTGCAGCCTTAAGTTTGCCACCTCCTGCAAAAAAGAGGGCGCAGCAGGAAGGCTGAAAAACAAAAAAATTCTCCCCTTCCAAAAGCCCCTTTCCTACCCGGGTGACCCGCAAAGCCATGATCCAGACTCGGTCCGCGCAACACGAGATGTTAATCCGAACCAGTCGCCTCTGCTCCCAGCAAACTCCCAGCGGCCGATTCCTGCTGCGCACGAGTCCGACGGCCGCCCCACCTACCGCCGCAAGTTTAAAACTCGCACCAGGCTGCGCTCATTGGCTGCCTTTCTCGGCGTCCGCCGCTTCCCATTGGCCGTGCGGCGTTACACCCTGAATGCGTTTCCACGGCTACAAGGAGGATGACTTCTCCGGGCGTTCGAAAAGGGGGGCGTGGCGAGAAGATGCGGAAGGTCACGTGGAAAGGATGGCTCGCTTTCAGTTTGGGAGCTCAGCTGGTGGACGAGGGGGAATAAATAGGTGGAGCCGTTTGCTTCTCATCTAGAAAAGCACCTCCCGGCTATCAAGAAATCAATCCAAACTATTATAGTTCTCCTTATGGGTCCGTGTTTCTGAGTTGCGCGTCCTCTCCCGCTTGCTTACGTGCGCCGGATTTTGAACTCCCATTGGTCCATATATATTTTTTTCACAAAAATGAGTTGGGTAAAGCCAACCGCTTTGCACAAGAATGTTTTGGACTACAACGGCTTTCCAGACCCACTTGTAATTTTAATAGCGTCGCATAGGAAGGAATGCAACAGCCGCAGGTTTTTCCTACCTATGCTGGGAAACGTACGCTGATTGAATCTTTGTTGTCATACAAGCGTTGAAAAGGATAAGGAATAAATCCCTTAGGACTAGGCAAGCGTAGAGGAAAAACGAGGATAGGCTGAGGTCTCTGGCTTATCTCTGCCATGAATTCAGTGGGTAGCCTTAAACAAGCCCCTACCCTAACACTGCAATATGGAGACAGTAACCTACATTGCAGGATTATTGTAAGAATTACATCAATGTAGTGCATCAAATACTTAAAAGTGTGATATAAATGCTGTTAACAATTTTCCTTCCACCCCAAAACTGAACAGTCTCAAGTTATTACAATGGTACCTCGGGTTACAAATGCTTCAGGTTACAGACGCTTCAGGTTACAGACTCCACTAACCCAGAAATAGTACTTTGGGTTAAGAACTTTGCTTCAGGATGAGAACAGAAATTGTGCTCTGGCAGCGCAGCGGCAGCAGGAGGCCCCATTAGCTAAAGTGGTGCTTCAGGTTAAGAACAGTTTCAGGTTAAGAACAGCCTCCAGAACGAATTAAGTTCTTAACCCGAGGCACCACTGTATAAAGTATTTGGGGCAACAGCTGTATTTTAGAGTCCTGGTTACATTTATGTAACTTCCCCCAAGGAACTCTGTCAGCATGTCATAGCCACTGAGCATGCTCAGTCCCTGTCCCGTTTTAGGGTTTCTCCCCTACCGATTTTTAAAAATTGTTTACTGCCTTCAGGGTCAGAGGCCATGAATTGTTACTGCCTTCATGATCAGTATGTTTCTGGATACCAATTGGTGGAAAGCACAGGAGGGGAGAGCACTCTTGTGTGCTGGTGATGATGGAAAATGGTTACCCTCACATGTACCAAATAAGTGTGATCCTATCACAAAGAGGTAGACTTTGTAGATATCCAAAATGACCAGGCCCTAGAATAGTTTGCTCATGGAAGTGAGGGGAGGGTCAGCAACACTGAATGTAATTTTAAGTGGTGTTCCTGGTATTTGGTGTGATGTTGAAAGAACTGAGAACAGCAAGCACAGTACTATCGAATTCTACATGTACAGAAGTGGGCAATTACCCCCAAAGTCCAACGGTTCCACATTTCACTTCCAAAGAGGAAGCTTGCCCAAAAGACTGATAAAAGTCAATAATGCCAAATCTCTCCTGAATACTTGGGGGTTTCAAAACCACAATAATATAAATTTAGTCAGAATATACAACATAGATCAAGGCCAAGAGGATGCCAGTGTGGTAAACAAGCAAAGTCTAGGAAGCTACTAGAAGGCGGCTTCCTTCAGAAAATGGAAGTCTTGTCCAAGTGGAAATAAAAAAGCACAAATGTTGGCAAAAGAAACACAGCAGACGATAAGGGGTGACAATCAATCTCATGAATTTAGAGTCTCCTGTGTATGTTTAGCAGTCTCAGAATGTAAAGAGAGATACTCTTATGGAATTGTTATAAAAATTCTAGTGTCTCAAATATAGAATAAATGTTCATAAATGCACATGGTAAACCCACATTCAAGCCACATGTCTGAAATACTACAGGAGAACATTCCTGAAGTCACCTTGACTCTTAATGACCCCCAAAGATTTTGTCTGCAGAAGGAATTATCTTGGAGAAGTTATTTTCACTTACCGGTACAAATCCTACATATTCTGTCTTGAGGGCATATTTTGTATATGAATAGGGTATGCCTGGGACCTGGATTGAAAAACTAAAGCGCCTCAAAAGAATGGCCAGACTGCCTAGGTAGGGCAATTTCGAAGGGGCTTACAGACTTTGGTCCTCACCTCCTTGCGGGGGGGGGGGGGGGAGGGAGACGGACGGACTCTGTTGCAACAGAAAATAAAGGCTTTCCTTGCTTTCACTGGATCCTACCTCTCTGACTGATAACGGTTTTAGGGAACACTGAATCCCTGTAAAAGTCAACCCCATTATTTCTGTAACTGTCACTAATAGTTAATGAACAGGAGTAGAGAGTAGGAATAAATTGACATTTCTTACACTGCTGGGAAACGAGAAGCACGGTCTACCAATGGTTGGTATTGGGACATGTGCTTTTGCTATGCCAGAGATTGTGGTTTGTTACTCCTGCTGGCTAGAGAGGAGACACAAAGCAGGAACAATCTCCATGTTTACAATAAACCATTAACTACAGACTAGGGCAGTTAAAAAGAAACTCATACAGAACTAAATTGTCTCATCACTGGGACATCTTTCTATCCTATAAGTCAAGTTTTAAGGTGTAATCAATAATATGTCACTAGAAATATATAAAAATTATAAAATGTTTATTTTACATAGTGGTTCAAATTTCCAATTAGTTATTCAACTTTCCCACTGAACAGAAACATAGGAGTGCAAGAACAAAGAATGTATTTTATACCCCTGACTAATTGTTAAAATAACTTTTCTTCTTTAAAAAATTAGCTCAGCTCAGTGACAATTTTTAATTGGTAGAATCTATTTTTCCTTATTTAACAAAGCTGTGCTTAGAAAATAGGATTATATACAGAACTGGAATATAAAATTGTACATATTCATTTGTATCTAATGAACTTTGAAAAACCCATTTTAAAAATGTGTAGATACACATACACATACAGCAGCAAAATAACTCTGAAGATGCCATTTTTTGGAGTCTGTCTATTTCTGTTGCAACTTAAAATTATTTTCTTTAGGCTTGAGATGGTAGAGAAATGCTTGATATTCCTTTTGGGGGGAAATGTGTAATATAGTTGTGCTCATCCACAATCACATAGCAAAATTTCTTTAATAGACACCAAATAACAGTATTTTTACATTGCCAGTATTTCCACATATACAGCATATGTTCTACTTATCCCACCTCTTCTTAAATCTCTTGATCTTATTTTTAAAGGTATGTAACATTTTCTAAAAATCCAAATATATACGGCATTTGTTTCTGTACATTTATGTGCAAATTCACCTGATGAAATACAGTGAACCCTACAGATTCAGCTTCCGGTTACATGATGTAAGTGCCATCTTTGTAGTATTTCATGGATTCCATTTGTTTTGTCATCGCAAGGACATCTTGAAATCCTGTACTGAGGCCAGACATATGCTGAAAATAGGCTTCTTTTTCCACTTGGACAGTTAAATTATTAACTCCAGCATCCTTAAGAATTGCTGAAACCTGAACAGAATAAAAATACGAGCATCACACCTTCAGCAAATGTTTCTTTGGAGCTCTAAGCAAGACAATCTTGCTGCACAAAGGAGAAGTGGTATCACTTTGCATTTGAGATTTACATCCTATTCTCCACAAAGAGTTGCATGAACCAGTAAGATTGCATGCGAGTCCTACTGAGCTCAAATGACTACCTAGAATCTATTCTTTCCAAGCACAACAAAAGAGAAAAAATGGGTAGCAGAGAGAGCATGGTGCGGGACCAGGTCTACAAACTATGATGGAAAGTATCTTTTGCAGTTATGCAATGATAAGCATGTAAGATGCAGGGGTGAGGACTAGAACACACTATTCCACCCCAGACATGGGTCTATTTATAGTTTGTCTTGGAGGCTCGGTGTGCTCTTACTGCAACTTCTTCTAAAGAATACAGAACAAAAACTGAGGTTTGTTTTAAATTTCCCGACCATTTATTGAAATCCCAGGCCATTCAAAATATGCATGTGTTGTGATGCTTCTAAAAAAGTGTCCGCCCCAGAGACTAATACAGCCTGGTAAAGACAAGGATGCAGTAAGATTTTCCCACCAATAGTTAGTTGCTGCATTTTGCGGTAGCTGGGGCTTCCAGACACACAGTGCATATCGCTCTATGTCTTGGAGTCATGAATGCAAGAATCTCCATGGCCAAGTGACCCATGTCCAAAAATGGCTGTAGTTGGCACACCAGCTCAAGCACTGAGGTCCTCAGGGCAGTCACTGTTAACGGTCCCCCATTGCTTAGACACATGGAGTGCATCGACCAGGAGCTATGCATTCAGTATTGTGCAGAACTCCCAGCTGAGGTGCCTCCACCCTGTTGGATGTTCACTTGGTGAATATGCTTTTTAAAAAAACAACAACAAAAAACCAAAATTCAGCAAGCATAATAATAATAATAATGATAATAATAATTTTTATTTGTACCCCGCCCATCTGGCTGGGTTTCCCCAGCCACTCTGGGCGGCTTCCAACAAAGATTAAAAATACATTAAAATGTCACACATTAAAAACTTCCCTGAACAGGGCTGCCTTCAGATGTCTTCTAAATGTCAGGTAGTTGTTTATCTCTTTGGCATCTGATTTTATTTCTGTAACCTTACTGCAAACAATGCAGAAACTGTTGCTTTAAGAGGTGTATAAACTGTTTAAATTAATAAACAACCAAAAGAGGGTGGAAAAGCACCACTTCACACCTTCGCTGCTGGAACATGCTGCAGAGATGGTGAAGAAATGAGGCCCCCATTTGCCAAAGCACCTGCCCAGCTGAATATGGAATCTCACAGAAAGTGTAAGAGCAGAAAAATCTACAAAGCACCATGAGCAGTATCCAGCAGTCGCTATTACAGAGGTGGCTGTCAGCTCATAATATACCATCTAATTTACTCTGCTGGATGCCCACATACACAATTGTGTGGAGAAATCTGGTAGCATGAACTAGTTCTGTGGGCCTTGGTGGGCGAAGCGCGAACACACGAAGTTACCTGCTGTATAATTCTCTGCTCCATCACTTCTGACATTACTTGCACATGTATAGTGCCTGCCACAACATTAGCAGAATGACACCAAAAATGAGGATCCCTATAGGATATGACACCATCAATTTTCTGGATCTGTAAAAAAACCCAAAAAACATTTCTATACATATGCAGAACTTGTAATAGTATTATTTTGACTGTTCAATGTTACTGCTCTCTCGGTACCTGGTTTTCACTAAATCACAGTTATATAATAAAGAATCATTGTATTAAAGTATCAGCATATATTTGTAAATGCAAGCCTTATTTCAAAGATAGTGTAATACTTTAAATTCTATACTCTTTAAATTGCACACTATTCTCCTCAGTGCATCTGAATGCCCAAGAAGATTCTTAGTCTGCAAGCTAATACACTAGCAGGATTTTAAAAAAACACTGTATTAAAACATACATTGTTTAAAAAACAATGTGTAAACTTGGAGGTAATTAGAGATAAAGATTTTATAGACATGCATAAATGAAAATAATACAGTGGTGCCTCGCAAGACGAAATTAATTCGTTCCGCAAGTCTCTTCGTCTTGCGAGTTTTTCGTCTTGCGATGCACGGTTTTCCATAGGAATGCATTGAAAATCAATTAATGCGTTCCTATGGAAAAAGCCTTCCCCCGACCTCTTCTGGCGGGCGGCATTTTAAAATCGCCCGGGACAGCGGAGGACTTCTCCGCTGTCCGGGGCGATTTAAAAGCCCCTGGGAAGGCAGGCAGGGGGGACAAAGGCTTTCCCGCCCGGCCGCCCGGCTTCGGGACATCGTTCCGATGCCGGGCGGCTGGGGGAGGCTTTCCTGCCCCACCGCCCGGCATCGGGACGATGCCCCGATGCCGGGCGGCTGGGGGAGGCTTTCCTGCCCCACCGCCCGGCATCGGGACGATGCCCCGAAGCCGGGCGGGGGGGGGGAGGCTTTCCCGCCCGGCCGCCCGGCTTCGGGACATCGTTCCGATGCCGGGCGGCTGGGGGAGGCGTTCCTGCCCCACCGCCCGGCATCGGGACGATGCCCCGAAGCCGGGCGGGGGGGGGAGGCGTTCCTGCCCCACCGCCCGGCATCGGGATGATGCCCCGAAGCCGGGCGGGGGGGAGGCTTCAAAAGCCGTCCGGGGGCTTTTAAATCGCCCCGGACAGTCCCGGGGCGATTTAAAAGCCCCCGGTTAGGCAGGCAGGGGGGGCAAAAGTCTTTGCCCCCCCTGCCTGCCTTCAAAAGCCGTCCGGGATAGCGGGAAGCGCTTCCCTGCTATCCCGGACCGCTTTTAAAATGCTGGCGGTGGGGAGCAAAGCCTTTCGCCCCCGCCGGCCTTCCTGGACCTCTTCTGAAGTCCGGAGGGGGGGGAAGGCTTTGCTCCCCACCGCCAGCATTTAAAAAAAGGTCCCCGAGATTTCCCTATGGGCTTTCGTCTTGCGATGCAAGCCCATAGGGAAAATCGTCTAGCGAAGCGTCGCAAAAACCGAAAAACCCTTTCGTCTTGCGGGTTTTTCGTCTTGCGAGGCATTCGTCTAGCGGGGCACCACTGTACAAAGGAACCAGGGGAGGGAGTAGAGGGAAATCAGGGGATTCAAGTAATCCCAGAATATGAATTTAAAATTGTAGATTGTTTATATAGTTGTTTTAAATGTTTATTTTTTTTTCTTTAATGCAATATAAAATTTTCACAAAGATTCTTAGTCCGAGTAGCAGCTTCGGACAGAAATGGTAGAATAAACTGTACCTTTATTTTTTTGGGGGGGGGGGAGAGAAAGTTACCTGAACTCTGTAGTTTTGCAAAGGTTGCCAATTCAAAGTGAACAAACCTAAAAACAAGGCCCTTTCCAAAAGGATGTTATGTGGATGACAATGAGGAGTACTTAAAACGTCCTTCAGAAATTCTAAATTTCATGACACATGAGCGAATGTGAAGAAAAAAACCCCAAGGGGCAGTAAATTCTAACCTTTTCCAAAGCCATGTGCAGATCTTTCTCATGCTCTAGTGGAAGCCTCAACAAGAGTACCTGACAGGCATCTTTTATGAGTGGGATCACACTGAGAAAAATCAATGTAGCAATAAAGAGGGAGCAAAGGGGATCGGCTATCAACCAGCCAAACTGCTGAATGAGTATTGTTGATATGATCACGCCAACACTGCCAAGGGTGTCTGCCAAGACATGCAGAAATACTCCTGAAACAAGAAAACAAAAATTTCCTAGATCATTAATACATAATTTGGCAGTTAAACAGACATTAACAGTGAGCACGCATTGGAAAAGCACAACATGGCTTGATATGCCAAAGTACTCCTATCATCGCATTGGATCCTTTAAATTGACCATTCTATTATGAAATCTTTAAAAACCAAACCACCTTATTACAACTACCCTTTTAGTACTGTCCCCCTCCCCCCATAAATTTGCAAAACAAAACCCAACCACCTTACTGTCCCCCCACTTACCTCTCATGTTGGCATTCATGCCACCTCCCAGTGCCCCATGCGAGTGTCCGTGATTATGATTGTGCCCATGGTCACTATGGGAATGGCTGTGGCTATGGCCGTGTCCATGGTGGGAATGGCTGTGGTCGTGTGCATGGCATCCTCCCCGAGAAGGCCCATGGGAGTGGGCGTGGCTAAAGGCACAGATACCAACAAGGTTTACTATCAATCCTCCAACAGAGACAGGCTGCATGAGGGAGAGACAGAGAATCTTTAAACTGTTTACTCCTTTTAAATGTGCCAAGGGGGGACGACGACAAACACATACAGTACAAAGCAGGGGTGGCCTTCCAGATGCTGGATTCAAATTCCCAGCACTGCCAATGGTCAGGGGTGATGGGAGTTACAGTACAACATCTGGAGGACCACAGGTTCTCTACCCTGGCTTAGGGGGAGAGATGGGAAGCGGGGGGGGGGGGAGGGGAGGAGAGATTAATAGGAGTAAGAGGGTGGAATTATGTGGCCCAGTTCAGAAGCATTACATCTGTGCTGGCTCCATGTAACTGAACAGTTGCAAGCATGTACAATATTAAGACCTTTTTCAGAAAACAAGGATGTAGTTAATCTATTTGTACTTTAGCAGATGTAAAGATGAGAGCATCCTCCTAAACAGCGGCTATAGCCTTTGCCCTGGAGGAAAAGGGTTATGACTGTTAAGGATAAGAATTTCCAGCCAAGTATAATTTATTGCCTCTCATATGCATTGCAATCTTATGGAAACATCTGTGAAATGAACAGTGCCGGTGCACCAGAGCAATGTTTGAGGGATTAAAACTTTTTTTGTTTCTACCATACAGATCAGAATTTTTAAGAGCAATAAATCAGGTATTAACAGAAAATAAGGTTATAAACTCACAGTCAGCATATTGGTATCAATGTCTGGAGGATCAACTAGCCTGGCCACAGACTCGATGAAGACAAAGAAAGCTATTACCATGAGAAAAAGGCCATTAATAAACCCAGAGAGAATTTCTACACGGCCAAACCTGGAATTAAGAAAGTGAGGAATAAAAAATCATTTGGAATGGAAAAAAAGAATAAAAGACATATAAAAACAATTCCAAAGTAGTCTAATAATTGTGGCGTTCTGAATTATGCTAAACCCTGAACTATTTTGCCAGAAAACCTATGATTATTCAACCAATGAAGTCAATTAGCTTTGCTTGACTTCCAGGCTTTCTCTATTACACAAATTGCTAATGTGTAACATGAAAGTGACTTTTTTTGTCAGACTGCTATGTTTCTCAATAAGATATGTATGAGAAAGAGACAAGAATCTTCAGGAAGTAATACTAAGTAGTTCTGATTTTCTGGGATAAAAGGGATGGTTAAATGGGAAGATTTTTATGTTTTTCCATTTGACATTTCCCCCTCAAAACTTTGGAATGGAAAATAAATACCGTATTTTTCACTCTATAAGACGCATCAGACCACAAGACGCACATAGTTTTTGGAGGAGGAAAACAAGAAAAAAAATATTCTGAATCTCAGAAGCCAGAACAGCAAGAGGGATCGCTACGCAGTGAAAGCAGCAATCCCTCTTGCTGTTCTGGCTTCTGGGATAGCTGCGCAGCCTGCATTCACTCCATAAGACGCACACACATTTCCCCTTACTTTTTAGGAGGGAAAAAGTGAGTCTTATAGAGCAAAAAATACGGTAAATACAAATGCATATAAAATCAATTCCACAGTAGCCAAATAATTGCCTTGTTGTGAGAAGTGTTTGATTTGACTCTAATATGTGACTGGGGTAGTTTAACCTGGAAAGCTCATTTTCCCAACATAATCCCCCACAAACCTTCATTAATATTGGATGCTACCTTATACCAAGCCAATCCACTGAGCCACCTAGCTCAGAATTGTCTACACTGACCTGCAACATTTTTCTAGGGTTTCAGACAACCACCGTTCCCAACTCTACCTGGGCAAGTCACTGACTGAACCTGGGACCTTTTACATAAAAAGCACTTGCTCTGTCACTGAGCTACAGTCCTTCTACATCTTGTGCTATTTCAGCTAGTATTAATAGGTCTCTATAATTAGTTCAACATACATACCCATAGGAGAATATGCGAGTTGCTTTCCATCTAGTCATCAGTGCTGCAAACAGACCCATAACTAAAGCTGAACAGTCAAAAAGCATGTGAAATCCATCTGAGATTAAACCTAGGCTGTTGGTCCACACACCATAAAATAATTCCACAAAAGTAAAAGCCTAGAACAAAAGTGAATAACAGAGATTTCATTGTTAAAAAGATACATAAAACTACTCATTGAAGAAGCATGTGCCTGACATATTTTGAAACTCCCCCTTTTGCAACTCCACTCTGAGGAGAGGGGCTCACATATAATGAGGAAATCAAAACTTCCACACACTACTCAGTGTAACAATATGAGGTAGAAGATTGCAGTCTTAACATGTCTGCTTCTGTTAAAACGAGGACATGGAAAAATGCTTTATTTTCGTTTGCTTTTTATGAAAGAATGTTATCAACTTTTTGGAATAACTTAGAAATGAACTTTGAAAATAGTAGAATCACAGAACTGTAGTGAGGATCATCTAGTTCTAGCCCAGCCCCCTGCAATGCAGGAATATGCAGTTGTCCCACCTTGGTGGTGGTGGTGGTGGTGGTGGGGTTTCAAACCTTTGACCTTGGTGTTATCAGCACGATGGTCTAACCAACTGAGCTACTGTTCCAGTTAATGATCTACTGAAGTTTCTTTCAGTCCGTATGCAACAAATTAAAAGTTTACGAAGGGAACAAAGATGCCTTAACAGGGCTAGTGACAAAGTAGTGGCTTGGAGAAAAGCCAGGGCAGGGTCAAGATGCCAGTCATTTGCAGAGGGAAGCATGCAGAAATCAGGCACTTCCCCACTCCCCCTTGAAATGAAGGAATATCAACTAAAGCATCCATGCTAGTTGGCCACACAATCTCTGCTTAAAAACGTCCAATGAAGCAGAGCCCACCACCTTCCAAGGGAGTCCATTCCATTTCATTCTACATAAGACATTGCATATCTGGTTTTAAGACCTAAGTTTACCCCCACTTCACCAAAACCAGAAATAATTTCCTCAAAGGGATTAAAAAAACAACCAACTTACCAGATTTAGGCACAGAAAATAGAAGATCTGCCTTGAGTCAGACTCCTCAAGAATTTGTTTCAGCGATTCTTTAATAAATCGAGGTAAGGACTGAGAGCTGTGTTGCAAGGCATCCCCCATAAAATTGTACAATGGTATTCCCTCAGGAGAATAACCTATAAGAGTGCCTTTCTGTCCTTTTCGTGTTGGGGAGGAGAGAATATTGGCAGCTGAAGAGAAAGCATATGTTGTTTATGTTTTGTAACAGTCCTGTAACGCAGGGTTGTACCCAATGTTAGTCCTACTCAAGGAAGACCCGTTGAAATGAATATGGCTAACTTTGGTTCATTTATTTCAATGGGACTTACTCCCAAGTATAACTTCATTGTATACAACCCATAAGCATTTTAACTACAAACAAGAACTGGAACATTTTATGTACCTGCTAATCACTCAGAACGTGGCAAGACAATTCAAGGTCCATGATACTCTGCGTGTTTAATGCAGAGATTTTTGCAAAACTATTGCTCATTCATCCTGTTTGTTGGGGGAGAAAAGTCTCAGGTGTGAAGGCCAAATGAACTGACCCCTAATCTGGGTTTGATGCAGCCTCAGTCCTATGGTCATATTAACCAAAGCTGAAATTTCCAAATGGGGTGGGCTCAGGGAATACAGACAAAAAGCTAACTCTAGAAGTAAAGCCAGGGGTTATTACCTTAAGCTTTCATGGAAAGGCTGTACCTTTTAGAAGCTGATCAATGTTTCCACAAGCAGTTAAGTAAGAGAGAAGTGACAACCCACAAACCTAGTTCAATTTTAAAACACTTGTACAAGTGCAAAAGCCAATGATCAATTTAGAACTGCCTACATGCAAACTATATAGAAGAAACAGAGGAACAATTTCCCAATGTATCACTACAATTGTGAGGGATCAAATAAGTTGCCCCTTAAGATCATAATGCAAATGAAAGCTAAGACCATACATTCTGTGATAACAAGGCGTGTTGAATTTCTTTCTATCCAAGTATGCAACAGTCCTAAGCACATGCCACCATACAGTGGTACCTCGCAAGACGAACGCCTCGCAAGACGGAAAACCCGCTAGACGAAAGGGTTTTCCGTTTTGGAGGCGCTTCGCAAAACGAATTTCCCTATGGGCTTGCTTCGCAAGACGACAGCCCATAGGGAAATCTCCGGGACAGCGGGGAAGCGCAGCGCGTCTTCCCCGCTGTCCTCGGACCTCCTCCGAAGGCTGGCGGCGGGGCGGGGACAGCTCCTCCCGCCTCCGCCGGGCTTCGGAACGATGCCCCAATGCCGGGCGGCGGGCGGGAACGCCTCCCCCCGCCGCCCGCCATCGGGACCATGCCCCGATGCCGGGGGCGGGCGGGAACGCCTCCCCCCGCCGCCCGCCATCGGGACCATGCCCCGATGCCGGGGGGCGGACGGGAACGCCTCCCCCCGCCGCCCGCCATCGGGACCATGCCCCGATGCCGGGGGCGGGCGGGAACGCCTCCCCCCGCCGCCCGCCATCGGGACCATGCCCCGATGCCGGGGGGCGGACGGGAACGCCTCCCCCCGCCCCCGCCATCGGGACCATGCCCCGATGCCGGGCGGCGGGGACGAGGCGGGGCATGGTCACCGCCGCCGGCGTTTAAAAGCACTCTGGGGAAAGCAGCGAAGCGCGCTGCTTTCCCCGTGCATCGGGAAGTCCGGCGGGGGTCCTTGGGATTCCCTCCCAGCCCCCGCCTTTAAAAGCACTCCGGGGAAAGCAGCAAAGCGCGGCGCGCTTTGTTGCTTTCCCCGGAGTGCTTTTAAACGCGGGCGGCTGGGGGGGGGGGAATCCCTAGGACCCTCGCCGGACTTCAAAAGAGCTTCGGGAAGTCCGGCGGGGGTCCAAGGGATTCCCTCACCGCCGCCCACCTTTAGAAGCGCTCGGGGAAAGCAGCAAAGCGCGGCGCGCTTTGTTGCTTTCCCCGGAGTGCTTTTAAACACGGGCGGCTGGGGGGGGGAATCCCTTGGACCCTCGTCGGACTTCAAAAGAGCTTCGGGAAGTCCGGCGGGGGTCCAAGGGATTCCCTCACCGCCGCCCACCTTTAGAAGCGCTCGGGGAAAGCAGCAAAGCGCGGCGCGCTTTGTTGCTTTCCCCGGAGTGCTTTTAAACGCGGGCGGCTGGGGGGGGGAATCCCTTGGACCCTCGCCGGACTTCAAAAGAGCTTCGGGAAGTCCGGCGGGGGTCCAAGGGATTCCCTCACCGCCGCCCACCTTTAGAAGCGCTCGGGGAAAGCAGCGCGCTTCGCTGCTTTCCCCAGAGTCCTTTTAAACGCAGGCGGCAGTGAGGGAATCCCTTGGACCCCCTCCGGACTTCCCGCAGCTCTTTTGAAGTCCGGTGGGGGGAGAAGGGCTTTTCTTCCTACCCCCAGCCTTCAGAACAGCCTACTGAAGGCTGGCGGTGGGAAGAAAAGCCCTTGTCCCCCCCACCCAGCCTTCAGAAGAGGTCGGGGGACAGACTGTCCCCGGACCTGGTCTGAAGGCGGTTTCCCTAGGAACGCATTAATTGATTTTCAATGCATTCCTATGGGAAACCGTGCTTCGCAAGAAGAAAAACTCGCAAGAAGAAAAAACTCGTGGAACGAATTAATTTCGTCTTGCGAGGCACCACTGTACTTCTGAAGTTACTAATACGTACACAAAATGAAGAAAATGGTACTGACGACCACTCCTCCAGAAATAACATGCTCTGTGGTTTCCTGATGTGTTGGTCTGTTGATAGCTCGAAGCTGGTCTGTTATTGGATGTGTCCAAAAGTTGCCAAGGAGTAGAGCACTAATGAAAATGAGAAAGGATCCGTAACGAGCACACTTTGAGACTTCTATCTTGATGGAACACACAGATTCTACGTAGAAGTCCAAAACCACGACAAAAAATATAACTGTGATGAAGGGCATGATGAGAGAAGACCAGGATTCTACTTTACTCTGCAATAAAAAGATGCAAACATTCAATACCGGCGGCAAAAACAAGTTTGCATTCACAGTAGTTGTGGTTTTAAATTTAGTTGCCAGAAAGACATTTGTCAGCGGTTATGCTACTTACCTCTGTTGTCAGAGATAAAACAATCACCCATGGACTCAAAAGGAGGACAGAAACAAGATGAGACAGTGCTTGAAGACGTTTGGCTCCACCAATATCTACTGAGAGCTTTCGGGAAGCTGTGTGAAAACCAACTTTACAGCATAATGCTAACACTAGCAAAATTACTCCACCCTGCAAAGGAAGGGAGAGTAATATCAGTATACCTAATAATCAAATATTGTAAATCTATTTTAAATATTATTTGTGAAAGGCCCAGAAAACACTACTTTTTTCCTGCCACCTTATTTGGTGCACAGAAATTCTATGCATGGTGGATTCTTAGTCTCTCAACAGGGACATACATTACTGGCAGCTTCCAATACTGGAACATAGTTAATAAAATTAATCCTTATACTGTTGAAATGGCATCCATGCTTATATTTCCTAAATAAAAATTCTAGTCTATTATGATAAACAAACAGTTAATTACTGCAAACTGGAGACAGCGAAATTAAAAATGTGTGTGATTGTCTATAACAGGACCTATTTGATTGCTACCTTAAGTATTCTATGCTGTTCTATATTAAATGTGTTTCATTTTCTCTATCTTAGTAAGATTGTTCTGCAAAAGTTTAAAGGTAACAAAATTCAGCAACTCATTCCTATTTATTTTTTTCTGACTCTAGGACACCAATTTTAATGTGCAAGATTTACTTACAGGTTAGATCCCAGAAAGTATTTCAATGGTGGAATGAAAATTACAAAATGTCTTTATATTTGCATGCTAAGGCTCTAGGAACTCCACAACCTTTTATCAATGGGCAGAATTTTGATTGAAATAAACTGTGCATGGAAAAAGACTGAGGATGAAGAACAGGCAGCTTATGAAGTACTGAGCATTAGCAGTTGCTAAAATCACACCAGTATGTTATGTTATCGTATGGCAAACTTGATGGGGTATTTTAATCGTTACTTATTTTTAAATGGTTATTGTTCTCAAGAAAGATTAGAATGCTGTTACTGAAATGACCATTTAAGCAACAAATAAAACACGCACACCTGTTGCACATATCTGAAAACTGCTACTGAAACAAATCAACAAAGCAATGCAAAAGAACCGGAATACATTTAAGAACTGCACTATTGCCATTCAGGCTCCTAACATTATGTACTTTGTGCACTTTTTCAACAGTTCATCATATGAACAGCATTTACCTTATGATCGGCAACTCCTAAGAAAGCGATGATTGTATAAAGTAAGTGTGTCAGAGCACTGTCATGGTGTCCTTCAGCTAAAGAAATAAAGGTCAGGAAAATTCCGCATTGGAGTCCTACCCCTACCTTTCAGTCACAGACAGATTTGAGCAGACAAGTATGAAAAGCACTCCCATCTTCGTGAATTGCTTCCTTGAATAAATTAAACAAAGCTTAATAACTATAGGAAGGGAAGCATAGGAGGTTAAGAATTCATGTGACCTAAATTGAATGGTACACATTTCACAGAAGACACTTTTCTTGAAAATACTCCCGTAAGAATTAGAAACAATACACAGGAATTTAAACTGCACAAAAGAGAAAACTGATATTTTGCAGTACAGTCACAAAATTATGCCAGAAAATATTTTTTCATTAGCAGTAATCAGTGTCTAAATTAAATTGGGCAGTTGGAACATAATTTTATCCCTTACACATGGTCAGAAAGGATACGGTGTTCTGCAATTTTAGCCATGAGGTCATCATTATCAAAAAGCAAAAGACAGATCACAGCAATAATGAAAAAGGCCACACCTCTTGTCTGAAAAACAAAAAAATAGCAATAGGAAAGCTGATCAGGAAAGCAGGAAGACAGAAATATGCCAAGAACTTTCAATAAAATTTAATTCAATAGACCTCTGGATTGGGGGGTGAGGCAGGGAACAGGGGGAATTAAATCTGCCTTGATGTAGGTTATCTTGATAAGCTGAATACAATATACTGTGCTTTGAATTTTGTTGACCTTCATTAGAATAATTCCTGGTATAATAAATCTTAATTATAGTCTTAAAAGATTTTTCCACCAAGACTGTAAACACTCCATGAAGGAGTATTTTAAAATTACAAAATTACAGTTAGGGTAGATATTCTTATGAATTTTAGACAAATGCTATGGTCACTTCTTTTATATTCCAAAACATGTGGGATATTTTCACAAAATAAATGGCTAACCTTTGCTGGTCCTCCTCCTGAACTTGTGAACAGTACGCTGAGCAGTGAAATGACAACAATATCGCTGTGCTCAAAAAGCAACAGAGTTCTGCAAAACAAGAGATACAAATCTCATTTATGACAAACAGTAAATAGAAATAATTTTAACATGCATGAATTGGGTTAAAATTTAGTCTGTACAAGCAATTAAATAGATGCATTTAGCTACAATTCTAATTTTCTGTGGCAGATGTAGTAGTAAAATTTTTTAAAAAAATATTTTTTAAAAGAAATTATGGTGTACTTCTGAATATCAAGAAATCATTAGCACCAATATTTCAGTAATGCTACACAGCTATCTAAAAATAGTTGATTAAGTGTCATCACAAAAAAAGAGGAAGAGTCACTGTGAAGCTATTTGAACTTTGTGTGGTTTCTTATTGCTATAATCATATGAATGACTTCCTGGATTCCTACTAACCAAACGGTTACAACAATATCTGAATAAAGGCTTGCCAAGCTTCATACAAACCACCATCATACAAGGCCATTCTCAAGAACATCATTGTGGTCTCCATAGAAACCGAATTATTCTGAAATTTCTATGATTTCTACATTTGGGAAGAGGTGCTTTGAAGCTACGACAGCCAGCTGATTGTTGAGGCCCAATTGTCAGGACTTGTGCCCGCAGAACTTAATTTCAATCTACAGAGGTGAAAATGGGTTACTGGTATCAGAATGTCAGGTGACAGGCGGGGTGGTCTGTAGGGGGTGGAAAAGGTAAGGATCTGGACTGCTAGCCTGATCCAGTTCTGTACCCCTTTTTTATGTGAATAAACAAGTTGTCATGTTAGATATCTACAGTAAGTGCCATGACAAGAATATATTTACCTTAAAGGTCCACAGAGGGTGAGGCCAAAAAACCACAAGAGGGAAATTACACAGCCAACGACGGCATGTTTAACTATTTTGATCCACTGTAAGAGAAAACATAATCCCAATCATTAAAAATAACCATTACCAGTTCACATTTCAATTGCTGATTTTACTTGGGAGATACAATTCAAATGAGGTCAAATTAACAACCTAAGCATCATTACCACAACTCTATTCTGCAGGCTAGAAATGACTACTTCTCACCTGCTCTGCCAACCCACTTGATTTCTCTGCTGGGTGCACAAGAAAGGGCTTCATCCCACGAATGTCCAGCACAGAAACTCAGCAGACTGGTGGCTCTTTCCCTCAGCCGCCACCACCACACCATATTTCTATGCTGGATGAGCTTATTCACCTGCTGCATGCCTAGCAAAGAAAGAAAGCAGGCTGTCCATTCAACTGCCACCAATCTCCTTGATGCTGGGCATGTAAGAGGAAACTCATTTCCTGTGCAACTAGCAGACATGGACCGTGGGATGTCAGAGGAGCAGCTGAATGCTTCATTCCTTCCCAAGCATGCTGCCTAGCTTCTATGCAGGTGGCTAAGGAGGTAAAATGCTGCTCTTCACATCCAGCATAGCAATGCAGTGAGCTGACAGGGGAATCAAGCACTGTCTTCCATCTAGTTCATTCAGAAATTCATAGTCAATCTATGACAAGCAGTTGAGTGGGATGCTTTCAACACAGAGTAGAGCAGATCCATAGTTTATTTAGCAACCTCAACTAAGGCTTCTATGGGAAAATCCTCACATTGTTTAACCCAAACATGTGTGTCAATTTGTCCTAAAAGCCACTTGCTTGGAGAGCTATTATTTGGAGTCTTTAACTGAACAAAGAAGTAGGGCTTTATGCAACCCAGCGCTCATGAGAACAATATCAACTTCAGCCTGTAACATGGCAAATAGGGTACCATTAGCTACTGCAATAAGATTTGACAAATTGATCCCTTTCTTCTATGGTATCTAGATCTTCAAATTTCCACATATAACCCAATGTCCATATAATTATTCAAACCACAGGCACTTTAAGTATTCGAAATGCAGGGAACTAGTCTCCAAATTAACTTTAAACTGACAATCTTGGTAATTCTTTAATTTTAAAATACTGTTCAGACACCCCCCCCCAAATACTATATTTTCTTAGCTTCCCAAGAGCATTGTCCAGATAAAAACCATAATGACAAATCTCTTGAACAGTTTGATTGATTTAATACAGCCACAGGGAAGCAGCAGTTTTTTGACACAGCACAAGTATTTCCACTCCCCACAAAATAAAGTACCAAATAATACAATTCCATGTACTGTATCAAGGGTAGGGAACCTTTCTTGCTCTGTGGGCTACATTTTATTAGGATAGTCACAAGTCAAATTTGACTGGTGGACAGACAGCTATAGGGAGCCTTTTAAATGGAACCTTGGTTGTTGAACGCTTTGGAAGCCGAACAATTCAGAACCCAAACGCCAACAACCCGGAAGTGAATGCTTCCGTCTTCAAACGCGCCTCAGAAGTCATTAGACTTCCAAGGCCTTGGAAGTCTAACGGCTTCTGAGGCGCATTTCTCCATTTTTAAAAAGGAATTTGCCAACCAGCAATTGAACCTGGTTAATAAACATTTCAGAAGCTGAATGGTCTTCTGGAATGGATTATGTTTGACAACAGAGGTCCCACTGTAGTGACAAAGGACATGAGCCCACTGCAGAACTGTTGAAATTTCTTCAAATTGGCAAAATGTACCTTAATAAGCAGAACTACTCCACCATCCCATGTGCATACCAAGAAATGATAATGGCCAATATGATTAAACCTAAGCTGATAAAAGTACAAAGTTTCCCCATAGGATGCAACTTTCAAAAGTTCTATAGGAAACAAATCCATTGAGGAACTACTACGCAAGCTCCACTGAAATAAACACCAATGCTCTTGCACAACTTTAATTCATTTCCATGTGGCCGTGGCCCCAAGGCAGCAAGAAGTTTCCCATGAGGAGAAAAGTAGTTTTAGTTCTTAAAGTTTACATTTTAGAAGAACAAGCTACATATATAAACCACATCTATAATACTCACCTGATGTCTGGTGACAGGTTTTCCAGATGAAAATGGTTTTTGAAATAAAATCATAAAAAATGCCGACCTATGAAAAATTGGGATTTCCATTAAATCAAGTGAAATTACAGTTTATAGAAGGCAAGTGTTCAAATCAACACTGGCCATGTGTTTTAAAATACTTATTTTAAGTATCAGTACATTTGGAATCTTAATCCTACAAAACAGAAAATGAGCTCTGAGCCACTAAAGGTAAAGGGAACCCTGACTGTTAGGTCCAGTCATGACCGACTCTGGGGTTACGCGCTCATCTTGCTTTATTGGCCAAGGGAGCCGGCGTACAGCTTCCAGGTCATGTGGCCAGCATGACTAAGCTGCTTCTGACGAACCAGAGCAGCACACGGAAATGCTGTTTACCTTCCTGCCTATTTATCTACTTGCACTTTGATGTGCTTTCGAACTGCTAGGTTGGCAGGAGCAGGGACCAAGCAATGGGAGCTCACCCCGTCGCAGGGATTCGAACCGCCGACCTTCCGATCGGCAAGTCCTAGGCTCTGTGGTTTAACCCACAGCTCCACCCACGTCCCCTCTTAGCCACTAGTTTAGTCCAAAACAGCTTGCAAACATACTCGTGACCATGGTTCTAAACAGTGGTTTGGTACCAATTATGTTCAGCGAAAACATTGGTGCAGATGAACACCAACTAGTTAGCTGTGAAAATAAATGAGGACAAGAGGGATTTGCTTTGCTGACTACGAGGCATCACATCTGAACCTACATACCTCCGGATATAGGGCGGTATATAAATTCAATAAATAATAATAACAATAATACATTATCAACTGTAAATCTATGATTAGTAAAAAAGCAAGTTATAAAATTAATAAAGATATAAAATTAACCTCAATAGAAGTTGCTGTAATCAAAAGTCAACTTACCCAAGCTTCACTATGAAGATAAACTGTACAAGGTGAACTACTTTCAGGAGGTCATAAGATTCAAACAATCCTAAAGCCTTCAAAAACTTAGTTAAGCACAGTAACACAATATATTTAGTCAGGCTGGGGAGAGAAAAAGGGGAAAAAGTTTTATGAGATATTGGAAAGCATTTAGATATGAAAATTTAAATATATTCAATTTATATTATTCTAAAAAGCAAACATTTAGAGCACCATGTCATTAAACACAACTTACTCTTGATCATAATATTTAATTGCCCCTGGCAGGTAACTGTTTAATTGTGCCTAAACAAAAGGTTGAACAAAAACAAAACTATGGGGCCTGGATGTGTCTGTTTACTCTTCAAAGCATCCTTATACTGGAATACTATGAAATAGATAATTTCAGCTCAACATTGTTTATCAAATGCTGTGGTGTTGGTGTGACAAAATGTATGCAGTTATATGCCTGGAGCACAGAACGCTTTATCACTATGGATTTTTGTGCTCCAAAATTTAAAAGAACAAGATGACTTCTGGGATAGGAGGCACTGCAACCAGCCTGCCAGTCATTGCATGCGCCATAGAACTTGAACTCTGGGTCTGGGAATGTGTGAATGGAACAAGAAGAAGCATGCTTCTATGCAACTCAAAATACTGCTTACTTAATATGGTTGGTCTACTAAAAGATAACCTTAGCAAACAAGTGAGCCTAGTTATCCAACAGCCACCTGTGCAACTGAACTAAACAGATGAAACCTATATAGGGAAGCTAGATCCAGAGATTGTGAAGCTTTCATGCTGCTTCACAAGCTACCAAACTCGTACACAATTCCCACTTGCAAGTCATCACAGATGACTATCCCACCTACATGCACTTTGCTGTGCACATACTGCTGTGTGAGATATGCATACCAGCAGGAAAATTATATATTGCAATCTACCTGCAGAAACCATGTTACTTCTGTGTAGGAGTTTGACAATGTGTTAAATGGCTCCTGGGAGTTGCACAGAATGGAGAACTAGCTACACAGAATGGAAAACTAGACACAATATCTCAGCAGCTGTCCAATGTGGGATTTTCCCTATTAAACACAAGGTTTAGATATAGGGTTTGGACCTGTCACTAGGCCAGCCAGCTGCAAAGAAAAGACATGTGTGTAGCTCCTATATCTTTACCATAGAGGCAATCTGGGAGATGCAGCATGACATGTAAAAATATTGGACACAGGAGGAAAAATCTAACCATATCTCAGGAGTTTCCTGATTCTACATAACCAAGTTTAAAATTCCAAAGAAGGGCAGCTTTGTTCATTTCTTTCAGCAAGAGCACCAAGTCTCGTGACCCAACAGATTTCTTTGGGCACAAACTTCCAGAACCCAATTTACCGTTAGGCACTACATCGGATGGCATGGACTCCAACTCACCAAAGCCTATGCCCTAAGAAGCTGGCAAGCCTTCAAAGAGAGCACAAGGTTCTTCATTGTTTGAGCGGGTCAGAGTGACTGTTCTCTTTCTAATAACAATAGGAGCCCTTGAGCACTTATTCAACAGTATAGGGCAGGGGTAGGCAACCTAAGGCCCGTGGGCCGAATGCAGCCCAATCACCTTCTCAATCCAGCCCACAGATGGTCTGGGAATCAGCATGTTTTTACATGAGTAGATTGTGTCCTTTTATTTAAAATGCATCTCTGGGTTATTTGTGGGGCCTGCCTGGTGTTTTTACATCAGTAGAATGTGTGCTTTTATTTAAAATGCATCTCTGGGTTATTTGTGGGGCATAGGAATTCATTCATTTTTTTCCTCTTCAAAATATAGTCCAGCCCCTCACATGGTCTGAGGGACGGTGGACCAGCCCACGGCTGAAAAAGGTTGCTGACCCGTTATAGGAAGTCCTGTGCTCCTTCAACCTGGCATCCCTATAGAGATCAACTTTCCCCTTTTCTTGCGAGGAATCCTATTCGGAATAAGGGAATTTCCCTTAAAAAAGGGGAAACATTGACAGCTATGATCCCTAACCTGGATGGCAACGCCCGGCTCCTTCTGAGCCAACGCCAGCCTTCCCTGCAGAGCAGGCCGAGCATAGGAAGCTGCCTTACACCGAGAGGCCCGTCTTAGCTCAGCATGGTCCGCCCTGACTGGCAGCGGCTGCCCAGGATGAGGCCCCTCTCGACCCTCCCTGGAGGCGCCGGGGATTCAACCCGGGATGCTCCGCCCCTTGGCGCCTGTCGGGGTGAGTTTGGGGGCGCCCCCCCCGCGAGCCCCCAGGCCCTGCCTCAGGCGGGAGCCCCTCTGCCCGCTCCACCCCCGGCGCAGGCCGTTACCGGGCGCTGGGCACGTCCACGGGCCCCAGCCGCCCGCCTCCGGGCAGGACCTCGCCGCCGCCGCATTTCTCCTCCATCGCCGGCTCTCGGGCCGGGCCTCCTCAGCCGCCGCCGCCGCCTTCGCTCCCCGCGCGGGGCTGCCTCATCCTCCGCGGGCTGAGGGCCGGCTCCGCCAACAGGCAAGGCCCGCGGGCAGGCCTGGGCCCGCAGCGGAACAGGAAGAGGCTGGGAAACGGCAGAGCCACGTCCTCACTTGACGCCGGAACTGCTGATCCGGGAGAGCGACGGATCCTGGGGGGGGGAGTGAAGGAAACGCGCGATGCCTTTAACGACTACGCTCCCCCTCCCCTCCCGCTGGCTAAATGGATTCGCCCAGCCAGGGCTCATAGAGTCTCTAAAGAGTGCGGTGCAGCGCCACCTATCGGCCGAAAGTCGGCGGTGTTTCTCCAAGCGGTTTTCTAGCACAGGTATGTCGAAGCTTTGGCCGCCGGATGTAGTTGCTGAACTACAATTCCCATCAGCCCCAGGAACCGCGGCAAGGCATGATGGGATTGGTAGTTCAGCAAAACACCTGGCGTCTATGAGGTTTCCCTATACCTGTACTCGGAAGTAAGCGCGCACTTCCACCGAGTTTTACAGAAGTCCAGGAAGCCGCGTTATGCTGGCCAGGCTCTTTGTCGGTCTAGCCCAGTATTTCATCTTCTCTGGCTGGCAGCTGTGGCTTTCTAAGATCTGCGTCAGGAAACGGGCTTTCCCTTTTCCGCCGGGGTACCAGATCCACCAGCTGGGATCTTCTTCAAAGCTTGTCCATGAGCTGTTGCCCTTCCCCAATGTTCAGTCGGGCTTCATTCTCAAATAAATGTGGACACAGGATACACATTTACTCAGAGGTACAGTGGTACCTCGGGTTACATACGCTTCAGGTTACATACGCTTCAGGTTACAGACTCCGCTAACCCAGAAATAGTACCTCGGGTTAAGAACTTTGCTTCAGGATGAGAAATCGTGCTCCGGCGGCGCGGCAGCAGCAGGAGGCCCCATTAGCTAAAGTGGTGCTTCAGGTTAAGAACAGTTTCAGGTTAAGAATGGACCTCCGGAACGAATTAAGTACTTAACCCTAGGTACCACTGTAAGTCCTGATGAGTTCAATGGAGCAATGAGTTCAATGGAGCAACTGCCCCCTGGGGCTTCTCCAGACTGCATTTATTGAGCATTCATCCTGATTTTCTGAGCACCCTGATTCGCTTGCGCAAAGCAAGCTTAGGTGATTCCCAGGCTATACTCAGCATTCATTCTGACTTGTCAGCAGAGAAGTGATGCAACAACGAACATTTACCCCAATTTCATCCTAGTTTGCCTTGTGCGGTGGCTACACACCCTCCTATTAACCTATTATTCTCCCCCCCCACACACACTTTTTAGTGCATTTTCCCATCACTTTAGGTGCCTCCAGACTGTCATTGTTTTCTGTGAGGGTTTAAAGCACAAACCATAACTTTAGGTTTGTATCTTTAAAGTGAACTAAATAGCTCTACTCCCTTTGTGCAGCGATTGGGGAGGGAGTGGACTCCAAACTCCCATCAGCCCCAGCCAGCATGGCTGGTGGGAGGAAGGGAGCTGCTGTCCAGCGACATCTGAAGGGTTGCAGGTTCCCCATCCCTGTCTTAGGGCAATAAATCAACTTAAAAATAACAACAATAACCAACAGCAGGCTAAACCTGGTATGTTTACAAATAAGAGCACAAAAAGACCCTCCTGGATCAGGCCAATGGCCCATCTAGTCCAGCATCCTGTTCTCACAGTGGTCAGCCAGATGCCTGTAAGAAACCAGCAAGCCTTGTAGGGTTTCCCATTTCTCACATTTACCGGTTCCTCATATTTATGTCCTAAACCACCAGCCAGATTACATGCAGATTTCTGCAGAGTGATTCCATCTTTATTTCCATTCCTTGTTTCTGTCTTCCCGGTGAATGTACAGTGGTACCTCGGGTTAAGTACTTAATTCATTCTGGAGGTCCATTCTTAACCTGAAACTGTTCTTAACCTGAAGCACCACTTTAGCTAATGGGGCCTCCTGCTGCTGTTGCGCCGTCGGAGCACGATTTCTGTTCTCATCCTGAAGCAAAGTTCTTAACCTGAAGCACTATTTCTGGGTTAGCGGATACCTGAAGCGTATGTAACCTGAAGCATATGTAACTCAAGGTACCACTGTATTTGCATGTGGAACAGATTGCAACAGACCTGTATTTGTTTTGTTATTGTTACTCTTTATTTCATTGTTTAGATACATTTTAAAAAATGTAATATGGAATAGGCTTTTTCTAAATGCAAAAAATCCCTTTAAAAAGTAGATTTCTTGCAACAACTTTAATCTACAAAGCTATATTACTGGTGTGCAACTGAATCCTACCCTGAATGCCTGGAGGTGACCTAGGATTTCCTGGAACTTATGCAGCATTCAACAGGATTTATTTTCTCGTGGAGCCCGCTGCAGTCCTATCTCCAGCCTTGTCTTCCTTAGCTTCCCAGACTAAAGGAATGAGAATAATCTGACACCTTGTGATCCAGGCATGGGAGGCTCTGTGTGTGAAATTACATTCGATTTCACCCTCTTGCCCCTATCTGATCTTAGTTGAGCCTGATCATCGTGGACGGTGCTCATCTTTGCCTGCCTGCCTGCCTCGTGCACCAAGTTACTGGAAGGTCTGGCTTGAGTTGGCTGTGCCAGGAAGAGACAATTTCTTGAGGAAACCCAACAACTGTGAAAGGCGAGACTGGAGCTGGCCACATGTGACCTCAGCCATGTAGACATGCCACCCGCCCTCTGGGGCAGAGAGTGGCCATTTGACACCTGGTGTCAAGGCTGTCAAGGCAGGGGCAAGAGTTGAATATCAGGACATACTGACCCAAAATACTTTCATTCAGGTTAATTAACCCTTAATGTTTGGAGACTCCTCTTCACAAAGCAACAATTCCCAGCATTCCCTAGGAGGAGGGCTTGATTGTTAAACCACTCTGAGAATTATAGCTCGGTGAGGGGAATAGGGGTATCCTAGCAACTTTTGGTACCTTTCAGAAACAACGGTCCCCAGGATTCTGTTTCATTTGGGGGCTATGTGTGTTCTTAGGCTAGGGTGCAACTTGAAACCTACAGAACATATGAGAGTATGATGCGTCCTCCCAAAGTGATTAAAGTACCAATTGTGACATCTTAGAGAGAGAGAGAGAGAGAGAGAGAGAGAGAGAGAGAAGGAATAATTTGCTACTAAATTATTGTCTTAGTCATTTGCTAAATCATGCAGATTTAAACTGCTATTTGGTATGCACATTTATCTGAGAATAGGTCCCACTGAGCACAAAGGAACTTCTGAGTAGACATGCATAGGATTGCACTGTTAATTTGATTAACTGAGTAAACTTTATTCAATTGCATGACAGCCTTATAATGATATTGTTAAGTTGTGGGTGAACATATCAGACAACACAGCGATTCTTCAGACAGCTCTTGTTTATTCACAGGCCAGAACAGAACTGAACTGAAGGGTTCAGCCAACCTGCTTATATAGAGCTCCACTACAACACAGCAGTAACAACTTTCTGTAACTATCCAATCACTGAACGTCACTTTCAGTTCCTTATTTGCATATGTGGACCTGAGTGAAAACTATCTACAGTGGTACCTCGGGTTACATACGCTTCAGGTTACAGACTTCGCTAACACAGAAATATTACCTTGGGTTAAGAACTTTGTTTCAGGATGAGAACAGAAATTGTGCTCTGGCTGCGCGGCGGCAGCTGGAGGCCCCATTAGCTAAAGTGGTCTGTAACCCGAGGTACCACTGTATAGAAAATAGAAATATGTTCAGGTAGGTATTTCCACTTCAAAAAAATCAGAAACTGAAGATATCCAGCCTGCCATTACCCAATTTTACATGGAAGTAAATCCTAATATTTCAGTGATGTTATTTCCTGAGTAAAAGTGTACAAAGGATTGCAGCTTGAATAAATTACCAAATGGTACATTATTGAGAGAAGATACCCAAAACACTATGAGTCCTCTCTACAGCACTTATATGAATGCTAGGTTGTTATTGGAAATATTTATAATATTTATAAATATTTGTAATATTTATTTACTAATTTATTTGAGGTATTTCTATGCTGCTTAATATTCAGAATTTCTAATATGGAGCTTTGTAATGTTCAGTGTTATAGTGCAGTTCCCCAAGGTTTATCTGGGAGGAAAATGTCTCATTAACTCAGTGAAATTTACAACTGAGTAGACATGCATAAGATTGTACTCTTAAGTAAAAAAGAAGAAGGGTGCTTTCCCCTACTACTAAAGCCTAATCCTATGCACATTTACAGAGTAAATCCTCTTGAAATCAGTGGGACTAACCTCTGAGTAAGCATGCATTGGATAGTGCTGTTAATTGACAAAATTGGTTGAGGCAGTAACTTTCAAATGGAATATTGGGTTCCAAGGGACAGAACTGGGTTCACATGCTTAAGAAAGCTAGAGTTTAAGAATAAAAAAAGTTCTGCAAAAGCCAGTTTACAGCAGCCTCCAGCGCTGTATAATCAGTACAGAGCCTAAATTTACACTCGCCCACGTTGCCCCGACTGGGAAAAGAACAGTTTGGCACAGTGCCTCCTTAGCCCACACAAACCCCTTTGGTCAGGGGAGAAGGAGGAGCTTGTGCCATAATAATTGATATCAAAGGAGGAGAAACTGTTGCTAGGACGTTGCTTTTCCAGTGACTCATACAGCATGGATTAAAAATCCTTTGAGCTGTACAATTGATAATATATCACTCTGGGTTTCAAAGGAAAGGTCGGGAGGGTGGTGGTGGGGAGAGTGTCGTTGCTGTCTGCATTTGCTGACCGTGTCCATTTTTAAATGCACCCATGCAAATGCCAGATGCACTTTCAAAAGGGTCACATTGTCGCCCTGTGAGTCAGAGGCCTTCCATTCATGGAAACGGAACCCTCACTTCTGAGACATGAATGGCTCAGAGAACTGTAGGATCGGGTAGCTCACAAAGCTCAGCTTTGGAGTCTCATTTTGTGGGAACGATACCACTGGGAACCTCCTTTGCTTCTTGAGATTGTAGATCTTCTGCTTTCCCCCTCCCCAATTGTGCATCCATCCACTGATGGATTCAGACAGTGCACCTTTTCTATCCAGAAGGGGGAGATGTTGCCAAACAGCAGAGTGCATGTTACAGAGTTCTGAAAACTTGACCTCAGGAACACACTCTCTTGAAGTATGCAGCGCAAGAGTCACTGTTTGCATAGTACTTAAAGGGTTTTACCTTTGAGGGGTAGGTAACAACTCTTAAAAGCCTCCTCAAGAATATAATGTACCAACAGTGTGGCTATCTCAGGACAGCTGAGGTTTATGGCCCTGATCCATAAAGTGAATTTTCTGTAAAGGGCAGCTTGGTTGATAATGCACTGCTCAAAGCTATGTGCGGTGGCCTCAGATAGCAGACAGGCACGCACATTTAGTTCCATATGCTTCACATGACAGATGGGGAGGAGCATCCCTGTCTGCACATTGCAGGCTGATGTTCCTTGAGATATAAGTTCCTTGAGAGATATTGGAAACAAGGCATGTGGCTCTCAATTCACCATGAAAAAATGTATACAGTATTTGATTTGGAGATCCAGGCAGTGGATGCACATATTTTGCACCAGGTTATGTGCATCAATTAAATTTGTGCATGGAAGTCTATTTCTGAAATAGACCACTATTTCGTTGCTTGGCTAGTGTATTAAGAATATGTCCATATTAGCACCTTAAAATGCAGCAAGGTCATTTCCCCCCTTCCCGCTGCATTTCAAGCCACATTTGAGCTGTATTCTTCACATCTCAGAGGGGGCTAGGATGTCCAAGGTGTGTGACTTGTTTGGTTTCTCTGCGCCCCCCCTCCCACCGAATGCAGCCTCAAAAACTAGCAGTGGGAACACACTGGATTTACAATAAGTGGTGATGTGAACATACCCTAAGTGGCTCTGGCTGCAATCATATACACATCTACTCAGAAGTAGCCCCATTGAGTTCAATGAGGCTGCAATCCTGCACACATAAACTCAATAGACTAGTGGTTGGTGGAGTGGCAGCGCTCTGCTTGACCTCCTGTTGCCCCTGTCAAGAGGGGGCGAGGCAGTGGTGAGGTCAACACAGCACAAACTTGCTGGCAGGACAGATGACTGGTTCTGTTGGTTTGCACCAAGCTGACCTTGCCGCTGCCACCCTGCTCCCCTCTACCTCCCAGTGAGTAGCAGCGATGCAAGCAGGTATATGGAGGTCAGGTGAGTGCTGCCCCGACTGCTACTGCATATGCTCAAGAACAGGCTTCCTCAGCCTCGGCCCTCCAGAAGTTTTGTGACTACAATTCACATCACCCCGACCACTGGTCCTGCTAGCTAGGCATCATCAGAGTTGTAGGCCAAAAACATCTGGAGGGCTGAGGTTGAGGAAGCCTGCTCAAGAATAAGACCTCCTGCTGCAAACAGTGGGATGTGCGTATGAGTAAAAGGGAATAGGACTGCATTAAAATACAAGTGTTACTCTAATCCTGAATTTTGGACACAATGGAGAGGTAAAAGATTTGGATTATCATCAAAAATGGAGGAAGAAATGATTAATAATAGGACCCACATAGGGGAGGAGGGAAGTCCAGAAGATTCTTTGGAATCTTGTTTCTATGTTGGATGTGACTGTAAAATTTTAATCTGAAAAACCAAATAAATAAATTTACAAAAAAGGCATAGGACTGTGCTATTCATGAACTTAAAACACAACCCTGTTGATGTATTTAGGTCTCAGCAAGTCAGTGGGGCTTTCTTCTGGGAAGTGTGTGTCAGATTACAGCCTTTATAAATCTCATGCCACTATGAGAGTATAGATGTGCCATTTGGGAACTTTCCACTTCTTTGAAAATGATGTTTTTTTTTAAAAAAGGTGTAAGAAAACTGCGTAAAGTGATGCATTGACACAATTTTTAAAAACAGGTATTTACAAGTGAAAAAGGACAAAGCAAAACAAATACGAAGTCGAAATAGGCCAATAATATTTTCAAAAGGGTGAGGAACCTGTGGCCCTCCAGGTGTTGGACTCCATTGGTCCCTACCTGCATGGCCAGTGGTCAAAGATGATGAGCGTTGTAGACCAGCAACATCCAGAGGGTCACAGGTTGGCCCCCAGCCTTGCTTTGAAAGAGATCATAGAACTGAATCATAGAAATGTAGAGTTGGAAGGGGTCCCAAGGGGCAGCAAGTCCAGCCCCCTAAAAAGTAGGAAGTACCGTATTTTTCGCTCTATAACATGCACTCAACCATAACACACACATAGTTTTTAGAGGAGGGAAATCCGTAGGCATGCCACCCGTAGGCATTTCCTCCATAACACGCACAGACATTTCCCCTTACTTTCTAGGAGGAAAAAAGTGAGTGTTGTGGTGCAAAAAATACGGTACTTCAAAAGTAGGAAGTGGGGATCCTTGCAAAAAAGAAAAAAAAGACATAAACAAAGATGACTACCTTTCATAAAGCAAACTGAATAAAGCAGCACTTAAAGGAACAGCCCTGAATTTTATTCTCTATATTGCTTGACGGCTTTAATAGATGGGCGTTTGATGAAATCGTCAACTGCCTAGCAAATTTATTCATTTAGGATTTTGTTTATCTGTGGTGGAGCATATATCGTTATCTTTATGGCCTTGTGTTTATTAAGCAATAGCAACCGGAAGGGCAGTCAAGGAAAAGACAGCTGAGTAACACAATTACTGAGCATGTGGAAGGTGGGTGGATCTCTGTCTGCCTCTCCTGCCCCCGCCCTCCCCCACGCTTGCAGGTTTTAGCCTGAGAGGCCCTAACATATGCTAAGGCTTTGCTTTGTATTTTTGGTCCCCTCGTCCTGCTGCCTCTTGCCACTATTTGCATGTGCAGTTTCCAAAATACAAAAATACAACAGTGTGGAGCAAACTATGGCAGGGAAGCATGCAGACGGCTGCATTCCATGGCCCTGGGCTCAGCTCTTTAATACCCCCATTGAGTAACAGGATCTCCGGCAAGAAGCAGGGAATTCCGGAGCTGGCAAATGTTGTTGGGGGTGGAAGGGTGGAGAGAGAAAGGGAGAAAAGCATGTTAAAACAAAAAAATAAAATAAAATGTCACCACCTTGTGCAACGTCGGTCTTAACAGATTAATGGAGACTTGGAATCAACTGACATAGATCTACAAAAGGAATTGGTTCTTTAATTTAATTATTAAGTGCTTCCCAGCCTCACCACAGATGGTTTGGGCCTAGAGAGCAGTGTGGAATCCTTTCAGCCTGGGGCTGCACATTCCTTCATAGATGATCTTCCAAGGGCCACATGCCCCTGTGTGGGACAGCGTCTGAGGCAGATCAACAGCAGTCTCTTACGCCTGGACAGGTGGCGACATTCCAGCTGAGCAAAACAATACATAAATAAGCACTTTTCTAAACACATATTTTCTCTCTCTTACACACACCTCTCCAAGCAAACATGAGGCACCGTCACAGCTCAAGGGCACACTTCAGTCAGGCAAAAGCACTTGAGGGGGATTTAGAGCAGGGCAGGTGAAGGGTGTGCCCTGGGGACGGGGCGTGGCCTAGTGACAGGGCGGAAGGAGGTCTGCAATAAATCACACAGTATCTGCGAAGTTAACATTTTCAAGGAAGCACTGTTGACTCAGGAGCCCAGACGTAGTGAGCACAGCTCATCCCAGTAGATCTTGCCCCTATGAGGCAGTTGTAGGGACTGAAGGTCCCCACCTCTTGATAGTTGCCCAAGTCTCCTCCTCCCTTGGTTCCTTCGCAAGCAATCTGAGACTTCATCGCCATGCTTGTCCTTGCTCTGCCCTCTTCCACCGCTTCTGGTTCTGGGAGACCAGTAGGGAGGGGAGCTGGTCTCACCAGAAGGCGGAGACCCCCCTGGCTTCTTTAGCAGCCTGTCTCTACTCTGCCTCCTGGCCTCCCTCCTCTCCAGCCTCTGCTTCTGGACTACTGTCTGCCACAAACTCTCCCTGCTCACTAAACCCTGTTCCCTCTTCCTTCTCCCAGTCTGCTCCCTCTTCTCCCTCTGGCTACTCATTGTTGTTCCACTATTAATTCCCAGGCTCTGGGCCTTCTCCCCTTGGGGGTTCCCCAGCTGGTGCCTCCCACCCCTCCTTTGCACCCAGCCAGTCCATGACACGTACAGAACGTTCGAAGGGCCAGAGAGTGAGGCATGGAGGGCCACATGTACCCCCCATGCAGTTCTCCACTTACAGCTTAGGTGCAGGCAGCCCAGTAGCTTGAACTGTGTTTACAGAGAGGCTCCAGGGTGGGGTTTTTTGGAGTGAGCTGGGGGAGAGTAAGCAAGAGTGAAGTGGAGAGGGAAGCTTTGCAGCATCTGCAGAAAACTGACAACTCCATGTTGTGCTGGATCTTGGAGATGCTGTGATCTAATCTCTATGTTGCTGTCAGCTGGCAAATACTGAGGGCTCAGAATTGTGCCCATTCCTCCTAATTTGTCCCTGTGAAGAATGCTTTGTGTGTGCATTGAAACTTGTGCATTGAACAGGGGCATGCAAGCTTCCTCCTTTTACGTTACCTCGTCTGTTTTACTTTGACCCTGTGTGTGTGTGTGTGTGGAGAGAGATATGTGTGGGAGAGAGAATAGGTATACCTGTATGTGTATACATATAAATAGGTACGCATACATATATACAATATAGTACAGATATATAGCTGGGGTGTTTTTTTAAAGCTCTGTTTTGTTGCAACAGGCTTGAATTCACTTGCATCATCAGATTAACAGTCCCTCCTTCTGTTAAACAGCCTCTATGGTAGAATTCTTTTGCAAGGCGGGAACCAGACCCATTGCAGTAGTCTTTGGCTATACATATCACTTTAGTGGTTGTTTTTTTACCTGACCAAAAATAGTTACCGGAAGCAAGCCTTCCTGCGTCTTTTTTTAAAATAAAAATAATTCTCAGAAATACCACTGTTCCACAGCACATAAATGTCAGAAGCGTTTCTGTGTGCTACCTAGTAAAAAACAAGACAGAACATGACCAGCAAGACAGTTCCCCAGATAATTGCTTAAATGTGCTTAATCTTATACAGTACTCCTTTGAAACAGTGGTTAGCCTTTTTTTTTTAATGCTAACACTTAGGACGTTTATCAGCGCTACACCAGATTATCTGTCTATGACATTGTGTCTACCTAAATGGAACAACTCACTTTCAAGTGGGGTATTTTGTTTCTTTGAGCTAGAGGATTAAAATAATATACCCCTAAATTTATTTAAACAGCCCAATAACGCTGTTTCACCAGTTACCAAACATCATCTTGAATGAATGCCTGCTGCTTTTGAAGTATTTTTATTGTTTGTAAGCCGCTTTGGGATTCATTTGAATGAAAGGCGTCACTGATATATAATAATTCAAATCAAGATCAAATCAATTTAGGGCTAACAATATATTTTCATTGGATGCTACTTTTGATTCTTTTTATTTATTTATATATTTTTTTAAAATGCTACCGGGGTTATTGCAAGGCCTGTACTACTTCATGCAAGAGTCTCTACTGCCTCCTCAAGGGGGGAGGTGTTTACTTGCAAGTTTTGCCATTCTTGGTCTCTGCATTCACAACGCGAAGCAAGTCCTCTCTCTGTTGTATAAAATTAATGGCATTTTCTATTTTCCAATCAGCTGTTAAGCCAAAGGCTTTTTCCATGTGTCCACCTGGTGCCATTGTTTTCCACAGACTTTGATGTTTTGATTTTATTTTGTTTGTCAGGCAGTCTGTAAGAAGGAATACTTTTTCCTGTTTTTTTTGTTTTTTTGTTTTTTTAAACTTCTAGTAGCTGCTATGGTTAAAAACTGCTACAAAAATACTCCCAAGGTGAAACTGGATATCCCTTTTACTTTTACTCTGGGCATTTGTTATTATATTCTGTTATGTTCTGCTTTACACACACACACACACACACACACACACACACACTCCCAAGGTAGGAAAACACAAATGCCCTCCTCTCCTTTGTTGTGACTGCACTGAAATCAACCAAGGCCATACATACAACCTTGGTGCAAAAGTATAGGCCTCCATTGATTTCTCTGCTGAGACTGAGAAGTTGAAGGCGTGGGACTGTCTGTCTGCTAGTTTCAGTAGAGTTTATTCACTTATAAATACGTTTCAGATTGTAATCTTAGCTGGGGGAGACAGGCCTCTTTTGATATGATGGTCAGGGGCCTCATTCATACATCATTTTAACCCAGGAGTGGGAAATCTCTGGCCTGCAGGCCAATCTTAGCCAGTCCACATTGGCCAGAGACACCATTTTCCTGAAACCATGGCTACCTACCTATCAGCTGACTTCACTTGTCACATGACCTGATGAGCAGGAGGGTAGGTTAAATCCTGCATTGCTTGTGCAGACCTGTTCCCAGAAGGCATAATGTAAAGTCATGTACTGAGAGGGTCAAATTTGACCCACGAGGGTGATCCTTATAAGGGTATGGCTTGTGGAGCCAAAAAGGTTTCCACCTCTGCTTTAACCCATAGTTAAACTAAACTATGGTTTAAAGATGAGCAAAGAATGTGGTGGTGTATGTTGCTGAAATCATGGGCACTTTGCTCCCTCCCTGCTCCTCCCCACAAACTAAACCCATCTGAAGTGGGCTCGTGGCGTCTTTCCCCCAGCAAACCATGAACAGTAAACCAAGAACAAACCCTGGATAAAGTCCGAGCCCCGGTTCGGACCTAATGCTAAGTGGGGTGGCAGGAATAGGGAAGGAAGCAAAGTGCCTGCGTTTTCACTCTCACTTTGATCCATAGTTTTTTTTAAAACTATGGCTGAAAGTAACATGCAAGCCATGCCAGTATATGACAAGATATATATTTCAGTATTAGCAGTGTTGGGAAGAAATCGACAAAGTTTTCTTGAATAGGCAAACTCCTCCTTTGCTACTTACTGTATAATGAAAGAGGGAAGGGGGTGTTGAAACAAAGCCGTTGAGCAGCTGATCAGCAAGCGATCGGGAGGGGAGATCAGGGACTCTAGTGATAAAGGAGGCTGCCTGGGAGGGGGGAGGTAAAGACAGCAAACTTGCAAGGAGAGGGGACAGGAAGATTAAATAAATGAGGAGAGAAATTAGAAGAAAGGGAGGAGCAAAAAACTGCTCCAGCTAAGGAAAAGACACTAAGGCAAACAAGGGGGAAGGGGGTGTTCAAACAAAGCCGCTGAGCAGCTGATTGGCAAGGGATTGGGAGGGAGATAAGGGACTCTAGAGATAAAGGAGGCTGCCTGGGAGGGAGGAGGTAAAAGCTCATGAGTTCTCAGGATTTTTGCATTGGGTCACCCCAAATTCACCATCAGATCACATAGCATGTCCATAGCTACAGCCTGCATCATGCATCCATTGTTTTGTGGAGCCGCAATGGTGCAAAAACGTGGTTACAAAGCTCGGATCTACATGGATTCTCAGGATTTTTGCTTTGGGCTACCCCAAACTCATTGTCAAATCACATTATCATGTCTGTGGCCACATCATGAACCACAAAAATCATACATCCACTGTTTCATTCAGAATATTTTTTTTCTTGTTTTTCTCCTCTAAAAACTAGGTGCATCTTATGGTCAGGTGCGTCTTATGGAGTGAAAAACACAGTAATTTCCCTCTGTGTGAAGAAGCTGTGGATCGTGTGAAATAGGGCCCATCTGACCTTTTCAAAAGATATCACCTCAGAAGAGGTTTGGCTTTGGCTCCCCACATGAAAATGAGGCGTTAGAAATTGCTGCGTGGAGACTTCGCTATCTCAAAAACAGATGTGTGAATCATGCCCACATCACTTAAAAGTCTGTAATAATACAGCCCGATGTGACATCAAAATAACCTTAGTCTTATTATGTGGATTTTGTCACACTGTAGGCTTGAAAGAAAATAGGCATAATGATCAGAGAGATATGGCTCAGAGTATAAGTGGCTGTGTTATAGAGATAAGGTAGATTTCCAATGCACATTTATACACTTTACAATCTCATTTATTGAAGTGCTTAAGGGACTTTTGAAATGTTTGGATAATGGGAAATTTGTATAAATAGGAATTCTTAATTAGGGTTACAATGACAGGAGGCCATATGGAGAGAGTACAGGCTGTGAACGGTTATGTTTAGGAACTTCAGATCTCAAAGGTTAGCAAAACTAAGATTAGACTGCATCTAGCTATACTGTATAAACCTTTGGGTGCTTAGGAAATGAAATATTTGGTTGGATCCAGACAGCTACGCTAAGAGTAGGCCCATGACAAAGTTTGAATCTGACTCATTCACTATGGCAGGGATGCTTCTGGGACCACAATTCCCATCATCCTTGACGACTAGCCCTGTTGGCTGGGGATGATAGGGGCTGGAGTCCCACAACGTATGGAGATCCCCTCATATAAAAATATTTATGGCATATGTCATCTTGGTGTTTGTTTTGCTTTGTCCGCATTCTGGCACAGCGAAACAGGCATGGGATCATACTTGTTATGTACTGAAGTTCTCACCCTGGGCCTGCAGGGGGATACTGTAGATGCTTTGTAGCTGAGCTCTATATAAGCAGGTTGGCTGAACCCTTCAGTTCAGTTCTGTTCTGGCCTGTGAATAAACAAGAGCTGTTTGAAGAATCGCTGTGTCGTCTGATATGTTCACCCACAACTTAACAGTACTGTTTCTGTCTTGTTTGCATAGTCAGGAGTACAGGGAAGTTTTTTTTTTCCTTTTAAAAAAGAAGAGAACATTTAGGCGACAGCTTCTAGCAGTCTTAGTTCAGAATGTATATGCTAAACTGGATGTGCTCTGGGAAATCAAGGGGAGGGGAGCTTGTCACAGCAGGAGGGGGGTACCTCCTGACTTCTTCAGCAGCCTACCTCATTTCTGCCTCTTCACCTCCTCCTTTCCAGCCTCTGCTCCTGCCTCTGATTCTGAATTGCTGTCTGCCACAGCCTCTTCCTTCTCACTAAACACTGTTACCTCTTCAGCTTCCAAAATCTCCTCCTACCAGTCTGCTCCCTCTTCTGCCTTTGACTACTCATCACCATCCCACCACCAAGCCCTGGCTCTGAACCTTCTTCCTTTGCAGGTTCCCCAGCTGGTGTCTCCCACCACTCTTCTGTATCCAGCCAGTTATCCTTCAAAGTTTGCCCTTCTCTGGATTTTGCAATGGAGTTCTCCAGACCAGCGGAGTGTACCAAAAATGAATATACTGTGGTGCAGTGTGCATAAAATCACACGTATTGGTGAAAACAACATAGCAAAATTACTTTTCAAAAATCCGCACATTAGGCGAAATTGCACACAAATGTGTGTTAGGAGACTTTTGCTCTAAAATGCTGGTGAACTTTTCATACTGTGAACACAGTGGGTCTTGCCTCTGAATAGACACAGCATAGAATTGTGTTGCAAACATAGCTTTCATGTTTGGGCTATCTATTGGCCAAGGCTAAAATCCTATACACACTTACCTGGGAGTAAGCCTCCCTGAGCCAAATGGGGCTTACTTCTGAGCAGAAATGCATATAATTGTGCTGCAGGATAATATACTTTTGACAGTGACAGCACAATTGTAGGCATAGCTATTCAAGGGTAAATCCCATTGGGTCCAATGGAACTTACTGGTAAATGCTTCTAGGATTGTAGCTGAACTCCGCTTTGTGCAAAACAGAGCAAAGGGACAAGCGCATGCCATGCTAGTCATAGAAGAGGTTTTGCTTTCTAAAAACACATGCATTAGACTCAGCAGCTGAGCTATTGATAGTGTTACCTTTCAAGGTTTCTCCCATAAAATCCCTACCCCTGCTGAAGGCCACCATCACATATGTCTAAATGTTTTGACAATGTTTTTTCCAGTATCACTTTGTATTTACACTATTCAGACCTGCGATGTGTTACAGAAACGAAGCCTTGAGGGCAAAGGATAGGGTATATGATCTAAGAAAACAAGGCGTGTCTTTCTTCAAGTCACATTTCTTTACTGTAAATATGGTATGATTTTGTTGTCATTGCTGTTGCCAGGACCGGAAAAAGGCTTTTTGATGAATCTCAGGGATATCCAATCCACTGCTGATAAAAATAGAGTTGAGATCAATCAGGTGACCAATTTAAGCAAAAGTTCAATCTTTTGTTGGCTAAGCTGCCAAGATGATGGGCTTTTAGTTTCAAGGCAGATCTGCCTGCTTTTACAGCTGAGGTTCAAAAAACCAAATCTTTAGTCTCCTTGATGAATTTTAAGGCAGGACTGTTAAGTATCACCTTGTGAAATTCAGTACTTTTAAACCTTCTAATGTAGGTTTGGGTACAAAAAGGACCTGCACCTTGGTGGTCACACATCAGTTGGATGCGCACAAAATAGTAAACACTTTTAGGGATTTTACTACATCTCACTGTATTCTCTCATTACCAGGTGCCCATCTCACAGTGGTCTACAAAAGACACTAGACCATTTCACTGCCAGACTAGCTGAGGCATTAAATGCATGGCTGTATTTGCATAGCTTTTAAGTTTGTTAACCATTCTATACAAATTAGCATATTTTCCACGTTGGAACACAGCTCTGACACATGAGCCCTCATCCACCCCAATCCATTGAGAAATGGAAGAAGGCTTTGATGTGCAGATAAACCAGATGCAGCTCAGTTTGTTTATTTTTTATGTATATACTGCTATGTCATAAGGAAGAAATCAAAGTGGTTTTACTGCAATAAAGCCATACAATAAAAAAGCATATTAAAAAGTTATAAACAGTGGGAAAAGCTATTGCTCAATGGATCTTAGCTTTGAAAGATCCAGTTGCCTGTTTTTTGGGATCCAGTCATCTTTGAATACCTGGTTAGTATTGTCAGAAATGACAGCGCTGATCATCTGTTGGTTAGGGTATAAAGGTACAGGCCCTTGCACACAGTAGCACACACAGAATATGTTCCTGTACATGGGAACGTATTTGGATCAGGGGCTTCATCTTGTAGGAGCTTCGCATGGACTCAACTTGTCATTGATTACAAGCTACACTCTGAGATCCTGATACAGTCAATTTAATCCGTTTCTGGATCTGCTCTGCATTCGTGCTGATTATATTTTTATGCTCTTGTTCTCATTATAAAGTAAACAATAACACTGATGGGATATCTCCCTAATTTCCTCCTAATAGAGTTGAAACATAAAAGTACTTTGCAGTGGTAATGCTGCCCATTTCAATTATAGATGGCAATTTTGTTCTGTGTTTTAAGCTCTTCTCTGCTGGCTGGAATGAGTCATAAGGTATAAATACTAGAATACCTGTCAAAAGTGTTTTTTTTCCTCTTAAATACAAAAATGACAGTAAAACATAACAAATCCTGAGTGATTCTGGTCTTTCATCCCTTCTTTTATGCCATGAAAACATAGAAATGAGGACATAGAACGTAGAAATGAAACATAGAAATGAAGGTATGGAATATTATTATTATTATTATTATAAAAAAGTGCTCCTTCAGGCATTTAATATGTATGAGAGAAATATTATTTATTTTTATTATTTTTAATAGAATGTTTTTCCACATCAGCCCAATCTCTGAGTGGTGTGAGAGTCCAGGGATCCCAGGCACTTAACCAGTGTTCACCTGACTGAAGAGAAACATTTTTGCCTGCACCTAAGATATGTAATGAAGGCAGCAGGTGAGCCCTGCTGGGGAAAGCAAACCACAAACAGGGAGCTACCGCAGAACAGGCCCGTTCTCATGTTGGCAACCTCTGGACACAAGTCCTGGTTTTTGAAATAAAAAAGTATGGAAGTGTGGTTTGAGGAGGTAAGATGGCGCAAGGGGCCCACTGGAACCCTGTGCCCAACGGCTCCCCAAAACCTGGAGCTGGCCCTGTCAAACCATCTCCTTCTTAGAGAGCCAGTGTGGTGTAGTGGTTAAGAGTGGTGGACTTGTAATCTGGGGAATCGGGTTCACGTCTCCGCTCCTCCACATGCAGCTGCTGGGTGACCTTGGGCCAGTCACACTTCTTTGAAGTCTCTCAGCCCCACTCACCTCACAGAGTGTTTGTTGTGGGGGAGGAAGGGAAAGGAGAATGTTAGCCGCTTTGAGACTCCTTCGGGAAGTGATAAAGCGGGGTATCAAATCCAAACTCCTCTTCTGCGTCTTTATACTAATCTTGTACTGCATATATTTGTGGTGTTTATAGAAATGCCACAGATTAGGGTTGCTGGATACTGGTGTAGGGCAGCCCTACCACAGATGGTACCTCTTGCATTTCATGGTCCTTTGGCTCCAATGTTTATAATTCTTCGCCTCTGTGCCCATATATGTAGACATGTGTATGTACCCATGCACAATCTGCTAACTGAGGATAGCACTCTGCGTGCTGTCTGATGTTGTGGGCTCTGGTCCAAGAAAGTGTATGCCACAAGAAATATGTAGTCCTTAAGGTGTCATAACACTGTTTGTGTGCATGTGTGTATGTTTTAGTGAATCAGTAAGTCTGTGGCTGCACTGCAGTTACCTAAGAAACAGCAAACACGTATCTAAGCAAAAACTGTAAGCAAATATCATGTCTTCCTTTTACATCATCCTTTCCAAGGGAGAGCTTAAATAAGGCCCTCACTTCAAAGGACTGTAGGCAAATTAATCACAGCATAGACACATCCAAAAGAGGTCCATGTGCCAGGGAACAGGTGATAGACCCTGCAAAACAATTGCATGGCAATTTTAATATTTTTCTTTTCAGCTTTGAAGAAAGTTTTTCTGCTTTTTTTTTTGGTCTCACGTATATTAATCCGTGTGCCTAAATTCACCTCTCTTTTTCATGAATCTGGCCAGAATTATTTGACACGCCATAAATTTTAGTTTGGAAATTTGGTGATGCAATGTTGTTTGGTCACTTCAGAAACATCTGTTGTAGCTTCAGAGGTACAGGGGAGAAATGTCTGTAGTGTAGCCTTTGACAACTTGGTGCCCTCCAGACGTTTTGGATTTCAACTCCCATGGTGTCTCTTGACGGATAGGTTATGTGCACTTGCTCATGAGGCATGCTGAAGGAGCATAAATGCTGACTGCAGGTACTTTAGCTGTTCATCTCTCATTATCCTGGCCCAGCACACATACATATGTCACACATGCGAACAAAGGGCAAATCAGAGGCAGAGGCACCAATTTGAGCAGAAGATGGAGGGACGGGATGGACGATGATGCTTGCATTAAATGTGCAGGACGCCAAGATGATAGTAGGAGCCAGGGGGCGGAGCTAAATGCGGCAGTGGTGGCACCAAGGCTTCTGTGGCTGGCAGCTCCTCCTCTCAGGTGCTTGGCCTCCTCCTCTTCCAGTGTGGTGTAGTGTTTAAGAGCGGTAGTCTTGTAATCTGGTGAACCGGGTTCAATTCCCCACTCCTCCACATGCAGCTGCTGGGTGACCTTGGGCTAGTCACTGAAGTCTCTCAGCCTCACTCACCTAACAGAGTGTTTGTTGTGGGGGAGGAAGGAAAGGAGAATGTTAGCCACTTTGGGACTCCTTCGGGTAGTGATAAAGTGGGATATCAAATCCAAACTCCTCCTCCTCTTCTTCTTCTTCCTGCCTCCACCAATAGCTAGCGGCTGCTTCCCCCCGCCTTTCCCTCCATGGCAGCAGCAGGAGGAGGAACCATTAGCCCCTGAGCTTGGATCCACACTTGGCCTTCTCCTCCTGCCACTACCACTGGCCCAGAGCTGCTTTCCCCCTTCTCCTTCTCCTTCTCCTTCTCCTCCTTCTCTTCCTCCTCAGCAGCAGAAGGAGTCGCAAGCCATACCGCACTCAGATCCATGCTCGGCCTCCTCCACAACTGATTGTCCTCAACATTGGTGGCCCCTGCTCCCCCCTAATATTTCATTGGAGGGCTCTGAGTGCCTTAGAGTTGGCATTCATGATCAGAAGGGTAGCCTGTGAGAGCTATTTGGTCCCCACACTCAAGCTCAAAGAATCCCCTGAATTTTGATAAATTGTGTTCTCCTTCATGGAGAGCACGTGTTGCGTTGGGGGATGACAAGACACACCAAAATTGTGGGGCGGGCTAATTGATAGTTGGCCACTGTTGTGATTGGGCTTCCCTTGTTGTTGGGAGGAGTTAATGTTGCCATTTAGTGATTGGCAGCCAGAAACGTTAAAACTTCCTGCACACAGCGTAGAGCTTCCTCTTTTCGCTGTGTGCATCGGTTTGGTTGGTTGAGGGGCATGGATTGTCTGTGCCTGCCCCTCTAATGCTGCTGCTGCAAGGGTATTCTGTTAAAGGAATACAGGGGCTCACCATTGCTTTTGTCCAAACCCTGTCAAGGGGCTAGGGCCACGCAAGAGCCCCAGGCTGCATTTGGGGAGGGCTGAGGGCAGGTTCCCAAAAGGTATTCCCCTTTTCTGACTTTCACGGGCGTGTGAAATGTCAGTCTGTCCCCACCGGGGTCAGATAGTGGCAACCAATGCCTAAACAACCATTCACATTTCTGTATTTTAATAAAGTTGTGGCCAAAATTATGCCAAAAACCTTAAACAAAAATTCTGTGTGAAGTGTGTGTTATTTGGGGTGGCTTGGGGACCTTGACACACAAGTGTTGCAACTAGTCTTTAGGTGCATCAGACCACATTGTGACACACTCTCTCGGCTTAGAACTGCAAACAGGAGACGCAGTTTGTGAAAATACATTATTTTTCCCTGATCTAGGTTTTGTCATAAGCTTGATATCAACCCTCTAAATAATGAGTGCATTTATGCAGAAAATAAGCTGGTAAAGCATTCGTTATATTAAAAAAACCCCACCCACCTTTTTGGGGGGTGCCTTAGTTTGTTTTTGTATGTTGTCGTTTCTCATATTTATAATGGCTTGGGGCCTCAACAGTTGGAAGCAAGCAAGCAAACAAACAAATGCATATATTATCTATAAAGGTAAAGGTACCCCTGCCCATACGGGCCAGTCTTGACAGACTCTAGGGTTGTGCGCTCATCTCACTCTATAGGCCGGGAGCCAGCGCTGTCCGGAGACACTTCCGGGTCACGTGGCCAGCGTGACAAGCTGCATCTGGCGAGCCAGCGCAGCACACAGAATGCCGTTTACCTTCCCGCTGGTAAGCGGTCCCTATTTATCTACTTGCACCCGGGGGTGGTTTTGAACTGCTAGGTTGGCAGGCGCTGGGACTGAACGACGGGAGCACACCCCGCCGTGGGGATTCGAACCGCCGTCCATGCGATCGGCAAGTCCCAGGCACTGAGGTTTTACCCACAGCGCCACCCGCGTCCAACCAATGCAAATAATTACACAAGTTACAAAAGTTTTCCTCCATTGAGACAACTACTTCCAATCCTTCCCCCTGACCACCTCCACTATGCCCATTTTGTAGTGATTTTGTAAAAAAATAAAATAAAATAAAAATCTCCTATTTAATATTCTCATAGAGAAATCACCAACATGTACAAATTAAAAACAGATCAATATGCCATAAAAGATAGTAATTAGGAAGATGAGACCTCCCTAACTTGTAGGCAATTATTTTATGGTATTTTTGATTAATGATTTCATTTTAGCTGTTTCAGTGTTCTGCGGTCGTCATTTGTTAGCGATAATTATGGACATCATGCCTTGCCTGAATCTGAGTAATTCTGACCAACAAATATGAATTAAAATCAATAGAAATGTCATTAGCATCCCACTTCCATGTGAGATAATACAACCATTTCTCATGCATTCAGTTTATTAAAATTTGCTAAAGTGTGAAATATGTATGACAAGTAACGATGTTTTAATCTTTCACCAAGGTAACAATTGGAAGCTGATTGATTCCATTCAGTATTTCATTCAGTAATTATAAAATCAAAATGATGGAAGATCATAATCAAGAAGGATTCATGCCAATACTTTGTCACTCCTCCATTTAAAATAAAATTCTAATTTGCATCCAGACATCAATCTGAACAGAAACGGAAACTCCCATTTCTGCCAGTGTAAATATTGTAAGCTGGGTAGGCCCTAGCTTGCAAGACAAGTTGTAGACATCCTGTGTCCACTGACTTATAAGGCGTTCCCATATATTTATTTGGTCTATTTTTGGGTCTAAATATTCTCTAGGTGGTTTGCAATTAATAGAATGAATGAATAAATAAATAAATAAATAAAGCACAATTACACTATAATACAGTCAGAGGAAACAAATAAAGCACAATAGATTAGAATGTATCACTTAAGAATGAACTCTCCCCCCCCCCCCGAAAATCCACAGCACTAAAGCAATTTAAGACAAAGGAGTAAAATCCACTGAGGTAAAACTACGTTAGTGGTGACTGGTCCCATTGGCACTGGTAGGGCAGAAGACAGGGAGTTCAACAGTAGGAAGAGCTAGAGACAACTGATTCTAGTTTTGACTTGTGATTACTAAGACCCAGCATGCGTTTCTCAAAAACAGGTCATGCCAGACAAATTTCATTTCTTTTTTAAACAGAATTACAAGCTTGGTGGATCAGGGGAATGCTGTGGATGTAGTGTATCTTGATTTCTGTAAGGCCTTTGACAAAGTCCCCCATGATATTCTTGCGGAGAAGCTGGTAAGATGTGAACTGCACAAGGTAACTGTTAGGTGGATTTGCAGTTGCACTGGCAGACTGAACTAAAAGAGTGCTCACTGATGGTTCCTCATCATTAGGGGGGAAAGTGATAAGTGGGATAACGCAAGGGCTCTGTCCTAGGCCCGTTGTTGTTCAGCATCTTTATAAATGACTTGGATGAAGGTATTGAGGGGAGGCAGTGTCAGCTATTTAGTTGCCAGAAGCGTATGCGTGTGTTCAGTGCACCTTAAGAGCTACTGTAAGTGTGTGCTATGTCAATAAAGTATTAAACTACTGTCTTTTTGTCCTCCTTGGGATCACTGGTGGAGGAACGGGGGTGCGTAGGGAGTGGACCGCCCTGGTATCACTATTCCGGTAGGGTGCCATCGCAGTGGCCCCCTGGACACACGCCGCACGCACCCCATGCGCTGGGCACCATGCCCCCACAGGCAGTGCATCTCACCCCCAGAACCACGCCCCTGTGGGCAGCATGCCATGCCCCCGCCTGCTCTCCGCCCCCGGTAGCAGTGCATGCAGCTTCGCCACTGTTTGGGATGCGTATGTTCAGATCACACACATAGAGATTCATCCCAAAAATCCTATGTCAATATTCCATTTTACTCTTTTGGGTCTTTCTGCCCTCTGAAGTTTAGCCTTCTGGTATTATTTTTGATGCGAAATTAATCTGGCCGTCTGATGACATTGCCTGTGCCAATTGATTTGCCGTGATTTGATTTGTTCAAGAAGCTGGAATAGGCAATCTCATGGTGATTAACAGAACAAAGAAAAATGAAGGAACAAACTGAGGTGGGCAAAGAGAAGCAATTCCACCCCCCGAAGCAGAAATAATTAATTGTCATCCCACCTGAGGAGTGGGAGAATTTGCGACGGGCAAAACAAAGTACTACCACACGATGTAGCGATGGCCACTGACTTGGATGGCTTTGAAAGAGGATTCAGTACCAGAGGCAATATTAGAGCTGGGATGGCTCAGTCGGTAGAACATGAGATTCTTAATCTCAGCTGTTATGTACTGAGTTGAATAGGATCCAAAAGGCAGCACTCTGATTGGTCCTAGAACAATAGGATTCAGAATGCAGCAGTCTGATTGGTCCACAGGAGCCACCCAATCCAGCTCCAGGTGGAAGGAAATCCGCAACCTGATTGGCCTACAGGAGAATCCCGGAATTAGCCAATCACGTGGGGCCCATTGTGTAAATAATGTATACAAGGCAGACATTCTGGGGGAACTCCATTCCTCCTCACCACTATGAGCTGAATGAAATCCACTCTCGACTCCAAGTATATTTCATCAGCGTTGTGGGTTTGAGTCGCATGTTGGACAAAAGATCCCTGCAATGCAGAGGGTTGGACTAGATGACCCTTGTGGTCTCTTCCAACTCTACAATTCTATGGTTCTTTGATGGAGCCTCTGAGTACCAGCTGCTGTAGATCATGAGAGGGGAGAGTGCTGTTGCATTCAAGTCCTGTGTGGGGGCTTCCCAGGAGATTCTGGCTGGCCACTGTGAGAACAGGACACTGGACTAGATCAGCCATTGGTCTGACCCAGCAGGGCTCTACTTATGTCCTTTTCTTACCTCATCTGATTATACGTCTGGAAATCTGTCTTTCGGTTTGCCTTGGCTTTCAGAGCCGGCATTCCATTTCCCTCGCACACCATATTTATTTATTAGTAACAACATTTGTAAATTGCCAGCTTCAGTGCCTGCCTTGCCGTGATGCTATCTCTGTGTGTTTTTGTAAAAATGTAAAGATGTCCAGAAGAAAAATGATGCTTAAAAATGATGTGGGTACGTAAGAACTGGATTGACAAAACGTAATAAATCATTCCTGGGGAGAAGCGCAGGGCGGCATTTGTAATGAAAGACTTTCGCATGACATCATTTATGGCACATCTGCCAGTGCCCTGTAGTTTAGCGCTAGGGATGTAGCGAGTTTCTTTATGAAACGACGACAAAAAAGGGAGGAAGAAATATATTTTGCATTCAGGAAGTGCTTGTTTTCAAATAAGGCTAAACCCAGGATGCGGAGCTCTCCAGATGTGGTTGCGTTCCAAATCACAACATTCCTAACTGTTGACTCTCTGGTAAGCTGCTATTGATGTGACATTGACTCCAGTAGCACTTGACTTCTTCATCCCTGGATAAAACCCTGAAGACAGCAGCAAAGTGATCCAAAGGAATCCCTTAGCCCAGTTCAATAATGCTTTCTGAAGAACTTCAAATCAGTTTCAAGCTCATTTTAATCCCAAATGCATTTCTGTAAAGTTGAGTTGCATTGTAGAGTGGGTGAGAGTGAAAAAGACAGACACCACACACATACACACTACCCCACCCCAAATGTGCTGCCCTCCCACTGCCCATACTGACCTGATTTCCACCTCAGACATGCTCTCTGGCAGGAAAGGAAGTGACCACACGTATAGACTTATGTTTTTTAGGCTTTTGGGGGATTTAAAATGATTTTGGGGGGGCAAAAATCGACCCTAGTTGCCATATGTCCAGTTTCCCCCCGGACATTTTGCTGAATCAATTTCTGGGTATGTCCGGAATTTCCTGGACGTATGGCAAACCTAATTTTACTGAATTATTTTTTAAAATACACTACACTACAATATTCCTAACTGTTCAGTGGTTTATAAATATTTCACATACATCAATAAATAGTACATTAAGAGAAGCAGTGATCAGCATGGGGATCTGCATAGCTGATATCTGGCTTGCAGCTGCTGACAATACATAAAAATATTGCAATTATAAGCAAAGCTGATATTGGAAGCACCTTAAAATGGATGGTAGAACAGATTGTGTTTATGCTGTTGTATAAAAAACGTAAAGGGACCCCTGACCATCAGGTCCAGTCACGGATGACTTTGGGGTTGCGGAGCTCATCTTGCTTTATTGGCCGAGGGAGCCGGCGTACAGCTTCCAGGTCATGTGGCCAGCATGACTAAGCCGCTTCTGGCGAACCAGAGCAGCGCACGGAAACACTGTTTACCTTCCCGCCGGAGCGGTACCTATTTATCTACTTGCACTTTGACATGCTTTCGAACTGCTAGGTTGGCAGGAGCAGGGACCGAGCAACAGGAGCTCACCCTGTCGTGGGGATTCGAACCACCGACCTTCTGATCAGCAAGGCCTAGGCTCTGTGGTTTAACCCACAGCACCACCTGCGTCCCCACATGCCGTTGTATACCATCATGTATTAAACACCTTGCAAATCTCCACTCAGTCACAAAGCATGCTGGATCACTCTCTCTTTCAGGACAACCTACCCTGCAGGGTTGTTGTGAGGACAGCACTGAGTGTGCAAATATGTAAGAATAAGAACCATCCATGAGCTCTTTGAGAGCAGAGCAGGTCTCTCTCTCTCTCTCTCTCTCTCTCTCTCTCTCAATGATAAAGAGCATTTGCTATTGCAGATCAGAATACTGTCAAGTTACACACTTTGAAGTTCCATTCATATCAGTAGGAAAGTTAAACTCATGCTTAACTTTCTCTCATTGAAACCTGGATGAATTGCAGCCCAAACCACCTCCTGCTTTAAAAGTTTGTGTGAACTTTCTGTCATTTTCAGCTGCAGATAAATAATCTGATGGTGAGATACTTTTTTTTTTTAAGGAAAGATTTCAGGGTTCTTAACTTTCCATGGATGCTAGTGTTAAAATACATCCAGCTCATTCATCCTGCAAGATTTATGAAGGTAGAGGTAAATAGTCCTGCAAGACTATATTAGCAGATAAAAAAAGTAATTTCTGCATCTAAAAATAGGCTCTTAAAAAAACACCCTTCTATCTTGCACAGAGGAAATGGTATTGGTAGCCAAAGTGAAATCACAGTTTGTTTGACTTCTCTTTTTGTTAATCAAATATCATGCAGATAAGCGTTCTCTTAATGTAATTGCCTCTCTCACGAGAAGTTTCCTATATTTGCACTGTAATATGAATATTTCTGGGACATAAGCAACTCTGCTTGTTATAGCTATTATAAGCATCTTACTGTCTTTCACAGGTTGGTACAGAATGTTAGACTGCATTTGGTTCTCAAGGCAAGGGCGACGGAAGAGGTCAGCTTGTCGGAAGGAGACAATGGAAAGCGCAACAGACCTGATAAAGTAGTTAATGTTCCAGCAAGCTTTATTCTGTTGTATATGGAAATTACCTTATTAGTGACTTCCCTGAGAAAATGAACGTTGCTGTTCAATTAGGCCAAGGCGGCGCTTGGGTTTAATTTGTCATTTCAATATTTTGAAGAAAGCTAATGTATAATGTGATTACTTTGGGGGACTGACGGAAGCAGCATGAGCTTTTGGCTTTCCCACACAATAATTTGTGGTGTACAAAGACTTCTCATTTTGTAGAGTACATCTCTTTCCCCAAGAGTACATGTTTGTTGCAGCGGCCCCTGCAATTTCTTCAGTACTCTAATAGGAGTGCAGTGCTGCTGGGAAATGAGGTCCTTATCCCCAGATAAAGTGTGGTGTAGTGGTTAAGAGCGGTAGTCTCGTAACCTGGGGAACCGGGTTCGCGTCTCCGCTCCTCCACATGCAGCTGCTGGGTGACCTTGGGCAAGTCACACTTCTCTGAAGTCTCTCAGCCTCACTCACCTCACAGAGTGTTTGTTGTGGGGGAGGAAGGGAAAGGAGAATGTTAGCCCCTTTGAGACTCCTGAAGGGGAGTGATAAAGCGGGATATCAAATCCAAACTCTTCTTCTTCTACTTCTGCATTGTGATGAGTAGAATGTGGTTGCGCAAAGCATTACAGTTCCTATTGGATAATGCTCCCCATGCTTGCATAATTTTGTGACTTTCAAGTTTGCATTCATTTATTTTTAAAGGAGTAGGGTTCTCTTTAAACCCCCAGTGCAGGAATGTTCATCTTGTGGGATAACCAGCCTCCTATAACCAATATAACCAGTTATTGCATGAAGGGATGAAGATCATAGAATAAGCTGTCCTTAGCTCATGTTGGGAGGGACTAGGTAACCAAGCCTTTGCTCTCTTCCTGTCTACCTGATGAAATCAGTGTGTAACAAGACTAAGCTGGTTTAGCCACATGCCTCTCACAAGTAACTGTTGAGTTTCTATACCAATAATTTAGAAACTTTAATCACTGTAACTAAGTCAAGTTTTATTGCCTGTGCAACTTTTCCTGAATGTTGTATGGAAAAGCAAGTGAATCCAACATTTGGAGAGTTTGTAAGTAAAACATTTTTAACTTACCAAATGTGTGGTCTTTTTCTATGCTAGGGGAAAAGGGAAGTTTTGAAACTCACAAGGGCATATTCTAAGGTCTAACAGCCTATATTTCCACACTTTACTTTATTGCATATTTTGTGATTTTAAATCTCTGCTGGGGTTTTCTCACCAAAGAGTACTTGCCCCAAATGTAAATCTTGGCATCCAGGAATTCTCACTTTTTCCTTATTTTTTTCCCCTTGCCACCAACACATCTTGCCATATTTAATACAAAAATAAATAACTAAACAGCATGAAGCACCACAAAGCTACCCTCTAGCATCCATTAATTGCCTCAATGTGTATATACAGTATGTATAATATAGAGAAGTTCCAAAATACTCTGCTACTTGCAGTACTGTGGTTGATGCTCACATTTTCAGTCAATGTTTCTCTCCAGATTGCCTTCTTATTTCTGAGTTCTATGCTTGTCTACTCAGCCCTTCAAAACACGTACACCCACCCGAAACCCTAAAGTAGTATATTTTTATTAGTGGTACTTGTGTAATTTTTAGCACCGTGTGCCATTTGCTATTGTTCCTAAGTGATTAAAACAATAAAGTTGCAGCTTATTTTGATTAAGCAGACTTTAACAAGATGTGATATTGAAGAAAATGGATTGTTTTGCTAAGCGTGCCATATAGATGGTATTAAGAAAATTTGAACTATAATTGACTGTAATCTGTAGCAAATGTGGAGGTGATGAATTGCCCATTTATCTCAAAAGAACGCTGCTGGGCTGCCAAACTAATTTGGCAGCCATCTTGACTTTTTCCAGTTCTTTAAGGGTGCCAAGGTGGCATCACTCAAATCATTGTTTCTCCTAATGTAACAACACAAAAGCTATTGAAAAATATTGGATGGAAAATAATTCACAGTTAATTAAAAAAAGAGAGCAAGTTTTGTAATGGGGCTGATGTCTCTTGCGCCTCTGCAGCATGACGGCGCAACTATAAATTGACAAGGTAAGCCTGTGTTTAAGGTAGTCTGGACCTTAGTGATCATGAAATACTCTGGGAATACTCTGAAAATTAGTAAGGCCAGGCCACTAATTTTATATGGGGGAAACAATGTAAAAGTTTTAGTGGAAGAACTGAGCGACAAATTTCCATTGGAATAGGGCTGAGTGGCACCTGAGTGGATGGAACTGATTCTGTTAATTACCTAAAGCACTGGATGATGCCTGCCTTTATGTTCTCTGCTGTCCCCAGAGGCGTGTCATGCAGCAATTCAGAATGGCTGGACTTGAATTCGTCATATCAACAACAGCGTTCCGAATTAAGAGTTCACAGCTTTCTTGGAGGGCAGGTGCAGAGTCAAACACACTAGGCAGTATTAAGTATGGAGGTGTATTCATAAAGAGCTCTGCAGCCTCAATAGGGGTTGACCCCTCCCCCAAGTCACCCCGCAGCTGCAGCACTGTGTTAAGTGTTCTGTCGAAGACACTGCCTTGTTTCTTCTTCCCTGGTTAACCTGTGAACTCCAGGAGTCACAGGGTTAATTGTGTAGGATGAAGCAGGGCAGTGGCTTTGACAAAAACGCTTATTGTAGAGCAGCAGGAAAGGGATAATAGAAGAAGGGCTTCCAAAGAAAAGGTTTCAACATCGTTTTTGAATGCTCGCATTTGTGTGTGCATCTGGTGAGGCTACAAAGGATTGAGAAGAAATAGGATTGATTTGGAAGATGGGCTGTCTTATGCGGTACCCATGCAATAGAAGATCTGTACCATTATGTACTACATTGTTCTCTTATTCTGAACCGAGAGCTGTTTATTCTTGATTTTTTTTTATGTTAGATACCTGACGTGGATGATCAAGTGAAAAAATCACATATTTGTTGTCTGGTTTTGACAAATTTGTGAGAAATAAATTTGTGAGTTTTGCAGTTGCTGACCAACAATTGAGGAGAACGTTCATTGAGGATAACATTGTGGACTGTAAAGATCTAATTGGGAATGAAATATCAAAACTATTTGTATTAGTTTGTCTATGCGTATTTATGTACATATGTATGTATGTATGTATGTATGTATGTATAGATAGATAGATATTGTGCTTTAATGTTGTATTTATGTACAGTGGTACCTCAGGTTACATATGCTTCAGGTTACGTACGCTTCAGGTTACAGACTCCGCTAACCCAGAAATATTACTTCGGGTTAAGAACTTTGCTTCAGGATGAGAACAGAAATCATGCTCCAGCGGCCCGGCAGCAGCAGAAGGCCCCATTAGCTAAAGTGGTGCTTCAGGTTAAGAACAGTTTCAGGTTAAGTACGGACCTCCGGAACGAATTAAGTATGTAACCTGAGGTACCACTGTATAGGTTGATATGACCATGATGGCCGAAACAACAGCAACAAGCAATAACAGATGGGCTCTCTTAATACTATTGATACATGCTGAGTTTCTGCCTGTTCAAGACTGAGGAGCCCTGTTGGGTGGTGGGAATGATGGGGAGGTAACCCCACTTTGCTACAGCCCAAGCCCATTTTCACAAACAGAATCTTGGGGGGGGGGTTGAGGTGGCGGAGCTTAAAAGTGACTTCAGCATTCCACATTCCTTACGGTTTATGTTGATCACAGCAAGGTTCTATTTGAAAGGAATGAATAGAAAATTGTGCATTGATCATTCAGACAGCAGAGCGTTAAATATCAAGAACAAATTAAAGAATGGATAGGTGCCTTTTTCTTTGCATGGAAGTGGAATCAATGCAAAATTTCATTCCTAATCATCTCTCAGTGTCAACTGAGCTTTCCACCCTAGGAAATGATGAGAAAGCCTATGGCCGCTCAGATGTTGTTGAACTAAAGCTCTCATAATCTCTGACCATTGGTCATGTTGGCTGGGGCTGATGAGACTTGAAATCCAATGGCTGCACGCCATGATGGCTACGTTCTACCTCCACAGCCAGAGGCATTTTGTCTCCAAATCCCAGTTGTTGGAAACCGAGAGAGTGGAGAGTGCTGTTGCACTCATGTACTGCTTGTAGGGATCCGATTGACCACAGGGAGAGCAGGATGCTGAACTAGGTGGTCCATTGGCCTGATCCAGCAGGTTCTTCGAACTTCAGGAGACCTACTGCAGTCTCCCCATTCCTCTTTCAACTGATTTTTCAGTTCCTTGCAGCAGTTCAGTAAGCAGTCCATACTTAGATCCAACAAGCTGAAACCATTTTGTCATATAAATTGAATAGTATTTAATGGAAGGAACTATTGAAAAATGTGTATTTAATGGTCCTAGGGGTGGATTATCTCCTTGTACTTAGGTCATAGGTATAGTTACGAAAGTAGCAAGCTTTTGTGTTTGTCTTTCTGCTGGCTCAGAAGCCATGATCACCTCCAAGATGGTCTCCTTTTCTTCACTGGGCCAAGCACGAGAAGATGTCATTGGTGCATATATATTTCTGAGCTATTCTCAGTGAACTAATTTCATTTGTCTAGCAATATATACTTGTGTTCATGTGGGATTTCCAATAAACCACTCTCCTTTGGCACCCTCACTAATTACAGTTGCTTGATAACAGCAGGAACTGAGATGTGTCTAGCAATAGATGCAGTGGGAGTTACTCAGTGAAGAGCAGAATGTAAGGGACAGGTGCTGTCTTTTGATATGGCTTTGTAATGGTATCTTGGGTTAGTGATTGGGAAACTTCCCTTGACTTGGCGATTCACTCCTTATTGTCTTCTCATTATTGCATCAACTCAACCTGAGTCCCCTGTTTCAACTGCTATATTTCTAAAATGGGATTGTTTGATTGCATATTTTAATTATGGAATTTATATTTTAATGGCGGATCTCAATTATGGACATTTATACTGTATTGCAAGGTTTGTGTCACTGGTTTTTAGACTTGTAAACTTCTTAGAAGCCTATTTTGGCCTTAAGCTGTAAATTACAATTCATAACAACAACAGTAACTATTCTCTCACTATGTTGGGTATGTGTGACCCATCCTAAACTTCAAACTGGAGAAATGCTAAGTATCACCCTGGTTAGAGTATAGTGCTGATAATGCCAAGATTGTAGGTTCAATCCCCCTATGGGATAGCTGCATACTGGATTTGGACTAGATGATCCTAAGGGTCCCTTCCAACACTACAGTTCTGTGATTCTATTATTATTAGTCATGGCTAAAAGCTAATCCTCCTTCTACTTCCTAAAGCTTCCTCTTAAAGCTCTTTGCTTTGGTTTTGATGCTTCTTGTAGACTGTACACCAATACACCTTCCCTGAAGCAAAATGAGTAGTTCGTGAATTATATCTGTAGAAAAGTCAAGCTGAGAAACCCATTGTTCTAATAGGGCAGCTTTGTTTTTTTATGATCACCACCTGCTTCTCTGTATGCCCCCAGGCACTACAATTTTCTATACATGTTCCTTTCCTTTAACTTTCAATAAAATGTTCTGAGTGGTCAGTGATGTGAAGCTTTTCTTCTCTGAAAACAAGTGAGAAGTGAGGGTGGGTACAGGAGAGAGAGTGAGAGTGTCAGGTGTGCATGCAGGAACCAGGCCCTGTGACCAATAGGACTTTGCAGGACTGGGGCCTTCCTAAGTTTGTTCTGAAGAGGCAAGGTAACTCCGATTGGTAACTCACAGCACCTGGTGGCAAGAGCCAGGAAGGGATATAAGGTCAGCATTTCTCTTCGGCTCTTTGCCATAGCAACACGTTCCCTGCCTTGCTGTGTTTGGCTCCTTGACTCCTTGCTTCTTGGACCCTTGACTTTGTGACTCCTTGCTTCTTGATCCTTGGACCCTTGGCTTCTTGACTCCCGGCTCTCTGACCCTTGGACTCCTGGCTTCTGGACTCCCATTTCTGCTCCCACCCCACGGTCTTGCCCCCAGTCCCAGTGTCCCCAGTTGGGACTTCAATTGCCCATGAACTGGACCATGACACACACACACGGAGAAATTCCAGACTGGGCACCAGCAACTCTGTTCGTGTGTGTACTTCCATATTTGTGTTTGCTTGGAATAATTTGCATCAGAAAGACAGGGTTTATGTCAACAAATCTCACCCGCTCTTATCCAATTTAAGTTGTTTTTCACATAATGGAATCATTTTCTAAATCATGCTGATGGAGCTGTTCCTTGAGGCATTACGTAAACCGTGTATTTGGAATGATATTCACTGTCTTTATTGCATTAGCTGCATGCTTGAACTCCTCAGATTTGTGTTGTCAGTTTCAGAAGTTCTTTGTGTTTTGGGGAAAGGGACCTAGGACATTTTTAAGTGGAGACCTCTGCATGGAGATGAGTTCTTGATCATGTGGAGTGGCCAACTTTGATTCATTATTATGAACCCTTCTATACATGAAGTGAAGCAATCTGAAGCTTAACACAGGCAAAATAATGTTGCACCAGACTGTACCGTCATTTTCCATAGCTGAAACCCTGCAAGAAGGCCTGATACACACACCAGAAGCCCATGACAATAGTAAAAACAGAGCAGAGGCAGAGGGGAAAACCCCTGGTGCAATTAAGGGCTTGTTTATTTGAGGCTCGGGAAGTTCCAATGTTGAACGTAAACAAAATGGGATTTCTGCAGAAAATGATTTATGGGTCTGTGACCTTTTAGTCTTACTGCACTTTATCTCTTGGCTTCCATCGAAGAGAGTCCTGGGTGGAAAATTTGCTCGGAGGTTGTGTCCTTTGTGTCTTTTCTCTCTGCTTAGTCTGGGGAATCTCAGGTCTTGGGGTGTGGATAGAGGCCTCTTTCTGCCCCTTGGAACTCTGCCCCATTCTCCCCTGCTTTGCACCTTTGCTGAGTGTTTTTGCCTGGCTGGGCTGTGTCCTTGATGCTCTAGCTTGCCTGGATGAAGGAAAAAGAGGGTATGTGAATATGAGCAGAAACGAGCTTACAGCACAAAGGTGAAATCCACATTAGTTGGTCTCGCCGCTTTTGCCTCTTTCCCCCTTTCAATGGTGGTGTGGGATAGCTTCAGTTGAAAAACAGTATTTGGCCCAAGATCACTCTGAGAGCTACTGTACATGGTTGTGGGGTAGGAATTGAACCTGTTTTAAGCAGCACCTGCTTCAAGCCAGGGTTGGCAATAGATGAAGGCAGGGATTGGTGTCTGAACGGTGCAGCTATTTTATTTTAAAGCCCAAGTGGTGTTGTTGGCGGTGTTCTTGTTTGGTCTCCATTTGGGCTGCCACTGGCAGGACTCTCTGCTCTGCTGGCCAATTCAACGAGATGCCATTCACATGATAAGTAGCAGACATGTACTCCAAGGATGAACTGGGAACAGGCATGGGCAGTAGGAGGGCTTTAACCTTCCCGCGCCTGGTATTTGATTTGATTTCATTTGAACTTCCAATGGTACGAATGGGAGCTTGTCCTTCTGTGCCATCCCTAATTTGACTCGGAGCTGCACCTGTGAGCAATGGGTTAGAGCCCTCTTCCCCCACACTAAGCTCTTAATTCAGGTTGTGCCTGTTGGGAGTAAAACACCAATGCTAAATTACTTGAACCAGTGGCAAGGTGATGGACCAGAAGGCAACCTGTTCCTCCTAATCCTCCTTACTTATTCATTCTCTTTTTCTAACAAAGGTAAAGGACCCCTTGACAGTTAAGTCCAGTCAAAGGCGATTATGGGGTTGTGGCGCTCATCTTGCTTTCAGGCTGAGGGAGCCGACATTTGTCCACAGACAGCTTTCCAGATCATGTGGCCAGCATGACTAAAACCGCTTCTGGCGCAACCAAACACCTTGACGGAAACCAGAGTGCATGGAAACGTTGTTTACCTTCCCACCGCAGCAGTACCTATTTGTTCGAACTGCTAGGTTGGCAGGAGCTGGGACAGAGCAACGGGAGCTCACCCCGTTGCGGGGATTCGAACTGCTGATCTTCTGATTGGCAAGACCAAGAGGCTCAGTGGTTTAGACCAGAGCGCCACCCGCTTCCTAACTACTTGTTACTCCAACGGTCCCCCTCCCTCCATTTGGTTTTTTTTTAAAGCCATGCAAAGGGTATAAATGGTGCCTCATTGGGTTTGACTGGTACTGACTCTTCCAGGTCTCAAGCAGAGGTTTCCTTCACACGTTTTTAACCAGAGTTGCCAAGAATTGAACCTGGGGAGTTCTGTATACAAAGCATGGATGCCAAAGCCTTGGAGGTATGGTCCTTCTCCAACTATATACAACTTAAGAGAACTGGCAGGAAAGCACTTTCTATTCTAGGCACACATCACAGAACTAATAGGGAGATATTTTTTTTAAGTTTGATTAAAATGTAATGCACAGTGGCACAATAAGTATTGCAAAAATAATTTCTAGCCAAATCTTAAAGTTGCATGATAAGAGGACATAGCTCACAGCACATTAAAATGGGATGAACTGGCAGGTGAAATATGATCCTTGAGGTTGCTGCTGCTGGGGGTGTCTAAAAAGGTCCTTTCTGGAGGTGCCATTGACTGCTCAGGTGTGCCATTTTACCTACAGGCTAATCTTTTCCTTATATTGATTATACTAGGAAAGAGATGAAAAATAGGAAACCAGTGTTGCAGAGACTACATCGGTGTATTAATGCTTCCATCACAAATTGACTAGCTGGAAATGCAATAGAGGAAGAATGTTTAAAATCCAGCCACAACTCTCCCCCCCATCTCATTCTGGGTCTGAGTTTTCTGCAGCTTCCCACCCCCCTTTTTTGCAATTGCAAGTGCCGAGACAATCTTCCTTCTGGGGTTACCTGCAAAATCATAGGGTTGTTTCAATGCTGTATCACGCCACAGGCTTTCCCCTTTCCTTTCCCCTTCTCGTGTGCCCCCAAAATCTGCTCTGGAGGGCTCCCCCACCCTCTGGAGCAGATTTTGAGGGTTCAAGGGAGATTTGTAGGGGAGAAGTTCTGTTGTACAAGTGGATCCGCAGCACTGGATATATACAACCCACATATTCCATAATCACACTTCTATTTATAGTTGGCATTCTAACAAGTTCATGGTTACTACTTTGGGCCACACTAAGCACCACTTTAAGGGATGTGTGAATCCCATACTTTGGTCTCCCCACTTCTGTTTTCTTTGAAAAAGCTGTTGTGAGCTCTCTGGACCTGGACTGGAACTATGGCATTGTGGAAAGGTTGTAGTCTTTGTTTTGTTTTGTTTTTTAAAAACCTTTCCCTATTTCCCACTGATAACCCCTCTGCAGCTGCTATTTGTTGCAAATAGCATCTGGGGAATACAGAGGGAATGAGTTAATCCCACCCCACCTTGCTTTTCTGTGTTTGAAGTGGACAGTGCTGAAGGTGATGTGTCAGAGGTCTCTGGTGGTCAGTCATCTGATGTCTGTTAGATGGCAGTAGGTCGCACCCTCACAGTATTCATTTGATAGAAGCCTATATTCATTTGTGTTCTGCACAGTACTATAACACATCTTGCAGTTCTTTACTTTGCTTTTTAAACAGCGGTAACAATATATTCTTGCCTTCTTTCTGCATTCACTTAGGTGACCCTGTCCTGCATCTGACAACATGAGCTTTGACCCACGGAAGCTTATGTCATAAATGTGTTAGACTTTAAAACTCTATTGCAAACTGACACAGCTACCTCTATGGAATTCTACCTCTGCTAGTCTCTGCTTGCAGGTTTCCCAGATGCGAAGCACTTCAAAAACAGCGGGAGAAAAGAGAAAGAGTTTGCGCAGGTACATCTTAGGCGGCTATGCCTCTATCATTACCACCTCCAACTCTTCTAATAACTATTGACTGTCTCCAGCCAGGCAGAGAACAGGATCACAATGTACTTGACAGTGGTACCTGCAGAGAAGTGTCAAAAAGATGGGCAGGAAGCAAACAGATGAAGTGTTCTTTACGATGTCTGCCCGTTTAATCCTGTGCTCATCAAGAAGTAAATTTGCTAGAAGTAAATTGCTACATGCGGTGCTGCAGGTCCAGGAAAAAATTCCTGACTTAAAAACTAAAATAGAGCTGTAAATTTGATTGCACTGGTTGCACCAGAGGAGCAAGGTGTGCTCAGAGGGTGGATCTGCAGTCAAAATGGACTCTTCCCTCCCAAGCTGCTGTCCCACACGTTGAGGAAAATTATGATCATCTCCATCTTTCCTCTCCTACAGATGGGAAAAGTCTGGTGGCTGGGAAGCGGGAATATTAGACACATAAATGGTGACTGAAGCACCAGCTTTTCCAGTGTTACTGCGGTAATCAGATTTGCATATGGCTGCATTTCATTGAAGAACTCCAAATACTGGAGAGCACTTATTGGTATTCTGTGTTTGGCCCTGAAAAACCAGCAGCAGGTAACCGCAGTCTAACTTCAGCAAACGATGCCTGATTAAAGCTAGTTGAACCCAAGATAAAGAAATGCCAGGGTGTCACTGTTCGATGTGGGAGATGACAAGAGCTCAATTTTCTGTCCAAGTGTGAAGGACACTGGGTGGCCTGAGTCAAAATCTGAAGGCAGATGTGTCAATAACCCTGTTGAAGCTAAGCACGTCCAGCTATAGAATCTAGCATTTAAAATTTGTCCAAACCTACCGTATTTTTTCATGTATAAGACTAGGTCCCCCCCTAAAAATTAATGTCCAAAATTTGGGGGCGTCTTATACATGGGTAGATCCCCCCATTTTCTTAAACCGGACTTCCCCAAAATGGAGGGTGCCTTATACATGGGGACATCTTATAGATGGAAAAATATGGTACTTTGACGCTTCGGCCATACTCACTTTGACCTGTGGTCCCTGGAGGGTTGACAATGGGACAATGCGGCTCCCCATCTTGTTTGAGATGGAAGGCTGCCTGAGAAGCCACACCACCCTAAGTGCCAAGAGGGAAAGGCAGAAAAAAGACTGGAATAAATAAATAATAAATAAATGTTGGCACTTTTCAGATGCACCTATCTCTCAAGGCTGTTGTGAGTAGAAATGACAATTGTAATGTACTTTGCACATGGCAGTAAGCTGAATGATAGATGAGTGGTAATACAAAGAGGACAGCAGCATTCCTTCAGATGTGAATGGGTCCTCCTAATTCTGACCCAGATTATTAGCCACAATGTGCTTTTAAAATATATCTCCTTTACCTTTTTATGGTGAGTTGTGTGCCTGCAATCAAACTGCAACTTAAATGTAGTTAGTGTTTTACAAACAGCCATAGAAATTGGCATAAAGGGGGAAATTCAGCATAAATGAAGGGATCTTCGTTCTTTGAAATTAATGCACTAGCTGCAGATTCCAAGGTTGCAATGTAACTCATTCAGCTGTTATGAAATGTGCTTGGTGCACTGAATCTCAATAAAGATTTTACCTTCCTAAAAGTATTGCTTCAATGAAGTGCACTTGTGAGGTCTGAATAGGATAGATAATTTATATTGAGATGTAGAGTGAGGTTTTCCAGTATACATCAGGTACTAAGGCAGCTAGAAAATCTGTGGATTTTCAATATGTTCTTGTTTTCCCCTCAGACACTTCCATATCAAAGATTTCATAGAGATTTCAAGGCCAGTCTAGTCTGGTCATGAAGTGATAAAACTGATCATCACTTTAACCCTTTCTATACGATATCTGCATATACAACAAACACATATGGATTGTGATGAAACATTGCAGTGACAGGCTCTACCCCTGATGGATGCGAATTTGTTGTACTGTGTACAATGGTGGATGTTCTGAGCTCTGGAGGGGAGGCAGGGAAATAGGTTAAGTAAGCCAAATGTGAGAATGGAATGTTTTCTTCACAACATAATGTAGCTGCTCCATAAAGAGCAACGAACGAAGCGTAGCTGTTGTACAGTAAATACCCATTGTGGCAATAGCTTGGATGACCAACTTTGACAGTGCACACATTGCCAGCATAGCATGCAGTTAGGCTCTTTTTCTTGATTCAGATCAAAGCTAGTTTGGAGAAACACATCAAAATGCAGCATTTCATAAGAAACAATGGGCTAGATCTGGCCTGTGGCTAACATTGTGTGTACCCAGCTTCCCAAACCAGCAGTGGGAGGGCGCTGGGTGCAGAGCAAGTGGAAGCGAGAATACAGCCTTAGATTAAAAAAGAGAATGATATAAGCATACACACCCAAGCCAAAAAGCAGCTGAGAAATGGGATTCCTCAAGCCTTAGAAATACGGAATTGGTATAGTTAAGCTGCTTCACTTTATAAATGGAGCCAGTTTGCTTCATGATCAGGCATAAACAAATGGTGGCAGCTTCTCAACTTGTGAGAAAGAAAGAAAGTGGAAGGCCCCAATTGCCAGTGGCGTAGCGTGGGGGGGGCAGGGGGGCAGCCGCACCGGGCGCAACATCTGGGGGTTAGGGGGTGCAAATCCATGGGTTAGGGGGTGCAAATCCACGGGTTAGGGGGTGCAAATCCACAGGTTAGGGGGTGCAAATCCACAGGTTAGGGGGTGCAAATTACTTGCCTTGCCCCGGGTGCTGACAACCCACGCTACACCACTGCTAATTGCAGGAGGCACCAAAGAAGGGAGGCTTCTAGATGCAGGAGAGAAAAAATACTGAGTCCAAGGTGTTTTCAACAGAGATCTCCCTAAGATGCACTATGAATATAGGCAATGAAGAATCTATTAGAATACAAATAATTGATGCAAACTTATAACACATAATACATAAAAGTGAAGTTCAGTTTGAAATTCATTGGGCGCAATAACATTTCTCTTTTTCACCTGGAGACCTCCTAACTCCCCTTTACCCAATTATTGCACACTGAGCCGTAAAATATACACTCTGGCACCCTTGTTACAGCTAATTGTGAACACACAGTCTGCATGTTGCAAATAGGCAATGAGTATGTACATTTTTAGAGTTTCACTGAGGTGAAACAGAATTGCATTGGTTTCAACCAGTTCAGGGTCCCATCTTTGGCCGTTCAATCTTTTAGGTTGCAATCCCGTACACCAGTGGCAGCTGGTGCCCACTGGGGCTGGCAGGGTTGAAGACTAGGAGACTTAACCTTGGTGGAGCCACAGCCACTGAGGTAACTAATTCTAGTTCTGTCCCCGTCCTCCTCCCTGCTGAGTTCTGCAAGGGCAACACAGAGGAGAAGGATGCTGAGACACTATGCCATCCCTATGACTGGTTGCAAGTAAGAAGCCATAATGAAGTTGATGGGTCGAGTGGACCAGCCTCCACTGCTATACATGCCTACCAGGGAGTAAGTTCCATTGAACTCAACAGGACTTCGGCCTGTTAGAAGATTGCAGTATTAAAAGCTCCTCTGAAAGTTACTCTCTTGTTTATAACTTTTCTGCCGCTCTACACAATTTCGGCTTAAAGTGTGCCCATTGCAGAGAGGTGGTTGGGTTTTATATGTTTTCTTTAGTGAACTCTTAACTATAAATGTTCGCTATGCATGGAATTCAACCCTGGGCGGTATGTCATGGCATGTCCCCTTGAATACTTCAGAGACTCTACTAAACTACGAGAGTTTTAAATGTTTGGGTATCCTTTCTGGGTTACTGGAGGACGTCTGTGCTTTATGCTATATTTATCTCTATGAAACTTTATTCCCTATGTTACCTCTACGTCCTTTTCTTCTTGTGCATTTCTGACAATTTGTGCTCATGATGCTTTTGGGATGGTGATAAGCGATCCCATTTTCAAAGTCTGCGGAGGTTTAGGGGCTGTCAAACTGCTGCAGATTTTCCAACTAGCACATACCCTGCAACTTCCTCCTGAAATCTGGTACCTTTTTACACCACAAATGTTCTGGTTTATTTCTGTTCGAATTTTGCTCTGCTATCGCTTCTCCAGACAGCAATAATGTGGCAGCATCACAGAAGAAACTAAAGCAGAATAAATCACTGCTAACACACTATTTTTGTGTCAAGAATATTTTGAAAAATGCACCCACGATTGAGCACCAGTCCGGATGGGTCCTGCATTGATATAAATTATTAGGGACGCATTGTAAATCAAATGGATTAAATGCGTACTCCATTTTGTAGTTTAACTTTACTATTCAGCCCTTCTCAGCATTTACATCTTACTTTATAATGGGATGATGGATATTGAAAGTGTGTGAGGATTTGGTCCACAGCTGAAGGAAAGCTGAGAATGTTGAAGGATCTGGCTCTATTTCCATGTATTTTAAAATGGTGGAACTGCCCTTGAAACATAGGTGTGTGCTTCATGATAATCTGATTACTATGCTATATAGCAGGGCAAAAGTCTGCAGAAGGATGCTGCTCTGAAGACCACAGCATAAAGAGTAATCCAGCTTTGGGATTAGCAGAACCTGCAATAATAAGATTTTATGTCTTATAACTGGATCTCTGAATGCAGTAGATACATTTCAGTTTCCTTACAACTCTATACCAATATGTTATATTTCTTCTTCCATTATAGATATGACAGATGTCTGGAATGCATACATATTTAGATGCTCAGACAAAAAGGCTTCCATTGTACACTCTGCTCTTTCTCATTTTATGAACAAAGAGCACTTTCAATGGTTCTGGTGTTAGTTGCAGGCTTAGATACTATTGAAGGCGGATAGTAATGGCAGCTGTACTTAATCTATCCTTTGCCAACGTGTACGAAAATTCGTTCCTAACTTTGCTTCAATATATTTTGGTCATAACATGAGTGTTTATTACCACCATAATTTACGCACATACACGGGTGCACAGAGAAATCTAATCATCTGGTGGCCACTGGGAGTCATATTATGACTCAGTATTGCCTTTTTTCATAGCTTAAACATGCACTTTTTCCTTATGAAGTTTGCGGTGATGTAATAAAACAATTTACATGTTTATAAGCCATTGGTAGGGTGTGTGTGAGAAAATCTATATAAGCCTCTTATAAAGAACAGCGGCTGTTAATGTCAGTAATTTTCCATTGGTGTAATGCGCACTTTTCTTTTTATAAGAGTTTAAAAGGACAGGGCAAAATTCGGTGCAGCAAGATGGCAAGGGGCCTAAGTAGGCGTTACCTTAATGTGTAACTTGGCTTGCAGCTGCATCACATTTTTAAAAAATAAAAATATATATATTTGGGGTGGGACGACTTTCATTGGATCTGTGGTATATGGGGAGGTTTAACCTTCCCTTCCTACACACCACAAAATTGATTGTCTCTGCAACAATTAACAAGAAGGGGGAAAGCTCCCTTTGGTTTCCATTGGACCATTTTCTATCAATAATTGCAGCACAGGAACCAATTTCTGTCAGAATTGTGTATGAGAAGGAAAGGGTTAACACCCCTCCTAACATGCTGTATTTCCCAATAGAAATTTTAAAAATGTAATCTGCAAACCATGCAGTAAATGTAATAGGTAGCTAGGTCAAAGAGGATGGCTGCACAATCCTAAACTCCAGGCTGGACACTTTGGGTGCAGCACTTCTGGGCCCTCCCCAGCTAATCTGGGTTTACATTGGTGGAAATTGCTTGTTGTTGTTGTTGTTTAGTCGTGTCCGACTCTTTGTGACCCCATGGACCAGAGCAGGCCAGGTACTCATGTCTTCCACTGCCTCCCGCAGTTTGGTCAAACTCATGCTGGTAGCTTCAAGAACACTGTCCAACCATCTCGTCCTCTGTCGTCCCCTTCTCCTTGTGCCCTCCATCTTTCCCAACATCAGGGTCTTTTCCAGGGAGTCTTCTCTTCTCATGAGGTGGCCAAAGTATTGGAGCCTCAGCTTCACGATCTGTCCTTCCAGTGAGCACTCAGGGCTGATTTCCTTAAAAATGGATAGGTTTGATCTTCTTGATCTTCTTGCCATCCCTGGGACTCTCAAGAGTCTCCTCCAGCACCATAATTCAAAAGCATTGATTCTTCTGTGACCAGCCTTCTTTATGTCCAGCTCTCACTTCCATGCTTTGTCTAGCAATCTAGCCAGCACTTGTTTGTAAGCATCTATGTCCAAGTTAATTACTCTCCTAAAAGCTGAGCCGTTTTGTTTGCTGTTTTCTCCAGACAAGATGTTCTCTATTCTTTCCTTTTATCTCCACTTACTCTTTCAATTGGTCCTGCATGAATAAAGCCTTTGAACTCCAGAAACTGTAAGTGATTACTTCAATCTAATTCACCCAGGCTGCAAGGTCTGCTATCAACAACAGTGCTCTGACGCAAATGCCAGGACCTACTGGAATCTGTGCGCAGCTGCCCTCTGTGGTGAACCACAAAACTGCAGGTGGCAGATTTCTCAGTAAGGAACCTGCCACACTGACTCCACCCACCCATTTTGGCCATTGGATCCTTCTAGGCAGGAAGGCGTGTAAAGGACTTCCTTTCCTAGCTAAATAGTCAAATAGAATAGACAGGTTCACTGGTGCCAAGTAACTGTGTCAAGAACATGGAATGTTGGAAAGGAAGAAGAGCCATGGCAACAGGTGCCAGGGAATGGTTGCTAGGGAGAAGACAGGTAGGACAAGGTGTTGGGAAGAGGAGAAGGGTGTGAATGAAGAGCTGGGCAAAAAGCTTATTTCTTTCTAGCCAGTTTTACAGCTTGTAGATTGGTTTTTAAACCTGCCTTATCACCATGAGATGGAGTGGGGTGGGATGGCTGTGATGGGCAGGCAGGAGCAGGAGCCTTCATGTGGGAAAGCCCACAGCACAGCTGGCAGCAGTTGCAGTATATTGTCATTCTATCTGAGACACTGTGTGTGCATGCAGCTATGGAAAGCAATGTACAAAAAGATTACTAGAACAATAAGAGTCCATCTTAGATCCCCATTTAAGTCAACATGGCTGCTCAAAGGGAAGTGCCTTCAGTCTGGGCAATGGGATCTTTGCATCCAAGCTACTATAAATCTATCGCAAACAGAAAAACTCCCTGTTCATTGTTGGTGTTTTGAGGATGCTACAGTTTAATGAGTGTTATGACTCTAAACACTGTCCCTGTGATAAAATGACAATTCATTTCGAGGAAGTAAGGTTAAGATCTGAGAAAGAGAAAGCTCATGCTTTTGATCTGGGTTGTTTTGTCTGGATGGTTGTATGATAAAGTTCTGAAATACAGAGAGGGCAATTCTCTGTCTTTTATTATGCATAATTATTTATGTAGGGACTTGAATTATTAGACTTGCATAATAATAATAATTAGGTGGAGTATCATGACAAAGAACAGAACAGCTTCTTTCTCTAGACTGTTTTGTACTGCAGCTCTTCCCAGTCCCAGCCAGGGATGATGGGAGTTGTAGTCCAGTACATCTGGAGGGCACAAGGTTGGGAAAGTCTGATATAGAATATTATTAGACATGTAAAGTGCAGCTGGCAAGAACCACCCAGGAACGTGTGAGCTAGAGCAGATATGATAACTTTGTGGCCTACTACATGTTTGTTATATGTTGTCTTTGGATTTGAAAAGCCACGAGTTTTGACAGAGTCGAAGGAAAGCTTAAGCAATGTCATTTGTTAGCTTGCTATTTTGGATCTTCCCCACGGAACAACGGAAATCATGCTTATGCGTGCTTTTTTAGTCTTTACAACTTCTGATTACTTGAAGGAATTTGCTCAAAGTGAGTGAGCCAGGGTCAGAATTGTGGTGTACTTTGGACGGTGCCCTTTCCTTAGTGGAGAATGAGCAGCTTTATATAGTTGCACAATGTGCATTGGCTGTATTTTTTATTTGTCCTGCAGCGACCTTGCAAAAGCAACATATACCCTTGTGAGCACTAGGCTTGATTAATCATCTCATTCATCACAAGGTTTTTGATAGGGCTGTCCTGTTGCTGGCAGCTTTTTCGGAATACTGTGGCACAATTCCTCATTGATTTGTGCTATCATGATCATATTATGCTTGCCCAGCATTCTTCACAAAGGTGACGTATAAATTGGTGGGTCAACATTAAATTGGCACTCCTGGATGTTAAAACCTTGAATTGTGTTGACCCTGGCAACATTCAATGCTTGCTTGTTTAGCCCCAAGCTAACAAAAATCTATATTCGCATGACACCAGCCACTTAAAAGATCTTGCTATGAATTAGGCTCTGTGTGTGTAAAACTTGTGCTCTTGTTACATATTCTCATACTACTAAATTGGTCTGAAAAGACATGTTCCTACAAATAAGTATGTTGTTGAATCCTGATGAATCACACCAAAGGTCTATCTAATCCAACATTCTGTTCCTGACAATGGCCAACTAGAGACCCCTGGTAGTTCACAAGCAGGACGTGAAGGCCCTATTCCAGGAATGGGGAACCTATGAGCTTCCTCCAGATGTTGTTTGTTGGATTCCAACTTCCACCTGTCTTGACCACCATGACTTACGGTCAAAGATGCTGAGAGTTTGTGTCCAACAGCAGCTGGAGGGCCACAGGTTCTTCATCCCTACACCAATCCAAAATCTAGTATTTGGAGAAATACTGCCTCTGAACATGCAGCTTCTACTTAGCTATTATGGTTAATTTTGTTTTTTTTTTATCCCCTTCCAAATTTGAGCATGGTGGCTATCAAGATGTACGCATGTGCCCGCATTACGGTTTGCTTCCCAGTATCCCATTCAGCAGTTTCCCCCTTGCCAAATCTCCAAACCTCTTCACAAATTCTGCAAACGTTGCAAATGTGATTCGCTGCAAGAGCTGCTGAGAATGACATTGATGGGGTTTTCAGAGGGGTAGTCATGTTAGTCTGTTGCAGCAGAAAGAACAAAGTGTTGTTCTAACAAAAATACTGATGGGAACACTCAGCATTGCTAGTGTAACAATTTACACAGAGCAACTGTTATTTGTTTAGAAAGTATTTTTTTATTGTACTGAAAAATTCTGAATTTGATACTTTTCTCTTATGACAAGGCAATAGTGTAATCACCCTGAGATTGCATTTTTAACATATGACAATGCTTAAGCATACAGTTTCAGTTCTATTAATAATGAAATAATTTAAAAAAGGATATAAGGTGATATAAATTAAACCCACTTTGCCCTTTACAGTGCTTTTTTTTTAAAAAAAGTGGTGAATGGGTTTCCCAAGACAAGTACTTGTCACTCTTTCAAGAGTCTAAATCCTGCCCTTCTACTTCCTAGGCATTACTTTGGACGGCCTACAACTTATACAACCACAACTTCATAATAAAACCAGAGCATAAAGCAAATAAAATAAGACAGGCACAAGAGATTAAAAACAACATTCGCTGCACAAAAACACAGTCCTCCTGGCAAGGCAAAAGCCTTCACCCACAGGTGAAAGACAGGAAGAGAAGTGGTTGGCTGAGCTTCATGGGGCAAAGTGTTCCATAAATTGGGTGTGGCCTTTGAGAATGCCCTTTGTCTTGTCCCAACCAACCATGCTTCTACCATAGGTGTATAAGGGACCTCTGTTAGGTCACAAAACATGGCTGACAGGTTGCAAACTGTGGGAGATTAGCAGCGAAGCCTAACAAATGCATGTTCTTGCTGGTTAGCATGAGAAGAGGCTAAGTCAACAGAACTGTGTTGCAGACAGGCAGATATTAAGACCATAGAAATACATTTGGTAGGGAGACCTCTGTGTGATGTCATTTCCCCTCCACTTTTGGAGAGGAAGGTGCATGTAGTACTTCCTGTTCCTCCCTCTCTCTCTCTCTCTCTCTCTCTCTCTCTCTCTCTCTCTCTCCCGATGGATGGATGCCGACATGTCTCCCCTTGCTCCAGCTTTATGTGGCTTAAAAGGGCACATGGCAGCCCATATCAGAAGTGTTGATTTTTTGGCGAGTTTCCTAAAAAATAGGTAAAAACCTCATATATATTTTTGGAGATTTTGCAAAAAGAAAAAAAGCTAAACTTTTGTGTCTGGAGTAAGAAGGGGAAAACCAGCTTCTTTCATTAACTGGACTTGCTCAAAACAAGGTTTTATAGCCTAATTCATATGCTTTAAATTTTTCTGCCAAGGATGGGATTTAGAAACTCTGTTCCACCCCCACACATGGGTGCCTAGAGGGATAAATTGCAATCAACACATCCTCTCCTACTCATTAAAAGACATCCCACACAAATACAGTCAAACTTGGGGGAAATTCATGAGAAAACAACCATTGCTGAGGGGTAGAGGATCTGCTCTGCATTCAGAAGCCCCAGGTGTAATCCTTGACATTGCCAGCTAAGGCTTGGAGAGACCTTAGTCTGAAACCCTGGAAAGTGGCTTCCAGTCAGTGTAGACAATACTGAGCTGGCTAGATCAAGGGTCTGACTCTGTATAAGGTAGCCTCCGATGTTCCCCACTGATCACTTGTAAAATAAAGTTCTGAGAACTTCCCTTTTATAACAATTTTTTTGGGGTGATGTTTTCATTTCATAGAGACTCTAGACTGACCCGGAACGAACATGGAGTCACCTCTAATTTCTGCGAAAGACAAAAGGCCCTCCAGGGTAATGTTGACACTAAAAGCAGAAGTAAATATGTGGCTGCATCTCATACATTCTACTGTCGCTTTCTGTGCTCTGTCTCAGTCTGCAGGTGCACTTTTGCTGCTTAATGTGGCACCCAGCGTATTAACCCATTGATTTTGGGGCGGAGTTTTGTTTTTTGGCTTTTTCAATAACATAGAAACCATTCCAAACATAAAATACACAAAGCAACCCCTCCCCCCAAGCAGAGGAGCATGAGTATCAGCACCCAATGTAAGAAAGCTGTATAGAAGTTAAAGCCATAAGCAGCTTAAAAAAAGGAGCTGATATTAACCCATTCATGGTTCAAGAGTGGCTGACGGACTTCAAGGAAGGCAGTTAAACCTGAAATGCTTTCAAATGGGTAACCAAACCACAGACTGACTCAGCCATAATGGTGCAGTTCTGCCAAGCACTCTAATTTTCAGCTAGATCAGGGGACAGGGAACCTTTTTCAACCTGAGGGCCACATTTCCTTCTGGGCAACCTTCCAGGGGCTGCATCTCAGTAGGTGGGGCCAGAATAAACAGTGGGAGGATGAATTAATATAAAATTTACTTTAGTGCAATAGCCTAGAGACATCACCTTGCCAACAAAGGTCCATATAGTTAAAGCTATGGTTTTCCCAGTAGTGATGTATGGAAGTGAGAGCTGGACCACAAAGAAGGCTGATCGCCGAAGAATTGATGCTTTTGAATTATGGTGCTGGAGGAGACTCTTGAGAGTCCCATGGATGGCAAGAAGATCAAACCTATCCATTCTTAAGGAAATCAGCCCTGAGTGCTCACTGGAAGGACAGATCCTGAAGCTGAGGCTCCAATACTTTGGCCACCTCATGGCCAGAGAAGACTCCCTGGAAAAGACCCTGATGTTGGGAAAGATGGAGGGGACTAGGAGAAGGGGATGGCAGAGGATGAGATGGTTGGACAGTGTTCTCGAAGCTACCAGCATGAGTTTGACCAAACTGCGGGAGGCAGTGGAAGACAGGAGTGCCTGGTGTGCTCTGGTCCATGGGGTCATGAAGAGTTGGACACGACTAAACGACGACAATAGCCTAGTTTCTATACACAACTCTCTCTTTCCACTATCCTTTCCCTATGAAGGGTGGAGAAATTCAATTCGGTTCTCATTCAAAGGTCAGTTTACTTAATTCATGTGCTCTGAAACAATCCATGAACTGAAACATAGCCATCCATCAAAATTACACTTCTCCGAATTTTGCAGTGCACTTCTCCAGCCAAGTACAGTGTGTTCCCAGTGGTGCAATGGGTCAGTGTGTCTGGCTGTTTACTAGATGGTTGTTTGTTTGAGCCCATCCAGGGATGGCTGTGGGCAGGAATCCTGCATTGCAGGGGGTTGAATTAGATGACCCTCAGGGTCTCTTCCAATTCTACGATTCTATGATCTAACTAAGGTGTACAAAATGCATATGCTGGATTCAAGTGCACATAACTATGCACATATTAGTGAAAAACATACAGAAGTGTATTACATTAGGGAACACTGCTTTGCAAAAAAATGTGAATTTTTATTATGAGAAATCTGCACTGAAATCCTGAAATTTCATGAGGACTTTCTCTCTCTTAAATCACCCTCTGAACATGTGGAGAACTAAATTTAAGATTGGAAAAATGAGAAATGGAGTGAGGAGCCAAAATGGAAAAATTCACCCTTCTCTGCTTTGATCCAAAGCAGAACAATGGCAGGTTAGTTGGCAAGTTCCACCTCTGGCTTTTTTCCTTGGAGGTTAACTGGCCAGAAAAGGGCGTCCTATCACATTGCCTTTTTGCTTGAAAAGAGGCTAAAGGAAAAGTCAATTAATGCCGGATGAATGGATGTCGAAGCGGATGTTTTGTTCCCTGCTGCCCCCCGGCCCCCCAACAGCAGCCAGACCTCCTTCTCCCTTCTCCCTACTGCCTTCTCCCTTCTGGTTTTCTCCTCTCCTCATTCCCCTCCCAGTAGAGACAAAGAGATGAAACTAATAAATTGATTGGGGTGTATATCTGATGTTTTTAATGCATTGCTAACCCCAGGATGGGATTAAAAACCACTAAATAAATGACAATTGAAGCTGTAATGCAATTCTTATATGTTTCTATGTGGAAGAAAGCCTGTTAAGTTCATGGGGCTTACTCCCAGGTAAGTGTGTATAGGATTGCAGCCACAACAATTTATTGAGGATTGTGTAATGCAGGTTTGTGAATAAATGAACTTTCAGTATATCCACTCGTTTTAAGAACATGTTTATTACACATTATTTAGGTACAAAAAACATCAAGATGAATCCAGCAATCTTATACTTCTATATACTACTGGCTTGTGTGGGTGGAATCACTGTGTTGCCATGGTTGCTCTTTTGTTCCAGTATTGAAAAAATGTTAATTCAGTAAGTCCCAACAATTCTTTCCGTACCTGCCTCCAAAACTTACAGAAATCGTCATGTTACGGTGTTCTCTTTGTCCTGGTGTCATCAAGCTAATTAGTCTAAATCAGGTCTGTTAGATTAAAATCACTATTGTATTGTATGGAAAGGGCAGGTCTTTGGACTCCTGGGGTCATTTTATTAGCAAAGGCAACACAGAATGCATTTTGTTTTTTCTCGCTCCCCTCTCCCAGCCAGTATGGAAGAGTCTTGGGTGCAACAGGAAAGTTTGTCTGTTCAAATGATTTCTCTGCCTCTCAAACTCAGGTGTGCAGTGGAGCAGTTCATGAGGACCATTGGAACAAATGTTCAAGCCAACATTGAGCCATGGAAGGGGTGAAGAGAGGACTGCAGAATAGATCTTTCTGAGAGGCATTACTCCGGGGGATTTTGCATTCTAGATTGCCTACGTTTTACTGTTTACTCTGACTCCAGGGGACTCTCACCACTGGTATTTGAAGCCAAGGACACCTCAAATCAGCATCCATCTGGTTTGAAAGCTCAAGTTGTTGTTAACCTGAGGTGTGTACATTTGAGACAGCCTTTGCACATGGGCAAAGGATAGCACATGCACAAATGACAGCTGCATTGCATAGGAGTTTGGGCAGCTGCAAGTGAGGGGAAACAACCAGGCAATGCCCACCTGGCAAAGACATTCCTGCTCCCTCTCTGGTGTGTACAGCAATGTGCAAATGGGACTTGAAATGCAGAAAAGAAAAACGACCTTGCTGCATTTTCAGCTGCTAATGTGTACATAACTTTAGAGTTGTAACCTTAAAAAAAACTACCTGGGGTTGTAGGATAATGTTGTAAAGAAGGTACTCTTCGTGGCTTCTGGCTGGGTCTCCTGAGAGTAAAAAGGTAACCATTGTGTTTTCTTAAGGTTTTCATTTCAGCAAAGTTACAAGGTGTAGTATTTTCATGCTTCTTTCTTTTTGTTCTGTTTATACCTTCTCAAATATATTTATTTGGTTTCATATAGTTGTTGTTGTTGTTGTTTAGTCGTTTAGTCGTGTCCGACTCTTCGTGACCCCATGGACCAGAGCACGCCAGGCACTTCTGTCTTCCACTGCCTCCTGCAGTTTGGTCAAACTCATGCTGGTAGCTTCGAGAACACTGTCCAACCATCTCGTCCTCTGTCGTCCCCTTCTCCTTGGGCCCTCCATATTTCCCAACATCAGAGTCTTTTCCAGGGAGTCTTCTCTTCTCATGAGGTGGCCAAAGTATTGGAGCCTCAGCTTCATGATGTGTCCTTCCAGGGAGCACTCAGGGCTGATTTCCTAAAGAATGGATACGTTTGCTCTTCTTGCAGTCCATGGGACTCTCGAGAGTTCATATAGTAGAAGGTACTATAAAACCATGAAAGCCCCTAAAACAATTCTGGTACAGATGCAGACTGGGAAAGTTCTCTACTTAAATGCCTTGTTGGAAGAGGAAGGTCTTCAGCAGGTGCCAAAAAGACAACAGAGGCAGTACTGTGGTACCTTGGTTTACAAACTTAATCCGTTCCCGAAGTCTGTTCTTAAACCAAAGCTTTCTTAAACCAAGGCGTGTTTTCCCATAGCAGTGAGGGACTCAATTTACAAATGGAACACATGCAACAGGAAGCAAAACATGTTCTTATTCCAAGGCAAAGTTCACAAACCAAAACACCTACTTACAGGTTTGCAGCGTTCTTAATCCAAGTTGTTCATAAACTAAGCTGTTCTTAAACCAAGGCACCACTGTACCGGTTTAATATGTAATGGAAGAGAATGCTGAAAGGTAGATGTCACAACACTATTTGCCCGATTTCTATATTGTACAGAACAGACCAGCCAGAATGGCCAATGGTCATGGATGCTTGGAGTTGTAGTGGGGCTACCTTTGAAGGTGACTCAGAAACTACAACTAATCCAGAATGTGGCAATTAGACTGGTGACTGGGAGTGACCACCGAGACCATATAACACTGGTTCTGAAAGACCTACATTGGCTCCCAGTACGTTTCTGAGCGCAGTTCAAAGTGTTGGTGCTGACCTTTAAAGCCCTAAATGGCCTCAGTCCAGTATATCTGAAGGAGTGTCTCCTCCCCCATTGTTCAGTCCGGACATTGAAGTCCAGTGCCGAGGGCCTTCTGGCGGTTCCCTCACTGTGAGAAGTGAAGCTACAAGGAACTAGGCAGAGGGCTTTCTCGGTAGTGGTGCCTGCCCTGTGGAATGCCCTCCCATCAGATGTCAAGGAAATAAACAACTATAAGACATCTGAAGACAGCCCTGTTTCGGGAAGTTTTTAATGTTTGATGTTTTGTCACTTTAAAAAAATTATTATTAATATTCTGTTGGCAGCCACCTAGAGTGGCTGGGGAAACCCAGCCACATGGGCAGGGTATGTATGTATGTATAATTAGCTAGCAGCTTCTACGTTTGCCAAGGTGCTAACAAAATTGTGCTTCATAACTTCTGTGGCATAACAAAACCCCATCAAGGATGTCCTGCACATCTTTCCCCATATCCCACAGCTAATGAAATGCAATAGCCTCACAACAGAACCTCACTTTGCCATTTAAAGGCAAAACAAAGAGAAAGAGAGAGCGCCTCATTTACATGTGTGCCAATACCATTAATGTAAATTGGTTATTAGCTCTTTGTGCTGAAAAGCAGTAAAACAAAACATAAAGGTAGTTTTTATTAACTGTAATTTTGCCCTCTGGAACCCATGCTAGGAGGCACCTTTGGCAATCAGCCATTCCCCCCCCACCACCTCAAAGATGGCATGACATTTACTCCACCACATTAACATATTTATAAACAAATTACTGCCGCCTTTCCTGCAATTTGCATTTTATAACACATCGGCACTCTGAAGTTAATAGGACAACCACGTGCAATGCTTTTGTAATTCAATTGGAAAGCTGCATTGTAATCTTTCTCCAATCGCTCTCAGGTCTATGGAGAAAGGGGTAATTAAGGGGAAAATAGCTTTTACCAGACTATTATAATATAGGAATAACAAGAATGAAATCTGCTTCAATCATTGCTTTTCCCAAAAGTGACTTGAGAAGTGTCGGGTGGTAGGGAAAGCTGAGTTGCTGACAAAGTTCTACTGCATAGACAAACTTGGCCCTCCAGATGTTTTGGGATTACAATTCCCATCATCCCTGACCACTGGTCCTGTTAGCTATGGATCATGGGAGTTGTAGTCCCAAAACATCGGGAGGGCCGAGTTTGCCTATGCCTGTTCTACTGGAATGGCGGGTGGGCCATTTTATTTGTAGCTTTTCCTATAAGCTCTATTTAGGCTCGCCATTGTGGTGGCAACCCTACCATCATTACAAAATCATTTCCATGGTTAGGAAGTAGGAGCCCAGCACTCTTTGTAAACTAAAGGGCTGGCTCCAGTTGGAATGGGAGGGTGATTGTATAGCTGGTTCCAGAACAGGCCATTTTTTGGGTGGGGGGGATATGGCCTGGGTTTCCGTCAGGAAAGAAGATGCATGTCTGCATGAAATCTGTTTGTTGTATATTCATGTTATTATCATGACTTGTGATAGCTCAGTTGATAAGAGAATGAGACTCTTAATCTCAAGGTTGTGGGTTTGAGACCCATACTGGGCAAATGATTCCTGCATTGAATGGGGTTGGACTACATGATCCTTGTGGTCCCTGCCAGCTTTACAGTTCTACGATTCCATGATTATAATTGTCTAACTGAGATGGAATTGATGCTTCATTGCCAAATTCAGCTGGAATTTAATTTTTTCAGTTCAAACAATGGTAGGATATGACTGCTTGCTTATCTGCTGGGAGGGTTATTTGGGCCTAAGAAACTGAAAACCATAGACAAAGAATGATTCCCATAGCCTTGTTTGATGCATTCTGCACACTCCTTGTTGGCCATTTTTAGTGGTTAGGATTAAGTTGGCAGAGATGCAGGTGGTCATTGTAATCAAATCCCGTATCAATATGGTTTTCACACTTCTTATTCATCTTGAGCCTCTGGGATGGGGAAGATGACATAGCTAAATGAATACAAGCAGAAGTTATAATAGTACTTTGATTTGCATGCATACAGGACTTGAGTTGCATTTGGATATCTGACCCTTGGATAAAAACGGCTGTAATGTTTTAAATTCACTTTTTTACACAAGTCAGGAGAGTTAAAATACACCACCTAATAGCTCAGCTGTTAGGGCTTGGAAAGCAGTTAGTTAGGATTTGGAGAGGGTTTGACTAAGGATTTGATTGGTTAGGGGTTTGCTAGGCAGGGCAAACCAGATTGCTTCCCTGAAGGGAAGCAGAAGATCCCAGAAGGGGCTGGAAGGGTTTTATTGGATTAGTATAGCCATTCTAGGAAGAGTCAGTTTATTTAGAAACAGGTTTAACTTGAAAGTTGTAAGTAAAGTTCTTTATTACTTCCGTGCTTCTTGTCTGAAACAAAGGGCTGTGCCTAATCAGAGGAACCATTAAGCTTGAACCCTCATTGAGCATGTATGAATAAAACTCCAGGTAAGTTTTCATCATGACTCATATTTACTTTATTACCAGTCTAAGGGATAAGCACAGGTTTCCTTTTAACCTCAATTAAAGTCTTTGCTGCTGAATATTAGTAAATGCTATCACATACAGGGAAGCTTAGACCTCTTAAGTGTTAATGCCAGGTCGTGTCTAATGGTAAAACACCACAAACCCAGTCACATTACTACCCTTCCATCTTTATTGAGGGAGTCTGCTGCAACTTACTTTCAACACAACTTACCTTTAATACAATCATTCACAAATCACACTCCTCTGAATTCATGACAGCTGTAGAGAGCGAGAGAGCGCAGCAGGCGTGTGCCACTGCTTGAGTGTGCTGCCTTAATTATCTGGGTTGTGGTTGTGAGTCGGACCAGCATGGACCATCCCAAGGGCCAGCGTCCTATTGGACCTTCTCTTTCAGAGGACTTTTTCTTGAAAAGAAGTCCAGCACTAAAGTGTGGTGATCATCACCATCATGTTCCCTGTCTACTTGCCCCTATGCAGGCTGCCTGTGGTATAATACAAGGCCCTCAATTATTTCTGCCCATGGCAGCGAAAGAGTTACATAGTCAAATGAGTGATTTGATTCTCTTTGAGATACAAAGCAAGTCTGTGAGTTACACCCCTTCTTTTCAGGGGTCACGCAGGGAAATTAAAGTCATATGTTTCTTTTATAAACCAAAAGACTTTTTAAATTCACAGACTTCAATATCCCCAACAGCAATTGCGAATAAGGAGGCCATTTATCCAATTTCTGGTTTTTATGTAAGAGACCTACTGAAGAATTGAAATTACTCCATTTAATGAAAGTCACATAGTTGTCTGGAGTTTCAATCTTCAGTTTTGGCATTAAAGACTAGTATTTATATTATTCATAAATTACAGTGTTCTCTAACCCAGTTATGTCTGGTCTTATTAGAGTGATACTAATTATATTTGAGGGCAAAATAGCTCATTTGAAGTGAAGGTGTATTTAGATGCAAAATGTTGTACTCATATGGGAGTTTGAAAGAAGCGTCTGTGTGTCTTAATAATTTAATCCAGTAATCTCTTTAATCTCTCCATTGCCAGCTATCTCAGAGTATTTGATGGAGGGCATGCATTTTCTATGCAAAATGATGCAACATTTGCATATTTCAAGAAGTTAAGGATAGATCTTCATGCAATCTTAGCAATTTTTCAATTGCATTGTTATTTTCATACTAAGCAAAAATGTGTCTTCTTACTTTTAGCTTCCCCTGACCCTAATTTTCACACACAAGCGCGCGCGCACACACACACACACATACAGAAAAGAGAGAGAGAGAGAGAGATTAAAACAGGCCTTGTTGAGAAAGAAGTGACTGCTGAATTTAGGGAGGAGGTTTTTCTCAACAGACCCATCTTTAAGGTTAGTTAGCTGGTGGACACCAAAGGCTACATCTGTCCAATGATATCATGGATGCTAGCCAATAGTAACCACACAACTTCAAGTCAATCTTCATCTTTTCTCTCTGAGATGGATTACCATTTCCCAGGTTCAGTAAGTCCACTATGATCACAGACAGCAGTGGATCGGCAAAACGCAAGCGTTTAATTTCTTTTGTAGTATTTGCTACTCACTTTTCTATTCACAAGTACCCAAAGCAACATATACACAACATTCAACCATAACAGCCAAACACACACACACCACATATACATATGTTGTACATACAACTTGCCCCATTTATTTGGGGGATGTCTGTACACAGCCTGAGAGCTTTGCAGAAAGATCTGGTTAATGTATTTATTCCCTTGCAGCTACATGGGAGTTGGGAATGCCATGTGATTTCCCCTCTTTACTTCAGACCACATGATGGAAAAGGGTCTCCCACGCAGCTATGGCTGTGACTGAAGGGCAACTCTTCCCTCACTCCATGGCAGTTTTGCAGGGAGTGCCTTGCTTCCACCCTAGAAGAAAACAGGGCTCATGACCCTGGTGGTTTCAATTGTGATGAGTAGTTCATGCAAAACAAGTTAATAATTGATTTGCCGTCTCCCAGACTTTGTTTTTTAGGTTCAGGAATACATATACAAAAGTGATAACATCTGTTTTTAAACTTCTTTTTTTTTGCAGTGAATACAGTTGTTTTCTATCTCATGTCCAAAACAAGTCAAAAATCATAGGTCAGGGAATGGTGATTTGTATTCTATTTTTAAAGAGCCTTTAAAAAAAATGAAAATAAATAAAAGGGAGAGATGTCAAGGGGGATTGTACAGTATTCAGAACCATCCACCGTAGCTTTAATCTGCTATTGTTTTGTTCAGCTTTCAAAGTTCATGCAAAGGTTATGTAACTACCAAGAAGTAGTCTGGGTCTGTGCCATAGCAGTTCTTCAAGGGATTTGTTAAATCATGTATGCTGCTGGAAGCAGCTAGCAGCTTTTGCCAAGTGCTAAATACAAAGGCGCATTATAATCAGAGAGGGGAGCCATATTAGGCCGACATGTGGCAAATAATGTGAAGGCACAGAGTTGTTAATGTATTCATATCGTTTAATTGGTCTCTGCTGGTATTTTTCCTTAGGGTTCCCACCACCTGTATGCATTTTGAAGGGGAAAGGGATGAAAAATATACCTGTGCCCACATTCAGGAGGCATGGAGACCTCTGTCCATTTCACTGCCTTTCAGCTTCAAATTTTCCCAGTTCAGTTCTCCACATTTCTACATCAGTGTTTTATTTCTTAATTTTTTAGTCTCCATGAATACTCAGCAGCATTCTGCTGCGAATTTCTGCTAATATACCCATTCGTATGCAATTTTGCCTAAAACACACATTTCTGCAGAGCACTTTCCCCTGCTAGAATGTATTTGTGTGTGTTATTTTCACTAATACACACATTGTTTTGCTCACTCAATATCTGTAGTTTTGTACACATTACTTTGCTGGCAAGCTGTGTTGCAATATTCAGAGCAGTGCGAATTTCAAAGGATGGCAGCATTTTAGATTGGTTCACCTAGAAATGCAAACGGAATCAAACGTCTCTGTCCCAACATTCAAAATTCGTACTTGAGAGGGTGTGTGTGCATATTAGCTTGAGATTCAGCTTTAAGAAATGGTATCCAGAATATGGTTATGTTGAGATGGATGGGTTTGGCTCTTAATTGGGTTCTATGGGGTAAAGTAAATTTGGCAGCAATCTGATATGTAGTCACCAATGTCTGGGACTTAAGTCACCAGAGGATGACAGGATTTGACCCTCCCTAACCATAAGCTTTGTCCCCAGATGCAACATATTTATTTGATCCTGCGTCAATGTTTTCCACCATGATCTATAGGGCACAGTAAATGGATCACATGCAAGACTACTACACAAGGAAACCTGTCCCTGCTTCCCCCACCCCCTAAGACATTGGAAGATAGTTCTGTTACGTAGTCCCCTGACACGGTCTGGCTCAGACTCCATAGACAAGAAAGCATTGTGTTCCCCTAGAACCCTGGCAATATAGAAGCCCTTTCAGGGCTGGCTCAAGACATTTTGCTGCCTGAGGAGACAGATAAGACATTACTCAAGGCATACATTTTACTTACGCTGGGTTTTAGCCACCCATGGCTATAAGACCCAGTGCAATCTATGACAGTTATTTCATTTTATTTATTGCATCTGATTTCTGATGGACCTCTGACTCCAAAAAATGGCTTAGGATTTAGGGAAATGATAAGGTCATGGTTGAAATGGATTTTCTCTCTCCCATGGAAATGAAAACGGGGTCACTTAAAAGAGGCTAAGAGGATATTATCACTACCTTCATTCAAGCCAAATCTGCCCCACATGGACATGCCTTCACAGCAAGTAGCACAGCCTTTAATGACTTTGTGTAATCCTAGCTCATCCTCATCAATGAACCATCTGTTCCTGAGTGCTAACGTCTCTGTACTAGCTACATTATGCTGCAGCACTGATATTCAGCATTGGGGATGCTGAAAGCCATCTTTGTCGGGAACTAATTGGCAGTGGCTGAAAACCTTTCCGTTAATAAATATCCCAAATCAGGATGCCATAGTTATTAGCACTGTGCTGAAACCCTGTCCTCCAATTTCTCAAATGCTTTTCTTGCCATGAAAAAAGAAATTTCCATTATTCTGCCCTATTCACTGGAACTTAAGTAATGCTTTATAATTTTGGTAGGCATGAGCTGGCCTCACCGTTGTGAGGTTGACCAAGAATGGTGTGTGTGTTATTCTTTCCATTAAATACCTCTCCAACCCCCCTGCAGCCTCCCTAGCTGTCCATGCTTCCTGATCTGAAAAAATCCCATGGGAGGAGTTAGTTCATGATATCTTTGTCTGGGCTTTAATAATTTAAAGTATTGTAGGTTGGCTACTGAGCACCTGTGAGCATTTTTAGGAAGTCCTTCCTTTGAACTTTTAGAAAATCTTTCCACACTGACTTCTTTGCAAGGAAAAAGACAGCAACAATAGTGAGTGATTGCCAGGTGCATCATAGGCGGCCATCTACCTTCCTGCAAGCTTAGCTGAGGGTGCTATGGGATTTTCAAGAAACATGGGCATCCCGGAAGGCTGCAAGATGCAAACCAGCAGAGATATAACTCATAGAATGAAAGTTCACTCCTGAAACCCCTCACCACCTTGAAAGTAAGATAAGCACAGCAAAAACCCACACCTAACTCATGAGAACCTGTGTGTCCTACTTTATGGGACAGCTCTTCCAACATAGGACTCCTTCAAACAGAAGGGCTGTCAGGGGACAATTTCTTATTGGAAGGGCAATTTGGTCCAAGTCCAGTTTGAAAATCCAGCCTCCTCAGCAGCCCCCAGCCCATGCCTTCTCTAGTCGAATAGGAGGTGCTGCTTATCTCCTCCAACCCATAGGGAGGAAATGGTGGGGGCTTTCCCCTGGGGTCTCCTGGACTCTGTATCCCCTCAGTGTGAGTTGGCCCGTTCCAACCCCCCCTCATGGCCTTTGAGAGGTCATGTAAAGCAGGTGCCTTGAAGTTATCTCCCAGCAATTAGCCCCTGGCCAGGTTGCTGGCGTCTGTGAGAACAGGATGCTGGACTAGATGGGCCATTGGCCTGATCCTGCAGTCTCTTCTTATGTTCTTATGAGAGCAGGTGCACAGGCCAGCTGCATATCTAATTAAATTATAGTGATTATTTCTAAATTTATATCTGCAGGTACAAATGAGCAGGTGCATATTTTAGGCAAATCCCTGCCCTCTTTTATCCTCTGTTTGGCAATGTGTACGTGCCTTTTCCCCCACCTGACAGAGATGGGTTAAGTCTTCAAGGCCAGCTCGACTGAGTGCTAAATCAAGCGGCTGGCTTGATATTGCAGACTCAGTGGTGCCCTTTAGGAACACGTCAGCTGGCAAGCGTGATGGATGGCCTGGAGTCATGCCAGACCTCAAAACTCACCCATAAATGACATAAATCACAAATCTGGTTTATTGTGCTTTCCCAGTGAAAACGACATTCATATTTACAAAAGAAATTTGACCGTAGCAGCCAAGCCAAAAACAGAACTGCATTGCTAGGCGGAGAACCTCTGTGTGTTCTTTTCCCATTCTCAGCCAGAGATTCCTGATTTTGTAGGGCTTCGGTGTCTACCCTCCTAAGCTGCTGATTCCGGGGAGGAAGTAGGGCTGAGCCTGTTTCCTACCTAAACCACATAAAACTGTGATTCAGCAGCCAGCCAGACGCTTAACAGGTTCTTTGATATGGCAGGTGGTACTTGCTAGGTAATGCTATACCACAACAAGGCTTGTAGCAGCCCAGGGATAGAGTGGATAAAGTGCCATCAGGGGCATAGCATGGGGGGGGCAGTGGGTCCATTTCTCTGGGTTCACAATTTTGAGAGGGTATGAACCAGGTACCCTCACCCAGGGATCCCATCCCGCCCTGCCTGCTGATGGGGGTCTCTGGGCCCTGGAGCCTGGTGGCATGGGGGGCAAGGGCTGGACTGGTGCAGAGGCTTCCGTTCACCCTCCATGCTCCGCCCCCACGCAAATGCACGCGCCCTGGGCACTGGCAAACAATGCAACACCACTGGATGCCATCGCCAGAGCCTGTCAGGGGCTGGACTGAGGAGGAATGGTGGGGACTGCCCCCCTTCTCCTGAACCTTCCCAAGAACAGGAGGACAGTATATATTTAGAACAGTGGTTTGTAGAAGGTCATAGTTCAGAGGCTGCAGAAGGAAGAAGCTGGGCAATATTTTTTTTCCCAATTTTCCCAATTGATTTTCCATTTTTTAAAAAAACGAACAAACAAACAAACAAGCATAAATCATCACCTTATTTAAACCAATCTTAATATCATTGTTAAGTGACTTCCTCGTATCCCTCTGGTTGAATTTCAGTATATATCTTTTTTGACGGTTTCCCAAAACCAATATTCTCTTAAAATTAACTTAATCACTTAACCTCTTTCTTTCTATCCAATTCTGCATTTAAACGTATTAATTAATCACATTACGTATTTAAATCCTAAGCCTATCTGGTATTTGCAAGCCTTCCAATTTAAATTATCTTAACATATTTAGCTAAATAATCTTTGAATTTCCTCCATTCCTCCTGGTAGTCCTCCTCCTTCTGGTCACAAACTCTTCCAGTCAGGTCGGCTAGCTCCGAAAAGTCCATCATCTTCATCTGCCAATCTTCCACTGTTGGTATTTCTTGTGTTTTCCAATTCTTTGCTAACAAAATTCTTGCTGCAGTTGTGGCATACAAAAATAACTGGAAGAGGAACAGCAGGAACAAGAAGCACCAGGGGAGAGACAACCGACAGACTCGGTGTCTTTGGAAAGCATTCCTGACCTCCCCTCCTCCTCCCAGGATCAGGTGGACATTGAGGGTGGTAGAACAGAAAGCTCAGAGGCAGAAAACTCAGATTATCCTATGCAGGGGTGACGTAGAATAGGAGAGATGGAGGGGGTGGAACTTTACTCGGAGCAACGCTATTATCTAGGACAGACAGCATTCTTTCGTCATTCTCTGTGAATTTTGAATAAATTACTTGGTAAGAATTCTTCTTGTTTTTCTGCTTCTTGGCTGCCACAGTGGGAGGGATCGGATTCTCCGGAAGCCTGACAGCACCTGCCTTCAGGAAGCTCAGTTGGAGACCCTTGATCATCACCCTATAGGACAGGAAACATGAAAGAGTGTGAACCAGTATGGAACCTTTGGTGCAGTGTGGTCTAAAAATAATTATGCGTTGAATTGTGAGGTTGCAATGAATGTGTCCCCTTACTTTGAATAAAAATGTTAATGACAGTCATGGTAGAGGTGGATTTAAGGGCGTGCGACTGTTTCGGCAGCACAGGGCGTGCAGCCTTACGGGTGCTGCAACTATGGGGAAGAAAGGAAGATGAGAGGTGGGGGAGAGGCGCTGAATTTTGGAGTTCATAGAGCACCACTGAAATTTGAGGCTCCAAGGTCTGTTACCGGTCACTGGGTGTTGGGCTGAGTCGTGGTGGACATGCAGCAGCTGGGGAATAAAAGTTTAACCCTCACCCTGCTGTGGTCCCAACAGACATCATCTCCCTTTGAAGTCACTCCCTGTATCAGGTGGGACACCTCTATTGGTGCTAATGGAGGCCTCCTTCCTGATACATATAGCAGCTTCAGCAGAGGTGATGTTTTTTTAATTTGGACCACAACAGCCGGGAAGAGGGCTGAGCCTTCTCTCCTCACTCCTTGCAGTTCCACTGCTGCTTGATGGCCTCCTTGCCCCACCATAAGATTGTGTAGGTGTTTATTAGAATATTTGGGGACATTCAAACTGACTGTGTTGTGTTCTCTGTGCATAGCCTGCCTGGATGTTATGTAGATGTTCCACTAAAACTGATGGGGGCTGCACAACTTCCGTCTCCATGTTAATGTGGCTTGTGCCAAGAACATCTAGGTGCATTCCACCCTCTTGAATGTATTTTTTACAGTCTATGGGTAATAGGACAATTTGCCAAGAAAGCGAGTAAAAAATGCATTTGCAAGCCTTTTAAAAGAATATCCTCTAGGAAAGGCTTCAGAGGAATTTATCTTACTGCAGCGCGAAAGATTAGCACGTAGCTACCTACCTTTCTGCTAGTCAACTTTATAACTGTGTAAGTAAAAAAAGAGAAAACCACACATACTAATTACTTTGTATCAGTAATGAATCTGTCTTTACTTAGAAACACAATGAGATGTAATACCTCATGCATGAATGTTCAAGATATAATATGACTCAATCAGTTATGAAAGCGATGGACAATATTCTCTTAATTGTTCCCAGAAGGTTTAACACGATACCATTCCAGCCTCTGGGCACATTTTTTTTAAATATTTTTTTTTATAATGAACTTTAAATTGAGTTGACTCTCTGCCTTGTGTGTTTTGCAAATGAATCACCTCCTTGAAAATGTCTCGACACGGTATCCTTGCAAGTTTTCTATTCATGGCAGAGAACAAGCACACAGCAAAGGTTAGAGACAAAAGGAGGAACAATGCCGACCAAACCATTTTCAAACAGACTCTTCTTTTCTACAATGTTTTGTTTTGTCTGGATGGTTTGTTGCATGAATGAACCCTGTCACCTTCACACAACTATTCCCCCCCCCTTTTGGCCTGGGGGTGGGATGACTTTCCGCTCAAGAAATGAAAGTTCTGCAAAAGTGTGGCTTGAGAGAGGGATGGGAACTAACTGGGTAGATAGGATAAGTTCCAGAGAAAGCTTAGTAGTACCAGAGGGTATACAGCCCCCTTGCATACAGCAATGTTTCCATTTCGCTGCAGTTCATCTTCTGCCAAAAACTATGCTATATGTCTCCTTGTCCTCTGTGGCAAAATTACATAGTTTACACAATTAATTATATTAATTACATAAATTACATTGTCATTTATTCTTCTGAGTGCCAGTATAATCAGAATACCCTCACACTGGCTCCCCTGAAGGCCCTGAACCACAGAGTCCCAAAGTGGAATACATTCTAAGGTGGTTGTTTGAAACTGTTATCAATTTTCAGCACTAAGCTGTTAGTCCTCACAAGCCCCAGTTTTAATGATGTGCTTGGTCACCTGGGGAAATTTTTAACATTTGAAACTCCTTAAATTCCCAGGTCAAGCGACCTTTTAGGACACTTTCATGAGGACCATTAAAGATGGGCAGCTTCTTCCTTCCTCCTCTTCAGGGAGATGTTTTTCCTTTGGCAACCACCACTTTGCTTAATTGTCTCTGCCTCACAAATATACACTGCTTGTGCAGGTTTAAGATGGGCCACTGGACTGTGAGAACAAAATCCTCTGTTATCGCTACTCTTGCTGTGTCCTTGGCCTTGGAAGATTTTACTCTTTTCCGGAAGGGTCGTAATGGTGCAAATGCTACGATCCCATCAGTGTCGTTCACCATTGTTGAAATCTTTGCTTCTTACAAATAGCATGGCTGTGTTATTTTAGCATACAGATGATCACCTAATTTCGTTTTGCCAGAGAAACAACTGCAGCATCTTATGGAAACAATGCAATTTTTCAAGCATGGAGAACTCAGAGGTTTCATTTCCCAGAGGCTCAGTGCGGAACGACATTTTACAAGGAAAGCATGGTGTTTTTTGGTTTTTGTTTCAAAAACGTGTTTTCCACATGATGTGAACGTAGTGGAGGGGGCCACTTGAACAAAATAATTGGCAGGTGGGAGGAGATTCCTAATCCTTTCCTCAACAAATTATTCTCACCTGAAAATGCCTCCCCAGCTTGTTTCTCATGCACTTCCCACACCTATAATCTACGCTGTCAGTCTGCATTAGCTAAAATGCATGTTTGGTTTAGAACTAGTTCTAATCCTGTACCCAGATTCAGTCTGTTTGTAAGAGTAAAAGACCAAGAAGGGTATTTAGTGTCATTTGTTGGGGGGGGGGGAACCCTTGGATTTGTAATTAAATGTAGTAACTGCAGTGATTGAAGCTGCTATCCTGAACATATAAACACTGGGGCCTAAGTAGCTACTTGACTGAATTCAGTGTGACTATAACGGTTACTGAAATTTATTTTTAGAGTGTATATTGTGCTGCATAGGTGGGACCACACACACACACACACACACACACACACACACTGAGCACAGTGGAAAAAAGAGACAGAAAACACTCAGATAGAAGCCACCTCATTTTCTTTTCAGGTAAGAAAGAGGAAGTCATGAACCACGGAAGAAACAATTATTGCTTGCAGCAGCGTTTTCCCCATCTAGGGAGACACAGGAACCCACAAAGTGTGTTTTCTTACATGGAGCTTAAAAGGTTATTTGCTTAAAGGGGTTTGTAATGCAAACGTAAAACCGGCCTTGGTCAGAATGCCCATTTGTGTCACACATCGGCAGCAAAGGAATCAGCCTTCTCCTATGTCAGCTGAGAAATCCTCCATCTAGACCAGTATTGTCAGCAGTAAAATCCAGGGTTTAGTGCAGAGACCATAAATGTTTGAGTGAGATGGAGGACATTTGCTCCAGCTTAGACTACAGGGAAACATTATAAGCATGTCATATGCAGATTCTGAATGAGCTTCTTGGCAGTTCCTTGTGCTTCTTGAGTTTTCTGCTTCTTTTTGTCCTGATTTGACCCACTGCCCATCTTCTATGCATTCTGCCTAGTCTGTTGCCCTGTTCCTTGCCCGCTTGCCCCCAGCCTAAATGCTTCCTATTAATCCCCCCACCCAAAAGGATAACAGAGTTGCAAAAGCTACAGAAAGGGGCAACCAAAATGACCAAGGGGGTGGAGCAACTCCCCTACGAGGAAAGGTTACAGAATTTGGGACTTCCTTGCTTAGCAAAAAGGCAAGAGGTGACATTTTGGAAGTTTGTATAATTATGCATGGGATGCGGGTGGCGCTGTGGGTTAAACCACAGAGCCTAGGACTTGCTGATCAGAAGGTCAGCGGTTCGAATCCCCGCGACAGGGTGAGCTCCTGTTGCTCGGTTCCTGCTCCTGCCAACCTGGCAGTTCAAAAGCACGTCAAAGTGCAAGTAGATAAATAGGTACCGCTCCAGCGGGAAGGTAAACGGCGTTTCCGTGCACTGCTCTGGTTTTCCAGAAGCGGTTTAGTCATGCTGGCCACATGACCCGGAAGCTATATGCCGGCTCCCTCGGCCAATAAAGCGAGATGAGCGCCGCAACCCCAGAATCGTCTGCGACTGGAGCTAACAGTCAGGGGTCCCTTTACCTTTACCTTTATAATTATGCATGGCATAGAGAACATTCCCTCCAACATTCCTCCAATGAAAATAAGGACAGAATACCAGTTCTGAATAACAGTTGCTAGGACCCGCAGGTGAGCACTTGGGTCTTGCTTGCTTGTGGGCTTCCTGTAGGCACCTGGTTGGCCACCGCGAGAACAGGATGGTGGAGGAGATGGGCCATTGGTCTGATCCAGCAGGCTTGCTTTATGTTCTTATGTGTTCTGTTAGGCAGAGAACTGGTTTGCAGCCAGTTAGCCAAATTTCCGCTCCATATGATCCCTTCTGGAGTCTCCAAGGCATGAGAATTTGTAGGTACCTGGATACAAGTAGGACGACCTGCAGCTTTTCTCTATCACCTGTGGTCAACACAGAGCTTGCAAAAAGCGCTAGCCTGATCTGGCAAAATTGCAATTTGCCTTCAGTGACTTTGGATTACTCCAGCAGCTAGCTATCGATCGCCAGCCGCCAGAAGCTTTAATCTGATCAGCTGCAGCACAACTGGTTTCTATCCCTGGCGCCTGACTCAGATTTCAGAGCAAGGAAGAAAAGTGTGACATCATCTCTGCTTGCGTCTGTGTCGGGTAGCTAATGAAATTACACAATGGGTTTTGAGGACCATTAGAGTCAATGTTGATTCTGATTATTATTAAGAGCACTTTCAAATTTACTGCACCACAGGGCAGTCTTGAAAGCATCATTTTTCAAAGGTGTGTGCTGTATTGGATTGCAGTGGAGAGGGGGCGGGGTGGGTGAAAGGGAGACGAAGAGATTGAGAGACGATGCTAGAAGCAGGGAGAATAATCTACTCTCAAATTCATCGCATAAAACGGCATGTAGTTTCCTTCTTATCTACAACGGCTTTGCGATAAGTGAACTTAAGGACAACCTTGTGAGAAAAGCCTTTCAATCATAAGGGGAGCTTCTGTTCTGAGAATACAAACACGGTGTGTTCACTTTGTGGCTTGTGCATGGGTTTCCTAGAGCAGTACACTGGTCCTCATGATGTATCAGCTGCACTGCTCTGAGTGCTTTCTCTGGCACTTTCACAACAGGCAGAGTAATGGGCTTTCATTATCAGGGCAGATACAGTGAATGAGATAGTTCTCAGGGAGCACACTTTGAAAGGCTGCCTCTCATTGCTCTTTGGCAGGGAATTAGGCACCTTATCAAGCTAAGCACTGACTGTGACAATGAAGGTGTGTTGTCTTGATGTGTCAGATGTGAAGGAAATAAGCAGCTATCTTAACTTTAAAAGACATCTGAAGGCAGCCCTGTTTAGGGAAGTTTTTAATATTTAATGCTGTATTGTTTTTAACACTCGATTGGGAGCAGCCCAGAGTGGCTGGGGAAACTAAATAAATTGTTGTTGTTATTATTATTATTATTCAGCACTGATTTGCTTGTTTTATTTGTACATAATTTATTTATTACATTTATATCCTGCCGTTCCTACAAAGAGCTCAAGAGACATGGTTCTCTTCCCCCGCTCGCCCTCCATATTTTCTTTACAAAACTGTGGGTTAGTCTGAGAGATAAGTGAGTGGACCACAAGGAGTTTCATGAGTGGAGAATGAACCTGAGTCTCCACAGTCTTAGGCCACATTCACACCGCAGTGGTACAACTTTACACAGTTATGGCTTCCTCCAAAGAATTCTGGGAGCTTTAATTTACTAAGTGTGCTGAGAATTGTTTGGAGGCTCCTTTCTTTTATAATGGAAGTCAAGCTGGTATAGATGGTGCACACCCTAAGAGGTCTCTGCTTCAGCAAGTTGGTGGCCTCAACTGTCTTCAGATCATACCCTGGGGCTGAAGGTACTAGCTTAGTGCTGCCAGTTTTGACTGGCAGCTGCTCTCCAGGATCTCAGCCCTACTGCCTAATATTATTTTAGCTGACAATGCCAGATACTGAATGGCCAATCCTATGTGTGCAAATCGTGTGGTCTACTCCTAACCAGCAGCCCTGCTGTAAGGCCTCAAGCTTGGCTTTGTGCAATGGCTTGAGCTTCATTCTGTGCTATTTGGAAACATACATCTTGAATGTGTACAAGCTAAAAGGAGGGGAAGGGGGAACAGGCCCAAGGCTCTGTTTCCATTTAAGTGGGAAGGGTTTTTTAAAATAATAATAATAAAAAATGACCTTCCAGACAGAGGAAGTGTGAAGTGTTCTATTTCCCTGCCTCCCCTGCTCTGACCTGGGACATCCCAGCTGTATCTCTGCTCTGCAATAAAACACTCACTGTGGACACTCAGGACCCCTCTAGACTGGTGGGTTGTGTTTTTGTTGCGGGTGTATTCTGCAACATGTCGGTGACACAATAACGGTCCATTAGCAGCAGATTTATACAAGGCTGTCCACACATCATTCTGCTTTATTAGTTGTTCTGTGATTCCTTCCTAACGTTACCGCTTTGTTGCCAGCTGGAGAGGCACTCTTGCACAATAGTGCAACAAAAGCAGGACCAATAACCTTCCTAATCCCAGGAGTCTCTGCTTCCGCCGCTCCCCCCTGGCAGCTCCTGCAAAAGTTTCAGGGCAGATAGACTGCTTTGTTTCAAATTGGTGCATGTGCTATTAACTTCCTGCTGAGGCCTAAGGCCTCCTGGGAAATGGCAGTGTAAGAAACTACAGGATTTGGGCAGGAAGTTACGGCACATGCACCAATTCGAAACAAAGCAGTCTTATCTGCCATGAAACTTTTTGCAGGCACAAACACAGAAAGTGAGATTGTGCATAACTGTGTCCATCATGAGTACAAATCAGCATAAATGCACAGCAAGGGGGATGTCTGGAGGGGTCCTCAGTGTGGACTTAGACCCAATTAGAAACAAATCAAGTAAGGGACTGAAATCCAGGCCAATGCCTGCACAGAGGACAGTGGCTCTTTGCAGGAGCAGCCAGGAGGGAGCGTCAGAATCATAGCCTCCTGGGGCTAGGAAGGGTCTTAGAAGCCATCTAGCCCAACTCTGGTCAGTGGTAGACCTTTTGGTATTTGTGATCAAATGGAGAATTAGGTGAAGCAACCTCAAAGTGCAATGTCTGTGGGCAGAGTAAGGGAGCATGAAATGAAGTGACCTCCTTTGCGTGTGGTGATGCAGAATGGCAAATGACAAGATGGTGCCTGCTGCCTTACAGAAGGCATAGGAGCTGATGTAGCCTCATGGCGGAGGGCCAAACAGCATGTCACCGTTCAGTGCGTCCTTGCACTTAATGTGCAGGGTTTTAAAAAAGCAAATTGCATCAACTGCAGGGTGTGTGTGTGTTTGATAATTAATGGGATGAGAGCAAGAGCAAGGGAACAATTTAACCTTTTCCTCCCTCGCTGCAGCCCTGAAGCCAGTGTTTGTATCAGGAGGACAGTACAGTGGTACCTCGGGTTACATACGCTTCAGGTTACAGACTCCGCTAACCCAGAAGTAGTACCTCGGATTAAGAACTTTGCTTCAGGATGAGAACAGAAATTGTGCTCCAGTGGCGTGGCAGCAGCAGGAGGCCCCATTAGCTAAAGTGGTCTTCAGGTTAAGAACAGTTTCAGGTTAAGAACAGGACCTCCAGAACGAATTAAGTACTTAACCTGAGGTACCACTGTACAAATTTTGAACAAGGAAAGTGTAAGCAGGGTGGAGAATGGCAGAAAGCTTCACACAGAGAGTTGTTGTTGTTGTTTAGTCGTGTCCGACTCTTCGTGACGCCATGGACCAGAGCACGCCAGGCACTCCTGTCTTTCACGTCCTCTACTGTGTGACAATCTGCCTGACTCGATTTTCCTGAATGTAAATGTGCTTTGCACATCCTGGGAAGCTGTGGCTGCTGCATGTGCAGGTGGGCGTTAAACCTAACAATCGCCACACAGTCCTCGTGTTTTCCTTTCCTACCTGGATGTGCTTTCTGTGTAGGACATTCCAAATGCACTAAGCAGCGCACGGGGCTGACTGATAAGTACTGCGGACCTGGGTACCATTTCAGGCAGCTCTGGAGCAACCCCCCCTTTGGTGAAAGAGCATCAAACCTAGGCTGCTTTTCATGCTGTCTCAGACTGCACTTTGGGATCTGTGCAGATAAACCTGAGACATTGCTGGAAGTTGCTAAGCCCAAGGTTCCCCCTGCCCTTAATAGTGGGCATATTTTCCATTCTTTCTTGCTCTTCATCAGCCTCATTACAGAGGTTGTTATTTGCACTGCTAGGTGGCTTCGTCATACACCAAGGGATGCAAAAGAGGACAGGGCACTGGTGCCTTTAATAGCTGTGTAGAAAGGGTGGGGGACCTCAAGCCCAGGGTCCAAATGCATCCCTCCAAGCATCTTTACCTGGCCCTCAGGACTCTTCCCAAGTTATACTTCCTCTCCCCAGGCCACACACTTTACCAGCCCTACTCCATGCCCTCCTTGAGTGTTTTTGCCTGGCTGGAATATGTCCTTGAACTCTCGGTTGCTTGGATGGAGGACAGAGAGGCATGTGTGGATGCCTCTCTGTCTGTTGGAAACTAGCCTACTGTACAAAGGTAAAAAATAATAATGCATTTGCTACTTCAGCTCCTTTTGCTTTTACCCCTGCACCCAACACTGGCATGTGGCCCCTGGAAGATTGCTTAGCTGGGAATGTGGCCCTCGGCATGAAGAAGGTTCCCCACCCCCGCTACTTCAGAAAGCAATGACTGGTTACAGATAGCTAGTTTTGAATCACATGCTGAAAACTATATAATAGTTTTGTGTGTGGCACATTTAGCTTAAAAAATGTTCTACCTTGTCCCCGCCTAACAATCTTGCTGGGTTCATTTGTTCCCCAGTGGCTGGGATTGGGTGACGTTCCAAAGCTTGCAACTCCTTAACCACTTGAATCTAAGGGCATCTGCAGAAGTTTATTTTCTTGGAATGGATGTGAAGCTTGGTTCATTTCCTGGCTTTCTGGCAGTCTGGCTATTGCAGAGCTGGCCCACTAGACCTCTTCCCACCGAGCGGGGAATTGCAGACAGATAATAATGTCTAGAACTATATTGCTTTTTTTCTGATGAATGGGGCTGGGACGAGATAATGGACATTCCATCACGACCAGATGGATTCCACATCTGCAGAAGGTTCTGCTGGGTTAGCATCAGGCATGGGATGGCCAAGGGAGAAGCAAATAACGGCAGCTCCCCATGTACCTGAGTCTATGGGAAGGGCATGCAACCTGGCTGTCAGGATGGGAGGAGAGAAATCTTGCAGGGAATCAGAATAATGGGTGGCACTTTGGTATCATTTCGCTTCATTTTCTCAAAAGGGCTAAAACGAAGTCATTTGCAACTTTTGAAGTTTGTCCCCTGATCTCAGCCTTTTGATTTTCTCTTCAGCTGTGAGTCTAATGAAAGACAACTGAAGCAGAATTTCAATATGACACATACAGCTGCTAAAGCTATGGAGTGCCCTTTGCACCTGAGAGATGACGCTACCTGGGTTTGGCTTCCTTTCTAGGATAGAGCACAAAGAGGCTTCTGCCTCCCCCCTCACCCTGTGACTTGGGGCACAGAACAAAGATACACATTTGCAAACAATTTGCATATGCAAGGCTGATCGCCGAAGAATTGATGCTTTTGAATTATGGTGCTGGAGGAGACTCTTGAGAGTCCCATGGACTGCAAGAAGATCAAACCAATCCATTCTTAAGGAAATCAGCCCTGAGTGCTCACTGGAAGGACAGATCCTGAAGCTGAGGCTCCAATACTTTGGCCACCTCATGAGAAGAGAAGACTCCTGGGAAAAGACCCTGATGTTGGGAAAGATGGAGGGCACAAGGAGAAGGGGATGACAGAGGACAAGATGGTTGGACAGTGTTCTAGAAGCTACCAACATGAGTTTGACCAAACTGTGGGAGGCAGGAGTGGAAAACAGGCGTGCCTGACCCATGGGGTCATGAAGAGTTGGACACGACTAAACGACTAAACAACAACAACAATTTAGATCCATAGATGTAGATTTAGACTGACTCTGAAAAGGAAACCAAACAAATGCTGGCACTTGCTGCCTGGGCTTACTTTGAGCTCTCAGATGCCAACAGGGGTTTCTGAACCCAGTGTACTGCCTGTGGATTAGGCCCTCTGCTCACCTGTCGGCTATTGGCAAGAACTGCTGCTTATGCAAATATTACAACTAAAAACCAGTGTGGTTTCTAGTGTTGGACTTGGACCTGGATGTCAGGGACTGGTTGGATGAGGAGGAGCAGTGGGAGGCCCCCGCTTGGAAATCCCTTAGGGAAGACTCAGAGGAGGAAGGCTCAGAGCCCCGGGAGTGGTGGTGGGACACTGAGGACAGGTCAGTGAGGGAAGAAAGGGCAGAATGGTGGGATGCTGAAGAGGCAACAGGCTTTAGTGAGCAAGAAGAGCCAGGTGCAGAAAGCAGTTGATACCCAGCTGATGAAGCAGAGGAGGAGAGGACAGAGGCTGCAGAAACATCCCAGAAACGTGCTTCTCCTACTGTGCTAAACTCCCCTCTCCCCTTGTCTCCCAAGACACGAAGTTATGTGTGTGACAGAACAAAGAGCACAGATTCCACCCCCTTCCTCGGCGTAGTTTGAGGCTGCTTGGAAAACATCTGGCTGGGGAGGAGGACACTTATGAGGAAAGTAGAAGGTAGAGACCTTCAGTCCTGGCAATTGTTTCATGGGAGAGGGCACAGTCCTGTTTGCAGGCATTGCTGACTTTTATACTATTGAATATAGAGTTAACTTTCCTGCTCGTCTCTGTGCATCTGAACCAGTTCTGACACTGGGAGAGTTTGCCTACAGTACTTTCCAAGTGTGATCAGCTGATGGTGCTTGGGAAGCTGATTGGTTGTGCCTGCAAAGCCCCTTTCACCTAAACCCTGCCTTTACCTGCCCCACACATGATATTGTATAGGATGTAAGGTAGGGGGCAGATGGCTGTGGCTTGGCTGGAATAGCCTCAGTGGGAGGCCTGGTAGGCCTCATGAGACACACAGGCCAGAAGTTTTCCACAAAGGGTACAGTGCATGCTTTCTAAAGCGAAAGCTGAAAGCTGTAGAAAACTGTGCTCATTTGCTTTTGTGTCTGGAATTGCAGGTCCTTATATGGCCTTGGGTGCTCCTGAACAGTTATTGTTTGTTGAATGCTCTGATGTCACTCAGCTGGGCGCTGCAAAGCACCCTGAGTACAAAAGGTGCCATTAAAATCTAACTGCATTCTGCACTTGATCCTAATATAATATTCTCCTGGCTAATGGAAGATTTTGTGCCATGCACTATATTTATTTCTTGCATTAATGTTCCGGGCAAATGTAGATATGCAATGAAGATTTTATGTGGAAGAGGATTTACACACACTTTGTCGTCGTTCCCCCCGCTTTTCTCTTTCATTCTTTTCCCTAATGGGATGTGACAAATTGAGAGCCTAATCGGCTAATCCAATATGGATAAAGTGCTCCTAGGTGACAAGGTATCCACATTTCCAACAATGCAAGGTGTGGCACCCCATGTGGAAGGGGATGCTGTCATCACCAGAAGGAATTGCGAAGGGCCTGTGCATGCAGGAACGCCATGTGGATATTTGCCCCTCCAGGCCAGGAGACTGGGACTGTGGGACTGTCCTTTTGCATCCTTCCATTATTACTCCACAATTATATGCTACTTAATTGCCACTGTCTCTAAGTGGTGTGCAGTACATACAAGGCAATGAAAATGTGTAAAAACTATAAAATGATAATTCAGTTAAATGCGTTCTGGAATTAAAAAAAGAAGAAGAAGTCATCAGTAGATGCTTCTAAGACAGTGGTACCTCAGGTTACATACGTTTCAGGTTACATATGCTTTAGTTTACAGACTCTGCTAACCCAGAAATAGTGCTTCAGGTTAAGAACTTTGCTTCAGGATGAGAACAGAAATTGTGCTCCAGCAGTGCGGCAGCAGCAGGAGGCCCCATTAGCTAAAGTGGTGCTTCAGGTTAAGTACAGTTTCAGGTTAAGTACGGACCTCCGGAACGAATTAAGTACTTAACCTGAGGTACCACTGTATTGATGTCCAGAATATCAACCTTTGGGGTGAAGCGACAGAAAAAGGGCCTGCCTGACCTCAACTGGAAGAAAGATCCATAACAAGCAAGCCAATCAGGTGCCCTGCACCCATGGGTGGGGCCAGCCGGGGCAGGACGCTCCGTGGAGCCTCTGAGGAGTCTGCCTGCCTCCTCCCACTCAGCCGCCCTACAGCTGAGGGAGATGCGGTGGGTGGACCGTTTGGGGCAGCACAGAGCCTGCGGGTGCCCAAGCCACCGCACCCAAGCCACCACATCACTCCCAGTGAGTGCCGCCTGGCATTTTGTCACCCCCCCCCAGTGGTGACACCCACCACACCCCCTTCCTCCACCCCTGGCTGGGAACCAGGAACAGTAATTTCCCCAAAGAGCTCGGTGATCATGGGATCAGACCATCTTTGGCACAAGTTGTTAAGGGCCTTGTAAATTAACACAGGAGCCCTGTACCTGGCCCAACCGGGTATGGGTAGATGGCAGAAACTTTTGAGCCCTGGAGTTATGTCTTGGTAATAGTCTGTCCCCATCAACAGTCTAGCATTTTGCTCTACTTGGACTCTGTAGACCAGGCTGAAAGGTAGCCCAGCAGAAAGTGCATTGCTGTAATCAACTACAGTGGTACCTCAGGTTACAAACTCTTCGGGTTACAAACTCTGCTAACCTGGAAGTAGTACCTCGGGTTACAAACTTTGCCCCAGGATGAAAACAGAAATCATGCGCTGGTGGCGCGGCAGCAGCGGGAGGCCCCATTAGTGAAAGCGCACCTCAGGTTAAGAATGGTTTCGGGTTAAGAGCGGACCTCCGGAACGAATTAAGTTCTTAACCTGAGGTACCACTGTATTGAAGTTACCTTCACAGCATAGCAGTTAGTTGGCCCCAGTTCTTCTTTTACTATTTCCTGTTACATTGATACATATCCACCCCCATTGTTTCTCCCACTGCTTCTGCTGGGTTTCCCCCATTATTATTAAGTTACAGTTAACATTTGGCTTAAGCTCTGGGAGAGGTTGAGCTCTCTGATTCCTCCTCCTTCCCCTTTAAAAAAGTCACACATGATGCTGGCACAGAAAACTGAAGAGATCACAACCTCATTACCTCAAGTAATGATCCACATCAGTCATAAACATGAGGAGGTTGAAGAAATCCTGAGGTGATACTTAGCCTTTAAAAGGAGAAAATTGGAACTCCCCTCCACCCTCTCGACCCAGAAAGACAAGCATAATGATTAAATATGATGTTATGTACCCACCAAGAAACATTGCTCAGGCATACTGGAGGGGTTGCAGATCACTTAAGATTCAGATGCTCAACACTTTATGATTTGTTTTGCATCTTCATGTGGGATTTCCCATCTAGATGGAAAAAATGGTAGAAGCAGTTGGCACAAGACATTGGGCGTTTTCACAAGCGACTCAAAACTGCTTTCATTATCACCCACAAGCCTTTGATGTCATCATGCATCAGCCCACAAGGGAGGTATTTCCTCACCATATATCCATTACAGTTTCTCTGTGGTTCTCCTTAAAATGTTTACTATTTTGATGTGTGGTTCAAACCTATAACATTTTCTGTTCAGCTCTGCGAAGGACATAGATGAGTAACATTATGCATAAAGGTAAAGGTAAAGGGACCCCTGATCATTAGGTCCAGTCATGACCGACTCTGGGGTTGCGGCGCTCATCTCGCTTTATTGGCCGAGGGAGCCGGCATACAGCTTCAGGGTCATGTGGCCAGCATGACTAAGCCGCTTCTGGCAAACCAGAGCAGCGCACGGAAACACCGTTTACCTTCCCACCCTTTAAGAGATGAAAACAGGGACATGCTTATAATACTCTATAATACTCTATATTTCTGCAAGGTTGGGACATTAGTCTGTATGGTCTCCCAGGATCTTTCCCAACTCTATAATGAGAGAGTCCAACTATTAAGATTTCTGTGAGTAGAGCTATTGGTGGGGGGAGGGGGTTGATACCCTGCCTGACTCAATGCCTCTTAAGTCAGCAGTGGGGAGCCTGCAGTCATTCAGAAGCTGTTGGATTATTAACATCCTTCATGCCTATAGTACATGCTGGTTAAGGCTGATGGGAAGAGCCACAGGTTCGCCACCTCTTAAGGTATCTCAAAGTATCTTATCTGAAGTATAGTAGGAGCCAATTGGAGAGAGAGAAAGCCTTTGGAAAGCCTTCTTCACAAAAGCCTGCCTAGAGACCTCATTACTACAATTTGGACACCAGAGAAAACATTTCTGTTTCCCCAACCTTTTAATAACTGACTCCCTGGAAAAGACCCTGATGTTGGGAAAGATGGGGGGGCACAAGGAAAAGGGGACGACAGAGGACGAGATGGCTGGATAGTGTTCTCGAAGCTACCAGCATGAGTTTGACTGAGCTGCAGGAGGCAGTGGAAGACAGGAGTGCCTGGCGTGCTCTGGTCCATGGGGTCACAAAGAGTTGGACACGACTAAACGACTAAACAACAACAAATGTTAGAGTGGTTTGATTTTAGCATCAATTTAAATTGGCAGTTGCTGCCTTAGTCTGTTCTTTTAAATTGTTTGTATGTCATATAGATAGATGTGTGTGTGTGTGTGTGTGTGTGTGTAATAAAATTGTAAGAATGTTGTCACTCTGCAGTTCACATGGATGCCATTGTGGGATATTTTGATGCTCTTCCTGTGTAAATTGTGTGTGTGTGTGTGTGTGTGTGTGTGTAAATGTCTGTCACCAGTCACTTGGGGGTGGACTATACCGGAAGGGTTAGCTTACTTTGTTTCTTTGTTAGGATCTGCAAAAGAAGGAGGAAGTAGTCCTGGAAGGAAATGATAAACATAGCAAAACTCTTGCTGATGTAGCAAACCTATCACAGTTTTCAGCATATATTTTATTCCATAACTGATGGTCCTACATGTAGTTCTGAAGTGAAACCTGCAACAAGAGATCATTGCTCTGGTGGCTGATGGGAGATGGCTTCTGAGCTAAAAGCCAGTGCTGGGGTTTTAATCAGAAATCAACCACAAAAACCGAGAGATTTGCCACTGAGAGGCAAAGAAGAGGGGGGAAACTCCCGGTGCTAGAAATGTTATTTACTCTAGGCCTAACCTAATAGGGTTTTTTTGGGGGGGGCGGCATTTGAGAATTTCTGCAAGAAATGTGCCCTAAGTGAAATATTTTTCTCCAAAATGTGTCAGGCCCAGAACAAGTCATATTTCTAGAACCTTTAATAAGACTGCATCCTCAAGTTCAATGCTTGTAGAAATTTCAAGTATTGCAAATGTCTTCATAAATACTTTATACTAGAGGGTTTCTTTCTGCATTAAGTAAGGATTCCTTAGGTTGCTGGGCTAATTCTATGACTGTGCAAGATAATTTCGTAATTATATTCCGGCATTTGGTTTGTATTGTTATAGCACATTTGCTTTTCATTGTCTGCTTCCTGTATGTCTAATACACTTCGTTCCCTGTGTCTTGTATTATGCCATGGTATCTGGGTTTTCCACTCTTGCCTTTGCTTGTCTGCCTGCTCCAGAATCACCCAGGTTGTTTTAAAGAGCTCAGAAGTTGCACAGTTTTGAAAATTTTAAAGGGGTTGCCTTGGCTAAGCTATGCAATTGTGCAATGGGCTAGCAAGAAACCCCTGGAAACAGATGGGAAACAGGATTTTCTGAACAGATGAATTATTATTATTTTTTGAGCCAGAGACAGTGGATCGAAATGTGGAGGGTGGGGAAGAGAGAAATGGATATGAGGGTGTGTAAGAACGCAACCTCCACCTACTCATTTTCACCAGTCACAGTACATTTCAGCCCGTACACATTCTGTTGAGTCACAGATTGGAGGTGTATAATTTTAACTCTCTCACCTGGGGAACAATTTTTACATAGATCCTGAGTTACCAGATGCAGGTGCAGATATGCTTATTAAATCAAAATTAATGTGCATCAAAGCACTACTGCAGACAAGCCCTAAGAGATATCCATTATGCTTGTATGTTTGCCTTCCAGGAGGCATCTCACATTATGAAAACTCCAATTAGATAGGACTAATTCAAGCTAAAATGTTATTTATTGCCAAGAAGTGCAAAGTACCGTATTTTTCGCCCTATAGGACGCACTTTTTCCCCTCCAAAAATGAAGGGGAAATCTGGGTGCATCCTATGTGGCGAATGCAGGCTTTCGCTGAAGGGGTGCGCACCGACCCCTCTTGCTCTCCAGGCTTCAGGAACACATAAATGTCAGTGGGAGGGAAGCCTCATCAAATTATATATACATCTTACAATCCTACACATGTTTATTTATAAGCTCTCTTACATTCAGTGGGGCTTACTTTCAAGAAAGTGTGCATAAGCTTTATATCTATCTGTCTGTCTGTCTAGATTTATATTCAGTGCTCCCCCCCAAAAAAAAAATATATGTGTAGGGGTACTCTCATTTCGATTCAAGAAAATCACCGGAAAGGAAATGAAGCCACCATTGGAGGTGATAACAACGAAACTGACCAATCACCATGCTAGATTCCAACTCCTACTTCACACATTAAATGCTCGCTTCCGTCTGGGACTCAGGAAACACCGTGACAGGAAATGAGGCCACCATTGTGGGTAGCAACGGAACTGACGATTCACCGTGCTAGAGAAGAAACTACAGTGGTGCCCCGCAAGACGAATGCCTCGCAAGACGGAAAACTCGCTAGACGAAAGGGTTTTCCGTTTTTTGAGCTGCTTCGCAAGACGAATTTCCCTATGGGCTTGCTTCGCAAGACGAAAACATCTTGCAAGTTTGTTTCATTTTTCTTAACACTGTTAATACAGTTGCGACTTGACTTCGAGGAGCAACTCATAGAACGCAGTGTACATAGTAGCCTTTTTTTGAGGTTTTTAAAGACTTTGGTGATTTTTGAAGCTTTTCCAAAACTTCTTTTGCAGCCATTTGGTAAGTTAAGCTTTTAAACCTTTTTGGGGGGGTTTGGATTTTGGGTTGAGGTGTTTGGGATTCAAGGACTTGGTGTTGGGGAGGGGTTTGCAAGAATCTGGAAGCTTGTGTGTGTGTTTTGTGCATTTTTGATTTTCTGTGACCATTGGGCCACTCTGCTGTTTTTTTAAAAAATTCTGGGTTTGAATTTTGAAATGCTCTTTACAGTATGTGTGACTTTAAAGAGCACTTAATAAGCTCTTGTTGTACCAAATTTGGCTTTGTTTGGACTTTTTTTGACCATAGGAACGCATTAATTGATTTTCAATGCATTCCTATGGGATTTCGTGCTTCGCAAGATGAAAAATTCGCTAGATGAAAAAATTCGCGGAACGAATTAATTTCGTCTTGCGAGGCACCACTGTAATTTTTTAAGTTTTGTTTCCCATTAGATTCACAAAATGTTTAGGGGTACGCGTACCCCTGAGTCCCCCCATAAAAAACCCCACTATAAGACAGCAACCAATGCTTTAAGATCTATTATTACACCCCATAAAAAGAGCAAACATAGCTGTGATTAGCTGTGATTCCTGTATTGCAAGGGTTTGGACTAGATGACACCTTCCAGCTTTACAGTTTTCTGATTCTATGCTCCTAGCCATGTTGGCCTATAAGAAGAAGAAGAAGAAAAAACTACATTAGAGCAATACCTTTATTAGGCCAACCAGAACATTATAAAATAGTGTGGGAACTTACAACTTCTCTAGGACTCGTCATCAGTCTAGATCAGGGTTTCCGAAACTCAAGCTGTTTTTGGACTGCAATTCTCATAATCACTGACCACTCATCCTGCTAGCTAGGGATGATGGGAGTTGTAGTTCCAAAACAGCTAGAGACCCAAGGGTGCATGGGGACTGTGGATTATGGGAGGCATCAGAAGCCATCTGATCTCCAAGGAGCTTGAGGTTATGCTCACCCCTACTCAGAATAAGAACTTAGCCATTTCTGCTCTACAAACAGCCTATAGGGATATCGTAGATAGAATGTTGGAAATCTCCACCTAGTCATGAGGCTCACTGAGTGACCTTGGGCCAGTCAACATCCTTCAGCATAACTTACCTCACAGGTTTGTTGTGCAGAAAATAACCTGGGAAAACCCCATTTTTATGCCACCTCGGGCTCTTTAGAGGAAGGGTGTGTGGCACAAATTCAGGACAAAAATATTATATAGCAGTGCTCACAGAAAGATAAGGCTATGTATCATGAAAGATCTGAATTATTATTATTTAAATTTGTATACCTCCCTTCTTCCAAAGATCCCAGGACAGTTCACAACAGAAAAATACAAAATGAGAATAATAATTAAAAAAAACATACCGGTGGCTAGGGAACTGAGACAATCAGGTCCTGTGTCTTTGGAATGTTACTGTACAGGGAGAAACAATGGGGTCTGCAGTCTGCAGTATTACCCATAAATCCTCTTCTCCTTTGTTGTCTATGTGCAGCCAAAGGCAGTGCAGGGCTGTTTGAAAGCCCTTTTGCAAACAGCCCTGTGCTGCTCTTTTCAGAGGTTGCCACCTGCTTTTCTTACATCTCCCTCAATCTGCTAAGTATTTATTTGACTTTATTTCAAAGTTTCTGTGGACGAAACACTGTCTGTAAATGTAAAACCTGATTATGTCTTACAGTGGTGAGCTTCTATGACAAGTGTACAGCTTAGCTTCATTGTTCAAATGCATATATAATTGATGTTTTTCAATTAAAGTGTCTGGTCTCTGCTCCAGCCCTATCCAAAGATCCCAGAGTGCCCATTTATGTAGGACTGTAATGGCCTTATAATGCCTATTTTACAGCTGGCAGTGATCAATACCAATTAATTAACAATATTATTATCACAGCCACCAGAGTCAAAGAAAGCCTGTACATTGTGTATCAAAACAGTTTAGAGCTTGAATGGTGGTGTTCCTTGAGTGACTTGAATTTTTATAAATATGTTATTACTGTTCAATGTTTCTTTTTCGCTTCGGGGTGGCTGATCAAATGGCAACGACTGCTAATTAATTAACTGGCAGTCAAGGGTTATGCAGTTTGGACAGGGGCAGAAACATGTTTGGACCTTGACCTGGTCAAAAGTAAGTAAATTTTAAAGTCCAAAGTCTGCCATTGTAGTCAGCATAGACAATATTGAGCTAGACCAGAGGTTTTCAACCTTTTTGAGTCCACGGCTCCCTTAACCAATTACAGTGGTACCTCGGGTTAAGAACTTTGCTTCAGGGTAAGAACAGAAATCATGTGGCGGTGGCGTGGTGGCAGTGGGAGGCCCCATTAGCTAAAGTGGCGCTTCAGGTTAAGAACAGTTTCAGGTTAAGAACGGACCTCCAGAACAAATTAAGTTCTTAACCCGATGTACAGTGGTACATTCTTTCTGTGTCACCCCTGTGGGGCTCAGGAGCCCAGTTATGTAACTCCTAGCCTGCAGAGCTGGCAGCATCTCACCCTTTTTTGGATACCTTCCCTTGTGGGGTGTTCCCTCAGCCTGTTCTCCTCTCCTCTCTCCTTGGGAGTCCTTGAGGCAGCTGCTGCTGCTGCCGCCCCTGGTCTCTGAGCTGCCCTCCCCTTGTCCCAAAGAGAGTTGCCTCCCAGAGGTACCATTTGCTTGTGGAACTTATATCCTGGGCTGCTGTAGTAAACAGCTGTGCAACCCTTTGGGAGGCAGAGATGCGAGAGGGCATCAGAGGAGGGAGGGAAGAAAAGAGGGACAGAGGCCAGTGTTGCCCACGGCACCCCTGACCATCATTCAAGGCACCCCAGGGTGCCACAGCACACTGGTTGAAAACACTGAGCTAGACAACACTGGATTATGGGAGCTACACCTTTCTACATTCCTATGAATACTAAAGGAGTTTCAAATGTGGATTGAATACACGTGTCCTGAGCAAGTAAGGTAACACACAATAATCAGGTTGATAGATAGAAAGATAGACTGCATATAAAGGAAAAAAACCACAGAGTTTCTAATATTTATTTCTCTTGGAGTCAAATGTATGCAAGATTTTTCCTTTGCTGAAAATGCTGTTGGCAAGTACAACAGTTGTGGATGACAAAGTAGCAAATGGGAACAAGCAGCTGAGATGGCACTGTATTAAACAGAATTAAGCAGCTTTCTCCCCCCCAACAGGGCAGAAGAATAACATAGAACAGAAAACAAACTGGGGCAGGCCCAAACATATATGCATTAAAAGAAATGAAGAATCATGCCAGAGCCATTAACTTTTGGCATAGCTGCGGTCTTTGCTCTGAGAAGGGGGTGGGGGGGAACCAGGAGATGAAAATTTTATGTTTGCCAAGATTGGACACATTCTATAAAGAATAAACAAAGCCAGGATTGTTGCTGCTGTGATTTGTCTGCAATTGCTTTTAGTTCTTGCAGCTAACTAGATTCCCAGAAAAGTGGGCCGGTTTCAAAGGCAGCAAGAGGGACTACTTTAATGTGCTGTCTGGAAACCAAGTCCTGCACAATTCACGGATATGCCTTAAAATATTGCAGGGCTGCTAAGGCTGATGGATAATGTTGTGATCTGAAGGAGTGGGAACATATCCAGTGACATATCTAAATGGTGTGGTAGACCCTAATAGACTGATAATAACCTCTAACTTTTCTTTTTCCTGGGAAAATGGCAGATTATGGCTGCAGTTCTAACTCCTGGAAGAGTGTAGCACGTTGGCTAACAATGCAACTTTTGATTTAGGAGGTTGTGGTTTAAATTTCTTCTTAGTCGTGAATTCACTAGGGATGCTTTTGCACAATACATTTATTGTAAAATAAGCAGCCTTTTTTCCATTCACTTTTTCACAGGGCATCTACATATAATCAGCATCCAGTTCTTCCACGTTAAATATAAAATGTGAAGAAATGCAATAAATCATCTAAATAGCCAGACAATAAATATAAGAACCATTCCTTCTCATCCCCAATGATCAGTGGTTTAAAACTTTAAAACTTCAGAGCTCTCCATCATCAAAAGCTGGGCATTTCACTCTCTGGAAATAGCCTTGTAGGTAGAAACAGGACTCCCATTTCACCTTGCCATTATGCATGGTATGGTCCATGGTATCAAAAGTTGCTGGGATACTTGGGAGAATTAACAGTGTTGCATTCCCCGCTCCTCTCTTGATACAGATCATCCATCAGGGTTGCCAAGGTCATTTCAGTGCCAAAACCAGGTCTAAAGGTGGATTGAAAGGAGTCTAAATAACCTGTTTCTTCCAAGTACCGCTGAAGTTGACCAGTCACAACCCTCTGAAGCACTTTGCCTACAAAGTGAATATTTGCAACCAGGTGATAGTTCTTACACACTTCTTGAAGAGGGACTGTAGCAGCATCTCTTTCAAGACAACTGACCACACTGCCTCCCTCAAGGAAGCATTTACCACCCTCACATGGTCAACATCCTCTGGGGAAATCAAATAAGCTAAGATGGACATGGGTTGAAAGAGACTGTGGGGTCCAGATCCCTTCAAGTATCCTATCCCCATCATCAGGCTGCAGTATCTGAAACTGCTACCACAAAGTCTGACATAGGTCTCGGGACACATCTTCCTAATGTACCTGCTTCTTTTCTAAAATGGCAGCAAAATCCTACTTTGGGGGCTGACAAGTTCTTTCCTAAAACCAAGTTGCAGATCATTTTAAGGCTACTCTTTCATCTTTTTAAAAGATGTGTTGTGACATCTTCAGACCAAGATTTGGTTTGGAGCAGTTAGGATCAATGCTGACCGTGGTTTGCACCAATTCAATGACAAACTATGGTAAGGAATCGGGAATCCACCTGCAAGGGGAGGGAGGAAGCATGCAATTCCATGATATGTTTCTTGGAAAACATATTGCCAGAATTACCACAGTGATTGGCTTCCTTCACATCTCTCCCAAGCCCCAGTCACTGCAGAAAATATAGCTTTGGCTGTGGCTCGTTTATGGAACACTCTCTGTAGGAAAACTTATTTGCTGCCAACTTTGATATCATTCTGGTGCTAGGCAAAAAGGTCTTTAAAATTTGGCCAGACACCCCAGCATGCTGAAATACGAGTGGCCCCATCACTGTGGATATTCCACTGGCTCCAGAAGACATACCTGTTTAGGTAAGCATTTCCCGGGACTGAACTGTGATGTTATTGTTTTAACTATTTCAGATGTTATGCTGATTGCTTTATTGTGTGTCTTGAGAAAGATGTTTTAATGTTATTGTGTGTTTTAATTATGGATTAATGTTATAGTTGTAAACTTTTTAGAAGCCATTTTGCCGTATTGGTGGTATATAATTTAATAAATGCCAAATATAATAATCAAGAATGTAAGCTGATTTTACACTGAGTTATTGTTTTGTTTGTGACTGCTGTTCTGCTATTTTTATGCTCGTGGCGATTTTTTTTAATCGATAGGCTTTTGTCACTGACATGTGCATCATTCTGAGAGAGTTTTATTCTGAAGCGTAGCAAAGTGATGCTCAAAACAAATAAACATGTGAGCGAGCAAATAAGGTCACCAGCTTTGTAGCTGAGTGAGGATTTCAACTCACACCTCTCTGGTCTAAGGGCTCGTCCACACTTTTGCCCCACACTTTCTAGGCACAGGCCTGCACTTTTCCAGTCCAGGTCTGAGCATCTTCCCCCAGAAAACCCACTCCTTAATGCTGAATTGGAACAAACAGCAATTTGAGTCTTCTGCAGATTGCCATTTGTTCTGATTCAGCAGTAAAGAGCTTGTTTTCATGGGGACAACATGGGGGGGGGGAGTGCTTGGACACAGACCAAGAAAGCGTGGCCTTGTACCTTGAAATGTGGAGCAAAAGAGCAAAATTTCTGTGCCTACTATATATAGCACCAAATCACCCAAACTAGGGTAATGTGCCTTTAGCTACCTCAAGAAGCTTATCCAAACACTGGATTCTCTGCATATTTACTGAGAAATAAGTCTCATTGCATGCAGTAGGATGTACTTGTTCTGCTGTGGGTTAAACCACAGAGCCTAGGGCTTGCCGATCAGAAGGTCGGCGGTTCGAATCCCCGCGATGGGGTGAGCTCCTGTTGCTTGGTCCTTGCTCCTGCCAACCTAGCAGTTCGAAAGCATGAAGTGCAAGTAGATAAATAGGTACTGTTCTGGCGGGAAGGTAAATGGTGTTTCCGTGTGCTGCTCTGGTTCGCCAGAAGCGGCTTAGTCATGCTGGCCACATGACCTGGAAGCTGTACGCCCGCTCTCTCGGCCAGTAAAGCAAGATGAGCGCCGCAACCCCAAAGTCGTCTGCGACTGGACCTAATGGTCAGGGGTCCCTTTACCTTTACCTTACTTTTATGTAAGTGGGCATAGGATTGCTTGTTTTAACTGGATGTAGATCTCAACTCAAGCCCACTATTTCTTGTTTTAATATCTGAACTTTGTGAAGTAACAGCTAAGAAGAGTTTGCTTCTGACGATGTGCAGAATACGGCCCTTTCACTGCCATGGGGTTGTATACACCTCGCTAACAACAGCTCTTCTTTCCCCCCTGCAGCCACTGAGATGCCTGCCCCAGTGTGGGTGGATCTGGAACATGCAAGATTCAGCTGCTGCTTCTGGAAATGAGACAAGATACCCTAATCAGGCAGCCTCTGGGGCACAGGTAAAAAAAGGTGCACCTTAAATAACTGCAGACAGTTTGAACACTTTGGGAACAGGTTGGCCTGATGCAAAAACTCATTTCACTTTGGGCTGGATAAGAATCTGATTTGTTCACCTTGAATCCCATTTCAACGCAGGTTAAGTGCAGATAAGATTGCAGACCTAGCTGCTTCTCCCTCCTTGCTGTCGGGCTCCAGTTCATTTTTACTGCTCACCAGCTAGCGTGCGTTCCAGAAAAGGACTGTTTTCTTACAGAGCATGTGAGTAATTCTAGCCCATGACCTTAAACATTTCAACGCGGTGGAAAAAAATGAAGAGGGAAAGAAAGATTCTGAAGCTGCTTTGATAAAGCAAAAGAATGAAGGTTAACAGAGGGGAAGGTTAACAGGATTGACAAGGAGCAAGGAGAGTTGAATTGCTAGATATAAGCTGAAAGGAGATGAACTCATATTTGCTACTAAAAAAGGTGTTTTTTTGTTTTTTTTTAATCCCCAATATGACCCTTTTTGTACTTACTCTTTTCACACTAGGAATCACATACCCGCCAACACATCAAGGTGAAAAACAGGGACGTTGTCTTTTGGGGCTGCACTGCCACGCGAGTCACGCAAGATTGTGCACGCACGCTGCCATGCTCTTGTGTGACAAAATGGGATGTCCTGATTTTATCGGGACGGTTGGGTAAGGAGTCACCAACCTGGCAACATGGAAGCCAGCGGACCACTTCCTGTAATTTATGATGGGGTGTTTGCTCTTCCTGCTCGGTTCCTCTTTGCCATGGCTTAGCCCCTCCTGCATTGAACATGCCCCCTTAAGCATGCACACATCTCACTGGATTCCAGGAGTGGACACCCAGCTTCCTTTCCCTTCTGAACAAAGGAGAGGGGCAAAGAGCTTCTCTCTGTGAGTGTGACAGTGGGCTGACATTGGTGAACAGCTTGGTTGCTGTTTGGAGGACATGCTCACACCATTTTGTTGTCCTGTCTCTTTCTCCTTCAACATTTCTCCGATGAAAATGGGCACATCTGTCAGGGAACTGACATCAGAGTGAGAGGTGGAGGCAGGGTTCCAGAGCGATGCCAGAGAGGGGACCAGAAGGGGGGGGAAGGAATTCAGCGCAACACCAGTAGAGAAGGGAGGGAGATGGAGGAATTGAAGACTGGTCTCCAAGACCGTGCATCAGAGACTAGTGGAGAGAGCGCTGGCACACCCCTACCTTCCCCTTACTTGCGCAGACGAGTTCCGCGCAGGGAAAGTAGGAGGAGACTTGGCGTCAAACAGCTCTTATGCTGGAAAAGGTTCAAGAAACGCCCACTGACAGATTCTGTAAGCGACTGACCGGCCACGGAGTGTGGGCTGGCAGCCAAGGCATGGTGAACCAGGCAATCAAACACAACTAGCAGGAAACTTACACACAAGTAACCCCCTTACAACCATTACAAGGTCTAATAATAATAATAATACCCCGTCCATCAGACTGGGGTGCCCCAGCCACTCTGGGCAGCTTCCAACATATATAAAAACATAATAAAACATTAAACAATTTTTGTAGAAGCTTCCCTATTCAGGGCTGCCTTCAGATGTCTTCTAAAGATTGTATAGTTATTTATCTCCGGGGGTTACTTGGTTTGGGGGGTTTGCAGAACTCCATACCCTTCAACATTTCTCTGATGAAAGTAGGGATGTCCTAAGGAAAATGAGGATATTATGGGATCAAATCAGAAACGGGAACAGCTTCTGTAATTCCGGACTGTCCCTTGATACTAGGGACACTTAGAGGGTCTGACATGAGGCTATGGTGCTCCTGTACCCCTTAATATCCTTCCTGCTCTGTCCTTCTGCCACGATAAATGGCTGCATTGTCCACAGTTTGCGACATTAAAATATAACAGCTCTCTGTGGAAAATTATGCCAAGTGCCCATACCGTTGCAACATTTCTGTGGGGTGTGTGTCTACTTATGCATTTTAATTAAGTGTGAGCAGCAATTATACAGATATAAATTACGTGTTAGCGATATTCCTGCACACACAGTTCTTAAAAACCATTGCCTGCAGGGTCTTCTAGCAAAGGGATTAAGTATAAGGCAGTGTTTCGTACAATACAGGCTTCAGACAAGCGTGGGCCTGATTCACATGCACAGACGTCGTCGTGTGCAAAGGAGGTATCTCAGAGCAGAGCACACCTAGCGCTACAAGCTATCTGATCAGCTTTATCATGTTTCGTCATCTGAACTCCCCCGCTTTCTCCAGCATGCTGGTAGGCAGGGAGCCATGCCTGCCTGGGCTCCCCATTTGCAGTCACAGGCATAAAAGAGGATGGCCTCTTTCCCCTTTGGCCTTGATCAGAGTCACATGAATATTTTTTTGCACTGCGTTCAGCAGCGGAGACAGCTGCTTTGTTAACAAGGCAGCAACTGTTGTCCAAGAAAGACATGTGATTTCATGTAAAGAATCCCTGGAAGATTTTCTCCAATCTGAAAACCGTAAAACAGAAGTTTCTGAGAAATGTATGGGTACACACAGTGCTCCCTCACTCTACACATGTTCTCTCTCTCTCTCTCTCTCTCTCTCTCTCTCTCTCTCTCTCTCTCTCTCTCTCTCTCTCTCTCTCTCTCTCTCTCTCTCTCTCTCTCTCTCTCTCTCTCTCACACACACACAGACACACACACAGACACACACACACACACACACACACACACAGAAAGAGAGACTAGAAAATAGTGTTACGCTGAAGAACTCAATTTAAAAATGATTTTTAAGAGCAGATCTTTCAGGATTTGTCATGCCTTCACATAACCCAAAAATGCAAGATTTTCCCACTGAAATTGATTTGCGGTAGAATCCGGAAAGACATAGCATTTCTTCATGCTATGCAAAAATTAATGAATGTGGATTGTGACACAAGAAGACGTGGTGAAATGCACTAACTTAAGTGCCAAACTGTACATTAAGGTTAATATACTTTTAAAAACGCTTATGCAGCTGCTTTTAGTTTGAATGAAAATAAGGGTTTTGTTTTTGTTTTTTGGGGGGCAGGGGGAAATCAGATCATGCTCCCCAATAGAATCGAGGTCACCTGCTGGTTTCTCACCCCGAATCTCTTCCCAACTGCTATTTGATTCCAAATGCGCTGCTTTCAGGGGCAAGTAGCAGCAGGGGAGGGTGGTTTTTTGGCAGCCAACCAGTGCTAATCCCTTATTTGGATCAAGAGCATAATCCCGATCAGGCCCTCTCATGCAACTGTTTTTCCTTCCAGTTTAAGAACTTTCTAAAAGGTGCTTAAAGTGACACAGAGCCTGCTCTTTAAAATATTTGTGTGGGTTATGTTTATACGTGGCTATTAACCCTGTCCAGCCCCCTTTTAAAGCCATCTAAGGGTGTGTTCAAATTGCTACCTTAGAGTGCAGCGAAGTTGTTTGTCCTTCTCTGGTGCATTTCACAGCTGTTCACATCAGCATAGCTTCATTAGACGAATTACAGAGGTGGCTGCTCTGCACTCTGAACCCCGCTATGGACACGACAGCAGCTCCTGGTCACCCCTCTCCTTCTGGCTTCGTCTGGGGAGAGTTCCTGGGGTGGGGGAGGCACATAGGCCAGTGGGCCTGAATTTCCCCATCCTTGTACTACAGTGTTACCTATATGCACTTCATAGAAGTATACAAGTCCCCCCCCCCCCCATTTCACCTCTGTAAAGTTACTTGCCATTACTTGGTTTTGGTTCAATGTTCTATTACTTTTCGGTTTGGGTTTCCTACATGTTTCTGAAAGATAGTAAAGTAGGGGGTTTTTTTTGTATTGTAAGTGCAGTGAAACCTCATTGAAATTCGTTGAAGTTTCACTGAAATTTCTACAGGGGTTTCAGCTATGGGAAAAATTGCTTCACATTTTGGAACTTTTACAGGGACTTTTGCAGTGGCGCAACTGAGCCGAGCATTTAACTTATGTGTGGTTTCCATTATCTGGAGTTAATAAAATGCCTTTAATTACACCAGTGCCTCTGTATATGGCTTTTCCCCATGCCATATGTTAATGGCCTTCGGGAAGTTATTATTCCTTGGACTGATCTTGAATAAAGGGAACCAAATTATAAATATAGGCTTGCATCTTCAGCTAAACTAAGCAGTAGGTCGGTCATTAATAACCTGTTCTCCCTTCTATTTCTCCCAACACCTTATCACAATGTAAAGATTTTGCTGACAGTGCAATGGCAGTAGGAAGAAATGCATGTGCTTACTGGGTCAATACCCCAAATATGGTCAGGGCAGAAGTTTATTTATATAATCTAATTATGTGCAGGACAGAAATGCAGATGGTCACCAGATCAATAGGCAAACTATAGTCGGGTGCAAAACGCATTTAGCAATCCTTCATGAGTGCAGCCCTTTATATCTCCGAAACATTCTTTGCATTCACGCGCAGGTGGTGGGGGTATTTATGTATTTATTCAATTGCACTAAGTTCAGTAGCTAATTGCTAATGGGTGAAATTGCTGGCGCTTACAGGGAGACATTCTGGTAACAGATAATTAAGCAGCTAAGTAGTTGAAAATGTCAGGAGAGAAAAATGATCTCTTCACTTGGCTGAGTTCATTTTAAAAAGCTGGGCCAGTTCATCTTACGTTGCCCCCACACAACCAAGATCTCAGCACAGTCAGTGAACTGGAATAGAGCTGTGAAGACACAATGGAAATATGGGTGGGAAAGAAGCCTCCTCACCCATTCCTTTGCATGCTTTGTTTGGAGTTTAGGGCCAGTGTGCCCCTTCCGTAGAATCAAGAGTCCCAGTCCGGTGTTTGCCAATTGTCTCTTTGGAGCTGTGATTCCTGCATGGCAGGGACTAGTTGACTCTTTGGGTCCCTCCCAATTCTACACTTCCATGTTTCTAGGGATTCTCATGCCCAAAATTCCTGTGTTGACTGGGAAGGTCAGGTGAGGGGGAACTGTAAGCATGTTTGGCTTTCAGGAAAACAGGGAATCGAGGAAAATGGGTCAAAAGTGAGGGCTTGTCCATACTTCCAGTTGTTCTGTGCCTAAAAAGCACGGGTCCAAGTGGTTTTCTGCTTGCCTCAGGCTTTCTAGGCATGGACCTGAGTGGTTTTGCCTTTTCCTCACCGCTTTCCCCCGGAAAAACCTCTTCTTTAGTGATAAATCAGAACAAACGGCAGTCCGTGGAAAATCCAATTACTGTTTGCTCTAATTGAGCACTAATCCACTGGTTTTCCTGGGGAAAACAGTGGGGCAAATAGCAGCATGGCTCAGCCCTCAGTCTTGCCCATGTTGGCCTTTTTTCCAGATTTCCAGTGCTGTCAGAAGTGGCTCTGCACCATAGGGTAGAGCCATTGCATTAGCTTCCTGGCAGGTGGATCACTGGCACCCCATCCCATAAGCAACAGTGACCCACAAATAGGGGATACATAAGGGACTCAATGAAGGCCCTTCAGCTCAAGGTGATGGGACATTCTTGAAATTCAGGTGGTAAAGCCACTTACAGATACTGTTGGTGACACTGTTAATGCTCCACGTTAAAATATGCTCCTTCGTAGGCCACTTCTTATCCGGTGCTCCAGTTCAAGATGAGGACTGAGCACCTACCTTCTGCTCAGGACACAAGGACTTTCTTTGGCGGTACATTCGTCTTGCATCTCAGTAGATTTCTGATGAAATGCAAGGCAAGCATTGCATAGATCTTGCATCATCACAGGACATGGACTGACCCTTCATAAATCACATCGCACTTCTTCCGCTGCCATAGGCACGCTGATGTAATGCAGACTCCTTCTCAATTTAAGAGTTGTCTTTAAATAGAAAGCAATATATTCTAGCCTGGTTATGTTTCGGATTATCGATGTAAAACTCTAGAACTGATTTGGTTGACAACTGACAAACGCAGGAGCGAAAAGTATTTCACAATCTTCCAAAATATTTGCATCGCAAGACTGCAATATGGAAAGCTACTACAAGTAATCCCATCTGTTCACTTTCTCGCCCTGGCTGTGTGTGTAAAAATAAAGCATCTTTCATGGTAAGCAAAGAAATCTGGCGAGAACTTATAGGAAAAACAAATCTTGACTGAAAATCTGTACTGGGGACGTCGAAAGGGTTCTGCAGATAAAATAGTAACCCAAAATGCTTAAACCGAATTCAACAAATCCTGCCTGTTTTGGTAGGTTTTGGATCTGACCCTGTGTTGAAATCAGTACAGTGATACTGGGTACAGAAATGTCCCTAACCTTTTGTAACTTGCCTGACAGGAACAATTACCCTTGGCTTGCTTAACATTCTTTTCACCACAAATTTGCAAGTCAACATTAAAAACTAAAACTGCACAGCTTCAAAGGAAGTATTCAGCTCTAATGGGGCAGAAACTATACATTTTTTTAAAAAATGGCATAAGGACAGATTTCTCTGACAGGCTAGAACAGGCCAGCACTTACTGCTTAATTCCCTCCACCCCACACCCCAATTATCTGGAAACTGGAGCTGTAGTGATTGTAGTCATTTAGAGACATCTCCTTACAAGAATCATTGGGATTGGAGTTTAGAGATGATCCCTGGAGAAAGGGGTGAGGGGATGGAGCTGGCTAAAGGAGGTCCAGCAAAAACTAGCTATTGTTATAAGCTGCTAATTAACAAAAACTCTATGTTAACTCTTGTCTCCAGATATTGGACACAGATTTTTTATGTGGGGAGCGGGGACAAATCACTGATATAAGTCTTTGAGTTTGGGTATTTTGTTTACCTACTACATATAAAATCCATCACAACTTTTTTATTCTATTGTTGTTTTCTTTTAGACTGCACAGTCACCACATTTAAAGCACACAGTTTCCTCCAAAGCATCATGGGACCTGTAGTTTACCTCCCATAGAACTACAATTCCAAGCACCCTCAACAAACTTCAGTTCCCAGGACTCTTGGGTGTGTGTTTGATAACGTGCTTTAAATACATAGAGGGTACTCCGCATTAATCAAACAAGGGTACTGCTTCAGAAGATAGAAAAAGAAAGAAATAATATTATGATGTTAAATTCTTCATTCCTTCCAGTTTGTAATGAAAAATAATTTTTTATTATTTTAAAAAAGATGCTTCTGATTTCAATCTGTAGTTCCCGGCAGTACTTTAGGAGCACTGCAGTAGGCCCACAAAAATCACTAATGCTGATCCAACGTGAGATAATGCGTCTCAGCAGGAATGACATAATGCCCTAAAAGAAGACGATGATGTCAGATAGCTGCAAAGAAATAAAAATAAAATAAAATTACAGTCAATTTCCATTCTCTAGCCTTGAAGTCTAGCTTAGGGTAATGAACCTGCATTGAAAATTTGATATGCAAAAGGTTTTCGAGCTTGGAATATTGAATGCGTTTTTTAAAAAGAAAAAAAAAAGCTTTCTTGAGATTTAATACACTCACACAGGCTGCATCATTTTTATTAAAAATGCTCATCTCTTCCTTAGTGTTAAACTGTACACTGCAAGTGTTATTTGTACAAAAGAATAATGACTAAAAACAACCTTTATATTAATAAAAAGAACCAATTTAATGAATACAGGCAGATTACATTTTAAAAAAAAAGATTTTATGAGTCTCACAACCACCCAATAGCTCTGCTTTGCAATCCCTGGTTGTGTAGGTGTGGGAAAGATTATTCAGTAGCAAGAGGTGCTGTTTGTTCATGCTCAGAGGTAGCTTTCATATATTCCAGGGCAAAGCCTAAGTACTGCAAAGTGCTTAGCTCCTGTGAATCTTTCCTCCAAAGAAGCCCTTACTACATTGTGCTGGAATAACTCAGTAATAATCTGAAACAATATTTGCAGTGACCGCAGGCTGTTTTTATGTAGAACTTTACTGTACAGTGGTACCTCGGGTTAAGTACTTAATTCGTTCCAGAGGTCCGTACTTAACCTGAAACTGTTCTTAACCTGAAGCACCACTTTAGCTAATGGGGCCTCCTGCTGCAGCCGTGCCGCCGGAGCACGATTTCTGTTCTTATCCTGAAGCAAGGTTCTTAACCTGAAGCACTATTTCTGGGTTAGCGGAGTGTGTAACCTGAAGCGTATGTAACCTGAAGCGTATGTAACCTGAGGTACCACTGTAGTTGCTCTATGGTTTCCAAACCTATTTGCAACTACCTAGGAGTAAACCTTCCCAATCCCAAAGAAGGGCAGTGCCAAAGAATGCTCCAATGTGGTGTAGTGTAGCCAGTGTGGTGTAATGGTTAAGAGTGGTAGTCTCCTAATCTGGGGAACCGGGTTCGCGTCTCCGCTCCTCCACATGCAGCTGCTGGGTGACCTTGGGCCAGTCACACTTCTCTGAAGTCTCTCAGCCCCACTCACCTCACAGAGTGTTTGTTGTGGGGGAGGAAGGGAAAGGAGAATGTTAGCCGCTTTGAGACTCCTGAAGGGGAGTGAAAGGCGGGATATCAAATCCAAACTCTTCTCCTTCTTCTTCAAATACCACACATGTAAAAACACGCAGTTTCCTGGACCATCCATGGGCCGGATTTAGAAGGCAATTGGGCCCGATCCAGCCCCTGGGCCTTAGTTTGCATACCCATACTCTTTCATAACACTGGGACTTCTGCCCTGTTTCTCTTTTGCACTCACAGAGGTGCGCAGGCTGTATCAGAACAGGAAGTTGTGGCCAGGCTTGCAGCTAAGCTTGAGCAAGAATGGAAAAAAGTGACCAAAGATTAGAGGCACTCTGTGCATGCTTGTGATCTAAATAAACACAGACCACAGCCAGAAAGGACTTGCTGGAACATTTGACTCATAGACAGTACGCTTGCCTGACTTCTGTGGTGTTGGTCAAAGTGACATGTTGAAAAGGAAGGTCACCTGGAGAGCCAATGGGATACTTCATTCGAAGCGCACAACCGTTTAAAGAATCCAACAGTACATAAATCAGAGAAGAACACGACCTTGGGGGCATGCATGATTATTTTGGATCTGGGCCACCTCTGAGTTGCCAGTAGAGTTCCTGAATTCAGAAAATCTAAGCAATTACCGGTACTAGCCACTTGCCAATCGCCACATCTTGGGCAAGATTCCTGAGCAGGTGGTTGTGGACCAGATCCAGGTGCTCTTGGAAGAAACTGATTTTCTAGTTCCATTTCATTCAGGGCCTAGTTCTGGCACAGAAACTGCTTTGGTTGCCCTGTATGAGGACCTCTGTCAGGAGAGAGACAGGGGAAATGTGTCCTTTTTAGTTCTCTTTGACCTCTCATTGACTTACGATACCATTGACCATGGTATCATTCTGGGGCAGCTGTTTGAGTTAAGGGTGGGCAACACTGCTTTGCAGTTGTTCCGATCCTACTTAGATGGTTCTTTCCTGAGGTGATACTTGAGGAGTGTCCTTCAACCCTGTGGAGCCTTCAGTGTGGGGATCCTCAGGGTTCGATATTATCCCCTTTGCTGTTTAACATCTACATGAAATGGCTAAATTGGGTCATCTGGAGTGTGGGTGTATGTTGGCAGCAGTATGCTAATGACACACAGCTCAGCTTCTCATTTGCATCTGCAGGTGTGGCAGGGGATATGCTGGATCATTGTCTTGCCTCAGTAATGGACTGGATGAGAGCCAGCAAACTGATGCTCAATCCAGATAAGGCTGAGGCACTGTTACTGGGTGGTTCCCCAGACCAGATGGTTGGGAGGTTGCCTCTTTTTGATGGGATTACACTCCCTTTGAAGGAACCGGCATGCCGTTTCGTGGTACTTCTGTCACTTGAGGGCTTGGTGGTGCAGAGTGCCTTCCATCAGCTTTGGCTGGTGGCCCAGCTGAGCTTCTATCAGGATAGGGATAGTCTAACTTCTATCATCTATGTTCTGGTAACCTCTAGGTTATTTTACTGTGACGCGTTATATGTGGGACTGCCTCTGAAGACAGTTCAGAAACTTCAGCTCGTGCAGAATTCAGTGGCTAGGTTGTTCACTGGGGCAAGACGGCTTACACCAATTCTGGCCCTACTGCACTGGCTACCAATTAGTTTCCAATTCAAAGTCCTGGCCTTTACCTATTAAGCCTTAAATGCCTCAAGCAATATCTCAAGGACCGCCTCTCCCCATATGAACTGACCCAGACCCTGTGTGCCTCCTCAGCGAGAGGTCTGGAGGGTGGCAACATGAGAAGAGACCTTTTCTGCGTTGGCTCCCCATTTGTGGAACACACTCCCCATAGAGCCTTACCTGGCACCTTCGTTACATATATTTAGGCACCACGCAAAAATATTCCTCTTCTCCCAGGCCTTTGCCTAAACAATGTGTGGGCCTTTTAAACTGTGGGTGTGGGCGAGGGTTTGTTGTTTTTATTTGTTTTCATGTTACATACCCTCCAACATTTCTCCAATGAAAATAAGGACGCTTGGAGGGTCTGATGTTATGTATTTTTGTGTTTCTATATTGTGAATCATGTTGTGATCCTCGAATGAAGAGCAGAATAGAAATTTAAAATAGAAAAATAATATTAATATTAATAAGAGTTTGAGATCCTGGGCTGGCACATCACCACGGCCACCATTAATCTCTACTGTGTGAAATATGCCTCTTGTTTCTTCTTCTTCCTTTGCTTGAGTGACTTTATTCTTGTAAAATGCTTGTGTGCAGCTTTGTGTGTGCATCTTTCAAAAGGAAAAAGTTATTCTTCTTAAGAAATACTAAAATGAAGAAGAAGAAATGAAATATAACTGAGGCAAATCTGAATAAAAGTATGTAAAACCAGAGTAAACTTAAAACTCTGAATCTCCCTGGCCAAAGGCAACATTCTCTGTTAATAATTTTCTTCTCTCATCAATTACTATGGATTTAAAAATGTGCTGTTTTCATAGTTGCATATTTCTCTTGTTCACTCAGTAGGTTATAGGCTCACAGACAGACCTTATTTCTCTCTTCCTAAACCCTGTCCCAAAGGATAGGATATAACAGCAACTGTTTAAATGGTTCTTCTCAATGTTGCCAATTGACATGTGGCCTGTGTCAAGGTGAACTTGGCTACTGCAATTTACCCAGGATAGGCTTGGACATGCCAATGTTCTATCAGTAGCTGAAACAGCAACGTCTTACCAGTTGCATATGGCCCCATCAAGAGACAAAGCTATGACCCTGGAGGCCAGCTCCTCAGAGGTGTGGCTTGGCTGGAGAAGTCATTACTACTCCCTGCAGGCTCCTCATCAAAAATACAGTCTTGCTCTACCATCATCTCAACTTGTATGAGTTTCCAAATAAATGGCAGGACACAACACAGAAACAACTGAATCTTTGCTGAACCAATCTGCCCCATTGCTCCCACTCAGGCTAGCAAGATATCAATTATCTACCAATGATGTAATGCGCTGCACAGTGGAGTCTGTCCCGTTGTCATTGTTGCTGTAGCTTCAAGCAGAATCCAGTTTCTCTTTTATGTCTTGGTTTTTCAAAGAACTGGCGCTTCCGTGGCACTTCAGAAATACTAATTTGCTAAAGCAACAATAAAGAGGGCGAGCAAGGGCAGACCTTGTGAGCGATAAATTCACATGAAAACAGATGTGGTGGGGGCAAATCTGCGCCCTCGGCCTGAGCAAACTATGCATCTGAGGCCCACTTTAATTTAGCCAAAACAAGCCTCCCCCTGTGCAGCTCCCAGAGTGCCATTTTAACAAGCCTTGTGGGTAGGCGGAGCTTGTTTTTCTGAAGATGCACTTTTATTTTGAAACCCTAGGATGCTGAAAAAACAAACAGCTGCAACAACTTCAATCCCACCTTTCATCATCTAAGAGGGAGTTTGTCGGGAGACGCTGCGTCTTCTGAGAAGCCTGGGGCTCAGCACAGTTTTGAGCTCTCCAAAGACAGTGTTGCTTCGGGTACTGAGTTAATGACCAAATGGCTTGCTGCTCTCCAAGCACAGCAACGGCACCAAATGAAAATGTGGGGAAATGAGCATCCCGACTAGAAGATTTACAAGGGAGTAAATGTACTTGGAGTTTTAAGTCACATGCACAGCATACATTTAAAGCACATTTAAAGCACATGGCTCCCCTCAACGAATCCTGGGAGCTATGGTATACTTTCAAAACTATAGGTAAAGGTAAAGGTAAAGGGACCCCTGACCATTAGGTCCAGTCGTGGCTGACTCTGGGGTTGCGGTGCTCATCTCGCTTTATTGGCCGAGGGAGCTGGCGTACAGCTTCCGGGTCATGTGGCCAGCATGACTAAGTCACTTCTGGCAAACCAAAGCAGCGCACGGAAACGCCATTTACCTTCCCGCCAGAGTGGTACCTATTTGTCTACTTGCACTTTGACGTGCTTTCAAACTGCTAGGTTGGCAGGAGCAGGGACCGAGCAATGGGAGCTCACCCTGTCGCAGGGATTTGAACTGCCGACCTTCTGATCGGCAAGTTCTAGGCTCTGTGGTTTAACCCACAGCGCCACCCGCATCCCTTCAAAACTATACAGAACTAAAATTCCCAGCTCCCTTAGCAAATCACAGTTTTCTGGATTCTTTATTTTGCAGGGCAAAATGATGTGCTTTAGATGTCTGGCGTAGTTGTGATCTTAGAAAGGAGCGTCTCCACCAGCATCATTCAGCCCAGGAAATTTTTAGTGTTTGATGTTTTATCGTGTTTTTAATATTCTGTTGGGAGCCGCCCAGAGAAAGGGCTAGAGCTTACTGCAAGTTTCCATTCCAGCTCCCTTCTGCCTTCAAATGCCTAGATTTGACTGGCAGAGGCTGCATACACACCACACATTTAAATCGCATGACTTCTCCCCAAATATAGGTCTGGGTCTTTTCACCCTGATCTGAACAGGGCTCACTCAAGTGCAGAACCCCTAATACAGCTACAATGCCCAGCATTCTTATCAGACTACAGTTCCCAGAGTTCTTTGTGGAAATTCATGTGCTTTAAATGAACAGGTGCAACCAGGGGCATAGCTAGCTGCTCCGGCACCTGAGCAGTGGGGGGCGGGGCGAGCTGCCCCTGGGGGTGCTTCGGCGATCCGTGCAGGGGGGCAGTGTGGTGAGCTGCCCACTGAGTCCGCCTAGCGGATGAAAGCCCCACGCTGCCGTTTTGGGCAGTGTGGGGCCCCAAGCCATGGCGTCACTCCCAGGAGAGATGCATGGCTCGGGTGCACTGCAGGCCCTGGCCCGTGGTAAGTGACACCCCCGTGGTGTGCTATTTTGTCACCCCCCTCAGGGATGGCACCCGGGGCAGACCGCACCCCCCACCCCTTTCTACACCCCTGTATGCAACCTTAAGGTCAAAGGCTTTAAACAAGACACCTGACCCACAGAATTCTATGGGTGAGAAACTTCTTCATGGATGACCGTGTAGATCTTTTAAAAATGAAATGAGCCCAAATAATAGGTATTCCAAGAAAGTGGAGAAGGGCTGAAGAGTGAGCCCTTATATGGAATGTTTTGCTTGGTGTGGAAGTTACTGGAATCGGACCTTAATAGGAAATTTTACCACTTCCTAGCAGGAAAGCATACAGTAGAACCAAACAGCTGTTTACATCATCTGACATGCAGGATTGAGTGGCAAATTTAACAAGGAGCTTCTGCGTAGCTAAAAGATCAAGAAGACCCAGAAAGAAAGAGAGCAGGAGAACTGAAAGAACTTGACCTTGTACACAAGACTGATTCATATCTTGTGATTTGGCAGCTGTGATGAGTGAACCATCCAGGCCAGAGAGATGGTGGTGGCCTTTTGCCCTGAGGAAAACTCTCACCTCAGATATGCTCTGAGGAGGAGAGAGTGATCTGTTGGTGAATTCATTGCTTCAAAGAGTGAATTCTCTTTTCACTCTTGATGTTTAATGCCTTTCCAAGATCTCTTGGAAGGTATTGGATGACTAAATTACATGTGAATGGTATCCCTTTTCTGCCTCTCAAAGGTATCCAGCAGGAGTAAGCCCCAGCATATTGAACTGAATGGGGCTTCCTTCTGAGCAGAAATGCATAGGATCGCACTGTCATCTACTAATCACTACTAGTCAAAATTATGCAATTTAAGGTCTGATTGATTTCAGTAGGAAGAAGTTAAGCATGTCCTTAATTCTCCCATTGATACCAATTGAAAGTGCTTAGCATTGACCAGATTATACCCAGTGTATCTTTCTCGTATTCAATGAGCTCTACAGACAGTCACACATACACATATTTCAGTGAATAAGAACATAAGAGCAGCATTAATTGGGAGTAAGTCCCATTGAACTCAGTGGGACTTACTTCTCAATAGACAGGGACAGGATTGCACTATTAGTGTTTCACTCTAATAGCCTAATCCCAGACAGAGTTAGGCATGCATACGCCTAATTGATTTCAATGGCCTTAAGCATGCCTAATGCTACATAGGGTCATTGGCTGCCACAATAGTAAGGTATTTGTGTGGCAATGCAAGCTATGACTATGGCTGTGTTCTTTGCCCAGCAGTTAACATCAAGAAATAATTGCGTACAAATACACAGTGACCCGTATTAAAATAAGTGTGGCTGGCTTAGTTTCGCAATTCCTTGTTTTTGGGAGGCTGAGTTTTGGAAAAAGAATCCAAAACTCTAGCAGTCTTAAGGACATTTTCATAAGTGATTTGAAAACTGCTGTGACTGTCACCCATGAGGCTCTGATGACAGTGTCACCACCTCAGCTGATGCATATTCTATTTCTTCTTCTCAAAAGGTTACTGTGTCCCATCCCAGCTGGTGTGGAAAATGGCAGTCCTCCCTATCTGCCTGTTCTGACTTTATAAAATAACCACGGGTGGTGGGAAACTGGGCAAGGGTTCTAAGAGAAGGGGTCTCAGGAGGGGTAATTCATCATGGCAAGCTGACCTGCTGAATTTCCCTCTTCTGCATAACTACAAAAGATAAAGGAACCCTATTCTGCATCTGGCAATCCTATGGAGAACCTTCTGGATCCTCGTCCAAAGACTAAGGCTTCATTCATTCTATTCCTTTAAGCACATCCCAAGCATGTTCTTTCCGTCAAAGAATTCTGGGGCCCTGTAGTTGTTAAGGGGTTGCCAGGAATTGTCACTCTGTGAGGAGGAAACTACAGTGCCCAGATTTATTTATTTATTGGGGGAAATAGGTAAAGGTAAAGGGACCCCTGACCATTAGGTCCAGTCGTGGCTGACTCTGGGGTTGTGGCGCTCATCTCGCTTTATTGGCCAAGGGAGCCGGCGTACAGCTTCCGGGTCATGTGGCCAGCATGACTAAGCTGCTTCTAGCGAACCAGAGCAGCGCACGGAAACACCGTTTACCTTCCTGCCAGAGCAGTACCTATTTATCTACTTGTACTTTGATGTGCTTTTGAACTGCTAGGTTGGCAGGAGCAGGGACTGAGCAATGGGAGCTCACCCCGTCATGGGGATTCAAACTGCCAACCTTCTGATCGGCAATCCTAGGCTCTGTGGTTTAACCCACAGCGCCACCCGCGACCCTATTGGGGAAAATAAAGATAGAGTGTGCACTTGGACTGAATCTGTCCTACCTAGTGCTGAAATCAAATTGCAACCAACTGCAATGTTGGGCCCCCGAACTCTGAATGAAATGCACCGTGCAATTTAATTATCAGACCAGTTTCTAACAAAGAGCTGAATCACCATGCTGGGCTTACTTTGAACATTACTGGGTAGGCTTTGCATATTTCAGAATGCACTTTATCCTGCTGATAAAGCATGGCCCCATCTTCTAAAAATTAATTTGGAATTGCACAATACAGCCTGAAGAAGAGCAATCACACACTGTGGATTGCTCCAAACTTGCTTCATGTGTTTTTCGATTGCTGAGATTCAAAGTATGCCCACACTGCCTTGTCCACCCACCAGTGTCTTACAACATGCTAAGAAAATTGAAATGAGCTCCTTCATCTCTGACAAGGATAATTAATCTTCGAACACCATTTTTCTTAATGCAGAAGGCCGCAGAATTCAGAACCAAATTAATTGGAAGTATAAAATGATGTTAAACTATTAATTGGTTCATCACTGGGCTTGATGTATAATTGTAATTTTTGTTCCTTACAGGCTTGAAGAGACAACGCCATTCCGGTGGTTAATTTATTACAAAATTGCACATTCAAAGAATATATAGGTCACCAAAAGAGCAAGGGCCATTTCCAATGATAAAGAAATCCACTGCAACCTTGTCGTAGGCTACTAGAAATAGCCCAGGTCCAGCAATAACCATGTTTTACTATCTCCATGTAATCAATGACAGTAGCTTTGCTGTAAGAGAGCGGTTGGCATCAGGGGCTCTGTCTTGCCAAAGAATGCCTTTTGGCTTCTCTGTTGCCAACCCAAAAGCAAGGAGTGAATGACAGTTGTGACAATGGGATTTGATACTAAATGTTCCTTCTTATGGTGCTTTAAATTTGACACGAACCTTCAAATAGAGGACTCTCCTCTGACAGCCTTTCAACCAGAGGATTGTCAGCTGTGAAGTAGGCCACAGGGCCACCCTAACACTACATGGTGCTTGCAGTCAGAGTGAATGTGTTAGCTAAAAAAAGCCATCACATTTTCACAGCAGCGACTAGATTTAGTTTTCTGAGTACCAAAACAATTCAGTTCCCCCACCATAAAGGCGTTTGCTGAGTGGGATCTTGCACAACAATTTCATAACAGCCACATTTTTATTTTTATTTTATTTTTTAAAACCGACTTAATCTGGAAAGGCCCTGAAACTTTGCCTGGAGCATGTCTGAGAGATAAAAGAACAGCCTTTTTTTTATTTGAAGAGAAATGGATACAGTTTACAGAGGACATGCATTCTGAATATTGGAGAGCCCCTTGTCCACCCATGGGGCAAGGTGAGGCAACTGCCCGAGACAGCAGGCTCCACCGGGGCAACAGATCCCTATGTCCATCTTCCTTCTCTTGCTCTTCCCTCACCCCTTCTTCCCTGGTGGGGAGGGGATGTCATCTGGAGTCTGCCTGAGGTGCCAAAATTTCCTGCTTCCAGTAAATGCACATTGTACCAAACATCAACTGGAGTTGCATATACCAGTGCCTGATAGACCTAACCTCCCATTTTGAACTGCAGGGAAGCCCTACAGGAAATAACCAGCAGAGCGACCTATTTGTCTCGGATTGGTTGCAATAGATATCAGCAGGAGAGGAATAGACAGGTTTTTGCTTCTAAACTTTGGGAGACGTGAGTTCAGATTCTGACTGAACTACCAATCTTTGAAATGGATACATTAAAAAAAAAACCCTCCCAAAGCAAAGCTGAGTTTCCTATTCCTATATCCTATTCCTGAGTAGGAATAAGAAAAGGGTTAGAAAATACTGACTGCCCAAAGGGAATACAATAGTTTACATTACACATAATTTCACCAGGAATTGCAGTGGCAGCCTGCTAATGAGATGGACAATGGCTGTATTAACCACTGAGTATAAGGCTGCTGCTTAAGTTCCTAAGAATGCCGTGTGGGTCTCCTGTGCTTTTTTCATTTGCATTATCTTCAAAATATAATGGTGAAGTGAGAGAAACTTTAATTGCAATGGTGATGTAATCAAAGAATATTGATTCCTGGAAACTATAATCTCTAACCTCATCAATCTGCCATTTCTTGATATCCTTCTTTGAGTTAAGACCTGAATCCTATTTGAGGGGAAAAGGTGATATTGTTTTTATATAGGCTGAGGCTTACATTGATTTACTTTTACTAGACACATTGGACTCTTCTGAGATAACGAGAAGTCTTTATATGATGTATTCATGCTTGAAGGAGATGGGATAGCGTCATTGATTCTTTATTATTAAAACAAGCTGAGTGTATGCCATGTAACAGAATGCAAGGGGAGAATTATACCTGGAACTACTTTAAATTCCAACAATCACCCCCATCCCCCAGTCTTCCTTTTTCCTCTTCACTCTTTCCCTACAACACTGTGGAGGTTCAGACACTGTAAGAGTAGCTCTGGGCTTATTCTGATTGATCACCTAAATCGGGGGTGGCCAACTCTCAAGAGACTGCGATCTACTCACAGAGTTAGAAACTGGCAGTGATCTACCCCATTTTGGGGGGTTCAGGTCAAAGTTGATGATCTACCACAGATGCCCAGTGATCTACCAGTAGATCATGATCTACCTGTTGGACAGTGACTTTTTCTTGTCTTCTTCCCTTCCCCCCAGCCTATCCTTGGGGCTGTCCCAAGACATTTTGTTCTCTGAGAGGGAACAGCAAATGCCACCCCACACCATTAGTCAAAGTGCATAGTACCCAAGGCTAGTCAATTTATTTTGGTACTTGAGGGGGAAAAATCCCACAACTATATCTCCCTGGCAACAACTGCACTTTATTTTTCTGTGTGCCCCCTCTGAAGAAGGTGCAGAGGTTGGTGATGTGAGAAAGGACCTTCTCAGTGGTGGCTTCCTTGTTAAGTATAATTGTTTAATTGACACTGAAATGGAAAATAACACTATATATGTTCAAATAGGTATTGCTGAAGGTTTAACATGGGAAATTCCATTGGGCTCTTTTGAAGCTCTCTGAGTACCTACATGGGTTGATAATTAACTGTTGTTGTTCTCACGTGATGTTTAACTTTAGATCATGTGAGAGAGGTATTCAATTGCAAATTGTCATCTTGGGGAGTTAGTCTTTAAGTCTTTCTCTGGATGTGCTAATGAGGTCTCTCCTGAAGAGAAAACAGCTCCAGTCTAATGGAGGACATGGTGAAAGACAAACCTCCGATTTTAGGTCTGTTTGTAGTTATTTCAATTTTGTAAGAAGATTAAACCTGTGCTGGACATGCAGAACTGTTTGGATGTATCATTATTTGTTTTTATATGTTCTGAAGCAACTTCTGTAAGTAAAGTTTCTGGATCATATTTATAGGTCTGGTCATTTTTCATCCCATGAAGAATAAGTTTTTATGCATCCTGCTTCAAGCTGTGCAATATTAATACCTGCAACATACTGGTTCTGGAATGTTCTCCCTAGGGAGGCACACCTGGTGCCTTCACTATCAGTTTTTAGAAGCCAGGTAAAAACATTTTTATTCACCCAGGCATTTGGAGTTTAATTTTATGCATATGTTTTGGTGTGGTGATCAGAACTACTATAGCTTGAACAGGGTTGCCCCCTTCATAGTCTTAATCTGGCTTGGAGCAAATTTCTAGGAGAGAATTTAATTGCTGGCAGAACCGAAATCATGTAACTTTCAGAACATGTGCTCTTTTATGTACCTGAAATAGAGGGCTGTGATAGATTTGCTCTGGGAATAGTCTTTCTACTTAACATATCTTGAAATGGTGTGTGCATGTGTGTGTTTTCCTCAATCTAACTTCATCTGCGTCTTGAATGTGCAGATAGAAGCAAGTGCAGTCCAATGCCCGTGATTGATAGCTGAAGTTTCCGTGGGTTCAGATTGTTTCCTAATGCAGGCCATTTTTCATCATCTAGAGTTGCCTGATAATTATGTCATTCCCATTGCTTGAACGTTGAGGTGGCAGCCGCATATCATGGAGTTAAAATGACTGTTTATGGGGCAGCTAAATTGTGTCATTATCAGTTCAAGCCAGCTCTTGCTTTGCTCCTGGGGACAAAACAACAATTTGAGTCTTCTCAAACTCATCAGACGAGAGGAGAATGCCAAGAATATAAATCTGCTCTGGGGCCAAAATGAAGAAGAAAGATGTGCGCGAGCATAGAGCGGCATTGACCATCAGATAAAAGTGACAGCGATGCTCTCAACAGAAAATAAGTCAGATTGCTGATCAGTGGATAACTTTGATGTAATATTCTGCAATAATTTAGCTGAGATTTTATGGCAAGATGAATGGGGGAAGATGATAAAAATGCATGTAGAAGACACCCCACCCCCAAGTCAGCTGTGAGATATTTCTCTATCTAGATCTAGACATGGATTGATTATGATTGGTAATGAAGTAGATAGTTACCAAAACAGAACCACTGCATAAATGTTTAAAAAGTAATATATAAATTATTGAAACTTTTCTAAACACTGAAAATACTTAAGATCCAGACCTGTGTCTTGTATAAGAGCAAGCTATGTTTCATGAAAGCAAGGAAGTGTCTGGTTCAAATCTCATATCAGAGGCCCTCAGCTACATGCTTATTCTACTCTTCCCGGGGCTTCAGGGTTGAAAGGCTGAGGCAATGAATAGCACCTTGGCAGTCCAGGGGAAGTATGTGGGGCCATGATTGTGCCCAGTGGGCCCTTCTAGTTCAGCTTAGGAAGATGTCTCAGCAAAGAAGCTTTAAGAAGGCTGGCAAGGCCTTCCTCTGCAGTGGCTCCACCCCTGGACATTGCTGTCAGCAGTCCTTAATGGTCCCATAGCCAGTTCTGCAGGTACATGCTCTTGCAGACGAAGCTACAAGGGAGGTGTCCCAGATTCTGAAGTCCATGGGAGAGCCATGTCCTCAGGATGAGGGACTGTAGAGGGGGGCTCCTTGAATGACGTTACCTGTGAATTGTTCACTTCTGAATCTTCCCTGAGGTGACACTGAGATTTGGACAATCCTAGGTCCCAAGCTTAATTCTTGACATCTCTGGTTTTTAGGACTGGTAGTAAGAGTTCCTGGAGATTCACTGCCAGGATGTATCCAGAGTAGACAGCACCAGGATAGGTGGGCAAATAGTCTCACTGACAAGGCCACTTCCTAAGTTCTTCTCAGATACCCTGGAAAGCCTACAAAAGAACAACAGTCCTTTCCCATGGTTCTATCTAAGTGAAAAGTATTCAGAGCCATGGGACCTCTGGTCCTGGAGTTGCATATAGGCACTGTTGTTGTTGTTGTTCCAATTGCTATTGATAATTATTTTATTTAATCCCCCTTCAAATCTTCTAAATTGATGGCCGTCTTTTTGTGGAAAGGAATCCCATAGCTGAACAATGCTCTGTATGAGAAAGGTAATGGGTGTAACATTGTGATAAGAGAGAGATGGAACTCCTAATATGGAGTGAGTTAACACGTTGACCAAATTTGGGCTTTTCTGTTTATAGAATTTAGAGCACTTAAGATTGTTTTTGGGAAGGCTGTGGGGCCAGGAATCACACACAATGACTAAGTGAGCTTGAACAATTTTTCATGATTTCATAACGAATTATGCAAACATGAAAGAAAGTGTGTTTTGAATTTGAGTGAAAAGATTAACAATGATAGCAGGTATTCAGTTGTGTTTAATATTTTGTGCTAGCACTCATGGATTTGTTGAGGCAACATGGATTGAAGAAAGGCTTAAGATAGCAGTTGACTATTAAGGCCCCACCTGTGCAGTTTTATACCACTTAATACAGTCATGGCTCCCCCAAAGGATCCTGGTAAGTGTTTCTTGTGCTGAGAGTTCTTAGTTCCCCTTACAGAACAACAATTCTCAGAGTGGTTTAACAGTCAGTCGCTCTTCCCAAGGAACTCTGGGAATTGTAGTTCTGTGAGGGGAATTGGGTCAAAACTAGCACTTTGAATTGAACCCTGAAACTAACTGGTCTTGCCTTTCATGGAACTTTTTAACCAAAGGTTTCAATGAAAAAAGTAAGATTGACTACATCTCCTCTTCTCTATGTCCCATAATAATCTGTCCCTCCCATTTTTTTAATACAGACTATGAGGAGAGGGAACATGACTGATTTCACATTAACCTTCAGAAAGCTAATGGTTCTTAGGGCTCGGTTGATGGGCAAATGTGCACTTAAAAATCCTTCCAAATGTAGCAGATGCAGCCACATAAATCTGTAGCTTGTATTTCACAAAATGTGTAAAGTATGTGATTCATCTCGTAAACAGCTGCTCTGCGTGGTTAAATATGGGCTTAATGCGTTTAATGCTGATTTTTAAATGTGCCGATCTTAAAAGCAAATCAGTTGCTAGTCTCATGATGCCAAGCAGAAACATAAATAATGCTGAAGTCACCTCAGTATTTCTTTTCTGTGTTGTGAGTCACTTCGAAATAATCTCGAATAAACTGGGAAAAACACGACCTTCTTTTATGACAGTTTCTCGCCGGGTTTCAGAAGAGAAGTCATTAATGGCACATGCACAAAAAGAAATGGATAGAAAACCCGCTCGTAGAAGATGAGACAATTTTCCAAAGGCGTCTCGAAGCTGTTCTGAGAATATGGGATATAGAATGAGTCATCTGGTTCTGAAGCAGCGACTGTATTATTAGGCCTGGACCTTTACACGGCTTACTGATGGATGGGTGGGGAAGAGCTCTTCCCTTACGACTTTGTGTCCTCCTGTCCTTCTGCGTGGCCTTTGCCAGTTTATCGGTCAGAGCACAAAGAGATGCCAGGCCTACCTTTCCAAAACTGGCTTTGTCTCCTGCTCTCCAGAACTTGCCCTAATCTTCAGGCCATGAAAAGGAAGTTACAAAGGTTTCCTTTCCCTCCCAAACCAGATTTGGGAAGGGAGTGAACCAGCAAAGTAGAATTCAGCACCAGCAATGGCTAGGAGGTCTTGGGGATACTCAACACTACCTTTCCTTCCCCTCCCTCACTGTAGGTGCTGCTGCAGACATATCAAGAGGTGTGAATTAGCCCTGCTTCTCTGCTCATTATTTTATTATTTATTAAACAATGCTATTCTTCACAAATTATATTGGCATTAGATCGCCACTCTTCCTCAGAGCAGTGTACATGGTTCTAACTGTTGGCTTTTTCGCAGATTAATTGGGCTGCAGAAGGCATGCTGGGGAGACCACACATTCAAGAAATGCGAAAGTAACTTTTGCTTGGTTTAATAACAAATAACTAAAACAAAAACTCATTTTCCACTATGTCGATAAGTGTGACCCATCCACCAGGGTACTGAGAGAGCTACATGCTGCGCTTTATAAAGGGACCCCTGGCCATTAGTTCCAGTCATGGATGACTCTGGGGTTGCGGTACTCATCTCGCTTTATTGGCCGAGGGAGCCTGCGTACAGCTTCTGGGTCATGTGGCCAGCATGACTAAGCTGCTTCTGGCGAACCAGAGCAGTGCACGAAAACGCTGTTTACCTTCCCGCCAGAGCAGTACCTATTTATCTACTTGCACTTTGATGTGCTTTCAAACTGCTAGGTTGGCAGGAGTAGGGACCGAGCAACGGGAGCTCACCCCGTCACAGGGATTCAAACCGCCGACCTCTGATCGGCAAGTCCTAGGCTCTGTGGTTTAACGCACAGCTCCACCCGCGTCCCTTTTATATACTACACCCAACAGCTTAATTAACATAACTTAACAGCACCTGCTATACTGCTTCACAAGTGTATAACTAGGTCATGTTATTTGCTCTGGCCCTTAAAGACATACACATCTTGTGAAACAATAATGAACCATAAAATTTAAAGAAACCACTCAACACTTACACCTTATTGTCTCCTCCCCACAGCACTGAGGTTAGGCTGTGAGATAGTACTGGCCCAAGGTCACCCAGGGGGCATTGGAATCCAGACACACAGGTTGGGATTCACCAAGTGACTCCTACTGGCAGAAGCCCTGTGCAAGGACTTCTGCTTGTACAATACAGTCATACCTCGGGTTGAATACGCTTCATGTTGAGCATATTCGAGTTGTGCTCCATGGCAACCCGGAAGTAACGGAGTGCGTTACTTCCGGGTTTTGCCAATCGCACATGCGCAGACGCTCAAAATGACTTCATGCACATGTGCAGAAGCGGTGAAAAGCGATGTGTGCATGCGCGGACATGCCATCACTAGTTACATTTGCTTCTCAATGCGAACAGGGCTCTGGAACGGATCCGGTTCGCATCCCGAGGTACCACTGTATAGCCCTCTGCCACTGTCACTCAGGGAATGAATTGTTGCAGGCAGAGAAGCAGTGGCAGCCAGTTAAAGTTGGCAAGCCTATTAAAGACAAAAAGACCAAAGGGGCAGTGGGGTAACTGTTGCTTCTAAGCTTATTTTGTGTAACAAATTAGCTGGTTCGTAGGCATAAAATAACTTGAATGTTGAATGCCAAAAGAGATTCCCAGAGTGGCTTCCATACAATCAGTTAAAAGAAGACAGTCTCCGCCTACAGGCTTATTTTCTAAAAGACATGAAATAGTGGAAGAGACAAGGAGGGAAGGTTGGGGGGGTGGGACAAAGCAAACTGATGTGCCAATTAAAGGTAAATAGTAGTGCCTATAATGACCAGTTGGAAATAGTTCAGGGAGATGCCTTAATGGAATGAGCCCTGCTTCTCATCTTCCCCACTGAGTTTTCCCTGAGTTTCTCATTTTCAGTTTCCAGTTAGCCTGATGAGCATAGCCTTCCCCAAACATAACCAAATCCACATAACAAAAAAACAACAATCCCTTTTTGGTTGAACACGCTGTGTAAGTGCTATCTATCTTAGCTCAAGCTCCAAAAAGGCCACAAAATGGCCTTAGTGATGTTATTTAAGCCACTGGTCTTCAACTCCTAGATCAGGACTCACTAGTAGGCCGCAGCCTGATCCAAAGTAGGTTGCGACGTTCAGTGCATATGAGACCTATAGGTCACAGGATTAAAACTGTGTGCAACTAAACTTGACTTTTTGTCTGTCAGCCCCTTGCCACATGGCACTATTCCATAGGAACTGCTTACTCTGCTTTGTTGGTTAAATGCTAAAGTGTGTTCTGGGGGTACTGGGAGATTTCAGTGTACTGTTAACGGCTAAATTCTGCAGCTTACTTTAATGTAAGAATTGGTTGAGGAAAGCAGTTTCCCTCATCCGTTGTCATTATTATAATGTCTGTGGGTAAATCTAATTCCAGGGAATTGACTTTGCTTGGGGGGAAGAATTTAGACATGGCTGCTGAGTGAGTTGGCAGGGGGTAGTGGGAAGATAATCCCTCATTTATTCAGTGTATCAGACCTCTTGAGGCTGTGAAACCTGGCCAACTTGGATGAACAGATTCTGACAAGAGCAGTTCCTGAAAGATTTGTGATGGATATCAAGCACAGTCTTAATTCAGTTCTATTTTTTCAAATAATCATAGCAATGGGATTGGACCATCAGTGTTTTCTAATGAAAGATGGTTATGATGTTTGCATAGGATTACATTATTTAACAGATGGCTGAAGTTGTGGCAATGGGAAAAAAAACAGTAGATTTGGATGAACTGGGCTCCACAAAATTTCTTCAGATGGATTTGCTTCATTTATCCCTTAATGGGACAAAGTTAATTTGCAGCACAATCCTATGTGAGCACCCTCAGGAGTAAGTCCCTGTGAGTTCAATGGGGCTTCCTCCCAGGGAAGCAAGTTTAGGATTACAGCCTTAGAGTTCAAATTCCCAGTCAGCCATGTTGGAGGGGGTTTGGCTGAGGAATGCCCCAGTGCCAAGAAGTGCCCCAATGCACCTGCTGAAATGATGGCGAGAAGCTACTGCTAGTGGAATCCCTTCCAACAGAAGCCAGCAGAAACCCCCAACAGCACATTTGGGGGAGGCAACAGAGCTTGAGATGGCATAGGATCCACGAGCTTCTGAGCTGACCTCGCAGGCCTCATATGATGGCAACAGGTCTAATCCAGACCTCTGTGTGCACAGCCTGGGAGCTGGTGCAGTGAAGAGGCCTTCTCCTCACCTGCCCTCCACTTTCCAGGTGCAAGTGGCAAGTTCATGGCTGCAGCCATGATGGGCAGCTGTGCAGCCCCACTAAGCCCCACCTCTGTTGGCTGCAGGGCCTGGACTGCAGTCTTGGTTACAAAGTCTAATGATTTCTCCATTGCACTGAAAGGTTATTGCAGCTTAGATGCAGAAGAGTCCTGTTATCATATAAAACGGTGTTATTTGGGTAACGCTCTGCTACTTCTGGTTACAAACAATAGGTTTTATTAAGTTATTTTCTGAACTTTTATGATCATCCAAAAGGAGGGTGGGTGTCATGCTGAGGGAAAGGTTGCACTCAATTTGTATCCTATCCAAGTTGTTTTCTCCAAAGTGTTTCATCTTTTCCCGATTTATCATGGGCCTATAAAGTTTTATTTTAGTGTATTATTAAACTTATCTCTGACATTGCAGTCAACACGCTGGAAACTGTTTTATACTCCTGTATCTTCTTTAGAGCTATTCAATAAACTGGCTTCTTAATGGCAGGCAAAGTAGAAAGACTTCCATTTGGAACAATTTTCTTATGAAGTGTGAGAATCACTTTGAAAGCCAAGGAGCAATAAAATGACCAGATCCCCGATGAGGTCTAACATCCCCCAAAAGGCAAGTGGGCAAATGTTGAGTCTGCCAGACATTTCTGTCACCCTCCAGCTTTCCCCATTCCTCCTGAGGAAGGAGCTTTTCACAGAAATGTTGGTGCATCCATAGAATGCCTGAACATAGTTGAAACATTATCTAGGAATGTCACCTTTTAGAGGAATCATATCTTGTAGAGTAGGGAAGATTTTGCTGGATTCCAGCTCTCAACATCCTTGACCATTGACCATGTTGGCTAGGGCTCATAGGAGCTGGAGGCCAAGATATTTTGGAGCATCACAGCTTTCCCAGTCCTGTTGTAGATGATAGTGATATGTGCCGGCCACAGGATTTAACTTGTATCTGTAGCATTGGAAAGCAGCCCAATCTATTTTGGATCCACTCTGCATCTTTCCAATTCAGTTTGTTGTTCAGAATTGAATTAGATCTGTTGGAAATGAAGGTCAGTTTTTCCTCACCCGCATTAATTATAACGGGGAATTTAAAAATCACAGAACAGGATGGCATTTGCAAATGTAGCAACTCCAACAGAGTACGGGGGTATATATTTAACTTGTACGGGGGTATATATTCAGAGCTTTTTTTCCTGTAAGGCACCTTTTAATGTTTCATTTAAAAAACGAAACAAAGGAAAAGTTTATAACTTTTTCATTTTCTGTCAGAATTGGATGCCATTGACAGGCACCACCAATTTTTCTGAGGGGATGAAAGCTACCAAGTTTCAGAATAATAGCTTCAGTGGTACTCCCAAAGGAACGAACATTACTGTTTGGGGTAGGTAGAAAAGGAATCAAAGGAGTGTGCGTTTGTGTATGTGAACATGAATCCCCAGGAAAAAATTGAGAAGAGGGAGATGTCAGAAGCTGGTCAACTGGGAATAGACACCACCTCTTTTGTGCTGTGTTCAGCGATGTGTAACTTTATTTAAAACTTTCTTGCTTGGTTTGTCATGGCACAGTTATATGTAGACTGGATTTGTGGCTCGAAAAACTGGACAAATACTAGGATGCAGCTTGAGGCAAAACGGGTGTTTGTTCACACTGCAGGTTCATTAACATTTCATAAGCCCAAATGTCAAATTATTGCAGCTTGAGCGTTTGTATCCAAAATTGTCAAGTAGATTTGAGCACACAAATCCGAATGCAAACCACCTTGTTTCATTGGATATATTTTGGATAGTTCACTGAAAGCGCTGCTTCCTCAGTCAAACTGGCATGCAGGATAGTGTGTGCTCTAGAAAGGTTGGAAAATGAATCAGAATATAAAATAATGCTTCCAACCAAGCTATGTTTCTCTCGTGCTTTGGAGTCCTATATTCATTTATGTTTTCTGTGTTTCAAAAACTATGTAATAGAACCACAGAACTGTAGAGTTGGAAGGGTCTCCAAGGGTCATCTAGTCCAACTCCCTGCGGTTCAAGAATCATAGCTAAGGTAGTCCTGATTTTGGGCAACAAACATTTTTAATGCAGAAGCATAACAAACATTCATATTAAAGCACCAATGGCAGTATTTTGCAGCATTTCCATTTTGAATAATAATAATAATAATAATAATAATAATAATAATAATAATAATAATAATATATGCAGCCACAATATACAGTATGCATGCCTTTAAGATAGAAAACAAAGCCCCCCCCCTCTGTGTGTGTGTGTGTGTGTGTGTGTGGTTACTGTTCACCTGTAATGCATTGAACCAATATTCGGGCATTCAACTTGAAGACATATAGTGTGGAGAGTATGGGTGGAAAAGCCCTGATCTGGGAGTCTGAGAAGTCCCCCAATAAATTTCTAGCCATGGCACTCCCCCCTTCCCACACAAGTTGTATCGGGGGCCTCTGCAATCCTTCCAATCTAAGGATCAGCATCCAAGAGTGGGGTTGGCAGAGTCCTTGCTTTGGTGATTGTTACAACACTATTGTGTTCATCACTTGGTCCATTTTGACTCTAAATTCTCAGAGTCAAGGGAACCTCAGGATTTGGGGGCTCATGTGGCCCTCCAGGCTTTTCTATCAGGCCCTCAGTACTCTGCCCAGGCCACATGGTCTCTAAAGTGCTTTCTTCTGTCTGAAACGTGCCCTCAGAATGTAAAGATGCCTACTGCTTGCTTGGAGAACATTTCATCAAGCTGCTCTGATGGTTTTGGCACTGTAAACCTGAAGGAGTGTCTCCACCCCCATTGTTCAGTTTGGACATGTGAAGGCTGAGGGCCTTCTGGTGGATCCCTGACTGTAAGAAGTAAGTTTACAGGGAACCATGTGGAGGGCCTTCTTGGGAGTGGCTCCTGCCCTGCGGAACACCCTCCCATCAGATGCCAAACATATAAATAACTACACAGAAGACATCTGAAGGTAGCCCTGTGTTTTTATATTTTTTTGAAAGCTGCCAAGAGTGGCTGAGGCAACCCAGTCAGATGTGCAGGGTACAAATAATAAAATTATTATTATTATTTGCATAGAAACCTCTTTGTATGGCCTGAATGTACAAAGGTACATAGGTACACAGGTGAGAGCCACACCCATTTCCCCACCCATTTTTTATCTTTTGCTCACCCACTTTTGCCTCTGTCCTCACCACCATGAGTCCCTCAGGCTGATAATGGTTCCCCATTCCTATTCAATGTGATGTTTCCTCCCTCTGTTCCATAGAATCATAGAATTTCAGAGTTGGAAATGACCTCAAGGGTCATCTAATCCATTCCCCTACAATGCAGGAATAGCACCTATAGAATCCCTGAAATATGGCAATCCTACCTCTGTTTAAAAACCTTGAACAAAGGAAAGTCTACCACCTTCCAAGGTTGCCTGTTCCACTATCAAACAGCTCTTATTGCCAGAAGGTTTTCCCCCCATTCTTTTAATTTGGATCCATTGGTTTGGGGTTGTAATAACATATTTAGGCCATTTCTAGTTTGGCCTTCAGTCTCCACCGTGCCCTACAAAGCTGCTCCTATCCCTAGAGTCCAGCCAAATTGACAATTTCCCTTTCCCTCACATAAACGAGCTGCAAACATTCTAGCTTTCATTAAACTGTTGGTCTGAAGCTAATTTCCTCTTGTAATCATGACCCAGAAAGTTTATTTTTAACAGTAGTTTAGAAATACAGTGAGGGTCTTGTTCATTCACCCAGCCATTCATCAGAACACATAACTCAGTGGCTGTACTAATCAATATGTGAATTCAAGGCAGCTGTGTGCTTAGAGGCAGAATAGGGGAATTTTAACACATAACAGAAAATGCACAAAGAGATATTTCTAAAGAACACCATTGTGAAAGGCATCGTTTTATGTGAATGTGGCAAAAATGTTTAAAACATTTTTATTCTCTCATGCCTTCTTTTTTTTTGCTGACCACTGCAAATGTCTGGCATTGGATCCCCCCCCCCCGGACATTTTTAAGGAAGGAAAATGAGTGATTGCCTTTAAGATCACTAGTTATATAGGAAGATCCTGGTTGGATCGGGGCTGAAATTCCTCCATGAGCAGGGAGTTGGAATAGATGACCTTCAAAAACCCATTAAAATTAAATGGATGGTCTTCTACTAAGTTTTATTAAGGGTAGAGTTATTATAATTAATGGACTGAATTTAGTCACGTTCATTAATTCAGTGTTTCCCAACCGGTGTTCCGCGGCACACTAGTGTGCCGCCGGACGTTGCCTAGTGTGCCGTGGGAGGGAGGCGGGCGAGTCGGGCTAATCCTCCGACGAGCTCCACCTCCAGACCCATTGCTCAAATCCTTTAACCCAGGAGGGCGGGGAGGGGGGGGGAGAAAGAGAAAAAAGAAAGGGTGGGAAAAAAGAAGGGGAAGAGAAAATATTTTTTTTAAAAAAAGGAAAGAGAGGGAAAAAAGCGAGGGATGGAGGAAGGGGAATAAACAGAAGGGGAGGACAATGAAGAGGGGCGGGGCTTGGCAGGCAGCAGATAACTGGGGAGGGGGGTGCGGCTGGCGGCGGCTCAAGGCAGGAAGGGAGGAGCTGCCTCGCGGAGAGTCTTGGGCTGCAGAGATTTCCCGTTCAGGAGCGCGGGAGGCCACGCCGTGGATGGGAATCTCCTCCTCCTCTTCTTCCTCCTCCTCCTCCAGGAGAGAGGGTGGTCCGCCAGGAGAGTCGGGCGTGCTCAAGCGTGGGAGCCTATAGTTAGAGCTCAGCTCCTTTTCTTGCCTTCCCCGCCCCCCCACGGAGCACATTTTCCTCGCCCCCCCAACCCCCGCATGTAGAATAGAAGCCCTCCAGCCTCCACGGTGCACAAACTCTCCCCTCTGCAACGAAGCGCTTTGTTGCATATCTTTGGTGAGGTTTTTAGGCAGTCTTGGTGCACCTTAAATCAGCGCTAATTGCGCCTGGACGCAGTATTTACTTCCGAGTAGGCCCCCTTCCCCCCCCCGGTAGCACCTGACGTTGCTATTCGTATCATCAGGTTTGTTTGTTGATAATTTAATTGTTTTAAAAGCATCATGCTAAAGAGCTCTCTCCCACCCCCAGACCCTTGGGCAAAACAGAAACACACACATACACAAACACAGAGATTGAGCCCTGCAGGTTTTATGAAATGAATGGATTCTGAATGCCTGTTTCAGTGGCTTGTCCGCCTTAGGCTGCTGGGCCAGACACCTGTTACACGGTGCAGTCCGTAAGCTGTGAGCGCTGCTACCTGCCGCCGAGACCACGTAACGACAGTCTTGAAAGACCTACATTGGCTCCCAGTACCTTTCCGAGCACAATTCAAAGTGTTGGTGCTGACCTTTAAAGCCCTAAGCGGTTTCGGTCCAGTATACCTGAAGTAGCGTCTCCGCCACCATCTTTCAGCCCAGACACTGAGATCCAGTGCCAAGGGCCTTCTGGCAATTCCCTCACTGTGAAAAGTGAGGTTACAGGGAACCAGGCAGAGGGCCTTCTCAGTAGTGGCGCCCGCCCTGTGGAATGCCCTCCCATCAGACATCAAAGAGATAACCATTACCTTCTATGCTGTTACTATTTTTTTATTTTTTTTTACATAAGTAAAAAGTGACCTTTCCCCATCTGGCATGGTGGTGTGCCTCGAGATTTTTTTCATGAAACAAGTGTGCCTTTGCCCAAAAAAGGTTGGGAAACACTGCATTAATTTCAGTGAGTCTACTCTGAGTAACACTTTGATACAGCCCTATAATTTCTATTAAGCTGAGGCTGGATGGCATATGCCAGGGATGTTTCAGGTGCAAGATTCCTGCACTTAGCAGTGGGTTGAATGTGGTCCCTTCCAACTCTCAAATTTTATGGATCTATGAAAACACTCTATTGCACAACATTCTGTTTCAGTAAGATGACTTTGGGAAACTCGCAAACAGGAGCCGAAGACAACATTCTCCTTTGTACACAGGTTCTGATAACCCAAAATATGCTGCTTTTGAACACAGAGACTTCATTTTGTTTTGCATTTGTGCTTAAGTGCCATTGATAGTCTTATTGACTGAATGGGTTTCAGTCTTTTATACCACTGTCTTAAATTAGCTACCACTTCATTCAAGAAATTGCTGTCAGTTAGATGAGATGAGGTCAACTGGACGATCAACCTACTGCATTTGTATATGAGCAAAAATAGTTCCAAAATCCCAGTGTGTTGGAGAACACACTGCAATGGCTTTCTCGCATCACTGTGGCCTGATCTACCCACCTCTATGTTTCCAGGCAAGGGCCTCGGCTCCCTGGATACTTGCTGCCTGAGCCCTTGCAGCAAATGATAAAAGCTCCTTCCATTGATAGGCAGGTTGTAGCAATGGAGGTGGCAATAATCAGGAAGAGAGGGCAGGATGATTGGCTGAACACCTCTGCTCTGACTGGAACATCAGCAGTGCCTTGGGCCACTGCCCAGATTAGGAGCAATACCCCCTGTGACTACAGCAATACCCGCTGTGGTATAGGAAAACTCAGTTCTGCAACTTCTTTGGCCTGAGAGCTGCTCCAGTGACACATGCCATATCAATGCTCCTGGCTGGCCAATGATGAGGAGAGCACCCATTACTTAAAGCAACCAGGGTTCAGAGCACATGGTTAGTTTTGGCTATAGGCTCAGGGGCCGTGGTATCTGAAACTTCTTCCGCACACCTGTAGAGGGCCTGGCATACATACCTGTTGTGAGGAAAAAACGGGGAGGGGAAAACTCTACAGGAGCCACTTCTGTGGTCTTTTTGATGTCTAAGGAAGACCTCCCTTTCCCATAAAGCCTTCAGGTTATTATTATTATTAATCCCAGAGTGTAACTGTATTGCTTTGGAATGTTTTATGGGAAGTGATTCATTCTGTAAGTGAAGCAAGCAAGCAAGCAACACACTTTCCCATGAGTTTTAATGGGAACAAAGTTGTGGCAGTCGAAATATGGCAGATTGACCTTTTCCATATCATCCATGGGGTGGAATTAGTGGGCCACCTTTGCCTCCCATTTTTGTTGCCTTCCAACTTGTGACTGTCTGAAGGCAACTGTCTGATGTGAGGAGCCTTCTGTAGCCATGGGAACACCCCATATACTTTAAAGCAGTGGCACCCAAAGGGTGTTATACTTTCTCCTGGGGGGGAATGAGATTAGCCAGGGGGGTACTAAGAGGCAAGGGGGCAGCAAGGGGGCACTGGAGGTGTCAATGACTATCAGACTTTGAAAAGCTGGTATCACTGGATCAAGTTCATCAGCTTGGTTGAGTCAATCAAACAAAATATTTTGAATTAGATTTTGAATAAATGTGCAATTAATTGTTTCTGTTTTGAATGTTATTGTTATTATCTTCTTTAGTGGGTCATGGAAACAGCCACAGTGGTACCTTGGGTTACATACGCTTCAGGTTACAGACTCCGCTAACCCAGAAATAGTACCTCGGGTTCAGAACTTTGCATCAGGATGAGAACAGAAATTGTGCTCCAGTGGCGTGGCAGCAGCAGGAGGCCCCATTAGCTAAAGTGGTGCTTCAGGTTAAGAACAGTTTCAGGTTAAGAACGGACCTCCGGAATGAATTAAGTACTTAACCCGAGGTACTACTGTATTCTGAATAATGCTTTTTATAGGGTAGGGAAGAGTAGAGTAGAGTAGGGGGCACTGGGGATGAGTTTATAGAACCAAGGAGCTGGTGTGGCTCCCAAAAGTTTGAGAAAAATTGTTTTAGAGTCCTGCATAATCGGGGTTCAAAAATGTCCAGGGCTTCATACTGTTGCCTTCCACAAGTTGTGAGGTGATGGAAATGGTACCCAAGAGGGTTGAGCAACATGCTGATCTCTACAGCCCCCTCCCTCATGTGTTCACTGCATCAAAAGAGGGCTTTTGATGTAGTGAAAAAAAGACTTTGCTCTCCATCATTATACAGGGGTAGCTAGTTGTGTGTTATGCAGCTTTCTGCAAGAAAGAGGGAAGTTTAGTGCTTCTCTTTTGCTGTGCTCTGGCACGATGACATCAGCTTATAGATAGAGTGATTGCTATTCCCGCTGTGTTGGAGGCGAGCGGCCGCAGAAGAGTAATACAAATCATAAGGAAATGTCAGTGCCTCTAATGGAGGGAGCGCCAAGCCTGAGATAGCCTGCTGAGACAGTTCCAAGGCAAAGTAATTGGGCAGAGACAGCCTCAGTATAAAAAGGGAAAAATCCTCCAGTTCAAGGATGATGCCAAGTTTTGAGGAGGATCTCAAGTAGGCTTGAGTGACCATGGGACCAATGCCTCCTCTGCATCTACAGAGGATCTGGTGTCTGGAGCCATGGGGCTCAAACCTGCAGATCAGGCCCTGATACTTATTAGCCTTCACAATCAGTGCGGATGGTTTGAAGAGGGAACTGCAGGCAGTTCAAGCTCACTGACTGCAACCCAGAACCCAGAATCTGCCCTGTTCTCTCAGTCTGGCCATCCTTTTGCTGCAGGAGCTCACTAGGCTGCTTATCTGTGCTGCCCCTGACTTCGTACGCACCCGGCTCTGCTCCAAGTGTTCAGGAGCAGGAGAACCTCCTGTGCTCAGATCTGGGTGCCTGGACTATTCTAAGTCTATAATAGGCATAGCTTGCCTTTTGGCTCATAGAATCATAGAGTTGGACGGGACCCTGAGAATCATAGATGATCCAGCCCTCTGCAATGCAGGACTATGCAGCTACCCCACACAGGAATCGAACCTGCAAACTTGTTGTTATCAGCCGTTGCTCTAACCAGCTGAGCTAGTCGGTTGCTTTTGATATGAAAAGGGGGACCTTAATTTTGGATAAATCGTATGGGGTTCTAGCCAACGAAAGTCACACTCAAGGTCCCTGGAAGCGGACCTTTATAATTTAATAAATTACAAAATTTATATACGTACCAACCTCCATCCAATAATCACAGGATGGTTTACAGCACAGAAATACAAAATGAGAATACAAAATACACAACTGAAAAAAAAGAGACAGAGTCAGATCATTGGTCCATTTACCTCAGTATTGTCTATACTGACTGACTGACAGCAGCTCTTCTGGATTTCAGGCAAGGGTCTCTCCAAGCTCCAACTTGACATGTAGAGGCCATTTGGATGCAAAGCAAACACTTTGCCACTGAGCCTCAGCCCTTCAACTGTCAATCCATATTCAGGATCTACTTTGAGTATTAGCTGAATTTCACCCATGAATTCTATAGTGCAGACTACCCTGCTCTTCAGGTTACAGACTCCGCTAACCCAGAAATAGTACCTTGGGTTAAGTACTTTCCTTCAGGATGAGAACAGAAATCATGCAGCGGCGGCGCAGTGGCAGCGGGAGGCCCCATTAACTAAAGTGTTGCTTCAGGTTAAGAACAGTTTCAGGTTAAGAACGGACCTCCAGAACGAATTAAGTTCTTAACCCGAGGTACCACTGTATAAATCAAAGGTTTGTTGCAGTACGCCATGCTGTGGTGGCAATTCACAGCATTCTTGCTACTTTAAGTAGAATGAGAAATGGTCTTTAAGTAAGATGATTCAGATGGCTAGGATGTAATGTTCTAAAGGTTTTTCATTCTGTCACTGCCTTGAAAACTCCAGATGTTTCCTTCTCATTAGAGAGCTTAATGGTAATGGTTTGGGCCACTTCTTCTGTCATTACCAGTTCAGATTAGCGCTTTCACACACCTCACATCACTCATCCCCCTCTGGTCAGAATGTGCCTCCCTTTTTGGCTGTGTGATTCAAGCAGAACATGGAGAGCATATTCACATGGTAATTAAAAAAGAAAGAAAGGCCGCATGCTTTAAGAACAAATCAGATATATATGCTGGAGAGAGAGAGAGAGAGAGAGAGAGACTGACCCCCCCCCAAAAAAAATCAGATTGGGTCATTTTGGCACATTAGCAATATGATGGAGGCAGGATGATTTCACTTCTTCAAACCTTCCTGTATCTCAGGTCAAAAGGCTTATGGATTGATCCAGCCAATGCAATAAGGCAATCCACATTGTCAAGTAAATATAAATGCATGTAGACTACAGTGTCTTTCTTAGGTTCACATTAGATTTATTGAATTCAAGAATCACTTGCCACAACGAAAAGCCCTGATGTGATTTGCAACCATTACTGTACTTGATTTATGTCATCCCAGATGCAGACACAGCATTGCCTTATGATGCAACTTGGAAATGGAGAATGTGTGGGGCAGATTTTAGATTACTGAAGTTTAGCAGAGTGATGTTGAAGGGTGGACTGAGAATTCTGGAGCATGTCAGGGGAAATGGACTACAATATTTAAGCTTTGATTCTGGTTTTCTGATCCTGGCCCCAGGTATAAAGCCAGCTCCCAGGGACTTATAGTTTAAAGGCTCTTAAGGCTTGGTGGTCTTGTTTTTGGGTGGCGCTGTGGGTTAAACCACAGAGCCTAGGACTTGCTGATCAGAAGGTCGGCGGTTCGAATCCCCATGACAGGGTGAGCTCCCGTTGCTCGGTCCCTGCTCCTGCCAACCTAGCAGTTCGAAAACACATCAAAGTGCAAGTAGGTACCTTCTCTGGTGGGAAGGTAAATGGCGTTTCCGTATGCAGCTCTGGTTCGCCAGATGCTGCTGGCCACATGACTCAGAAGCTGTACACCGGCTCCCTCAGCCAAGATGAGCGCTGCAACCCCAGAGTCGGTCACGACTGGACCTAATGGTCAGGGGCCCCTTTACCTTTACCTTAGGGGAAATCTATTGTGGAAGAATTCTGTATTTTGAGGAGATAGGTTAAATGGCTTGTACGATTCTTCCTCATGTCTTATTGGCCCACCAAAGGTTTTTTGTTTGCTTTATTCATTGATTTACTGTTTGTGTTCCAGGGATAAGCATCAGTAGGATGTGAGAGGATCCACGTGTGGACCAGCTAAAGGCTAGGTGCCTGCCAGCAGTGGTGTCTTGTTGGCATTCATCCATCTTGAGAGACAATGGAGTCTGCAAACTGCTGTGCCAGCAGCACCAAGTGACCTCCCCGGGGTGCTAGCCTGGGCAGTGTGTATGGAGGTCCTGGGCTGCGCAGGTGACAAGACCTCTTGGCCTCACAGATGTGGTCCAAAGGAAAGCAGAGCAATACATTTGACACCAGCTTGGCTGCAGGAGTTGCTGGAAAGAGATGTACAACTTACCATCCAACTGTTTTGGGGGCTCCATTCCGGATTTGTGTAGGGTTTACTCCTTAGCCCTTTCTTCTCCTGAATGTGAAAGCACTGGAGGTTTAGGGCCAGAATTTTCCTTCTCCTACATGGGCTACCTTCTCAGGTTGTTGAGCCTCACTTGGCTCTTACTTCCCTCTACCTTCTTGACCATTGGACCCACCATTGGTCTTGTCTGCTCAATCTGCTGGAGCCTGCCTTCACATGCAGGGAAAATCACTACCTCACTAAAGATTTGAGACAATGCATTCAAAGTGCCTTTCCCTGAATCTTGGGAACTGTTGTTTACCTCTTACAGAGCTACAATGCCCAACCCCATCCTCAAACTACAGTTTCTGGGATTCTTTGGTGGGTGTGCTTTAAGTAGACAGCCTAAGTTACACTTAAATCCTTTCTGTTGTTTTTAGAGGAAAATATTTTCAATTTGATTGCTCGTTGGCCTCTGTAGGCAGTTTCACCGAGAAGAAATGTTTCCATAAAGACAGAGCAAAAACTGAACATGATTTGGAAGGATTCAGATGTTTCCTGCACTGCTCAAGTCACCAGAGATTGCCTTGAGGACAAGAGGACTTTGCAGGTTGAACTCAAAGCCCTGGACTTGCTGCTCGGAGGGTCGAGTGAACTGCCAGTGAACTTGAACAAAACCTGGAGGCTTTCAGCTGGCAGGAGGAGGAAGAATGAAAGGAAGTTTTGAGTGAGGTTGGAACAGCAAGTGCTCCAGGTGGAAGCTGGGCAGAAGGTGTGAAATAGTTGCTTTGTTCTGAAGGCTTCTGGGTCTTTCCTTGTTCCCATTGGGAGCATAAAGCACAGCACACGAGAAGTAGTTCTGCCACATTTTCATGACTCTTGCACTCTTTCGCTTGCATGTCTGTGTCAGAGTCAAACAGAAAGCTGCTTTCAATACTGGTTTCTGTTGTGGTGAGGCACACAGAGGCCTGAGCAGGGCTTGACCCTACATACCATCCAACATTTCCCCCCAACCCAAACCATGACGCTACATTTTTGGTCCTGAGCTTTCACGCATGCGCAAAATCACAAGACCGAAATACATTCGTTTCTTGGTCTCACAAGACCAAAAGCTGAGCGTCTTTTGGTCTGGTGCTCTAGTGCAAATCAGCAGGGTCACACCAGAGTGTCGGACCAGAAGACACTCCTTTTTTGGTCTGACACTCTGACACAACCCTGCTGTTTCGCTCCAGAAAGCCAGACTGAAAGATACACATCTTTCAGTCCAACACTCTGGCACACCAGAGCGCCACACCACCTGCCTTCCCCTTGCTGGCACCCACCTCTGCATGAAACCAGAACACCCCAGGAGGAAGGCAGAGCCCAGGGTTTGCTCAAAGAAAGTCGGCCATCCCACTGAAAACAGGGCGCTTGGCAGGTATACCCAAACCATTTGGCAGAGTGAGTCCATGGGCCCTGATGTGCCATAGTTCTTCATCCCTCTGGCAGGTAATAGGATCCATAATTCTCTATTATAAATTAAATGTGAATTAATTGGGAACATTTTATTAAATAGCGTAAGAAATCTGGAGGAATAGTAACAGCAGTCTAACCTAACAGCTAACATAAGCTCCAAAAGGGAAAGTTGCAAAAGGAGTGGGTGAAGCTATGCATTTTGAAATAAACTACCTCATTTGATGTGATGGTTTTGATCGACAGGAAGTGGGTCTATCTTTTCAGAATAGCCTACAAGGGGAAAAAAAGAATAGCCTACGAACAGCACTGTTTGTTTGTTTGTTTGTTTTGATGCTTTATGCAACATAAATTTGTTCAGAGATATTTTAACTGTGAATGCACGTGGCCAGAGATTTTGGCATCTTGGACGTCTCCCTAAGACCACGTGTGCAAATAATTAATTTGGAAAGGCGAATTACCCAAGTCGCCCTGTGCCTGGAATGCCCATCACATCGTGTTGACTGTCAGCAAGTTGTTAGAGTCTGAAAGAGAAGGGGAGAAGCTGCAGGATGCTGTGGTGTTCGCAGTATGCATGCTGTTGAAATAAATGGCATGTCCCGTGCCTCTTCCTCCCCGCCCCCTGCCACCATGGTATGCCAACAAGCTATGCCATGTCAATGCTAGCCTGTGGCATGCCACTACTGAGAAGCAGGTGTGGGGCAAGCCTTTCCCCTTTACTGCTTGCATTCCACATGCCGTGACCCTCTCTCCTTCGAGGTTAGCAGTTTCTCTTGGGGGGTCAGCTCTGCCTTCTACAGAACTCATGAAGGTATACATTGGAGCCAGCAGTGGAATTCGCTCAGGAGATGCAAGCCTGCACAAGCAATTTGCTATATTAAACTTTTCAAGGCGCCCTTGCCTGCTATAAAAATGCTTCTCACAGTTAATGCTAAGCTGACGGAATGAACATTGCCTGAGCATAGTATAACGGCCAGCTCTAAAGCAGTTTCATTTTTATCGCCTCATCTGTGTACCTGCTATAATATAGGATGTCTTGCTGGCAATAACTTGGGAGGAGTTAAGACTAGGAAGAAGCTATCCATGGAATTGTGACTTTGGTTAGTAAGTAAAACAAATCAAGACAAGACAAAACAAAACAAAACAAAACAAAACAAGAATGATCTGAAGTGGGGAAGCCAAGCTGATTCTTTTCTTTTTTAATTTCATACTACAGTAGCATGAAGAGAGACTCCAAACATGTGTGCCCTAAACTCTTCTTAATTTCCAGCCCCACCAATTCAAGCTCAAATTCCAGAAGTTTAAAATTCACCTTGACTGGTTAATTGGCTAAAGCTTTATTCTACCAATTAAGAGTGGTATATATTGCATGTCTGTTTACTCAGAAAGCAGTGCCACTGAATTCAATGGGCCTTACTCTTCAGTGTGCAGGATTAGAACCATTAGCATACAACCCCACTTATTTTAAAGTCTCCCAACACTTTCCATAATCAATCAATATTGCATTGCAAGTTTCTGACAGACAGAAAAGTGTCTGGTCATGCTATCCAAACAAGGATAGACTCCCCCTCCCACCCAACATCCAACTTAACCTTCTTCAACATGCTCTTGGCTTGTATTATTTTTATTCATTTATTTTTATTTCTTAAATTTGTATACCGCCCTATACCCATCGGTCTAGAAAATATACAAATGTATATTTTCATCAAAAGCCTTTGTGCCTAAAGGGAAGTGGAAGCTCCATTACTGTAATGGTTTTAATGGTCTGAGTTTTGCCAGGTCAAACTATTTAACTGTGTGTTTAATTAATCATTTGTATGCATGCAGCTTAAAGGCGTTCAACTGTGCCATTTTATAGGGATTAACTAAGTGGGCAGTAAATCACCTTTGTTGCCTATAAACGTATTTACAGAAGAACTCTTTCTTTCTTTCTTTCTTTCTTTCTTTCTTTCTTTCTTTCTTTCTTTCTTTCTTTCTTTCTTTCTTTCTTCTGTTTCAGCCTGGCAGAGGTCAAAATGAGTTCAAAGATGCAGGAAGATTCAGGATTATTGCAGTGGCATATTTGGAGGAGTGAGGAAAATAAACGATAAGGTATTTGGGACCTGTTTAGCTGAATGCAGGCCACAAACCAGGGGCCTGGTGAACTATCTGCATGGCGCTGATGCTTGGGACATGCATAGATCCCATTCCAGTTCATGTTAGTTGCGACACTTCCCTTACCACAGATTGCCGTTAGCTCCAATTCAGCAGTAAAATGTGGGAAGTTAATGGGGCAAAAAAGTACAATGTTTGGATCTGGACCTGGAAATCCTGTGCCTAGAAAGTGCAACACAAAAGGAAGTGTGGCTGAGCCCTAAGTCCCCCTGGGGGGCAAATTGGTTGTGTGCATTCTTTCTAAGTGGTGCTTCCTACATTACAAAATTCTGCTCTACTTGTAGTTGGTTCAAAGGCTGCAGCTAGTGCAGAATATGGCGACCAGGATTCTCTCTGGACTGGAGAGGCTGTGGCAAACATCTCACACCAGTTCTGAAAAAAACTGCACTGGCTGTCTGAGATGGTGCTGGTTTTTCGCCCAGAACTTTGGTGGACTTGGCAGTATTGGGTGTTTTCTTTTCAGTTGGAGGGTTGTAACCATCTGCCTTGCTTTTCGTTCTGGTATGTTGTGTCCAGACTAATTTTAACCCAGTCTGGACATGTATTTGCATTGAAGAACGAGTCAGGGTCTTTTTTTTTTAGAAGTCTTAAGGCACATGATGCAGACTTGAAGAAATTAAGCAGCGCCTGCAGAGAAGACTACCTTGAAGCTCTCTGTACCCTGTTTGAATTTCTTGAAAAGTGGAGATGGTAGGGATTAAATTTCCGGCATTATACCTGCAAAAGTATATAGCTTGCAACCGAACTAAGGTCCTCTCTGGTGGCCTAATGACTGTTATGTATGAACAGCATGGAGTCAGATCTCACCTTTTGACAATGAGCAGCTTTCTGAATTGCTTTTGAAGGGTATCATAATGACGAGAAGCTCACTGACAGATATACAGTAGATATAGCTATAGCCGTAGCTATAGATTCAAAAGTAAGTCCCAGATAAATAGGTATTGGGTTGCAGCATGGAATCCTTGGGATTATTATTCATGCTTGTCCTTAGAATAGAGCACATTATGAATTTCCTTAAAGCAATAATGTTCTCTTTAATGATTAAATCATGTTCTTCAAAACTCAAGTATGATCTCACTGCCATGTTCTCCTTCCCTTCTTCACTGATATTGATTTCTTGAGAGCCCCTCCTTAGCAAACCTAATGCTGAATTATATCACCAAATACCTTTTATTTTAAATGATGTAGGCTCAGCAGTTGGATTTACGGAATTGAGTATCAAAGTCATAAAAGTCATACAAATTCTCGTTTTCCTTGAGAACTGCCTTGAGTTTACAAGGTGACTGAGTTATCCTGCTAGCTATTGCCTGTGATCCTCTTAACTGGGTAATGAAATATCAAATTATATTGTAAAAATAAAATAAAATACAGAAGACTCTCAGGCCACATCCTCACCATACATTTAAAGCACTAGTATATCCCCACAAATCTTGGGAACTGTAGTTTGCTAAGCACACAGAGTTGCTAGGAGACACTAATTCCCCTGACAGAGCTACTATTCCCAGAGTTCCCTGAGAACAGGCATTGGTTATTAAACAACTCTGGGAATGGTTGCTTTTTTAGGGGAAATAGAGATCTCCTAACAATTCTCAGCAAACTACAGTTCCCAAGTTTTTTTGTGGGAAAGCCATGACTGTTTAAAGTTATGATTCTGCTTTAAATGCATGGTGCTGACATGACTTATACCCAAAGAGCAGCCCCCACCACCCCAATCTTCTCTCTGGAAAAAGAAGAAGAATTACTGCTGACCATATCTATGGTAGCCTGGTTCACACGTTGTGGTTAACTACCTAAGCAATGTGCCTAGGGTGGGGAGAAATTTAACTCAGTTCACATTTAAAGGTGAACTGGCCTAATTCACAGCTTCCAGAACAGTACAGGAACTGAAAAATTGTGATTCTGCAAAATTCACGCTTCTCCAAATTTCGCAATGTAGTTCTCAAGCCAGGTAAACTGTACGAAAATGCACATGCTTTGGTAAACTCTACATTAGCAAACACAACATACAAAAATGTGTTACATTAGGGAAACTTATATGTGTCTTACAATAAATCCACACCAAAAAGTTGATAGAATTTTCATGAGGCCATTTATTTTTTTAATTGCAAACTGTTGTGAAAATGTAGAGAGAACTGAATTTAAGGTTGGAAAGCCGAGAAACCAAAATTGACAGATTCCTAGCCCAGGAAAACGTAGGACTGCTCATGTGTGTATTGTGTGAATATATTTCACTTCTAAGTAATATATTTAAATTTTGGCTATCAATCTGGAATTGACATTCCATTAATTTTGTTCGCCGTTTTGGAGAATGCTGTTCTTCACGCTGATGGCTTCTTGTGCCTTGGAGGTATTACCTTGCAGATGGCAATTTAGTTGGTAGCAGTTTTTCTTTTTTTGATAGACAGCCGCCACCAATCATCTACTTCCTTCAAACAAGCCTCATCTGCAAGCTTTTTGATCCTGACATCAAAAAATGTTTAGCCAGCACCCTTTAAGAGCAGAATTTTAAGCAACACTAGGTAAAGTTGATGGCCTCCTGAGATATGAAAAACATGTACACTTGACCACATTGTTGAGGGTGAGCTGCAGCAGGGAGAGAAGTAAGTGACAGAGTCCAAAACCAACGTGAGTTTTGGAAATAAGAAACCTAGCAGATTTCTTAGAAGTCTAACAAGGAGTCATGTCAGTGACATGCCAGCACTTAGAGCTAATTCTCACATTTCCCGCTGAGGACAAATAGTAACCAGAAGTGCCCGGCATTTCTCTGGTTACATAGCAAGGGAAACCAGAAGCCATCTCATGTTCCTGAAGCTGAGGTCAACCCTGGCTGGATTACCTTTTTACAAAACAAAAAACAAAACAAAACAAAAAACATGCAAGAGCCCTATATTAGTTCTGTGTCCATGACCCTATGAATCTAAGGTCCCAGAATACCGATTGCTAAACAATTTGTCACAGATTCATATAAATACTCAGTGGTTCGTTTGCTAATTTTTAGAAGCCATATTGTAGGAACTGGATATTATTCCTGTACTCACAAACATACACTCTCCCTAACTCAAATAACGGGATTCAATTGAACTTTCGTTTCCTTTCATTAAAAACAATGCAAACATGAGTAGGAGAAGAGAGAGGTGGACAGAGAATTAAGGTGTAAGAGGAGCAGGCAAGGAGAAGGGGATTATTGGGAAGAAAAGGAGAATGTGGAAACTGTTGAGTTGACCAGCGCTTAAGGAGAGCATTCATTCCAGATGTCCACATAAGTGCCCTGTAACTATTGCCAATAGTAATCTGCGTGTTTAAATGAAAGAGCAGTAAGATTTGTTATTCATTGTCATCATTTAATATTGTTACTTTAGTTTTACATCATTTATACCATACAAGGCAATTTACGTAGGGTGCAAACACCGACACACGCAAAATTACATAAAAGCACAAACTAAATGTGACGCTACATAAATTAAAACTATTTAGAACCACCAGTTATCCTCACAGGCATAAGTATTATCACCATATTAAACAGATGTTAACAAAGCCAGGAAATCACAGAGGATATAAATTAACAGCCTAAATGCCTCGGATTAATGAAAAAGATACCAATGTTGATGCCAGGTGGTTCTCCTTAGAGCATTCCACAGTTAAAAAGGCCATTTTTCTTGCAGCAACCTTCTCTAATTCTGCTGGAATTAGAGGTACCCTGGTAGGTTCAAGTTGGGAGAAACAATCCGCAAGGTATGTAAGACTGAAAGTCAAAGCCAGCATTTTGATGTGGGCCTAGAAGCATATGAGAAGCCACTGCAATCAGGTCAGAATTGTTGTTATATATATTTGGACTGTTTAATCCTTATTATCAGTCTGGAATTCTTCCCTAGCTGCAGTTTCTGGACCATCTTCAAAGGTAGCCCCATCACAGTAATCAAACTGTGAGGTCACTAGAGCTCAGACTACAGAAGCTAGGTTATCTGCAGCCAGATAAGGGTGCAGCTGGGTCTAGTAAACCAGATATATTTGCAGTTACCGTAATATGGATCCATAGTGATACCTATGCATTTTCTGCGCCAAGCAAGTTAATAATTAACTAATCTCTGATACCCAAAATCGAATTTGTGCTATATGTAATGACATTTGCATGTATTTTAACTACGTCATATTGTTTAATCATTGTTTCAGGATTAGGAAATCAAAGGATGAGCATTTAGGGTTGGGTTCTTTTCTTTTTCTTCCAAGGTGTGGAGCAACAAGGGAGAGCAATCAGAAGGAAGTTCATGAAAGCCAGCAGGAGAGCCATAATCAATAGGGTCAGGGAACTGGAGGCATGGGAAGAGGAAGGAGCCAGCAGGGATGCAAGAATCCCATCCTTTGTTCCTTAAGAGTCCTGTGGAAAGTACTTCTACCTAGGATGGAGTCCAGGAGCCCATAGCCCATGAGACCCCCAGATGATGCCCCCCAAATGACACTCCCCCCCCCCGAGCAGCAGGCGGGGAAGTGGCAAACAGGCCTGGCACCAGAACTTAGGCCGGGATGGCATAAGAACTTGACAAGAACCTGCTGGATCAGGCCAAAGACCCATCTAGTCTAGCATCCTGTTTTTCCAGTGGCCAACCAGATGTCCATGGAAAGCCTGAAAGCAGGACTTGAACTTCACTCTCCCCTCCTGTGGTTTCAGCAACTACCATTCAGAGGTATAGTGCCTTTGGCAGTGGAACATAGTCATCAGGTTTAATAGCCTGGCATGCTGGGGCCATTGGGGCTGGTTGCCACAGCATGCTTCCATTGGTCTCTAGCCAGCCAGACTGAATGGTGTTACAGGTGCTCATTTTGGGGTTTTTTTTTAAATGTGTGTGCTCACTCCCAATTGAATGTGTTTTATCATGCCAGCAGTAGAAGCAAATCCCATTTAATTCCTGTAGTCTTGATGATTTACCGTATTTTTCGCCCCATAGGGCGCAGCGGCCCATAGGAGACACCTAGTTTTTTGGGGGGGAAATAAAGGGGGAAAATTTATTTCCCCCCCAGGCGCGGGGATGGGTCGGGGGAAGCCAGAGCTGCCTCCCCCCTGCATTCGCCCCATAGGAAGCACACACATTTCCCCTTCATTTTAGGACCAATGTATCCAAATTCTAGCAAGCTGGATTTCGAAGGACAGAGAAACCAGAGACCAAATTGCAAACATGAGCTGCGTTATGGAGAAAGCTAGAGAGTTCCAGAAAGACATCTACTTCTGCTTCATTGACTATGCAAAAGCCTTTTACTGTGTCGACCATAGCAAACTATGGCAAGTTCTTAAAGAAATGGGAGTGCCTGATCACCTCATCTGTCTCCTGAGAAATCTCTATGTGGGACAAGAAGCTACAGTTGGAACAAGATATGGAACAACTGATTGGTTCAAAATTGGGAAAGGAGTACGGCAAGGCTGTATATTGTCCCCCTGCTTATTTAACTTATATGCAGAATTCATCATGCGAAAGGCTGAGATGGATGAATCCCAAGCCGAAATTAAGATTGCTGGAAGAAATACCGACAGCCTCAGATATGCAGATGACACAACTTTAATGGCAGAAAGTGAGGAGGAATTAAAGAACCTCTTAATGAAGGTGAAAGAGGAGAGCGCAAAATATGGTCTGAAGCTCAACATCAAAAAAAATCACCTGGCAAATAGAAGGGGAAGAAATGGAGGCAGTGAGAGATTTTACTTTCTTGGGCTCCATGATCACTGCAGATGGTGACAGCAGTCACGAAATCATAAGACACCTGCTTCTTGGGAGAAAAGCGATGAGAAACCTAGACAGCATCTTAAAAAGCAGAGACATCACCTTGCCGACAAAGGTCCTTATAGTTAAAGCTATGGTTTTTCCAGTAGTGATGTATGGAAGTGAGAGCTGGACCATAAAGAAGGCTGATCGCCAAAGAATTGATGCTTTTGAATTATGGTGCTGGAGGAGACTCCCATGGACTGCAAGAAGTCCCATGGACTGCAAGAAGATCAAACCTATCCATTCTTAAGGAAATCAGCCCTGAGTGCTCACTGGAAGGACAGATCCGGAAGCTGAGGCTCCTATACTTTGGCCACCTCATGAAAAGAGAAGACACCCTGGAAAAGACCCTGATGTTGGGAAAGATGGAGGGCACAAGGAGAAGGGGATGACAGAGGACAAGATGGTTGGACAGTGTTCTTGAAGCTACCAGCATGAGTTTGACCAAACTGCGGGAGGCAGTGGAAGATAGGAGTACCTGGTGTGCTCTGGTCCATGAGGTCACAAAGAGTCGGACACGACTAAACACTGAAACAACAACAACATCCAAATTCTAACATGAACCAGGGGTACCACTGCTTTGAGATGGTTGTTGGTCCACCACGCATACCACCCATTGGGCACTAACTTTTCTTCTTCTGGTCATGAACCATGATTAGCAATGTAGGCCAGCCGTAGGACTTTGTATATTTGGAAAAGAACACTTGCACTATGGGATCATTTTTTTGTTCCTTTGCAATTTCTTCATAAAGAGCTCCTTGGATTCAAAATGTGCTCTTGTTTAACATTCATTTTGAATTGTCCCTCCGTGTTTTTCTGCTACAGGAGTGTGCCCCGTCTGTTGCTATTTTCTGCATTGTTAGAGTAAGATAACGAAGTGCTCGTTCCAAACAGGACGCATATGGTTCTCTTCTTAATTCCGAGCTTTATGCTCTCAATTCTGCCGGTTCCTATACTGTATATTCAATCTGATTTCTGCTTTTCTAATTTTTCACTACCGCTCTTTTTTTTGGTGGATTAACCCGGTTTCCCATCTGGATGGCAAGGATTTCATCACGATTTATTTCCAAATGACTGGAGACTAAGCTCACTAGCCTTGAAGGCACATGCCTGTTCTTGACTTTGCCATTTGGAGTTCAGTTGCCTTTGATAATTGGGGTTAATTCCTGATTTTGGTTTATGTAAGAAGACCAACGGCAGGAGCCTAACCATGTCAACTCAGAGGAACTTTCACTTCTAAGTAAGTGCATGTAATGACTTTTAACAGTTCACACTAACATAGCTATAGAAGTATCATATGCTTGGAAAACAGGTAAGGAAATCTATCCACTTGCAGCTCCACTTGTGTTTTCTTACTGTGTGTGAGACCAGAACAATGATCAGAACAGTCCACACTGGGGCTGGGGTGCCACAGAATGGTGGATTAACAAATATATATCCAGCCCTGTTGACTTCCATGGCTAGGGTGGAAGGTGTGCTGTTGCTACTGCTGATGGTGGTAATTTATCACTTTATTTATTTATTTTGCTGGCCAGCTCCAGGCTGGTTCAGCAGAGGGGACCAGATTCAGCCCCTTGTCAGGAAAAAGACTGGCCTTGTATCCAGCGAATCTGTCCCTCCAAGTGAATTATGTATCAGTTATTGATTTCTGGGTTGCATTCAACAGCTGAAGTTCTCTAGTTGGAAGTTTCAAAGTTTAGAAATGTAGACTTGACACTGGTAGGCTACTACTATTTTACTCTTGATTGTTATTTTAGACTGCTGAGTCTGAGAACCGTGATCTCTAGACCTGCAAAGGTGTTTGTTAGCGTTACAAATGTTTTCACATCCCTAGCCTCATTGGCTCATCAGCCTGATGAGACGGATGATTTGAGACGGATGACCTTAATCATCAAAGCTTTACGCTTTGTATATTCAGAGCACCTGTGCAAAAGCAGGTGTCTGCGTTGCCCATTCACAATAGCTCTCTTGAAAGGGGTGGTGGTGGTGATGGGGCAGAGGGGAGAGAGAGATCAATAAAAGCTAAGATAAAAGCAGCCCATTAAATATAATTGACTTGGTTCTTTAAGGAACTTTTGATAAGATTCTGTATAAGAGATAGGGTGCAAAATGCATTGCCCTGGTCTAAGGAGCAAAGTCTGTTGGATGAAAAGACCTGGAAGACAAAGAGCCAGTGACTGACGCTTCCTGACAGTTAAACAGAGTCTAAGGTCAACTGCAATGTGCATCAGGTGTGCTAGCAGTTTTTAAAGTAGTGGGAAGCAAAGTTAATAAAACATCTTCAACAACAATAGCCTCTATATGCCAAGAACATGCAAGTTCAATTTCACTTTCTGCTCATTTCTCATTTTTCTAGTCTTATGTTCTCCACATTTCCACCTCAGTTTGTGATATTATTTTTTAAAGCCCTGCTGAAAATCCATCGGTGTTGGAATGTGAATTTCTCCTAGTGTATAGATTTATGTGTGCATTTTTTGCCACACATGCAGAGCAGTTTACCCTAATATTTTGCATGCTTTTCCAGTAATGTACAGGTTTTTTTCTTGGCACATTTTTGTGGACATAGATTGGCTAGAGAACTGCACTGAAAAATTCAGAGAAGTGCGAATTGTTCGCCTATTGAATGGCAAAGTGTGAATTAAGTTGGTTCGCCTTTAAATGCTAACCGAATCAGATTTCCCTCTCATCCCTAGCAGGGGCAGGCGCAGTCAGCTTAGTAAACATGCACAGAATGGTGCTGCTGGCCAATGAACTGTTCTTATTTCAGTCAATTATTCACCGAATTAATGGGAAGAATCTAACTGGTGCCCTTGTGCTCATGGAAGGGCTTTTGATCCAGTGGAGGCATCCGCTAATGGAAGAGAAGGAGAGGCAATTTTGGCCCATGCCTGCTTCCCAGTCCAGCCTCCATGCCACCTTCAACCCTTGCACTGCTCATGCCACCGCTTTGAATTGCAGCGCTAGTTCCTACCTAGGATTCCAACAGAGCTATTGCTCAGTCATACCTGTTTGGCTGACGGTAAAAAAGAATAGCAGATTGGTGGCAATGGTTTCAGGGAGCATTATTTATTTATTTACTTTTAATTTTAATTTTAAAGGGACGGCAAGGAAGCCTGCATGAAATTATATTCCAGCGACCGCAGAAACTGAGCAGGATGGTTAGCAAGAGGGAATTTAGACCCAGCACAGCAACCCTTTTGCGTTGCTCTGAATTCCCCCAAGGGCTGAGGACATTTCACTGTGGCCGGCTGTACTCGGCTCCTGTGTTCCCACTGCCGAGTCTGCAGTCCTGGCAGATGGGGTGCATTGCGGTAATTATGCTCCAGTTATCCCCAGCTGGAGCAAGTCCCTTGGGGTCCATTACCAGCTGGCATGGATCAGAAAATGCATAGGCTGGTGCCGAGTCAGCTAGAGAGTTGGCGCATGACGCCAGTTCCTTCCTGGTATCCCTCCCCTCCCCATTGACTTATTCTGCTGTGGCAAACAGAATTCTGACATGGGACACAAGGACATAATGAGGGTCAATGTCTATAGACCTGAGGTAGGAAACTTCAAGTTCTGTGGCCCAAGTAGAATCTCCTGACATCACTGCAGCGTGACAATAGCCTCACCTTCAGCTGCTTGTAGCCTGAAGGTGCTGGGGGTAGTCAGAAGTCAGCCACAGCAATAAGCAATGATTTCTTCATTCTGGATTGCCAGTAGTAAAAACGAAAAGTATGGAAAACGTGTGGTATTCATACTGGCAGGGTCCTACGAACTAGGAGTTGGGTTTCCTGCCTAAATCAAGTTGGGGCAAGGTGTACAACATGGGCGTAGCCAGGATTTTTGCTAGGAAGGGCAGAACCGACGTGGTTGGTCAGTTAAGTATTTCTATTGTTTTACTTGATCTGGGAGGGGGGAACTGACCCCCTTGGCTACGCCCATGGTGGCCACGTGAGCAGAGGTCAGTCTCCTTTTTTGTCTGTTCTAGGTGTGGTATAGAGATAAAAAGACAGAAAAAAGGAGAGCAGCAGGGACCTTGAAGTTGTCCACCAACAGTTAGTACCTATTCAAGTAGACTGAAAAAGGACACCTTGTCAACACAAGGGTGAAATGCACTTCTCTATAAGTTAAAGTAATGATTGTGCACTTGCATAAAGGTAAAGGGTAAAGGGACCCCTGACCGTTAGGTCCAGTCGCGGACGACTCTGGGGTTGTGGCGCTCATCTCGCTCTATAGGCCGAGGGAGCCGGCGTACAACTTCCGGGTCAAGTGGCCAGCATGACTAAGCCGCTTCTGGCCAACCAGAGCAGCGCACGGAAATGCCATTTACCTTCCCACCAGAGCAGTACCTATTTATCTACTTGCACTTTGATGTGCTTTCGAACTGCTAGGTGGGCAGGAGCTGCGACCGAGCAACAGGAGCTCACCCCGTCATGGGAATTCGAACTGTTGACCTTCTGATTGGCAAGTCCTAGGCTCTGTGGTTTAACCCACAGTGCCACCCGCTTGTATAGAAACATATAAATTAGCAAGTGAAACAGCAAATTCATTTTTATGGAGAATATGCACACACACACACACACACACACACACACACGTAAAAGGTGTCACTGTACAGCAAACTTTGCCAACCTGGCACCCCCAGATTACAATTCCCGTCAGCCCCAGCCAGCACTCTGTCACCAGGTTGGTAAAGGTAGCCATATAGAGTTGACTCCAGGATTTGGAAGGCACTCAAGTAAGAGACTTTTCACTGATTCCTCTTCCTCAGTGAAGCCATGTCCTTACTGCAGCAGATTGAACAGGATCTTATCAGCAAGTGCTGCTCTTGGGCTGTGGGCACTTGGCCGATGCCCTATCATTCTGTCCATTGATGGCAGCACCCTAGATTGGACTGTTGGGACACACACACACACACACACACACACACACACACACACCCTTCAGGGTTCTGACACTACAGCCATGAAACTTTCTAGAGATGATGAGTAAAATAAAACAAAATCAAGCATGCTCCCTATAAAAGTGTCAGGAAGCATCTCACATATGAATCTTGTTTGCTCAAGCAGAAGGAGGAACTGAACAATAATTTGAAAAGTATGATTGATGTTTTAAAAGGGGAAAATGGTACATCAGAATTACTGGTAATGTAATCAATTGCATTAACATTCAAAAAGTTTGTGGTTTTGAAAACATTAAAAAGCTGTGAACTTTTTGAACATTAATGTAGCGGGTGTCTTACCAATAAATCATACCTGCTCTTTTTTTTTTTAACTCCCTTTAAAGCATCAATCATGTTTTCCAAATTATTTTTCGGTTCTTCAGGCACTTCTAGTTGTCTTTTTTGTATTTCAAGCATAGCAGATGTGAATTTGAGATGGTTTGTGACAATGTTGTGTTCATTGTCTCACAGTTTTTCTTTGCCCTCTGAAAGTGTAGCTCACAAGCACTGTCCTTTGCTGATAGATAACAGCATAATCAATACTGTATATGTATTCTTAAATTTTGCTTTGCTATTTTTTGTGATTCTAACTAATAATTTTCCCCACCCCATCTTTCCTGGGGATCCACGCTCATTTTTCCTCCACCTTCCCACCTCTGATTCCTACAATACCCACCCTGAAATGAAACAACTCTGCCCTGGTGGGAGAACCAATACCGCAATCATTCTGGTTCATCATAGCAACTGGCAGGCTTTGTCTGCTCAGAAGGGGCAACTGTGTCTACGGATAGCATCAAATTGTGGCACAAAATCACAAAGTTATAGGCTTTTTCTTTGTTCTAAAAATTCAGACTTTAAAGGTGCCCTGCATGAAAGCCCCTGGGTGTATATGCCTACATTTGGACAGGCTGGTGGGGACTCTAGAGAGAATGGTCTTATGAAGATGCCCAGTCTGGACCTGATGGTCTTCTGCATCCCACCCCCCATTAGATAGGAATGCCTGTTTCTTTACTCTCTTCTAAATGTGGTAGCTGGAGTGAGAGCTGGACCATAAAGAAGGCTGATCGCCGAAGAATTGATGCTTTTGAATTATGGTGCCCAGAGGAGACTCTTGAGAATCCCATGGACTGCAAGAAGATCAAACCTCTCCATTCTGAAGGAAATCAGCCCTGAGTGCTCACTGGAAGGACAGATCGTGAAGCTGAGGCTCCAATACTTTGGCCACCTCATGAGAAGAGAAGACTCCCTGGAAAAGACCCTGATGTTGGGAAAGATGGAGGGCACAAGGAGAAGGGGACGACAGAGGATGAGATGGTTGGACAGTGTTCTCAAAGCTAGTCTGACCAAACTGCAGGAGGCAGTGGAAGACAGAAGTGCCTGGCGTGCTCTGGTCCATGGGGTCACGAAGAGTCGGACACGACTAAACGACTAAACAACAACAACAACAAATGTGGTACACCTTCTGTGCTGTGCTTGTGGGGGGCTCCTGCTCATTCTCCTGACCAGGACCCTGGACTTCTGCCCCCAAGTCCTGTCCTGACGATACCACCGATTGCCCAGTTTTTGCAACATGAGACCTCACGAAGACTGCAGAAGCTTGTGCACTGGCTATAAACGGCTCATTTTTCAAGACAAGTTTGTATTAAAGCGGGCAAGTGGGTCACTCAAAGTTCACAGTGAACGGACTTACCCTGTGGCACTCATTACTGCTGAAGGCAGTCAAAGACAGATGGGGGTGTGTGTAAGGTGTTTTTTTTTTAAGGGTCGGCTAATTTCTGTACCGAGAATGCCTGGCGTAGAGAAATGTTCTGTACAAGGAACATTCCTAACGCTTAGAAAGAGCGATACAGATAACCAAATTTCATGCTTCGGAGTGTCATCTGATTGAACCGAGGGCATGTAAGGGCTTTGCGCCATGCACAGTGTTGCCCAGTGCTGAGACATAATGCAGCCTCTCATGCGCCTTCCTTGAAACATCATTCAGATGCTCATGCCAGAGGCAAATGACTGCCTCTTCCCTCCTGTGTCACTGGCTGTCTTCCATCATCTGCCAGGGCTTTCTCTCTCCTCCGCCTTCTCTCAAAATGCCCAGCAATGCCTGAATTACTTGTGTCTTGCGATGTTCTTTTCTCCTCTCCCATCACCTTTTTGACAGTCTTATTATTTTGTGCCTCGAATACTGGGCCCTGTGTGTGTCCTCTCTTTCTGTTAGCTTTCAGCGCAAGACGTTTTTGACCCTGTCATAGGACGGATGGCTTGTGGTGTATGAAAACAAATGCTCTTGTACAATTTCAGGCAAGTAGCTGACTGGGGCAGACCCAGTGGAAACTGGGTTAAGGATTTAGTCTTCTTTTGGGAGTTTCTCCCTGGCACAGTTGCTAATGCAGGTGCCCGAGAAACACATTGCCTGCTTCAAAGCACCCACCATCCATCTTTGGGAAACTGCTAACGGGTATTGAAAGCTATTTGGAGCTTTGGGACATGTGTGTTTAGGGATGGTCTAGGGGAGCAGCCTTTTTCCTCCTTTGTTATCCCTCTCACCCCACCCCAAAATTTTCTTACAGGGTGACTGAGTGCACTACAATACACTGGGAAGGTGAGACCTCAGCCAGCCACTATCTTAATTTTCCCAGAAACAGCAATAGGTATAAATTAGCATATGCAAATATTATGCAAAATTGCATCACAGGCCTGTGCCGAGAGTCCTTAAGTTCCTAGTAATGCCCTGGGGACATGATTTATTTAAGCAATTGTTCATTGACCAAACAAGGCTTAAACCAAAGAGTATATAGCATGCGATCAAAGTTAAGGAACTATGGTTTGTTTCTTCATATTCCGTCCTACTTCCACTCTGTCTCCTCGCTGCCCTAGTTGTTCGACTCTCCAAGTCTCTCTCCTCAGGCCACAACCCCTCTCAGGTCCTGTATTGCACCCCTCCTTGAGTACTTTTGCCTGGCTCATTCAGAATGTAAGTTAAATTGCAATTTGTATTGGTTCTCTTTTGCCACATGACACCATTTTTAGCTAGGAGTAACAGGACACTAGGGGACGCGGGTGGCGCTGTGGTCTAAACCACAGAGCCTAGGGCTTGCCGATCAGAAGGTCGGCAGTTCGAATCCCCATGACAGGGTGAGTTCCTGTTGCTCGGTCCCTGCTCCTGCCCACCTAGCAGTTCGAAAGCAGGTCAAAGTGTAAGTAGATAAATAGGTACTGCTCTGGCGGGAAGGTAAATGGCGTTTCCATGCGCTGCTCTGGTTCACCAGAAGTAGCTTAGTCATGCTGGCCACTTGACCCGGAAGCTGTCTGAGGACAAACGCCGGATCCCTCGGCCTATAGAGTGAGATGAGCGCCACAACCCCAGAGTTGTCCGCGACTGGACCTAACAGTCAGGGGTACCTTAACCTTTAACAGGACACTAGTTATTTAGAAGGCTCAAGGAAGATCACATGAAAACTAGCGCCCATGGAAAGACATTGTTTGAATAGCCTCGACTGTTAACACTCATTTGCCAAGTCTAGCCCCGTTCACATAAATCTGACAGGAGACCTATTAACAGCACCTTAAAGAACCCCCTCCTCACATTTGAAGCTGCCTGTGCACTCAGATCGCTGTGGAGGTGCTGTAACAATGGTATGTTAGGCAGAGATATGAGCCGGGCCTTTCTCAGTCATGGTGCCTAAACTTTGGGCACTAGAAGGTCCATTTTGCTCCATTGTAAGCAGCACAGATCTGGCTCCTTTAGGAAGCCTTGGGACTTCATTATGGCTTTGTTATTATGTAATTTATTGGCTCTTGCAGTGTTGGAATTTATGTGGGGGTGGGGTATTTTTTTTGCAGTTCTAACTTGTTTCACTTTTATATTTCTTCTTATTGTTGCTTCTGTATTCTTAGCCTTAGAGGTCTGCTGCACTCAGAACTTGGAGGGTGGTGTAGCTGAAATCTCAGCTATAAAGTGGAATAGGAGCTGACTGTCCGATGGATAGGGGAATGAGGGAAATGCCACTGTGTAGCAGCTGGTATTAGCAGGCAAGTCCATCACGCTTTAAATATGCAAAGCATCTTTTGAGAAGGAAACCAAAGTTGTCAGAATGGAAGGTGCATCTGGAAAGGCTGCTCTGCCTGAAGGCAAAATCGAACTTTTGCTCTGACTACTCAGGTGGGGCTTATGTGCCTATCTGCTTAGCAGATTAATAAATAATAGAGCAGCTTTCAAGATCCCCGTGAAAAGTGACCTACCGGGATGCTACCTAAGTTTCATGCAGATTAAAATATATGCAGTACGGAACACAGTTCTGGGAATTTTTCAGACAGTTGCACACAGTTTAATGGAAGTGTGTGTGTGTGTGTGTGTGTGTGTGTGTGTGTGTTTGCTTGCACATGTTCTGGCACCTTCCATGGGTGCCAATCTAGTCTATGGACAGTATGCAATTATTGTTTTCCCTTCAAAATACAAGGCAAAATAATTCAGATTCATGTACGTGAGAAGTGCACTCTTAACATGCTAGTCAATATACATGGGGATAAGATTCCCTTGGTCTGTCTGATCTTATAGTGACTTTCTGAGTCTCCACTTCAGGCATTCAGGTATATTTCAATCTATGTGTCATTATGCCCTTCAAGGCCTGGAGAGAACTACAGCTGCTAGAGAGCATTTTTGGGGCCTTAGGCTGCTGAACACTAACTAAACCACACCTTGTGTTCCTTGCTGGCAAGGACAGACATAAGGGTTGATGTCCCTAGGGATGTTTAGATCAGGACGGAGGAGGAAACTTACTTATACTGCTCTCCTTTAACCCTTTGTTCCAGTCAGTCTCTTCAATTACAAGTCTTTTATACATCATTTCAACCTAAAAATTCATTGTCTCATCTGTTTCTTTTTTATGAACTGCCAAGCTCCTAATTAAATCCCATCTGCCAAACTGCACTGAAAATTATTTCACGCAACACTTTTTTTTTAGACTCCACAAAACGTGTCTAGCTGCATGTTAGAATAAACCCTGATTACTGTGTATTTAAAAGGGATGAAACAGCAGTAGATATTCAATGAAGCCAGAGACTTCTTGAGGTTGAGACACCTTGCAGTGATAAAAAAAAATAAAAATAAATACCCCATCCATCTGACTTGGTTGCCCCAGTCACTCTGGGTGGCTTCCAACAGATATAATTGTACCATAATTGTTGTGAGAATGCAATAATCAAATAATAATAATTTTTTATTTATACCCCGCCCTTCCCGGTTCAGAAAACCGTAGAAAACCCCTAAGCCACAAAGGGCTTTAAAGGTCAAAACCAGCACCTTGAACCTGACCCTATACTCGACCAGGAGCCAGTGCAACTGGTAAAGCACTGGGTGAATATACTCCCATGGCAGGGACCACGTGAGGAGCCTCGCTGCAGCATTCTGCACCCGCTGGAGTTTCTGGGACAGTTTCAAGGGCAGCCCCATGTAGAGCAAATTACAGTAGTCAAGGCTGGAGGTTGCATGCATCACTGTGGCCAGATCGGGGCGGGAAAGGTAAGGGACTGCTTAATGCGGCGAAGATGGTAAAATGTCGCCTTAGCTGTTGCTGTAACCTGTGCCTCATGAAAAGGGAGGAGTCAAGGATTACACCCAAACTCTTAACGGAAGGCACTGGCACTAATTGGGCCCCCGCAAAAGAAGGGAGTTGGTCCCTCATCCCCATGCCATCCCAACCCAGCCAGAGGACCTCTGTCTTCGAAGGATTTAGTTTCAATCGGCTGCCATGAAACCATCCAGCCACAGCTTCCAAGCATCTGGTCAGTGTGTTTGGGGCCGAGTCGGTGTGGCCATCCATCAGCAGATAGAGCTGAGTGTCATCAGCATATTGGTGACAACCCAGCCCAAAGCTCTGGACAATCTGGGCAAGGGAGCACATAAAGATGTTAAAAAGCATCAGGGAGAGGATTGCGCCCTGCGGCACTCCACACACCAAGGAATGGCGTGATGACATTTCCCTCCCTAGTGCCACCCTCTGTCCCCGACCAGAGATAAAAGAGCACAGCCATTTATGGGCTATGCCCTATATCTCCACGTCTGCGAGGCGATGGTCCAGAAGATCATGATCGACCATGTCAAAGGCTGCTGACAAATCTAAGAGAATCAGTAGTCCCGACCTGCCTCAATCCAGTCTTCTACGGAGATCATCTGTTAGGGTAAAAGGATTCAGCATTGCAGCCCAATCCTATGTAGGTTTACTCAGAAGTAAGTTCTGGGATACTTCCTCCCTAGTATATCCACCTACTAGAGAAGGAGGTCTGCCAGAACTGAAGTTTAGGAGAGGCCTGTTTAGAAAGTTGTTTTCTTTTGAAAACCAGTGATGACTTAATTCATTAAACCAATTAATTGTTATCCATACCAATAAAAATACTAATGTTTCCTGGCATACCACTGCTGCACCTCCATTTTACTGGCTAATTAAGAATGAATGAATGAAGAAATAAATAAATATCATCAGCACTGTTTCACCATTTAGGAGCTGGGCATACTGAGTGTATTTGACTCCCAAGAAGAAAATCCATTGGGTTAAGAGAGCATAGAACATTAATCACTGTCTGAGACATTCCAAGTGAATACCTTACTGTCTAATTATATTCGATCTTTCAGAATTGAAGGGCTGCCCCAGGGTGGGTTTTGTGTTTTGATTTGACTCTTACATTTGCGAACTTAAAGACTTTCTGTTTATGCTCTGAATGGAGTCCAGTTTGACTCCTTTCTTTCCAAGACCGAAACATATTTCATAATGCTGGTTAAAAAAATTAGGGCAAATAGCAGGAGCTGATTTTATAACTTGAAAAGGGATCTTTGGACTTTTTATAGCTCTTAATAAGCTTTATCAATATAGCCAGCCCTGGCACAGAGCTTTTTAAAAATACCAGACATAAGAGACTTTTAGATGAAATTCTGTTTTATCTTTAATAGACAAAGGTGGCTTGTTTTCAGGTCTCTCCCCCCACCCCTATCCTGCTAGGAAAGCACATTAGACCTGTCAAGGATGTTTAACTGTTCTTTCATTATTGTAAACTACAGCGTCAGACTGTTTAAGATAAGTCACACTGCTGAATAAAGAGTATTTGGAATCCTTGCATTGGTTTGGGATTATAGCAGACTTGGACCATTGCACACATTGAACTTTCCAGATTAGAGGCTGGCTGCTTTGGTTTACTTGTTGCAGGCGATTCTTGGAAGGTTGATTTTCCACATCACAATTCTCCTGATTATCAAGGGAACTGGAATTCCTAGTAAGCAGAAAGCAAAGCTTAGCCTTTAATTTGGGCTCAATATCCAGCACCTGCCGCTGTGCCACCTCTATGGTTGACTAGGATTTTGAACTAGTTACTCATCATGTGTATGTGCTGGCATTGGTGCATATGCATGGGGAATGGATGGATGTAACATAGTGCTGTTTCCAGGTAGGGCAGGGGATGTCCCTGTCTGGAACCCTGGAGAACCTCTGCCAGCCATTGTTGCCGGTTCTGAACCAATGGTCTGGCTCAATATAAGGCAGCTCCTATCTGTGCATTTTACAAGTCTAGGCTGATTTGGTTGCTGCAGCCCTGCCTAGCAATTTATCAAAAAATAAGTTTTAAACTTTCCCAGAATCCACAGCACATTTTGAAATTCTGCAGTTTTCTCTGAAGGCGCCAAACACCGGTTATACAAATTGAATTGGAAGTTGGTCATAGATAAAGCTTCCTTCTACCTCGCTCTCTCTGTCTCTTTTTTTGCTGGCAAATGGACTGCAAATGTTGAGATATTTTAAACTCCTAAATATCATATATATGAGCATTCAGAGATGAGAAGGTGCCTGCTTTTGAAGTCCATTGTTATGATGTGGTTGTGGAGTTTAAGATAAGTCTGTAATGTGAGAGAGAACGTTTCTTGGAATAGTTTGGGGATATGGTAATCTCCTGAAGTCTTGGGTATTTGTGGCTTTGGCGAGAATGAAAATGCAGTCGAACTCCCACTGCTGGAGTCTCAAAGCTGATTTAAGTGTTGCATCCCCAGCTTGCAAAAAGGTAAAGGTAAGGGACCCCTGGATGGTTAAGCCCAGTCAAAGGTGACTATGGTGCTGCGGCGCTCATCTCGCTTTCAGGCCGAGGAAGCCGGTGTTTGTTCACAGACGACTTTCCAGGTCATGTGGCCAGCATGACTAAATTGCTTCTAGTGCAACGGAACACTGTGATGGAAACCAGAGTGCATAGAAACACCATTTACCTTCCCACCGCAGCGGTACCTATTTATCTACTTGTCCTGGCATGCTTTCAAACTGCTAGGTTGGCAGGAGCTGGGACAGAGCAATGGGAGCTGACCCCGTCGTGGGGATTTGAACTGCTGACCTTCCAATCAGAAAGCCCCAGCTTGTAGGTCACCAAGGAATGTTTACCCAGCAGATGAGACTTTTTAAAAGCTCCTTACTGCATGCATCCCCCCAAATTCTGTATACATGTGTCGCTACCACCATCAGGGAAATGCAGGATGAGAATGCAGGTACTGGATATGGTTGGCACAACACGTACAAGTAGGGGACTTTTAACTATTATGTGGAGATTGAGGTGGCATGTAACAATGTGCTTTGCAACTTCAGTTATGTTACTGTGATTCCCCCTAGCCCCCTTCAAACAAAACTAATCTCAGGGATGTGAAAGGTTAAGGATGGAAGTTATCCTGGCAACAGAGCTACTAGATTGGCAGTCACCTGGGAGGAACTGATACCAGTGCACTGATTTAAATAACAGTGAATTCACAGTAGACTCTATTGTCTGCCTTAGGCTACATCACAGTCATCGCTTGATTGGAAAACCTGGCACAGCTTATTCTGCTCAGTTTTATGTATTTATTTACTTTAATGTCTGTAAATGGGAAAAGACAAAGAAGAACCATTTCTCTCCCTCTCCCTCTCTCCTCCCTCTACCTGCTCCCCTTTCTGCAGAGAAGGGTACCAATTTGAAAGAATGTGGATTTTTGAGTTAAAGCCATAAAATCAATAGGAAGGCAACATGTCCCACTGCCTCGTCATAGAAAGGCAGCAATTTAGCACCCGCAGCAAGTAAGGAAGAAATTATAATGCTTTGCCACAGCCTTGGGCCTGAAACATCAAGGAGGCTCTCGATGGTGTGTCAATTTGCTGCACTTATTTTCACTTATTGCTTCATCTTGTACTGCTCTCCTGCGGACACACAGATCAAAAGCAAATTGTGCAAAAATTGCCTTGCACTATGCCCAGAAGTGATTTTCCTCTTATTTTCAAATCAATATGAAGGAAAGGGAAGCTTTCAGGCTGCAGAAGTAAGCCTCTTACTTCTTTTCTATTCAGAGTTGTCTTAATAAAGCCATAATACCTCATAGGAGCTCTTTGTTGCACAACCAAATATACTTTGTGGACATGGCCAATTTGGAGGTTGCTTTGTAAAAATCCCTTGGGATACAACACATGCCCTTACAACGGTGCTAGCTGAAAATCAATGCTAACCATTTTTATTTATTTTTTGCATCCATATTCCACATCAGACTGACATGCAAACTTTCAAGTGGATAGCCACAATTTAATTAAATGTTTCTAAAACTCAAATTTGGGCTTCTAAGATCTGAACAGAAATCCTCTCTTTTCTTTAAATTAAAAACAGCAATGTTTTCCCTCACAGCATAATTGACGGAAGGATACTAGAGATTGTGTGTGTGGGTTTTTTTGTACTTATTTATTCTGCTGTAGGTAGAATAAATGCCCGCCCCAGGAATGGTAGAATTAAGTCAGAACAATGGCACAGGGAAAGGGTTAAAACTCCCACCTCCAGCCCAATGGTTCTGTTCCATATGATCTTCCTTATAGCTGCTGTAAGCCAAACAGAAATGCAACTTTCAATAATTTCCTGTGACTGCAGAGTTCTTGTCCTCACCACCTGCAGCCTATGATGTTCATACATTGATTGGGAAGGTCTGAAGGAGGAATCTTTGTGCCTGGGGTTGGGATCACCTCAGACCTGGAGGTGAATATGGCCCTCCATCCCTCTATCTGACCTTCAAGACCTCTTGCCGTCACCTTCCTTGCTTTGCACCTTCATTGGGTGTTTTTCTCTGGCTGAAATGTGTCCTTGACCCTTGAAACAGCCTGAACGGAGGATAGAGAGGGGCTTGTGAGCATGTGCAGAAACTAGCCTACTGCACAAAGGTGGTGGTTTCATTCTAAAGCCACTGGATATTGTAAGGCTGAAGCAGGATGATGTCTGTGGAGCTAAGCTGGTTGGCATTCACCTGCAGAAGCCAGTGGATATTTGAAGGTTGAAGATGGGGCACCAATGGAGAGTGAAAGATGAATGTGTCCATTGGCATTCTTCATGGATGTTGGCTGGAGTGGGGGAATGGGAGGTTTCAAATGTGGTTGAGGTGACTGGTGGTGTGTATGTGCATGAATGTGACTTGTGAAAGGAAACTGATAAATAGATGAAACCTGTGGAAGTTGGCTGTGGATGAAGTCAGTGGATGAAGTTGCGAGGGAGAAGCCAGTGGAGCTGCCCAGGTGACGTGGTCGGATGATAGCCATCCCCCTCATTGTCTCTCTGTTTTTCTTCCAGAGATGTCTAAAACCAGTGAAGATTTCTCAAGACCATCTATGAAAGCAATGAAGAGGACAGCCAAATGGCTGCCTACCAGCAAAGCTTCTCAGGATCCCCCACCTTGGAAAGCAATGACGAGAACTGCAGGGCTTTAAGTGCAAGCCAGTATTTATTTCTAAATATATATTTATTTCTAAATACATCAACCTGTAGTGTCCATTCTGTCTTTTCCTTCAAAGTGAGATAATAGAAGGTCAACTACTTTCTATTTATGGCCTTTCAGATGTTGTTGGATTCCAGTTCCCATAATCCCCAGCCAGCTTGGCCAATGGTTGGGGATTATGGAAGTCATAGACCAGCAAGCACATTTTAGAAAGCTGTGGTGGTTTGTGACCAACAGCTTGGTCAGCCATTTTGCTGCCACCTTCCAAAATGCCCTTGCATATTTTGGAGTGTCTCAGATCAACAGAATATTCAGCTGCAGTTGAAGATATCCCTGCGCACTGTCCAAGGTTAGTTTCATGTATGGAAGACTCCAGTGAGTGAGAGAGGTATGATATGTAAACCACATGTTAGCCAACCATTCAAACATCACTCTAAATGATCACATTCAGAGAAGCAAATGACATTATGCCGAATCTTCCTCCCATACGTGATTTCATCACTGATCATATTTCTAGGGGAAATGGTGGGAATTATGGCTACTCTCCACTAACAAGCAGAGACAATAATCTGGAAGCATTTGTGCAAATTCCTACTGAGGTGCTTTGCCTGTATGCATGCTCTTGAGGTTTTTAGGCCATGCAACAGGCTTCACATCTATTTCTGAAGGATAGTTGATCAACATTTTCATAGCTTGCCTCCCCTGCTAGAGAAAGATTCCAGAGGCGACTGAAAGGGCATCTCTTCCAGCAGCCTATAGATCAAATTTAAATGTTTGCAACACCACCTCCAAGAAAAGGCAGATGGAAAATAGCACCACAATAGAGCTTTGTAAACAGCATGGTTTGTGGGTTACCCTTAAACTTTATCTGTGGTTTTCGTGCGTCAAAAGAACACATAAAGCTCACTATAAATGAAATTGGAGACATACACATGTTGTGACACATGCAAACTGATTAAATTTTCTTTTCAAGGGAAGTCTTTATATGCAACTGAAACCGTATTATGGAAGCCACATCAGTCTCTGAAATGCAGTTGAAATGAACTGTAACCGCCTGCCCTTTCAGCTATGCCTGGAGGCTCAGAGAGCAAAAACTGCTTGAAGGCCAGGAGACTAGAGGTTGGGCTGGGTTTCTGTGACCAGAGCGTCCCCCAGTCTCCTGAACAACCAAGAGAACTGAGCCATCCCATATTGTTTTGGAAAGTGCAGATTAGGTAAGTTAACATTTAAATGAATTGGATTTCTTCCTTCTCCCTGCTCAGAAGTAAACGCCACTGAGTTTGATAGAATTTGCTCTTAAGTAAGGGTGCGGGTGGCGCTGTGGGTTAAACCACAGAGCCTAGGACTTGCGGATCAGAAGGTCGGCAGTTCGAATCCCTGCGACGGGGTGAGCTCCCGTTGCTCGGTCCCTGCTCCTGCCAACCTAGCAGTTTGGAAGCACGTCAAAGTGCAAGTAGATAAATAGGTACCGCTCCGACGGGAAGGTAAACGGTGTTTCTGTGCGCTGCTCTGGTTTGCCAGAAGCTTAGTCATGCTGGCCACATGACCCGGAAGCTGTACGCCAGCTCCCTCGGCCATTAATGTGAGATGAGCGCCCCGCAACCCCAGAGTCAGCCACGACTAGACCTAATGGTCAGGGGTCCAGTGGCGTAGCGTGGGGTGTGCAGGGGGGCCCGGCTGCACCGGGCGCAACATCTGGGGGTTAGGGTTAGGGGGTGTAAATCCACGGGTTAGGGGGCGCAAATCCACGGGTTAGGGGGTGCAAATTACTTGCCTTGCCCCGGGTGCTGGCAACCCATGCTACGCCACTGCAGGGGTCCCTTTACCCTTTACCTTTAAGGGTGCACTGGATTGCAGCACTAGACAACCAGAGCCCCATTGCTCAGATCAGTGCTTCATGCACAAGATCCACCATAGAATTAATTTTATTTATTTGTTGTCTTTCTGCACAACGAGGGCTCTCATGGCTGTCCACATAAAACGTTCATTTAAATAATAAACTATCTTTTGAAAGAGTAACATTATAACCGATCAATCAAGATTAATGACAAAGCAACAACCACCGAGGTTCATACAACCAGCAAACAGCAGCAGTAAAACCTTTCTCTGGCCAGCTGTATCAAAGGTCTTCCAGATCATCAAACTGGGACAGGAAAACATACTGAGTTAGGAGATGTTGGCTGAACAAATACGTGATTTCTTCTTGAATCTTCTTGAAGTGCCTTCTTGAAAGAGGTAACTTGGGAACACTGAAGGAAGGAAAAAAAAATCACACCCTGCTTCTGGTAACTGCCAAACCATGTCTGGCCTTGCATATTCTGCCAGAGGTGCAGGACCTCCACAGTTGGAGACAGCAATGCTTTTAACACCGGTTTCTGGAAACTACAGGAGAGGAGAGCGCTCTTGTTCTCAGATCCTGGGCTTTCCATAGGCATCTGGATGGCCATTGTGAGAAAAGGATGCTAGACTAGACTGCCTACTGACCCAAACCAGCAGCCTCCTCTTATGTTCCTATGTTGGAAGTCTGTTCTAGAAGCTGCAGTTAGTTCAAAACACAACCCCTATGTCACTAACTCAACCAGGACATAGGAAACATATCTTATCAGTGCTTAAAGAGCTCTACTGGCTTCTGGTCTGAACACGATTCAAAGTGCTGGTGCTTACTTTTAAAGCCCAACATGGCTTGGGAGGGAGTGACTGTCTTTTCCACATCAACCTGCTTGCACACAAAGGTCTTCTCTGGGTTCCTCTGCCTTCTGAACTAAGGTGGTGGTGGTGGGAGAGACTATGGGGCAGGTGGTGTTTTAGACATGAGGTCTTCAACATGGACAATGGGATAATGCTCTCCACTACAGCTGGGATTGTGGGTAGAGACCAGTCCATATAACACACCTCTGTTCTCCAGCACTTCACTATAGCTCTCTGCCCCCAGCAACTGTTGCCAAAAGGCGGCTGCCTCCCTCTGTCTAATGCTTCTTGTCTACTTGTGCCAGATGCTGCTCAACATTAGAGCAACGACAGAGCATCTTTGGAGTTTGCACTACTAAATGGGTGCTACACATGCCTGGATAATTTCGGCCCCTGCTTGCCCGCTAAGAAACAGGCACACAGGCTGCAACATGATGAAATGTGACATAAAATATTTGCCCTAATTGTGGATCTTGTTTAGGTTTAGAGTTTAGCCCTCCCTTTTGTTCTTGGGCTGGCTGAAGAGAAAGTTGAAATCACTGCACATTTTCCTTGCTTGAGCTCCTTCTGCCTCTGCCTAAGTAAAAACATTTTTGTGACCACAAAGAGGGCTTGTTCCACAAGGCTGGTGACATGTCTGCTTAAGCCTCCAATTAAACTCTGGTTGATTAATCATACTGACAATTTAACTCCTTTGTTAATTAGTGATATTCTGAGGGAAACCAATCTCCTCGAAGCATTTCCCCCCATTAATTCAAGTAGGTGTTTTGTTCAGATATTTGTTGGCATTACAGCCTCTTCAGATTTGTGCTTGAAAGCCCAATCAACACTCCTGACCTTGTGATCCTCCTTGTGACTCCTAGTCTATATGCAATAAATAACTCATTGGGACAATTGCTGCTCTTCATATGTCAGGTGAGGGAACTTATAAGTAAAATCCTCCCCATTGCTATCCTTTCTAAAATTCCTTTCTTCACATAGAAATCTAGATACTTATTACATCTTGCTGAAGAGTTTAGCCTGCTTTGCTTCTGGAAATTCTGATTTTTCATATGTTCCCCTGTGTCGCCAATGGATCACAGTCTAGGAACAGTTTTACTTCATGGTGAGTTTGGACTGGATTCATGTTAGGCACATACTGTAGGAAGTTTCCAGTTATGTTAAAGACTTATAACCCTTGGGCTATAAGATATAATTGTACTTATTACAGGAAACATGAATAAATGTTCTCAGCTTCTCAAAGGGCAGATCTATACTTCCCACCAGCCTCTTAGGTATCATCTGTTACCACTAACTGGTGTTAGTCCAGGTGTGATGGAGGAGTCTTTAACTGGCAACCCTCATTCAAGTCTAATAGATTTTCAGTGTCTTCACCAGCAGAAGTCTTTATTCTTTTTCAAGACCTGCCCATTCAGCCCTGCCCAGTGACTTCCTTTATTGGATCCTGGTGACTTTCCTCATGATAAAAACTTCCTCGTCAGGGGACCAAGCCTTAGCTTGAAGAATTGCCTCCTTGGGCCTGTGAATCAAACCATATGACCTGACACCCTCAGTGCTTCTTGCTGCCAGAGTTAAAAGCAAATAAACCCGGTCTTTAGTAACAAAGCTGTTAAAACAGGGCTTGGATGTTAAAAGCAAACAAAACCTGGCTGAATAGCAATCCTAATGTCTTACCTGGAATTGACTGTGTACCTGGAATTCACTGCTAAAGCCTTGAGTTTGGAACCATTGCTTTAGGCTAATGACACATTGCTGTTAAATAAGGCTATAGAGTTACTTAAGGGCACTGTCAAGATTTTCTGGTATTACCGGTGTACGTGAAGCAAACTTCCTTATTTAAGGGCATTAGGCCCTTTTATAGCTCCTTTATGCTCCTTTAAACCTAAGAATATTCTTGCTGGCTTTTTCTTTTTCTTTTTTACTTTTCTGTATAGCTCCCTTTGGGTACCCTCACTTTGTTGGTTCACTTGATCTGTGTAAAACTCTTTTAAGATCACCACAGCTGCCCTGAAAAAGCCTGTTACAAACCAAAATTTCATTGGGAGCAGCAACTGGGGTTCCTTTGTCTTGAAATAAACATTGACATGTTCTTAATGGAGCCATTTTCATCATCCTTAATTCCTGCAGGATAACTTCACAAAGATCTTTCTCGCCATCAGTTTTCTGCTGTAAAAAAAGAGTGAACAACGAACAAGAAGGAAGGAAGAGGAGTAAATGGATGGTTCTCACAATCGAAGGAATGTGAAAATGGGGGTCCTCTAAGGATATGTATTGAGATTGGTGCTGTATAACCTAGTTCATAAGTAAACCACTGTTGAGCAACAAGGTGACAAATTTGTTCAGGATAGCAAAAACTCAATGGGGTTGCGAAGCACTCCAAAAGCATCTCTACAAACTGGGGGAATGGGTGTTAAAATGGCAAATGCAGTTTGATGTAAACAGGTGTGAAGTGATAGATATGGATGGGGAAGCGGGCAAAATCCTAACTCACGGAGGTTGAACTGGTGGGGACTGACCAGGAAAGAGCTCTTGGAGTCATGATGAATAGCTCAGTGAAACTGTTTTCCTGGTGTATGGCAGCTGGGGAAAGGCCAAATGCATTATTAGGGATCATTAGGAAAATAAAAATAAAATAAATAAAATAAAAATAAAAACTGTCCATATCCCAATGCCTTTAAGGTGTAACTGCTTGAACTATAGTGTACCGTTCTGACTACTGCACCTCCAAGAGGTGAGACCCTCCAGCATTCCTCAGATGAAAACCCCCTCCCCCATTTTTTGTCCTCCCCCAGGACATTTCCTATCAGAAAAAGGGCAAAAGCCACCACTACTACACCAATGAGACACAGCACACATGTTGTCCACCAGCCCGAGAAAACCCATTAGTTCCAATTTTGTATTACAGTGGTACCTCAGGTTGCATACACTTCAGCTTACATACGCTTCAGGTTACAGACTCCGCTAACCCAGAAATAGTACCTCGAGTTAAGAACTTTGCTTCAGGATGAGAACAGAAATCGTGCTCTGGCGGCGTGGCAGCAGCAGGAGGCCCCATTAGCTAAAGTGGTGCTTCAGGTTAAGAACAGTTTCAGGTTAAGAACGGACCTCCGGAACGAATTAAGTACTTAACCCGAGGTACCACTGTATTTTATTCTTTGGTAGATTTACAAAAAGAACAACACACGCTAATAAAGAAATTTTAGAAAAGGGCAAGATTAGACACGGATAACCAAAGCATCCACTCTCTTTTTCTTACCACCCAGGGTGGCCTCTGCATTTCAGAGCTAGCCCATCATGCGGGGCTGGACCTCAGCAGAAGCAGCCTCTCCTCCTCACGGGGTGCTCCCACACAGCCAGCCCTGCCGCCACTCAGGGGACATAGGGACATTCCAGGACTGTCTCTGGAAAATCGGGACACTTGGAGGGTATGAGAGGTTATTGTAAAACTGGAAAGGGTACAGAAAAGGGCTACCAAAATGATTAAAGGGATGGAATAACTCCCCTGTGGTGCAAAAAAACAAAACAGTGGGCTTGGAGCCTTTTTAGTTCAGATAAAAGATAAACTAGGGAGACAAGGCAGGAAATTCTATAGTGCTGCAGGAGTAGGGTCAAAAGTTGGCTGCTAAAAAGCCCTAACATGGGAAAAGTGGAAAGCTTTCTTGCTGCTTAGTTGTTTCTAGAAATGTGTTTTGCCATTGTTGTAGTTCGGCTATTTTCGTCTTTTAAAGGGGGAGGGAAACGTGAAGGCAACAAGGTGAAGGGGTAGGATAAGGACAGGGAGAGATGAAATAACTGCAGGAGCAGGTAGCTCTCCCTGAACTACCTGAAATCGACCAGAATATTGCCCTTTTCACATTTGAAATGAGGGTGGAGGGAGAGAAACAGCACAGCTTTTGGGCAGCATTCCCCAAGGCTTTAAAATATTTGCAAAACACTAGAGTTATATCCTGGGCTATGCAGAAAGCCATTGTGCTAATCTGCTTCTGCAAGTGGGGAGTTGGCCAGTGAAGGAAGGAAAGAAGGCAAGCAAGTAAGCAAGCAGCAGATTCTTAGGTTCTTCATCATTCAGCTGAACGTGGACAAGCCAATCTCTCCATCAGAGGACTGTCCTCTCTAAAGTAGGACACATAGGACACAGGGCTGTCAGATGCTGCTGTCCATATGCAGGTAACTGAGCCAGGTCTGAACAATGAAAGAGACATATAAGGGAGTCCCCTTTGTGCTAGTGCAATCTTCCAAAGGATAGGCACTTTAATATAATGAAACGGATAAAGATGTGATGAGAAATGTTTGATAAAAGTAAATTTGGCCTGACAGAAACGAGGAGGGTTCCCCCCCAAAAAAAGGTTGTTTCCTAAAATACACAAGCTACCATACTTTGTGCAGTTATTGTGCGCAATCCTGCCAAAGTGAAGCACCTATATGTCTTAATTATTTCAGTGACATCAAATTATGTATCTGCTTTTTTCTGATAAAATCAGTGGAAGTTAAATATTAGGTGGGTATGCTGAACCCCAAATTCACCTTCTATTTCTAATTGATTTCTCAGTTGCTTTGATTTGGGGTTTTGATTTCTGAGACAAATCTAAAATAAAAAAAATAAAAAACAGCTATAACGTTACCCTCGCTTTGGCCAAAGCCAAAGTGGATGAAATTTAGAGGCACAGGAGTCCTTCCAGAAGGAATTGACCCTGCCAAATTGCAGACTAATAGACCCAGGGGCTTTTTGTGGGGGAGGTAACTTTCCTCTATAATCTTAGCTTCATTAGTTTAGACCCCCAAATCACCAATCCACCTTGCTACGTGGCCCACACACTTAGCCAACACCCCCTTGCCCAGTTTAAAGATGGATTGAGGGATTCTGGTTATGAGGAATATATAACTCCAAATGCTTTTAAATACTTGTTTATTGGAATAGCATCATTAAAGAAGCTGTATCAAGAAAGCCACTAAAGTAAGTAGCCAACTAGACAACCATGGGACGCTTGCAAGCAGGACCCGAGCACAGCAGCAATCTTGTGATTCTCTTTTTTTAAAAAAAAGTTTTTATTTATACTTTTCAAATTTATACATTTCATTAATTTTGCAATCATTTTAGCATTTCAAAGTTTGGCTTCCTTCCCCCTCTTTCTGTGGTTCCTTAAATTTATTTTTTAATATCTTCTGCATATCCAAATTCATTTAATTTGCTCATTTAATTATTTACTTTAAATATAAACTCTTATGAAAACGCAGGTTGTTACAATAATTCTGACAATGTTTTTATCTGCTTGCAATTTATCTGTAAATATTCAATAAACCATTTCTATTCTTTTATAAAAAGTTTGGTATCTTGATTTCTTATTCTTCTGGTAAGTTTCGCCATTTCTGCATATTCCATAAGTTTTTGTATCCATTCTTGCTTTGTGGGACTTCTCCTTCTTTCCGTTTTTGGGCGAGGAGAATTCTTGCTGCTGTAGTAGCATACATAAATAAATTTCTATACAATTTTGGCAGTTCTGTCCCTATAATTCCCAAAAGAAAAGATTCTGTTTTTTTCACAAAGGTTATTTTGAACATCCTTTTCGATTCATTATATATCATTTCCCAGCAACTGATATTTAGAGGCACGCTGCTATTGTGACTAGTAGCCACTGATAGCCTTACCCTCCGTAAATTTGTCTAGCCCCCCTTTGAAGCCATTCAGATTGCTGGCTGTCACTACTTCATTGTGGTTGCATATTATAGTTTAACTAGATGACCGTGGGTTCTAGTATTAGAGCATGCTTAGAAAACACAGAGCCTAGGACTTGCCGATCAGAAGGTCGGCGGTTCGAATCCTGCGATGGGGTGAGCTCCCGTTGCTCGGTCCCTGCTCCTGCCAACCTAGCAGTTCCAAAGCACATCAAAGTGCAAGTAGATAAATAGGTACCGCTCCGGCGGGAAGGTAAATGGCATTTCCGTGCGCTGCTCTGGTTTGCCAGAAGCGGCTTAGTCATGCTGGCCACATGACCCGGAAGGTGTACGCTGGCTCCCTCGGCCAATAAAGCGAGATGAACACTGCAACTCCAGAGTCGGTCACGACTGCACCTAATGGTCAGGGGTCCCTTTACCTTTAGAAAACATTTTGACATGTAAGCAGTGAGTAAGTAAGTAAGTAAGTAAGTAAGTAAGTAACATACAGCCAATCCATTGTTTGTGCAATCCTTCATCAGGGCCTTCATAACATAAACTTAATGCTAAGACTTTGACTTATCATGTAATGCATCCTGCCATGCAATTGTTTGTTAGCCTATGTTGAATAATCCCATGTATTTTAAACCACAATTGCTCCCACTTTCTAAGCAGGCTTTGGCATGATTGAATCACCATTCTTATAATCCATCCAATATCCTTTCCTCCTGGCTTGTTACGATTATACCCGATCTTGGTCTGCTTCCATCCTCAATGTTTTAACTCTATCTAGCTCTTTGATTATTAGCACTGTTGGAAACTGGTGTGATTGTGGATCTAGTTTTATATTCTCATAAACGGAGCAAGCCTAAAGAATTCTATTATGCTTTGATATATTTGTTTTTACATGCAGAGAAAGGATTCTATTTGGATGTGGGCACAAATCATAGAAAGACTCCATTTACTCTGCCATTTATGTTCTAGATGATATATTTGCAAATAATTACCATGTCGAGTCCTTCAACATCCGTAATCCTCCTGTTTGCTTTTTGTTCTCCAATTCTTCAGTCTGCGTCCTGCTCCTAAAAATCATTTTCTTCCGACTGAAAGGTTTGTTTAGTCTGCATTGCTCTCAATGCATTCCATAGCATCGATCCAGCTCTAGACAACTATTCTCATACAGGGGTGGGGCGAAGCCATTTGCCTCAGGTGGCGGAACAGGTCCCCCTCTCTGCCCCCACCATTGCACCACTGCCAGCATCTCCTGGGCTTCTTGCACTGCCAACACAGTGCCCTTGCCCTTGCAGTTGTGCCCGCTGTGCCCCTGCCACTGTGTTGTGGTGGTAGCAGCAGGGGTGCATCTGCAGGTGAGGTTACAGCTGTGGCGATGGGGCTGGTGGCTGCATGGATGCATGGATGCAATGGCGGGGGTGGGATGGCCCTGGATCGGGGGGGGGGGCGCATCGAGTCAGGGTTGGGGCATTTTGCCCTGTTCTAATGACACCAATAGGGCATCCCTACTCTCTGCATCAAACAATACTGCAATCCAGTTCAAGAAGATCTGAGCTGAGAAGTGGGAAGCAGGGGTGCACACTTGAATAAAACATGGCGCCAAGGGGGGGGGGAGGTAAGCCCGGCCCCACATAATTAATCACAAGATGTGCTACAAGCACACCATATGGATGGCAATGTCACTCTAGGGCTCTGGGCTCTTTGACACATTTCACAGGCCCAAACATACTCTTTGATATGCATTAACCATATCCCCCCCAACACTATATCAAGTTTAGATGGCTTACCATTCGGAGTCTTCACTTATGAGTTTATTTTATTGGATAAGTGTATTTCTAGAATACATTGGTTTACTCACATGGGAGGCAAAGGCATTGTCACCAACGCTAGCCCAGCTCAGAGGAAATAACAACAACAACAACAACAACAACAACAACAACAACAACAACAACAACAATAATAATAATAATAATAATAATAATAATATATTATTTATACCCCGCCCATCTGGCTGGGTTTCCCCAGCCACTCTGGGCAGCTTCCAACAGACTATTAAAATACAATAATCTATTAAACATTAAAAGCTTCCCTAAACAGGGCTGCCTTCAGATGTCTTCTAAAAGTCTAGTAGTTGTTTTTCTCTTTGACATCTGGTGGGAGGGCGTTCCACAGGGTGGGTGCCACTACCGAGAAGGCCCTCTGCCTGGTTCCCTGTAACTTCTCACAGTGAGGGAACCACCAGAAGGCCCTTGGCGCTGGACCCCAGTGTCTGGCCAGAACGATGGGGGTGGAGACGCTCCTTCAGGTCTACTGGACCGAGGCCGTTTAGGGCTTTAAAGGTCAACACCAACACTTTGAATGAACCTTGTCTACTCTTGTGTTTGACACAGAGGAAGGGGTGTGTGGTGGGTGTGGCTCACCCCGGGTGTCATGACTGAGGGGGGTGACAAAATGGCAGGCGAGTGGGCGGCTTACCTTGCACCCGGCGGTGGCAGGTCTTCTGACCTGGCGGCAGAGAGCAGCCCTCCTCAACCATGGCAAGGTGCCATAGCAGCTCTGTTGCCTGGTCATGTCTGACCCAGCTGCAGAGAACAGGAGGAAAATGAGCAGCAGTTTCCCCACCCCTCTCCTATCCTGAACTGTGGTGCATGGGAGGGCACCTTCCGTGCCCCACTCATCCGGGAGCTGCTGGTTTGATATAACCCCAAGGCTCAGTATGACATGGAGGGGAGAGAGATTTCTCCATGCAGCTGTGAGTGGTTTCCGAATTGGGATCTGTACGTATATTGTAATATACCATCTCCTCTTAACCATATTTACTAATGTTTGCTTATCTTTTACTGAGTCATTCACTTGCTATTTAGGGTGTTTATTGAAAGCAATGTTTTTTTGACTTTAAAATATACAGCATTCTTGTCCAAATAGATTTTTCCGGTGGTGAAAAGCAGGCCAGGCAATTGTAGAGGTATCAACTGAAAGAAAAGATTGTATCATTTTCTATCTTCACCCAAAGTGCTACACGTCTGCCAAGGAAAACCCACTTAAATCTAAAATTTGCCGCACGAAAGCATTTTTCAAAACAAGGTCAATTTCGTTATAAACTATGTGGGGAGGTTAAATTACTTTGGAGAGCCTTGATTCACTTCTCCACTTTTGACAATCAGATGGCTGAGCGGAAATCAAAGGAACACCATTTTAAAACTCAGGTGACTTCATGATGAATCCAATGCAATGCTTTTCAGTCAGCACTAACTACTTCAGATAAGGGTTGCAATGTGGCACTTTTTTAAAAAAAGAAAGAGAAAGAAAACTGCCCCTAACTCAAAAGAAATGAAGAGAATTTCTATCAGGAAATTACAGACCCGCCAAACATACAGGCCTATCTCACTGGGCTCTCTTGAAATCCTCTGTGTAAAGCCATCAAAGGGTTCCCAAAGAATGAATGATTAGGTTGGGAAAGGAATTATGAGATCAGAGATAGATAAGAACAGCAGTAGAAACCTCCTCTCCAAATCCTGTTGTGATTCTGCATTTTGATTGGGTTTTGCCAAATACAACCTGTTCTCAAATCCAAGTTTATTGGTTGAAAGTGGTTGAGGCAAATTATAGGTGATAAATTGAATTTGGATATTTTTAAGCTCATTCTACATCATTTGGAGTGGGCATGGGCATATTACTGTTGGGAGGAGCAACGCAGAGAGAAGAAAGGCCATGGTGAATCTGCAGCAGCACAACCTTCATCTGCCCCCGCTGCAACAAAACATCTCTCTCCCCTATCAGTCTCTGCAGCCACAGCAGGCGCTGTAACTCTCCAAAGGTTTGACATCACCACCAAAGCTACACTCCTCCTCTGTCTCCGGAGTCAAATGAATGCCAACGCCAAACTGTGCATCCTTCCAGCTAGGGACGGGCGAATCTGTCACTTTTGCTTTCTCTCAGTTGCTTGTTTTTCCCACCTCAATTTTGGTTCTTCATATTTCTGCAACAGTCTGCATTTAAAATAATAATAAACATCAGCATGCATTTTCCACTAATGCAGATATTTTTTGCACAGCAAATTTCCCTAATAATGATGCATTTTTGCATGTTATTTCCATTGATGTATGCATTTTATACACACTCTATGCATTTTTGTACATAAGCTGGGGAACTGCACTGCAAAATCTGAAAAACTGTGAATTTGAAACAATGCCTGTGTTTCCATTCACATGTGTTTTTTGGAAACTGTGAATCACCTTTAAATGCAAACTATTAAATTCCTCCCCCATCCCTAGCCAGTTGAGGCAGAAATCCACTCCTTCCCTGGATGCAGCTGCAGTTATTTCCTCCAGAGTATCCATTACAGCAATTTACTCATTTCAATACATTTAAACATGGCTGTTAAAAAATAAAATAAATGTCTTGCTTCCCCTCAGACAAGATGCTCTCGACTTCTTCTGGTGGAAAAAGAATATAAACATACTATTCCCTGAGTTTTCATTTTTAAAGAGATGGTTGCACGGGTTACCCAGTGCTCAAGTAAAGGTCTATCTGTGATGAAGTATTCAGCTATAAATAGAGAATGAATCTGAATACAAAGCCATTACAATTTTCTCATACTCCTCTCATTTAATTACAAAATGCACAAATGCAATAAGGGCCATAATTTGAATGTTAGCCCTCATGACACAATACACTTTAATATGATACAATACCTACAAACAGGGCATTAGGTAGATTAGCACAATGCACAGCAATTCAATTAGAAACAGAGTGACCTTTTACTGCTTTGTGTTTGCAAACACTAAAAGCAACTCTGCCTATATCAAACCCTTAGTTATTCCCCGCTTTGCCGCTGTTTTTCAAACATTATCTAAATTAAAGTGTCTCTTCGACGTTGCAGATGGATCTCAGTGGGTTTAACCTTTCAGCAGGGAAAAGCCCTTCTGTGGCTCACGGCTCAAAATGTTAAGGCAGTATCATGAAAAAGGCCACCTATGGCAGACAATAAAACGATGGCTTCATATTCAACTGGTTAATACAGCATACCTCTTGGTTCTCTGTGCTAACATTTCCTTCTCAGATGAAAAGGTCCCAAATAATATTTGCAGGATAACTTACTAAGGTTGCCCACATGATTTCAGAAAGCAAGTGCAAAAGGGGTGTATAACCTGGTGCTTTGTAGATTTTGGGATTTTATTGTCATCTCCTAAGAACAGAAAAAGAAACTACTGGATCAGGCTAGTGGCCCATCTAATCCAGCATCCGTTTCTCACAGTGGCCACCCAGAGGCCTGTGGGAAACCTGCAAGCGGGATTTGGGTCCAAGAGGACTCTCCCAACTTGTGGCTCCAGGCAACTGGCATTCAGAAGAATTACTGCCTCTGATTGTGGAGCCATCATGACCCTCCATGAATTTGTCTAAGCATCTTTTAAAGCTATCATAGCTGGTGGCCTTCTCTGCCTCCTGTGGAAATGAGTTCCATAGTCTGACTATCTTTTGCGCAAAGAAGTGTTTTCTTTAGTCTGTCTTCAGCATTCAGCTTCGTTGGGTGTCTGTCAGGGAACTGCCATCAGTGCCGGAGGGAGAGAGCAAAAGCCAGAGGGATTCCAGAGAGCGTCCAGGGATCGGGAGAAGCAGCCCATCTTCTGGGGAAGAGAATCAGCGTAGCACCAGTGGAGAAGGGGGGCAGATGGGGGAAGCAGCGAGGTGGTCCCATGACTCCTTGCCTGGGACCAGCGGGGAGAGTAGGGGTCCTCCGTTGCCCACACCCTCCCTGCGCAGAAGGCTTTCGCACAGAGAGGGTAGGAGGAGACTAGGCGTCAAAGAGCTTCTTTGCTGGAAGAAGTTCAAGAAACGCCAACTCACGGATTCTGCCAGCGACTGAGACAGCCACGAGCAAGTGGCGTCTGGACAGATAAAGGTTACTTTGGCAACCCAGCCAGGTGTTTGCACCCAGCCAGGGAAATAGTTGCCTGCTTGCGCACGAGCAACCCCTTAGAAACCATAACAGTGTCCATGAATTCCAGCGTCATGAGAGCAGGAGAAAAACTTTTCTCTATCCACTTTCCTCATGCCATGTGTAAATTTATGCCTTTGCTCTAAACTAAGTCCCAAATGCCACAAGCCTTTCCCCATAGGGAAGTCACTTCACAACACACATGGCAGGTAGACAACCCCATGTCATGTGACAAAGACACATGAGAGCAGAAGCAGCAAAGCAAGTGCTAGGAAGTGCTGGGACTGCACAATCATTTGGGCCTGCTAAAGATATTCAGGCCTAACTGTTAACTGTTGAGTTAATTCTGACATGTGACTTAGAAGCCAGTTTCACTTTGTGCTCTCTGTAACATTTCAGTCAGAGTCTGTCTGCCTCAGCTGTGAGCAGAGTCAGTATGTAATCTCAGTCAAACTGTTTGGAACCATGTTGTTTATGAAGAAGTTTGTTTTAATTCAGTAAAGCTTTTATTCTTTAAAACTCTGCATTATTAATTTACGCTGTGTGTCACCCCAGTCACCCATAGGAATGGATGCACCCACCAATTCTGCTTTCTCATTTTTCCATTTCCATTTGCCACATTTCTGCACCAGCCTGTGATTTAAATAAAACTCGTGAAAATTCAGCACCATTTTCACACACACTTTCCTTTAATAGATGTGGTTTTACAGATGTATGTTTTGGTTAGAGATCTCTGCATCACAAAATACATATTTTGAAAGATAGCTGGTTTTTGGTTCACAAATTTGGGAAGTGCGAAATAGGTCAACATTCAGAACTGAACCAATTTTCTCCTCTACCACCAGGGACACAGAAAGCTGCCTAATCTCATGTGGAAGGTTACTGTAGTCCCCGAGGGCTGGACTGAGCCCCAGGGCTGTCAGCTGACGACTCAACATGACACTGATCGCAGCAAATTTTATTTCAGAAAAATGGTCCACAGAGAAAAGGACAGTTAGAGGCTGCATGGGGAAATAACAACTGGGATGGTGGAAAAGGAGTCCATACAGGGAATCAGAAAGGTTAAAGGGCTGAATAGCTTAAGGCCAGAGCTGTTCCATTGGACAGGACACACTAATTTGTAGTCACTTAATTAAAGGTTTTATTCCCCAAGCGCTGGTGACTTCATTCTTGTAGGGTTTTTCCACGACCTCAGAAACATGTGGTTTTCTCCACCTCTCTGCTGCCTGATGCAATGGGTGCCACATTGTTGAAACACTTGATTGCTGCTTTGCTGATTGCATTACTTGCCAAGTTTGACTGGTCCTGCCTAACTGCAGATGCTGCTCTGCTGACCTTGTTCATTTATGAGCATTCCTGAACTGGATCACATTCAATAGCCGGTCTTAGCCTGTGAGTCAGCTGATAAGGCTGTCTCCTCTGTACCGATAGGTATTCTGAAAGGCTCCTGGGGGTAAAGGCTTGATCCGTGATGTGTTTTATTGTAATTGTCACTTTCCCTACCAGAACAAGAGGGCAGTGATCCATATCTCAAAGCTGTAGACTGATTACTGTAATTTTCATGTATCAGTAATCAAAGGGACTGTCTTCCAACACTGGGTTTCCACAGGGCCAACAATGCAATCATTTTATTTAAGCTTGAAATGGTCATATTTGGGGAGAGAAGATCTCAGGCCAGTTGAGAAAGATCAGTTATTCTGGCAGGACCAGCACCTGTTGACAATAAAGCAAAACAAAACCCACCAAACACTATTTTAAGAAGAAAATATAAAATAAATACAGTAGAACTGCATCCAAACTGTGTTGGGTCCAGGGCTGTGTGAGCCAATAATGTCAAAAATCAATAATCTTTAGCTCACTATATTGGCTTCCCCTTTCTTAATCGGGTGCACTAGAAACCTCGCAGACTATGAACCATGGAAGCTCAATTCAAAACTAAACTAAGGGGATGTTTCTAAATATGCTTTCCATGGTGATGTTACCAAGTGGCTTGTGAGAAGAGCCAGGAGAGTAATATCTTCAGAATACCATTATATAGATATTCTGCTCTGTCACTGGAGACTCGTTCACCAGCTATTGCTGTTCCTGGACACTCTTAAGGTATCCTAACCAAATTTTACATGATCAAGGAGTAGGTTTTTGTTTATGCTTGGATGCCATTGGATGCCATTTTGAATCAAGAATCTTTTAAAACACAGATTTTAACCACTGATTTCAAAACTTCACTGATTCTCTCCCCCCCCCCCCGCCCCCAGGTTCTCAGAATTTCCAGGGGATGCATGCCAGTTTGGGGCAGTGTGTGAGGGAGGCAAAGCGGCTAGGGAAATGGATGTAAATTTTAACTTTGTAAATGAAGGTAGGTTTTGACTTTGTACAGTAGACTAGTTTCTACAGATGCACACAAACACCTCTCTCTATCCTCCATGAGAACATGCAAGAGGTGTTGTTGTATGTACCGTATTTTTCGCTCTATAAGACGCACCAAGTTTTTGGAGGAGGAAAACAAGAAAAAAATATTCTGAATCTCAGAAGCCAGAACAGCAAGAGGGATTGCTGCGCAGTGAAAGCAGCAATCCCTCTTGCTGTTCTGGCTTCTGGGATAGCTGTGCAGCCTGCATTCACTCCATAAGACGCACACACATTTCCCCTTACCTTTTAGGAGGGAAAAAGTGAGTCTTATAGAACAAAAAATACGGTATGTATGTATGTATTGAATTTATATACCTCCCTACACCAGGGGTCTCAGGGAAGTTCTCAGAATAAAATCAAGATGCAAAACCACAAAATAACTAATAAAAATAAAAGCAACAACCTAATGGCCGCCCCAACACATTTTAAAAGGGCATGGGATGTAAATCAGATCAATCAAAGTCCTGGTTAAAAAGGAACGTTTTCCCCTGGCGCCTAAAGGAGTATAATGAAGGCGCCAGGCAAACTTCCCTGGGAAGAGCATTCCACAGACGGGGAGCCACTGCAGAGAAGGCCCATTCTCGTGTTGCCACCCTCCGGACCTCTTGAGGAGGAGGCACACGAAGGAGAGCCTCAGAAGATGATCTAAGAGTCCGAGTAGGTTCATGTGGAAAGAGGTGGTCCTTGAGGTATTATCTGAGTTCAAGGACACATTCCAATGAGACAAAAGCATTAGGGGTACCAAGTGGTGTCAGTGAAGGGCATGGCCTGAGGAGAGTTCTGAGGGCCAAACAGAGAAGGCTGCAGGGTCAGATTTGGTGACGGGCTGAGAATTCTTGCTTAACACTCTTCCTTCAGTCACATATCTTCAACTCTCCTGATTTCCTTGGTGTGTTAAGTGAGCTCAAGGACAGCTGCGCAACCGCATTCCAAAGAGCACTATCGTGACACATAACTAATGTGGGACAAGGCCAAATTTTCCCAGTGACAAAAATGTCAGTGCTAAAAAAAAAAATCAATTCCAGCTGGGTAGTAACTGAGGAGCAATGATGAAATACGGCAGGAAAAATACTTTCTCTGGAAAGTCAAATGTCTTGTCATTGCTGTGAAAAACTTTTTTTAAAAGCTGTATTTCAAAGCCAAGAGATTTCTATCTCCCTTATGAAACTCTGATGATTTTGAAATGGGAAACCTATCAATAATTTTACTGATTCTTTACCCTTCATATATATATAGTATATGACAGCACATAACTGGTATATACGTTATCAGGGCTACATACAGAATAGCCCTTTTAAGAAATTGTCAAAGTGCCATAAGGTACTGAGTCTGCAATAACTACGAATTTATGGAAAAGTCCTTGAGGAAGGAGGAAAAAAAGAAATAGCACAGTGGAGGCCTTGAAGAGGATCATGTCTCTATGCCCGGAGCAAGGGCTTAACTTTGGATATAATTTGTGCTAGAGGGAAGGAAAAGTCAATTTTTTATTGTACAATGGAAGCGTTTCATTCATTCATTCATTCAGAAGATAACGAAATGCAAACATCATCAGACTTTCATCTCTACTGATTCACAGACCTGGCACTAAAAAATGCATTTGATGCAGAATAGCCATTTAAAGGGCTTCTGCTCACCCATCCCTCTCATGCTAATGGAGAACAGGCTCCGAGAACATTCCTAAGAGCAGGAGATCAGGACCAGAGCACATGCTCTGCATACACAGGCTCAATTTCTGCACCTGCGGTGTTTGATTTCATTTATTTATTAAATGTCTGTCCATCCTTCTTCCCGAAGGAGCCCAGGGTAGTAAACACCAAAGCAGTAAAGGACCGTGATTAAAATTGAAATTAATGCATATTAGAAGGACCAGGTTGCAAGTAATGAGAAAGATGTGAGGTTCTCCAGATGTTGTTAGATTGCTGCTGCCGCCAGCATCTCTTACTCTTGGCCCTGCCAGCTAGGGTTGAAAAGAATATGAGTCTGATAACATATGCGGGGACGCGGGTGGTGCTGTGGGTTAAACCACAGAGCCTAGGACTTGCCTATCAGAAGGCTGGCGGTTCGAATCCCCGTGACGGGGTGAGCTCCTGTTGTTCGGTCCCTGCTCCTGCCAACCTAGCAGTTCGAAGGCATGTCAAAATGCAAGTAGATAAATAGGTACTGCTCCGGCGGGAAGGTAAACGGCGTTTCCGTGCGCTGCTCTGGTTCGCCAGAAGCGGCTTAGTCATACTGGCCACATGACCTGGAAGCTGTACGCCGGCTCCCTTGGCCAATAAAGCGAGATGAGTGCCACAACCCCAGAGTCATTCGCGACTGGACCTAATGGTCAGGGGTCCCTTTACCTTTACCTTTTATCATATGGATGGGCACAATTCTGCGCTAGATGAGCAAATAGTCTAATCTGGTATAAGGCAGCTTCCTATGTAACTAAAGGATAAGAGATGCTGAACCAAACTTCCAAATCTTGTCAGTGTTGGCAAGAGATCGTAAAATGGAGTGCATAAAATATATTGTCTGGTATGACTGCTGGTTGAAAGAATAAAGAAACTTAAGGTTTATTACTCTTGGCAAGCAAAACTATTCTGAGAACAGGTTTACATGTGGCCATCATGGAACCATGAAGTTAGCAACCCTGCTTCTCTCTCCCACCTGACACCACTTTATCCCCCAATCTCCCCCACCACTCCACTTCCAGTCTCCCACTTGCATACCCTCCAAGTGCCCTATGTGAAAGAGAGCAATCAGTGTGGTGGGAGACTGAGAGGAAAAATCCATTGTGCCCATGTTGTAGTCATATTTTCCTCTTGTATTTTGACTTTCGTTCACTTATCTTTCTGTAGCCTGAAGGGCAGCTATAGGTTTTCCCCCTCTAGTATTTTAGAATGACATTAAATGATGAATAACACAATTACCAACCTACACAATATATAATAAAGGTGTGTGTTTTGTGTGTGTGTTTCAAAAAACCACACACACAGACGGAGCCATTAGTTAAAACATTTTATGCACCCAGTGGTGTGAAAATGCCCTTTCAGTTCAAAACCCACAACTGTGATCCCATATAGCTCTTTTAAGTCCTGCTATTTAGAGCCTAGCTCTTAGTACTTTAGTCCCCAATCCTATTTTCACTTGCCTGAGAGTAAGACTTGTTGAACTCAGTGGGGTTTTTCATCGAGAAGACATACACAGGGGAGAGCACTGTTCACTCTTCCTACATAAGCCACACACTTATTTTCACTTGAAAGCACCCGGTGAGGAGTGCTCAAGAGAGCTGGATCTGTCAATTCTGCAAATTCTTGCCATTATATTTATTCAACAACATAGTGTAAACAAGAGAACTTGTAATGCTGTATCAGCAACAGATGTTAGGTATAAAGATGTCAGGGTGAAGGACAAGACTGTTATAGACTTGCCCTGAAATTAAGGCAATGCCATTTATGCAGGCAAGAGTTATGGGAATGTCGCCTGGTGTTTTGCTTCTCTGCCTCACTGAATAGTTGTGCATTCTGTGTGTACATCTATCTTGTGTGCTCCCCTGAATCTGAATTCATTTGATTTAAATATCCCACACCATTTGCAAAACAGGGATTATTATTATTATTTTCAGAAGGATATTGAGAAATGCTTAGAAACGTATTCAGTTAATTTCCCTGCTCACTGCTTCTTTAGCACCCATGGTAAATATGTGAGGTATTATCAACATCCCATGAAACAAAGCTGGAGAAGTAAATAACTCCCCTGAAAAGTTCATGAACTCTTCCTTCCCCCAATAAGTCTTCATATCTAAGTCTGATACCCTTCTGAAGTTATGCACACACAACATTTTGCCTTGAAGTCTGGCTGATTGTATTTGAATACATGTTTGCTGTCTTCTTCACACAGCTGAGCAAAGCATGTTCCAGTTTCATTTTTACAATATATATTTATTGAAGTTTTAAAATTATAAGAAAAAGGAAAAAAAATGCAGAAAGAAAATATTTGTGTGTCATCCTTGTGCTGGGGCCATGCTAATCTTCTCTGTAACATTACAATTTTAGTATATGTGCTGCCAAAACGAGAAAGAAAGAAAATAAGGAAGAGGGAGAAAGGTTATGGGGTGGAACGTGTACCTGAGTACGGCAAAATATATTTGTGGTTTAACAAATACTGGAAAAGAAAATATCACAGTAATTACCAATGTGTTGAGCACCCAATTGCATTTTACCTTTTTCTCGTTTCTAGAAATTTCTAGTTTCTAGAAATTCATTTATGCCATCCCAGCACTGCTGGGAATACTGCCTGAATCAGAGACACGACCACTGGATATTATGAGTGGAGAGTAGGGATGGGAGAGAAAGTTGATTCAGTTTGCATTGTCAGGTGAATCCATCAAGTTCACACTTTCTGAAACAATATGAGCACTGAAACACAACCATCCTTCGAAATTCCCACGTATCTGGATTTTGTGATGCAGCTCTCCAACCAGTGTTTAAAAGGTAAGCGTATGCACAAAAATAAATACATTCATAGAATTGTAGAGTTGGGAGGGACACTGAGGATCATCTAGTCCAACCTCCTGCAATGCAGAAAGATTCAGCTGTCCCATATGGGGACTGAGCCTGCAACCTTGGCATTATCAGCACCATGCTCTAACCAACTGAGCGTGAAAATAACATACAAAAATGTGTTGCAGTAGAGAGAATTGCTTGCAAAAAAAGGTGTTGGTCTTTCAAAGCAGCAGACAAAAATATGTTTAGTAGGAGGTAAGGTAAAGGTAAAGGTACCCCTGCCTGTACGGGCCAGTCGTGTCCGACTCTAGGGTTGTGCGCTTATCTCACTTAAGAGGCTGGGGGCCAGCGTTGTCCGGAGACACTTCCGGGTCACGTGGCCAGCATGACGAAGCTGCTCTGGCGAGCCAGCACCAGCGCAGCACACGGAAATGCTGTTTACCTTCCCGCTATAAAGCGGTACCTATTTATCTACTCTCACTTAGGGGTGCTTTCGAACTGCTAGGTGGGCAGGAGCTGGGACCGAAAGACGGGAGCTCACCCCGCCGCGGGGATTTGAACCGCCGACCATGCGATCGGCAAGTCCTAGGACTGAGGTTTTACCCACAGCGCCACCCGCGTTTAGTAGGAGAGATTTGCACTAATATCCTGATGAATTTTCAGGAGGATTTTTTTTTAAAAAAATAGAAAATGACAGTGCAAATTGCTGCAAAAACGTGGAGTACTGAATTTTAACTGGAAAAATGAGAAATGGGGAGAACTGAAATGAGCAGAGCCTTTTGTTTCTGGTGAAGAGAGCTATTGCGCTTGTGGAGTTTCCATAGGTAACTGCTTGGCAAATGTGGGAACTGGATGTTGGACAAGACAGATGTTTGGCCTGACCCAAAAGAGCTCCTTCTCTGCTTTCATGTTCTTAAAACAAGGCCACATCCATAGCATACATTTAAAGCACATGGCTTCCTGCAAAGAATTCTGGGAAATGTAGTTCATTCAGGGTGTTGGGCACTGCCGCTCTGTGAGGGGGTAAATTTCAGTTCCCAGGATTCCCTGGGGGAAAGCCACACACTTTAAATGTGCTTTAAATGTATGGTGTAGATGTAACCACACATTAGAGGCAATAGTAAGAAGATGGGAATTCTTGCAGTGAGCAGTCTAGCTGTAGATTTTCTAGAAAGAATAAGTGGCTCCATCTGTTTGATAGTTTGGCTATATGTGTGATCCTGAACAGGAAAGAGGAAGCAACACTGAACCTTCAAAGTGAGGTACTGTGTGGAGCTGAAAGTAATTAGGGATGCCAAGGGCTTTCCCCGACTCATCTTGCAGGTTTCACCACAGAGATGGCTGTCAGTTTGACTGAAGCTATCATCAGTCCTACTAATGCTGAACTCAGGTGGTGTGTATGCTGGCAGGAATGGAGTAAAACAAGGACCACTGAAAATAAGAGGGGGCTACTAGCATAGGGACGTGGGTGGCGCTGTGGGTTAAACCACAGAGCCTAGGACTTGCCGATCAGAAGGTCAGCGATTCAAATCCCTGTGATGGGGTGAGCTCCCGTTGCTCGGTCCCTGCTCCTGCCAACCTAGCAGTTCAAAAGCATGTAAAAGTGCAGGTAGATAAATAGGTCTATTCTCTGGCAGGAAGGTAAACGTCATTTCTGTGCGCTGCTCTGGTTCGCCAGGAGCAGCTTATTCATGTTGGCTACATGACCCGGAAGCTGTACGCCGGCTCCCTCGGCCAATAAAGCGAGATGAGTGCCGCAACCCCAGAGTCGGTCATGACTGGACCGACTGGTCAGGGGTCCCCTCACCTTTACTAGCATGCATGTGGCCTTGGGGTTCACCGAAGTACATTTTTAAAATAAAATAAAGGGGTACCCTCTAAAAATAATAATAGCAGCCTAATGTGGATTGAGCATGCTCAGTAGCCATCGAATGCTGACTGTCAGCTGGAAAAGAAAAACAGGAAGTGGCGGGGGGGCAAAGGAATGGGCAGCCCAAGGAGGCCATGGTTGGTAGGCTGGCTCTGAAGCTACTCCAGGAAATGTGGCAAGATGGTAGCAACCAGCTGCCCTTCCTGGAGTGGCACTGAAAAGTGTAGGCACAATGAACGTCCAGAGAGGGCTAATGATAGGTGCCTAAAATAAAGCGGGGTGGGGGTGGGGTGGTGGTGCTGGTGGAATATTGGGTATGGCTTAGGAGGAATCCTAATGTTATCAGTATTGTTTAGCAATGTTTTGTCACCAAATACGTTTGCTAAACATTAACTGAACTACTGACTCCATCATCAGGCCTTTCCATTCATACAGCCCCTCTGTACTCTGGACCTTAGGGTTAATGTGTCTTCATTTTGCAGGGGGAAAGTCCAGCTCACATAACCTTCCCTTTTTAGGTTTCTCAGAACTCTTTGCTAGCTGGCTTGGCAGGGCACATTTCAAGGTTTTGGTTTCGGAAGAGTTACTTAACAGTTTCACATCAAGGCCAAGGTTTCGGCCCATCAAGAATGACTGTCCTTTCCAAAGAGAGTGAGTCAACTCCTTATTGAGGATCCTGAGGAATGAAGTATGGCTTTGAAATCAGCATTTGCTCCAGAAAACTTTGCTCCAGGGAAACAGTGCAAGCAAAGTAGACTTGAGCCAAGAGAACAAAACAAATTCAGGAGAAAGTAACGCAACAGACAGGTGAATGCTTGTTAAGACATTTGAAAGCCTTTTAATGAAAGTGGTAGTGATGGGTTAATGTTCTGTGTAGCAATAACCATCCAAATGCTGAGAATAGCCTATTCTGAATAGATATGGGGTAGGGCCTGGTTAAAGAGGAACATTTTTGCCTGGTGCCTAAAGGTGTATAGTGAAGGCACCAGGTGAACCTCCTTGGGGAGAGCATTTCACAAATAGGGAGCCACTGCAGAAAAGGCCCGTTCTCCTGTTGCCACCCACTGGACCTCTCATGGAGGAGGCACATGAAGAAGGGCCTCAGAAGATAATCTTAGGGTCTAGATAGGTTCATATAGAAAGAGGCGGTCCTTGAGGTATTGTGGTCCTGAGCCATTTAAGGCTTTATAGGTCAAAACCAGCACTTTGAATTGGGCCCAGAAACTAACTGGTAGCCAGTGCAGTCAGACTAGGATCAGTGTAATATGCTCAAACCATCTTGCCCCAGTGAATTCTGCACTAGCTTCAGAGGCAGCCCTACATATAATGCATTGCAGTAATCTAACCTCGAGGTTACCAGAGAATAGAGAATAGAAAATAGAAGTTAGGCTATCCCTGTCCAGATAAGATTGCAGCTGGGCCATGAACTGAAGCTGATGGAAGGCACACTATGCCACTGAGGCCACCTGAGCCTCATATGACAGGAAAGGATCCAGGAGTACCCCCAAGCTACATACCCACTCCTACAGAGGAAGCGTTACCCCATCAAGAGTAGGCAACTTCCCAACCATTCCAGTCTAGGGAACCACCCACTAACAGAGCCTCAGGTTTACCTTGTTTAAGTTTTGGTTTGTTGGCTCTCAATCAGTCCATTATCGAGTCCAGCACTTCCACATAACACCGGTCTTGAAAGACCTACATTGGCTCCCAGTACGTTTCCGAGCACAATTCAAAGTGCTGGTGTTGACCTTTAAAGCCCTAAACGGCCTCAGTCCAGTATACCTGAAGGAGCGTCTCCACCCCCATCGTTCTGCCCGGATGCTGAGGTCCAGTGCCAAGGGCCTTCTGGCGGTTCCCTCATTGTGAGAAGCAAAGCTACAGGGAACCAGGCAGGGGGCCTTCTCGGTAGTGGCGCCTGCCCTGTGGAACGCCCTCCCATCAGATGTCAAAGCGATAAATAACTACCTGACATTCAGAAGACATCAGGGAAGTTTTTAATCTGTGATATTTTAGTGTATTTTTGGTTTCTATGGAAGCCGCCCAGAGTGGCTGGGGAAACCCAGCCAGATGGGCAGGGTACAAATAATAAATTCTTCTTCTTTTTCTTATTATTATTATTCCACTGCCTCACTTGCAGATGTAAAGGAGAAGAGGAACTGAGTACAGTGGTACCTCAGGTTACAGACGCTTCAGGTTACAGACTCTGCTAACCCAGAAATAGTACCTCGGGTTAAGAACTTTGCTTCAGGATGAGAACAGAAATTGTGCGGCTGCAGTGGGAGGCCCCATTAGCTAAAGTGGTACTTCAGGTTAAGAACGGACCTCCAGAACGAATTAAGTTCTTAACCTGAGGTACCACTGTATCACCCACATACTCCAAACCTCCAGATAACCCCACTCAGCCATTTCATGTAGATGTTTAACACCATATGGGATAGCAGCTAACCCTGCAGAACCCCAGAAGAAAACCATGGTTAATGGTATCAAAAGACACCATGTATACATTTCTACCTCTGGCCATGGAGACAGAGCCCAGGCATCTTGGCTAGTAGCCATTAAGAGGAAAGTTTCTTTGGCTCTTCAACCAAGAACTCTTTCTAGTGTTGATAAGGCTGACCCCATGCTTGGTGCTTTGAGGGTCAGACACACAGCTAACAGCTTTCCAGACAGAAGTCATGAGTTCTGCAGTGTCTTGTTGTGAGTGGGCACCTCCCACTGTGTGTGCGCAAGATGGCACAACCCCAAATTGTGAACATTATAAACTTTCAGGAAACTCAGTACTGACTCTAGATCAATATCCTGTTGCAAACCCCCAAGGTTTTCCAAGCTGGCTGCGAGTCAATTGTTCTTATCGGTCCTACCAACAAGTAGCTATTGAGGTCTCTTGTTCTTGGATCTGACTATTGACACCATCAAACCTCCTCAACCTGGTGCCATCCAGATGTTTTGGATTACAATTCCCATCAACCCTCGGCCGGCGCAGTTGGGGAAGCCTGCAATAAAAACCTTTTGCCGTATAGCATAGCCAGCATCCCTATCATGGATCAGTTGCTGCAAAGGCTGCCAGGTGACATTCTAGTTACTGGAGGGAAATTGGCAATGCATTTGAAGAATTTGGAAGCAGTTCCGCTGAGGTTGCAGAGCTAAAAATGAATGAGTAACTGTGATTTTTTTCCAAGATAAAGTTAAATATGCAGGACACATAATTCTCTGAATCTTTTGCCAGCAGAAAAAAAGTTCAGGCAATCACAGAGCACCCACCCCTAAAAGTATGCCAGTGTTGAAAGGTTAAATCCATGACTATCTTTCCTATTCTGTATATATCTAGCTATCAAACAAACAAACAAACAAACAAAAACCCCAGCTTTCATCCAAGGAACTCCTCTTCCTCATATCCTCACAACAACCTCATGAAGTAGTTAAAACTGAGAGAAAGTAACTGGACCGAGGTCACTCAGTGAGCTTCATGGAAGAGTAGGGATTTGAACCTTGATCTCCCAGATCCTAGCCCAACACTTCAACCTGGACACTGAGGTCCAGCACCAAGGGCCTTCTGGTGGTTCCCTCACTGTGAGAAGCCAAATTACAGGGAACCAGGGCCTTCTTGGGAGTGGCACCCTCCCTGTGGAACGCCCTCCCACCAGATGTCAAAGAGAACAACAACTACCAGACTTTTAGAAGACATCTGAAGACAGCCCTGTTTAGGGAAACTTTTAATGTTTGATGCATTACTGTATTTTAATATTTTGTTGGAAGCCGCCCAGATGGGTGGGGTATAAATAATAAATTATTATTATTATTATAACCTCTATACTACACTGGCTTTCTACAATAATGCAACTTTTTTAATGAATTGCTAACAAAACAGAGGGTTGGGCCACTGGCTTTATCAGCAGCGCGCCATGCAGTTTGTGGGTGGTCTTCTCAGATTTGGAGCCAGCCTTGAGTGAGGACCTTTTACTTTGATGTGATAGCAGATGCTGCAGAGCGGATGATTGCTTATATGTCTCTCAGGCCCATTGCAAGGTGCCATTTGCAAAAGTCTCTCAATGGTTGCCAGTTCATGCTAGCCACTGACTACAGCAGGGGTCTGCAAACTAAGGTCTGAGGGCTTGATCAGGCCCAATTGCCTTCAGGATCCGGCCTGCGGACTGTCTGTGGATTGGCGTGGGGATTCTGTTCATTCGGGCTGCACCATTTTCCCCCTGTGCCATTCCATTCGCCCCCCCCATACACACTGCAGCGCCGGCTCCTCCCTCCCTCCTCCTGGCTTCTCCCTGCCATGCCTAGAGGAAGAAGGGGGCTGGGCTGAGCTGGCTAAGCAGCCCCTCTCCGGAGCCAACCCTTTCTCGCCACTCATCTTCCCTCTGCCGCCGCCACCATCCTGGTGCTCCTGTAGGCCAGAGAGCGGAGCGGACAATCTCGCTCTGCCTACTCATGAGAAGCAGCAGCAGCCCCTGGGAAGGTAAGTGCAGTGGCTGGGGTGAGGGTGAGGAGGAGGATTACTTGTCCCCCTCGCCTCTTCTTCCAGCTCCCCCCCCCCAGTGCCACTTCTCAGCCCGCCACAAGGTCTGAGGGACAATGGACTAGCCCACAGCTTAAAAAATTTGCCGACCCCTGGACTACAGGCCATTCATAGGGTGGGAATCTTTCCCCTGGTGGAAGCTTGGCTGCAAAGCAGAGCTCTGAATTGGACTTCCTATCATTTCAGCTTAATCTTTAAACCTTTGACATGGTGTACAAATGCAGGTGTACTCTCCCTCTTGCCTGTTAAAGGAATTGCACAGCCACTCACGTTGGATATTTTTTTTGAGGGGGGTAAAGGAGAACATTTACATTTTCCAGTCACAGATGTTGCCCATACAATGTGACATGTTGCACCTCTTTTCACACTCACATGGGATGTCTCCTTTAAGATGGGCACCACCTCCTACAAATGCATGTATCATTTAAGGCCAGGAGAAGCGCATCCCCCCGCAAAACCCACTATTGCAGTCAAATGCAAATTTAAGCGGTTATAATCAATTAAACATATGATTATTCAACTAAGATTTCTCTAATTGGGCCACAGCTGTACTAGTCAGATTAGTACTCTAAATATAATCCAAGAAGACAGCCAGGAGGAGTGGGTGTAATTGGTTTTTACTATTATAGAGTAGAATAAAAAGAAAATATGCTTTAACGCTTGGGAGTTCCTTTGGGGAAATGATATATGACTTCCACAGACAGTCATCACTACCTTATCATGAAAATAAATAGAAGTTTGTTGGGGGTCTCACAGCTTCTCCTTTCAAAGTCTGCATGTTTCTTCAAGATGCTTGAGTAGTTCTCCAGCTAAAGTAGCATCCTGGGGATCTTTTTCTTCTCGTTCCTGAAAGTAGCTGTCATGAGAATAAGTTTGTTTGCATCTATTGTGTCCACTTTTCTCATAGTCTATTTCCTTATTTCGACTATCCAAGGAGAACACACAAGGAAGCATGCAGCAACCATATCTTCCCTTACAAACTGTGTTTTAACTTGAAGCCATGATCCGCCAAGGAAAACAATCGGTGCACCAATGCAGAGATAGGCGAGGATTTGATTTTGGTTCATGTTTTAATGGGAAGCTCCCCAAATACGACCTGAAATGCAGCTATGCTTTGAAATTCACACTTCTCTGATTTGTGCAATGCTGTCCTCCCCAAGATATTAGGGGGAAATGTGTGTGAAAGCAGCATGAAGCAACATACAAAAATGCATTTTATTATGGAAATTTGCTTTCAAAAATGTGCATATTAGGAGATGTCCATATTAAAATGCTGAATAATTTTCACAAGAACTTTAAAATAAATAAATCACAAACTTATGTGGAGAAATGAACCTAAAACTAGCCAAATGGGAAACTAAGAGAAGCTGAAATTGCCAGTGTTTCCCATCCCTAACTCCATGAACCATATGCTCGGAAGATCTGCATATACGGGAACATTCAATATACACATTTACTGTATATTGAAGTTACAACAGATTCTGCTCATGTCCTGCTTTTGGGCTTTTTGGAGGCACCTGGTTAAGCACTGTGAGAATAGGATGCTGGACCAGACAGACCTGCCCCTTCTCCTCCTTATCCAATAGGACTCATCTTACATTCTTAAAGATTAAGGATTCTCACAGGCTGATATGGAAAACAAAAACAATTGTTGCCATTGTTAAACAGCTGGCAGTCAGAAAAAGATATGAATCTACTGCAAATCATCCAATCATAACGGTCATCTCTGGTCAAACAGATTTTGGAATTTTTTTTCGAAGCAAGAGGGAAAATGAATCCTGCAGAACTTGAAGGACTGGCCCTACCATCAGACAGAGTGAGGTGCCTGCCTCGGGCAGCAGATACATGGGAGGGAGTGGCAGCAAAGTGTTGGATGACAGAGCTGCGTAGGGTGCATGGCCTCCTCTGCACCCTCTGAGCTAGAGGTTATTGACCCATTGCCACTGTTGATGCAAGAGTCAACTTCTGTACATGGAATGGGGGGGAGGGGAGATAACATCTCCTCTTTCACCTCAGGCATTTCTTGGGCCAGCCTGTGCTTATCAGATGTGAAACTGTACTCACCTTGGTAGCAGTGATCCCCTCTTCAAATGACTTTTTACTTTCCCGCAAGATTACTGTCTGCCTCAAGCCTTTAAAAAAAGGTGGTGCGCCAGTGCTCAAACCTTAGCGCAGATCCACCCTCCAGTAGCATGACCTCTCCTTCCCTGTCCATCGATTGGAGGCTGAGGGTTGTGTCCAGTGGTGTCTCTCAACTCACTGTAAGCCTTCCAGCTGCAGTTTTCAACCATTTATAAGCCCAGTGCCACCTCCCCAAATCAGCTCCATATGGCCCTCCAACTCTCTGGTATTGGTATAGAGGGGGAAGCTGAAAATTGCTTCCCTTCCTGTTTGGCTGATGACAGCCTTACCAGTTGCATAAAACCCTGACTCTATACTCTGCTCTGTGCCCAAGCAGGGCTAACCACGCTTTACTGCTGCTTTTCATATTGACAGGTATTCCTGTGCATTTTTAAAGTCAGCGGGAAGGTTGATTGCATCTATTTGGTATTCTTACTGCTCCGTTGCCTGTAATACTGTTGCTTGCTCTGGACGCTTGCGATCATAAGGGTCACAATTTGCTAGGAAGATAAGACTCCGTTGAGACAAGCGAGAACTGCGTGGGAATCTGGCAGTGCTCTAGCAAAGCTTCCATTCGTTTGAACATTGCTTGTGCAGGAGAACTTCCTTCTGGTAGACTGCATCCAAAGCGCATTGCATTTGCCCAAGGCTAAACACATTTAGACCATAAACTGTAACCCTCTTCCCTCTTCCCCATCAAAGGCCCTGTGAAATTCTCCATGAAAAACAAAGAGAAGCCTTTTGGCTGCATTACATATTTCTCCCTGTTTTGTATCTCCGGCTTCTTAGCAATGAATAATCTTTCAGAGCTGCAGTAAGCATCACGACGCCACCCACATGGGAAAGGAGAAATGGAGGAACATGGCCAGGCCCTACCTCCTACAGCCCCTAGGAACTCCACAAGAACTCTTAGAAATGAATTTTCCGTTTCAAGTTACACATCCTTGCATCCCTGTGTGAGTTTCAGTTTCAAGTAAACCCAAATCTTATGGCAAATTCCGTCCCCACTGCCAAGTCTCAGATTGGTTTAAGGTGGAATCATAACTCAGCTCAGCCTCTTTGAAGCCTCACCCTGAGTCATTCAAAACTTGGCGCAGGTTTGCTGAAAAGTCTTCAAAATTCAGCAAAGCCAGGCTGTCTTTAGGGCTGTAAGGAACCCAAGAAGCAGTTGGCTTCCTTCATATACCCTTCCCATTTCCTCAAGAAATGTTCCGCCAAGTCCGCTCTTTAGTGGCTTTGGGAAGGGAGCTGAGAGTGTCAGCCAAATCCAGGATAAGAATCTCACCTCTTGAGATCCAAGTCAGCGTGCAGGCTAGGAACCGACTGTGTGTTTCTCGCACACAGGTGTATATCTCAGGAGCAGATGGTTTTACTTCTGAGTTTCTCAGTTTTTTTAAAAAAAGCATTATATAGCATTGAAGGAAAAAATTCCTTCCTGAAAAATGACACATATACAATCAAAAATAAGAGTCATTTAGCATCTTGCAGGCCACAATCTGATTTTTCTTCCATGCTGGAAGCCAGTGGCGTAGCGTGGGTTGTCAGCACCCGGGGCAAGGCAAGTAATTTGCACCCCCTAATCCGTGGATTTACGCCCCCTAACCCGTGGATTTGCGCCCCCTAACCCTAACCCCCAGATGTTGCGCCCGGTGCGGCCGGCCCCCCCTGCACCCCCCACGCTACGCCACTGCTGGAAGCAACATTCCCATGGTTCTATGTCGGCACCCATCCAGGCATTGATGACCAGCCCCAGTCCTGCTTAGTTTCAGGAAGATAGTAGCCTCATGTGCCTTCAGATCATATATCTCGGGACAGCTTTTTCTGGACCAGAGTCTACTTCAGTGAACACATGAAATTATTTTCTCAGTTGGCAGCCGAGTATGGGTAATGGTGTAGTGGAAACATGAACTGCGGGCCAAATGTCTTTAAAACAAAATGCAAAAAAAGTATGGCTTCTGATCATGAAAGTTTAAATGTATGCAAAACAAGCAGAGTGGCCATTTTCAACAGTAGCCCTGCCACCAATAGCTGCTGTTATGAATGGTAGCTGTGCTTATTTTTTTGTTAAACTTTATTTGAATGATCAGGGACTGTACTTTTTTGGATTACATTTCATGACGTTTGACATCACTACCAGTGTTCTCCCTGCTACCTTGACATCTCTTTTAATCTTTACCTATCGTTACCTACTGAAGAAAATACTGAATACATCTGGGGTGCTTTCCTCCACCATGGCTGTATATTATGGATGCAAACCCAGGTTATTTTCCCAATTGTTCCTGAAAATCCCATAAGTAACACACACACACACACACACACACTGAGAGAGAGAGAGAGAGAGAGAGAGAGAGAGAGAGAGAGAGAGAGAGAGAGAGAGAGATATGTAAACCTGGATTTAATGGGGAAATATGGGATAGCATTTTGATGAGGATAATGTCATATCAATGCTGCAGAAAATTTGCATGCATAGTAATGGGGAGTCAACAATAAACTGCTATATGAAAAGGTACTGGATGTCAAGGCACCAACTTCTCCCAAACATTGCGGAGGCCTGATGCCAATTCCTGATGCCACACTTTGGTAACACTTGGAGTTCATAAAATCATAGAACTGTAGAGTTGGAAGGCACCCTGAGGATCATCTAGTCCAGCCCCCTGCATTACAGCTGCCCCATACAGGGATCAAACCTGCAACCCTGGCATTATCAGCACCACCCACATACTGGTAGAGCTGTCCAGTTGTTGCCCTTTTCTTTCTTCTATATTTTTTTCTTTTGTTTTGTTTAAATGTCGCATTGGGTGCTGCAAAGCCGTTCTTGCAATAAGGAAAGTGGCCACCTTTGCTAATAGAGTCTGAGCAAAGGTGAAGGGTGTGTGTGTGTGTGTGGAAGGAGAGTAGAATAAATGAGGCTTTAGATCTTATTTAGGAAAGTGCTCTAGTCGGAATGTCGAACAAGGAGAGACTGATTGGAGTCAATGAGATCGTGTTTTCTCCTTTTGGACACTGAATGTAATTACTGAACACCCCCTTGGCTCACGTTGTTATTTCATGTCAGTGTTATCCATCATGTATCTTTCGTCTCTGTAACAGGTATTTCTTGTGAGGCAATGGAAGGGAATAAATTCACCTTCCCATACTCATGGAAGTCACAGAACCTTTCTGGGTGATGAGTTTAGAGCTCGACATATGTGATGCAGTTGCTCACTTGGTGAATGCTGCATCCAGGTGTCAGGCTTGATGCCAGCTCTCGACACCCTTGGTAGGACCAGCTGGCCCTGACACCTGCCCTGATGTCTGTGAGCCACCCTTTAAATTTCCCACAGTGCCCCTAACCGAGTGTCATTGTGGGAAACTTAAATGGACTCCTGCTGTTCCCATCACCAGATCAACCCACTTCTTACAGGAAGGGTCCACCGGGGACACTTGGCTGAGGGTTCCCTCAAACTGGCACCAATCTTGCCAACCATCAAGTGACAAAGAACACCTCATGGACATTATATCGTCAAGCTTATAGTTTGGGTGATAGATGTGCAGACTGCTGCTTTGCTGCACATATAAAGAATGAAGGGGGAAATGAAGCTGCAAACTGTGTTTTATTGTGTAAGGCTCTGAAAGAAACAACTGTGATTTAATGGCCTGGTGAAAAAAAAGGATTGGCCACAATCCAGCACACAGGTAGGTAGGTATGCACAACCCCACTGGTCCCCAAGTGCTGAACTGCAGCCAGAGGGATTTATGTGACTGTGTATGTGGGAAGAATATTCATTTACCTCATGATCTCATCAGCCTTGCTTTACTTTGTGTGCCATTCAGGAGACAATGCACGTTGCTTCATATAGATTGTGACTTGGTTTCCTAGGACTATTTTCTGCTGACCTCCAGCAGCTAAAATGTATCTGCAAGATCTCCCGTTGTCAATCCTGACTGTTGCTTGTACAGTGCTCAATGGCAGCCTTTTCTACCTTGTTTCCATGGAAATGGGAACTGAAAGAGGACAAGTAAGATCGAGAAGGAACTCTTGAAAATATAAGCTTTGGAAATGCTTCCCAATGTGCTTAGCTGTAATTGTACGTGGAACATATTTTTTCGACTTGGGTTGAATTTTTCAAATGAAGACTAGAATTCGGTAGGTAATGGAAGAGGAATAGACTGACTTTAGCACCACCACATTCCTAAATTCATGGAACATTACTACTTCATAGTGTCACTGCACTGGGAAGAATGCAGAGAGAAGAGGGTCTTCTAGTCCAGTAACTGGCACAGAAGGAAGAAGGTCTGCAATGCTCATTCTTCTGAGCAATAAAGAACAGGTTTCTCATGCTCCAGAGAGGAGAAAGAATCTATGTATCAGTCATAGGAGTCAACTTCTAGGGGCTGAGGTCCCCCAATAAAATATGTGAGGGGGCTGGGGGCCCCATAGTCAATAGGCATTCAAATGGTGTGTGTGTGTGCTGTGTCATGTGATCAGTTATGTGGGGTGTGGCTTACCTGGGCTCCCCCAATATTTTATTCAAGTTGGCACCCCTGGAATCAGTGGTCAAGATACATCAGCTAGAGAGCAAAGATCCAGGACAGGGGGTGGAAAACCTGTAGTTCTTCAGGTGTTGCTCAGCTACAACTCCCTTACAATCATCCCTTACAATCTGGAGGACACCACATTGGTTATCCCTGGTTTTACAATGCCTGAAGAAACTGTCCTGCATATCCAACTCTATACTTTAGGTGTTTCCATACCAGCCTCATCAATGCAACTTGGATGGAAGATGCTAAATCTATAGACTCAATGTGCCCATGCTAAAGTCACATCAGACACTGACATTGTGGGAAGGATACCTGAAGTTCCTAGACGGAGCAATTTCTGAGAAAAATATTCACTGGGAAGGAAATCAAGAGAATGAATTATACTTTGAAATGATTAAGATGAAACAGGACCATAGGAAGATGCCTTCTACAGAGTCAGACCACTAGTTCAACAGTGCGTACAATGACTGGCAGTGGCTGTCCAGGATTTCAGACATGGGGCATTTCCTGCTCTGCTTGGAAATGCCCGGGACAGGGGAGTTCTGAGGCGGGGGGGGGTCCCCTGGGTGCCATTCCAAAGGGTGTGTGTGACAAAATGCCAACCCCCAATTGGTGGCACCTCCAGGCAGCGCACCAGGCCCCCTGGGACGAGTGCCGCTCCGGGTACCACAGCAGGTTGCTCTGCTTCTGGCCAGGGAATAAACTTGGGACTTCCTGTATGCAAAGCAGATGCTGCAACTCTGAGCTCCACGTCTTCCCCGTGTTTAAAATGAAATCAAAAGAGGGAGGAAATAGATGAAAGTAAACATCAAGTATTCTGAAAGCAGGAGAGCTGGTACAATATCCATTGAGTTCAATAAGTTTTAAAAAAGCAAAAAAACAACAACCACCCTAAAATCCTAGAGACCTTGCAGGTGCATGTTACTTAGGCAAACCTGTTAGATAAGGAGATATCATGAACCCGCCAGCTTGCTTACTATGGCTTCCTGCCCAAGGGCACTTCATAGAGATTACACTGCACAAAGACATAATTCCACGATAACTCTGTAAGAACAGCACCCTTTTGAGCGGAGCTTTTGCTAGCATTCTTGTTAATTGTTTACAGATGCTGTGAAAAAAAGGGGGGGATTTCCCCATTGGTCTAAGCAGTGCCAATCCATTCACCACAAAGAATTCTCAGGAAATGCAGTATGGAGGAAGAACGAGAAGAGATTCAGAGACTAGTTTTCATCCATTTGTCGAAGTGATGATAGCTACCTATAGAGTTTTTTCCATACTGATGCTGGCTGCCTTGAAGAACCACAGTCAAACCTGGGGGGAGGAGGAGGAGGAGGAGGCTAAAAAAATGGGCATGGTTTAAGACAGGTTTGGTATGCAAGGCCAGCAGGATCTGTGGGAGTAAGTTTCCACTTCCCATCACAGGGCTGTTAGGTGACACTGTGGTGCAGTTAGATTCTGAACTTAGTGGTGTTATGAGAGCATTCTTTTGCTGGTATGAGCATCAAAAGAACCCAGGAAGTTGCCTTATACTGAGTTGGACCACAGACACATCTAACACCACATTGTTGACACAGATTGGCAGTGACTCTTCGGGGTTCCAGAAAGGCTTCTCTCGCAGTCCTACAGAGATGCCAGGGACTGAGCATATGTAGATACAGGGGAATAACCTTCCATAAATACCCTCAAAGATCTCCTATTGATTGAGCCTCATTTTGCTCCCCTCATTGCAGTGGGGTTGCAGCCTGGACTGGGCTCTTGGGTCCCTTGGCCCCACTAAAGTGTGAACTTCTCCTCACTCTTGGGATATGGTGGATATGACTGCACTGGGAGCACCAGAGTATCTGTGGAATGTCCCTCATACTTTTCATGGGGTGTCTGTGAGAAATCCATCTCCTGCAGCGGTGTGAACCTCCTACATTTTTGTGCCCGTGAGAAATCCAATATACAAAATGTCTACTGAAATAGTGAATTTAAAGCTCTGTCTCTCTCAATCCCCCCACCCCCCGTATCCACTGCTACCAATCTGAACAGAGTCTGGGTAAATTTGCCCATCACTCAGCTAATCTAACTTTTTGCCATGTATTATCATAAACCTCATAAGACCCAGCTATACAGCTGCAAATAAAACATTTTAAATGTGTTGTAAAGTGCAATACACAAATGTGGCACTAGACAGCGACAGTGAGCTATGCAAAATTCAATGTATTTTTCAAAAGGTTTTAAAATAAAGCATTTTCACAGCGTTGTTTTTTAAAAAATATGTGTGTAGATTCTTCCAACATAGTATGTCTTGAAGCGGCCTTTGAATATATACTGAAATAAATAAATCTAATTCTGTGGGTGCAACTGGAAGAAAATATATACACGCTTAAATTCTGCTGAAATTAGTCACATTTGAAGCTCCTGTGCTTGCTCCATTCAAATGCAGAGAGCTGCTTCCGTTCATTTTAACTGGACTTGCATAGGCGAACATCCTGCCAGATCGTGACCAGAGCTTATAACTTATATCCAGTCCCACAGTTTTCAATGCAACTTGAACATGCTTTCTGTTATTTACTTGGCTCTGGGTCATTAACCGGCAAGGAGTGATGCTTTTGCTGAGTAACCACCATTTAATACCCTCCTGTTTTCTCTTTTCTAACCAGCCCTTTATTTTCTTAGGAAATAATTATAGTTGATTTGCTGTAGCAAGGAGCGTTCTTGCTAAATGTTCAATTGTTGTACAAATCTAATGTTATTTATTTGTTTGCAATTTAGCAAAATAGCACACTAATATGTTCTTTTTGGAATTTCACTTTCTCATAAAATCAGGCTGCCTGCTTGCCTAGGCTAATTTGTATCCCAGGCAAATTGCGTGCCTCGCCATTTTAGACCCTGCATGTGACGCTTCCTCTCTTCCTACTCTGTGTTCACATTTTCTTCTGGTTCCTGATCACCTTTTTTGCTGCTGCTTCACACTGTTGATTCATGTTCAACTTGTGATCTACTAAGACTCCTAGATCCTTTTCACGTGTACTACTGGCAAGTCCCCCATCTCATTTTATCTTAGAGTTTCCTGCCTACTAGCATGTGTTTTGCTTAACAAAAGGTTGAAAGAATATGTTCCCAGTGAGCAATTGACTAAACCTGGCCATCCTTTGCCCGCCTCCTGTCTTAAAATTATCTCACCATTATCTTGATGTCATCCATTCAGGTGTTAAACAGAGTTTACTGGCAACTTGATTTACATGTGCTGACTTTTACGAGGTGTGAGGAACTCAAGATATTTTATGAATGCCTTCCAGGGCATGCTTTGAGATTAGACTGGTACCAGGGTTCAAGAAAGTTTATAATGGTGGGTCACCTGTCATGTTTAGTAATGCCTATCTTCCTACTTACGCCATGATCTACAGTAATAAACCATAGAATAAGTTCAGATTCACATACACACACACACACACACCTATTGACACAAGGACAATCTATGGTATCTGTCTAAACAACCTTTGCCAACCTGGTGCCCTCCAGATGTTTTGGACTACAACATCTGGGTGCACTGGGAGTTGTACTCCAAAATATTTTGATTAGCCTTTCTCAACCTTGGGTCTCTGCATGCTGTGGGACTACCACTCCCATCATTCCTAGCCAGCTTCGCCAGTGGTCAGGGATGATGGGAGTTGTAGTTCAAGAACATCTGGGGAACCAAAGTTTGAGAGAAGCTGATCTAGAGGGCACCACGTTAATAAAAGCTGGTCTAAAAATATTTCCAGTAGCAGGAGATTTGAAGGACCCCTGCTTGCTATCTCAGAGATTCAGGACCAGAAAGAAAGAATACTGGATTAGTGGTATTATCTGGCTGACCTGGTATCCTATGTTTCCTGTAACTTTCCTTCAGACTGTACTGTATTCACTGCACCAAGAAAAGACTATCACTTTGAGTATGAAGGCCTTTGGTTCTCTGAAGTTCTGCATTTGCTTGGAAATGTGAATAACCTTTAAACAGATCTTCCCCATCATCTTAGGCACCAGCTGCAATCTTTTTGCTTATGTAGGGTTTTTTATTTTTTTGCCTGTGCAAGTTTCAGTTCTGGCCTTTCAAGTTTTCCTTCCCCCACCCTGGGGAATAATGATCTCTTCCTCTGTCACATTGGCCTGTAACCCCTATCCTTGTTTTAACATTATTTTGGGGTGGGGGTGGAGAGATGGGACTTTTTGCCTTTAAAAAGAAAATGTGAGAGATACTGGGAGGGGAAACAAAATATTTTTTAAAGTCAGATTTGGTCAAGCACTTTGGGTTTTAATATTAAGCAAATTAGATTAGTTTGTTTGGTTATTGACTTATTTCAAAGATTTTTTTACATTACCCGGCATCTGGCAATCTAGAATACTTTGCATTAAAAAAACCCAGGTGATTAAAACATTCAAAAACTGAAACAAAACTAAATACAGAAGGCTAGAAAGTGACCAATAGGACCAATGGTTAACATATTGAAGATGCAAATGCATTCCCCACAAGTGTCACAGAAAAACCATATTTTTATTATGAGAAGACAGTGGCCATTTTGGTCACCGTGATCTTGTGCAATTTTGTTGTGCAATCCCCCCTGAAAATACACTTTTTAAAGGGTTGTGATCTTGCATGATGCCCCCAAACATCTGTTTTTGGGCGCCGTGGCCCAAAAAGTGCTGGGGGGGGGGGGGACACGACCACAGTGCAAAATCACACTAGATTGTGGCAACCAAAATGGCTGCCATGCTCTCACGATAAAAAAATGGGAAGATGGCATCTGGGAAAATGGGATCCTGCATTTGGGCTTCAAAGTGTTGGGGGGTATGCAACTGCACATAGCTAAAAAGCCTAGAAGTGAAAGGAAGTTTATACTTGGCCCCTAAAAACACTACAGTCCCAACAACATAAGAAGAGAAGAAGTGTTTGGATTTGATATCCCGCCTTTCACTCCCTTTAAGGAGTCTCAAAGCAGCTAACATTCTCCTTTCCCTTCCTCCCCCACAACAAACACTCTGTGAGGTGAGTGGGGCTGAGAGACTTCAAAGAAGTGTGACTGGCCCAAGGTCACCCAGCAGCTGCATGTGGAGGAGCGGAGACGCGAACCCGGTTCACCAGATTACGAGACTACCGCTCTTAACCACTACACCATACTGGCTCTCGAGGGAAGTAGGGAAGGTTGCAGCATCTACAGAAGCCAATCCTCCCTCATTCTGAAAAATAACAGTAAATGATTTAGGTGTTGTTTTTTTTTTTTTTTTTAAAAAAAGATGGTCTAGATTCTCTAGAAAGATGCTCATGCATTCAGTCCATTGCTGTTCTCTCTTAATTAGGAGCCAAACTCTTCTACCAACTAGCTACAAAGTGTTAAGTTGTGGGTGAACATATCAGACGACACAGTGATTCTTCAAACAGCACTTGTTTATTCACAGGCCAGAACAGAACTGAACTGAAGGGTTCAGTCAGCCTGCTTATATAGAGCTCCAGTACAACGTAACTGTAACAATTTTCTAAAACTATCCAATCACTGAACTTCACTTTCGTTCCCTTATTTGCATAACTATCTACAGTATCCCCCTGCTGGCCCAGGCTGAGAACTTCTGTACATAACACAAACAACATGCTTTGAGGTGAGCTCTGAGCATGTTTGGATTGCCCTTTGAGGTAGCCCTAATATGCCAGTATGAATGCTGCTGGTTAGCCCTCATAGCAACAAATCAGGTGAGCTTTTCATGCAGGTCTAACTGCAGGCAGTTTGAACAGCCACATGGTTTACCTGCTTAGAGACACACAGGAGGGATCTCTTTGCCAGAGATGTGTTTTTGGTTTAGGACTGGCTGAGTACTGCAGAGGCCTAGTTGGTCAGAGAACTGTACATTAACAGGAATGTTTGCAGAGCTGCTCCGAGTTCAGAGAGATGTATAAAGTGTGTGTAGAATACGAGAGAGAGTGTGGCTTTGAGATTTTTTTGAGGGCTGGAGTTAAAAAAAAAGTTTGACAAGTTTCCACAGCAAGGCTGTGATCCAGTGGCCCTAAAGGATCAGCCTACATTGAGATCAGCAGATGAGGTGTTTAACCTGGTAAAAGGCACTGCATGCAACTGAGGTGATGAGCCTCACCGTATAACCAACTTATTTTAGTAGACCTGGAGGTAGCATGCATGGAATTCCTATAGTTCTCCCATTCAGCCACAACTCTGTTTAGCTCTAGCAAGTTTGTTCCATCTTGTGCTTCCATGCTATAGACTTGCCCATGGAGCAAGACCCCCCAAGAGGTGTCTATAGTCTAAGTGAAGTGCTACTGTTAAGCAAAGCTCAGAGCTTGTTTGGTGCTTGAAGGTTATTTTCCATGAGTAGCCTTAGTCGAAATGCACTCTCCCTGCGCTGCTGTAATCTGTATTAGCCGGCCACAGATTTTTCCAACGAAAGAAGATGAAACATTGTTCTCGCCTGCATTTCACATTTATTAAAAGATTTCATCTGTTCCTGTATAATGTCTGCATCACAAAACAAATCATCAGCTTGCTTTGACCCTGACACCATTTTATAGGCTTAATAATAATAAATCTATGTCCTGAAATAGTTTCAGCAGATTACGGCAATCAATCAACATTCAGGGAGCCTTAAACCATTAATGTCATCAGCAATGATCCAGCACCTTGGGAATCTATCTAAATCAGCCATTATTACCAAAAATGTTCCTTAAGAGCTTTAAGAAAAAGGTAGTCTTTGGGAGCATAAATTGCAGCTCTCACCCTCTTTGGGAGATGGGAAGTGATTGTCATAGCGATTTTTTAAAATCTCTTTCGAGCAAGGCGTTACTGAAATAGTGCCTTGCCTTATTACGTGCAACACCTTTTAAGCACTAGGGGGAAACCGTATAAATTGTGGCTTTGAATATCTGGACTAAAATCAGGACCATTCCAAGTTTGCTGGCTGTCCTACACAAATCCAAATGTTTCTCCACCCCCTGGAGTGTATGCTGAGAGGCAGAATAGCACCTTACATAATTCAAACTTGATCAGGATTATGTTTTTTGTTTTGTTTTCATTTTTAATGTCACCAGCTTAACTATTGCGCTGCTACACTCCACATTAGCTGAAGCGGAGTAAATAGTCACTTCCCTTCTTTTCCTAGGCAATTAAAGCACTTTATTTAAGCCGGCGGCCATCTAGATGTTGGGCTCCCAACTTCCGTCAGCTACAGCCAGCATGGCCAATGGCCAGGGACAATGGCAGCTGGAGCCCAGCCACATCTAGATGGCCACAGGCTGGCCACCCCTGCTTTAGAGGGAACCTGAATGAAGATATATATACCGGTATATGGTAGGATTATAGTATTTCTCGTCTGAGGACAATGAATCCAAGAATAAGTTTTTGTTTTCTTAGTGAAGGAGGTTGGAATGTTAAAAACAAGTCCTAATAATATATCAAGCAAAGATTTAAGTATCATACTTAAAAGAGCCAGTAGGGTGTCCTTCAGCTAAAAGAGGAAGCATCAGAGGCAGCCCAAATAACTGTGATGTTGGTGGCCGAAAATTCAAATGGTGCTCCATCTGATCTTCTGCCCAGTCTGGTATAAATACAGAAGTACATCTGCCAGGTAATAGTATCTTAAGGAAGGTTGCTCACTCAGCCAACCCTGGGAAAGAGGCATACCAGAAAGGTGAGCCATGGCTTCATGACTCTTAGAGCTGGCATGTTGGTAAGAACCCTTTTCTAGGAATGTGCAGCACTTCTCTGGTCCCCAATGACTATATTCTGCTTAACTGCTTTGTCTTTTATCTTTAGCAGAAGCAAGGGTACCTTTTCAAGGCGAGACCAGGAACTGTAGCCTTGGGGAACATCCCATAATTTTTATATACTTTGCCCGCTGTTCTGAGTTAACTAATTTGCATTCAGTACTAAATAGTGACTCGTCATTGAATAATAAAGTTGTTAATGGGGACCAGTGCAGCAGTGGGTGATGAGATAAGCTGTAAATGCAGCCTTTAATGTCAGTTTTTTACTGTTTAAGTTAAAAAGAAAACCCAGTAAAAAAACACACCAGTTACGGTAAAAGCTAGAGATGTCCAGGAAAGGAGGTGACAAACCTGTCTGTAAAAGATGTGTGCTTCCTTCTTGTATAGTTAAGGTTATGGGGGAAGGGATTAGTACCTCTTAAAAATTGTTTTAGTTAGTGGGGAAAGGCAGGCACAGAACCTGAACTGGATATGCAGCTCAGCACAGTAGCAGAGGAGTTCACTGCCCTGTTTGTAGGCTAGTGCGTTATACAAACTCAGCTCAAGAGTTCTATCTAGCTCAGCATTGTCTACAGCAGCATTTCCCAAACTTGGGTCTCCAGCTGCTTTTGGACTACAACTCCCAACATCCCTAGCTAGCAATGCCAGTGGTCAGGGATGATGGGAATTGTAGTCTGAAAACAGCTGGAGACCCAAGTTCGGGAAACACTGGTCTACAGAAAGGATGGAGAACCTGTGCCCTCCCTCCTACCACATATGTTGTTGGACTCCATCTCTCACCATCAATGGTCTGGGATGATGGGAGTTCAGTTCAATGATATCTGGAGGGCCAGAGGCTCTCTGTGTCTGATCTGCACTGACTGGCAGAAACTCTCCCAGGTTCACACACGAGGATTTTTCCACCCTACCTGGAGATGTCAGGATTGAATCTGGAGCCTTCTACATGCTAAGCATGTGCCCTGCTAGGCTGAACTGCAAAAAAAGGAGCCCAGCCTGGTTCTGATCTGTTAAAAGTCATACAGTGATAAGCATCTTACCTGTCTTGAAACACCAGTCCTGAAAGACCTGCACTGGCTCCCAGTACGTTTCCAAGCACAATTCAAACTGTTGGTGCTGACCTTTAAAGCCCTAAACGGCCTCAGTCCAGTATACCTGAAGGACCATCTCCACCTCCATCATTCTGCCTGGACACTGAGGTCCAGCGCTGAGGGCCTTCTGGTGGTTCCCTTACTGCAAGAAGCCAAGTTACAGGGAACCAGGCAGAGGGCCTTCTCGGTAGTGGCGCCCGCCCTGTGGAACGCCCTCCCACCAGATGTCAAAGAGAAAAATAACTACCAAACTTTTAGAAGACATCTAAAGGCAGCCCTGTTTAGGGAAGCTTTTAATGTTTAATAGGTTATTGTATTTTAGTGTTTTGTTGGAAGCCGCCCAGAGTGGCTGGGAAAACTCAGCCATATGGGCAGGGTATAAATAATAAATTATTATTATTATTATTATTATTATTATTATTATTAGATGTGGAATTCACAATTGTGGGAGAAGCGCGAACTAGCGGCAAATGCATCAACAGGACTATACTCTACTCAACACAGTCATGGAATGCAAGTTCATGTATGTTTACTTGACAGCAAGTCCCGCTGTGTTCAGTGGGGCTTGCTACTAGGGAAGCATGCCTAGGAAATGTGTTCTTGGTCAACTAGTTGGGAAACAGATATATCAAATTAAAGGCACTACAGTATAGCCTTGGGCACCAGAGATTTCTGAAGCATTCCAAAGCTGGATGAACAGGCTGGTGCGCCGAAGCTGTGTTTCCTGTGGATGCAAGGAGAGCCAGGGCTTCTTTTCTGAAGCACTGGTAGCATGCCAGCTCCTAACCTCAAGCCACTGTTGTAGCATATGGAGGACATCATGTATAGACAGATGGCGTGCACAAAACAACTCGCTGTATATTGGCCCTGATCCAGTTCAGAATAAAAATGCAGTGAAGCCTATTGAAGTCAAGCACATTGCAGCATGCTTCCATGGGAAGGGCTGAAGCTTAGGGGTACCTACATTCAGAAGGTTCTGTGTTCAATCTCTGGCATGTCCAGGGAGGGCAGTCCAAAGGCATTCAACATGATGCACTTGTGCATGCTTATGTATGCCTTCCTCTAATATATGGACATTATTTAACTGGAAAGCTGCAGTGCAACGTTTGGAGAAATGTAGATTTTGAATCATAGTTTCATTTCAGTCCATATATTATTTTGGGATGTGTGAATTAGGTAGGTACACATTAAAATGTGAAATGAACCATTCCCCACCCCCCTCCATCTCAGCTCTGGAGTCAGTAAGAAATGGCCCTTAGGCATAACAGTGAATTGTGTGATTCTCAATTGACCTTGCAATAATCAATATGTAGGGACATGGGTGGCACTGTGGGTTAAACCACAGAGCCTAGGGCTTGCCGATCAGAAGGTCGGCGCTTCGAATCCCCGCGATGGGGTGAGATCCCGTTGCTCCTGCCCACCTAGCAGTTTGAAAGCATGTCAAAGTGCAAGTAGATAAATAGGTACTGCTCCAGCAGGAAGGTAAATGGCATTTCCGTGCGCTGCTCTGGTTCGCCAGAAGCAGCTTAGTTATGCTGTCCACATGACCCGGAAGCTGTACGCCGGCTCCCTTGGCCAATAAAGCGAGATGAGCGCCGCAACTCCAGAGTCGGTCACGATTGGACCTAATGGTCATGGGTCCCTTTACCTTTACCTTTTAGTGACCTACCAAAATTTGCTGACAGTAAGTACCATGGGACGTGGAAGCTGGGACATGGGTGTAGAGTTGTGACTCTATCAGCATCTGCTAAACATGCCACCAATCTGATGTATACAAAAGGGCTCTGAGGATTAGGTGACTCCCAGATGGTTTCAGGGGTGGAAAGACATTTGCTTTATCTTATCTGGCCTAATAGATAAGTGTTAATTCATCCTCTGTGGAATTGGTTCACACTCCAAACAGGAAACACTTATTTTGGGGAAGGGGAGATGAGACTAAGTACATACCAGTGTAGACACTTGGATGTTTGGACAATTTGCAGCTATGCACTTTACTCTTTCACTTCTGCCATGACCTTTGATTTGTTAACTCCACCCCACCATTACCTTGGGTTTTAGGAAATGGAAGTAGTTTTAAAGGCATCTATCACAGACTCCTGACCTTTCGCTTAACCCTGCATTACTTGAGGGCCAGACAAGATATGATGGCCACAGACAGACCCGTCTTTCCAAATGCAAATTTGCCCCAATTTTCCATAATGCGTAGGGGGGTGGAGTCTCCTGCTCACCCACAAAAATATCCAAATGTCTTCAAAAATCCATGTTTTGAAAGAAAATGTATTAAAAAATATACATTTAAATGCAAATTTCCATGCAGATTAGTATTATTAAAAAATTACACAGATCATTGCAGAACATGACGGAATGGATGTATGAAAACAGGTACACAATATTGGATTGCTTCTAATGGACAGAAAGTATTGTTCAGATTAAATGGCTTCTCACGCCAAGTGTGTGTGTGTGTATATATATGTTTTGAGGGTGGTTTTCATGTAGAAATTAATTGTGTCTGTAGGTTTTATTAATTCTGCAGACACACAGCCCCTCCTCCGGAGTACGTTTAGCACCGAGGTCTATATCTGAAATAAGCTAGAAATTCCCTTATGCAGCTTTGATGTAATGAGGTGTTTTTACTTGTTGTCAAATGCTAGTTGTACACCTTTGCCATCTTTGCTATCTTGTGTAGAAAACAAGCAAACAAACAGCACTGCAATCCACACACATGCATTAGCACCCGCCATTTTAAATCTGAACTTAAGGCAATGTTGAATACAATCACTGGCGGAGGAAGAGGAGTGCGGGGGGAGCACACCGCCCCCGGCAGCACGATTCCCAGGGTGCCATCGGGGCTGCCTCCCCCGCCCGTGCTGGGTGCCCCACCCCCAGGACATGAGCCAGCCCCGCCTGCTCTCCGCCTCCAGTGCTGGAGCACGAAGCTCCGCCACTGAATACAATCTGCCATTGTGTCAACAATCTGCCATTGGGAAGCTGCCCTTCACCTCTCAAAGAAGCAATGCTCTTCACTTCAGCTTCAGACAAATTGCAGCACTGCCAATAAAACAATGTGGCACTCAACTCAGTTTATATATTTTTCCAAGGTTCTAGCCCTCACGGCTGCTGAGAATTTCCTGAAAATGAATTGCAAGAGAGGCTCTAAATATAACCAAGGCAGCGCACATAAAGAGTGCCCCAAATTATGGTTGCGTTTGGAGGAGCTGACCTGAGTTCAGAATTCCTGTCGCTCTCCAATCTATTATAGTCTTCCGCCTACAAACTGACAGCTACTGAAGCCTTGGCTACAGATTCTTTTGCGAGGGTGATTCCTTAATTCTTCTCCCCCGTTCTGCTAATGGGAAGAGCAGCAGCTGGGGAGAACATTTGCTGTGGGTCTCGCGTAGGCTGCATTAGGGATCAGCGTTTAAGCACACCATTTCAACATCGATGCAGAACCCATTTAGATTTCAGCTGTGAACATGTTTAATCTTGTTCAAAACTGAGCCTCTTAGAATCTTTCTGTAAAAGCCGAGAACTGCGAGAAATTAAGCTTGTGTGCATTACCTTTGCCACAGAAAGGTCACTGGCAGTGCGCAAGAACAAGATGTCCTTGTCTATCCATGTTGACAATATATTGTGCATTTCCCAGGAGCTAAGTCAATGCAGACCCACCTGTTGCCATGTGTATTCAGAAACTCCTGATACGTAAAGTGGGTGATCATTCATACCAAAATATGGCAATCTTTGAGCATGCAAGAGAAAGCCATTTATCAAGTCCATGCCACAGACATTTCCTGAGAGGTTGAGCACCTGCCCACTTGGCCTAACCAATAGCAGAAGGGATTCTTTGTCAACTCAAGAGCTGAACGGTATAATCTCCATGCCAGGTTAGGATCTGAAAGGGTGCTCTCGATTCCGGCGAAAGGCCTGTGTAAACTGAAGGATGTCGTATGACAACCAAGTGTTTCACCACCCAGACAAGGGCAAAGTACGGTTAAATCAACGTCACGCTTCTTTGTGTGAATGTTAGCTTTGGCAGGCTGAAGAGAGAGTTTCTTCCTGTACGTCAGTCAGGTTGACCTCGGTTTGCAAGGGGGAAGGGATTATAGACCAGAGCAAGGCTGTGGAACCTTCTTGAACCTTCTGTTCTGATCAACCTTCTGGGGGCCACAGCGTCCCAGTGGTGGGCGGGGTCAGAGGCAAAAGTGGGAGGAGCATAAAATGCAAATAAAAAACCCAAACCTTTTGCATACTAGGTTTGTTTCTACATACACTCATACACCCAGTGCTACTTTTTCTAGAAAAAGAGGTGCCGGAACTTACCATGAATGCTTCCCTTATTCTCTTATAATGGCAATTGCACCCACCTGACAGGTGCCAGAAATGAGTTCCGGAAAGTTCTAGCTGGAAAAAAGCCCTACATACACCCCTACATCTAGGCAAGCAAAGGGAATCAGCAAGAATCTTCACCTTTTCTCTAAACTAAAAAGGCCCCAATTCTTCAACCTTTCTTCACAGGGAAGTTGGTCCACCCCTTGATCATTTTGGCTGCCCCTTTCTGAATGTTTTCCCAACTCTACAATACTCAAATTTTTGAGGTGAGGAGACTCGAATTGTATATGGTAGAGTTTACAACTAGTTCCACCTGTACTCAGATTTGGAGAGTTTGGAAAGTACAGGACATCTATGCTATTGAAGAAGATTGCATATCTGAAAAACACAGCAGCAAATGAACTAATATTCACCACTTTGATAGGTAATTTGAATTGTTCTTATCTGTCCAGACCCAAATGTATTCAGCTGGATTGTTGACTCAGAATATATAACACTCTCTGTGTGTTCCCATTTTAATGCTTTAGCATTGTTTATTTGAAATGAATGTCTGTGTGGCTGAAGGTGATAACAAAGCAACTTGTACATTTCCCCTCCTTGCTGACCTCAGTATTGTTACCAGATCTGTGTGCATGTAGCTGCAAATGCATTGCACATTCCAGCAAGAGGACTGCATTGGCAGTTTAATGCACACTAAGCATGTGGAGCAGCTTCTGCCCATTTCTGTGCTCTTTGGGTGTGATTATATCTGGGTAAGTCAGTCTCAGTCTCTCTCTCTCTCTCTCTCTCTCTCTGTGTGTGTGTGTGTGTGCATGTAGAGAAGGAGAGTTACTGGGGAGGCGGGGTGGATATGTCCAAAACTGTTGTAGCTGCTATCACAGTACAAACAATAATAAAGACATTCCTACCAGACTTGTCTCGGTTCAAGTCCTTATGGATCACGTCCAGTATAATATGATTAAAGCTTCTTTTTTTAAAAAAATGAAACCCCAGCCATTCCATTCATGTCTCTGAAATATCTTGGTCCTTGAGGTTCTTAGGAACCATTTGGGTTTTCATGGTAGGTTGCCTAGCACATCACAATGACAAACAATTAACACGTTCTGAGGATCTTCCCTGGATGGTTGAAGTAATCCTAGGATTCAAATGTTATTAGACTTCCAAGAGCTTTGGAAAGTTCAAATTTTTCCTGTGTGCATTATCCTTTCCCAGGGTATCAACAGCTGTTTTCATTCTTAATAGCTTTGTCCCAGTTGTGTCTCCATAGCCTTCCTAATGCCCTTTGCAGATTTGTCTACAGCTATAAGTCTAAGCTGCTCGTATACAGAATACGCTGCGTACATTTCGAATCTTTAGGGGAGCAATGGTTTGATTTAGATCAGTAGATTGCAAAGCAAGCCTGAAACCTGGGTTCAAATCGATGCTCAGCTACCAACTCATGCCGGGTGGTCTTTAAGTAAATCATTATCTCAGACTCAGCTGCTGAACAAGAAAACATGAATGAGGGTGTGTCCAGATGGCATGTTTTGCACCATCTGCTATCGACTGCCAAACAAGGAGGTGCAGTTTTGCCAGTTTAAAGACCACCCACTGTGAGTGGGCATCCAACACCTAATTAAAGAGACACACATTTTTAACAATTGGTCTAGTTGGAAGTCCATCCATCATCCTAATTCCCCATTATCGGGTCCTTATTCCTCCTCCTTTTATTTTAGCATTTGTATGATCATAGAATAATAGAATTGCCAAGTTGGAAGGGACCACAAGGGTCATCTAGCAATGCTGGAATCTTTTTACCGAACATGGGGCCCAAACCCACAACACTGAGATTAAGAGTCTCATGCCCTACTGACTGAGCTATCACCAGTTAGACAACTTGCTGCAGTTTATCTGCTATGAACAAAGGAGTCATTTCATCCAATGGTTATTTTAGCTCCATTTTGTCTAATTCCACTGTGATGGGTCTCCAAGGTCTCCAGTAGCCCTGATACCTGATTAGAGTTATTAGTTGCACCAAGTACTTTATGGATGCAAAGCATGCACTCTATCCATTGAGCAGGTTTAAAGAGAGGCGCATGGGTTAGTTGTGCACAATGTGAGGTCACATCAGTTATAAGTGAACTTCACCAGCTCACTTTGGAATCAGGCCTGGCAAATTAAGCTGTTTTCTAGAGGACTTGGAAAATAGACAACCCCTTGTCCATGCTGGCTGGGGCCAACAGAAGTTGAAGTTTAACAACGTCTGGATGGCCACAGTTCCCCACTTCTATCTATAACATATAATATGATCCAAATAGGCGGGGGGGGGGGGGGGTTCCCTGTCTTTTTAGAAGGCAATTCCATTGGATGTGTGGAGAACCGAAGGCCGCTCTGAAACCCAGAGGGAGGGAGATTAGCTCTGTAAATAATCCTGTGTATGGTGAATGCATGGCACTGAGTCACATGACAACAAACGAAAAGCTGTGGAAACACAAGAAGCTTAGCTTTCCCTGGAGTGAAGGGACGACTAATTAACAAAGTAATCTAAGCAGAGAGATTAGTTCTGGGCAGAAAGGTAGGATGGAAATAAATTATCAAATAAAATGCTAAATACTATAGTCTCTCAATTCCCCCCTTTCCCTTTTAAACCAGGATAATGCCGTTATCTGTACTGTTACTTAAACTTTAAGCAATAATGCTGATAATGGCATTACATTGGTTTAACTGGAGAAAGGGTAGAACGAGAAGCCGCAGAATTGACAATTTTATTTTAAGTCTTAAAAAGAACAGAAACCAAGAGATAATTATGGAAACAGCAGCTCATACTCTGCAAACAAGAGATTTTCATGTGCCTGTATATCCCTTCTCCGACTTCGGATGGAGGAAAGGATGGAAACTGAGAGACAAATAGGATGCTGATCTGTGCCCATTACAACCAAAGGAACTCCATATTCCCAGATCTTCCTTCTGTGGGTGACAGACAGCTCCTGTCCTTTCAGAAGGTAACAGAGCAATGGTGTCCAAACTTTTTTCAAAGAGGCCCGGATTTGATGAAGTGAAGGGCCGTGAGGGCTGACCAAAGGGCCAACCAAAGTTGTTAGGAGTGAAGTTGTTGAGGGATTTTACCCCAGGAAATAAACTGCCACAGGGGCCAGATTAGGCCCCCAAACGGACTTTGGACATACCTGTAATAGAGAATATTCTTTTAGTGAAACATCTTTGCAGGGGTCACCAACCCAGAGATCATGGGCACTAGTTTGCCTAGTGCACGTGGGAGTGTTAACTCTTCCTGCTCAGTTCCTGTTTGCTCCAGCTTAGCCTCTCCTCCATTGAACATGTCCCCCTGAACATACCCACATTTCATTGGATGCCAGGATTAGATGCCTACCTTACAGAAGTATAAAGAGCTTCTCTCTGTGAGTGGTGGAAGTAGATCTGTTCCCCGCCCCATTGAAGGGGAGGCGTGTTCCTGTTTCTTTTAAGATGCAGGAACTAAGCTGTGTTATATCACACCTCCACAACAGCCATTTTGTGACTGGTGCCCGTCACACTTTCCTCAAAATTCCAGATGTGCCCACTGGCTCCAAAATATTAGTGAACCTCCCGGCTTAGGCACTGCAGTAATGTGCATCATTATTTGCTTGGATAATATAATGTAATTGGGTGTGTACAGTTAGCTAGAGTTTCTTCAGCAACTCGTATCTGAAGAGCTTTGTTCCTGTGGCCCTCTAGACAAGGATTATCAGTGGACTGAAACCACCTCCAATAGCCTTTTACAATTTTTGATGCTTCAGATGTAACAGGCAGCACCAACACATGGATACACCAAGGACCTTCACACCTGTTTCCCTCCCACACTTCTCAATATCCAAATAGGAAGTCTGAGCTTGCAAATTTCCATGTGGAGCAGCAGCACTTATGTATAACATGGATTCCTCTTCAAAAACAGCAGGCTGATTTGGAACATCAATTGCTCACAGACCTGCTTCTGTGAAAGTGTCTCAAGCAGATTTGTCCAAAGCATAGTGGATGTCGGTGCCCACCAGGATTTTTGGACCAGTATTTGGACCAGGGTTTTTCAAATACCACTCAGTGGATTTGTAACTGGCTGACTGACCGAACCCAAAGGGTGCTCATCAATGGTTCCTCTTCATCCTGGAGAAGAGTGACTAGTGGGGTGCCACAGGGTTCTGTCTTGGGCCCGGTCTTATTCAACATCTTTATCAACGACTTGGATGATGGACTCAAGGGCATCCTGATCAAATTTGCAGATGACACCAAACTGGGAGGGGTGGCTAACACCCCAGAGGACAGGATCACACTTCAAAACGACCTTGACAGATTAGAGAACTGGGCCAAAACAAACAAGATGAATTTTAACAGGGAGAAATGTAAAGTATTGCACTTGGGCAAAAAAAATGAGAGGCACAAATACAAGATGGGTGTCACCTGGCTTGAGAGCAGTACATGTGAAAAGGATCTAGGAGTACATGGCTTGAGAGCAGTACATGTGAAAAGGACCTCTGGAACGTGTCCAGAGGAGGGCAACCAAAATGGTCAAAGGCCTGGAAACGATGCCTTATGAGGAACGGCTAAGGGAGCTGGGCATGTTTAGCCTGGAAAAGAGGAGGTTAAGGGGTGATATGATAGCCATGTTCAAATATATAAAAGGATGTCACATACAGGAGGGAGAAAGGTTGTTTTCTGCTGCTCCAGAGAAGCGGACACGGAGCAATGGATCCAAACTACAAGAAAGAAGATTCCACCTAAACATTAGTATGAACTTCCTAACAGTAAGAGCTGTTCGACAGTGGAATTTGCTGCCAAGGAGTGTGGTGGAGTCTCCTTCTTTGGAGATCTTTAAGCAGAGGCTTGACAACCATATGTCAGGAGTGCTCTGATGGTGTTTCCTGCTTGGCAGGGGGTTGGACTCGATGGCCCTTGTGGTCTCTTCCAACTCTATGATTCTACGATTCTATGAAATGTTCTCTTCCAGCAATTTAAGCCTGGCTTAACTTTAACTAAATGCATCAGCAGATACTCTCCATTTCTTATATTCATTACAGTTGCTGCTCTTTCCCCCCATCTACGTCTTCCACCCCCTTGAGTCAACTGCTGGGAACACTTTTTTTGTGCCATGTTGAACCCCAGCTCTGTTACCACATAAGACTTGTTTGCATGTCATACTATAGCAGCCTTCCCCAACGTGCTGCTCTCCAGATGTGGTTGGACTACAACTGCAATCATGCCTGAGCATTGGCCATTCTGGATGAGGATGATGAAAGCTAGGGAACGCTGCTTGTAGTGTCCATCCCTCCCTCAAACAGCTCTCAAGAGGGTGACACCCTCAGTGAACCTGGCCCTGTCATTCATTGTGCTTAGAAGTTTCACAGTGATGAAACTATGGTTGGTCCAGATTAAAAATAAATGTCATGCCAAATAAAGAGGGGGCAATGGGGAATGACAATGACCTGATGCACAAAACCAATTTGGTCCATAGACCTGAGGTTCCACACCTCTGCCTTAGGCCCTCAAGTAAGGAGAAGTGTTAAAAAGAGGCCAGGACAAAGAGAGCCACTACATATATGTTTAAAGATTTGGGCATGCCCAGTGAGATTTCATAGAACAGCACCACCCTCACCCCCTGACCTTTAAAGCCCTAAGTGGCCTCGGCCCAGTATACCTGAAGGAGCATCTCTATCCCCATTGTTCTGCCTGGACACTGAGGTCCAGTGCCGAGGGCCTTCTGGCGGTTCCCTCGCTGCGAGAAGCCAAGTTACAGCTAACCAGGCAGAGGGCCTTCTTGGTAGTGGCATCGGCCCTGTGGAACGCCCTCCCACCAGATGTCAAAGAGAAAAACAACTACCAAGCTTTTAGAAGACATCTGAAGGCAGCCCTGTTTAGGGAAGCTTTTAATGTTTAATAGACTGTTGTACTTGAATCTTTTGTTGGAAGCTGCCCAGAGTTTCTGGGGAAACCCAGCCAGATGGGCGGGGTATAAATAAATTATTATTATTATTATTATTATTATTATTATTATTATTATTATTATGGTTCCCTCACTGTGAGAAGTGAGGTTACAGGGAACCAGGCAAAGCGCCTTCTTGGAACCCCCCCCCCCACCAGATGTCAAGGAAATAAACAACCATCTGACTTTTAGAAGACATCTGAAGGCAGCCATGTTTAGGGAAGTTTTTAATGTTTTACCATGTTTTTAATATTCTGATGGAAGCCATCCAGAGTGGCTGGGGAAACCCAGCCAGATGGGAGGGGTATAAATAATAAATTATAATAATAATATTATTATTATATTATAATCTGCTTTTGGAAGTCCTTCGTGTTTCAAAAGAGAAGCACAACCCTGGATGTCACCTAAAATCTAGAGGGGACACTAATAATCTGTTTTACCCTAAAAGCCATTTGTGTGAATGAAGTTTTATTATAATACAGGCGACTCAACATGCGGGGGTTATGTTCTGGGGATTGTGCGAAAAGTCAAAAACATGTATAGTAAAAATATGTTGGGTTCAATTGCTGGTGGGATTGAGAAACCATTTCCCCCAGAACTCTCCCCTGCTCTCTCTCTCTGCCAAGCGCATAAAGCTGAGTGCACAGAAGTTAAATGTGAGTAGGTTGCAAGTTACCTGTACCACATGGAAGGTCATATTATACTCTTACCATCCAAATAAAAAGGAAAGTATGTCCATCTCATGCACTAGGAACTACTAATCTACTGGGGTACCAAGTTGAAATATTTATTTTTCCCTTTATACTTGGGGTCCTTTGGGGAGAAATCATATGCTACCATCCTTTGGACTACCAGCTGATCATCAGAAACCAAGCACACAAGAGAGTCAGCAATGCGACAATGACCTCATTGAGGATTCAACACATAAAGCGCAGTTGCAAAACAATCTTTATTCTGGCTGAAGATCTAGTACAATTTTTTTAAAGCAACTTAAAAACAGGACACAGCTCCATCAATTTCAGAAAGCCAGCATCTTTTAAGGAGGTGCATTTACCTTTTAAAGGCAATGTACAAAGTGATCCATTTAGCTTCTTCCTCCCTTACAAAAATTAAAAACAACAAAATTTTTAATGTTTTAAAGACATTTAACAGAACAGCTTATTTTTTTTCCTAAGGAGGGAAAAAACCAAGAATAAAAATAGCAGCATGTTGGGCAGCTAATGCAGTCTCATAGGGACAAATGGTAATGTAACTTTTCCTAATTTTGTATCTGGCTCATTTTAAATGCAGATCTTACAAGATCTGTGGGATTTCTTTGTGTGTATGTTTTTTCCCCAACGGAATATTGCATTCTTAACCATGTCCCATGGGAGGCATTTTGCTTGGAACTGCCCATTCTGAAAGCGATCCTGAACAAAAGCCACCTTAGGAATCACTTTCCCAAACAAATACCATGCATAGCAAAAGCACTGTGTTAAAACTAACCAATGTTCTTCTCAATGAAAAACATCAGAATGACCCCCCCCCCTTTCCCCAAAGCATCAAAGCTCATTGTTAATTACATGACAAAGCCACTTTTTCTACATAACAGCTGACACTGAAACATAAGATTTGGCTTGACACATTAAAACAAATTCTAGAAACATGACCTTTCCCAAGCTCCCTCTGTCTTTGAAACAAGTTGCTGGAATTTGAAATCAGGTGCATCCAGATCATTCACTCTTCCCTAGTCTGAAGGGCAGGTGGGGTGGAGAAGGTTGTGTGTTCCTTTTTCAATAAAAGTTAGAGACTTTGAAATATGCTCAATTAAGTACCATGATTGAATACAGCAGACTTCTTCCATTTCTCTTTTATAATAGGAAATAGTGATCTGGACTCAATTTTTCCTCCTTGTAAAAAAAACCAAGAAGAAAGCACTCCCCCTTTATACAAACTTCCAATTAACAGCATTTCTCTATTTTATTTGCAATGCGTCTTCTGCCAAATGGCAGAAAGAATCTCCAGGGCAGCCAACGACACACAAAACGATAAAACCCGAACATTAAAATACACCTCAGAACACCATCCAGCCTGCTCCTTCCAGGTTGTTTGAATACATGGGAAATTTGGGGAGTAAAGTTTCACTTTATGCTGAAAACCGCGGTGAGAATGTGATCCTTACACACACACACACACACACACATACACATACACACAAACACACATACACACACATGTAACACCAGAGACAACAAACCTAAGCCTCAAGTTAAGGAATCCATAACTTGTTTTGTCTGTAGTAGCTGTATTCATTTTAGGTGCACCGGGATATAAACAGGACAGTTCATATTCTAGAAACCCAGTTTAATTATCTTTTGTAGCTCAGAAGTTTGGTTCTGTCTCTCCGCATCCTAAACCAGAGAGGGAGAGGCAATGCACAGAGGCAGAGTTTTGCATATGCACCCACTGCTAGCTTGGGGACCACAAACTAAAAAGGATATTGCTATGCAGTTTCCAAGGCTGAGACACTGTATTCAGCTCCAAAAGCTGCACGTGTGGTTTCCCAAAACAAGGTTGGCAACAGTGCACAGCAAATACTGTCAAACTGAGCAGTGCCGATCATTGGGGGGGGGCTAGTTTGGGTGGTGTGAGGACTGAATCCAGGCATCACCTTTCTTTGCCCCCATGGACCTATGCTTAGCCTTCTCTTCCCTCTGAACAGGTGATCAGAACTCGCAGCGCCACCTCTCCGTTTGACAATACGTCAGGTGCAGCCAACCTACAGATGCACAACTATCTCTGTCAAAGTGCATTCGGGTCATATTACAACAGCAAACTACTTGCTATTCAGTGACCAGTTGTAATTTGCCCTCCAAGAACTATCACTGGAGCAAAATGTTTCCTCCCTGCTACTGTTGAGTGGAGAAGAATAAAGGAACTGATTAAAATTGGTATAGTTCTTGTTGATCAGTGCTCCAGGAGATGAGATGTGACTCTCAGCCCACTTCCACCTGAGTAAACCTGAGAGTAATTCCATTGACTCTCATGAGACTACTCCAGTGAAAGTGGATTTAAGCTTGCAGGGGCAGCCCAAACTCCCGCCAAAGCCTTTTTCAAGGTTGGCAAAGCCCCAGCTGGCTTTAAAAGGGGTTTGAACCGAACCCTGAAGTTTTCTGAAACACACTGCATTCCTCAGAAAAGCAAAGCCAACGAATGATAAACAAACTCCTCACAGCATCAAATATAAAGATACTAGAAAAAAAAGGACTGAGGGAACAAAGCTAATTTATTCATAGTGTTACCAAAAAAGAAAGATATATCTGCAAGGAGTCCGTACTGCTTTGTTTTAAGAAGCACTGATTACCTAATGGGTCAAACCATAAAAAGTTCCACAATATCTATTTTCTTTTCGCCTATTCACTAAAACAAAAACAAAGAAGACTTCCGGAGTTCCTTAACACTAATTTGTAAAACAGAAAACGCAACTATGATTTTTAAAGTTTTGCTCAAGAAATGCAGAATTTGGTTAGATACTAGAACAATGAGGTTTTATGTTTCTTTCATTACTTTTAATCCATTGGTACCTGATTTGTTTGCCTTTTCAGATGACTATATTTGTTTTTCGTTTTACTCCATAGAGATATGAAAGTAATAAAAGATTAATTGTGGGAAATATGTGTCACAGAACCGGGGCTTCCTAAAATTATCCTTATTATACTCTGTCATTCACAAAAATATGAAATATAAAAGCCAAATGCACACATGGTTGAAAAACCACCCATCAAAAACAATTTTTCCATACGATATGGAAAATATCTTGATGAAGTGTCTAGAAGTGTTGGTCAAAATTTCACATGTCAATCAACAGGATTAAACCTGATTTAACTACCCTAGTAGCTAATGTTTTCTGACTGTTTTTCTGCAGCATTCAAAACAAGATGGACATTTGTCTTCATTCAAATACAAACAGAACCAGCACAGAAATCTAAAACTCTCCCAATAAAATATATTGGGATTCCATAATCTGAAGGTATTTTTCAAACAATATTGTTGGACTCAGTGATACTTTGCAATGTTCATATATTCTTTTATTGAATAAAGCAGCTTTGAAGCTTATCAGGCACTGCCCAACAAAATATTTAGTCAAGAAGGAAATCTTGAATTTTAACCTTGAGCTAGAAGCCCAATTCTCTATACAAAGTGAGGCGGGGGGGGGGGGGACGGACCCTGTTAAAATAGTTCATAGTTTTAATTCTGAAACCACCTTTTACTGACATCCTGCACGTTACTTTTTAAAAAAATGGCCGAGGAAATAATGAACGAACTGAAAAATAACACCAAAATATGTATTAAGGGAACATTTTGAGATGACAAAAAGAAAAAAAGAAAAGAAAAAAGCTTATCCTCTAGTTACACTTGAACAAATACAGCCTATAGAAAATGAAGTATTGCATAGCAGTGTAAGGATTTAGCTTTCGGTGAAACAAATAGTGAACAGAATGAGTTTGGTATTGACAGTATCCATCTAAGATATTTAGTCATCCAGAACTATGTACATATTATATATACTGTATGCCATAAAAGTCCAGTTTTATTCAGTCTTAAATATCTTCTTAAAACAGGAATTTAAATGTCTAAACAAAAACACTTCCTGGCACTTGTGTTACCCACGTCTGTTTTAAAGTGTCTTCTAAAGTTTCCCTTAAAACGTGAAAGTGCCGCTCTGCTACATATCATTCGCCAGAAAACCAGCAATCCACAAAACTGGCAATCCACATCCTCTGTGCGCAACCACATCACCCAAGTCGCAACGGAGAAATTCTGACGCCACTTTTACACAGCCCCTGCTGCACTTTGGAGTCTTCAGAGTTCCAACATTTGAGCTCTTAAAGCTTCGACGAGGTGGTCAGCAAGCACCATGGTTAAAGGCCTCTATGTCCCTGCAGGGAGACAGGTATAGCACTTCTCTTTTGATGTGTTTTGCCTTCTGCTTAATTTTTTTTCCCCCTCTAAAAAAGAAAGCACTTTAGAAATGTGTGTTGGCAGCTCTTAAAACTGCATTCTCTCCCACTGCGGTTGCGAAGAAAGCTTCAGTCCCATCTGAAGACAGATGGGTTTGACACTTCAGCTCCAACTCAAGAGCATTCTCTGCCCAGAGGCCTCAAGATTGTTGAATGATCTTTGTGGGTGTTTTAATAGAAAGAGACAAACCCCAGAGTATTATTAACATCTTCATCGCCTCTGCTGTGCATATACTGGATAGGCTAGTGTGACATTGAGAGAGTCATTGTGTTGCACTAGCGATGTGTGTTGATAATGTAGCACCAGTTCTTTCAGCGAGTTGTACAAGTTATATGGCTCTGCAAATCCAAACCCAGTAGGCGTTTCGTTGATAACACAATGCTTCACTTCACCATCCACACTAAAAGAAGAGAGAAAGGGTTTTTTTTAGGTACATCCTTCTTATTTTAAGTTATCCTTAAAATGAGAAAATAAAAAATCCTTTGTTCCATTATTACTATATAACCTAAAATTACTCCCACTGCTCCACTCGCCTTTAATAATATTTTTTGATTTTGTGGCTCCAATACAGATAACATAAAGTTCCCCTTTTCTCTGAAATAATTTCAACATCTCTCAGAATATTTCTTGAACTTTGGTTGCAATCCTATACATATACCCCTGGAAGTCCCACTGAATTCAATGGAGCTTACCTCAAAGTAAACATGTATAGGATGACACTATTATTCAAAAACATTTCGTATCACTGAATAAAGTTTGAACATTTTTACTTTAATTCGTGTTCAAGTCATTAATTGCTCATCTTTATGTCAACAACCGGCCTTCACTCAGAAGTGAAGTTAGGCCTAAAAGTGCAGAACATATTGGGTTGGCAGAGTGAGAATTTAAAAAACATGGCTACTCAAGCAAACAAGTATGAGATTGTGAGGGGAGCATGGCTAAGCAAATTACACTGGCTGTTGGGGTCTTCTCCACCAGCAGAGCAGATAAGCATATAACTAAGAGAGATTGGGCAGGGAGGAGAGCACATAGGTGGGTACAAAAGATCCACAAATGTTGGTAACTGATAATATTAAAATGTTAAGATTCAGGACAATATCCTCACAGAATTGGGAGGGATCATGAGGTTCAGGAATCATTTGCCCAACAAGGGGCTCAAACCCACAACCTTGAATGTAAGAGTCTCATGCTCTACCAACTGAGCTATTCCAGATACCTCAAACATTATTAGTCAGATTCAAATGCGAGTCCCGCTAGAACAGCGAGGGTTCCCCTTCTCTCCTTCCTCCTGCCCAGTTGGCTCTGGAGAGGTTGGGAGATCCCCCAGAAAAGCACACAGGGATAGGAGAGTTTGTTCCATCTGGCAAGAAGTCATTGCTTATGCTGACAGAACAATTGTAAGAGTGTGATGCTGAATTCTGCCCAGTGTTGCAAGATGGATAATTTTTAATGGAATTGAGGATGTTACATGTCCCACTGCTTTAGAAATAGGGTAAAACATTTGGATACATACACAACGGAGCACGCAGAGCAACCCGGCTTGCTACTTTCCCGAATAAGGAATGTGCCATCCCTTTTCCCACGCAGCAAATTTTCTGCTTGGCCTCTGTTGATATTTCCTACATTCCATGTTCGCTCATCATGATGAGGCAAATCCTCATCATCTTCCACCATAGAATATTGCCTATTGGGAGGAGAAGCAACATGTAATAGTTAAGAACCAGATGAAATTAACTTCTAATATATTTATTACACTTCCACCCAAAGTATTTAATTCAGGACTGCAAACGTTGGCCCCATCAGCATTCTCAAATACAGTGGTACCTCTAGTTACAGACTTGATCCGTTCTGGGTTGCCGTTCGCACCCCGAACAGTCTGCAACTAGAGCGCTGCTTCTGCACATGTGTGCGGCGCGACAGAGCACTTCTACACATGGGCGAGATGCACAGAGCGTTTATGCGCGTGCGGCAAAACCCGGAAGTATACACTTCTGGGTTTGCTGCGTTCGTATCCTGAAAAAACGCAACCGGAGACTGATGTAACAAGAGGTGCGACTGTACATGAGGGCAAGATTCATGCTTTGATGAGAAAAAAATAATTTTCTAATCATCATGACTGTCTTCCAAATATTGTAAGACACAAACTACAGAATTGTTTTCCTGAGTCTATAGGATGTACAAATTTCTGCCTACAACGTTTGCCATGTGGCAACAAAATGAGATCAAGAGGATTCTTGTCAGCTTCACATTATGGTAACAACCCAGTTATTATTATTTTTTAACAGGTTGGATCCAGACTGCCTTCCATGGGTGGAAAGTCTCCTTCCAACTGTCTAGATCAATGTGAGTAATGTCAAGGAGGCTGCGTGGCGGAAGGTGGAGTGAACAGGTAAGCCATCTCTCTCTTCCCCCACCAGTGAGAATGGAGCCTGGACCTAAGCCAACATGACTGAGAAGTTCTCAAGTACTGCCATCACTAATGGTGCTGCCCTGCTGTCAGCACAAAACAGTTCAACGTGAGCTGGCTTTGGGTCTGCTAAGATGGCTCTAGTTTTCAAACAAGACTATGCATTCACCCAAAACACAGATTGCGATCCATAATCACAAATGTGTCTTATAAATAATGCAGAGCAAGCCCTAGATTAATGCAGACTGTTCCTGCTAACAGGGAATAAAAAAAAAAACCCCACTGCTTCTCCCCCCATCTCACCTTGGTGTTATTTAAAAGCATTCCTCTATGAATTTAGAATCTGCCTTATTTTGCTGGTTTACTGAAAACACATTCTGGAATGCTCAGCAGCAGCATAGCAAATACCTTTCCAACAGAGCTAGCACTCAAAGTTTACTTCTCATTTACTTGCTCCAAACATCTAAGGCTTTAGCTGCTGCTGCAAAATCACTATTGTGGGTTCAATAGTAATAGTAATATAATGTGGTTGCAATTGTCATAGTAAACTGAGAGCTGCTCTTTATTGAAAAGAACAGGAGGTGCCACAGACCTCTGTGTAGATAGAAAACTAGATGAAAGGTTGACTATCTCCTCAACTTCCCTAGGATTAAGATGGACAAAAGGATAACCACCTTGTGGTATCAAGGCTATGGGAGAATCAGACGCCTTAGCCTCTTTTACAAAATATGAAATTGCTACGGACTCAACTCTTAGCTCTCCACTAGCCCAAAATGTAAAATTGATGCCCAAGCTAGCCTTCTTGAAGAGACCAAGTATCACAGTCCCTACACTACAAGATTCATATTCCATCAATGAAAATGTATAGCGTCATCATTTAACTGGCATAATACAAGTGCTCAAAAAGACTATGGATGCTTACTCTTCTGTATTTTCATTGCCAAGCCATTCATTCAGTTTCTTTTGCCGAACTCCCTTCTGAGTCAGCCACCTGAAAAGTAAATTTGAAGGCATAGTTAGTGATGGAAATATGCATTAAAAATGGACTCAAATTGAAGTAGTACACTTAAAAATCTGGCAACTCATAGGCACTTACATCAAGTACTGATCTCTGGTCTTTCTGAGCTGTATAAGGTCTGGTTTAATGCTGTTCATGCGTTTGTCTATCTCCCTGTATTCAGCAGCTTGCTTCTTCAAATCCTCTTCCAGTCTATGCCGACTGTCCACAATTTCACTGATTCGAGATTTCAGCTTTTCATAGTTGTGCATTATTCTGGAGGGGAAAATTAGGCATGTTAGAGTCTAGGTAGATTCTTAATGCACTGCTCAGGCTTGCAGTTTCTTTAGAGCACTTTAAATATAAAAATCTTAGACACTGCTACCAACCTTTGTATTTCTTTCTCATTTCCTTCCCGTTTGAACTTTTCAATATATTCTTTGCTGTATCTTTCCTGTGTTTGGCACTGCTCTTCAAATATTTTTATGGTTTCATTAAATGCTTCAATAGCAGTTCTTTTCATTTGAATTTCCTAGAGGGGAGAAAAGCTGCAATTTCAGTTTCTGAAAAATACAGAAAGGGACTGGATGTTCTATACCTGAAGCACATTTGTGATTGGGTATTTTTTTTTTAATGCCAATAAAGTAGCAAGGGTGGTTGCCTACATGTCTTTCTTTTTGATGCCTGAAAAATCAGCTTTGGTTGGAGAACACAGGAAGTTGCCGTGTATTGAAATCAGACCAGTGGTCCAGCAAGCTGTGTACTGTCTGCTCTAACTGGCAGTGGATCTCCACAATTTCATAGAGGAGTCTTTTCCAGCCTTACCTGAGGATGCTAGCGAGTGAACCTAGGACCTGCTGCAGGCAAAGGATGTATGTGCTCTACCAATGAGCTACCACCCTGCCTTGGCTGAGATCCAAGGAGCCAAGCAACTAGTTCTATGTGCCCAAGGGTGCTATGGGCTGGTGTGTGTTTTTGAACAGCAGCCTTGCCCCTCAAGTCACTGCTACCACCACATGGCAAACTAAACTGCAGGGACATTCAAAAGCAGGTGTTCAAAGAGAAAAGGTCAAAACTTCTGCAGGGCACATCTAAAGTAGTTCTATCAATCCCATCATTTGTTCACTGCATTTTTGTAGATTTACAGCAAATGTAATAAAGGCATTTATATATCTATATACTATGGGCTGGATGTGTACTAAATTAGTTGTGTTTTGTTCCTAACTGTAGGTCTGCTGATTTCAATAGGAACTTAGTTCAACTTCCAGGCTGGATCCAGCCCAATATATACTCAGCATCATCACTATTTTCAATTGCAGGGACACTTTACTCTAATATTGAGTTCGTCTGAGCAATTGGTTAGCTTTCCGGGTTTTATTTTGGCTATAATAAACGCTAAAACCAATGGTTTACTAGTGACAGTACCATAAAGCATTAAGTTCAGTCTAGATACTGTTCCTGACTCCAGTGGCTAAGTTGAAGTCCTTCAAGAGTACTAACAGTACAGTGTTCATATACCTGCAACTATGTTATTCTGATAAGAAATAGAGCATCATGACTTAAAACATATTTCTTGCTGGGGAAGTCATTATTATCACAAATATAAGCATTGGCCGAAAAATTACAAGTGAGTTGTGTGTGCAGACATAAAACACAAAACGATAGTGTTACTATAACCCAGAAATAATATTTTTTTCAAAGGCATATCCAAAACTTTAAGAAGTAGAAGATTCCTCCCATATCAACAGAGCGGTTTACTCACACTAGTAAAATCTAGTCTCTGTATAGATAATGTCAATTTTCCTGCTGTGTCTAGCTGTCTTATTCAAACAGCATATAACCTTTACTGTAAAATTTATTAATTACTACTGTGCTAGTGCCCCTGGATGTGACCAGACATGCAGGACACTGGCCAAGCAAATGAGGAGTGAAACAGCGGCAAGCTGCTCCACTATTCAAACCGTACACTTTTCGTCCTTTCAAAACATGCACTCAAAGGTCATCGTAGCACTTTTACAAATGTCAAGAAGATTTAACCTCAGAACGCTCCTGTTATAATTCCTACTGAAATGAAGAGGCACCACTGTGGCAGAGTGCTTTATAGACTGAGTTCATGGTAGACATTCCACACTGCTCACCTGAGATGTTCTTGTGTAGTCCTCATAGAGTCTGTCATACTCTCTGTTCTTCTCTTGGAACTGGATATTATATTCATGCAATTTCTTCCCAACTGCTTCGATGCTATCCTCTTTAACCACTTGATCCTGGAAAGACAAGCACATGGAGATACACCTCCAATGAAGACCAGGCTTCTTACATATTAATGTTTCGCACAATGCAATGGGTTGGGTCTAGAGACAGGCATGCATAATGCAGCAGCCCCCCTCATCACCAGTGATCAGCCAAGAAATTTTGACTGAATGAACGTCCATGGATTCTGCACATGACAGAATGCATTGCTTACAGTGCTGCCACCGAAAACAGATGTATACCCCATGCATTTTATTGTGGAATGAGCTCATGTGTTTATTAAATGCAACGGCTCGTTCTTCTTGCTTACAAGAAAAAGCTCGTGTCGTGATTAGCCTATTAGTCCAAGATGTTTCTTTTACTTATGCCATTTACAGAGCTCCTGAAATGTGCACCACTATTCAAATCAGCAACTTTTCATTTTAATAGATTTATAAACCACTCACATTACAAAAATACCAAAAGCTGTGTACATAAAACAAATAAATAAGTAAAAATATATACAAAAACAACAGAAGAAGGCAACATTGTAGCAACAGCAGTATTCTGCACCATTATTAGAACTTCTGGACCAAAGTCAAGAGCAACCCACATCTAGTGCATTGCAGCACTCATTGAGGTTACTAGTACATGGACTGCTGTGGCCAGATTGTACCTGCCCAGTAACATTCACAGCTGGTAGAAGCCACGTGTAGCCACTGATACATCTGAGCATCTAATGACAAGGTTGTATCACTGTGTAGCCCCAGACCATGAACCCGCTGCTTCAAAGGGTAAGTGACCCCATTCAGAACAGGCCAATGGCCATTTTCCCAGACCCGGGAATGCCCACCCACAGGGTATCTCTCTTTCCAGGATCCAGTCTCAGTCTTGGTCATTTCCAGCCTACCACTGCATCCAGATGCACACCCAAGGCTTGCAGATCCACTTATAAATGAGACAGGTCTTTAGATAACAGTGCACATTCCAGAAGAGTAGCTGTGTTAGTCTGTACTAGCAAAACACCCCATGGCAGCTTAGACTAACAGATTTAGTGGGCACGAGCTTTTCCTTGTAGGCAAAAACCTACTCTTGAATCTGATGAGGTTAACATGGGTTAGGGTCAGTGAGCACTTAAATGTTACGTTAAACAGTAACCATGCCCCCATCCCCACCCCAATTCCTAACCTTCACAGATACACATACGTTAATTTTGTTAGAAGACAATCTTAGAATATTTTTGTACTTAAGCAGAAGAGGAGATGAAAATATATATATATTTTTACCTGTTGATACTTGGATACCGGGTAAAGCAATTTAACATCCAGCTTTGGATTATACTGGGCTAAAGACTCGTTCCGGTAGTGGTTTATTAGCTCAACAACGGAATTGAATGTTAATGGATCCGAAAAGCCGTATTTCCCATCTCGGTGAAATATTTTGATTAATTTATTATTTCCTCCCTTCCTGTAAATAAAAAATAATGGGGAAAGTCAGTCATCTTCATGAGGAAAATGTTTTCTTAAATCCAGCCATGTAAAATGCAACGATATTTACCTTAGTGTAAGCGTATAGTCCCCATGCATTTTGGTGGAGGCATCTCGTACCAAGAAGGTGCCATCAGCTGTATCACGAAGCTTCTCATTCACTTCTTCCCTGTGATGGGACCAAAGCAACATCTGGTTTAGCTTCTAAAAATGCTAGCCTTTCAGTACTAACCTATTTTCTCCCTTTTTCTTTTTTCTTCAGCACAGTCAAAGTATGAGGAAGTTTTCATATGAAAACCTGCCAAGTTCTGTTATTCTATGAACTGACTTCCCACTTGTTCCAAGAAGTTTATAGCAAGAGAATTCAGTAATAGACTACTTTCTCCTGTATGTACGAAAATCTGAACTGCTAGCAGTTGTATTCTTATTCTTTGGTATGAATTTCAGAGAGCTTTAGATGTAAAAACAAACGCTGGTGCTCTTGATACGTTTGCAAAACAGTTGTTTCCTGTTGTAAGTAACCAGCAGAGAAATGTTTTAACAGAATATAGCTCTGGCATGTTTTGTACTTCTGGTTTGCAAATATATACTTTTTAACTCTTTAAAAGCACTGCAACTGAAACGTGTGCTTCAATGTTTCAAACATTTCCTTTCAAATAGAGAATGTGCTAAAAATGTGCATATATAATTAGCAAGATAAAAGGTGTCCTTACCTTGAGATATCTCCCCAGTACCATTCAGCATCTTGCAGAGACATGTTGTTGTTCATACCGTTATTTGCTACAGTATTAGGCTTTGGAGGTTTTGGAGGCAGTGCTGCAAATGAAAACAATAATACATATATATTTATACTGCCTGCTGTGTACAGGTAGGTGACGTTCTAAAATGACAATCAACTTAAATCCGTTGAGATGAAGAAAATTATTTCAGCTTTGATTTCATTCATTTGTTTTTAATCAGCACTGCTTTTGAAACTTCTCCCTCTCCTGCCAGGAAACAAGCTGAATTCCTTTAGTAAGCCTTTATAATTTCAACACAATCCTATGCATCTGCTTAAATGTAAGCCCCACTGCATTCAACATGGTTTCCTCTAGATAAGTGTGCATATGATTGCAGCCTTGGTTACCTAAAAGTCCTGTGCTCTCAGCCAAGCAGAGCTCCTCCCCCCACTCCCATCGTAGCACAAATTGCAATTTGGACTTGGAAAGATATAAACTGAAGTTTTGCACCTCATTTCCCATCTCTGGTATTCACATCTTTCTATCATTTGATGTATTAAAATTATGCTGCACTCCACACACACGCATACAGACACATACTGATTTAATCATCCAAGAGGAATTACGTTGCTTTCTAGATTCGACACTGCTGTGGCTAATAACAACTGGAAAATTACACAGCACTGCTATAGGGAAAGAATTGGGTTTCTCTGATCCTCTGATCCTGCCAAAATACACTTTAAGGAGTCCATCTGTGACCCAAATATCCCTGGTTCTAATCTTAGCATTCTATAGGATAAAACTGCTCCAAACGGCAATACTGATTTTTCAAAAACCCACAGTCCTGTTTCTCAATGTCAAACCTGCATGCAGACACCAGTGGGTGCCAGAGAAGATACTGCAGGATTTCTAGCTAAAAATGGGGGTGGGGGTGGGGAGTCGGGACTAAATAAAAATTAAATCAAGTTATTTACGTTAACGGAAACTCCAATCTCATTTACGTATCTACAACAATGCATGTGGGAAAGATGCACATCAAAATGTATGCTGTATTTTCAAAGGTTTCATGCAGCCCATTGATCTTCCTATCCTGTGCTAAATGAAAGTAGAAATGGTGACACCTAACATTTAATAACAGTGCTCAATAATTTAAAACGCCGTCATTGTTTTGAGAAAAAAAGCAGCTTTTTACAGCATTTTCTGCCTGACATCAAGACACACAAAGCAGGGCTATTTTTACTGTACAGTATAACAAACAGACCTACAGGTGAGAGGAAAAAACTAAAAACAGAAATCACATGACAATTACAGTTTCATTAAGCAAGCCGAAGAGAATTCTGAACAATAACCCTTGCTGTCTTCTTTTTTCCCCATGCACTAAAGATAATTTAATTCAGCAACTTAACAGCAGCAAGTTAACCCCCAAATCCCAGTTCTGCTCTGAGAGAAGCTTTTGTGGCATCCAGAATATGCCAGCCTCCGGCAATAATGCTGCAACGTTACCTGGTGGGTCCATTTCTATGTAAAACATCAAATCCGTGCCACAATTTATATCTGTCCTAGGATAGTCTATGTCCAGTTCTTCCATGTTCCAGACAGTGTTGTACATTTGTACGAGTTTCAGCGAGTAAGCTCACTTAGAAGGAAACAGTCGGGATCTCTTTGTAATGGTGTCTTGGAATTCATTTTAAAACCTATAAGGGGCTGCACTGTAACCTATTACATCATAATCCCCAGCCAATCATGTCAAAAATAATGTCACTGGACCACTCCTGTTTCATTCCCCCCCCCACTCTTATTCCTTGTTAATTTTATAACAATTGTCATTTCAGAAAGAATAGACACTTCACAGAATTGTGATCGGCACCTGATTGTATTTATAAAGACGACTGAACATGTTCTCAGTTTACACTGATTCCACCCCCACCCCCCCTTTAATCTTTTCTGTCTGCCGCTTGGTACATTCCACTGCTGGCAGGTTGACAAAAGGCTGATAGCAGCAGCAGGAGCGTTTTCCTTCAATACAGTAGATTTCTTGGTGCACAGAGAGATCACATCTCTGTCCCAGCTTTCTGTTCTCTAGCAGGGTTTACGACTGACTGCAATCCTTCCAGGCACATTTTGACTCTACTATGGGTGCGCTTTTTAAATAAAAGCCTGACAAGAGGAAAGTTCGGAAGCTCCAGATATATTATCAAGTGCCCATTTTGCACAAGTCTGGGTACCAACTGCTTCTTTAAAACACAAGGTACTGTACTAATAACATGTCACCTTCAAGAAATGCCCTTTTTCAGGAAAGCTGGCAAATGCAATTGTCTAATTCTTCACAAAACGTAGAAACTCAAAATCTATCTTTGCTGCTTTGAGTTCCAATCAGTCTTTTTTTTTTTTTAAAAAAAAGATAAACAATGGTAAAAGTTTACACTCCCATGAGTAAAACCAAACAACTTCCTGTTAATTAAATCAAGGCCACCATCGTTAAATGCTTAGCAAAATACAACAGAATATTTCAGTATGCCTAGTTCATACTGCTTCTTTTGACCTGCTGTCATCAGGGCATTTGCCATTTTGGCAATTCCTGAAGAGCAAAAATTCTTGGTCAGCCTTCTCTGCTTTAGACTGGATATTTTCTCAGGTCTTTTCCTCCAGGCTCTCTCACAGCTAAAGCGACCTATTATTTCTTTAAAAGGTGATTTCTTACTCAGCATCAGAAAAAAAAAAATCCTTAAAGAAGTCACCAAGCAGACATATTCCAATATTTTACACATTTATCACCACAGAAAGCCAGACGTGGAAAATATTTAACTCATTAGTACTACTGTTGCCTTACCAATTATTATACCGGAACTCTAGGTGATGTGCATTGCAGAACACCACGAATGAAAGCCAACTCACATCTTCTAAGCACTGCACATACAAATGAACTCTTGACCATTTTTATCCTTCAAGACAAGTACTAGCATGTAAGGACATGGTTGCAGCACCAACAGCAGCAAAAACATGCACACACTCGTTGCCCTGCAACAGCCATGCTTAAACCCCATCCCACAGTAGCCTCCCCCTCCTCTACAACCCTTTAGGTGGACATGCTCCAGAGATTCCTTCCATTTGCCTCATGTAACAGGACACTTCAGACAGTCCCAGACACAAGTCCAAACATTGAACTTGAGGGTTTAGCCCACCTGCTATCCAAACAGCTCTGTTGCCAAGGTACATTTCTTAAATTAGGTTCTGAAAGACGAAAGAGCACACATAGCTAGCTCCCGTAGCCCAACGAGGCAGTCGCTGTCATTTTTATTTGTTTCCCCCCCCCCCGCTCAAATCGCTTTTAACAGCAAAAGTGGGAAGAGTAAGTACACTCACTCACCAAAAGTTTTACTACTGGCTAAACTCCGGAACAGCCACACTTATATGATCAGGTTACTGCTTGACCCAAACTAGTCTAGCTTGCTGTGACACGATGTGGAAAACCAGAACAGGCAAGACACTGACAGACAGGTGATTTTCCACTGTTCCAGCAGATAACTGAACAGGTGTCAAGTTTCAGTCAAATCACATTTTAACTATGAAAGCTTGCTGATTAGTCTAATGATCAAGTATGCATATACAATGCATATATGCATGCATTTATATATATGCATACACACACATAATATATACGATCACATGCATTTCATTTAAAGATTGTGTGTGTACACACACACACACACACACACAGAGCGAGCGAGAGAGAGAGAATGAGAGTGAGTCACTTACTTTGTATACTGTGCATGGCACTTGATCACCCTTGCATTTAACAACCTGAAAATGGCAGATTGTGCATGGCCTCTGCCCAGCTCCACAGAATTTACATGTACCAATATATATCAAGAAAATAAACTATCCTTGGAACCGAAGGCAACAAGAATCAAGTGTCTTCTAGCTCCTTAATTCCAGAAGAAAAAGCAGCAACGTGCAAAATAAAAATAATAAATAAAAAAAAACTCCAAGTCCTCTTAAGAATTGACTTCTTGTGGCTCTCTCAGACTATCTGCTCACCTCTATTTCATCACTGATTTTAGTAGTTTGGAAAAAAAAGTCCTCTGTAGCTTGCACGTCTCTCTGAGATAAGGATCTCAGTTTCATGATTAACTTGGGCAGGTTCAAATATTTGCTGAGCAAGAGATTTCAGGCGGGTGGGGGGGGAGGGTAGGCAGAGTCAAAGTCAGAGTTGTCATCGGCTAACAAGTGGCCAATGCGAGACTAACCCAGTCTCCTTTTAGCCAAGTAAATGAGAAGACCATTGTAAGTGGCCTTAAAATAGTCTCTGTAGCTGGCTGCTGCATGCAGAAGTGAAGTACATGACTGTCAAGAAAAGCATTATGAGCAGCCAAACACAGGAAGTGGCTGAGCTGGGGAGGGGAGAGGGGGGGAAAGAGAAACAGAATGAAAGCCTTCCTTGTAAAGTTCTGCGTCTCTGAGAGCCCACAAGCGCAGAAGAAGCTTGTTAGCATTCACTGCATCACCTTCCACACACTTTCACCGGACCACAACGACAGGTGGTGTTTGAAGATCCATAAAACGAAGCCCCACACTGCTGAGTCAAATTAAAATCAACTCGAAGTCCCCAGTCCCTCCCTGAATGCCCGCTAGCTTCAATCTGGGTACATCGACAGCCGCAGAGCTTTCAAGTTACATGAGTTTAAACTTGAAACTCAGCCCCTCCGTTTGCTTGCATTGCCTGCTTATATCAATCAATCACTCAATCAATCAAATCAGGATTTATTAGTCAACTGACCATAATAACTTATACGTATACTTTGGCAACTTTTGGCATCTCGGGTGCCAACTGGTATTCTCAATCTTTGTTGGTCTGGGATCAAACTGCATTAAAAGTCCTGAATTTGGGCAGAAACATATTTTGGGAGATTTTACTTTCTTATGAGCTTCACAATTCCTTGCCTTTGACTACAAAAATAAAAATGTTATACAACCACAAAGGAAATAAGCTTCTGGTTCATTTAATGGGGAACAGAAAATTAATTGGGGGGGGGGAGGGAGAGGGAGACACACATTTATGTTTTCCACTTTAATGTAATTTGAGTACTATAACGGCAATCTGCTTAAACTGTTCACGTTTAATTACAGAAACTGCTATTAATTACAGAAACCTGTTGACTCCATTTTATGATATTGTTTCAACAATTATAGAAAAGTCCATTCCCATCTACTCTGACTTGGAATACAGGAATGGTATTCAGAGTCATTGCCCCCCCCCCCATGTGTTTCTATAAACTTATAGGAGTATCTGATACTGTATTTAATTTGGGCTTGATTTAGTTCTTCCCCTATAGATGGCACCAAAAACACAGAACTCAGTGTGTGGAACTACCGGTAATCTGTTCATGTGTGTGCAAGGCTGCATGCAGAAAGCAAAAGAGAGGGGCAGGATTGTGCACTGTGCCTGGAATTTGATTTGTTCTCTTCCATAAAAACCAGAAAATTACCACAACTTGCATAATTTGGTTACTTGTTTGATGGTGCTTGAAAGACTGGATTCAGAAAGCATCTAAAAGCAGAGGTTGAATACAAACCCAACTTCCAACTGCAATATTTGTCTGTGTTACTTAGTTTACACAAAGGAAATCACTGGTGTCTGTATCCCTCCCCCAACACATACAAAATAAGAATCACTGACAAAGTATGGGAATCACAATTCAGCAAGGTATTTTATTCGTTTAAAATTATATGAGCCTTGCTTATTATTAGCTTAGAAGGGGAGCCCTCTGCTGGGCAAACATCAGAATGTAGACTGGCTTAAAGTAACAGTGAGGAACGCCAAGAGCGGGGGGACAGAGTTAAAATTATGTTTTTAAAGCCAAATCACTTAGACTCAGTAATTTTCCCTAAGCACAGGTGAGTTGTGATAAAGGATTGTACTGAAATCTATAAATGCAGAGCTTACAGTGATGTCAATTGATAATGTACTTAAAGTATTCCTTAATAAAAACATAGGGTGAAATACAGCACAGTGCAGGTGAATTTCCTTTCCTGAAATGGGGCTCTTCCTTCTTTTCTTCCCCTGAAGCCATGATGCTCCCCTCTCCCCACAAAGCAACAACAAGGTTTGAGCAAGGGGAGTAAGCATGGATACAATTCAATAGGTATCATCTTGGAAGAATCCTTTGACATTTGGTGTCTATTCCAAGATAGAACTGAGTGCCTACAGTTTTCATAAAGTTTTTTTAAAAGGGATCAACCAACCATGTTAATTCAATGACCAAAGCTGCCGTCAGATTTCACATGCATTTTCCCCCACAATTCCTTACAACAGCTCTCTAAAGCAGGCAATGGTTTTCATACCCAATCCAATCCAATCCAAATAACTTTACTGTGCTAGCCATTGGTCATGACAAATCTGAATCAAAAATAAATACAAGCAAAAGGGATGCTGCGCCACAAATAACAGTCTCTATTTAGATCTCTGTGTCTCCCTTACAGTTCACAGTTTTCATACCCAGTACCAATACAGCCCATTTGTTTCTGGGTATCCGTTTTCAACTGACTATTGCTTTTTAAAATTCCGCTCGTACACCCAATTCACATCTGTTTGACTTCACATTCTGTTCCCGAGACAGCCTCTACTGCACTCAGTTTTTCAGACAATGCCTTAGATCTGTTTTAAAGAAAAGTATGTGCCCAAAGTTTGCTTATTTGGTCATCAGTCTCCGAAGAACACCTTACAATGTCCACAGTATGCAAAATCCCCCAGAGAAAGGTTCTTTCCAACATTATGTCAGTGCAGTGCCAAGGTCTGCCCTATGGTTACAGGTCATGGTTTCAGGAGAGTGACGTTAACCTTGACCCTGAGCTTGGACAATACCCTAAGCCAAATCTTTCCTGCAGGAGCCAAAAAGGCCCAGGGAGGAGCAAAATGAGTGCAAGCTCCTCACTGGGAGTCAGCACATTCATGGAGCCATGGTAAGCCATACTCTTCTGCGTTGCGATGACATATGGCTTTAAGCAAGGAAAAATTGGTTGACAGATTACCATCCTTACCTTACAGACCGGGGTGGGGACAGCACAGTAGATTGTGTAAATCTATCTAGGGAGCTTGTGGCAGAGGTGAGATTTGAACCCAGCTCATGCTACGACTGTATATCTTATCTTTGGATATTTCTACACAGGAGTTTCCCTCAGTGTCTAATCAGAAAACAAGGCAAGCAGGAAGGTACAATTGCATATCAGAACGGCTCTCGTGCACTGCCCTAGATTCCTCATAGCTGCCTTATGGACAGCGCGGCTTGCTAGAGTAGCCTACTTGGTTTTCAGCTGTGAACATTGCTACCTGAAGTTAACCATCAGAAAAGGCAAAACCATTTTGCTTCAGACTTCCCAATTCAACATAATAATAAAGGCAGAGGGTAAGAAAATTCCACAAGTACAGCCGTCTCCAAAATATATTTCAAAATGCTTCCAAAATCCAGATTTTCTTACCTGGTGCAGGTTGTCTTTCATTCCATTCACTTGTAATTAACACTTCCAGGATTTTTATGTGATGTTCAGGACTGTCAGAGCTGTAAAAAAAATATTGGTCTTATATTAAAACAAGGAAACATGCGCTGAACAAGTTGAATATTCTGAATAATATCAGACATATATACAAATGATTTCACTTGCTTCTGAAACTGTAATTGGTTTTCTAACTGCACGATTAAATGGGTGGTATTCAACTAAGGTAGAGCCACTGAAATTAATGAACATGACTAAGTTAGGGCCATTAATTTCAATATATATACTTTGAGTGAAACTTTATTAAATACTACCTCATTATTAACTCACTCTAGTACCTTACAGTTGGTGGGGAGGTAAGAAATCTTATAAATAAGTAAGTTAAATAAATGCATACACCTTACCTTGCTACCTGGGTCCTGAAGAGCAGAAAGCTGAAAATTTCAGCTAGGGATCTTGCATTTAAAAGGTTTTTGGTAGAGTTCTGACAAAGTCTGGAGAAATGTTTGAGTAGATACTGGAGTGTGAGCCAATACTGTTGAGGTATATTAGGAGATCTGATGAGCCTCTTCAGCACTTGAGCATATTCCTCTGAGTTTTGCACTTCTGCAAAGAAATTAACGTTTCCTAATGAGGTTCGTGTCATTCAACAAGAAGTTTTACAGGAAGACACGAATTCTTTCTTCTCTTGAACGATGAAAACTTTAGTAAGCATGGGCAGAAAAAAGGATCAACTATACAAAAGTCAAAGTGAAACAGGAGTATCATTTGGTAAAAAGCCACAAAATGTTCAGCGTGTGCTGGTGGAAGTCTGTCTTCTGTTTAGTATCATACATGATTGGGTAATTCTGAGATGTAGCTGATAAGCATCGGAGGTGCTGTTGTAACTTTGAAGGTTACACCAGCAGCAATATCCTGTCCCTAGAATTTGCAATAACTATCAAGGCTGCCACTGAACAGGTTGAGTCCTACTGCCTGAATTCAATACTAAAAGAGATGGGCCTTATCTATGCATATTTATTGCACTGTATCCCAGAATTGCAAATGGACTTCAGAATCTTGTCTACTCTAATACATTTACCTCGCAAGTACTGATAAAAGGTTAACAATTAGCTCTTTCTGCATACAGACAAATCCTTGATTTGTTAACCAGGGTTTGTACAAATATTGTACTTGCCAAGTCACAATGAGTTCTTAACACCAAGAACCGCTTCGTACATTATGTTTTTAAGAAAACTCCATGAGATTTTGTTAACATGAAAATGAAAGGTGAGCGCATAACATGCAAACATACAAACGTTTTCAACTAGATATGTGTGCCATGGAAACAGGACTGGCAGGCAGATCTTTGCTATGTGTACAAAGCAGATCCAAAAGGAATGTGTGTGTGTTTCTGCAGGGCTCAAAAAATGTATGCGAGTCTTGTCTAAAGGTCCGATTTTTGGTATATTAAGCCTCCCATAACCTACCCTTGGAGGAAACAAAAATTACCACTGTTAATGAATTTTGCATTTGCAAAAAAAAAAAAAAAAAGTTTACATTCATACCTTGTGCTATGGAAATCATTTCATTGTAAACAGATGCTGGAATGACAGGATTTGGCAAGTCCACAAAGTACCTCTTCAAAGCATCTGATAAAACCTGCAGATCGAGGGCATCAAAATCCACTGCAGAAAAATCTGAGAGAGGGAGAGACAGGTCCCAGTCACGCTTTGCCTCTGGAGCATGTTCAGTCTGCCTGCTCCCACCCCTACCGTTTTCTTGATCATGCAAAACAGAAAGCAATGCTTGCATCTCAATTTCATTTATAATGAACCATTTGTAGCAAACAAGGCTCCCAAAATGTGCTTTCATTTATTTATTTCGATCCAGAAGGCTACCCAAGTCAGCTTACTTAAAATAACACGCGACACAACATCACTGAGGCTGCTTCTACCCGGTTTCATGCAAGTCATTGCTCTGGGGTAGCATGCCCCCAATTTCCTACAGGGCTATAGGTCTTATTATACTATCCAAGGGCAGATAGGGAGCTACTGTGCATTGGCTGAGCTGCTTAGTGATGGCAGTTGGGTGTTCTGTTGCCTGGATGTTCTGTTGCCTGGATGTCCGGTTCTTATTCCCCTCCCCCTAGGACGCCATACCTTTTACAACTATCTAAAAAAGGAGCTCTTCACAGAAGTTCAATTTTATGTAGAACACATGTAAGAGACATTGCAGAAAGGCAACGTACTGTAAAAGCTCCGCTTGTAAGAAGTTTGACAATCACATCCCATGCCCCCCTCTAATGCCAAGTTTGTCTACAGAAAGTAATGGCAACAGGCTGCTAAGAGAGAGCATGGTGAATCTGCACACTGGTGAGGAATAATATATATATATATATATATTAAGCAAGAACCTTTACAAACATATTGAATGCCTTTGCATTATGCACCTGTAAGACCATTCAAGGAATCATGAATGAAAAGGAAAATACATTGCCACACCATACAAATAACATACAAAAGTATACTCCAGTCAAGGAGATCTGTCCAAAGCCCACCAGGAAACTTCGTTCCTTTGATATACCTCTCACTAATGGGGCAATATGAGTAGAATGATTTAGGCCTTCTAAGAGTTCAAGGTATTTTTAACTGAGCTATGTTTTACATACTAATATTTTGTGTAAACAGTAGCACAGTAAAGCATTATAACCAATGATAAGGCCAGAGTGAAAACAAGAAAATGTTTTATTGGCTGGTGCTGAAAGTTACATTACATCTCTAAAATTTCAGATATGCATTCAGATGCATATACACATATATGCATGTGTGTGTATATGTGTGCATGTGTGTGTGTGTATGTGTGATCTGTGCATGCAGAACAAAATTATTAAATGGATGCAAAGTTTAAAAATATGTTTTCAGGTCCAAGAGAAATCCTCCTTGGACCCAGAAGATTTGAACAACTGTAGACTGCCTGTATCTGGAGTTTTACAGCATGTTTTCATCAATATTCTCCTTACACAAGGCTCTATTTCTCATGTTTTGCTCAAGCAGTTATAGTGATGGATGTACTGGATCGGTCCCTAAGGAATTCTCTCCCCAGGGAGGCCCACTGGCACCAACCTTGCTATTGTTCTATTGATTGTGTTTTCCTGGGCATTTGGGAGTTTCCAGCACTATGATATTGTGTTCTTATATCTCTTTTAATAATGTTTATATGATTTGTTCATGGTATTTCTTTTAGTAGGGAAGCCATGCATAAATCTTACCTTACCTAACCTAGGTTATAGCAGCATCCTCAGCCAATCATGTTTCTTAAAAGCTGTTACTGACCAAGATATTTCCAAGTAGGCCTAATCCCAGGAATTTACGAAGTCAATGGGACCCGGGGTCAGTGAAAGCTAAGACTGTAACTGAATACCAATGGAATACACTGCTCTGCCATGTGTAAGTTTTACATGTTAAATTAATTTGTCCCATGTGAATTACCCTGAAATCTATTAATATTTGTACCTACCACACTCAGTAATTTGTCTCAATTCACCAGTACTGCTTGATCCATGTGACCTGTACAGCGTTGAACATTCCAGACCTTAAAAACAGAGCAGATTGGGTTTTTAAAACTAAGAAACAAGCACCATCAAGCAAATCCTGTGGCTTTTTGTACATCGTATTTCACTCAAATGCCACTGCATAGCAGGAGTTTGCACATGCTTGTGTAATTACATTCTTGGTCTCTCACATCTAATTGCACCCCATGCAGGACATGTCTGCAAAGAACTAGCTGAGCAACACTACAAAAATATACCTTATCCAAATTCTTGACTTTGAAATTTGCATCAGGGCCAAACTAAACATGAAATGGAAGATCTATGATCAGTTCTGACTTTAAAACAAAACAAAACTTTAATAGTTAGTTGGTGGAAGATGCTTCAATAGCATAAGAGTTTGGCATGATCCTTTAAGAAACCCTCTCAAACTCATTGCCTATATATTTTGAAACAGCTGTTCTCAGTACAGGTACTACTTCCTTTCAATAAGAAGTGTTTGAAGTTGGTGACATTTAACAATGGCTGCATTTAAAGTAAACCAGCCATGACTGCAAGAACTACACTTAAGAGATTGCAAACAACAACCTTCAAATCGTCTGCCTTTTAACCTGCACCAATAGTCAGTCCTGTTTTAACTTCTAAACTTATGGAATAACACTGCAGAGGTGAAGCTGACCAGTTGAAGAAGTCAGATGGAGAAAGGAACCCACCTACACAATAAATCCATGCTGGGATGGGAACTTTACAGTGACAGAAATGCTAGTCAAAATATAGTAGGAAAATTCATGTTTCATGATGGGAGGAAATTTCTCTCCTCTGGCAACATTCTTCAGCAAATGGGAAGGGCAAAGAAAGATTTGTAGCAAGTTTGAATTTTGACACACACAGATGGAGAAGTGAGAGTTTCCACTGAAGTTTACTAACGCTGAAGCGCTCTGACGGCTGTTCTTCTTTCTAAGAAACTGACACAGCCTTAGCCATTGTGTTTTTTGCCTTATGAGTTTTTTTTCCTCCAAAGTGAATGAATGAATGAATTTATTAATACGGTCACAGACCAGCATCAACACACACAATATCACAGATCATAAAAAAATATCAGAAATACAAGGGACAATATGCTTCTCCAAAGTGTGATGTTGGTATATTTGTTTACAAACAGGGAATACAAAAGACATTATTACTCTCCAGGACTCCACGCCGTTCAAAGTAAACCCAAACACTGTGCCTTGGCTTCTCACACCTGAGGGAAGCAGGGCCCCCGTAAGGCAGCCTTTCCCAACCTAATGCTCTCCAGATGTTGCTGGGACTACAAATCCCATTATCCCTGACCATTCATTGGTGGGTTCGATGGGAAATGTAGCCCAAAACATCTGGAGGGCACCAGGTTGGGGAAAAGCTGGTTTAATGCTCCCAAGCAGTCCCTACCTGTGGATCAACTACTCACATCAAGTACAGAGTTTTTTGCTACCTGTTTGAAAACATTCCACGTTTCTAGGGCTTTTTCAAATTTGTCTTTAGGTAATACATATTCATTTCAATATAGCTCAACAGCCAGTTATGAGGTGGCAAGCTGTTCAAGCTTCATTACTATTTTAATAAACCAAGTAGCCACAATTCAAGCAGCATGCGACTGTATTATTAATATTACTACTACTACTACTACTACTACTACTACTACTGGACCTTGGGTATAATTCCAACATCATTGGAAGCAAGCACATGAGTATTGTGCAAGACTAAGCATGACCTGATATGGCTCCTGACATTTAGGCCTGCCATTTGCAATTCAAAAATGTGAAGCTCAAAAGGGGTGGTATCCGAATGACCAGGCACACAACAAAGTTATATTCTAGCCCCATGCCACCATATGCATACCTTTTCTTTCAATGGCTTCCACTAACTTGATAAGAAGAGGAGCTGCCTTTTCAGGTGGTGAAAACTGCTCTGAAAGATCTGGAAGTGTAAAAGCTGTAAAGGAAAAGAGAAATAAAATAAATATTATTTTTTTTAAAAAATGAAGCAGCTGAGGTACAGTTAAGAGTTCATGAAAAGCATGAGATGTAATGCAGCTGGTTAAATTTTAAACACTGAACAAATTCCCTTTATCAGCTGGCAAAGTCTAGGCAAACAGTTTTCTCGTCAGCCCTTGCGTATTAGAACCATACATAATCACTTAGTTAAAAAGAAGAAGTTTGAGTCCCAAATAATTCAGGATATATTCAGCATAGTTTCAGTAGAAATTCTGCTGGCCTAGAATGAAACTTCAGAAACACATGCTACACCCTTTGCTATTTTGAACCACTTATCACTACAACATGAATTTTCTCATGCAATAATAAATAATATGCACCCTTATATTTCTATAACTCTTTTACTGCAAAGGGCTCAAGTCATGTTGCATCAATGGCACACTCATTTCTGTGTAACATAAATAAAAGAAAGGTCATGAACCTTATCCAGATCTGTGTCTAGCCCATGTGTGATAGCCATGCACAAGTGTTTTAGTGGATGGGAATAGCAACCATGTCACAGAAGTGCTTAGGGGATCACTGTGCCACTATCAACTTCTTGCAAAAAAAGAAGAAGAAGAAGCAACCTTATATCAAATGCTATCCCTGCCAGCATGGCATATTTCCATGGCTAGCTAAAACAAAGTATAAGAGCAGTGATGGACCCTGCTGGGTGAAAGATGGTCCACAGTTTTGCACTGGCTGCCATAAACAATGAAAACATGCATCCAAATATGCTGGGGATGTAATAAATGGGATAGTTGCTGTACTGTGGTTCATGGAAAGTGCATAGTAGTTTGAAACAAGCATCCAGTTTTGTGACCATGGACACACCAAAATGGCAACTGGAGCTCTTCATTGGAGCAACCTTTTGAGAAGTCTCAACAAACCTTCCCCGGCCTTGTCTGTTTCAATTTTCAGTATAACTGATGAAGGAAGCCTGTTAGGCATGGCAACGCAGAGCTCTGTACCGCAGGGCACCACTGGAATGTGACCATTTAGCAATGATGCAGCATCAGAGCCACACCACTTCTGCTGCTGAGGGGGAGGCATTCTGGTGCGCAGCATTGCTGCTCGTCTTCCCCTCCCCAGGCGGAGAAGCAAAGCGAGTAGCAACAGTTGGAGGAGCGCCCAGGCTCCTGCAGAGTTTGGTGAGAACTGGGACATGGCAGGTGTGGTAATTCCCGTTTCACCTCAGGTGGCAAAACGGGACAGGCCGCCCCTATGCAGAATTGCACCCGTATTCCATTCTGGGTCCATTTGCACTGGGAAGTCCAGATGGGAGATGCAGAGGCGCCTGTGTTCATTGCTCCTCATCAAGTTCCTGAGGCCTTTCTGTCCTTAAAAGACACTTGCACCTGCTTTTCCTCACACTGCATATACAGCATAACCAATACTCAAACTCGCTTGACCCCACCACTCACTTTTCTGTCGCTACAAAGGCTCTTTAAGGGCAGTATGCTTGCTTCCCTCACAACCTATAATCTCCCTGAAAAGACACGTGCAGCCTCCCCAAGGAAAAAGGTTCAGAACGGAGGTGCACTTGACTGGCGACAGGCACAGGGAAGTCTGTGTTGTCATCGAGTCCACATCATAGCACTTGTTTCGCCCTTCCTTTAAAGTTGCATACAGTGGTACCTTGGGTTACATACGCTTCAGGTTACAGATGCTTCAGGTTACATACTCCGCTAACCCAGAAATAGTACCTCGGGTTAAGAACTTTGCTTCAGGATGAGAACAGAAATCGTGCTCCAGTGGGAGCGGGAGGCCCCATTAGCTAAAGTGGTGCTTCAGGTTAAGAACAGTTTCAGGTTAAGTACGGACCTCTGGAACAAATTAAGAGGTACCACTGTATTTGATGAGCCACCTCCTACTCTTTTCCTCCCCTGTCCTCCACAGGCTGCACAGATGCATGAACACATATGTCCGCACACACTAGTGTTCCATACAAAATGCCCGCATGTTTCTCTATGTCAACATGTGCTCTGCACAACTGTAGAACTCCTGTGCACTTCAAAACAGGACACAGCCAAATGTGCAAAATCTATACAACCTTCTTATAATAAAATGCAATGGAACAGAAAGCTCTGGACTTGACCAGCCGGGGGAGCTACGCACCTTCTTTCTTTTTGCCCCCCCTTCTGTGATTTCTACAAGAACTATTTAAAATACCGCATTATTTAAAGGATCACAAACTTCCTCTTAGCAGTAGTTCTTTGAGTATGTCACAATTACTAGGAAATCCACAGTACAAGAATCTGAAGAAGATTTCCTTGAAGTGCTCTTTGTGAAATGTGTCCAGCAGAAGAATGAACTCTGTGAAAAGAACATTCACTCCCATCCTAGCATGGTGGAGCCAGCAGTAGCCAATCTCGCATTTGTCAACAAGCAATCATGTTATAAAAGTTTAGAAGAAGCTCTGCCAATTTTGGGGAAACTGATCATTGTGAAAGATATCCATGCACAAAGCACCTTGCTGTATCTTTAATAGTACTTGTACTTTTATACCTACATGAGTGTTCAATCACGGTGCCTTTTTCAAATGCATGCATGTGTGGCCATGTATATGTCGGTTTTCTGCACAAAAATATCTGCATCGAAAATAGCTGTGCACAAAGCAGTTCTGAGGGAAGCAAGCGGCAGAATGAAAAATTCAGCTCACTGCCTTCTCTCTCTTACTCCCTCTAGCGGTTTCTGTAAGGAAAACAAATTGCATTTTCCACCCGCCCACCACAATTCCTTTGAGCCTAGTTCTCCCATCCTAGATCAGAAGTAAATTAGGAATGCTGTATCAAGTATTTTGATGTTTTAGAAGAGAGGCTTCTCTTATCTTGTCTTATCTTTTGCAGTTAGAAAAATAAGCTGCTGCGGAGCTATAAATGCTCTTGCAATCAATTGGGTTTGCTACATAAAATATAATTTTGAGGGCTGCAACATGCCCTATCCTATGCACATTTCCAATGGGGCTTACCCCCATGTAGACAAATCAGTTAAAACTGCCTGAAAATCTACCACTACCACCCATTAATCAGTGTTCGAAACTCCCATTGTTCTAGGCGCATTTTGCGACAGGGAATTCCATGTGCGCGAGCAGTTTCTGAGACCATGTGAAAAATGAACGTAATATTTTAGCTGCAGTTCATTCATTTTCAGCTCTGTATTCTTGTTATAAAAAAGCGCACCTAGACATTGCGTTGTTGCGCCCATAACTTAGGTTTAAGGTGCCATTTAGCTCCTAGCTCTCATATCTCAGTTTCTAACACTGCTATTAATTGAGCAGCGTTTAAAACATATGTAAGCTGGAAATGGCCACTAGAACAGGTATTCTCCGTGCTCTCTCAGAAAAGAGAGAATGACTCTCCTAAGTTAAAATGAAAAAGGTGGAAGAGGAAAAATAATCTAGTATGGTATATGACTACTTCACAACTGTTTTTACATATGCAAATTTAACTGATTAATCATAGGTAAATCAACCAATATCATAAAGTTAAAGAAGATTTGTTTAATTGGGTGACAGCTCTGATTCTCTGAAGCCAAATACCACCTCATTGATTCAAACAAACTGCCAATCGAAATTAGTTAAATTCTATATAAACTGATGGGGAGGGGAAACCCTTAACTTTGTAATGTGATGAAGTGATGAGTGAGCAAAGCATATCACCAACAATCCTGACACAAGGACACTCTCTTAATAGTAGTGGGTTTCGTAGCTCTTGTAGCCGTGAGCTGCTCTGTTCTGCGATGCTCCTGTATAAAACTCCCATACCATTATACTGCAATTGGTACTTTCGACAGTAAACTTTCCACCTTTGGCACAAAACTGAAAATTACAGTCATTTAGGGTTTTTTTAAAAAAATAAAAAAAGACCTCAGGAAACAGTTGTCTGCCAAACTAAACACTTTACAACATTCTTAGAACTAAGTACCATTTTACAAGATTTACACAGAAGGAAGCCAGGTTTGTTCGTGGTGCTTTAATTTTTTATATTTTTTTTTAAAGAAAGCTGACATGCTACAGCAACAAAACGGAATGGAAGCAAGTATTCCAGCTATCACTGCCAAAACAAGCTCTGAATATGGATTAGTGGTAATAGAGCAGAGGACTGAACATGTATCAAAAGGATTATGGCAAGAAACAAGCCCCCACCACACCCACCCCAACCCTCTCAACACACAATTTTTCAATGGACACAGAGAAATAACGAAACTTGACAAGCAGCCTGCAATCTGTACCTGACTTCAAAACTATCTTCTGCTTTGATGTGTGCTTCACAGCACAAAGGTTTGGAGAGCCAAGTCCACTCTTAAGAATCTGGGCAACTTTGCAGATCCCTTTGCTACAATCCAGTATCAATTTTTCACTTAAAGTAATCATTTTAACGTTCACGTTAAGACAAAGTGTACCCTTCGGGTTTTATTTTGAAGCCCGCTGCCCCCGGTGTTTAAAAGTTGCTGGGGGTTTGTCTTAAAAGAGCCTTCTTCCCTGGTCATTAGGCATTTATCCCAGGTTAAAAGGAGGCTTCTGATGACATGCGAGAAATGCTGGATTTTCCACTCCTTCTATTTTTACCTTGCCACCGGCCGTAACCAATCAGACGAAACAGAAGCTGAGATTCCCTCCAATCCAAAAGCTCTCCCCCCTCTTGTTAATAGAGACATGCCTGAACAGCATTTAGCAACAGCAACGTGTGTGAGCAGACGACACATACCTTGCAACTGAGCACTGCCAACATAGCTATGAACTGCAAGACGAAACCAGCACACAGCTGCACTTTTTGCAGGAGTTCTCAGTAAAAAGAGATTTTCAGAGTTATTACCTGGCAAAGACCTATGGAAAGTTAAAGCTGGAAGATTGGCTCTGCAAGCCTCTGAGCCAAACCTTTCATTACTGCTAGAGGAAGCATGAAAGTGGGTAGAACCAAAATTATAACCTAACCTGCCCTTTAAAATGTAATAAGATACACTATTGAAAAAGCTGGGGGGGGGGAGGGGACACACCTCATTTACTAGAAGGTATCCAGGAGACTATGGTCTAACATTAGTTAAAATCAAAATCTGAGTACTTCTACCTTTTCTTTTCTCCTAGATTTTCTCAGCACCAGGTCTAATGAAGGCCTAATGGCTACAGCAGTTCCAAGCCGGCATAGATCACAGCACATTTCTGCCTGCCTCCTTCAACTTCCACCACCAGCATAATGGATGGGGCTGTGGATACAATGGTGACTGTCACCCCAGCATGGCCTGCTGTTGCCTGGTCACAGTCTGAATTGCTCTGTTGGTATTTTATGAGGTGGTCCAAAGGCGGAGATTCACAGAGTTGTAGAGTTGGAAAGGACCACAAGGGTCATATTTTCCAAACCCCTACAATGCAGGAATCTTCTGTCCAACATGAGGCTCAAACTCATGACCCCGGGATTAAGACTTTCATGCTCCACCAACTGATGGAGGTGTATGTAGGTGGCTGGATCCCTTTATTTATGCTCAGTGTGAGTTTCACATGTACTCAACCACAGATTAATTCCTTGCCATGCTTTATTTGCAGTTAAAAAAAAATTGCACTCAAATTATTCACACTTTCTGCTAAAATGTATGTTTCATATGCTTTTCACTGCACTTCCCCCCTTAAATACATACTATTGCATTTTTAATTCTGTTAAGTATGCATTTTGTGTGAATATTTTGAGCAGAAATAGCACCGCGAAATTCTGAGAACTGTGTAATCTGAATGACAGCTGCATTTCAATCCACATTTCTCTCCTGGGGTGGAAAATCAAAAGGTGGACCAATGAATTTCTCTTCCTTCCTTATCACAAGGATTGGTGTTGGTATTCTCTTATCTTTTTTAACTTTAAAATGAAGCCACAGTTTAGCGACAGAACAGCGGCAGCCCAACTGCTACTGTGGGGTGCACTCTTGTAGAGTGATGTTGTGTTGTTAGGAGCACATTGTATGAAAACAAGATGGTTGCCTCCCCATAGGGTGACCACAGAAGACCTCAAAAAACAATTAGTAAGTAATATAGTCGCCCCCACCTGGATTCCAGACCACTTCTGCCCTGTCCCCCAAATGTTCAAGAACTCACCCCCATATTTTATCTGTTCCAAGGTCTAGTGCAGAGCTTTCCAAACTGTATGTCATGACACATTAGTGCAGGCTTCCCCAACCTCGGCCCTCCAGATGTTTTTGGCCTACAACTCCCATGATCCCTAGCTAGCAGGACCAGTGGTCAGGGATGATGGGAATTGTAGTCTCAAAAATTTCTGGAGGGCGGAGGTTGAAGAAGCCTGTATTAGTGTGTTGGCTGTAGTGTGTAGGTGTGTTGGGCGAACACCCCCCGCCCTGCTCCTGTGGCTGGAAAGGGGCTAGTTTAATCTCCAGTTTGATAGTACTGTAAAACTTAATTACTGTGTCGCAAAATGATGTATGTCTAAAAAGTGTGTCAGCAGCATGAAAAGTTTGGAAAGCTCTGGTCTAGTGAGATGGGAGGGTTGGGTGTGCGCAGTGGTGCAACAACTGTTCATTTGGATGGCACCTGTTCCAAAGAATTGCTTTCTAAGCAACATAATGTAAATACAGTGGTGCCTCGCAAGACGAAATTAATTCGTTCCGCAAGTTTTTTCTTCTTGCGAGGTTTTCGACTTGCGAAGCACGGTTTCCCATAGGAATGCATTGAAAATCAATCAATGCGTTCCTATGGAGACCGTCCGGGGACAGAGGGGAAGCGCCGCGCGCCTTCCCCTATGTCCCTGGACCTGTTTTAAAGCAAGGGGCAGCCTTCCCCTCTGTCCCCGGACCTGTTTTAAAGCAAGGGAAGGGGCAGCGGGGAGAATCGCTTCTCCCCGTTGCCGCACCTTGGTTCAAAAGGGGTCCGGGGAGAGAGGGGAAGGCGCGCGTGCCTTCCCCTCTGTCCCCTCTTTTGAAGCAAGGGGCGGAGGGGAGAAGATCGCTTCTCCCCGTTGCCGCCCCTTGGTTCAGAAGGGGTCCGGGGACAGCGGGGAAGACGCGCTGCGCTTCCCCGCTATCCCCGGAGCTTGGGGGGCAAGCTTCGTTTTGCGAAGCAAGCCCATAGGGAAATGCGTCTTGCGAAGCGGCTAAGAAAACGAAAAACTCCTTCGTCTAGCGAGTTTTTCGTCTTCCGAGGCGTTCGTCTTGCAGGGTACCACTGTATTTATATTTGTAAAAATGATGCATTTATATTTCACACATTATATCATTTTAAGCTGCTTTAATAAGGTGTATACGCCATCTGTGGTATGAATATGTGTTGTGAGCACCTCCATACCCTCAAAAAGAAAATGCAGCTTTAAAACTTTAGGAAAATGCTTGCATAGAGAAATACTGCTTACCAACAACTTACCAAAGCCTTCATCCAAAAACTTGATTATAAATTAAGTTGGACATACCCTCTCACAACAGGCTAATTCAATCCCAGCCCACTACCCAGAAAGCTCTCATTTACCAGTATTAACAGTATTAACAAAATAAAAAATGATATGCTAGAAAATGTCTTCCCTCTCCCTTGTTAAAGAAAAAAGAAAAACAATCCTTAGCACAACAACGCAAGGGGTTCCTATAATACGAAACAAAAATAGATTCTGAGGGGGAAGTTAACTGGATTTAAAAAACAAAACTGGCTTAGAATCACACTAACAAGATGCATCTCCCCAAATTGCTGGTTCTGAGCCAACATTTTGCAATAATAGGCCATGGTGCTTCTTTATTAAAGTTTAATTATTATAACAAGGGCTGTAAATTGTATGTCAGCGCTCAATTTAATATGTAGCAAAGCCATGCTATCTCGTGTTAAAAGGAAGCGATATTGTCTGTGTGGGAGGGAGGAGTTTGTACATTATGTTCCATCAGATTAGGCTTCGGTAACTTTATGAATTATGAGCTGTCATCCTCTTTTTCATCTGCCACAGAATATACTTCTTGGAACTGGGAACTATAAATAAGACAGCAGATGTTTTTAGTTGGCTCCAACTGGAACTCTTTAAAAAAAAAAATGCCTGTAGTTAAATCGTCCTGTTATATTCTACTCCCCTCTACGGGCTGCTTTTGAAGCACACACTATTTTATAAAAGCCACAACACCTTTTTCAACCTGCCCTCTGTTTAGAAATGCCATGTTCAGTGTAGAATTGTTAGTTCAAGGTGCTGACAAAACTTTAGTGGCACTGGAGCAACAGTTTAGCTCAGGGGTCTGCAACCTTTAAGACAGAAAGAGCCACTTGGACCCATTTCCGAGGGAAAAAAACTGGGAGCCGCAAAACCATTGCGACATTTAAAACAAATATAACACTGCATATATTGTTTCTTACCTTAATGTCCGATCTGACAGCGGGAGGGAAGGTGACGTCGGGACGGTGCGTGACTAATGCACGCACCGCCCCCATGCGACGTCACAGCCAGTACAGTGCCCGCCACAGTGGGGAGTGTCGGGGCGCACAATGCGCCTCCTCCCCTCGCTAGTATCCGCCCCGGAGCAAAGGTATAAAAGAGCCACATGCGGCTCCAGAGCCACGGGTTGCAGACCCCTGGTTTAGCTTGTAAGACCCTTAGAGCTGGGAACTATCTTCTTTTTGCTTGTGCTACTGTAGAAAAACACCGTGTAAAGCAATAGCATGCTGTGGAAGTAATAATAATAATAATACACACTTAATTTTTTTCCTTGTTGAACAGCAACTATAGAAATGCATTTTCTAATTACACTAAAATTAGATTTCTTTCCATCCACAGGGCCTGTAAGACAGAGTTGTTCCACCTGGCCTTTGGCTTGGAGCCAATTTGATTCCCTCCCTCTCTTTCTTTTTTCTTTTCCTTTCTCCTCCTCCGAGGAGGCTACATTTTAATATTTTAATGTTTCAATATTTTAATGTTGTATTTTAATTTTGTTTTTAAGTTGTAATCATTCAACTTGTTTTTATTATTGCTTGTAAGCCGCTTGGCTGGGGAGGGCGGGGTATAAATAAATTATTATTATTATTATTATTATTATTATTATTATTATTATTATTATTAAAACAATGCAGGACATTGGAAAGATCCGCAACCTGCTTTCTCTCTCTCTGGCTCTTTTAACCTGATGGCCCTAGCAGTACCCAATGTAGACTGTCTGTTAGTCCTGCTTTACAAAGGGTAGTCTTCTTTTTGAAGGAATCCTCTGTTTTGACCTAGTCCGGTTTCAAGACAAATAACCCTAAAACAGGGGCATGGAAATTACTGCACGGACAGTAGTCTGAGCAACCACATAGGTCACCTGGACACAGGGTTCCCCCTCCCCCCTCCCAATGTTGAGATGTATTGGCTTTCTATTTAAATTATAGTCCAAATTTTAAAATTGGCACCGGTGCTTATAGGAAGGAACACAGGGGTCTGTGGCTCAATATAGCATCGTACACTGAGTTGCAGTGGCTTTGCAGGGTTTCAGTTCGAGGACATCCTTGTCCTACCTGGAGGTGGCCTGCAATTTTTTGCAAGCAAAGCACATGCTCTTGTCTTTTGTCCTCTTTTTTGGGGTGATGTGTAAGTGGTCACCGTAACATAATTCATTTACTTATTTCATTTATAACTGGCATTTAGAGCTACAGTCCTACATGTTCTCTCCAAGTTTTATCTTCACTGAGGGGTAGCCTGAGAGATTGACTGTGGGTTACTTTTGGCCAGTAAAATATGTAATATCTTGCCAGTTTGGTACCCAAGTGAGACATGCAAAAGATATTTTACCTGAACCCTGCAAAGGCCAATCTTGCCGTGACCTGTACAGTGGTAGCTCGAGTTACAGACGCTTCAGGTTACAGACTCCGCTAACCCAGAAATAGTACCTCGGGTTAAGAACTTTGCTTCAGGATGAGAACAGAAAACGTGCAGCAATGGCACAGCAGCAGCAGGAGGCCCCATTAGCTAAAGTGGTGCTTCAGGTTAAGAACAGTTTCAGGTTAAGAACAGACCTCCAGAACGAATAAAGTTCTTAACTAGAGGTACCACTGTATTGCATTGTGTTAAAAAGGGAGCAAGTACCATGTAATGTCGGTAAATCTTTGCCAAAAGAAGAATGAATTTTCAGTGCCTAGAGAGCAGTTAACAACAACATTAGCAGTAACCCACCCACCCCCCACAACACTTTGCATGCAGAAGTTCCCGTGTTTAACTCCAAGTATCTCATTGTATGGCTGGAAGGACTCCTGCCTGAAACCCTGAGCTAGATGAGCAAATGGGTTTGACTCAATATAAGGCATCTTTCTATGTTCCTAAGTTCGTTAGAGATGGGCAGCACCAGTTACAGGGCCAAAGTTCTCAAAATGCTTAGAAGGGATACCATCAAGAGGAGGAAATGCAGAGCAGAAAAATCTACTGGAAACAACGTAATGTAAGAGTTAAGTGATCTTATAACTGTGAGATTGGTTTGAAGTTACTCTTCACCTCAGGGTGTCAGTATTTTCCACAAAAACCTTAGATCAGTCTCCTGCACAACAGCAGGCCATTATGCTATAAGCAGCATGATGCTGCAGAGATCTCTTTTAAGTCTCTAGTTATTCCTTAATTATAGGCTACAACTGATGCTTTAAATTTTTTTATTAAAAAGTAATCCAAACCTTTTTTCTAATCTGTGCAGTTCTATGAGAGCATTGCTTTTACCCCTGAAGTGTTACATTATTTTGTATTTTACGTTTACCTTTTACTACATTGTTTTGTCCAGGAATTAAACAGGTTTTGACTAATCATGTGACTAGGGGAACAGAAATGGATTTTAAGCGATTTATTTTATAACAGATTGGCTCATTACCACTTATTTTGTCCAAAGTGGGGTTTTATATGAAGAGTTGAAGTCTTGTCACCCATTCAAGCAAAAGGAGGCAAGATTCATAATGGTAGCTTTATATTATCAGAAAACATTGACGAAACTTAACTGTAAACATTTATTGTCAATGTACGCATTTGTTCTTGGGTTCCTACTATGTATCCTTTTTGTTTGTACTATTAAGCCATTTAGCTGCCTATTTTATCTCTCATACAAGGGAGATGAAGCGAATACTTTTCTTCCAAATTAGCACCTCATATTTAGAAGACGAAATGTTGTGTGTGTGCCTAATTTAATGACATAATGAAGAATTTATTCTACACAGAAAATTGGGTAGGTCACCAACCATGCACATAAGCATATGCTGTATGTATTTGTGACAATGTCTGGTCTTATTTCATATTGGCACTCTGACAACAAGCTGTCACTCGTAACAGGAGTTAAGACCGTGACATTTCACACTGCTCTGCAGATTCATTTGTCATCTGTTAAGATACCTATGACAAGTTTTGGCAATCATTTTATAGTGAGCTATTTTCAGTCTGGTTTCGTTTTTTAAAAAAAGGACAGCTTTGTTTACATCGAAATGATTAAAATCACATAAGCAGGGTGGAGAAACAGTGGTCCTCAAGATGTTGCTGAACTCCAACTGCTATCATTTCTGAGTACTGGCCACAGCTGGCTAGGACTGAGGGCAGCTGTAGTTCACCACCATTTGGAGGGTGTCTTAGGTTACCAATAGGGGACAGGGACTAATTCCTATAATTGATTTAATGCAGGTTTCTTGCTTGCAATTATATCAAGAAAACCACCCCTTGCCCGTCTGTGAACATCTAACTATCTGGAATTTCAAAATTCTGCCAGTAGGAAAGCTCATCTCTTTTCTAACACAAAAACTCAAGCTGCCAGTATTTAACAATCCCAAGATTTCTAGTATCAGCAAACAGTTCCTTGCATGTTCTGTTTACACAGCATCATACAACATGGCACTATGCCAGACCCACAAGGAAGCCCATGCAATACAGACAGGAGATGTTTAGGCCAGAATGCTCAATGAGGACTTTTTCATTACATAAAGCAGCCCTACTTGTACGGAGAACTTAAGATCTACGTACAGTATTTGAATTCTGGTAAACAGGAAATGGTGTGTGTGTGTGAGAGAGAGAGAGAGAGAGCTGTGTCTCAGCTAGGTCTGGTAACCTTTTCTTCTAATAGGCCAATGCACTTATTCCTAAAATAACTGAAGGCAACACCGCCCACAGCACCTGAGCATGTACTTTGCAGACGATTTTTTATTACACTGAATCCACACAGGCAGTTAGAACAAGTTGTACCCTAATTAGCCTTTCCCTTGAATCTTACAGCAATGTACAAACATATGCACCAATTAAAGCTGCTTAAAACTGCGCTGATGTGGCAATTAATCTATTGCGCCTCATATTGCTTTGCTGCAGAAAGAGAAGTAACTCTCGGGGAGTGGATCTTATTTTCTTGTCCACCACATTTTCTTTCCTATTCCCTGCGTGCCGTTTCATTTTTTAAAGATACTTAACATTGCAGGCCTCTCCATGTCTACGCATAAGTAAGATCCACTGAGTTTGATGGGACTTACTCTAAGGTAAGGGAATCTAGGATTTCAGCCAGTCACTTCCCTTATACTGGATGCCTTGGTACTGCTTTCTATCTCTCTAGTATAACAGGCATACTGTGTAAATAGCTATCTTAATTATCTGTAGGAAAGGGTTTACAGTTTGTGTTGTGCAAGCAGTGCTGTCATCAGAGGCTCATACAAAATAACCTGAACACACTGAATGTGCTCTGATAATGGTGGTGGTCTCTGAGCTAGTGCTGGGAGTCACTTGCTGTGGGGCAGATGCCAACAATGGGTAGAGACAGGATCATCTTTCCTCCCACTCAATGGGCTACCAGGAAAGGGCAGGTAGATTGTGCCTTAACTGGTCACTTTCAGAGAGCTTCTGTTGCCATAAAGCAACAGAAAACTCACTTGTGCATTTTAGTCATCAGTTTCCCTACTACGGAGTGACAACAAGGGTACTGCAGCATGGAATTGGGTCAAATGTGGTGTCAGGGCCAAACTAAGCATATGCTTAAACACATATCATCTTTGGTCCCGTATAGGTGGCATCTGAATTAGTACAAATATTATGCAGGGCTATCTGGTTTATCATATTTTGTTTTCCAGTTACCCTGTATGCACATATATTCAAACCTATCATAGCAGCATCCAAACACATGATAAAAGCATAGCTTGAAACCATGTGTGAAGTAGCCGTAAACTGCTTACCATAAAGCTCACTGTTAAATTGACAATGGACTCAGTGAGCTGGTCCACATGTAAATGGTGAACCGGCTGCTCATTTGTGTCAACTCCCTCCTCTGTGTGTTGCACCAGAAGGCAGGAAGGGGGACCCAGAATGTTGTGAATTGCCCTGATTATTCTGAGAACCGCCCTGAGATCTATGGGTATAGGGTAGTATACAAATTTAACAGCAACACCACCACCAGCAGCTTAGCACTGCATGATAACTGGATAGTGAGACCAGCAAATCTAGCTGTTCTGTTACTATTGACATTCTTTATTTTCAAAGCTGCTCAAATACTTAAGAAATATTGAGAACAAAATGCCCGCACTTTCTAAAAGTTTGAAGAGAAAGGTATTCCAGATCTTCTCAACATATTTGACTTAAACGTGTGTTTTTTTTTAAAAAAAGCCCCCCCCCCCACACCATATATGCCCAAATCCTGAAGGAATATAATCTTGAGCCCAGTACAATAAATTGGAACCACATTTAATCCTACTTTCCTCCAGTAACATTATAGTTTCCTTACACTATAAACACACTCTACCTCAACATTTGGGCTCTCTGCCCTCCCCCACCCCCAGTCTGCTGTAATCTTGCCAGCAGACAAGCTTTGCTTTTAATAAGTTGATCTGCCAACTTAAACAGCAGTCTCCTAAGGCAATCAAATAATGAAACACATGCGCAAGTGCTTGCATGTAATCTGTCAGAGGTTTACTCACCCCGACACAAATGGTTTCCTCAATATTAGCTGTTATATAAATGTACATTCACAACCCTTAGGTACTCAAAAAGCACACATATGTTCCATCAATCTCTCATTTACCACTCTTCCTTCTCTTCTTCGTTCCTTCCCCTCTTCATTTTCTTTAAGTTTCATGATTTAGCAGAGAGAGAAAGAGATAGAAAAGTCAAAGTACAGAACCTTGTACAGAATCTGTACATTGACAGGAATCCAAAGAGAAATAAGACTTCTATCAAAAAAGGCAACAGATGACGTCAATAGGGGCTGGTAGACAGAGGGAGGCAACTTTTCCTCCATGAGCTCCACAGCTGTTGCTCCCCTCTGTTGCCACACGGTCTGTTCTGGGGCCCCTAACTCTGGTGCAGTGGAAGATGTTACCCATCACCAGTGCTAAAATGAGATTCAATTGCCAGTCTACTTGGGTTCAGATGGGATGGAGGTGGGGCATTACTTTGTGCTTCACCTCAGGCAGCAAAATTTCTTGGGCGGTTTCTTACTGTTGCTTTGTCTCTTCTTCCCTTAGAAACCAAAATAGTGAAATAAATAAATAAAACCTTAATTTGCTGTTTCTGTGGAAGTAATTCCCCATACTGAAGAAACAAGGAGTTCCAACTTTAGAAGAGTTCTTCCACAGTAAGTGTGTGGTGAGAAAAATATAAAACAGTCCCTTAAGTTCTTCACAGGTAAAGAGGGGATATAATCCATTCCAGCTCCTTGCTACATGTACCAGTATAATACTGTATAGGCATCTGCAAATGCACATTTACTGTCTTTATATATATATGCATTTATTTGCTGGTCTGGGCCTTTAAAGTCCTACATGTCCTAGTATTTAAAGGGCTGCTTTCACCCATAGAAACCTGCTCACAAATTTCTTGGTGTCCTGTCTAAGCAAGTAGCTTCTGGAGAGAGGACCTCTTCCATGATACAGTAGCACCCAAATTATAGAACTCCCTCCCAAGAAATATTTGGCTTGTGCTTTCTTAGGTGCTGATGCCTTCTATGTTTGTCCAACTCTTCAATGGCTTTTACTGATGTTTCAGACTTATTTACTGCTTTGGTCTAGCTTTCACTACTGACCTCACAGTTTTATTTCCTGGTCTAATTTTGCTGTTTAGTGTGATGGATGTGTTCTTATGATACCGTATTGTTAAAAATGTAAGCTAGCTTGCAGCTGTTTGGTAAAAGTCAAAATATGAATAACATAAATAAAATGTTTTATGCATTTGCAAAATCAAATTTTGAAGTAATTCAAATTTTTCCTTCAACCACACAAAATCATTCAGAGGTAATTCCACGTGACATTTCTCTACTCATGCTCTGGAAGCTGCCAAGCGCATAAAGCTGCTTTCACACGAGTTAAATGTGCACAAGTTGTGATCCTACTGTCAGGAGCTCGTCCTACACTCGAGTAGACCCCGGTAGAGACACAAACCCAACTGGCATGTTCTCTTCCTCCTGGTCATTCGTTCGGGAGCTTCAAAAGCTTTCTTCAGCTCGAACATCACAGTGACCGATGCTAACAGACACTGGCACACTTAGGGATCCACAGAATCTTCACAACTTGCGTTAACAGACCTCAGCTACTCAGCATTTTGGCTAATCTACTTTATTTACATACAAACACACATGGAGCACTGCAACATGGCTCCCTCTCTTTCTAGCATCAGACGGGGGGGGGGGGAGGACAATAGTCCCATTTCACGGAACACAGTAACACAAACATCCTGTCTCCTTCACTTCCCACTCTGTGGAGTCAAAACGTACACCGTCATGTGATAGACAAAAATCCCATGACTGCAATCATGGAACAGGAATTCTAACACCTACTGCATTCTAACAGTGTTCTTAGATGGAATCTCCCAAAGGTTTGGGATAAACTTTTGTTTTAGATAAAACAAAGTACTTCTTTGTGCACCACATAGTCAAACTAGGGAATGTGTTCTCCCAGGAAGCAGTGATGGCTGCCAGGTTGGATGGCTTTAAGCAAATTCATGGAGAAGAGCGCTTTCAATGGCTACTAGCCATGATGGCTATGCTCTTTGTCCACTGTTGGAGGCAGCAATACTTCCAAATACTAGTTGCTAGAAATCAGGAAGGTAGAGGTGGAAGGGGGAGTGTTTCTTGTGCTCATATTCTGCTCCCTGGTTTCCTACAGCTATCTGGTTGGCCACTGTGAGAACAGGTGTTGGACTGAATGGGCCATTGGCCTGATCCTGAAGGCTGTTCTTATGGCTATAGTGCAACCCCACAGTACTTTCTCAGACAAGATTCCCAGGTTAAACAGGCAATCCCAGATAATCTTCGCTGGTCTGATCCTATTTTCACTCACGTTAATGAGGGATTTGGCTGACGGCCTTGGTAGGAGGAAGATGACAGCTTGCTCTTTCCTGTCTTACTCTGAACAAATATGGAATATTTGAGAACAAAAAGAAAGTTAAACACACCCTTAGCAAAAAAAATAAAATCTTTTTTTTTAAGCATTTCAGTGGTAGTTATTTACGAAAAAGATAATTCAACCTTGCAGATTAAAAGGGGCAACATGTGCTTTTATTCTGTCCTGATACAAACAGTCAATGAGAAATGCTGAACATCAGGCAAATAGCACAAACTAAAAAAAAAAAAAAAGTTAATTGGTTCCTTCTCTTACCTAAATATAATAAAAAACCTTCTAGTTGTGAGTTTTGGAGGAAACATCTGGAGAAAACCCTAGACCAGCCTATAACTGTCTTCCCCTCTGGTGCTTGTGGGGAGAGTTGCACCAACGTATGTTGGCAAGAATGCTCAAACATCATAGATATTTACACTATCAATTTGGGTCCCTTTTTTTTTTTTTGCTTCAGTCATTCAAATGGTGGGCATTTAACTTTAACGAACAGCTTATGAAGGAACCTTAATTATGGCCAAGCTCACAAAAGTTACGAACTTGTCTCCCGCCCCATAAAAAGAGGGGGGGAAGTGCCATCTCTCCTAAATTGCAAAATCTTCCCTGCCCAGATGCCTGGAGGCAATTCTTCATCACCAGAGGCAAACAGAAAAGTGGCTATTTACAAATCTGGGAGCTGCCAAGAGGCAGTCAGGGTGGAGGCAGTAAGGAGAGCGTGCCAGTGAGAAGTGATGATGGGACCCTGAGTGTGTCAGTCAGAACTATGCAAGCATATAGTTGTCAACCACCTAGCATTCTCCACTGATGCCAGCAATACACACTGTGGGTTCCTAGCAGTTGCACACTTACATAGTGCTGACTGAGACATCCCCTGAAGTGACCGCCTTCCCTCTCCATCTGATTGTTAGGCACAAGGTCATGCCTTCTCTCTCAAAGTGGCCTGCAGTGCAGACACAATTCTGACCAGCAAACAGCCTTATTTGCTGAAAGCTGTCTGGAGTGGTCAAACTAGTCTGTAACCGTTTTAAACGGGTACATTCACTGCAAGGTGCTCTGAAAAATGAGTGAGGACAACAACTGTCAGTTTATTAACAACAAGGGGTCTTAAAAAGCCCATGGCATGTGTTGCAGCTATTACCATCTCACTGGGTACAGGCCCCAAAATTATTACGCCCCATTAGAATTCATTTCTGGACCACAAATAATTAATAGTAAAGATTTTTGTTAGCATCAGCACAAAAATATATCCCAGAGAGGAAACTGCGAAAATACAGAACTGGTGGCAGTTAAGGGTGGTTTTTTTTAAAAGCTTGTTTTTTCCTTTCTTTTTTTACCATCACTTTGCAGCATCAGTGCACTTGAGGAGGCCCCTTCCTGGATGAACAGAGGTCCTTTAAAATCTAGATATCTGATTTAAAAACAAGTAGCTCTTGTTATGTACCATTGTATGACTGAACATGCATTCCTCAACACTTTCTCCTACTAACAAGCAAGACTCTGAAGCCCATAGAGAGGTCAAGTCTCAGAACTGGATTATGCTAGGAAAAGCCCTCAATAATGCTTTTCATAAAAATGCTTATGCAGGCTAATTATCAGCTAAATTATTCCGGATTTGGAACAGCCGACTGGATTTGAATTGGCAAGAACTCTAAATCTCTTCTATACTCCATGTTCAAAAGCTTAAAATCAAACAGCAACCATTTCGGAACCTTCTCTCTCTCAAGAGAAGAAATAATCATAATTTATAAAGCAAAGAATAGCCTCCCCCCTTTAAAAAAAGACATGTACTCATGTTTGCTGTGGCATTCTGTGACAATAAATTCCATAATTATTGTGGGAGGTTTAGCTTACTTTTATTTGTCCTGAATTTGTGACTGATCAATTCCACTGTATCACTCTTATGTTCTAGTGTTTGGAGAGAGAGTATTTTCTCTCTCATAATTCTCTCCACACTTTTCATAATGATGAGTTATCTTCTACTTTTGCCCCCTAAACTCAGCAGCTGGAACTTCTCAAGCCTTCCTTCATAGGTGATGGTCCACATACATCCCTTCATTCTTTTCTCTCTCTCTCACACACACACACAATCAGTTTTCTTGCTATACAATCAGCAGGTGCTGTCAGTGAGCTTTTTGCTATGAACCAAGGATCTCATGAACAATTTCAACCAACTTGGACACCATCAGCCTCTATGTGCAATCAGGAACTTTTGTCTCAAGATGCACCACTTTGCATGTGCTTAGGCTGAAGTTGATATGAAACTGCACAGCCATAATGTCTAGAAATATCTCTTTGCTGTCTGCTTCAGTGTTGGGTTAAAAGCATGAGCAGACCCCAGTTTAAATAGTAGCTCATCCACAAACTTGCTAAGTGCCCTTCAGTACGGTTTCTCCAGTCTTAGCATCTCTTCTCATCTGTAGTATGTGGAAGAATAATATTGGGCTGCCTTGTTGGATTTTTGTTGTTGCAAGGACTGCTAAGATTAAGTATGCAAGTGACTGTTTAAAACTGAAGATTTACAGCCTGATACACAACACTGACAGGAAGCTCTTAATCCATTCCTGGCCCTGTCTGGAATTCACATGTTGTCATTGCTCGCTCACAGTTGAGACCAGGATGCAAGGCCCGCTTCTCTGAGTATCAGTTTCTCTTTGAACAAAAGACAAAAGCATATGTATGGGGATAGCTCTGAGCTGTAGTAATCAGCACCTTGCTTTCTTACACAAAGGAAGAGCAGTCATTCATTCATTTGGGGAGTCCAATTCTATGTCTCTTGCTGCTGGTCAGCAAAGCGTCTTCCCCTTGCTCCAGCAAGTTTAATCAGACTGCTAAACCCCTCAGTACTGTTCTCACTACTAACCGTTACAGCAAGGCATGCAAGTAAAAAAAAAGAGACCAGTTTTGACTACAAATGACATGAGCCACAGATGCAAGATAATGAGTTGGGTTTTGCTGCATTTACAGTGCAGGGCAATGATGACTAAATCTCTGCTTTTAACAGAAAGCAATCGCAGTGGCGCAAACTGTGTCGTTCACCTGCTCACCATTCATCATGAGATGTCCTATGATGTTCAGTTTAGCAGGCAAGCAGCTGTGTGAGCTTCTGTACTCACTGCGGCAGTGATTACTTTTGCCTCCAGTGACTTGCACTTTGAGAAAGCAGCATTGTGGGGTTTGCAGCTGGGAGACTCAAATTCAAGAACTGTCTTAGGGTCCACTCTGGGTTTATCCTGAGAAATGCAGTTACAGCCCCATAGATAATAGCGAGTGCAGTGGAGGGACTATCAGCAGAAGATCAGGAAGTTGAAGGCATCAGTTCCCATCCACCTGCTTATTCTTCTCTGGAAGCGCTGCCCCCTGTATTGGGATGATGAAGGATTTCCTGCCTTTACATTGTGAAGGAAAGCTCACGTTCCCATATAATGTCTACCTTGGCTCCTTAAGCCACATTATAACTTCAAGTGAGCCACACCAAAGTCACATCCCTGTGTAAAACACAGCTAAATTTTACTACAAATCTCTAAACATCTTAGGCTTATCTAAGCTTGGCTCTTCCTCTATTCTTCATTCCATTTCATTCTAATATCAGACATGACTAGCCTCCTAATATTTGTATGTGATACATTCAGTAACCGGGGTGGAAATTTTCCCACTACCAAAATGCATATGCCAGAAAATTGATTAGTAACACAATGAAAAGATTGTATACTATGCAATACTAGTCAAATTACACAGCTCCTGAACTGTATTGTTTCAAGTGAGTCATTCCTAAACACGCATGCATATATGGTGGTACCTTGGTTTTCGAAGTTAATCCGTTCGACTCCTGAAACCGTTCAAAAACCAAGGTGTGGCTTCTGATTGGCTGCAGGAGCTTCCCGCACTCAAGCGGAAGCCGCGTTGGACATTCGGCTTCCAAAAAACGTTTGCAAACTGGAACACTTACTTCCGGGTTTGCGGCATTCGGGAGCCGATTTGTTCGAGAACCAAGGTACCACTGTATAACAAAGCTAAACACACTGATTTCTAAGCATGCTAAAATTGGCCTAACAAGTCTTTGGTCCCTTCATTCCTTTCCTTAGCCAGTTTCTTGAGTTGTGTGTTAAAATATTTACAAGCATTCAGAGAAGAATAATTTCCCAGTAAAGCTTTGAACTAAGCATTTAGTCAACACTAAGGCTGTTATTCTATTAACATGTGCTGCTGAGCATAAGGTCAATGGGACTTATTTCTGAGTAGACATATACTGCAGTGCAGGTGTGGTTTACTGACTTTTCAGCAATCAACCACACAGTTCAATTCAAATACTTCTTAGGGGGGAAAACTGTGATATGTATGCAGCGTATTAAATCCCAATGTTGCACTGTGCTTTTAAAGTTTTGTTTGCTAAATAAATGCAAGTCAAACAAACATGCTAACCAACTCCAATCTATTCAGGGCATCAGAAAGTTTGCTGGAAACTCCATTCACTGGATCCGTTCAGACAACAAAAAGGCACAGACAGAAGAGCTCTTGGTCTCTGTCGCAGCTGTGGAATTCCCCTCCCCTTGGACGCAAGCCAAAAAAACTAAGCATATTTTTTAGAAGCACTGTAAGACCTTTGTCTGGGCTGGCTTCTGGGGTCAGGGTTTAGTCAACAGAAGTTTTTTTTAAAAAAAATAAAATATGTTGTGTTTCATTTGATTTTATGTATTGTTATATAGTGCACTATCTTTGTTATAGGGCAGGATGAGAATTTAAAGAATTAGGACATGGCATTTGAATCTTTCTGCTTTGAAATAAAAATTAAAAGCTGGCTGGATTTAATAAAGCAAACCCAACCACTCCTTCAGTACTGTCAGTATAACGCCACAGAATGCATCAGCCATAACCACTGTTAAATACTTAAAGTGCAACACAAATGCCCTTTTCATTCCAGGCTATTAAAATAAGGTAATTCCTCAGATTTCAGCCTTCAGACTGATTTCATGGTAATTCATCATGGACACAAGATTTTAAGCAAGATACACATGCAGAAAGTTTTATGGCCAGCTGCGCTGCAGACATCTGCGTTCTTTCACAAGAAACTGTGTATCTGTAAATGGCATTAAGAAAAGGTTTAAGGGGGCATGGTGGTACAGAATTAATCATTTCTTGGCAAGAAATTAGCAGCTGCAAATGACCACGTTTTGCAAAAAAAAACCCCAAGTCTTCCTTTATAAGTAAACCCCAAGTGAAAGACTACTAAACCTATAGACTATGTCAGCAATGCGCATTACCACCAATTAAGTATATCCTTCAATTTTGTATTAGAAGTTGGGTGGGATCGGGGTTTGGGGCTGGTATGCAATTGTCTATTTTAACACAAGCAAGTGACCCTAAAAGTAGACAAGACGACAGGTTTTGGCTTTCTTTTCATTTTAGCAGGAGTTATAATCAGACACACTACTAGGTTGGAACCATTAGATACAATATTTAAATAAGATGTCTGTCTTGGTTGGGTGGGGGACACACACACACAAAGACTGGATTTCATTTTGTTACTTTCAATCCATCAATTACTTGTGTGAAATATTTTTGGGACTATGAGTATTTACCAGCAGATGGAGTCAAACAGCAGTCAGAGAAGCTCTGTGGCATTGAGGGGGGGCAGTGCTTTAGCCTTTTAAAAACAAATAAACCAGTTGTTCAAATGTAACACCAAAAATATGCCAAGCAAACTGATAATTCCATCCCTTTTGTGTGTATATTACTTAAGATTAATGGCTACCTAGAAGTCCTTTGATAAATCAGCCATTTAGCCCTTAAAAACAATAACTAGTGAACAGAAACTTCCTAAACAGGTAGACATTTTAGGAGGAAATGTCAATCCATTTTTCAACAGTATTAATGTAAAAGTTGTTCAGAAGGTGTATTACCATGTCCATCTATATCAGAGTTCCCCAAACTTGGGTCTCGTATCTGTTTTTGGACTAAAACTCCCTAGCTAGCAGGACCCACCAACCCTGTGGAACAGGCCTCCCATCACATGTCAAGGAGGTGAGTAACTATAGAACCTTTAGAAGTCATCTGAAGGCAACCCTGTATAGGGAAGCCTATTAATGTGTGAAGTTTTATTGTCTTTTTATGTGTGCTAGAAGCCACCCAGAGTGGCTGGGGCAACCCAGTCAGATGGGCAGGGTATAACAACAACAACAACAACAAAAATTGTAATAATTCCTTCCCCTTTTCTTCTCCTCCTTAGGAATAAAACAGCCATATATATTTATCTGTATGTACACATACACACACACATATGCATCCACACACCCCTCTTCATTGTGGAGTTCAGAATTGTTAGCATGAATACATTAGCCCTCTTTAGGGATTAACAGTGTCTAACTATACAGAGGCTGCAGGGTTCAGGAAGTCAGCCCCACGTCCCTCCATCCTGACATTCCTGCATTTATAGTGTTGAATGGGCTTATTATCCCACTTCAGATCTTCCTGCTCAATGTGGGAAGGCGCGGGGTGAAGGGGTGTAGCCAACATATACATCTTTGTGCCTCCTACACAGGTATTTAGAACACCTGAAGAGAACTATTATCTCCGTGGGCAAACATGTAGATATACCCCATTCTTGAATTTCCTGCACAAGTGCAAGTCCATGATGTACAAGTCCATGATGGGATACCAACTTCTCAGCTACTTTGTTTGATTGCTATTTTAGAGTACAGGGATCAAGATACATATTGAAATGTGAGTTAGGGCAGGAGGTTACTTGTAAATGTCACATGTTTTAAAAGCACCTGGCTTTGCAATATATTTCATGGATATACCAACACATTTGGGGAAAGCAAGAATTCCCCACTATCCTGGCTTTAGACAACTGCCTCCCACAGAAGTATCTGTACAAATATTGAAGAGACTTCATATATTATTTCACATCTTTGTAAATAATGCAATAAAGTTTTGAAACATTTTCTTTCTGGGTCTGAAAAACAGCAGTAGAGATTTTTCCAAGCTGAGATATTGTCACCTATCTTTTCAGAAGCTTTATTTCAGGAGTAAACAACCAACCCCACTTGCTTTGCTGGGGAATCAGACCAGTAGATTGCAATGCCTCTTAAAAGAAACACAAATACAGTATGCTGTAGAATAGGATGCTGTTTCACAGCGTTGAACTGTCAATTTTCAATATTTTACTATCAGTAAAGACTCCTGATATTGTTTATTTGTACAAGTAGCCTCTCTCCCTTGAGGAAGATGTCCCTAGAGATTATCTGAATTCTTCTGCAGGGTGCTCATAATTGCATTTCCCTCTCTGTGCAATTCCCAACAAAAGACAGAATATACATAAAGACCATGCTGTTCAGCTTTGTTGAATGTTGTCAAATGGAGAGGTGAAACTCACAATGATATGTCCTCCCCTTCACTGCTATGTCTCTCCCTCTCCCCCCAAGGTTATTTTGGAAACTTTTTACCTTTGAAAATATATTTCTAATATTAATTGGTAGGGCAACCACCATACCCAAAAATGATTTTGTGTTTTTTTTTTCCTGTGTGTGTGTGTAAACACATAGAATAACCAATAAACATCTTAAAGGTTATACAGATTATTATTATTTTTTGCAAGAGGAATAATAGAAGTGCCCTCCATCTTGCAACCATATGATTATACCAGCACTGATACTCACACAAATGTTAGTGGAGTAGAATAAGCACGGGGGGGGGGGGGGACGGGACTGGAAAGGGAAACATACTGGGGGAGGTATCCAACAAAAAATTGCTCAGAATGGATGCATTGAAACGAACAGGATTAAGTTAGGTCCATTAATTTCAACGGGCCTCCTCTGAGCAAAACTTAGTTGAAGACCATCCATACTTCTCCAGTCACCCCAATTCCTTCCCCACACCCAATAATGACCAATTATAAACAGCACTGTCTACAAAATTTCAAGGGGATGTTCCTGAATTTCATCCATAAATTATGGCTATTTGGTTACCAGAGCAGTGTGACAGCCGGTTCCTGTTGGCTAAATTCCTTATGGCTCCAATCTGAAAAGAGAAACCACACCATGTGGGCAAGTAATGTGGTTTCTTCCAAGACCAGCATCCCTGGAAGAAATGATACTGGTGTTTGATATAACCACATGGTTTCCCCATATCACATAATTCCTCTTTCTAGATATGACAATAACAGAAAGAGTTCTAAACATGGGGAAGCAGTAGCACCCATCATTAAGATAATGTTAAATTGGCCCTTACTGTCAAGCTGTACTTACATGAGTACACAGAGGTCCTACCCTCAGATAATCACTGGAATTCCCAATAACTACCAGTAATTTTTATTTTAAAAACGGGGGGTTAGAAAGAGGAATTTCATTTTTCTGCAGTAAGGCTAACCACTGTTATTATTTTAAAAAGATTAAAGGCATCTTAAAGATTAATGCATTTCTTATGTCACATGCTTTTGGTAAGCAAGGTCCCCTTCATCAGATGGGCGAAATGTTATCCTAAATTGCTATATACATGCAAAGGGAAAGGATTGTAAGCAATGAGGTCAAAGGAACATGAAAGGGAAAGTGCAGACTGATACTTATGTTAAAAGCTTAAATGTATTGGTATGTAGAACCATTCACAAAGCAAAACAGTGCTGAAGATAACAAAGATCCTGGAATGGGTAAGCCAGTTACTAATTTGTTAAGTAATTAGGGTGCTACAAAACTGTTACTTTAACTGCAAAAAGGCTGAGACAAAACTGTTGAAAACAATTATTATTTGTCTTCCACAACCCCTTAAGAATTTCTATGTTATTTAGGCATACATTAAATTGCTTTGGTTAGCATTATATATTTTAAATCCTAGGTTAGCATAGAAAATTAAATTTGAAAAAGAAAACATCTCTGTTAGCTAATTAAAGCTCAGCCGTCCTCAAACATAGTGCACAAATTTCAATCACATCTGTTGATTTCAAGATATGTATGCTCACAAAGACAAAACACTTGTCTGATTAAGGAAAGAGAAGTGTTCCAAGTATCAAGTTACTAAGTCTGATAAACAAAAGCAGAAACCCCAAATAAAGCTTGTTTTGTTTATGGGAACACATGTTAAAAATAGTTTGGGGGAAAGGTACCATGGTGAATATATCAGTGAGAAACCACAACAGAGGCCTAATCTGTAAACCATACAACTATGTTTTCATTTTCAATTTGACTCCAAGTAGTACAGTAAGAAACATCACTCCTCATGTGCTCCCTCTCCTACTGATGGAGCAGTATGAAAAAGTTAAGCCTGGGAAATATGAACTTGACCAAATACAGTCAAGCAAGCTTTACATCAAGTCTCCTTATAGTCAAAATGCACTCTAATGGGCAGAACAATGGTTTATTATCCTGGGAAGGTTCCTGTTGGTTTGCTGCCCACATTCATTTGGACTGTATAAAAGATTAACCATTTCATTATCCTGGGAACAGAATTTCCACTTTTAATAATTTACACTGTGACTCCAGAAGAGGAAAGGCACCAGCGCTGGTATTTAAGCACCAAATATTTTTCCCACACCATAGGATCCAAAGGCATTTCTTAATATCTAATATGTAAGGGGAGATTATGTTTTCGACATAAAGCTGTAGGCAGCCATATTGTCACTACTTTGTGGAACACTCACACAGTTGTGAATTATTCCCTCTGTTGTTCTAAAACAGCTCTATTAAACACGCAAGGTGCTTACATTTGCCATGTGTAAGAAAGACAGCAGAAAGTACCATGTTACATGTTTCCACTTTCTCTTCTACTTTGTGGGCATTCTGCACAACAGAACCTCAGAGGGAAATTCATTTATGCACATCCTGCTCCCCAGGCAACGTCAAAGGAGATGGATGTACACAGATACATGTGGCCACAGCCATCTCTTGCAATTCAGTTCCATTCCACTTTGCCACCTTCCCATCAGCAACTACTTTTCTGAATCAAGCTTTAACATTTTACCATTCTGTACTACTTTGGGATTTTGGTGGGCGGGCGGGATTCAGGGGTCCATGAAAGGTGAAGATGACAAACACTGTTACTCAACAAAAAAAACGATAAAGATTCACGATACGTGAATTCATTTAAAGTAACAAAAATGATTTCCTAGTAAGTTACTTCTGTTGTCACACACACACACGAGAGCTTGAAGAGAGAACATGAAGGTCTAGAAGTCAGCAAGACTAAGGGTTGCATCCAAGTGGCATCTCTCTAATGATGGAAGACTCTCTGATCCATTGGAACCTTCCATCAGGAGAAGATGAGAGTGAGGCAATTTCCAGTGATTCCCATGCCCCCCTGCAAGTACCAAACCATCACCCATGCTGTTCCAGAGGGTCCTCCCAACTCTCTGGAGCAAATACCGGGGACATAGACTGTGGCGAGGTGAAAGAATTAGTGAAAACCATCTCCTTCCCAACCTCCTTCTCTTACATGTATATATTTCTTACAAAAAAAGTTGATTGACCTGGCTTTCAATACCAGTATGCCTCGGAGGACATACATTTAGGCCCAGACCAAGGCATTTTGCTGTCTGAAGCAAAGGACAAAATGGTGTTTCCCTCAAGCAAAAACTAGCTGGCGCTTACATTAACACTAGTGATAAGATGGCATCGTTCACTGGATCTGAGGCAGCAGGCCACATTTGGGGGGGGGGCAGTGGAAGGACTGGAGGAATCTGGAGGAGCAGCCATGGGCCGCTGCAGCAGCATCTGTCATCTGAGACAGTTGCCTCATTCTGCATGATGGTAGGGCTGGCCCCTATTACATTTAAAAACCATGTATTTATCTGAATAAAGTTAGTGTATATTTTCTTAAATATTAAGCTATATTAGCAGAACTGGCACATGAATACAACCCAACAATAGCAGTGATATTTCATTTCTATTTATAGTCGCAAGTAATAGTTTCAGTGATATGTGTTGTTACAACTACTCAGGTGTTATTGAAATAGTTATAATTCATGTATGCAGATCATACATATTGCCAAACTCCCATCAGCCTCAGGCAGTGTAGCCAATAATCATGGGCGATGGGAATTACAGTTCAGTATCCGGAGGGCGGTTTGGGACGCAGGTGGCGCTGTGGGTTAAAGCCTCAGCGCCTAGGACTTGCCGATCGAAAGGTCGGCGGTTCGAATCCCTGCGGCGGGGTGCGCTCCCGCTGCTCGGTCCCAGCGCCTGCCAACCTAGCAGTTCGAAAGCACCTCCAGGTGCAAGTAGATAAATAGGGACCGCTTACCAGCGGGAAGGTAAACGGCGTTTCCGTGTGCAGCTCTGGCTCGCCAGAGCAGCGATGTCACGCTGGCCACGTGACCCGGAAGTGTCTCCGGACAGCGCTGGCCCCTGGCCTCTTAAGTGAGATGGGCGCACAACCCCAGAGTCTGTCAAGACTGGCCCGTACGGGCAGGGGTACCTTTACCTTTACCTTTATCCGGAGGGCACCATGTTGGTGACAGCTGCCCTAAACTGAAATGTTTATTATCTTAGAATTTCCCTGTGCTATGCGTTAGATGAGCAACAGGTTTTTTTTGGGGGGGGGTTACATTCAGGGCACCCCTTCCACACTTGTCTTGAAGAGAACCCCTGCTTTTTGCAGAGGATTCTGTAAATTTTCAAGAGCACAGCACTGAAGAGTACTAGCCAGATCTCACCCTAGCTGACTTGACAACATGCCCTGAGACTCAAAAGGGTAAAATGTTACAGAAGAAATTCGGTAGCAATGGAAAATGTATCTTTAAAGAAAACTTGTTTGCCGTTACCAACATTCTTACTGAAGTACCACAGGGTTCTCTGGAACACGGTCTGAAGGCAAGTATGCTGAAGTACTTCCCAAAACCATTATGGTTTTTGCTATTTTATGGTCATGCTGCACAAGGGCAATCAAAATGCAAGGAAAGCATGAACTCTTTTCTGGTCCAAATAGGAAAATGCAGTTGTTACAAAGTGAACATGGTTTAGGGAAATACGAATAATAATAATAATAAAGCTACCAGTGTTCTGACCAATTTCAATGACTTACCGTTTGCAGTATCCACTTAATATTCCATAGAATAAAGGTTTGGACATTGAACCACAATGATTAGGGGTGGGGGAGAGTTGCTACTAACCTGGTTGATCATTGTCTGTTCCTACTCTTGCTGGACTTGGTGCCACAGGAAGAGGTCGAACAGGCCGAGGCTTTGGAGTTGGGGGACAAATCTTTTTTCTTCCGATATATTCTACGTAAGTTCCTGGGAAGTCCCCCCTTTCTCCAGTAGTTTCGTTATAACCATTCAGCCAACCGATTTCCTCAGGTTTCTCTTCTTCCCCGTCATTGAATCCAAGTGCCACTAAAGTACCTTTATTCACAGTTAAAATATCTCCCAGGTGTAAGTCAATGTCTTCCTCTCGTTCTTTTTTGTAATCGTATAAAGCTCTGTACTGGTATCCTTCTGCACTCATTTTGGCAAAGGTCTTAACATTCAATTATTTTAGCGAATAACAGCAACACAGTGCTACTCGGTTTTATTGTATATACAGCGAAAGAAGTTATAAACAGGGGAAGTAACGTGTCAGTTAGAAGGACTGTAACACAAACATATAAGAAGCACCAGAATCTGTGGCTGTGCAGCTGAGGCTGTATGTGCGTCTTTTACATTTAATCAGTGAAATTTCAGAAGAGTGGACTTTTATCTATGTATAGACTCCCAGTCTAGTTCCTTTTCAGGTCAGCTTGGCACTTATGGGCACAATTTTTCAAGGTGGGCTGAAAATTACTCCTTGCTGCACCTCCTTCTGATGTACTTGCTGGAAAATGTTCACTTTTCTTAAACTTTTTGCGGTGGAGTTCTGCACACATACTTCACCTACGGAGGAAGAAAAAAATTCAAACATGAAATTAACGTAACTACTCCCATTCTCATTGAAGGCTCTAACTATGGTAAGTTCAGGTTCTAGTGGGGAATGTTTCAGAAACAAGTGTGCTGGCACAGAACAAAAATTATAATGGAAGACCTGATGATGTGGGCAGAGAGGTGGGGGCATCAGGTTGACTGCCCCCATAGCATGCCACCCTCCCCATCATCTTGCCTCTCTCAGTTACCAGCAGCGACCTCTGCATTGGGAAACCAGGTGAACAATGCTTCCGCATTCCAGTCCAGGGGTTGCTAGAATGGATAGTTCAGTTGGTTGGAGCGTGGTGCTGATAATGCCAAGGTTGCAGGTTCGATTCCCGTATGGGACAGCTGCATATTCCTGCATTGCAGAGGGTTGGACTAGATGATCCTCAGGGTCCCTTCCAACTCTATGATTCTATGGGAAGTCCCCCTAATAAGTGCTCATCCTTAATGGCCAAGTCACCCCTGCTCTCTGTTTGGTGCACTTCCACCCCACCCCTCGCAAATTACTGAATCCCTATCTCATACATATTTTTTTTTTACAGAGGAGCTTAAATATCAGTATCAAACTTTATTTCGGTCACAGACCAGCATAAGATAAGACATATGGATAAACTGAACACATAAGACTTAAAACAGGTATGGGATAATGACTGGCAATTAATTTATCATACATGCTTAAAAAGATAGAAACAGGGGCAAACAGTTAAAAGTGACAATAAGGGACAGAGCGTGAAGGCACACAGGTCTTTCATCTTAGGCCTAGTTTGTGGCGCAACCATCCTTCAACGAATATCCATCATGGCAGCGCAGAATCTAGTGACTGAGTATGGACAGAGGAGCTTAGGTTCTAAGACAGAAGGCGGCAGGAAAGGGGCTCTAGGGCTCTTATCTTTAAATTCTGCTATACTCCTAGGGGATCAGTGCTCTTCTCCCTACTGGTCTACCTTCTCCAATGCTGAGGGCAAGCATGAGAAAGAGTGAATTAAACTAGGGTAGGTTTAACCCATGGCATCCTCCCAAGCTTGCCTTCTTGCTTTGGGGGGGGGGGGTTTCTTTTGAGAAAAGAAGCATTGCTCGAACACAAATTGATTTTATGCATGAAATCACGTGCCTCCATTTTTTATTCCCTCAGAAACTATACATTTAACAGCAAGGTTACAATTTTTCTATGAAGACTTTAACCTACTCCTTTCATATTTTGATGTGATTTCCCACAGCTTTATGTAACTGTACTGAAGCTAGACCACCTAAGGAGCAGTATTTTGTCAGGCTGGGGGAAGTGGTAAATACTTAAATTAGACCTGGAGCAACAGACGAGGCTTAAACATTTAAATCATGTTGGTGTGATTACGAAGTTAAAAAAGCAATACACTGCTGTAAAATACTATAAATATACACACTAAACACTACCTTACAGAAATCCAGAACAGTAGGTGCCTTATAAAGTTTTTATTATTTCACCTGTTATTCATTCTACAGCTATAGAAAAAGCTAAATTCAAATCATAATCTAATTGCTGCATTGCTGTACCAACAAGTGAAAGCATTCACTTAAACAGTGAAAACCTTTTAAAGCAAAGAATAAAATGTCTTAAGGGGGCTATGTAATTCTAGCAGGTGAGACTATTTACAGGATAATATATTTTTTTTATACTGCCACTCTGCCATTTGCTGCAAAGTATAATGAATAACGGTTATGTGAAAATTCCAACTGATGGATTAATTCTGCCAAAGAAATTCTCTAGAAAAAACCCCACTCTATCCCAGTTGCAGTAGGATCACATAACACAATTTTTGAAAATCTGTATTTCATGAACTATGGCTCATAGTAGAATAGACGTGGTACCCAATCCTACATTTTCAAAGTCACAGAAACCATTTACACCTGACCTAATAATTCTAGGATTAAAACTCCTTCAGTAGAGTTAAAGTTCTTACAAGGTCATTCATGCATCAAAAAGCATGAAAATTATGAGTTAAGGAGACAGTTTTGTCTTCTGCACCAAAGGCAGTATACATGTTCTGTACTGTGACATACTGTGCCTTCATGCATCTGAGCCACACTGGGATCAGCTGCACTAAGGGGGGCTCATTTTCAGTGCCTATCAGCTGATGGGAAATGAAACTGAGCCCTGCTTCGTCCATTTGAGCTAAGTGTGGTTCAAATTCCCACTCAGCCATGAAGCTCACTGGGTGATCTTGGGCCAGTCACCATCTCTTAGCCTAACCCATGGGTTGTTCTGAGAATGAATTGGGGAGGAGAACCATGTACAGTCATACCTTGGGTTACAGACACTTCGGGTTGTGCGATTTTGGGTTGTGCACCGCGTCGAACCCGGAAGTACCAGAACGGGTTACTTCTGGGTTTCGGTGCTTGCACATATGCAGAAGCGCTAAATTGTGCTTTGAGCATGCGCAGAAGTGCCAAATCATGACCCGCGGTGCTGCGGGTTGCGAACGCTGTGGGTTGCGAATGTGCTTCCCGCACGGATCACATTCGCAACCCGAGCATCCACTGTACACCACCTTGATATTCTCGGAAGATAAAGGCGGTATATAAATATAATAAATAAATGAAAATAAAATTGGATGTTTGGATTCAAACCACAGCTGCAAATAGACATTCTCCATCTGTAGCAAGCACCTTTGAAGTTATCGCCTGATGTCACAATGGGACAAGTGATTACCTCCCGCACCTAGACAAGGTGACCTGCAGAGGATGGTGGAGGTTTGGATCTGGTCCACCAGCCAGAAAAGGTCCCCTGCCTTACATGGTCCTCAAGTTTCTAGGTGTTGGAAACCAAAGAGCTTTCTAATATGTCTCCTGAATTTGTTCTTAGGACCTGGCCTGGGTTCACACATCGTGGTAAACTATGGTTTACCATGACTGCTCATATTGCATCTACTCTGCTGCTCACTTTGCTTAGCACAGAGAAAATAAATGTGAACCAGGGCTTACATTTGTTTCTCTCTAAACAAGCCAAACCTTGGCTTCTGCTCATGGCTCGTCTGAAAACAAGGAAAGCATGAGTGCTGTTCACATGTAACATTCAGACAGCACTCTGCTTTGTTCCCACCCAGTAAAGGAAGGAGTGTGACGAGCATGATTTGTGGTATGCCATGGTTTGTTATTGACCATGGCTTACTGTTCTGTGAAAATAGGGCCACCATAGAAATGTGGAAAAATTAGAAACAAAATAGAATCTCACACAAACAAAATATTTAAGCTCAAGATACTGAGATCCAAAACAGTGATGGTACCACTGTTAACCTCTTTCCTCCTACATCCAGCACTTTGCTTCACTATATACAAATAACGTCTTACCAAAAATTTCAGTGAAGACAACTGTACTGCTATTATCACCAACTGGTCCATTAATAACACTGGTTGAATGATTAATGATGACCGATACCTGACGACTGTATTAGTGAGTTCACAGGAAGAAGAGGAATTATGTGAAGAAACTTGTAGCACAGATGGCTTCACAAGCAATAGCAATGACACAGATTCAGTAGCATCAGAGGATAAAATATGGGGAAATATTTCTCAATATAACCGATGGTTACTAATGAATGTAAATGTTTACTAAAAGTTGTTATCTTTTTCTGTATCTAGACCTGCAATGTGCAGTTATGTATGAAAGAAGAAAAATGGAGCACAAAGTGCCATATCTCTGTCTACCGATGACTGGCAAATATATTGGAAGTAATGATAACAGGACCTTTGGTTCCCATGATCTTAAAAACATGGGATTTTACACCATGTTTACTCTTCCATGAGCCACGCTTCATAATATATGGGGGAAAGTGCCTTTTGATCCCCTACATCTCCAATGCACTGAGGAAATGTTGGTGAAGACTAATCAATAAGGACAACCAATCATCATCCGTCAACAGAATTATTTTCATGCATGTTGTCATTTGCCTGTGTGACTGTAAGCCAAGTGTAAAAGAGCGTTCCTGTGTATATACACAACGTCAAGAAGCAGTTCTGCACAAGTCGCCATCTATCAATATAATTAAAAGGTGAAACTTTTGGAAAGAAAGAGGAGAAACAGACCTCCTGCAAGTACAGTCCCTTCCCAAACTCCTACTTTGGTTATGTTAGTTGGGTATACTGACTGCTTTGATTAAACAATTACATTTGAGAGCCAGTAAGCTCTGTTACAAGTGCCTATTCCCCCACCACCACCTCTTCTGTCATTCTGTTACACTCCTCACTGCAAAGCTGCCCCTTTGATTCTGAAGATGCCACAAGTTATCAACCATCCAAAGGCACCATGTAGCGTCTCTACATAAGCTCTTCTCCCACAGTACTCCAGCCTTTCTGCTGTACTTAGGAACCCACGAATGAACATGCAGTATCACTATATGCTAATTTTCTCCACTCTCTGGTATCTGCAAGAAGGGGAAATGATGCATTGAAAGAATTGATATGCTACAAGGGTGCCAGCTCCTGGGGGCTGAGGCACTGTGCCCCCCCCAATCTTGCACAGCATCCTGATGTTGTGCAACATTGCATGCACGACAACTGGATGTCGGATCAGGTCCCCTCGGTCCTCCGGAGAAGGCGGCGCCTCCAAGTCGCTTGACAAATGCACATCTAAAAAAGCCCACCACGAAAACTCAGTGGTAAACCTCTTAATAAGAAAAAATATGCATATCAGTAAATATATTTACTGATTATACTCAGTAAACAGCCTCTAATAGAAAAGAAAACCACTTTCTATAGATACAGCACGCAGAATTTTGCACAGCATTGCCACTGCACCTATGGGATTGTGCTATTGCCCAGGCATCAGGCTCGCCTAGAATGCTGGTCTAGATAAACCTTTGATCTGATCCTGCAGGGCTCTTATGTACTGGTGGAAGCTAGCCAAACATCTTACATTGGATTTAGACTCTTGGAGTATAGTGGTGGGAAGTTAAGGTTATGTGCCTCAACATGCCCCCACTAAGGAACTGAACACTTCAGCATTGGCTATGAAAGTCTACTAATAACTCTAGAACTTTCACACCTATGCCTAGGAACACATCTGGAACTGGAAACAAGGGGGAATGCACCGTAAGTATTAATTAAATTGTTCTACAGTGATTTCTGTGTACATTGTTTTCGTCACTAATTCTTGCAACAAACAAGCAAGTCCACTTAAACACACCTTGACTTGAGAGTCTGGAACATCGCCAACACTCAACTAAATATATACACAACCTGTGCCAGAAAATTAACACTTCTCCAAATATCTCAAATGCTTTGAAATATTTATTATCATGCTAAGAAATAGTTTCAGCTCCACAAGCACACAAGTGTGTGAGGAGGGCTACTCACTTTGCTCTTGTTGCCACAACCATTTTGGCACACTGCCAATTAGAGTTCTTCTCTAAACACTGTAAAAAATGTCTAGTTTGACCTATTTCCCCCCTCCCCACCAGTAGAGAAAGATAGCACAGCCCCTCCACCCAGCCCAACAAACTTTCAGTTAAATCTGAAAAGGGAGGGTTGCACTGTAGATACAATACGGCAACAACCCCCTTGAACCTCAGGGTTGACAATGCATCACATGGGAAGCAAATGTCCCAAGTCACTTTGTTAAGTGCTGAACTTCTTTATACCCATGTACTAATGTATTCCCCAAATGCAGCAGTTTCATTTTGCCTTTTTGTTATCAGCCAGTACAAATCTGTATTGGAAATCAGGGCCAAGCAATGGTCTTGCCCAGCAAACCTCTAGCTGTTAAGCCTACTCTCCAAGACAGTAAACTGGTGGATCTTACCAACACAGCTGCCGTGCTCCAATACTTCCATAATACAGAATTACTGCAGTATTTATACCAGCAAGTGATAGGGTACAGATCAGTGTCTGGTTTGCAGTCAGTTTGAGAACAGGAAAGAATCTCTCAGGATAGACTCAACTGTTTCCTTGACCAAGACATTTTAGTATGAGTTTTCTGCTTCTGAAGTTGTGCCGAAGAGCTATTCGCTCTGCCTAAGACATCTTTATGACCTTACACATTAAGCAATAACTTTTTAAAAGAACTATTTACTTGTTACATTTGTTCTTTGTGCTATTAATGTGTTCCACAAGCCAATCACATTTTAAACAAAATTAAAACACTGTCTCCAGCCATTATTGTAAACAGTCCTGTACTAATTATAGGAGCTTTTAAAGATGTTAGAATGCAATTCTCTGCACATCTATTCAGAAGTAAGTTCCATGAAGTGCAATGGGGCTTACTCCCTTATAAGCGACTACAGCATTGCAGGACAATCCAGGTACTATATGCAAACATTATTATGATCTTTTAAATAAAGTGGAATTGGATTTGCCTGATCAAGAAGCAGAATGCCCATTAAATTTATGTGGTCCAGATTTTATCCTTCTGTAGCTTACAGGTTTTAATCCTGAGGAGTAATGGGATTCTTTCTTTATAGCAGTCCCTCTACCTCAGAACAGTATACAGTGGTACCTCGGGTTAAGTACTTAATTCGTTTCAGAGGTCCATTCTTAACCTGAAACTGTTCTTAACCTGAAGTACGACTTTAGCTAATGGGGTTCCCTGCTGTTGCCGTGCCGCCAGAGCATGATTTCTGTTCTCATCCTGAAGCAAAGTTCTTAACCTGAAGCACTATTTCTGGGTTAGCGGAGTCTGTAACCTGAAGCGTATGTAACCTGAGGTACCACTGTACTCTGACTGTAGAAGTCATTCCCAGCTCTTCTGGCCAAAATTATTTAACAAACTGGTACCTTACACTTGCAAAGCATCTGTTCTACTATACAAATTTTTAGACTTTGCATTCATTCCTCAAAAAGCTTCACATTAAGACTACAACTGTGTACTTACTGAAATAGAAGTAAGTTTCAATGAACTCAACAGAACTTGCTACCGAGTAGACAGGCACAGGATTGCACCTGTGAGTGTCATAGCCTTAAGTTATAATAGCTCCTCCTGTCGGCACCACAGAGATTTTACTAGGGTGTTGGTTTTTTGTTTTGTTTTTTGCTCCCTTATACATTCAATTAATTGGTCTGTATCCAACTAAGTTCTACGCACAGTAGACCTTTTGAAATTAATAAATTAGTCAAGTTTATTAATTTCAATGGGTCTACTCTGAGTAGAGATTATGTTGGATACAACCCAATGTCTTCATTTTTCACATTATGGGTACCACACACTGGTTTTTTTCTGTTGATGAATTAATAAAAATATAACCCAGCAACACACATCATGTGAAAATGCAACACCTTGCTTAATTCCTTTTGCAATTCCTTTTGCATTTGTCATCTGAATAGCAATAAATTTCTCTGCCTATTCAAATGGTTCTATGCATCTTATACCCTCTTTTTTCAGTGTGGGCACGTTTTAATCCAATGCTTAGAGGCAAGGATTTGGCAGCAGAAAACACAAGACTTTCCTCTCCCCTTCCTGAACTCAAATCCTTCAACCAGCCATTTGTTCCTCCAGAACCAGACACTTTCCATTTCCAGGAAAGACACAATACACTAATAAGAGCTATTTTTCTAAAATGCCACCAGTAAGTCCCAAAGCAAACACAATGCAGCACTCTCGATAGCACAAGAAGTTCGCTTAACAGCTCATTACACTTCACTGAAATGCAGCTTTGGCAACACAAGCTTCATATAATATCTGGGCTATGAATTCAACAAATTGCATCTCTGCTTCACATTGCATCTAATTAAAACCAGTAAGTCTCCCTGTGTATTCCGGATAGGGTAGTAAGAGTTTGCTTACTTATTTATAAGAGAAATTAAAGTTTTTCAAAATAGTAAAGACAATACATGTAGAAAAGAGCAAAGTTATGTTGAACAACATTATGCAAATTCGGTACTTATAATATTAATACATTACAGGAGGTGGGGGGGGTAGCCTTCCGATACATGATTAAAATTCCTATCAGGAAAATGGTGTGAAGCAATTTTCCAGATTAACTTCCGTGGATTGCTCACTTATCCAGAGAATGAGATTTTAGTGTCAATATTTAGCCAGCTTTATTTAGCATCAACCAAGTCTAGCACCTTGTGCTCCACTCTTGCCATTGCACACTGTCTAGACCAAGAAGTGCCATGCACTCTTTTGATTCGCTTCCCCACATAAGCCAGCAGTGTGGACTTCCTCACGCAGCACAGCCGCTGTGCAAAGTCCAAAGGCAGAAAAAGAAAGAAAAAGGAAACGTGTTCAGATTTTGAAATATAAAGTCAGCGAGAGGGTTTATTCCTTCCGGGTTTTTCAAACGACCTGTAGCCGATTGAGAATTCGCCTAACCGCGATGCATGCAGTTCAGCGGAGCTTCAGCTCTGTCGGCCGCCACCAGCACCCAAAAAAGGGGGAGGCAAGGCAGGGAATACGAAATATTTAACCCGGCAATGACTCCCTTCCTCGCACCCTTCCCAGTCCCCAGACCTTGAGAGTGGAGGCAGTGGCGTAGCGTGGGGGGTGCAGGGGGGGCCGGCCGCACCGGGCGCAACATCTGGGGGTTAGGGAAATCCACATGTTAGGGGGCGCAAATCCATAGGTTAGGGGGCGCAAATTACTTGCCTTGCCCCGGGTGCTGATAACCCACGCTACGCCACTGAGTGGAGGGCACCTAGGCTGGTCTGGGGCTGAGGAGCGGGGCTGCCATAAATGCAACCTCCTGCAATCCTGAGCGCCCTTTCCCAGAGAAAGCATTTTTTCCTCCTTCGCAAGCTAACCAGCTGGCGCGGGGATCGGGTCCCGCTGCTGCAAGGACGCCGCTCCGCTCCAGTTCAACTTCCTCCAGCCAAGCCAGCTGGGCAGGGGAGACGGGAAATGAATGCAATGCAAGGCTTTGCTTGCTTGCCTGCCTGCCTGTCACCGGCAGGGGAAGAAGCCGGAGCCGCGCGCAAGAAAGAGAGACAGCGAAGCCCCCCTGCAGGCGGCAGGAGGCCTCGCGCCGCCGAACAGGATGTCTGCAGCGCGCGGCCAAGCGGCGTCCCGGCCCCGGCGCCGCCGCCGGACTCCCCTCCGCACGCTCGCTAGGCCGGCAGCAGCGAGGCAGGGAAGGGAGGCGGGCGGCGGCGAGGGGACGGCGACGCGGGAAGGAAAGGCTCTCACCTTCGGCTGTCACGCACCCGCCCGGGCCCCAGCCGCGCGCCCTGCAGCGAAGGGAGAGAAGCCGAGCGCGCCAAGCCTCCGTCTGCGCCTGCTGCTGCTGCTTCGCCGCCGCTACCACAGCAGCCCTCGCTCGCCGCCGCGCTGCTTCCTTCGCCTCAGCCCCAGCCAGCCAGGCAGCCCGAGCCCAGCGCAGGATGGCGTCCCTCCCAGCTCGCCTCTCGCCCCGCCTCCGCTCCCTCACCCCTGCCAACCCGCGCCAGGCCTGGGGGACCCAAGCGCCGCCTCCCCGCCCAGCCAGGCTGCAGCTTCTCCAGCTTTGCTCTCGCTCTAGCCGCCGCCACAGCTGCCACCGCAGTGGCCGTCCGCTTCCCCTCGGGCTGCTTGGCGGTTCCTCCTCGCGGGCCGAAAAGGTTCCTCTTGCTGCAGCCCGCCCTTCTCCGTTCGGGTGGCGGGCCGGAGGAAAAGGACCGGCCATTGACCCGCTGAGATGACAGTGAACTATATGGAGGGAGGAATTTTAGGGGGGTGTGGAAATCCCCAGCGCGCGCCAAGGGGATCGAAGACCAGCCAGGCGCCTTTTTTTTTCGCTCAGAGGTTCCTTCCCTGCAGAATGGGCGCCTGGCCACACCTGCACCTTTCACAACTATCTGCCATTTGCACGCCTCTGTAAATGGGTGCGGGGGCTACAGGTGGCTTCCATAAGCTTCAGCCAGCATCCTAGGAGCCAAGTCGTAGGGGCTGAGGTCCCTTCGGCCCACCCAATAAAATATTTGAGGGGGCCGCCCCCCACAAAGTTGATGGCCATTGGCATTCAAATGGTGTGCATGTGCCACATCTTGTGTAGGTTATGCAGGACAGGGCTTACTTGCCCCACCCCCTAATATTTTATTCAAGTTGGCACCCCCTGACCAGCATGGACAATGGTCAGGGGCAGGGCCAGCCCACCCATTAGGCAGTGGTCAGGCGGCAGGATCTGCGAGGCCAGCAGTTCCTGCTTCCAAGGAATGCATCATTGCTGCAGCAACAAAGACTGTGGGGTACTCCTTGGAGGTTGGATCTGCATCCTCATCAGAAGCTCCCCACCCCTAAATGCTGCCAGTACAGCGGCCTCTCAGCTGATAAGAGGCACCAGGACAGCCTTCTGGAGGGTCTTTTGGGCTCTACACCCACCTGGCATGATTCAAAGTAGGCCCCTTTCCCCACATGATAGCCCTTGATTCTCACTTCAACCATTGGGTAAGGTTGATTCGATTCTCATCCTCTTGTTCCCGTTGTGTGTGTGTGTGTGTGTGTGTGTGTGTGTATAGGTAAAGGGACCTTTATATGTGTGTGTGTATATGTGTGTGTGTGTGTGTATATAAAAAGGTAATATATATAAAGGTTTTATATATATATATATAAAGGTAAAGGGACCCCTGACCATTAGGTCCAGTCGTGACCGACTCTAGGGTTGCGGCGCTCATCTCGCTTTATTGGCAGAGGGAGCCAGTGTACAGCTTCTGGGTCATGTGGCCAGCATGACTAAGCCGCTTCTGGCAAACCAGAGCAGTGCACGGAAACGCCGTTTACCTTCCCGCCGGAGCGGTACCTATTTATCTACTTGCACTTTGACGTGCTTTCGAACTGCTGGGTTGGCAGGAGCAGCGACCGAGCAACGGGAGCTCCCCCCGTCGTGGGGATTCGAACCGCCGACCTTCTGATTGGCAAGTCCTAGGCTCTGTGGTTTAACCCACAGCGCCACCCATGTGTATATATATATTCCCCTTCTTATCCCTGATGTACATCTTCACTCACCTCTTCTTCCCTGGGGGATGCCATTTTGTGCTTTGCCTAAGGTGCCGAAATGAATTGGTCAGTGGTAGGCACATGAAAACAGCCCAGCTGAATCAGACCAAAGGTGCATATAGGCCATAGAGAAACCTGTTCTTATGCTGGCCAACAACATGCCTATGGGAAGCCTGCTGGCAGGACATGAGCAGCAACCGCGCTTTCTCCAGCAACGAGTATTTAGAGGCATTGTGCCTGCAGTACTTCAGCCATTGATAGCCTTATTTGTCGTGAATTTGTCTAAACCCCAATTTGGCACTCCTGCTGGCAATGACCTCCCCACTGCCGTGCCTTCACCTCACTGTAAGCAGCAACAACCCATCTGCCAGGCAACCAGTAGAGCTGTTCCACTGCACCCAGCAAACCACTTCTGCCTCATAGGGAAGTTGCTCCAGCCTCTTGGCCATTTTGCTTCCCCTTTTCTGAGCTTTTTCCAGCTGTACAGTATTGTTTTGTTGTGGCAACCAGAAATGAACACCGTATTCTAAGCATGGCCACATCACAGATTCGTTCAATGGCAATATAATATTGGCTGTTTTATTATAAACCCTTTCCTAATGATCCTTAACAGGGAATTCGACTTTTTCACAGCGGCTGCACACTGGGTCAATATCTTCATCAAGCTGTTCCTTGGCCAGCCACTTCCAGTTCAGAGTCCTTGAGTTGTATATGCGGTTAGGATTATTAACCCAACATGCATGACACAACGCTTGCTTCCACTGAATCACATTTGCCATTTTAATGCTCATTCCCCCAGTTTGGAGATATCCTTTTGGAGCCTCCCGCAATCTGTTTTTGTTCTTACAGCTCTGTTATCATCAACAAACACAATTACCTCACGGCTCACCCATAACTCCAAATCCTGTATGAACAATTTAAACAATTTAAAATGTTCCAGCCAATCCTTGGGGGACTTCACTTCTTTTATTGGGAGAACTGTCCACATTTATTCCTACACTCTGCTTCCAGTACTTTAAACAAGTTACTTTAACCAGGATGATGGGAGTTGGAGTCCTACAACATCTGGAGGGCCTCAGGTCCCACAGCCCTGATTTAAATGCTGCCCCCAAGGCTTCAGAAGTCAGCCTAAATGTAAAACAGCTTGTTTAGCACCCTTACCCTGCAACTCCCGCTGTGTGCAACATCTCACCTGAAGAAGAGTTCTGGAATAATTTTTATTATTATTCAAAGCTTGCACACATTTTTGCAACATTTTATCGGCTCCAATAAAGTTATTCTGGTTTTGGATTTTTTTGTTTCGTTTTGTTTCTGCCTTAGCCAAGTTTATTTAGAAGTAAACGCACACATTCCAGTGCTGCAGGTTGCTCTTTCATCCCTGTTCCTAAGAAAGCTTGAGCTGATAAAAACACTGGAGCCCTACTATGATTACATAAGTCCTAGGGTTTTTTAAAAAAATGTTTTGTGGACTTGAATGGCTCGATGACTAAATAAAACCACACAAGCTCAAATCAGAAAATTCTGATTTCAGAATGTCCTGTGGCTCGGAAAACTATGTAAATAGCAGAGTTCTTTGTAATGCAATGTTCCAAAACAAGAGGTAACACCATTAAAACATTTTTCGGAGTGGAAACTCTTTCTCCAAAAGTTGCCGAAGAGGAAACATTCCTAGGCCTCCTTTCCACTTTTTTCCTCATCCATTCCAAGCACCAGAATCTCCTCCTCGTCTGGAAGTTTTTCTTAAAACAAAACAACAAGACACACACACACCAATTGAGTGGGTTGTAGATTCCACCCCGTGTGTACTGAAAAGAAGTTGGAGTGTCGGTGAAATTGCAGGAGGAATATACAAAATTCAAAGAAAGAACTTTCCATTTGGATCAGGTCCCCTTGGAAAGAACTGGATAAATTGCTTATGTCAGAACTGTAGATTCAATTACACTTGCCGTGGTTGACAAACTGGCTCAAAACACCTCCCCATCCTTAGTTTAAAGGATAGCATAAGGAGAGTTCAAACAAAAACCCAATGCAAAATGAAATAATACATGTATAGGTGATATGCTTCTTCTGTGCTACAAACCTGCAAAGTGCGTATCATGTCTTGAAATAATTAGATGTCTCCTGAATAAAAGGGCATTTTTTTTATTATGACATGTTCATATGTCAGCTATGTAAGCTGTGTTTGGGTTTCCCTTATGTGATGATGCAATGGGACAATGATGTGTCATGGTTGTGCAGTTGCTTCCTGAGAGCTGTCAGTGCAGCAGATCTCATTGAAAAGGTCTGTCCTGCAAAATCTAAAATGTGTGACAGTGCAGTTAGAGAGCTAGCCCACTGACAGATTCAAAATGAGAGATACGTGCTTGGACTTGTCAAGAGCATCCAACTGCACTATGAGCTGTTTAGGCTTGCAAAGATAAGGACAGTTAAAAATAAGTCGGAGTAGATGGGAGGTGTTCAGGGTAGCCAGATATTAGCTCAGGCCATGGTATAAAACTGGGGCATTCAGATAACTTATCAGAATATAGTTATTGTAACAGAGGGCTGAGTGAAATACTCAGGCAGACAGGATTAAAGTTCTAAAACCAAGGCTGAGAATTTTTAATGCCTTTGTGAAAGGAAACTGGGAATCAATAGAAATGTTCAAAAGAGTGAGTTCTAATAACCATCTTGGGGGCCATCAAAGAAGATGGATTTAGCACTGAATTTTGTAGAGACTGAAGACAGCTACACCACTGTCATAAAGGTTGGGGAACAAATGTTTGTAATAATCAAGCAAGAATATAAAGACGTGTGGAAGAGTTTGAGGTGTGTGGACAAATGTGAAGGAATCAGCTTCTAACTGTGTCAGAAGAAAGATTATTTCTAATTACTAATAGCTAGATGGAGACCACAGTCCTCACTGCACTCAATGGGATATACTTCTGAGTAGATATGAATAGGATCATGCTGCTCAATTGGGAACTTTTTTTCCTTTAGAATTCAAGTACATTTTGGAAAGAGTAAAAGAATAACCATTCATTTTCTGGTTTTAAGAAAAATTAGTTAATTGACCGGTATTTACAGCTTCCTTGGGGATGCCATTAAGTAACTTCCACATTTGTTGATGTAACTGGCCATGTTAAAATGATGTCATGGTGGACCTTCCTTTTCAGTAAAAATATAGTCAGTAAGGCAGAGCTTTCCAAACTGTGTGTCGCGACACATTAGTGTTTCAGCTCTGGTGTGTGGGTGTGTCACACGAACGCTCCTCATGCTCCTCCTGGGGCTGGAAAGGGATTGGTTTATCCTCTGGCTTTCTAGTAAAGGTGAATTACTGTGTCGTGAAATGATGCATGTCTAAAAGGTGTGCCACCAACATGAAAAGTTTCGAAAGCTCTGCAGTAAGGTATCTGTAATGAAGAAAGTAACAAAGCAGAGGTTCTCAGGAAATGTTCGTGATGTCGACCTGGGACTCAGAAATTTTAGTGAAGTGCAGTGTCTCCGAAGTTCACCATTCCTTAGCATTTTCCACACTGATAATTAGATATCTGAAACTTTATTTGCAAGCACATAGTAAAATGTGCAACATTATCTGTAATTGTGACATCTGTGTTTATTTCTCAACCTTGTAAAAGTATGACAACACAGATCCTACTGTTTCTAAAATATGAGTAAGGCTTTCACCGCTAACAAAGTCACAGTAAAACATGAACCATATTATTCCATAGATGATTATTGTACTATGCGCTTCCCAGTCATGGAGACAATTGTCTACCATTTAGAGAATATCTGTGACATAAGCAGCACTTTTATAAGCATCTACAGATAATCCATTAAAGGAACCATAAAATTTATACTAGCAACTCCCTTTAGAAGTCACAGTGCCCTTTATGCTATGTTTATTTCTTCTATTATGGGGCAGATCAGAGGGCTAAAGTTGGTCACAGAATCACCCTGTACTGGTACCAATTTAATAGGGCTAGTTTTCATTAGGTCAAAGGTAAGGTAAAGGACCCCTGGACAGTAAAGTCCAGTCAAAGGCGACTATGGGGTTGCAGTGCTCATCTCTCTTTCAGGTCAAGGGAGCTGGTGTTTGTCCACAAACAGCTCTCCAGGTCATGTAGCCAGCATGACTAAACTACTACTAGCGCATGGAGGACCATGATGAGTGCCAGAGTGCATGGAAATGCTGTTTACCTTCCTGTTGCAGCGGTACCTATTTATCTACTTGCACTGGTGTGCTTTTGAACTGCTAGGTTGGCAGGAGCTGGGACAGGGCAACGGGAGCTCTCCCCACTGCGGGGATTTGAACTGCCGACCTTCCGATCAGCAAGCCCAAGAGGCTCAGTGGTTTAGACCACAGCGCCATGTGACAGATGGTGCATGAACATGGTCAAATATTCTAATTTTTCTCAGGGAAATTTCCCGTTCCATTTCAATATTGAATTGCCATTTCGCTCTGTGCCGCATGTGTAAAATATGGCTCATCCCCCAATAGTATCCAGAGAGTTAAAACCTATATAGTAATGGTTCTGCTACAGACCAAAGTCAGAACTGACTCCATAGCTAAAGGTCAAAGGGAAGGTCCAGATGGCTGCCTGCTAAAAGTTATTTTTGTGAGTGTCCTGAAAATTATCCATACTAAATGGAAAGGTTGATGCCCCCCTTTGCTAGCAACTACAGATAAACAAGAATGTACAATGTAGGAATTCTCTAAGGTTGATATCTGGTCTTCCTACCACTCCATGGGTTGTAATAACCTACAAGGGGTACCATCAGTTAGAATGCATGCTAAAGTCTATCCCCAGGCATTCCACATTAGGAAGGAAGACTTCCCCTCTTCAGGTCAGTTTGTTACATACACTGCTGCTCCATAACCCTCCTGGTTACAGGGGTGGGTTTTGGTCCTTCAGATTTCAGTGGCACCCTATGCAAGATCAAAATTTGGCGCATGCTCCCACGCCTCTTGCCTTTTATTCTGCTTGGCGCCTACTTCAACAGAACCTTAAATCCACCTCTGCCAGTTAATGACCTCCAGGGCATTTTCTAAGACTCTTATGTAGTTCTACTTATCACAGCTCAAGTGCTTGGATTTGTGAATGGCATATATGCCTTGGAAAAACTATGACACTAATCTTCTCAATGACCCAGAGCTAGCTGACATCTGCACTGTGGCCATGTGTCCTGTGTTACAGAAGATAGTCCTGTATTTGAAGGTGTCCTCTCTCTGAAGGGTTTTCTGGTTCAAGTCCAACTGGTTCAAGAGAAAAATGACATGAAGGTTAGCATAGGGGCCTTCAACAGTTGCACCTAGACAGCAAACTGTGTGGGCACACAATTCACTAGGTCACAGCCTTCTGCACTATGGTAAATATGCATTGTGTTTCTATTTAAATCTTAGTAATTATTTATAAATGTGCATCTACACATATAAAGCAAAGCAACTTGCAAACTTTATGCAATTTTGTGCCCTGTAGCATCATCTTTTTAAAAAATGATGACAACCACCTTAATCATCTGGCTGGCTGCCATTTTGTTCGCTGGCTTTCTTTTCCCAAAAAGAAAATTAAACTACAGCCTGGTTATCAGTTCTGTTGCCCTCTTCCCAACTGTTGGGCTGCTGGTTTGGGGAGTAACATTAGAATCGAGTGCATTGACCATGCCTGGGCATCACTAATGTATTAGTGGCATTGATTAAGGATCAAAAAAGATCCCAGCAAAATACCTGTACTGATGGTACCATCTCACCTGACAAATGAAAAAGCGGCAAAACAATGTTTTCTATTTTTGATTCGACTAATTTTAAAATGGAAAAATCGCCTTCAAATGTAAATCACAAGAGTGCTCATTTGGCACAGATACAATCTGCAGACAGGAAACACATGTATGTGGGCAGCAAATGTTTGAGGGAAAATATATTGCAATGAAATATGAGGAAGAACTGGCAATAACTGTCATGATAACTGCCAGACATTAATACAGTGGCAATAGTAGAAGGATGGGAGCTATTTCATAAATACCGATTGATTTAGTAGATGTCAGATTAACAAGATTACCGTATCATTTGTATATCCGTCATTTTCTAGATATCATTTTTCTATTTAAAAATCTTTTAAGGTTTATTTTGGTGCACAGCTTGCCTTATCTGTAAAGTTTGAGGCAAGCAACACAATCTTTTTGACAATCAACGATAAAACTGCATGTCACTCTCTCTAAAGACCAACAACCCAAGCCATTTGATGCTAATGTTTAACAGAATTTGAAAACTGAAAAGGGAATATTTTAACTCATACAGTGTAGTATTACAGCACTTCTACGGGTCTCCTCTCACCTGGAGGCTACCTAGGGAAGAAAGATACCAAACCACACAGTTACAATACTCTGTGTACTCTTTTTATTCTGAGCCAGTGGGATTAACAGAGTGTCTCTACAGATGAGGGAAAATTCAAACGACACCATACAACACTTCTGATGAGGGAGCTGCTGCTGGCAGGTCACTCGACCAACTTCAGCAAGTGCTGCAGAGCCAAAAAAAAGCATTAAACTCATCTGCTTGCATTGGGTTGGCAAACTACATCTTAGAAAGCTTCCTGCATACAATGCTTCATAACTTTGTATCTAGAAGGCCCAGAGACTTACTTTTTCAAATGAAAGCTGAAGAGTTTGGGGTCTCTGCTGGAATGGGCCCTGGTGCAAGTATTCCATCTGCACCATTATAAATCCAACCCTGTTAGGACCTCAGGGATTCCTATTGCCTGGAATCGAAACAACTCGCTTATCAATCACAGCTCTGACTTCACTCATTGGTTAAAACAGGTGGGAGCAGCCAGACCAGCTCATTTAACAGAAATTGATTAGAAACGGCACATTATGCTTCATAGATTTCTTTCTAGAAGGGCCAGATACTTTCATTTTGGCGAAGAGAATTGCACTGCAAAATTGGAAGAAGTGTGAATCTTGGAGACTGGCTATGTTACCCATGTTGTTTTGGAAAGCACAAGTTATGTAGGTTTGCCCTCAAATGTGAACAGAATCAAAGTGCTCCCCAGTCCCTGCTTCAGAGAAAATATGCATAGGATTCACCTGCATTTTCCTAGTATATTTGGGCATTTTCTTCCACTCTAAACAGAATCTTTGAAAATGTCGAGTATTACATAAGCAGTGTGCGGGGGAATTGTTGAATATGCTGTGTAATGAAGCATGGTGGAGAAATCTTTTATGAAAACAATACAATGAGAGCAACAAGAAACCACAAATAATTTGTCTTTTAATGATAAAACTGTCCTCACAATTCAGTTGCCGTTTGCATAATATCAGTAATGCCCAGAGCAACCAATTGATTCGGGGTTTTTTATTAAAAAAAACTTGCATGCAGCTGGTACAACTCCCTACTAGTCACTTTTTATCTTTCAAACCACAAAAAACTGCAATAAAGTAATAAGGAAAAGTATGGACCTTCAAAGATAAGGCAGAAATTCAGCCCTTTACCTTTGATACCATGCTTTGCTACTGGCACAGAAACTGAACTCCGCATGCTTGTCAGCAAGAGTTTACTAGTCTGGAATAAAGAATTCTCCCACTTCATTATTTTTGTATAATTATTATTATTATTATTTAAATTTCTTATTCACCTTTCTCCATAAGGTTCCAGGGTGGTTTATAACAATAGAAAAATACCCTATCAAAATCAGACTGAACAACCTGCAATTAAAAGAAGGAAGTGGGTCCTAAAAATACATCTCACACATGTCTAAGGCCAGGTCAAAAGGTACTTCTTCAGCATATGACAAAACACTGCTACCAAACTAGGACTTATAGGCTAAACCCATGTTGCTTATTTCCATTTTTTAAAGCAGGGATTGGGAACTTGATGTTGTTGGGCTACAATTCTCAGCTGGCAGAGCATGAGACTTTTAATCTCAGGGTCGTGGGTCTGAGCACCATGTTGGGCAAAAGATTCCTGCATGCAGGGGGTTGGATTAGACCCTTGTGGTACCTTCCATCTTTCTGTTCTAACTTGCATAACCCTTGACCATCGGCCATGCTTGGCTGGTACTGATGGGAGTTGGAGTCAATCAACATTCCTTTGTAGGAACAAAGAATAGCCACCTCTTCGAAAGCACTGCTTTATACAACAAGGGAGAAGAAAAGTGTCAGACAACAAGACAACATACCGTATTTTTTGCTCTATAAGGCTCACTTTTTCCCTCCTAAAAAGTAAGGGGAAATGTATGTGCGTCTTATGGAGCAAATGCAGGCTGCGCAGCTATCCCAGAAGCCAGAACAGCAAGAGGGATTGCTGCTTTCACTGCACAGCGATCCCTCTTCTGAGATTCAGAATATTTTTTTCTTGTTTTCCTCCTCCAAAAACTAGGTGCGTCTTGTGGTCTGGTGCGTCTTATAGAGCAGAAAATACGGTATATGCCATATGGCATATATGGAAACATATATGATCTGAGATACAGTGTGGTACTATGGTTGGAATTTTGGACCAGGTTTGAGGAAATCAGGCATAGAAGTTCTCTCCTGATGCTTTACATGATGAACAAGTTTATGGTCCACAGGCTTAGAACTGAATTAGATCTCATGGCACAAACACAACTCCTCCATCTCCATGTTTATCTAATAAGTCAAATATGGGAGTTGGGGGGTGCATTTGAGACCACAGATCCTTCTATTCTGATCCTTCCTCCTCCCCAACCCTTTTCACTTACTCTCCTTCAGCCCACCAGCCAGCTGGACTGTGAATCCAGCAGTAAATCCAATGGTGTTGTTTTTTGTGGTGAGAGGCAGAAGAATGGAGGATTGGAGGTAAACACACCAGGGAAAACATGCTGCATATGGGGAGGGTTTTGTTCATCCTCCTACCTGTTGATCTGGTCATACGATGAGTCCCCACCCCCATATTTACATCACAACAGCAAATGCGGGTTTTGCTCATAGGAGCTGCTAAGCAAAATTAAGTAACACAATGCTAAATAAATAAGGCTCCAGCAATATGGAATATAGGTTCACAGAGCTGGAAGTCAAAATGTGGACACATGCCTACAGTTCACCTTCTGAAAAATTATGACATGAACTTTCGCTCAAGCACTGGATACTGTGAGATGTTTTCTTTTTCACACTGATGGTTTTTATTTTTCCATCTCCTTCACCCACTTAGGCGGTAGAAGTGGAATTATTTGAAAATGAAGGTCCAGGGAAAGCCATCTGGCCCAATTCCCATGTGAAAATTCCCATTGTGTTTCTTCTCAGAGAAGCACTCAGCATCCACAGCTTCTACAAAAATGTCTGATCCATTTGTCTGTGGTGAGACTTCTGCCAAGAATGAAGCTGAAAATTGTTCAGTTGGCAAAGAATGTTATTAACTTCTGGTTCAGAAGAATGCTATCCCATTGGCTTTCTATATAAGCGTCCAAGTCAAGTTCACAGTTGTTTATACCACATCAGAAAATGGCCATTTCAAGAGGGTCTGCGAACAAACAACACAAACAGACACACAGACACAAATACACACTTAGACACAAACTCTTCCCTCCTCTAAATGAGATGTTATAATAATGAGTGGTGTTACAAAATAGTGTAATATCATTTTGATAGTTCCACTATTAATGTCCTAATGTGGTGAGGAGGTAACAGACCATGTTTGCTGTACCTACAAGATGTATCCCTCCAACACGGACACACTCACTGGCTACATTTGTCCCTGTGTCCTGCATTCAGTGTTTGTGTGAAAAGGAACCTATGCACGTACAGATGTCCCAATTCATGTGAAGGTGTCCTCCATGTGTACACAGGCTCCTTTTTCACATTGTCACCAGATATGCTGTTGTGGTGGTTGCCCAAGGCATACGTTGGTGAGGGTTTATTTCTGAACAGGCCTAATATTTCACAGCTAGAAAAATAACATTGGAAATAGTTGCTTGGTCAAGGAAGACTAGCATATCCACATGCTGTAAGTACTGTTTAACATCAAATGGCTGATCTGTGGGGTGGGGTGTAAGCAACAGCATCACAGTTTCTCTGGTTGCCATAGGCTTGACTGTTCTGATGTCATAGAAGGCTTTGTCAACTTTGGTTACCAGGCCCAGCCGCAGCGATTGGCCAGGCCAGGCATTGACTCAGAGCCCAGGAGCTTCATAAAGCCCTTTCCCAGCTTGACCCAGTCATGCTGCCAATCACCAGCTGCCCCACTCGGTCCATGGATGCCTTTCAGCAGTAGGTGGTGCTGCCAATTTTCAATGAGAGTCAAACGCAGCTCCCACCTAAGTGACTGCCTGCCATTTTAAGTCACCTGAAATGTAATGCCTCCAGCCCATAAATCTATTAAATACGATGCTTTCATAAATTGATAGTCTGGGTAGTTCTTAGCTCCTATTTGCAATCAATGCAACCTGCCCACTGCTGAAGTATGCCCAGCAGACATCAATGCCAAGGCCTCAGGTGTGTCAGCTGCAGTCACCATAAGCAAGGCTGGGCCCTTCCCTGGTTGTGGGTAGTGTGGGGATGGTGGTCAACACCATACTCAAGCCACCACCACCCCAAATCTGGCCCTGGCCCTGGCCAGGGCTGACAACTGGTTTAGCTTTCTTAATGTTCATCTTTGCTGGAACCAAATATGGTCCACTAATTTAAGTGTTAACATTTCCAGTTCGGCCTGTTTGATCTTCCTCATTAAATCGTTCATTTGATGAGGTTGCGCTCCTGCTGCTTGGTCCCAGCGCCTGCCAACCTAGCAGTTCGAAAGCACCTCCGGGTGCAAGTAGATAAATAGGGACCGCTTACCAGCGGGAAGGTAAACGGCGTTTCCGTGTGCAGCTCTGGCTCGCCAGAGCAGCGATGTCACGCTGGCCACGTGACCCGGAAGTGTCTCCGGACAGCGCTGGCCCCTGGCCTCTTAAGTGAGATGGGCGCACAACCCCAGAGTCTGTCAAGACTGGCCCGTACGGGCAGGGGTACCTTTACCTTTTACCTTGATGAGGTTAATTTAACAGCCTGATAATATCTTCTAATATTGGGATGCTTTACCCTTCCTACACAGTCATTGCTGAACTATTTGGTGGTATATTTTGCTAAGCAAATCAAATTATGCATTTCTGCCATTTATCCAGAATCAATGTACTGATTTGTAGATGTCGATTGCTAACGGTATTTTAGATAACACATTTGTCTTGATGGCTGCAGCTTTCCTCAGCCACGCTGGGTTGCCAGGCTGTTCATCAATTCATGACTTTCTCAATATCTGCGAACAGTTATTGGTAATGTGTAAGGAAGCATTCAGCTGTTTAATACACTGCAATTCCTAGTTTGTCATGAGAAACTTCCCCATTTTTGATGACTGAAATTCACTTTTGGCACAAATGCACCAGAAGATATTTGAGCCCAAGTGAGGCTCATATTTTAGCAATTATCGAAAACACTTGCATTTGTATGATGGAGTATGACAACAGTTAATAATTTATGTTGTTCTGATTCCAAAGTACAAGAGTGTGAAAAGGAATGACTAATTTGTGATTATTGATAAAGAACGGAATGTTAATCTTTTATGAGAACATATTGGCCGCAGGCATGTTTTATCTCAGAAAGACTCAGACATTCTGAAGTGGCCAACAAATGAGTATTGAGCAAGTCCTCAGCCTGTGAGCCCTACGATAAAAATAACCGAGGAAGAGAGATGCTACTACTGCAGAGTTGGGTCTTCTTCCCAGGAAGTGGCTTTCTATAACAGAGATAGGTCATTTCAGAAAAGTGATGTTTAAGCTCTGCGTATTCATCTCAATTCACAGATTTCCATGTGTCCTCTGTTCCTACCTGCAATTGATCACTGGAAGGGCGCTAAGCTTCCTGCACTAATAAGCCAAATTAGTGGGGTAGGAGAGCTGGGGGGGGGCATCTGGCTTTGGTTTCAGGTAGTACATGAGTAGTCTGAAAAGCCCAGGACACAAATTTTCATGGCTCTCCAGCAGCTATGGTAGCTTACAGTGGTACCTCTGGTTACGTACTTAATTCGTTCCGGAGGTCCGTTCTTAACCTGAAACTGTTCTTTTTTTAAAATATATATATATATTTTATTAACAAACCAATCAAATCACATTAATTCCTAATCACAGAGCCAAATTTTAAATTTTTGTTGGGGGTACCCATGTTTCGAGCTCCGAAAGGGATCCAGTCATCTTATTGCTGCTGCTTTGATGTTCACAATTCTGTCCAAATAATGTTCACAATTCTATCCATTCCTTCTTTGTTGTTTTCCTCATCTCTTCTTGTTGTTTTCGTATATTTTTCCTTTCTAACCTGAAACTGTTCTTAACCTGAAGCACCACTTTAGCTAATGGGGCCTCCAGCTGCCGCTGCGCTGTCCCGGCCCGATTTCTGTTCTCCTCCTGAAGCAAAGTTCTTAACCCGAGGTACTATTTCTGGGTTAGTGGAGTCTGTAACCTGAAGCGTATGTAACCCGAGGTACCACTGTATTTACAAGAAGTAATGTATTCACTGTTAACTCTGGAAGTACATCCTCAAATTAAGCCTCCTAGAGCAAAATATGCATCAGGAGGCTTCTACTCAATATATACGTTCTAGGAAGTGTCCCTGATGGATAGATAAAGCTATGAGTTGTAGTTTGGATGTACCTAAGTTCACCAAAATCGCCTTCAAAAATTGCAGCAGCTATAGCTGTATGTCACTGAGCATTCACAGACTGCCTCCTATCCTTTGATCCCATCAGAGTTCCTTCCCTCCTGTTTTTCCTGGCTCTTGAAAGCGTTTCCTCTTTCTTTCTGCCTTGTTTCAGAGCAACTGGAAGAGGCAGCATTTTATTGGATTAAAATAATTTTATTTTATTGATTTGTATTTATGAGATGCCCCATAAAATCCCTTCTCCAGGCATCACACAAAGGAGAATAAAATAATACTGTGATAAAATCATGCTAAACTTAAGAGAGCACATAAAAACTCAGAACCAGCACAGTTAAACAATATGTAGAGCACAAAAGTGAAACAGTCACCAGATGCATACATTAAAACACTGGCTGTGGCTTAAGACTCTTCCCCTGAGCTTTTCCAGATCAGGTCCTCGGGAAAATTTACCAGCATTTTAATGTGAATTTCTTCTACCATTTTCCCCATCCTACCCCCCAAAAGTATTCATTATATAGCCGCAGACACATTAACTCCTAATATATACATTTTAATATGCAGCTTTGACTAATACGCATATTTTTGCAAACATTTTCCCATAATATAATGCATATCTGTATGTCATTTTAAATAATGTATGCATTTTTGGGCACACTTTCCCTAATACGTGCATTTCTGTGTGCAATGTTTGGTTGGGGGAAAGTGTGAATTTTGAAGGATGCTTCTATTTTGGTTCTCAAATTGGGTTCAGATGTGAGAATTACGTTGTTTCTCATTAAAATGCACAAAAAATAAAAAGATCCCCCATTCCGCGGGTAGTTTGGGTCTTCTTCGTCAACATTTGCTGCTACCAGTTAGGTTTATTATCCCATCCTTCCAAAGTAGGCATGAAACCATGTAGGAAGCCCAGGCACTATTGCAGCAACAAGAACCTAAAGCTGTCTTTGTGCTATCACCTTTCTGTTTTATTGAACATTGCTCTTTCTAGTTGATTGAGTTGTTTTTAAATGTCACGAGTCCTGTGCCATAGGCACCAGAAAGGTGGGCTGTAAATTTTCATATAAAATAAAAGTGAGAAGATCTAACTTCAGATCCATAAAACACATCTTCCTCAGAAATAAAAAGCCCCAACTCCCCCATTCACAGATTTTGTCATCCTTCTGTTAACTTCACAGAAAGGTTTGAACTTTTATGTCCTGCATTCTCTTTCTGTTCTCATGTCATGTTTTGGCCAAACGAGACAGGTGCATGAGAAAGAGAAAGCTATGATGAGACTAGGCAGGTGTCCAATATCAATTACCATATTAAATACGAGCAAGACAACCTAGGTAAAGTGAAACCCTTTATTAGATGAGGGCTAGATGATGAGAGTGAGCATGTTTAGCGTTTCGTAGATCTCTTCTTTAAGCAGAAATCAAACTGAAAACCAACACACGTTTACATTTTTAAACAACAACAACACACAACACAAAAACATTTATTTATCTATTTCCCTGGAAATATGCTCCACAATTCCTCACAGTGGGAGTTCAGAGCAGCTAACAACGCAATGCAAAATATCACAATTATAAACAGCAATCAAATATCTTTAAAACATCACATCAAATACAGATACAGAAACGAAATAATCAGCAAAATTATCAGAAAAGCCTGGACTAATCTAAAAGTTTTCCCCTAAATGCGGCCAGGGTAGAGTGCAACCAAATATCATTTGGGTGCCCCGTGGATTAATTTGGGTTTCCCTTATATGCTGTATTGCATTTGAACAAGTCTTATATCTATTCTAGTTACAGTGGTACCACAGTTTTCGAACGTAATCCGTTCCAGAAGACTGTTCGAGTTCCGAAACGTTCGAAAACCGAAAACTCAATACGGAAGCCTCAATACAGAAAGCTCAGTACGGAAGCTGCATGGCATGTTTGATTTCTGAGGCTTGTTCGAAAACTGAAGCTTTTATACCAAAGCCGATGGATGAGTAATAAGTTTGTATAACATATTCTTTATTTAAAGAGTCCCACCCCTATCTGAGGTCACCATTATTTATATATATATTTATGTTAGATTATGAATGTTTGGCCACTGTGAAAAGTCACTTCCTGTTAAAATGCGTCTGGCCAATTCATCTATGGTGTGCTTGCTTTTAATAGGCATTTCAACTGCAAGGAGAATGTAAGAGTGCATTATTCATATCTATCTAACCGAGGGGGGGTGGATTTAAAATATTTTTTATGTTTGTATAATCTACAAATAAGTGTTTACCTTAAACTTTGTCTTTTTGAAGTTATCGCCTGTTAAAGAGAGTGGATCTTCTTTTTCTGCTTCTTTCTTTTATAGGCAATCCTGTGTCAGGATGGCTACAGCAATGGAACTTCAAACCAGAAAGACAATCGTCACTAAATCTCTCATGAAATGTCATTCTCATTACAGAAGTACAGAAAATGAAAAGTCAAACCAGATTAAAAACTTCTGTAACACCCCATTCCAGCCTTTATCCAGGACAGGTTATTCACTGCACCCCTCCTGAGAAAGGAAAGGAGACGATGGCAGAAAAGGAGATGTACAGTTCAGTCCTGATGGGTACTGCCTTGCCAGTGTGTTCCCTGGAGAAAGGGGGGGGGAACACTTTTTAAAATCTAAGTCTTGTCTTGCCCCTCCAGTGTAAAATGGTTCCTGGGTAGCCCCGAGGAGGCAGTTGAAGACAGGAGCACCAGGAGCTAGATAGCAGGCAGCTCACCAAACTGTTCTGTCTTCTTTCTCTTGCCTCACGGCAAAGCCTTCAATAGGTTCCTGCCTTCAATAGCCACCGCAGGGCTACTCAAGAATCATCTTGCCCTGAGGGGAGAAAACACTTGGCTTTTTAAAACATTTTTTTCTCATTGAAGCTTGCTCCCCACCCCTTCTGCTTTATTATATAATGTTCATTTTCATCTAAACTGCTTTGAGAGGGTTGGATGAAAAGCACTGTATAAATACTTTTCATACATAGTTCATTCAAAATCTTGAGTTAGAAAAACACTTTAATTTCATTTCATAGCTCCTGGGGAAGAAGATGTCAGTCAAACCCTGAAATGCCCCCTTTCTAATGTATCATTTCATATCTCTTCAATAAACTCAGATATTCAGTGCAGGTCATTTAAGGCACCCAACACTAACCCATTAAACCAATACATGAATGCTTGGAATTTTTCAACAGCTCTTTCCCTGTCCTCAGATGTGCAGAAAATAAAAGATTTTGTTTAAGATAGGAGAAAATGGCATTCTGCACATGTGTTGTGGCACACCTTCCTAAGTAAGTGCTGTTGTCCTATTGTCGTGAAAATGGCAAGTGTTAAATATTGCAGCCGCCCCCCCTCACAGTACTGTGAGTAAGCACTAGTTGCATTAAATATCTCACTGCTTAAGAAACAGAGAGTTTAAAGCATTCCTTATACTTCATGTTGGATATTTTAATTCAGTGTGTTTCATCTTTCTAAGATTCAGCAAAGATGGAAGTTGTGGCTCTCAGAATCTGGAAGGCAACATGTTGTCTACTCCCAGAATAGGTAGAGAAGATTCTACAGCAGCACATTAATTGCAAAATCATACAAAATCCAATGTATCTTAGTTTTATTTTACAGAGATTATGGAGCTAGCCCAAATTCAAAATACTTGGTCCACAATATGAGGATATTATAAGAATATAAAGTTACAGTGTAGAATCTAGAATCTAACTGCTTGGCTGCTCTCTTCTTGAGCCATTTCACACCTATGAGGCAACTGCCTGTTTTCTTCCATTGGCATCTTCCACGAACAAAATCACTTGGATAAAAATTGGTGCAAACTAAAGTTTTCACAAGTACAAAGTAGAATTGAAATACCCGTCTCTGCTATTATGGCTACCTTGCAACTGTGGGTCATAAAATTCAAAAAGCTGCTGGACGTGAAATTGGCCATGCAGGTAGGTTAAAGGAATTGGTCCTTCACCACATCTGACTGGGTTACTCAAGACAGACACTTCTGACTTCATATTTATAAATAGTTTGGGCTCTGGGACGGTAAATCCAGGGCACATAAATCACACTGTTTCTTCCAATCTGAGTTGCCAGAGACCAGCGCCATATGGAATAAGCTTTAGTCATCTCCCGAGGAAGTCTCTCAACAAAAGTATTTCACACAGGTGGCTGTGGCAATAAAGTGAACATTAAAATGTTTGCCTAGCTCAGAAGGGTCTGTCTTTCATTCTTGACTTCAGGGGGAATCTGACCCAACTCTCTATTCTTTCTTGACAAAATCAAAGCATCTTCCAGTGTTGTCAGCTTATTTGTAAGAAAGAGAGTTTTGAAAACGAACCCTCTCAGAATATGGGCCAATTGGTCAGCTGCAAACTTGGCACAGGCACGAAGCATGTTTGCTGGGCTGCTTTGCGGGAACACGATGTTCTTTTTCACTTCTAAGTGCTGAGGAGAATGAAATCAGGGCTCAGCCCAGGACATAACTGGATCAATGCTGGAAAAAAAGTCACTAAGCGTAAAATGAAAGCAGGAACGAAAAACTGAAGTGTGTTTGTGTTTGTGTTTGTGTGTGTGTGTGTGTGTGTGTGTGGCAGGGAATCTCAGAGAAAGACACACAGAGAAAGTAAATAAAAACATTTTATTTCATTTTAGAACTCAGTTGTTTGGGGTTATTGTGTGAGATGGATCAAACAAGGAGAACACGCTGGCCAAGGCTGACGGAATCTGATATTTCTCTTTCCCCAGAAGGGATAGCATGCATAATTCCAGGGGTGGGGTGTGGGGGGACCTTAACTTGACATTCTTAACTGTAAAATCAATTTCAAAAGGTGGTAAGATCCCATGAAACCCAACGTATTGAAAGCCTCCTCTAAACAAATTTGAGATGTGATTGTTTTAACGGGAATAACTCAGCATTCTTGTGCTCGAAGAAATGCCAGCGAACATCCTGTTGCCAAAAAGCACTATTCTCCTTCCATTTTGTGAGTCCTCTCACAAATGCCTTGGCTCAGAAGGCTACATTTTGGTTGGAAATGTCAGCTGGTCTGGAAAGGATCTAACAAACTAGGATGAAACGTACCCTAATTTGCAACAAAACCCTCTATTGAAATGGACACGTCCACAACCTCTGTTTCAGCCTTTCCAACCTGCTGCTTTAATAGTAGTAGTAGTAGTGGTAGTAGTAGTAATAATAATAATAATAATAATAATAATAATAATAATAATAATTTATTTCTACCCTGCCCATCTGGCAGGGTTTCCCTAGCCAATCTGGGCGGCTTCCAACAAAAGATTAAAAATACATTAAAACATCAGTCATTAAAAACTTCCCCAAACAGGGCTGCCTTCAGATGTCTTCTAAATGTCATATAGTTGTTTATTTCTTTGACATCTGATGGGAGGGCATTCCACAGGGCGGGCGCCACTACCGAGAAGGCCCTCTGTCTGGTTCCCTGTAACTTCGCTTCTCTCAATGAGGGAACCGCCAGAAGGCGCTCGGCGCTGGACCTCAGTGTCCAAGTTGAACGACGGGGGTGGAGATGCTCCTTCAGGTTGGATTCCATCTCCCATCAGGCCAAAGGTCAGGCGGAGATGGTACCCGTCATCCTATATTTATCTATATCGTGTATTCAGAGAGAGCAAGGGAGAAGGAAGTCTTTCTTACTAGCTTTCCAATTTCCCCCTGCAATTTCCCATTCATCTTTTCTGATGTGTGTTCTGGGAGGACTTATTCCCCAAACAAGGAGAAGTATGCCAAAACCCCAGACTTCCAAATCCCCAACGTGACAGATAACGGCACAACTGCACAAGGAGCTGTGGGATCTAGAACAAAACCCTACAGTAGCAAAACAATTGCAAATGTGGCGTGCCGGCACAGTTATTTATATTCATGCACAATGTATGGATGAAGTCATTCCACGAGACGAGCGATTCTGGAAATAATAGCCTTTTGACCTGAAGCATGCTTGCCATGCCAGGATAGTTATCTTTATATTCAAGAAGGCTCTTATACAGCCACAAATGGCTACAATGCATTGTATAGTGTTACGGGAAGTGCCTGCCAACTGGAACGGTGGCTGATTTGTGCATCCAGCTGGCAATTTTGTGTGTGTGTGATAGCCAAAGGAAACTCGCATGGGAGATGAGCCATGTATAGGATGTATAGGAAGATGCAGAAGCTGCCAAAGACATTATGCTGCCTGAAAGAAATCCTAAATCCAGGGTCGAGGAATGTGTGGCTCTCCAGATGTGGTTGGACCCCAATTCCCACGAGCCCCAGTGAAGCCAGTGACCAGGAACAATGGGAGTTGGAGTTCAGCAACATCTAGAGGGCTGCATGTTCCGCACCCCTGTCCTAAACTGGGAGCTCGCCCATCCCCGCTAAGGCGAACAGTTTCAAAAGACCACACAGACATGCCTCTCCCTTGTGAGGCATGGCAGAACCGGCATTTTTAATCTATACGAAAATTCAGAAAATTCCACACATAATATTCAAGGCAGGATGTGCAATGAGGCCCCTGCATTTTATTCCACAAAGCATTTCTGTTGCAAAGCCAGACTGTGACCTGAAGCAAATACTCTAGAATTATAGCACAAAGCTTAACGTTAACTGTCGGAGTTATATCTATAGAACATAATAGATGGGCTGGAGTGAGTAAATAATGCATTGCAAAATGTATGGCTGTAACCGTGCATATCCATGTCTCCTGCCACCCAAGAAGCTCAAACCTCAACATAAATGCGCTTTTGTTAAGGAGACTGCTATTTGAACTAATTTGATAAATTCCTCCTTAAACATAGATATAATAAAGCTGGATGCTAGGGCTTTGAAACAAAGGCATTCTTAGGCCATCATGGAGGAAAAAGTGCTTTAAAATGCATATTTTATTCTTGTTTAAAAGATCATATAAATTGCCAGCCTTGGAAGACTCAGCTGCTGCCTGTAAACCTGCATTTATAGCTTTCAGATAAAAATCTAAAAGTGAGAGTTCTCATTCTCAGCTGCCAGTATCCTGCTGGCTCTCTGTGACTTTTCTGACCTTGATCCCATGGAAACTGAGCTGGGTTAGGTTAAAAAAAACACACACACACTAAGGGATTAGTAAGATTGTTTTAAACATTTATTTTAACTAATCCAATGTCTTCTTTTTTAAAAAAAGTGGTGTAAATTAATCCGAGGCTACTAAAATTCTCACATGGGTACGATTTGCTGAATCGCACGTTGGTTTCCTTGGCAATGTCTGTACTGATGCGAAAGAGCTGTAAATTAAAAAATGTTATCTTATATCTTCTGCCTCATCTACTCTCCCTTGCTGATAGCTGTCAGCCAGTAGATAAATTCACTATTGTAGATTTCAAAGTGGAAGTTGAGAGCTGTGAGCAAAGTACACAAATCTAAAAGGGTGAAAACTTTGCAGGAATTGAACATCCATCTATCCATCTATCCATATTCTGCATGTGAAGATAGCAATGTATCTGAGAATGTTCGACAGAACCTTCAGTGTTGTTATCAGCCATTTTCTTTTCCAGTGATTTGTCAACTAAAAACATCATTATTCTCATTAGGTTTGTGTTTCACTTAAATATAGGACCGCCTCTTTCCATATGAACCTGCCCGGACCCTGAGATCATCTTCTGAGGGCCTCCTTCATGTGCCTTCTCCATGAGGGGTGAGGAGGGTGGCAACATGAGAACAGGTCTTCTCTGCAGTGGCTCCCCGTCTGTGGAATACACTCTGCAGGGACGTTTGCCTGGCGCCTTCATTATATACCTTCAGGAGCCAGGCAAAAACATTCCATTTTAACCAGGCCTTTGGTTGACCTGATTGACATCCTATACCCTTTTAAAATGTTGCTCTTTTTGGAGGAGGGGGTGTTACTGGTTTATTGTTCTTATTTAGATTTTATATATTGTGATCTTTTCTGTGAACTGCCCTGAGACCTCCTTTTCACAGTCTCACATAGCTGACATACTGAATGAATGGGGTGGAAGGAAAGAGGGTGACTTGCTACATAGGGTTAAAGGGTAAAGGGACCCCGACCATTAGGTCCAGTCGTGGCTGACTCTGGGGTTGCGGCGCTCATCTCGCTTTATTGGCCGAGGGAGCTGGCATACAGCTTCTGGGTCATGTGGCCAGCATGACTAAGCCGCTTCTGGCGAACCAGAGCAGCGCACGGAAACGCCATTTGCCTTCCCGCCAGAGTGGTACCTATTTATCTACTTGCACTTTGACATGCTTTTGAATTGCTAGGTTGGCAGGAGCAGGAGCAAGGACCGAGCAACGGGAGCTCACCCCGTCGTGGGGATTTGAACCGCCGACCTTCTGATTGGCAAGTCCAAGGCTCTGTGGTTTAACCCACAGCGCCACCCGCGTCCTTACATAGGGTTAGGCATGCCCAGTCAGAATAGGCCAGAGTGCAGAAGGAAGTGAGCTTTACTATGGCTTTCATCGCTTGTTGTTCTGGAAATGTCCGCAGCATTAAGAAAATCCCTTCTGATACTTTTGAGGTGGCCTCATGGGCCACATGAGATGGGCCATAGGCCACTGTTGTAAAATCTCTGAACTGGACTCTACTGCAGAGCTTACCTCCTTCAGAGAAGGAGCAGCTACAAATGTGTTAATGGATCATAACTCCAGTGACATTTCACAGAGGCATCTCGTTGATGCTATGTTAAATAAGGTTACAGAAGGAGTAATGTTTCAGCCTTATTTAATCCAAGGAAGAGCAGTTCTTGGAAGACTCCTTCTGGGATGACTAACATCAGATGAAGAAATTCCCTTTTGCCTAATTGACTCTGCTTAGTGTTTATATTTACGTTTTTAAAATGCCATGTCAGTAATAAGCACTCTTTGTGTCCAAGCACCTTGCAGATTGAATGTTTTCTGCCTGCAGTGCTTACATCTTATGTATGGAATTCTTCATTTTTTCAACCAAAGAGCATCACTTGATTATAACAAAGAATTTTAGAGTATAGTGACAAGCTTGCTAAAGCCCTGGTGATGAGAAATTATAAGCAAATGTTAGGGTAAAACAGAAAAATACTGCCCATGCAAGATCATTGCAAGAAAATTGCTGGTAGGTAGCACAGAGCCTAGGACTTGCTGTTTGACTTCTGAAATGTTCGAAAGCCAAGACACAGCTTCTGATTGGTGCAGGTGCCCTGGAAACAATAGCCAACAACCCCATTGGACGTGGGGCTTCCAAAAATCATTCAAAAACTGGAACACTTCCTTCCGGGTGTTCGGCGTTTGAGAACCAAGGCATTTGAGAACCAAAGTACCACTTTACAAGCACTGCAGTCCAATAGGGTACGAGTTATCTAGGCAGCTGGATGTTCAATCATTTTTGCCTGGAAACTCTAAAATAAGAAATGGTTCTATTTACAGTCCCTTAGAGGTTGCTTTGCTGTGGTGTGGACATTAGGTAGACTAGAAGCATTTACACTGCAGGGGTTGTAATGAGGATGCTGAGAATTTAGAGATTGCTACCCACCACCCACCAAAGAGAATTACATTTCGAGGGATGGGGAATTGCAATTAAACCCACCTACACTACAACGCGGTGGCGCTGTGGGTTAAACCACAGAGCCTAGGACTTGCCAATCAGAAGGTCGGTGGTTCGAATCCCCGCGACAGGGTGAGCTCCAGTTCCTCGGTCCCTGCTCCTGCCAACCTAGCAGTTCGAAAGCACGTCAAAGTGCAAGTAGATAAATAGGTAGCACTTCAGCGGGAAGGTAAACGATGTTTCCGTGTGCTGCTGTGGTTCGCCAGAAGCGGCTTAGTCCTGCTGGCCACATGACCCGGAAGCTGTCTGCAGACAAATGCTGGCTCCCTCAGCCAGTAAAGCAAGATGAGCGCTGCAACCCCAGAGTCGGTCACGACTAGACCTAATGGTCAGGGGTCCCTTCACCTTTACCTTTAAGCACTGAGCCGAAGAGATTGAGAAGGCTTCTATGAAAGCTTTAGAACCTGAGAGGAGCTTGCCCTTTCAGTTATAATTGAGGGGGAGGGAGGGGCTTGAACAGCGCAAAAATGTTCACCGTTCAAAGTGAATGCACAAAATATTGCTCCCACACTGACTGGTTATAAAACATTATTCTGAATATTCAACTCACTTGTCCCGTCAGTGCAAGGACTTTTGCCTCTGCAATGAAACTTCCCTTTCTTCTCCTCTTCCTGTGCACTCCCTCCAAATCTGCTATGGATGTTTCCTCAACTCTCCAGGGAAGAGCTGGAGAGGATGTGGGGCAAGTTCATTTGCAAAATGGAAATATTTGTGCAAACAGAAGAAGTGCATTGGATACCACCCTATGTATTAAAACTAAAGAGCTGTCATTTTTCAGGTTGGAACATTATAGATAATTATGTGTCTTTGTTTTAGTAAGACAAAAAGAGTAGGATATTGAATTGGCAATAGAATGAACACTAACCTGGGAGTAAAACGTATTGAACATTTCTAAAGATTGGTGATATGCCCCCAAAATATCTGGACAAACTCCATTAATGAGCACTCACACTTTACATTGTGGGTACCCTTTGTGGGATCACGTGTGGTGCTACAGTTCCCAGGGAGTTTATTGGCTAAACAAGGGCTGGCTTGCCTCTCAGTGTTAATTTTTGGAGGTTCACGCCCAGCCTCAGTAATCAAATTTCTTGCTGGGAGGTGGGGCCAGCCCCATTTATAAATAGGGGGTGGAGCCGACAATAGCCAGGCAGTTGGCTCTGGAGATTCACCCTCCCTCCCCTCCCTTTGTTTAATGTGTCTTGTTTGCAGGTTAACTTTTTCTTCCTGTTTAGTGGACACTGCTACAGTCTTTGACTGGCTGCTGTTGAAGGACCGGGAAGAAATTTTCCTGCATTGGCAGGTTTTGTCTTCGTGGCAATTCATCACAACTTTGGCAGTTATGGCCTTGGGTGGAATCCTTTAGTCTTTTCTTCCCTATATGGGGGGGGGGTGAAGTGATGACTTACCCCCTGCGGCAACGATTCCAGGGTCCCCCTCTTAAAGGGGTCATATATATGGGTGTCACTGGCCATACACTGAAAGGTCGTCAGTGAAGTACCCTGCTGGGCTGCCTGCTACACTTATGTCTCGCAGAGACCCCCCTATCCCATTTATCCTGATGAACCCCAGTTGGGAGGCTGGGGGGCTGGGAGGGATACATGCCCAAGGCCTAAGCCAAGGTCTTCCTACATTCGGAAGTTTAATAAAGTTGTGGCCTAATTTTAATTCCATATAACGTCAGAGTCTTTATTCCTTCCTTATAATCCCTGGGAGCTGGGGCTGTCGCTGCCTGGTCATGCAATGGTATTTTTTCTGCCTATTATGGTAGAAACTATGAACAGTCCATTTATATATGAACCAGTGGCTATCCTACTTAAAACGTCAGGCCTTTTTTTACCACAATGCTTCTTACTTTCAGTAATGTTTGGAAACTGTAGCTTGCTATCTTCTCTGGAGATGCTTTTGCCTAAACATGGGCCTGTTTGTTTCAGCATCCTTTGTCTTTTCCAGCGGTATCATTTGCCTAGATTTTCCATCACTTACTTGCTACTTGACACTGGCCCTGATAACAGGGATCAGGATGAAATCATATTCCATAAAGTATTAATTTTAAAATAGTAAGACAAATTCATGGAAAGAGCTCATGGAATTTACATTTTATGAGAAGCATAACAGGAAATATCCCACCATAATAAGCAGTCCTAATGAGCACTGTTAAGAGTCAGCCACTTTCTTTTTTTTTTTTGTAAAAATAATAATAATTTGGGGGGGAGGGTTTGGTACAGTAGATACAACTCTCAGATGATATCATTCAAAACTCTTAGATGAGATCAGTTAAAACATTTGCAGGAACGATATAGGGTCAATACTCTGCATAATGATGGGAACAGAAGAATTTATTATTTAAAATTCCACCCATTCATCTGTAAATTGTAGAAGGTATCTCTTTTGTCAACCTTTAACAACTGAGAGCATTATTAAAAACACCCGGTGGTCATCTTCGATGTTCCGTTGTTGGGTTCCTTTTTTGTTCATTAATGATAGTAAGATAATGTTGTGCTAATATGGGAGCAAATTGCTTCACTTTTATTAACTCATTTTTTTAAAAAAATAAATATTACCAAATTCAGCATCTGTGCTGGGTCAGTGGTGGAAAAAGAGAAAAGCAATTTGAGCATTCATCATTTGTAGTCCACTGTATTGGCTTCAGGGGGTTTAATCACCTGAAATTCATTTGCACACAACTTGCGCTCTCTTTGTGTCTGTGAACAATTTTTACAAAGGTGTGCTGCTTGCCAGTCGTGTTTTACTTTCCCACTCCGTCTTACTTCCTGATTAAAAGAAACAGAGGAATAACTTGATTTATTGTTACTAACCATTAAAAGGTATTATTTATTTGATAGTAGCTTCCATTTTACACAGGCTGGAGCAAGTGACAAGTTGCAAAATAGGAAAAAGACAGCAAAGGAAGAAGGAGAAGCATGTTTTTGTCTCCCTGTGGGTCATTTTAAAAAAAAGCAAAATATTGATCTAAAGCATGTGGAAGTATTTATGCTTTATGGATACAGTCCACATCCTGCAGAAATCAGTGGTGAGACTCACATTCAATTTAAAGGAGTGGGTTATGTGGTGAATATATTGAAATATGCTGGTGGTGCTTGATTTGCAGCTCATTAGCCAAAGTGTCTTCGTCTTGACTGTAAACCTTCCCTATGATGAGCCACTTGCTTTCAGGTTAAGAGATGGGCAAATGCCAAACCAAACTCTTCTTTCATATTGACGTCTTTATTATTTGAGTTCTACATCCATTGTATTAAGGCAGAGAGAAAATGCCCCCCTCCCAATAAGCCACCCTGTTTGCAAACTGTGAATGGTGGTTGAAATATACTCAGAGTCGCAAAGTGATTTCATGCTCTTTATTCAGCTCATAGTGGTGAGGAGGAATGAATGAATGTCCCCTCAGAGTATCTGCTTTATATACATTATTTACACAATGGGCTGCACATGATTGGCTAATTCCGGAATTCTACTGTAAGCCAATCAGGTTGTGGATTCACTTCTATCTGGAGCATGATTGGGTGGTTCCTGCTAACCAATCATACTGCTGCATTGTTCTAGGACCAATCAGACTGCTGCCTTTTGGAGCCTATTGTTCTAGGACCAATCAGACTGCTGCCTTTTGGAGCCTATTGTTCTAGGACCAATCAGACTGCTGCAGTTTGGATCCTATTCGACTCAGTACATAACAGTGGTGGTGGGTTGCATTTCACAAATTCTTTGGGGGGTGAATTCTTTGAAAGGCTTGGAGGAGGCTTACCAGTCAGCAGCAGTGGGCTGGTGTATTTGGGTAAATGGGTCATTGTCAGGAGCCCAGGCTGCCATCTTGATAACACAGCATGCAAGTCGTAATTAGCTGGAAGATTTCTTGTAAAACAAACAATTAACCTCTGACGCTCTAGCTGAGTGTCTGTGTTTTACGATTCAGTTGACCCTTCTGAAGAATGTTTCCAGCTTCTGCAGAATATCCTGAACCTATGTTTCTGGTTTTGTTTTCTGTCTAATTCCTTTCCCATCAATGCTGTCCCATCATAGCATCCCTATTCAGAATAAGGGAATTTCCCTTTAAAAAAGGGAAACGTTGACAGCTATGTTTCCCATTTGTCTGCTCCTGGGGTTCATGAGGCTAACTGCCTCCTCTTCCGGTGAGGAAATGTTCCCCTCCTGCCTTCTGAGGCTGCCTGTGCTTCTTGAGAGACTTGGCTTCTCTCCAGCCCGCCCCCTGCTAACTGGCTTATCTACCTTCCTTTCAGTGTCAAGAAGGGAGGTGGGGCGTTGACAGCCGACTGCTTCCAGCTGTCTGAGAGAAATGCAAGCATCTCTGTTGCTGGCTGCCTTCTAACTCATGCTGGACGTGCACATGACAGTCACTGCCCATCAACTTCAGCCCTTCCTCAGCCAGTGCCCACCAGCTTTCCTTCTTTCTTACAGTCAGATCAAGGGGTGGCACTGGCTGTCATCCTCCTCCTCTGTGTTGCCCTTGTAGAACTCAACAAGGAGCAGGAGGGGAACAAAACTACAATGAGTGGACTCTGCCTGTCATGCGCTCTTACTCCACCTACTGTTCATCTCCCTGCCTTCTGTCCTATCAAGTCCCATAGGCACCAGTCACCACTGGTTAGCAGTGGTAGTCCTTTCTACCTCCCTTCCTCCCTTCCTTTTCACCATTGCTTCTTGGACTGTTCTCCAACTACAGTGGTACCTCAGGTTACATACGCTTCAGTTTACTCTGCTAACCCAGAAATAGTACCTTGGGTTAAGAATTTTGCTTCAGGATGAGAACAGAAATTGTGCAGCAGTGGCATGGTGGCAGCGGAAGGGCCCATTAGCTAAAATGGGGATTAAGAACAGTTTCAGGTTAAGAACGGATCTCCAGATCAAATTAAGTTCTTAACCCAAGGTACCACTGTAATACTATGCAGTCTATCCAAAGCCTTGTGTAGGAGTCCACCCACCCACCCACCCACCTTTATTTGTCTGATATATTAATCTGACATATATTACTAGGACACTTTTACTTTAAGGATCCCCAGCCTCCTTGTTCTTAGAAGACGGAGAACAAATTGGCTTGTTCCATGGCACTCTCCCAACAAAGGCAACTTCTAGGAACGTTGAGACCTCACTGGCCTTGAGACATGCGAAGGCGTTTGACATATAGCCGAGCATCAAGTTCACAAATGGAACAGCCTGAAATGTTATCCACCGCCATACCCAAATTCTTTGAAATACAAATGGGCTAGGGTTGAGAAGGAATCATATTCATCTGAAATTCATTTAGCAGCTAACAGTATCAGGGTACATAATATAAACCAATAGTCTCTTCTTTTCAGACAGTGGTTATAATGCTGGCCAATAATTTCATGGCATGCTAGAAGAGAGACTGCTTCCTGCCCCCCCCCCCAGCTCCTTTGAGCGTATGGAGGCAGATAAGTGCTCTCAATTATGTACAGGAATAAAAGACCATCCAGTTCAAGGAAAAGTGGAATTTAAAATCTTTTGTGATAAATTAGTAGGCAGCAGCATGCAATGCCACTAAAAGCAATTTTGAAGAAGGAAAATGGAAATGGGGAGATGTAGAGAGAGCCAGGAAGGGAAAAGGAGAAAGCTAAATGTGTGAAAATGTATTTCTTTTACTGTTCTGAAGAGTGTTGCAAGCAGGAATTAAAAGATACCACATTTCCCCTGCCGTCCCCAGTAAGGTCCTCTTTTGCCTGCAGTACACATCTGCCACCAGATCAGGTCTATTCCCGTGGAGCACATATACATAAATACATCACAAACTGTCAGGTGTTCCATTCAGGCTCCATGAGGTCTGAATAGATGCTATAAATACTTTCTAAAAGTATTAATAACTCCTATTATAACTCACAGAGAAATGGGCACAATTTCTACAATTTCTACAATTTGAATTCCAAAGTGAAGTGGACTTAAGTGAACTACATTCTAGGACAAAACAAGCATACTGTGACCTTTCCAGTTAACAGATATACATTTTAAAGAGAAATATCCTCATTGGCCACCAACCCGAAGCTGTCTTTTATGAGCTGTCAATTATTATTCAGCAGAGTTGGATGGGTCCATTGTCTAAGCAGAATCTCTGGGTGCCAGGAATATCGCTACCTTTTTGAGTGTTATATTTTGGTGGCCGATACAACTTGTACAGGACTTTTTAAAGAGCTTCCTATTTTTACACAAGTCCCTACATCTCCCAGATGTAGATGACAGCGCCAGTTAAAAGAGAGCATCTAGCTATGCCGCAAGAAGCACTCTCTTTTTGTTTTATGGAGTGAGCAACAGAGCAGTGACTCAAAGCAAATTAGAAACTGTGCGGAGACATTTACAAGCTTGCTCATTTACCATGATATATGAACATGACTGAAACATATCAGAACACAATCCTTCTTCCGCTCCCTTCCAATATGAAACTTGCCTTATGAGTGCAAGAGCTGGAACCAAGTCACCCAGTCAACAAATGCTTTGGAATCCAATGTTTTACTATCCAAAGTGAAATGGATTCTTACTTTATTTTTTTAAACACACAAGGAAGGCATCATGTCCTTTTGTAGTGTAAAGGTAAAGGTAAAGGGACCCCTGACCATTAGGTCCAGTCGTGACCAGCTCTGGGGTTGCGGTGCTCACCTCACTTTATTGGCCAAGGGAGCTGGCGTACAGCTTCCGGGTCATGTGGCCAGCAGGACTAAGCCGCTTCTGGCGAACCAGAGCAGCACACGGAAACGCCGTTTACCTTCCCGCCGGAGCGGTACCTATTTATCTACTTGTACTTTGACGTGCTTTCGAACTGCTAGGTTGGCAGGAGCAGGGACCGAGGAACTGGAGCTCACTCTGTCGCGGGGATTCGAACCACCGACCTTCTGATTGGCAAGTCCTAGGCTCTGTGGTTTAACCCACAGTGCCACCGCATTGTAGTGTAGGTGGGTTTAATTGTAATTCCCCATCCCCTGAAATGTAGTTCTCTTTGGTGGATGGTGGGTAGCAATCTCTAAATTCTCAGCATCCTCATTACAACCCCTGCAGTGTAAATGCTTCTAGTGTACCTAATGTCCACACCACAGCAAAGCAACCTCTAAGGGACTGTAAATAGAACCATTTCTTGTTTTAGAGTTTCCAGGCAAAAATGATTGAACATCCAGCTGCTTAGATAACTCGTACCCTATTGGACTGTAGTGCTTGTAAAGTGGTACTTTGGTTCTCAAATGCCTTGGTTCTCAAACGCCGAACACTCGGAAGGAAGTGTTCCTTGGAAGCCTCACGTCCAATGGGGTTGTTGGCTATTGTTTCCAGGGCACCTGCACCAATCAGAAGCTGTGTCTTGGCTTTCGAACATTTCATAAGTCAAACAGTCTTCTGGAACAAATTAAATTTGGTGCTCTTGTTTTTGTTATTTATTTTGCGTTCTTGTTTTTGAGGCTTTTTTGGTTAATTTGCTTTTGTGTGCAACCCAGTTCAGCTACTGATTGATTGATTGATTGACTGCAGAACCTGAAGCATGCTTGCCATCCAAACAGTTACTATCATCAGTACAGGTAAGAAAAAACAATAATTTTAATTTTTATCTTCTACAATACTGTCTTGTTTATTTTATAGTACAGTACATTGATTATTGCTTTCATTGGATCAATGGTCTCGTTTTTCATTTTGCATTACTTTCTGTGGGAAAGCGTGCCTTGGTTTTGGAACGCTTTGGTTTTGGAACGGAATTCCGGAGCAGATTGAGAACCAAGGTACCATTGTAATTGATGGGTTTACTCATGTGCATTATTGCATGCAATCTTTCACAACACAGGAGTGAGCAACAGAAGTCAGCATGTGGCTTTAAAATCACAATAAGGAAGGGTTCCAAATTCTTGATGATACAGCTTAATGATACATAAAACTTGTTTTGAAATCAGGTTGAGTTGTGTGGACATTCTGTGCATGACTTCCCAGTGTTCCTCATCTCATTATTAACTACTCAGAAAATGATGCACAAATTTAATAAATGGGCTCATGTGGGCTCAATGTGACTTGAAATCAAGTCCAAAAGTAGGTCAGATGTATCAGCCCTCATTTATTCTGTAAGCGACCGTGAACATTGTGACTACAGAATTTTGCAGTTCGTGTGTGAGAGAAAAATAATGGAGTATGTCCATTGGGAAATACTGAATTTTGATTGTTGTGCAACTGTAGTAGGAAATAATGAGAAGAGTAAGATCTAAAATTGTAAGGGTTGCTCTAGCACTGCCTTCTCTCAACCAGTCCTGTCTTGCTATATCATGAAAACACAACAATACTCATTTGTTACTTCTTTCTGTAGACTTATGGGCACAGAAACCATTTGGGAGGCAAGATGTACAATGTATCTTGGATTACAAACAAAGGTTTGGAAATTGGGGAGCTGTTTGGATGCAAGACCAAGTGGGGGAGGGTTGGTGACTGACTGACTGAACCAAAATGCAGATATCCCTTGAATTCACACTTTGCTGAATTTTGTGATGCAGTTTTCCTACCAAAATTAATGTGAACAACGTTGTGTATATTGAGGAAGTAGGCATAAAATGTATACAACATACAAACTAGAGTATATTAGGGAACACAGTTTACAAAAATGTGCATATTAGGTAAAATGTGCCCTAAAATGCAATTATTATTATTATTATTATTTTAAAAAATGCAAACTGATGGAGAAATGACGTGAACTGAACTTAAAATGCAAAAAAGAGAAACTAACATTGACTGATTTATCCATCCTTACCACATACGCCTGGTGTTTAATGAAAAGATAGAAAAAACACACACGATGTAATTACATGGTTGCTAATCATTTCATTAATGTCACATGTAGTTAGGCCCTTAGACAAATGAAACCACACTAATTAGATGGATGCAGTTAGGAGCGTCACCTTTAAGCAGCCACAGCAACATAAAGTAGATATTCAGCTACAGAGCGGAGGCTGATCTCTCAGGGCGACTGGGGCACTGCTTTTGGTTCCCTACACACTCCCATGCCTTCTATTTGAATAGCTGCAACCGATTGTGTCAAAATCCCATTCACTGGCCAGTCAGCTATTTCCCCTGTGCTCTTCCTCTTCTTCTTTTTTGGCTAACATTGCACTGTGGCCTACTTTGCATGCTTGTGGGGGGGGGAAACCCTGTCCAATATGTTGGTAAATTTAAATTGCTATCATAAAAAGGAGGAAGCTGCATGGGATAGTTCAGATGAGAATGTGGTGTACAGAGTCTATACATAGTACAGGACTACAGATGAAACTCTGACTGCACAACTCACCCAGGCAAGCATGTCCCTACAGATATTGTATTTGCCAAGGACCTGCATGAAAATTATAATGTGCACAGGCCAGTTTATCCTGGTGGTGTCCCAGATTCCAAAGCTAGCCTCCTTTCCCCACTTCAGAATCAGGGACAGACAGTCCGGATATCTTCTTCGTTTACACCTAGAGCCATGCTTTTCTGCGAGGGGTTAAAGTTGGTTTTCCATTTCCCCATACAGTGGTACCTCAGGTTACATACGCTTCAGGTTACAGACTCCACTAACCCAGAAATAGTGCTTCAGGTTAAGAACTTTGCTTCAGGATGAGAACAGAAATTGTGCTCCGGAGGCATGGCAGCAGCTGGAGGCCCCATTAGCTAAAGTGGTGCTTCAGGTTAAGAACAGTTTCAGGTTAAGTACGGACCTCCGGAACGAATTAAGTACTTAACCTGAGGTACCACTGTATTGTCCCCTGTGAGGTGGCTTAGGTCGAGAGGTCTCACAGCGAGCTTCATGGCCAAACAGTGATGTTAAATCCTTTCTCCCAGATCCTAGTCCAATTGATATCCCACCACTTTATTCCATATTCTAGGAAGGAGGCCTAGAAGAAGCTGAAAGAGGAGAGTAGTCTTTTCCCATAGACTTGGATGTTTATGGAGTCCCTTCGTTAACTGCTCTCTTGGGTACCTTATAACCATCCACTGGCTCCACTTAGGTGACCTGCTAGATGGCCAAGTTGCTCTACTAGGCCCGCAAAGCCTCCAACATTTTCATCCCCAAAACTGGGACATCAGGAGGGGCTTGCCTTCCAGCCTGGCTCTCTGGTGCTCTTCAACTGGGTCATGCCAGAGTCCTGGACCTTCAGTGCAAATTTGCTGACAAGCGCTAGAGGGCTGGAATGGAAGGTGTTCAGGTGCTCTCAGCAGGGTGCGCCAGAGCTCTGACGTGACCCTGCTGACTCATGCCAAAGTGAGTGTCTTTGGTCTGGTGATCTGGTGCACTAGACCCCCCAAACAGGACATTCCGGGATGCAAATAGAATTCTGGGATGTCCCACTTAAAACAGGACAGTTGCAGGGAGGGGTATGGGCCCAGGGTCCACCAGCTGCTGACACTGCAATACATTTGGGGATACAATCTCCTACACTGCTCCTTGGTTTCCTCCCTTCTATGTCAATGAGATTTATGCAGGATTCCAATATAGAACCCCCTCCTCTCCCCGTATGTTAGAAAGAGACAGTCCTGTCACTTTAACAAGATGCACTGTTTATTCTGTTTGGCAGCCAAGCCTCCAGCTCCTCCAAAGGCCTTGTCAAGAATTGTGACAGTACCATGCTTATGTCTATACACCCACAAATTATCCTAGAGCTATAACAGGCTGCAGTAGCAATTAATTAGATAAATAGGAGAAGTCACCTTCCTTTTCTCATAAGGACAAAGTTTTGTAATGACCCAAGAAATCAGACGTCCGAGTTGTATTACCCTGGGAAGACTTGTAGCCATTTGTATGATATAATCTTGTGCTGGCCAATGCACTGTAGCTGCTAACTGTTTAATAACTTAGCTATTGCCTACTTGAAGCATCTAAAAATATTCCCACTATTATAATAGTGGGAATCAAGCAAATTTGCTCTTCCATTCAAAGAGTGAAGTTGCTTAACAATAACAGGGAGATTTAAAATATTATTAAATATCATTAAAGCCATACAATTCGCTGGAGAGAGAGTTTGATGTTAATTTCAAACCTTCTTGTAATCAAGGAAAATTTCTCTGCCGAGCCACTAGACTTATTCTGTTTCTCTTTTCTGAATTATAATCAACGGAATCCAATCTAAAGTGTAACAGATATATCTAAACCATACTTTCTGTTGATTTCTCAGGCAATGGAGCAATTCTATCTTTGAGTTGCACCTCCTGGGTGGGAGATTGCTCCTAAACCCCTTTGCAGCTGTGGTGCACCACATGATACCAGTTAAAAAAAGGACACCACTGTAGAGATACCCTTGTGCCATCTGTTTCATCTTTATGCCACACAAATTTGCCAATGCGAAGGGGAACAATGGGAAGGGCTAGGGGCATGTAGGAAAAGGAGCTGGGCTGACTTGGAATCTAGTGTTTGATTAGGAATCAGTCTTGCCCCTTGATGAAAGAGTAAATGCCTGCAAAAGTAGTGATAGAAAATCAAACACTCCAGTTTAAGCCAATGGAGAGCCATGACGGATTGCCGCACATCTCAACAGAGAATTCCAACTCACGCTGCAACAAACCATGGCACACCAGATTGCTTGGTCTATTTCCATTCTTAGAAGCCCTTCCCATTTGGATAAATGATGCATCTTTAAAGCATCTTGTTAGCTTGGCAAGTAAGTTGGGTGGTACTTGGTATGTTTGTTTTTCTTTGTTTTTATTTATACCCCATCTTTCCTCACATAACTCATGGTGTTGTTCCCAGGTGGTAAACCATCCAGGCACTGACTAGAGTCAGAGGTGTTTAGTATTGTCATAGGTTTGAAGGGTCAGTCTGGAAGATACCCATGGGTTCCCCCCCCAAAAAAACACCTGTGTAGGTAGAGGCTTTCCTATAAGAAGAAACCAACCCAACCAGTTCCTTTGTTAAGGCAATGACCTTAGCCAGCCAGATTAGTACACTATTTACATTAGAAAGAAGTTGCCTTGCTGCCTTGGAGACAAATGGGGGTATCACTAGGGTTTTGTGTGTGAGTTTCAGTTGATGTTGGAAGCTGAAGAGACAAAGGCATGACTTGCTCTGGGCTGGACTCCAAGCTTTGACTTGAAGCTTCCCTTGAAACCTAATGGGGAAGCAAGATCTGTTGGAGAGTTGATGCTGTGAGTCCCTCCATCCTTTACTCAGGTTGTAAAATTAAGCCATATATCCTAAAGGCATCACAGTCTCCATTGACCTTCATTCCAAGGAAGCTGGAGTGCGTGCAAGGGCATCAACAAGATTGTGGCACCCACTGCCTTTAGTCAGACCATGCTCTGTTTTGGGGCTCGTTCCGATTTATTGCTCTTCCTCATACCAGAGCAAGGAGTATTAAGCAGAGCATATTAAAAGGAAAGCTGTCTGCTGTCCACCACCCACTTATCCTCTGAGAATTAGCTTGGCCGCTGATCCTGTTGCAGCACCTGTCTCTCGTTCTGCTTTACTGCTCTGGGCTGGGATTGTTGGAGACTAATAAGTCTCAGCTGACTCTAAGCTCTGTCAATTAACCTTTGTCTCTGCAGCACCGTATCCGCAGGCTTCCTCCTTGAGTCAACACTATTGGAAAGCCTTTCTTAACATTGCTGAGAGATAAGACTCCCACACAAAAGTCACCATCTAATGACAGCAAGCCAGTGCATTATTCTTTAACACCTGACATTCCACGGTATGTCAAGAGATGACCAAAACATTTAAATATCCCATTCCAAGCTCCTCACAGTTTTCCTGGGATGATCAAATGAAAGATTTCAGTTCTAAGGATCTCTTAATTTGGATGTTAGCAGCGGACAGTATTTCTGCAGCTCCCAAACTTTGCAGCACTTGCAGCTGTCCCTTTGATACAAAGGACCCTAGCAATTGCTGGGGGGAAAACAAAAAACCTATTAACTGTGTGTTTCCATAGGTTTGGAAGAACCTGAAAAATTGTATGCTATCTGATAGGACTTTTGTTGTTGTTGTTGTTGTTTAGTCGTGTCTGACTCTTCGTGACCCCCTGGACCAGAGCACGCCAGGCACTCCTGTCTTCCACTGCCTCCCGCAGTTTGGTCAAACTCGTGCTGGTAGCTTTGAGAACACTGTCCAACCATCTTGTCCTCTGTCGTCCCCTTCTCCTTGTGCCCTCCATCTTTCCCAACATCAGGGTCTTTTCCAGGGAGTCTTCTCTTCTCATGAGGTGGCCAAAGTATTGGAGTCTCAGCTTCAGGATCTGTCCTTCCAGTGAGCACTCAGGGCTGATTTCCTGAAGAATGGATACATTTGATCTTCTTGCAGTCCATGGGACTGTCAAGAGTCTCCTCCAGCACCATAATTCAAAAGCATCAATTCTTCGGCGATCAGCCTTCTTTATTGTCCAGCTCTCACTTCCATACATCACTACTGGGAAAACCATAGCTTTAACTATACAGACCTTTATCGGCAAGGTGATGTCTCTGCTTTTTAAGATGCTGTCTAGGTTTGTCATTGCTTTTCTCCCAAGAAGCAGGCGTCTTTTAATTTCGTGACTGCTGTCACCATCTGCAGTGATCATGGAGCCCAAGAAAGTAAAATCTCTCACTGCCTCCATTTCTGATAGGACTTTAGCACATCCAAAACTAATCTGGTTACACAGGGCTCCCTCTCTATGATACAACATGCAATTTGGCTATCTCGATAGCTTCAATTATTTAGCTTAATGCTCTTCAAAAGCAGCATAATGCTTCTTTCTGTATTTTTATTGTTTGTCATTTTGTTTGTTATATTTGATTTGCGCCATTTTGTTAAAAAAAAAACAATCAAAACAAAACACATGACATACAAGTGTACATATGGTTGTATGTCTATGTTGTGGCTGTTGCCCGAGTTATTAATTTATTTAGCAGATCAAAGTACACTAAGCAGTTTGTAATCAGCACCCTGCAGGATTTGACATGCCACACAGAAATAAAAATGAGCCTTGTCGCAGAAACAAACAACTCAACATGTTGCTGCAGATATTTGTGACTTTTTGGTTATTCCTGTATGGTACATGGGGCTGTTACTTGTAGGCAGCTGCTTACCATATCAGTGCTCTTAGATGGACTAATAATAATAATAATAATAATAATAATAATAATAAATTTATACCCCACCCATCTGGCTGGGTTTCCCCAGCCACTCTGGGCTGCTTCCAACAAAATATTAAAATACAATAGTCCTTCAGATATTTAAAGCTTCCCTAAACAGGGCTACCTTCAGATGTCTCCTAAAAATCTGGTAGTTGTTTTTTCCTTTGATATCTGGTAGGAGGGTGTTCCACAGGACGGGTGCCCCTACCAAGAAGGCCCTTTGCCTGGTTCCCTGTAACTTTGCTTCTCGTAGTGAGGGAACCGCCAGAAGGCCCTCGGTGCTGGACCTCAGTGTCTGGGCAGAACAATGGGGGTGGAGACGCTCCTTCAGGTTTACTGTAATGTAATAGGTGCTTTACCCTATACTGCAAGGATGGGGAACCTCAGGGTCCAGGGGCTGAAGTCCATATGGCCTTCCAGGTAGAGACCTGTCTGGCCCTCAAAACTCTGCTAGGCCACACAGCTCACTGGACATGCTTTGCACCTCAAATATTTTTGTGTGGCTGGATTGTGGCCTCTCCAGAGTTTAAAACAGGGGACCCTTGTCACCCATATCTAGAAATGCCAAGGGTTGAACTTGGAACCTTCCGTATGCAAAGCAGATGGTCTACCACTGAGGCTTTCCACTATGGAAGATAAGGCTGTCAGTAGGTATTTTCTACAATGACTTAATTAACCTCCAAGGTGTGTCTCAGGAAGAGGAGGAAAAGGGTGCTCCAGTCTTCTTGTCCTGCTGTAGGCTCCTCAGAAATACCTGACTAGCCACTATTAAAAATGGGACACTGGACTAGAGGGCTCTTGGGTCCACAGCTCTTTATAACATAAATTCATAAGAGTTTTCCAGTATCTCCTCCACTTTCTTGTATGTAGTAGATATGATATGTGGTGAAACAACTGTCTATTTTTGGCCTCCCCTTTTCCAGACAGTGACCCATAGTGACAGGGAAATGAATTAATTATTACAGAAATGCAGCCTTGGTTATTGTTAGAGGCAGACTAGGGATTACCTTTCTTTTTAAAAAATAATAATAGGATGTTAGCCTATATGTAGCATAGGTTTTCAGTTCATTCCAGAGGCATGAGCAATTGGAGCGCAGATGGGATTAGCAGCCAGCTTATCTCTTGCAGTGTTGGTTAGCTTTATACAGCACAAGTTGAGAAAATTATACTTAGAAAATAAAAAGGTCCTTCTTTTATATAGAACTAGTAGCACCACAAGGAAGTCCAGCAATGCCACTGTCTCATTTTTCTACCTCTCCAGCATATTTTCATATCATTGCTATTATTCCATGTACATTTTTGTTTTTGTTCTAAACCTAATTGCTGCAGGATGTTAAGCACAGGTTGTTGCCTAGGGAACTTGGGCTCTGAGGTGATGGACAAATGGCAATAAGAAAGAAAGAAGAGTCAGACAAGCATCTGATTAATGGGCTACCTTTCGCTGTCATGGATCAGTCAAAGCTAAGCATTTCATTGAGAGAATTCAGCATTTCCTCCTTGTAAGTAAAAAGCTTAAAATTCTGTTAGTGCTTGACAAATGTCCTCACATACTGGCTCATATAATGTTTGCAGACATGGTGACCATTGCTATAGCATCATGATAGGGTAGGACTTATGATAAAGAGGTCTCATGCATCTTTAACTGAAAATTTCAGCAGCTGCAGCTTGCCTTCTGTAGCACAATGAAAAAATGCAGGAGCCTGTTCTCCATTCCATCTTGCACCATGGTTATGAAACTGCTGCTACCTGTACCCATAATTGTTCATTCACATCTTACGCACATCTGAGGACACACCTGATGATGGTTGACATTAGGGATGGCATACCTATGGCCCTTCAGATGTTGCTGGACTTCAACGACCATCAGCCCTGGCCAGAATGGCTAACAGTCAAGGATTATGGAAAATGTAATCCAACAACACCTAGAAAGCCACAAATTACCCATCCCTGGTTTATATCAAGGATGAGGAACCTGGCACTCCAGATTGTTCAACTCCAACTCCAACATAGGAACCTAAGAATAGCCTGCTAGATCTGGTCAATGGCCTATCTAGTCCAGCATCCTGTTCTCACAAGAGTGCAATAGCCCTCTCCCCACATGTGACTCCCAGCATCTGGCTCCAACTGTGAAGGCAGAACATAGCCATCATGGTTAGTAGCCACTGATAGCTGTATGCGCCATAAATTTTTCCCCTTCTCTTTCAAAACCATTCAAGTTGGCGACCATCACTACTCCCTGTAGAAACCAGTTCCATAATTTAACTATGTGCTGTGTGAAGAAGCACTTTCTGTTGTCTGTCCTGCCCAGTGCTGTGGCCCAAGCCTAACTTGGGGGCCACAGGTTCCCCACCTGTGGTTTACATGGAGAAAGCTACTGGATCTTTACGGTACAATCCTTTTCATATCTACTTAGAAGTCCTTTTGAGTTTAACAAACCTTACCCCCAGGTTAATATATATTGGCTTTCTGGATTGCATCTTTACGGTACAAACCTAACCATGTCTACTCAGAAGCAAGCTAGGTGAGTGGGTGTGGCAAGTCCCACTTAATCTAATTGGACTTCCTTTAGAGTAGACATAGATAGGCTTGCTTTGCTAGTCTCTTTTGAAAAGAGGAGGAAAGCTGGAAAATACACAGGCAGTGACTTCCCCTATATAAAGTTCACTGTGCAATATTTACTAACTTAATGCTGACAAAAGCAAATTGATTGCTAGCAAGTGCTTAGGGAGAGATCTGTCCTATTTAACTTACCCCTGTGACTATGTAAAGGCATCCATCACATCTACAAGTATTGTGCAACTCAAGGTACGACTACACCAGTGCCCCTCGGTTGCAGGTATATATATATACCTTAAAATATAATTTTAAGCATTTATATAGAGCCCTTCATAGACTTTCCCAGGATGACTTGGAATGTAGCAAAAACAATAATATAATAAAACACAGCAGAAAAAACAACAGTGGAGAAAAAGCGTACTTCACAAGACTGGGGAAATTAACACATCTTTTACCTAGCACTGAAAAAGCAACACTTTTGTGTTGGTGATTTGTGACTGTGCAAGTCGTTATCGACATGAAGCGTTTTTCTTAAAAATTCCTTGTCCAGTTGTGCTTGGAGAATATATTTACCCAACACAGCCAGAAAATAGGACATTTAGTAGCAATTCAGGCCAATTTCTTTAATTTTAGGTTAATAATTAAGAACACACACACAAGGATATGAAGGAGTGAATGCTGCTTCATGAAGAGGAATGTGGTAGACCAGTTTCTTTAATTTGCAGGTTTTTCATATGCAGGATCCAGTATGTGCTTGGACCAAGGCTGGTATTGCTTGCAGTGACATACCCAGCCATGCTCTGGACTGTGACAGTGCTCTCAGTGTTTGTCATGAACAATTAACAATGTGTGCTGAAAATAGCAGATCATTGTGCATTTTGTTAGGCTGGAGTATAGTCTGCAGGTTTTTAAAAAAATCAACATTCTGTTCAATGTAACCTCAAAAATGCTCTAAAAAAAGTTGTCGTTTTTAACTTGTAAGTTATGTACTTCAAGCCATTAGCATATATTTTCTTGTTTTGCATAATTAATTTTGCTTCCAATGGTCATGGGAAGTGATGCAGGACACTGAATCCACATCCCAAAACTTATTGCTTCCCCTTCTCATGGGTCTGAAGATTTCACTGAGCATAAAGACAACGAGTTTGTTTTTTATAACTGACACTTGGGATTCTCAGAATGCTGAATTCTGTACCCAGACATCCCACCCAAATCACAGAATGCAGACAGAGCCTCTTTCAGCAGCTGATCAAATGTGTCATCCATATTGATTAAACAAGCACTGTAGATCTGTACAATATTTTAGTTCTGAAAACCCAGTACTGCAGGAAACAAACACTGCCATGCATTTATGTTTCTTCAAAATCACTCTGTTACACCCACACCTGCGTTCTGATTTTGAAGAAAAAATAAGTGCAAATGTTCTTTTAACTTTGCAACCTGATCCTGAGTGTTTACAGTACTCAGAAATAAATCCCACGAAAGTTCTGTGGGACTTGTATCTAGATAAATATGCTTTGGATTGCAACATTGCTTTCCAAAAAAGAAAATCTTTTGTCATTGTACAGAGATTAAATCTGGCTGGTGTGTAGATAAATGTTTCAGTTCTTCCATCTGTTTTTGGCTACTGAGCAATTGTATAGGACTGTTCAAATATAGACTCTGCCTCCTCTTAATGGCTCTTGCGGCATGAGTGTAGGGTTCCTCATCATTTTAGTGCCCCACACAATAAACGTCGAGGATATAAATTTTGATATGCTTCCCAGCTGAATGGATGCCTAGAGTGGAGACAGACTGGCTGGAGCTAGAAGCTGTTAGCTTTGATTTACCTCCCTTCCATTATTCAATCCTATTGAGAATTTTGAGTAGCGATCACAAAGCATGTTGATTGGCTGCAGTTTATAGATTGAGTGATATTTAACTCCAGTCAATACTCGGCAACCTCCTAACGATATTAGCGACGATGAAGTAATGGTTGTTTGGTAAGAGGCAGACAATGAAGTAAGGTGTTTGCAAATAAATCCATTGACTGACGAGTTGTCCTCATTAACCATGAAGCACATGTGTTCCTTCAAATCCCTGGCAGGATTCCTGCCAAGAGGGAAGTACTTGTGAAAAGTTCTCCATGCCATTTCCTTGATGCAATATTTACGCTTTGCCTGGTTTGTAATGTTTGGCTCACAGGCTGGAGACCTACGTATGCTATGGGACACACTTCTACTATGTTTGGAGCTCAACATTTTTATGTGACCCAGAAGCACTCTTTCTTCATATGCTGTATCTGTTGCAGATGGGAACGTAAAGACAAGCAAAACAGAGGATATTGGGAGAGGGGAGGTGTCAAAGAACCCCAGAAGATTCTACAATGCAAAGTGTAAACAGATGAAACACAAAAGTAGAGAACCAGCCGGCCATTTTGCAGTAAGTGTTGCAAGATTCCATGTCCTGAGTAGCCCACCTAGCTACAGAAGCTCACTGGACAATCTTGGGCCAGCCGTTCTATTCCAGCTTTGTCTACCTCGCAAGGCTCTTGTGAGGAGGGAATAAGAGATTGATGATGTGCTCAGAGCTCCTGGAAGGAAGGGTGAAGCAAAGATGTAACAGAATATCCTATAATAAGCAAGGTAAGTGAGCTGTAATCTGGCTGCCACTTACTGATGCTCATTGTTGCACTCCATGTGCAAAAATATGTGAAAGATAAGAGTTCATGACCCCAGCGTGCTCTGATGAATCATGGGGTTGGAGAAAGTAAAAGTTCTGCTGCTCAGGATTTTCATGAGGGTGGCTGTTATGAGTTGCAAATACAGCCTAAACAATTATAGAGTGTGTCATCGCCGTTTTTCTAATCCTGGGGCAAGGTGCGGCAAGCTCTGCTAAGTTTCTTCCTCCTTGCACTAATGCATTTCTGTGTTATCCTTTGGGGTGCACACATTCAAAGTGCAGCACATAAATCGTAGTACAAGATGCGAGAAGAGCAGGGCAGGGAATAATCAAGCAGCAAACCATTGCGGTCTCCAAAGCCCTGCAACTTGGTGTGCTGATGTAGACATTTTTTTGCTGTGTCAGCTCCAGGCACCAAGGATCAGGCCCCTCGGGAGATGCATTGAAGTCTTCAGATCCAAAACATCCAGGCCTCTTTCCTCTGCCTGCGGATGTGGGACATTACTGCTGCCAAGCCAACAATTCATGTTTTGCTACATAGGTATACGAAGGTATATAAAGCTCACAGAGCTCTCCTGTAAAATTTGCTAGAGAGAACTATATGAGATAGTTATTTGACTACTACCTTGGCAAGAAGCTGTAACACTGCATACTTCCTTCTTTCCTGGGCATGTGTCTCTTTCTTTATCATGCGTCTAAGCTGACCACACATGCATGTCTGAGCTCTGCAGCTCAGAGAGCATTTTTGAACTTACATTTTGTACACTGTAACTTACATAGCGGTTATCAACCTGCCTTTATTTTGCTATTGTAATTGTTCCCCCAAGACCTAAATTATGTAAGTAAATACTAATTTTAGTTCTTCACAAAACAGTGTATGATTATTATTTTTAAGGGGGGAGGGGAAATACCAAGGAAAATCCTTAAAGCATCCTGGATTCTTGTGCTAGAAGTTTAAATCAATATTGTCTTAGCTTCTAAGTTTAAGTTGTAAAGGATGGTCCTATGCTGATCTCACTAATGTGAGCAAGGAAGGATAATAACTAAGCAATATATCTTCTCCTACAGCAGCCACGGGTAGTTTCGTGCCCATTTGGGCACAGCTTGGGTCCCCCACCACTGTTCTAGACTCCCATGTTTGCTATCAGGCAAGAACTCTTCTCTGGCAATAGAGCTGCTTGGCACGACAGGTTCCTTGGCATGGCAGGCTTGTAAGCAGATGGGGACAGAGTTCATGTTCCTTGGAATAGATGTCCTCAGAGATGTCCCATTTCCCCAAATATGGAGTCCTAATTAGGGGCTTTCCTGGACTGGCTTTTCTGGCATATATCCCAGAAGAGAAAGAAAGAGCTGATGAGGAGGCAAAGAGCAGCATACTAGTGTCAGCCTGCTACTCCCTGGGCTTTTCCAATGGTGGCTAGGGGAGATCTGTTACACGTACTGTGCACAGAGCTTACCCGAGTCTATGTCCTTTCTGTCTTAGAGCTCTTAAAATGTCCAGCCATCAAATCAGAACATGAATTTAATTGAAAGGCTTGAAACCAAACAGGCGACTCAAGTTTCACACTGGGAGAGCAGAGTGCAGCATTTCAGCAAGAAGAGTGGTAGAAGATAAAAAGAAAAGCCTACTCTTTATGCTGCTTTCCCATGACAGTGTCGGTATAGTGAAGCATCAGGGAAATATTGTATCTATTCACCACATTTAAATCCTACCTTTCTTCCAAGGAGCTCAAGGCAGAATGCATAGTCTGCCTCTGCTTTTTATACTCACCATCTGTGTGGTAGGTTAAGATCAGATGAATTTTATAGCTGAGGGGACATTTGACTTTGTGTCTCCCCAGTCCTAGCCTGATCCTCCAAATCATTTATTTAATTCATTTATATCCTACCTTTCTTCCCAAAGGTTTCCATGGCAGTGCCACACTGCTATGCCACACTGATTGTGCCACATCGCACCATGCCGGTTCTCACATTGCAGCAGGTCTGGCAAGTTTCTATCAAGAACTCCAGTATCTTCAGGCTGACTAGTGTGTAGGGATGGGGGGATATCATCTGACTTGCCACACCGACTGAACTTCTACTTTCTGAAACGATTTGTGAACAGCCACCCTTCAAAATTCACACAAGCACCCCTCTGCACCATCCCAACACATATCCCTGCAACTACACAACCTCCCCCCTGCAAACACACCCTGTATTCTCCTGTACACAGGATGCAACCACACCACATGCTCTTGCAGCCACAAATGTCATGGAACTACATATGCAAAATGTTTTAGGTGCTTCATAAAGCAGTACTCCAGACTCTCCATGTGGATATGGGTCTGAAAGACCAAGGGAAAGTGTGGGTGCATGGAGGGTAGGTTATTAGCAAGCACAGTTTGTGACATTCCACAACATCATTGCTGATCATCTGGTACATCTGTTTAAGCTTCCAATTTTCCAGCTCTTGGGAGCCTGAGCGAACATGAAATAGCCTTAACTCTGATCTTAAACTGGCAGGGTTTTTGAAATCACTGGTTTTTATTTATTAACTTCATCCAAACACATCAGCAAAACTCCACTGAATTCTTTCTGGCCTTACAAGGAAGTATTTAGGACTGCCGCCTTATAGTCAGTAAATATTTCCTACTCATTAAAGCAGGGAAAGAAAGAGGATCTCAGATTTCCTTAACATCTGAGAGCAACATGTGGCATTTGAATGCTGGGTAGCTTGAGGGATTGATTAATGTGCTGTTAATAAAATTTATTATACTTTAAGCTGCAAGTGATTTAAAGGTTGTTACTATAGGCACTTCCTAAACAGATAATAACAATGAATATATTTATGGATGGGAGCAGGGAGGCTGGTGTGTGACAGCTCAGAGCAAAAATCAGTCATCCTTGCTAATAGCCAAACTTTCCACTGGTTCATCAGCAGAATGCTAGTTATGGGCAAACTTTGAAGATGCGATTATGGACTGAGTTTGCCAGATAACTCATCCTCATAAGATCCAGTAGTTCAGTATTTCATCCAAAATGGGTTCATTTAAATTAGAAGATAACTCACCAAGGAAACAAGACAAATCTATATCACTGACAAAGGAAACATCCCACTTTGAAATCCATGTATTTCCTGAAGAAGCATACATGCTACCTGGTTGCTATAGCAATTGGTTTGCAACTAAATCGAGCCATCTTGCAACCCAGGAGTACAATCCAAAGCTTTGAGCTTTGCAGCCAATATACCTTTCACATCACAGAACTCCATCTACATAGAAACAAGAGACTTATTTCTCTTGTCTCTCTTTGGACAACCACTTGGCCTAGGGCTGCCATACATCCGGAATTTTCCAGACATAGTCGGTATTCAGCCCCCTTAAGCAGCATCTGGGGGCAGAAATCACTGAAACTTCTCAGAAAATCTGGGCGTATGTCAGCCCAAGGTTGGTTGTGTAGATTTTGGCAACTCTAGTTAACCAGGATAATTCACTTGAAGATTAAGGCTGTGATGGATATGCATAGAGGTTTGAAAGCTAGTCTCCAGCTGATTGGAGGGCAAATGTCTAAAGCTTTTCACAGTCAAGGGATATTTTCTTTGCATAATGGCATTTTATCCATGAAGTGGAAAATTATTGTCCATAATTTGTCATACATATTCATAATTTGGGAAGTTTGCACATTGCAGAGCACAAAATAGAGAGCAAGATAATCACATGGACTTTGTGGACAATCCTGGTACAGCACAGGGTAGCATCTTCCTGTGACAGCTGGTGCAGTTGTTTTCTAGAATGATCTGTCGAAGGAGGAGGGGAATTCCCATCCTTACTATAAACAGGTGGTGGCGGTGGGGTGCGTCAGCACTGTGCAAGAGCCTTTTGGGTTGTGCCTTCACAACAGTCAATGAACTCCCCACTGAGGGATGCCTCGGCTATGCAATATATTCCTTTTGGTGGCAGGTGAAGATGCTCTTCTTAAAACCAGGCTTTTAATAGGTGATAAAGGTAAAGGTAAAGGTACCCCTGACCGTTAGGTCCAGTCGCATACGACTCTGGGGTTGTGGCACTCATCTTGTTCTATAGGCTGAGGTAGCCGGCGTTTCTCTGCAGACAGCTTCCGGGTCATGTGGCCAGCATGACTAAGCTGCTTCTGGTGAACCAGAGTAGTGCACAGAAACGCCGTTTACCTTCCCGCCGGAGCGGTACCTATTTATCTACTTGCACTTTGACGTGCTTTCAAACTGCTAGGTGGGCAGGAGCAGGGACCAAACAACAGGAGCTCACCCCGTTGCGGGGATTCAAACCGCCAACCTTCTGATCGGCAAGCCCAAGGCTCAGTGGTTTAGACCACAGCGCCACCCGCGTGATAGGTGATAGGTGAAGCCAATTGTAAGTATGACACTGCTATGATACTATTTATGTAGACATTTTGTGTGAATTGGTTTAAATAATTTTGTGTTTGGCTTTGTTTTGTCGTACTCCACCCTGCGATTGTTGCAGAGAAGGGCACTATAAAATTAAGGGTGGGTTTGCAAATGTTCACTTGCACATATGTAGACTCACTGGCACCAGCTCCAATCAGGCACAGGCTTCAGCCAGCCAATCAGCTACCTTGTTGCTTGCCTGGTGCAGAGCAAGGAGCCTCCTGCCTAATCTTGATAAGGTGGGACATCCCACTCCCGGATAATTGCGCGCTCTCTCTCTCTCTCTCTCTCTCTCTCTCTCTCTCTCTCTCTCTCTTGTCTTCAGTGGTGACCAGCAGGAGTTCCTGCTCAAGAACCACTTCGCTGGCCACTTCTGGCATCTCCTGGATCCTCACATCTTGGACAATTTGGCCAAGGTCTAGCACAGTGCTTCCCAAACTTTTGGGGGGCCACTGCCCCCTTTGTTCCATAAACTCACCCCCAAGTGCCTCCTACTTTACCCTATCAAAAGCATTGTTCAGAACGGCAGTTTCCACGATTCACTAAGGAAGATAATAATGGAATAAAGTTCAAATCAATAACAATTAATTGCAGATTTATTCAAAATCCAATTAAAACTATTTAGTTTAGTTGATTCAACAAAACTGCTGCACTTGATCCACTGAGGTCTGCTTTTCAAAGCCTTAGTCATTTACACTTCCAGTGCCCCCTTGCCATCTTCTTGGCTCTCAGTGCCCCCCCCCCCGAATCCCACCTCACCCCAAAGGCAAATATTTCCCACTTTGGGAAAAACTGGCCTAGAAGAAGTTCAATAATAAACACACAGGACATTATAACAGAAATTCTTTTAAAAAATGAAAAAAAATGAGGGGTTAAAAAAAAATACCCTGTGCCCATTTTGCTCCAATATTTTTTGTTCTTTTAATGTTGTTGGGTGGCACAGGCTAGGACTGAGATATTTATAAACTTCCTATTACCTCATGACACGAGCCATCAGCAAAGTTAAACTGAGCACATACTTGACCTTTGCAATGAATGCGTACATTGGTAGGAAGTTTTATGTGTACATTTCGGCATAAATAATACAGAAGCTCTGGGAGCCTCAGTGCGCGGAGTGAGCCGAGACAGGCACCTGGGCCTTACAAACAGATGGCCAGACCATCTGAAATGGAGCACCCTCTTTTGGCTTTTTTGTTGCTCCCTGATTCTAGTTTCACTACCTTCTAGGTTTGTCTTCCTGGATGGGAATGAGATCACCACATAACTGTCTGATGATGACACACAGCAACAGGTTCTCCAGTTTTCCAGTCCTACTGCTTTGGAATGTGATGACTATGTTGACAATTTACATGGCATTGTGGAACACTTTTGAAAGGGCCTTTTTATTTTTGGGGGGAGGAAAGGTGAGTATGGCGGGAGACATGATAGCGGAGTATAACATTCCGCAAGGCATGGAGAAAGTGGACAGGCCTTTCTCAGTATTCTAGAATCCAAGGGTCAGCCAATGAAGATGGGAATATTCACTACAGACAAAAGGAAGTGCATAGTCACACAGCACATAGTTTAAACTGTGGAATTCATTTACCACAAGATGCAGTAATGGCCACTGGAAAGACTTTAAAATAGGTTTAGACAAAGTCATGGAGGATAAGCTCAGGGGCGGCCTGAGGCATTTCAGCAACCAAGACTAAACACCCCACTGCTTCCCCCAAAATGGGGAGGGGCAAGCTCTGTACGGGTGCTGCCACCCCTGACTGGCTGGATGGGTGAGATCCCCCCACCTGCCCAACAACAAGGAGAAGTCAGTGAAAAGCCTCCCCCCCCCCCAATTGCCTGGCCAGGGATGGAGATCCTTTTCTGGTTGGTTGTGAATTGGAAGAAATTAAAAATACCAGCGAATAGGTCGGGATTATAGATGTCTCAGTGCTTTACCTGGAGAAGGTCCCTGCTGTAATCCTTGCAACCTTGTGGTTGTTTTATCTATATTATAATAGGGTTTTCCACAGTATTACAATGGAACAATACAGTCCTTTATTCCTCCTCCCCTATTCCAGCTTCCTTACTGCTCTTCAAACTCATGCCCTCTTTTTAACTACAGTATTTTCATCTCTGTTGTACAGTTGTTAAGAATGCTGCAGGCTCAGTGTCAGGGTTCTGCTGGAGCCCCAGTATAACATCCATTTAGTTGGAGAGGTTTCCATCCCTACATTGTGCCTCCTTCCACTTCTAGAAGAACTGCTAAGGAGGCATAATGTGGGCATCACTTGGCGAAGAGTTCCAAAAATGCATCCCCAAACTCTTTGAAACTTGACTGATTATGTAGTTCATAGAGTAGAATTTTCTCATGGTTGCAGGAGGTATTGCAGCTGGTTTTCTGTGCTTGTTGTGGTCTAGGCTTTCCAGTATTTAAATCCACAGAGGCGGATTTAGAGGAGAGCAACCACTTCAGTCACACTGGGCATAGAGCCTAGGGGGCGCTGCAAGGGACACCACAACTATCATGGAGAATGGAGTGCAAGAGGCAGGGGGCGCCGCCAAATTTTGGCATTGCACAAGGCGCTGCTGAAATGTAAGACCCCAAGGTTTGCCGCTAATTATTCATTTTGCTGCCAGTGTGGTTCAGTGGAACCATCCTTCCTGTGCTTTTGATAACCCTCACCTGGCAGTTGTGCAACTATCTGCAGATGAAAAAGGATTGGGTAGCAGATGATGCAAAAGATCTCTGCCTGACACCCTGGAGAGAGTCAAAGTCAGTCAAGTAAGACAATACTACACAGACAGTCTGACTAGTATAAGGCAGCTTTTTATATTTCTATCCTGTTGTGTGAAAAAGTGTAGATTGACATTAAATAAGTCGTTCGATTAAGAACCTTCTTGCAGTCCCCCATGCTGGAGCCGCTGTCAAGCATTTGAAGTGTGTATACATGCAGACACATAACTGTACCTAGGTGTTCTTTTTCAAAAATCAAGTAGGTGAACAAATGCCACTGAATAGCCAACGTCAGTGGCTGAGTAAAACACAGACCAGCCCTTTCATCTGTAGAAAGGCCCACACCCATCACACAACATAAAATTAGATTAGGCCTCATTCCCACTGACGTGAGCATTGCCACGCTTCTGTGGATGTCATTCCGAAGAAATGGTCTAATATAAACAAGGTGAAGGTTGACATTCACAAAGTCCGCTCCATTTTTAAAATGGTTCTATATATTTCCATTGCTGGAAATGGAAACTTACGATTGGCTCCCATAGTTACATTTGCAAGCAGCACTGTTACGTTACAGCGAATTGCCTGAATTCCACTTTCACCTGCTTTTAAGCTGGCCCTTTTAAATGCAAGCTCAGGAAAAGAGATAAAAACTTGCTGAATAAAGCAAGGATATCCCTTGTGGAGTGCCAAGGAAAACATGCTTAGTTAAATGCGACTGGTTCAGCTGCACCTGTAACTGACATACAATTTGGACCTGCTTCACCGATGGAGCTACCCACATGCATGGACAGTATAGGTGGAGCTTTCCATGATCAGCTGCTCAGTTTGGTGGATCTTAATCTTGTCAGGGGTTTGCCCTGATGCAAGTAGTTGCCTGCATGAAGCGAGAATTGGATTATAATTCCACTTAACAAAAAACACTAGCTCTAGTATTCTTGGAGCCTCAGTTCAGTGGCAGTTGCATGCCACGTATATTAAATAAGTGGCTGAGGATTGCATCACAGGGTTTCATTGTATTTATAGCTGTCACAAGCATCACAGTAACCCAGGCTGTAAACTGATACTGAAGTATATGAAGATCCTGCTGGATCAAGCCAAGAGCCCAGCTAGTCCAGCATTCTGTTCTCACCAAGTAATGTGGGAACTATCTGTTTAGCTCCATAGAGCAAATTATGACATACCCGTATTTTTCGCTCTATAACACGCACCAGACCATAACACGCACGTAGTTTTTAGAGGAGGAAAACAAGAAAAAAAATATTCTAAAATAGTGGATATATTCTAAAATATTCTAAAATATATTCTAAAATATTTTAATATATTCTAAAATATTCTAAAATAGTGGATATATATGATTTTTGTGGTTCATGCTGTGGCCACAGACATGTGATCTGACAGTGAGTTTGGAGTAGCCCAATGCAAAAATCCTGAGGATCCATGTGGATCCATGCTTTGTAACCACGGAGGAGGGAAGGAAGGGGAACCATGGATCCTCTGCTCACGACTGCAGCAGATCCCCCCCCCCCGCCACCCGCAGGCATTCGCTCCATAACACGCACAGACATTTCCCCTTACTTTCTAGGGGAAAGATTGTCCCAAGGACAAAACTGGACGAAGCTGCTCCAGAGGGCATTGCTGATGGCAAACATCTACTTCATCTGGTTCTACTTGATTTTCCACTCTTGGTTTAGAAAGCAGACATCTATTTCAGCAGGCTTGACCAAAAGAAAGGTGGAAACTTCCACGACAGGGTTGGAATGATAATTTCTTTAAGCCCAATTGCAGTGTTGGAGAAATAGTTCCCGAGAGATTAGTAGAAAATGTTTTAGATCATTTTAGCAGTTGTCTGATAAATCAGGGATCAGTCTGAGAGACACATCCTCTCTTGGGCAGCCTTCCAAGACTCGAGAAGGGCACGAGGCAAGGCTGGTGAGGTAAGGAGAGTCCCAAGGGCTACCTAGAGGGGTGTGGACAGCTGTATTTCACACATGTGGCAAGTGACCCATCAGGTACATGAAGCATTTGTATGAGCCACAGAATCTCCTGAGCTCTAGAAGGTGAAACTAAGGGGAGCCTCGATACATAAAGTCTATCCTATAGGCAGAGTGGGCAGGCAGTCCCATGGGGCAGCATGATTCAAGGAGTCTCCTTGACGCTGGAGGACATGCACAAGTCCAGGCTCTCATGTTGGCTCTGACTCTGGCACAGAGGACTCAGGAGCATGCTCTGTTTATGCATGTTTATACTAGTTCAATCCTGCCAAGAGCAGCAATGCATTTCCTTGAGAGATTCAACATGGGTGATGATACTGTCTTTAATATAAGGACGGATGTCTCTCCTCATTGTCCTTGCTCAGTCTGCCTGCTAGTTGTGGAGAGGAGGCTAAAGGCTACTTGTGCCAACTTCTAGTCTGTATCTTGAAGGTGGGAATTAGAGGATCCTGGGAAGCGAGCCAAGTCACACTTCAGTTGCATGGCTACAGGTCAAAAAGTTGGGATAGTAGATAATCTCAGGAGCATGGTGGCTTTCTGCCAGTGTGTGGCCTGATTAGACTATCACTAACGTCCCACGGTTTATCTGCTGTAGGACAGATGGACCCCATTGGAGGATACATTTCAGCTAGCCTTATTACAGCAGTGGCACTGCTGTAAACAAAGCCCACATCTTTAGATTAGAGAGAGAGAGAGAGAGAGAGAGAGGAGAAGAGGTAGTTGTTTTCATATTCTTTGATAATGCATATTGCTAGAATCACCATAGGAAACAACCAGAGAGACTTCCCCCTCTGCTCCTTCTTTATGTTGCTGCCAAGTTAAGATATGCCAATGCTTATACATGTGTAAACTCCATAGTGGGAAGCGGAAGTGCCAGCTTGCAAGGGTGATTGGGGTGGGGGCAATGATGTTGCTGGTGGTCCTGCTTCCTGCTCCTCCTCCTGATGATGCCCCTGGCAGCAGGCTGCTTCAACCCTCCTTCCCCTCCACGGCAGGAGGAGGAGGAGATGGAGAAGGAGCAAGCCACTGAAGCTACACTATGGTTGGTTCCATGCTTTGGCTCCATGCTATTCTAGGCTGCATCAGCAGAAGTTTAGTGTCCAAAGTAAGGTAAGTCATAGTACTATTCTGTTCTGCCTTGGACAAGGGTCTGGAAACCAAGTCTTATGAGGAATGGTTGAGGGAGTTGGGTATGTTTAGCCTGGATAAGAGGAGACTGAGAGGAGAGGGTAAAAAGGTAAAGGTAAAGGGACCCCTGACCATTAGGTCCAGTCGTGACCGACTCTGTGGTTGTGGCGCTCATCTCACTTTATTGGCCGAGGGAGCTGGTGTACAGCTTCCGGGTCATGTGGCCAGCATGACTAAGCAGCTTCTGGCGAACCAGAGCAGCGCACGGAAACACCGTTTACCTTCCTGCTGGAGCGGTACCTATTTATCTACTTGTACTTTGATGTGCTTTTGAACTGCTAGGTTGGCAGGAGCAGGGACCGAGCAATGGGAACTCACTCCGTTGCGGGGATTCGAACCACCGACCTTCTGATTGGCAAGTCCTAGGCTCTGTGGTTTAACCCACAGCGCCACCCACGTCCCTTAGGAGATAGGGTAACCACCTTCAAATATGTAAAGGGCTGCCACCTTCCAGGTGTTTTGGACTACAATTCCCATCAGCCCCCATGTTGCAAAGGCTGTAAAAGCGATCTTCTTCTGAATAGTCTGTTATTGGAGGGATTTGTATTCCATCAACAGGGCCCTGCAGAAACCTGATTATAAAGGCAGGGAGAGGAAACACACACACACACACACACACACACACACACACACACACCATTTGTACTCTGTATTAATATTGATAGAGTAAAAAAGCATTAATCTTTGGAAACCTGATAATTCTTGATGTGGATGAGAGTCTCTCAGGTACAGCTTGATTCTGAATCTTGGCCCTTGCCAGGATTGATTCCGTCGTGCTGAGCCTGCTCATTCCTTTCTTCATTGAATCTGTCCTCCTGAGCCTGTTCATTCCTTTGTTCATTCTTTTAATGTTTTAATGGGCTCCTTCATTCTTGCGCTGCTCTCCTACAGCACCAAGTTTCCTCTTCCCTTCTGCTCTTCCAGGGTTCGTCCACCAGGCCAGCTGCACCATTGTGCTGAGTCGGCATTCTGGCACACTCCTGCGCTTCCTCTCGCTGACTCTCAGGAAGTCTTGCACGGAGCATAAAGTGAGCTCATAGCTTGCAACAGGAGGGCACAGAGAGCAGCACCCAAAAGGAGCAGCACAGCCTGCAACACAATTGCCTCAATCAGAAGCCGGGTCTAAAGGGCTGGGTGTTGGCGAGAGTGTGGGCACTAAAAAGAACAAACGGCTCATTTTTGTGGCCTTTTGGTTCCCAGAGAACAGGATGCATTGCTGAAATGTGCTTGTGTAGGCATCTGGGTATGCATGGCCATTCTTTCAGCAGCAGAGCCATCGTCTGTGTATATGGCAAAGAGTTCTCTGACAATGGAAAATTTGCATTTAGGGATGTTGGGGAATTCTGATGAAAATGGAAAGTGGAACAGAAATTGCCAATATTCATTTTTTCCTTCCATGTCTGGAACAGAAATCAATCAAGTGAATAGGATTAGCATTGACTGTTGCTGTTGCTCTCAGTCTGCACTCAGTGCGCAATTGATTACACTCACCTCACACCATTTGCATTGTGTTTCCTTTGCATTGAAAGAAATGGGGTGGAATAATGTAATGACAACATAACTTACGTTGTATGCAGTTAATGACGTAAGCAATGTAATTTTGCCTCAATGGACAGTGAATGACATAGTTTTGGGCAGAAGAGGAACTACAAGAAAATGGAAACTGTGCTGCATGTGATGAATACAAAATGAAAAACGGTGCCTTCTTACATCCCTGCTTGCATTCTCTTTTGTCCGCAGTTATTATTCCAGTTTATACACTGTGGTTTCCAGTATTAACTGGGCTGCATGGGATAGTAGCAATGCAAACTACAGAAATCAAGGGTGACAATCTTTCAAAGTAAAATGAAATATACTGTTAGAGTCTGTTCAGAGTAATGGGGTTGATGATGATGAAGATGAAGATGAAGATGAAGATGATGATGACGATGACGATAATAATGCCCTAGTTACTCTGGGCAGCTTTCAGCATATATTAGAACATAGTAAAACAGGTTATAATCACTATGCTGTGATCTCTTCCAGAATATTGGGGTAGAATTAAATGCTGCACTAACATGATGGTTCCATTAGTACTAGCATTTCTGCTTTCCAGAGAGCATTCTTCTACCCCCCCTCCCATGTGCTGTTCTGGGCATTCTCCTTCCCTCCACAGTGGATTTGGGGAAGGCATATGAGGCATGGGGGGGAGAAGGGAAAGCCCCACTGCATAATTGGAGTCCTTGCACCGGCTTCCATTAATGCACTGGGTTAATTGAATGCGAACCATAGCCCCTTAAAAACTGGTGGCAGCTACAAACCCAGCAAACCCACCATGGAATCATCTTCCATGCAGTTTTTTAAAGTAAAGGTTAGGGAAACATTTTATGGGGAACCTACAGCAGTGGGTATCCTAAACCAATGTTCTTCAAACTTGAATCTCCAAGTGTTGTTAAATTACAACTCCCATGATCCCCAGACAGTTGAGCCCAATGGTCACAGATGATGGGAGTTCTGGTCCATCAACATCTGAAGGCCCAAGGTTGAAGAACACTGTCCTAAATTGATTTTGGTTTTCTCCCAACTCTTTTCAGTCGCAGTCTCTTTGCTCCCTTTGCTTTTTTTAAAAAATTTTTTAAATAATTTTTATTAATTTTCAAACACATAATAAAAAACAAACAAAACACAAAACAAAAACATACAAAACATTTAAACACGTATAATTTCATAATCTTAATTTCATACACCTTCTTTCCTCCGACTTCCCCATACCTCCCTTTCGCTGCATCCTTATTTTACAATTCTTTAGCAACCCTTTAGTCAATTTGTCTATTAGTTCCCTTTCATTAAATTTCATTAAATTTATTAGTTACAGCTGTAATTCTCTACTTCTTACCCCTTGACATCTTAACACTCCTCAATTTTACAACAATTTTTAAGATATATTTTAAATTTCTTCCAATCTTCTTCCACTGTCTCTTTCCCCTGGTCGCGGATTCTGCCGGTCATCTCTGCCAGTCCCATAAAGTCCATCACCTTCGTCTGCCATTCTTCCAGAGTAGGTAGTTCTTGCATCTTCCAATACTTTGCCAGAAGAATTCTTGCTGCTGTGGTAGCGTACATAAAAAAGGTCCTGTCCCTCTTTGACACCAATTGGTCAACCATGCCCAAGAGAAAAGCCTCAGGTTTCTTAGGAAAGGTCCACTTAAGGACTTTCTTAATTTCATTATAGATCATTTCCCAGTAGGCTTTAATCTTCGGGCAGGTCCACCAAAGGTGGTAAAAGGTACCTTCAGTCTCATTACATTTCCAACATTTATTATTGGGCAAATGATAAATTTTTGCAAGCTTGTCTGGGGTCATGTACCACCTGTAGATCATTTTCATTATATTTTCTTTTAAGGCATTACATGCCGTGAATTTAATACCAGTGGTCCATAACTGCTCCCAGTCAGCAAACATAATGTCATGACCGATATCTTGTGCCCATTTAATCATAGCTGATTTCACCGTTTCATCCTGTGTATTCCATTTCAACAGCAAGTTATACATTCTTGACAAATTTTTTGTATTGGGTTCTAACAGTTCTGTTTCTAATTTTGACCTCTCCTTCTGAAATCCTATTTTCCTGTCCTGCTTAAATGTCTCATTTATCTGATGGTAATGCAACCAATCTCGGACTTTGGACTTTAATTTCTCATAACTCTGAAGTTTAACCTTCTCACCATCTTGTTCTAGAATTTTGGCCATTTAGAATCCATATTAAGTTTTTTCACCGCCTTAGCTTCCATTGGTGACAACCACCTGGGAGTTTTACTTTCCAACAAGTCTTTGTATCGAATCCAAACATTATATAATGCTTTCCTGACAATATGGTTTTTGAAACTTTTATACACCTTTGCCTTGTCATACCATAAATATGCATGCCAACCGAAGTTATTATCATACCCTTCCAAATCCAAAATGTCTCTTTGCTCCCTTTGCACAACTGAAGGACTTGTGTTTAAGGGAGACAATGAAAGACAATGAAGGAAGGAGAAACCAAAGATGCCACCATGTTGTTTTTCAGATGACATAGACACAAACTAATGAAAATGCAGCTCATTGCTGTTTCTTTTCTGGAATAAATTTGCTACCAGGTGTGGTAACACAGCGGTCTGAAATGGAATTCCAGCACAATCAAGTTTATTTATAGGTAACAGTGTCAGAATGACACTTGATCAGTGCCAGCATCAAGCATGGACATCACTGGGCACCTGCTAAGGTCCACACCACGGTGGAGGTGGGGACAAATGCCAACTCCCAGAGCCTCCTGGCCCTGCTGCTCCTACTCCCTAGCACTGCCTGCTGAGGAGATCGGGAAGGGCTTTGCTTGACTTGCACTCTTCCTCTGGGTGTTTGTACAGATTGGGCCTAGAGGAAGGGAATGGGCACTAAGAACAGAAGTGAGGAGGAGGGTGAGGGCCCATTGCCAATCTCTTAGCCAGGGGTTCTCCACTACCTGGATCAGACATTGCCCTAGACAAACGGGAAACAATGCCATTTGTGAAATCTGTCCAGGCACACTTTAATGAGGTATGAACTTTCCCAGGACAAAATCCAGAAGTGGCTGAGGCAAGAGAAAAGGGGGCCGTGTATCCTTGGCTGCGCTCAGTAGAGCAAGGTGAGGTCTGCCAGAGCCCATTAAGCATGGCATCAAAAAGAGTTCGCTTCAGCCCAGTGCCTTGGCCAGTTCAACAAGGGTCTGCTTCTACTAACAGCAATTTCCCTGGTCCCACCATCAGGGCCTGAAGACTGATTGTTCCAGGAGCATGCATTACCTTGACACTGCAAGGGCATCATCCCAGCACTGCAGGACAGGTCTACCTATGCAAACATTGAGAAATGTAGAGCTATTTCTGGCAACACAATAGTCATTCCACATGGGGCAAAGCACCTATTATTCATTGAATATAACTTGAAAACGATGAAGTGATTATTCCATGCTTGGCAGCAGCAGCTGATGCATTGTGGGAGAATGAAGGAAGCTTTGTCTAACATACTGTGTCAAAGGCTGTACTCTTTTTTTTAAAAAAAGTGCTTTATTTTCTAGTGCATTGGGAAGAAATGCTTGGCTTTGCATCCTACAGATTTGGGATTATTGCCATGTTTTCTACTCAAGAGCAGAACCTTAGTTCTACTTGCTTCTTTGTCTCCCCACCCCCAACCAATGTCTCATAATTGTTTGAAATACATTCAAGGCTGGCGTGGTTATTCAGTTTAAGATTAACCCTCAGAGCACCATCAGGAATACTCTTGATCAGGGAAGACAGGCAGTAAGTAACCTCCTGACGCACTTCCCTTTGTAGCTCTGTGGTGGAACACATCTTTGCATATCAGGAGTCCCAAGTTTAATCAATGGCATCTCCTAGTGGGACTGGAAAGAAGTCTTGCCTGAAACCCTAGGGAACCTGAGCCACTGCCAGTCAGCTTAGGTAGTACTGGGCAACAGTTTCTTACAGCATACGATGGGGAGGCATTTGAGAACCAGGCTGCCTATCTCAGCACCACTGTTACAACCTCAGCAAAACGAAGTGTAACGTACAAATGAAATTGAGATAACAGGAATGGACACAAAGCAAAGGAGCAAAAGCCTGCCTCTCTTTTGTCCGTGTGAGATTTGGTTACCATCTGTCAAAGTGAAGTGTGGAAACCCACAAAAGTGATTGAGCAACGCCTGACCCCATGATCATATTTTGTTCAGACGGATTATGCAGCTGTCTACAGGAGAAGCAGACAAGATCTCCAGAGCACTAAATGTCCCGAGCCAATGATGGATGAAGCAACTGAGCGAATGCAGGTGTGCCAACATCAGATTCAGGCAAGCCAGAGGGTTAAGACAGAACAAATGAAACTGTTGTAGCACAACATTGGCTAGTGTGCCTTCTGAAATGGTTTTGGATGCTGAGATATCTAACTAGAAGCAGTAGCAGCAGGGTGATTAGCAAAGCTATAAGATACTGAATGTTATATTTTTGTTAAAAGGAGAGCCTGAGACATAATGATGGTAGGAACCATCAAAGGAAACAACTCTGGGAAGTACCACCAGAGAACTGTAACCTAAGTCAGCAGCCATTTTGCTATCAATTGTTGCAAGAGTTGCACGTTGACAAGTCAAATGTGGTGGTTCCCAGTTACACTTGGGATGTTTATGAATGCATCAGATTCAATGTCTGTGCAACAGGCCCATAGTTATGATATTGGCATATGCAGCAAATCTATTAATTTACTAGGAGAAGAGGGAGATGGGAGGGAAATGGAAATTAGCGCTTGCTTTTACTTAGCAAAAGCGCTGTCTCGGCAGGAAGAAGTCTTGATTTAAAGCTTGTTGACTTTTTTTTTTTTAACAACCCATAAAGAAAGACTTACCAAATTAGACCAGCAGTCCATATCCTCTTTACAACAGCAGTCGATTCTGATTAAGTAAGTGCATCAGAGGGCAGGACACTAATGAAGCAATCCAATCCCTATTGAATCACTTCCATGTTACACCCAGACAGTCCCTGAAGGCAACACCAGGGCCTTGCCTGTCTTCATTGAGACCATTGAGATCATCCAAGCATTTGTGAGTTCAATTAGACCTTTAAGTAATTAACTATCTTTTTAAGCCTGCCTCATCTTCATACAAATTAAAGAAGGGTTCTGCTGCTTGATATTCCCCATCAGGTGATGCAGCTCTTACCTGGCACTTGCTGCTGTCTGCAAGGCAGCAGGTAGGGATGGGGCAACCTGTCCATTTGCTTTCTCTCTAATTCTTCCAGTCTTATGTTCAGCTCTCCACATTTCCATATCAGTTTGATTTTTTATAATTAAAAAAATCTCATAAAAATTCACCAGCACTCTAGCGCGGATATCTCTTGATATGAACTTTTGCCAAATGCACACATTTTTTGCAAAGCTTATTTTCCCACAAAATGGAAGGCATTTTGGCATGATACCTTCACTGATATGTGCATCTTATGTGCACTTTAGTATGTTTACATTACGTGGTTGGAGAAGGGCACTGCAGCATTTGAAGAAGTGCAAATTCTGAAGGATGTCTCAGTTCCACATGTTCTTCTGGGAAGTGCAGATCAGGTAGTTCCAACCTTAAATGCGAACTTTATCCAATTTCTCCCCCATCCTGAAGTGGGGGGGTGTGTGTGGAAAGGGCTTTGCTGCCTCTGAACAGCCTCAGCAGCTACATAAAGAATTCAGATTTCAATAAGGGCAAAGAATAGCCGTAGTTCCTTAGATGCTAACCAATGACTTTCATAGAAACTGCTGGTAGTTCAAGCTGGTGAAAAACTGCTAAGCCAGGTAACCAGCAAGGTAACTTTAAAAGAAAAACCACAAGAAAAGGGCTTTTCAAATGAGACAAGCAGTCCATATCCTTGAGCCAGCTCCATTTCTATGCAGCAGTGGAGTGAATTCAAAGAGACCCCCTCTCCACCCAGCATTCCTATTTTAAGGTTAAAGTGAGAGCATTTTTGACAACCCCACAGAGCTTGAATGCATGCTGGCTCTGATCTTTCACAAACCATCTCCCCGCTTACCCACCCTCCTCCCTGAGAGACTAAATTGGCTGCTCGTTTTCCCGGCTGTATGAAATCCAAAGCAACAACAGGAATACGATGTCTTGAAAGCTGCTCTACTTTTCGTGTTCCAAAAGAATATATGAAATGGCTGATGTGTTTTGAAGCGGAATCTTAGCTGCTAAATATTTCAGCACAACTTTCTGAACATGAGAAACGGAAAATGTCATAATCACAGGATGTAGCTCCACACAGTAGCGTGCCATTTAAGACAAGAGTGTCTATAAGTTCATATACTTTTCTAGAGAAAGACGTTTAAGAGATACATGTCCTCTCCACACATGGCACTGTGGTCTAAGCCACCGAGCCTCTAGGGCTTGCTGATCGGAAGTTCGGCGGTTCAAATCCGTGCAACGGGGTGAGCTCCTGTTGCTCTGTCCCAGCTCTCACCAACCTAGCAGTTTGAAGGCACGAGTAAATAAATAGGTACTGCTAAACTTATCAAGCTCCTTCAACTTTTTCCATATGTTTTTCCCCATATATCTCTATCTTTGTTGCCCTTCTCTGTGGTGGTGGTTAGAGCCTCATTCACCATAATTTAGCAGTATTTCCAAACAAGGTCACACACACAAACTACTTTTCCTTAAACTAAATTCTGTGATCAAGTTTATATCAGTTAATATATTTTCTCCCAATGCACATTATCATAAAAGGGAAAACAATTTAAAAAACCCTGAAACCCAAACATTTTCTCAATTAGCATGGTGCAGTCGGAATTATTGGCTTGTGAGCTCTCCTATAGGATGTCTTAATTCCACAAGGATGTACCCATATCGCTTGGCATGCTCTGTTCAGTTTTCATTAGGTTCACATTCAATGAGACAACGACATTCATTAAGCCAGAGAAAATAAATAGAGGCAGAACAAGGCATCCTTGCTCCACAGAGTAGGAGTGAAATTCATGGGATTGTTTCTGCAAAGCTCAGGCCAAACCTACTCAATGACATTTTGAAAAACCTGCTTTTCAAAGGCTCTTCCGCCCTCTTTATTTCATTCACCAGTGTGACAGCTATTGTCAAGAGGAAGGGGTCCCTCTCTTCCCATCTCTTGCATCATGGTACATAGGGGCAGCATTTCAGATTTCAGTGGGAGAGAGGGAGCAGTTCACTAGATCCAAAGGTACAAAGGGATGTCTACATTCCAGGTCAGCCTCAGGTGGGAACAAGGGCAGAGAAGCAACGTATTCAGAACATTTCAGAGCATCTTATTTTATACATCACAGAAATTATAGCAATGTCTTCAACACAGAACAAACACATGCTATTGAAGCAATGAGATTTGTTTTAGCTTTCTTTATGTGTATCTGTTATCTGGTGTAGAAATGAGCGCACATGGATTTGGCTTGGTGGTGCCATGACGGCAGGTGCTGTCCAAATCTACCTGCCTGAAATTAACCTACATGTTTAAGCACCTCACCATTGGGGATGAATGAATCTGTTGATTTTGAATTCTCTCTGTTTCTCACCCCCCCCAATCTTAAGGGCGGTTGGCCCCCATTTTGACATATCTTATTATTATTAATAACAGTAATAAAAGTCCATAGGAAAATTTGTATTACATACACAATTTGTGTGCACTTTTGCCTAGTGTATGCCTTTTTGCAAGCAATTCTCCCCAAATAAAACACAATTGTATACATTATTTTCACCAATATACACATTATTAGGTTTGAGAACGGCATTGCAAATTCAAAAAAGTGCAAATTCCCCAGGAGAGCTGTGTTTCAGTTTGCATATCATTCAGGAACTGAATTTGGATGGTCACATTAAAATATGAAACATGTTTCTCTGTCTCCCTACCCTCCATGAAATGGGGAAGCCTGCAGACAAATGGCTTCCTTATGGGGCAGGGAGGTTTCCAGCTGTTTGAAAGTATCCACAAGGAACCTCTTTTCAGAAATGAATATGTGCAGGTTGGGAACGGAGCCTGTTCTTGTTCATTGCTGCCCTTACCATTCCAGGTTCAGTAGTGTAGTTGGGTAATTTTAGACTCAGGACTGAATAGTCTCGTGGGGTTTCCCCTCTTTAGAAGGCAGCATGCATTACTTCAAAATGTGGCGTCAGCCCTGCTGTGTTCTGCTGAGCAGGGAGAGCCCTGGACTTCTGCTACAAAGTCCTGATTTGGAGATACCACTGACCACATGATTTTCAGCACGTATGATTACTTAGCAATAGAGATGCCAATGAAACTGATTCACCCAGAGCTCAGAAATGAGTTTTGGAAGCTTGCAATGTGGTGGCCCTTGGGAAAACTACAGCAAGAGAGGGAGCCACTTCCCTCCTCCTGTTGCTGTCAGTAGGGTCTAAGGGAGTCAGAGAGAGGGTTTGGAGAATCAGGGGGTTGGATTTGGAGTGTCGTGAAGGATTTGAGAAATCCTGATGTCATATTCAGTGCTGGCATGAAGCTAAGTTGAACTATTCCATTTTGGGGGGTGGGGCATGGGTCAATCTATTTCTGAGCCCAAGCTGACATGATCCATGGGGATACTAACCATCACTATCCAGGGTGGAGGAGAACAACCTGCCGCTGTGAGGTCTCTGCATTCAGCCTTTAGTCTAATTTAATGTGAATGGGAAGGAGGGATGAAACAGGGGAAAGGTGGGGGGGGATGTGGCAGAAAGAGAGGAAAGGGCTCTGCTCCCACCCATTTTTTTTACTCCAGTTGCCACTCCCACTAATACGTGGCCTCCAACTGATTACTCTTAAGGGAATGTGGCCCTCAACAAGAGTGTTGCTCACTCATGAATTAGGATATGGACCCATTTCATTGTTATCCCCCCAGTTTTTGAGTACAGAAACTGTACTCAAAGTGGCTAGCCAAGGCTGAAGAGACATGAGATTACCATCTTGAAGAAACCTAGCAGGTCTGGATGGAAGACTTTCTGGGAACCCTGTGCGGGCCAACTTGGCATCCATGATGGGAGAACAGTATATAGAAATGTAAAGAGGAGGAAAATGCAAATAAAGCCAACACCAAATAATTAAAATACATAATTGGGTATTGAAATAATCAAAAATATTGTGAAAGGATGCAGTACTTAATTAAAAGCACATTGGATTAAGTATGTGGAACCAGATCAGAGATATAGGTGCTCATGATGAAGAATAACGCCACGGGGATATAGAACAGCAGAGCAAGGGGTGACAATCTTAGATGGCCTTAAAATTATACAAATTCTCATTGATGACCATGTTGCTGCTGGAGGGGCATGGCTAGCGAGCGGGCAGCCTCCTGCTCCCCCTCTTGCATTCAAAAAACACATGGGGAGGGAGGTTTTTGTCCCTCCCTCCTTGTATCCTGCCCCCCTCACCCATTTCTCAAACATTTTTGTGGAGCACATCATGGAAATTTCTATATTCCAGCTTGCTCCTACTTGTAGGGCACAGTTGACTGTCTTTGTGCTTTAATGCAGTTCTCAAGCAGGTTCTCATTTCCCACAGGGAGGAAAAAGTGCAGAACATTCCCATTAGCGTGCAAACAAAAATAGTAGTTTGATGAACAAGCTTTCATATCCTCAAAGTACTCATTTAGCCAAGTAGTTATGCTTTTACCCCCACAGCAGAACGGCCATGGACCGGGGCGGAGGGAGAGAATGAATACAGTGCAATGCTAATAAAATGCAAGGTACAGTCTCTGGCAAAATGGTCATTAGGTGTTCTGGACTCCATATAGGTATTGCTGAACTGGGATGCTGATTCCCTTCCCAGGAAAACGTACCCCACCCGTCTGTATGAATGGCAGAATAGTGAGCTCTGCTGACTAAGGCAAAGAAAAATGGCAAATACAGTGGTACCTCAGGTTAACTACTTAATTTGTTCCGGAGGTCTGTACTTAACCTGAAACTGTTCTTAACCTGAAGCACCACTTCAGCTAATGGGGCCTCCCACTGTTGCCGTGCCGCCGGAGCACAATTTCTGTTCTCATCCTGAAGCACTATTTCTGGGTTAGCGGAGTCTGTAACCTGAAGTGTATGTAACCTGAAGCGTATGTAACCCGAGGTACCACTGTATATTATTTTTCAATAACACCGATACTACAGTAATGACAGACCTCACAGAGAACTTTGAAAATGACACCAATAAAGACAAGGCTCAGGGAAGGAGCTGTTAGCCTATGTAGTCCATACAGCTAGGGCAATATCAGTCCCATTACTTCCCAAGGTAAAAGCTGAACTTGAGAGGATGGTTTGATGTCAGGTTCTAGAACTAGCTATGTGCCCCACTGCTGACACCATGTTGAAAGAAAGTCAGAGTCTGCAGGAGATCAACAATAACTCTCTTAATTTGAGCTGTTGAACAGTCATTCTTGGTTAATAAAGCCACTCTGTAACAGACCTAATAAACTCACAAATGCAGACCTCACTTATAATGGCTGGTCCAAGACATATTGGTACCTGAGGCGAACCACAAAGCACACTCCTCCCTGCCATCCAACCCAGCAAGGGCATTTTCCACATTTGTACAGCACCAGCTGTACACTCACCAGCAATGATGCTGAAGAGGATGATGATGATGAAGAAGAAATCTTTGAATTTCTACAGTACCTGGTAGCAATGAGTATAAATAGAGAGGAATATTCCCATATTTGCACAGCACCAAGCACTCACCAGCCCCCAGCCATCAAGACCAATGGTCAGGGATGACATGACACTGAAGAGCCAATGTGGTGTAGTGGTTGGAGTGATGGACCAGGGCCTAGGAGACCAGAGTTCAAATCTTCATCCATTTTTTTTTTTACTCCAGGCACTCATTTACGATACCCAATGCCCCTTCTAGAGCAACTGAAACAGAAAAGCAGTTGAGTAACAACCACATGTTGATGACAAATGTCCAGGCCAATTTTCAGACCAACAGCCCCACATGAGAGGCCTGCACATATCCAACTATGTAAGCAGGTAGATTAAGTAACTGGGCATCCTCCCAGATGGCTCATTGCCACAGCAGTGCATAATGGAAACCCTTCACAAAAAAATGATAATAAGATTAACCTCTGGAAAGACATGACTCAGTAAACCTCAGCATTTGCTTGAAGGTGTCTGAGAGAAACCAGAAGTCCATACAATGCATAAGTCAAACAAACCACAATTATAGATCAAGAGGCACATCCAGGTGGGTTGTTTTTCTATGGTTAAAACAAAACAAAACAAAAACACACCTATTGGCACCGGCTTACTACAGAGGGACTGCTAGGCGGCACATTATCTCTAAACAAGAGATGATGCAATTGCATGGTCAGTTACAGTGATTGCTAGACTCAGCTCCTGTGTAGTTGAGGTGAAAGCAATCTGTAATCAGAGGAGAGCCTCCTAGTTCATCACATTAGTCAGCAGTCCTGATCTGGGAGCTTCTGTGGAGCTGGTAAAAGGTAAAGGTAAAGGGACCCCTGACCATTAGGTCCAGTCGTGGCCGACTCTGGGGTTGCGGTGCTCATCTCGCTTTACTGGCTGAGGGAGCCGGCATACAGCTTCCAGGTCATGTGGCCAGCATGGCTAAGCCGCTTCTGGTGAACCAGAGCAGTGCACGGGAACACCGTTTACCTTCCCACCTGAGTGGTAGCTATTTATCTACTTGCACTTTGACTTGCTTTTGAACTGCTAGGTTGGCAGGAGCAGGGACCAAGCAACGGGAGCTCACCCCGTCGCGGGGATTCGAACCACAGACCTTCTGATCGGCAAGTACTAGGCTCTGTGGTTTAACCCACAGCACCAGCTGGTAGAGTGGTATTATTTTACCCAGGTTTCCTTGGCTGGTCTCCTTGTAGTTCTATGATCTGGTCTGAGAAATATGGTGACGCACAGAATCTCTGCCTGCAATCCTTGGCCACCAGTCCAAGACCTTCTATCAACTTGGGTCCTTCCACTAATGACAGCCCCAAAGGTAGCATAAACCTTACGCACTCCCTGACACCTTATTCTCCACTTCAGATTTGCCGCAATGATCAATGAGGTGTTCCTGAGCATGTATGTGAGAAGCGCTTCATAGACAGATTCTCCAAGAAAGCAGGGAAAGGTAACAGTGGAGAAAGCAAAGCCCTTTGCAGACTTGGTGACCAATTTAGCCTGGCATCTGGTGTGCAAATGTGGTCTGGGTCCCGCTTGATCTCCTTAATGCAGCATAATCCTCAATTATCTCTCTTGACACCTAACAAGCACACACACATCCTTCCAAAGCATCTATGCAGTCTTGCCCTCTTAATCCCCTTATTCCAGGTTGTTTGCTGAGCTTCTGTGAATGACTCACAGATGTGGCGTCTCTCAGTACCGCTATCTTCGTCATGTAATCATAACAATCACTCTCCTGTTGTGAGTAAGGCCTGGAAATAGCATAATCCCCACCCATTTGACTTTCAATAAAATCCACACATGCTTTTAATCTGTGGTATTATTTGTCATCAGGAAATTAAATGCTGTATTAATTCTAATCTCCAGTGCAATTGAAAAGACCATCACAGACAGTCTTAATGTGTTCTGTGGCTTCAGCTGAGGACAGAAGTGTGGCGTTTGGTCCCTGGAGAAAGTGGATGGATCCTGGCCTGTTGGAGGGTGTGTGTGTGCTTTATATTTCAGTGCTAAAAGCTACATGAATATGCCACATTAAATGAGGTGACAGGACACACTTAGGTTTTAATGTAAACAGTGTTGCTTTCTCCTCTATTCTTCTAGCATTTATCGGCCTGTCAAGTCTGCTTGCCAACAAGCTATGTGTGACAGAAAATCTTGCCCAGCAACAGAAGCTTGTTTAATATTCAGGTTCCTAATGTTGTCCCTGTGAACACCATAGCATCCTCAACCACCTTCTTTGGTGCCTGCAAAGATCTCCTGGCCCTCCCTATATATTTTTAAAGAGGTGGGGTTGCTGTTGTTTGTTGTTGTTTGGTTGTGGGAAGTGTTGCCTCCTTTTTTGTCTATGCTCCGTCAGTTTGGTGTATGTGTAGATGTTTTGCCTATTGTTTAGGGGTGGTCCTCAGCATCACTGTTTTGCTTTTGTGAAATGAATATTTCCTGGTGCTTTCTGGAAGTTTCTTAGATTTTCCTGGCCCAAAAAAGATTGAGGACCTCTGGTGGAACCCAATATATCAACTTAAATATTCATGAAGCTAAAAAACACACACACCCAAAACCCTGTTTATGCTACACCTGCAAGGGCAGAACTGTTTTGCCTGGTATATAGTAAGCTTGCAGGATGTAAGAATGTGCTACATGTACGTTATGAGCATAATATTTGGCATTTATATGGTGCTTTTGAGGTGCTCAAAGTGTTTTCATATGCAGTGAAATATATGCTTGGGTCTGTGGTGTTTAAACCAAGAGAACCTGACTAAACCAGGATTCAAACAATGGTTTGAAGCCAGTTTGCAAATCTCAAAAGGTAATAGAACAATAAACGGTTTGCCTGTGCCTCTGAAACACAAGCCATGCTGTGGATGTATTATTAGCACAAACTGCACTTGGGTGTTATGTCTGAACTAACTCAGTATCTGTGACTGTAATCCTTACACAGTCCTATATGATAGATCAATTTGAACTCTCCTCCATCTGGTGTTTGGGAGTAATGAGGCTGAGTGCTAGAGGTTTGGTATCCGTCTGTCTCGGGAGATAGTTGAAGAGTGCAGTTTCAGGGGTGAAGTCAAAATGGTGGAGAGTTACAGCACCTGCTGTGACTATAGAGACTGATAGGTGAAATACATGTTGCAGGTGGGGCAGGTGAAGGGATATAGTTTAGCTGCTACAGGCGCACCTTGGCATTTTCTCTCTCTGCACTCCTCCCGGCGGTCATTCCTCCTCTGGTCACTTCTGTGGATACACAACCTGCAAGGGATTTCCATATGATGGGGTTAATGTTGCCAGCCATCATGTCACATTTGCAGAGGTGGTCTGCCCAAAGGCCTGGTGCCTGAAGCCAGCTTCCTATAGAGCACGGCCTTGAGGATCCTGCCATCTTCTATTCTGTGTACATGACCAAGCCACAGCAGACATCGCTGAGACATCACGTGTGAACATGCTGGGAATGTGGGCTTGGAAGAGCACATCTTCATTCGAGACTCTGTCCTGCCATGTGATGCCCAAAGTCTTTCTGATGCGGCTCACATGGAAGGCATTGAGGCACCATTCCTGGCGGATGTAAATTGTCCACAACTCACTTCTGTAAAGCAGCGTGCTCAACATGTAAGCCTGACAGACCTTGGGTTTGGTTGTTAGCATCCCATTCTCCTAAACCCTTTCGGTATCTGAATAAGTGTGCATGCACACGAAAGCTCATACCAATAACAAACTTAGTTGGTCTCTAAGGTGCTACTGGAAGGATTTTTATTATTATTATTTTATTCCTTTCAGAGAGGTGAACCATTGCCATAGCTGTCTTGCCAATATAATGGTACATTGGTTTACGAGCTTAATCCATTCCAGAAGTCTGTTCTTAAAACAAAGCGTTCTTAAACCAAGGCGTGGTTTCAAATAGCAGTGGGGGACTCAATTCACAATGGAACACACTCAACAGGAAGCAAAACATGTTCTGCTTCCAAGGCAAAGTTCACAAACCAAAATACCTACTTCTGGGTTTGCAGCATTCTTAATCCAAGTTGTTCATAAACTAAGCTGTTCTTAAAACAAGACACCACTGTATGCTTATCCAGCTCAGCATCAATGGAACAGTTGCTGGTTATGGTGGAGCCCAGATAGACAAAATTATCTACCACCTCAAGCATGTGTTCACCAATACTGATACACGGAGTGTTGACGATGCCCTGACCCAAGATGTTGGTCTTTGTCAGGCTGATGGTGAGGCCGAACTTCATGCAGGCTTGGGTGGGCAAATTGGTTGATGAATCTCTGTAGAGCTTTCTCAAAGTGTCAAGGCTGCATCACCTGCAAAAAAGATTAATTGGATAAGGACCCACCACACTTCTGAATTGGCATGGAGACGTTGAACAGATCCCTTCGCTCCTTGAATGGAAGTACAAACCACCTTCAGTTGAACTGAAGGCATAGGAGAGCAACAGACACATTGTAATTATAGACTTGTTATAATTTATATTATACCAAAAGTCTGGAATGTATTGCTGATTCTCTGACCCCAACCCCCTTTTGGTTCTGCTTTGATAGCTCATACTTGTATTCTGTGATGATTTTGTTTATACTTGATTTTGCATTAAAAAAAATAAAAAAAATAAAATAAATGAAGGGAAAGAAAATGTCTAGCAGTTCTTTAGAAAGAAGGACATTTTACTGAGAGGCAGAGGCTTAATCCCAGAGATATCTTTTTGGTTTACCCAAGGGCTTCCGCTCATCTTGAAATAAAAATTTAATTGAGGCAATTATGCATTGTGCAAAAAGTATTTCCTTTTGCTGCTTATGAACTTGCTGCTATTTACTTCTAAGGAAAAGAGACATGTCTCTGCTTATATGCCACTAACTGGAGAAGCCACAGCTTCCCACTGCAAGGGCCTTATTTTCCTTAATCAGAATCACATGCTATATGTTGCAATTTTGTATTTGCTATATAGCTTTCTTACTCAACACTTCATTTTGCTGCATAAGCATTTAGCTGCTTGCTGAAATGACAGCTAGTGAATGAAAAAGGATGGTTTAAGCAGGATTCTGTCAAAGGCAGAGCCATAACAGAAAGGAAAAATTGCAAGGGGAAATCAGGATTGAAATTTCAGAAAAAAACAAGATTCACCACAGTCAGGGAAGGGTAATGCATGCCAAAACTTTAGCATGTGCGCTGTTTGTGTCTATATGGTATATGGAACTATTGTAGTTTGCTCTTAGCCTCTGACCACATAGACCATATATGAAATTCAAGTCTATTTATTTCATATACGTCAGTGAGACTGCTTCATAACTGAATAGACAACACTGAAATTAACATGGCTTACATTCATGTTGGCATATGTAGGGTTGCAGTTGCATTCTGCAAATGCTTAAATTTAAACACTCATAAATGAGGTGTTATACCTACAAATATACCCTAAAGTGAACAGGAGTAAAGGTTGTTTTCAGAAGGAAAAGAAAGTTGCAGTGGAGAATTTGTGAATATGATGAATGCAATACTCAGTGAGGGAAACAGCAATTCAAATAATAGTATCCAGAAATGTGGGGGCTAGAAATTCATTATTTTCCATATTTGTTTTTCTCTTCTAGTGACAGTTATGGTACTCAGTTATACTTTAGGGACTTAGGAAGCTGACTCAGAGTAATGATCCATCAAAGGGAATATTGTCTACACAAGCGGGAGGAAGCTTTTCAGCATTTCCTAGTGGAGATACTGGGTATAGAACATAGGACCTTTTTGCAAAGCATGGGCTCTAGCCCTGACCTATGACCCTTCCACATGTAGGTTCTTATTATTTGTTACGCATCACCATTTTCTTAGCATGGACAAGTCAGTACCATGGGACATGCAGGAGCTAATGGTGGGCATGCTATTTAGGATCAGAGGAACATAGAACACTGCTTTCTGCAGAGTCAGACCATGGGACCATCTAGCTCATTACTGTCTACACTAACTGGCAGAAGCCATTCAGGATTTCAGATCGGAGTTTTGCCTAGATCTGTGGCGCTGTGGGTTAAACCACAGAGCCTAGGACTTGCCCATCAGAAGGTCGGCGGTTCGAATCCCCATGACGGGGTGAGCTCCCGTTGCTTGGTCCCTGCTCCTGCCAACCTAGCAGTTTGAAAGCACGTCAAAGTGCAAGTAGATAAATAGGTACCGCTCTGGTGGGAAGGTAAACGGCGTTTCCGTGTGCTGCTCTGGTTTGCCAGAAGCGGCTTAGTCATGCTGGCCACATGACCTGGAAGCTGTACGCCGGCTCCCTTGGCCAATCAAGCGAGATGAGCTTCACAACCCCAGAGTCGGCCACGACTGGACCTAATGGTCAGGGGTCCCTTTACCTTTGCCTTTACCTGGAGATGGTGCGGTTTGAACCTGGGATCTTCTGTATGCAAAGCAGATGTTCAAGCTGTCATTGAGTGAGCATCTTGTAAAGGTCTTGGGCTAGAATGCAGAGTGCTAATAACTTCCCATGGAATGGCTCCTGGGGAACAGTATCAAGTCCTCCACTCATTTAAAATGAGATCAAGGTTTAGTAGTCCAAGCGAAGGATGAGGACTGGCAGTTCAGCTCCTTGGAGCTACAATATAAAATTGTCTTGGCTTGGGGCACAGCTGTAGAACTTTGGGGAGACCTGGCCTGCTGCCACTCTGGTGAGGTTATTGCAATGTGAACGTGCATGAGATTTCTTATGAGCAGTGGCGTTGCCTAATTGGAGAAAGATGTCCACATAGTTTGTCTCAAATCAACCATATCGCTATAAAGTCACTTTAAAAATAGAATTCAGATTTTGTACAGCCTGAAGAAATGCTTTCCTGGCGTGCATAGCTGTAATTTTCATCTGGTGCCTCATTTCTTTGGAGCCTTTCCGTGGGGCGTTGCTATTGTTTCTTGGTTGGTTTCAGGGGAAATAAGTAAAGCTCCTTCTGATTGGTATGGCTTTGGATTTGTACTGGATCAGCGAGCTGTTTCAGTCCAGCTGGCGAGAATGATGACTGAACGATAACGGCTAGTTATAAAGTTACTTTCTACGTGAAAGGTCCCTGCTCACTCCAAGTATACAAGCATCCGAGAAATCAGGATTCCAGGAATAATGTCCCAATCCATCTCAGCTTGCTCCAGATACGCATCTACATATTTGAAAGGAGCCAAACAAGGTCCATGAATTTCACTTCTGAGGGCTCTCTCGTCCAAAATTAATTTGCTTTGGCTCATAAAACCAAGGCTGATGTAATATTTACTCAGATTTAAAACAACTTTAAACAATCTGCAGTGAGCTAGTTATAAGAAAGATAAGATGTGCAGAGTTTGTAAACATGAGCTATGCATTTTCACATCATGTTTGCACTCAAGAATCTCCTGTTCACTTATCAAGAGAAAAAATCAGAATTGTTTGGTCATGTATACTAAGCTATGAAAACAATAGCAGTGTTATAAGATAACATACTTGCTCCAAGTCTTTCATGGTATCTCTAAGTCTGCATGTTTTATATTAAACCAGATCAAGCAGAGCTTTCAGGAAATGTCTGTACCAGTTAGCCTACCAACTCTGTGCTTCAGACAATTTGCCCAGTAGTTAGGAATTTGCATTCCTAAAACACTAGGATCAGAAATAACCTGGAAATTCCCCTGGGTTTACATCTGGGTGCACCGCTGGACAAACTTTAGTTTGTCACAATGGCCAGGAATGCCTTTTAAATCAGCTCCATACAATCCATAAGATGCCTAATTAGATTAGATTAGAGAATTGGCCATATTATCCCTTCATTCATATCTTCTCAGGTTGATTCCTATATCAGCTCTATGTGAGGCTTCTTTTGAAGATTGTCCAGAAGGCAGAAATGGCACAGAATACCACTGCAGGTGATATAGGAGGCCTCAGGACAGTATGGGAAAGAGACCGAGGGATCATCATTGCAGTTAATAAATGGCAATCGATTTGGCACAAACTGTCCCTACGAACAATCTCTGCTCGTTTGCATGAAGCTTCTCTTAAAATTATATTTCGCTGACACTGGGCTCCATCATGTCTAGCTAAAATAAACACTACCATCTCTCTCCTATGCTGGAAAGGCTGCAGAGAGATAGGCACATATCTTCATGCATGGTGGAGTTGCATGTTGGTATACTCCTTTTGGGAAAAGGTCTTCCGCATTATTTCCAAAACTATGCAGCAATCCCTTCCCCTCAATTCAGCTCTTGCTTTGTTATCCTTAGACTCAAATTTAAAGCCCAAAATGCAGAGATTTGGTATTTTTTTCTATTATCAGCAGCCTGATTAACAATAGCCCAATACTGGAAACAAGCTATAGAAATCCCCATTGAAATCTGGGTAAATAATATGTGAAATGTGACTCTATTGGAACACCTTACTTGCCATAGAAGGGCAATTAAAGGCACTTCAAAGATAGACACTTTTGGCAAAACTTGGCTTCCATTCTTTTCCTTTACATATGAGACAGAAGATACTTTTATTCCACCCACAGCACAAAAATCTCTGTGGAGAGGATACTTGAATGGCTAATGTATAAATAAACGTATTGCTTGTGTACTGTGTACTGCATATGAAACTTAATAAGGATGTGCCACTGGACAAGTTACTGTAGTTATATGTTGTTTTTGTTTCAAGATGAAAACCAATAAAAATTATTTGGATTTTTTTTTAAAAAAGAATACAACTGCTTGAACAAGCAGGTTGATGTGCCCCTGGGAGTAACACTAGACAAGTGAGAATAATTTCCTGTTCTCCTCACAAAAATGTTCTGTCCTCCTTTGCTTTGGAAATTCTAGCCAATGGTAATTTGACGACCCCACGACTGGGATGTTCACAAGCATCACATGAGTACAGGGTAACGGGGCTTCACTCCTGCCCCTCCTGCCTGGCCTTGCAGCATGCCACACTGCTAATAAAAACTCTAGATAGTCAATGGAATTTGGGCCCTTGGAGAGAATGGGCCACTGTCACACCAGCATCAGTCTGCTCTCATTTGGCCCCCAACTGCCTATCTCCCTGCAGCCACTTCAGGGATGGCACTGCCTGTCATCTTCCTCCTTGTCAGTGACATTATCACCTATGTAGAACTTAGCAGGGAGGAGGGTGTGGACAAAACTAGGATTAGTTGGCTCCATTTATCATTGGGCTCCCTGCTTTTCACCTCTCCAGTCCCAATGTAAACCAGCCAACACCTCACATAGGTTTTCATGCATGCAGCCCACTGGCAGCTGCTTGTGTGCAGGCAGACACACTAATGCGTTGATGTCTAGATGCTGCGCCAAGCAAGCATGTCTGACCTCAGAGTCAGGGCCAGGAGCATGGTCCCATTCTCCAGGACTTGCCTTCTGCCTTAACGTAAGCAATGCACAAAGGAGACTCTAGCCACAATTGTGCTCAGACGTCACATTTCACGGCTTGCTTGCTGTACAAAATTTAACCCAAGTGCACATGCTCAGAGACTGAAATTCCTCTTCTTGGACCTACTGCCAGGAAAGAGGAAGCTGGGTTAAAATAAAAAAACTAAACTAAAATAAAATAAACTAAGCTAAGCTAAATAGCTGTTCCTTTTACTGATTCATCATATATTAATTTGGTTACTTTATCGTCACACCATTTTCAAGGGAATTTAAAGTCCCTTCCCTCATCTACATCAGCAGGAATACTTTTCTGATCTTCCATTAAAATATTTCACACAACATGAAAAAGCACTTTGAGAGGCCCCAGGAGCAGACAAGACTCCAGCCTTACACCATCAGCTGCAATGGAAGTACATGAAAGCAGTAGACTGAGCTCAGAATAAAAATACGTGCTCATTAGACTCTCACTTTTTCAGCCACCTTTTGGAACTGCTGACCCTGTAACTAAGAAACTCTTACCCAGCGAAAGCCCTAGAAAATAAGAATGGACATAACAAATCGATGGCTTAAAACCTTTAACATAACTTCTGAATATAATGAATGTTGATACTGAGAGGCTCACAGCACAGATCTATAAATAATCAAAAGAGGCAATAAATGTTTTCACTTGTCCTGAAGCCGAGGTGGTTTTTTCTGTTTAAGAGAAGAGGGATTTTTGGCAGGTCATTTGCCTCTTGTGATTTCATAGGGGGAAAGTGGTGCTTTAAGAAGCCCTCGAATGTGCTGGCAGTGACTGTATATAACTAGTTATAGGGTCCTAGCTAACTGTGGTAAACATGCATTTTGAACTCTACGTATGAAAAGGGCAGGGAAGCTGCATGGGGGTGATTTCGAATAGCGAAATGTCACGTAGAGACAGGGGTTTCCTGTGCTTCTTCTCATCTCAAAACTTCATATTCCCAGGGCTCTGTTATGAACATTTGTGATTAGTGTGTAGTAGTTGCTCCATAGTTTTATTGCCACAAACCCCATCTGATGATATGGCAGATTGAGTTAAAACAAAGTTTTGTAGAAATGTCTAACTGGATTCTGGTAATACCCTAAGACATTTGCCATTGTTAATTATAGAGGTTTAACATGTTCCAAGTCTCTCCTGCCATTTCCTGTACACCGTGATCATTCAGCCCTTTCCCACCTTTATTGCTTTTCTTTGTTCTGGGGCCATTAAAGTGAGAAGTCTATGAAGGCTAGGGTAGAAGCCGCCAAGACAAATAGAGCTTTTATACTGAAAAAATAGCAGGAGAAACTGCAAGTGTAAATCAGGCTCCAGTACTTTAATGGACTTGTTGTAGCTTGCCCTCATATATTAATCAAAGAGATCTGTCAGGGCTTGAGGAACAAACAAAAAAAAAATGTAGGAAACCCAAAACAAGTCCAAAGTCCCATCTTCAATTTATAATTTTGCCTCTGGAAATTATCTGTTTGGAATCATGATTTGTCATACAAATAGAGAGTTGATTGAAGAATTATGGCTTGATGATTAGGAAATTATGTATTTATGTTAAAATGATCTCCCTTGCTCTTGCACTCTGAGTCCCGAGCCAATGTTTTGGTGATCAGGGAATAAATGGGTTATGAAACTATCAACTTACAACCATGTACTAGGATTCCAGGGTCCAAAACTTCGAAACCTCTAGAACCATCCTCTAGGAAGGCAAGGAGAGCTTGTGAGTCTATGGCAAAATTAAGAAGCAATAGCATGCCAGGTTTTGTTATTGCAAAATGTACCTCACTATCCCCTCCCCTATGCAATTCCTTCATGCATGTGGGAGGAGGCTGGAAACTGTAATTTGTGGTTTGTAACAAACCACTGTTTCCTGTGCTTCCAAATATAGAGAACCATGGTTTGTGCAAACCAGTCTGCTAACAAACCACAATTAGATATTTCCTTTTTGTTGTTTCTGAATATACTGCCGGCAGCATATTTGGCATATAGGAAAAGGAGAGGGGAATCCCTCTCACCATACTAATATGAATTTTATAAAACTTCCTCTTTTAGTCAAGTGTCTGTATTTTTTAAAAAACAAAGCTACAAAGTGAGAGATTGTGCTTATTTCATAGTCATTTATCACATGGTTGACATAATCAAGGAAGCTGAATGGTGGAAGATTCAGGACACACAAAAGAAAGCATTTCTCCACACAGCACATGGTTAGACTATGGGATTTGGACCCACAAGGGACAATGATGTGCATCAACTTGGATCAGACAAATTGCTGCAGGATATGACTATCAACAGCTACTAGTCATGATGGCTATACCTTGCCTCCATAGTTGGACGCAGTATGATTCTGAATACCAATTGCTGGAAAGCTCTAGTGCTCAGGTCCTGCCTGCAAGTTTTCCAATGGGCATCTGGTTCACCACTGGAAGAACAAGATGCTGGACTAGACTGCCATGATCCAGATGTGTTTCTCTTATGTTCGTTTTTATACATTTTCGGCTGAAGAATCGCACTGCAAAATTCAGAGAAGTGTGAATTTTGAAGGGTGGCTGTATTTCGAGTTGCTTATTATTTTGGAAAGTGCAGATCAAGTGAGTTTGCCTTTAAAATGTGGACAGACTCAAATTTCTCCCTGATCCCTAAAAATGACCTGCGCAAACTACTTTCTAACAAGCGCTAAAGAATGTGCTTGCACTTGCATTTTTTGCATTGCTAGTTCATACTGAATAATAATAGTTGGAGGTGATAAAAACAGCACCTTTTGATCAAATGAAACAGACCAGTCATGTTTGTAGACATGATTCAAAATGAGAGGAGGCGTTAGTAAAGCAGAGAGGGAGGCAGAAAGGTTGTTCCAGATGGCAGCGGCAGCAGCAGGAGAAGGCTGTCCCTCTGACAGTGAGAAGATTGTGTTGTTAAAGAGGATGGTACTGAAATGAGCAGAAGGAATGCAGGAATGGGGGTGCAGAGAGAATGCGACCATGTGATTCAGGCTGAAAGAGATCCAGAAAAGGAGAGAGAGAGAGAGAGAGAGAGAGAGAGAGAGGGAGAGAGAGAATGCCCTGGCTGTTTTCATGGGATGCAGATAGTGTGTGTGTGTGTGTGTGTGTGTGTGTGTGTGTGGTAGGAGAGTCACAAAGATGCTAATTCAGAGTGAAAAGCAACCTTTAAAAGTGAATCCGGACAGTTCTCAAAGAAGCATTAACTCCCAGGTCTGACAGAGAGCCATTGTAGGAAATTGAGTCAACGTGAACTGGAGCAGGTTTTTTATAAACAGCAAAAGAAGAAGTGTGTCAAATTACACACGGCATGTGTTTCAGATCAGAGGAGAAAGGGAACAGTTATGGGACAAGACATTGACATCAGCGGGGGGAAAGGGGGAGGTGTTCTACACGGAAGAACTTTTAGAGTCCCTTTGACACCTGTTTCCTTGACCAGCTGCCTGGAAAAACATATTTTAGGTCACACACACAAACACACACACTCAGCCTCCACTAAGACGAGGAAGGAAGTCTATATACTTTCCCAAGGGAAATCACTAACTGGCAAAGTATCTGTCAATAGCATAGTTTAGCACTGTATTAGACTAGAAAAATGCCAGCATTGTGTACTCACAGGGAAAGAATTTTTTTTAAAAAGGTATAAAAGATTATCCTCTTACCCAAATGGAATTACCAATGAACATTTTCCAGTGGCAATGAAGTGAGCTTCTGAGAAATGAAAGAGTATATTGAAAGTGTAATCTTTTATTTCCTTTTATATACATCTGCTGCTCGTTTGTTTGTTTATTCTTTAGCGGTCCAAGGGAAAGGCTTCTGTTTCATGTAATGTAAAAAGTAACGGGAAGCAGTAAGAGTACTGGGCGTTTTGATGTATTGGTTTTGAATTCCTAAACAAAATTTCTGTTGGAGTAATTCCTGCCTAATTTAGTCATTAGCATATGCAGGTTCATGAATCAAGCAGTCGCCAAACAGCCTTGTTCTGGGACAAAGAATGGGAGATGTAAAATACAGCTAAGACGGCCTTGGGTGCAGTACACATAATGAATTCTTTCATCACCAAAATGTACATATTCATGGAAGTGCTATAATTTCCTTTATATGTAGCTGGGGGCACTTCCACACAGTAATGCATTATAAGCTCAGTTATGCTCCTGCATAGCCCAACTACTGTTATTCAGGTTGGATTACTGCAGTGCAGTGGGACTACCCTTGAGGCTCGTCTGGAAGTTGCAACTGGTGAAAAATGCGGCAGCTCGGCTGCTCACAGGATATAGCCTCCATTTTATGCCACTGCCGAAAGAATTGCATTGAATGCCAGTTAGCTACTCAACTAAGTTCATGGCTCTGGTCCTGGTATATAAAGTCCTATACATTTGGGACTGAAAAATTATCTATCCTCTTATAGACTACGTAGTCAATCACTGGAGGTGGGAGCCTCCTGCAGATATTATCTTTGAAGCAGATCCATTCTGTAAATAAGTACCGCTGGGGCAGGAAGGTAAACGGCGTTTCCGTGTGCTCTGGTTTCCGTCATGGTGTTCCGTTGCGCCAGAAGTAGTTTAGTCATGCTGGCCACATGACCCAGAAAGCTGTCTGTGGACAAACACCGGCTCCCTCAGCAATCTCGGTTGCATTTTCAGCACTTACTGGAGACCTTCCTCTTTCAACAAGCCTTCTCAGTAGAGATCTTTTGCTTTCCCAGTCTGTATTTGTGTTGGAATTGCTCTTGGGAGGTTTGAGATGGTTTTGATTGTTTTATCACTCGTGTGTTTGCTGCCCTGGGATACTTGGGGAAGAAGGATGGGATAGAAATGTAACAATCAATCAATCAATCAATCCAAGCTTTGTGCCATATATACATGATGTTGTCCTCATCAAAATTTTGTCCCATATTATTTCCCCTTTTGATCCAGATTTTCCATTTACATGGAAAACTCCACAATCCATGCAAGAACTGGCACGCTGATTTCAAGTTCAGTCAAGTCTATGGAGAGGTCAGGGAGAAGGTTGAAAAAACCCCTGGCAACTTGTTCCACACATCAAACAAACAAACAAACAAACAAACAAAACAAACCACTCTCCTTCCAGTGTTCCCCCAGTACTCAACATAGCACTGCCACAGGCCAGTATTTATTGTCATTTTAACGCATGATGAACCCAATTAATGAAGTGAGAGAAGGGCAGAAAGCCACATGACAGTGGATGATAGACATCTCTGGGCCTCAGACTTTACAAGATCAGACAGGCTTCATTTTTCTTACTTTTAAAATTTTTCTGCTAAATTGATTTTTCAAGTGTTGTTCTGAATGCACATGTCTCCCATTTATATCTCTAGCTGGCTGTGGCAGGCACCGTCACTGCAATCCCAATTAACAATTGGGAGGGCTAATGATGGAAATGTTGTTAGCGTGACAACACAGATTAAAGGTTGCTCCTTCAGTCTAAGACCAACAAGCGTCAGATGCAATATGTGCTGAGGAGCAAAGTTATTTTTATAATTACAAAGGCTGGAGTAGAAGCATTACAAAGAAAGATAAATACTAAGCATAGTTTCTATTATATAAGGAAGAGCATTCCACAAATGGGGAGCCACTGCAGAAAAGGTCTGTTCTCATGTTGCAGCCTCTGGACCTCACATGGAAGGGGTACACGAAGAAGGGCCTCTATAATCTATGAATACAGAGTCTGGGTCGGTTTATATGCTGAGAGGCGGTTCTTGAGGTACTGCAGTCCTGAGCCACTTAAGGCTTTTTTGGGGGGGTCAAAACCAGCACTTGGGCCCAGAAGCTAAAAATGAATACATAATCAACATTAACTATTATATGATTGCTGAAATAATCCAAGAGTTTCAGTAATCAGTATTCAGCTCCCCATAATTTCTATACATTGGAGCAACAAACAGCACTAGCCCTATTTAGGCATCCAGTAGGGACACGGGTGGTTCTGTGGTCTAAACTGAGCCTATTGGGCTTGCCAATCAGAAGGTTGGCGCTTCGAATCCCCACAACGAGGTGAGGTCCTATTGCTCTGTCCCTGCTCCTGCCAAACTAGCAGTTCAAATGCATGCCAGTGCAAGTAGATAAATAGGTACCGCTGTGGCAGGAAGGTGAACGGCGTTTCCGTGCGCTCTGGCTTCTGTCACAGTGTTCTGTTGTGCTAGAAGCGGTCTATTCATGCTGACCACATGACCTGGAAAGCTGTCTGTGGACAAACACCAGCGCCGTCAGCCTGAAAGCAAGATGAGCGCCGCAATGCCTTAGCTGCCTTTGATTTAACCGTCCTGGGGTCCTTTACCTTTTAAGACATTCAGTACCCATGGATATGGAATGTATGAAGGACCCAGCAGGAACGCATGGGCCATGGCTTTTAATGGCATGAACTGGCTGTGCCTCTAGACAGATGTGTGTTTGCCATCAGTCTGAATGCTTGTAGATTTTCCTACCCAGAGATGAAAAACCTGATTGACCTGGGTTTCTGCTCTCATGATGGAAACCCTGCACATGTAGGCATGCTTCCTTCAAACTAATGCTGATCATGCATTGACTAGGGTGTGTGGCTAGGGTGTATGCCCTTGAGGGAGTAAGGCTATTGCTCCAGTGTGGTGTAGTGGTTAAGAGTGAGAGACTCGTAATCTGGGGAACCAGGTTCACTTCCCCACTCCTCCACATGCAGCTGCTGGGTGACCTTGGGCCAGTCACACTTCTCTGAAGTCTCTCAGACCCACTCACCTCACAGAGTGTTTGTTGTGGGGGAGGAAGGGAAAGGAGATTGTTAGCCGCTTTGAGACTCCTTTGGGTAGTGATAAAGCAGGATATCAAATCCAAACTCCTCCTCCTCCTCCTCCTCCTCCTCCTCCTTCTCTTCTTCTTCCATATTCCCAATGTGTGATATCCAGAGGCACTGAGCACCTATAATATAATAGAAAGTTGCTATTAGCCTAGCCAAAATCACTAGCATATGTCTCATTCAGATGGTCCTAGATGTAATCCCAGACATCCCCTCCCTGCCAGGGAAGAAGGGGTGAGGGAAGATCTACATCAAGAACAAGGAGGGAGGGAAGATTGACATGGGGTTCTGGTGTTCCAGTGAATCATGCCTCCTGAGGCAGCTTCACCTTGCCTCATGGGTGGGCCAGCCCTGGATAGGTTTCTGTGTTCACCAGTGAAAAGTGCAAGAATATTAAGGTCCAATACTGCAGATGTTCATCACTTTCAAATACTGATTTAGGAAGCCAATTTGAGATTCACTTGAGACTTACTTATTATCACAGTACCCATTTTTTGTGATATTTCAGTGCCTTTTTGCAAACCAATAGCACTCTTGCCACAATCTAACTCTTTCAAAGAAAACCACCTGGATTCTCATACTTTAATCCCTTAGTACCAATTAGTCTTAATTCTTGTGATAGTTAGCACTTTGTGCCAAACTCAAGCAAGTTAACAGCCTATGCATGTCTAGGCAGAAGCAAATACCCATGAGCTCTTTGAAACATGCTCGCAGATAAATGTGTGTAAGATTGTGGCCTGTTTATACAGCCTTAAGATAAGACTACAAGACTCATGGTGCAGTGTATCTGTGAGCAAAATGCAAATGTGCCAGAAACATGCTTTATTCAGAGTTGAAAAACTGAAGGTCCATGACCTGACATGCTACTGAAATTTAATTGATGGATGTTCTGCGAAAGTATTTTTTTCTGATTTCCCACATAAGGAAAGAAATCTCACAATCAAAATTATATTTAATTTAAATTAAATAGGGTGTGTGGCCTGGAGAGAGTTCTGAGAGCTAGACAGGGAGACCTGAAGGCCACATTCAGTCCCCAGGTGTGATGGTCCACCACCATTGCTGTTGGCCTTCCCTGTTCCTCATTGGACTAATGCCCTGTAAGTGGGCAGCTTGGTGGCCTTCATTGTAAACATCTCCAGCATCTGTCTCCCTCAGGATGTCTCCAAGTGGCAGAGTCAACCTGGCAGAAGTGAAGATTATGGGTCATTCCACATGCTGTTCATGCAGGCCCCATAGAATTGCCCCTGCAGCGAAAAGCCAAAAAGACTCTCCACAGAAGAATGGAGGTTTGGAGCTCTTCCTAGGACGGCTCAGACCTTGCCTTTAAACATCATTTGTGAGCTGTCGTTCTGCTTTCCCGTTCCCCCTTAAAAAGGCACAAGAATGGGATAGATTTGATGACGTGGATGAAGATTGTTTGGTTTCTTCTGCGCTTTGAAGAGCTCACTTTTTCTTCCTCTCTCTTCCCTCAGCCACAACACAAGGATCCTACAACGCACTGGAATAAAATAAAAGATCATCTCATGTGAAACAAGGCCCCATGAAATGAAACTTCAAAAAGATAAGAAAATCATGCAGGATTCAATAAAAAAAGCCCGGCAAGACATCAGAGTTTGTTTTATTGCACATAAATCAGCAGCAATAATTTAAATTGTGATTAATGCTCTGTATCATTTCTTTCATGTACATCCCTAGATCTCTGCGCTATTATGCAGCTCCTGTCTCTTTAAATTCATGGAGTTTGAGAAAAGTGCCCTCAGTGTCATCCTGATGATAAACAAGATTTATAACTGGCTGTGAGTCAGAGGAAAAGGAGAGCTGATGAAGAAAAAAGAGGATTTCTTTCTTTCTGCATTGGAGCAATGAAATTAAAACGAATAGGAAGCGAGGCTGAGATTAGCAGCACAGTCATTCTCATATTGCTTACGTCTCTTCTGGGCTGGACTAAATCAACTCGGGTGAATAGTTCTCCCCACCAAACTTCTTTCTTACCCACCCAGCCAGGGTGGAATCTACACACATATAAAAGCTGTTCTGAAAATGCTTTTTAAAAAGCGTTTTTTTAAAAAATACATTGAATTTTCCATAAGGCTCACCATCACCATCTAGTGTCACATTGTATATTACATTTAAAACATACTTAAAACGTTTTATTTGCAGCTGTATAGCTGAGTCTCAGGGTAATCCCTTAAGCCAGAGTTAGTGTGTCGGCTGCAGTGTGTAGGTGTGTCGTGCAAACGCTCCCCACGCTCTTCCTGGGGCTGGAAAGGGGTCAGTTTAACCTCTGGTTTGATAGTAAAACAGAATCACTGTGTCATGAAATAGTGCATGTCTAACAAGTGTGGCACCAACATGAAAAGTCTGGCATCACACACACACACACGTGTCAAAGTTTAGACCAACTTCAAATGGGGAGCGTACACTCCAGCTACCTTCACATGGTCACTGTTTTGTGGAATCAATTCATAGCATGGGGGGCACAGGGGTGGTTGCCCAGGGTGCAAAAATGTTAGGGGTTCAAAATTTCAACACCCAGTGCTGCCTCAATAAAGCTGCTTCCGTCACTGGGCTCCTTTGAAAATGGCTTCTCCATACAAACCAGGAAATGAGCTCTCCAGACAATGGAATGACTATTCTTATTTCTGTGGCTGTGATCTCATGGGTGATGTGGATGCTGTTAGGCAATTGAATGTGCATGTATACTCTGTCCATTTCCCTCCCACCCACCCACCTCACCCAACTCCACCTGGCGCCAGGCACTGGCAACTCACACTATACTACTGGTTGTATAACCACCTCACAAACCAGGATGAATGCTCAATAAACTATATTTCATGCACTGGTGTGAGAACCAGTGTGGTGTAGTGGTTAAGAGTGGTAGATTCGTAATCTGGGGAACCGGGTTTGTGTCCCCGCTCCTCCACATGCAGCTGCTGGGTGACCTTGGGCTAGTCACACTTCTCTGAAGTCTCTCAGCCTCACTCACCTCACAGAGTGTTTGTTGTCAGGGAGGAAGGGAAAGGAGAATGTTAGTCACTTTGAGACTCCTTCGGGTAGTGATAAAGCGGGATATCAAATCCAAACTCCTCTTCTCTTCTCTTCTCTTCTCTTCTCTTCTCTTCTCTTCTCTTCTCTTCTCTTCTCTTCTGGTAACCTCAAGGCTGGATTACTGTATGTGGGGCTGCTCTTGGGTCTGGTTCGTAATCTCCAGCTGGTGCAGAATGAGGCAGCCAGACTGCTGATGGGGGTGTTTGGTGGAGAACACATGACACCATTGTTAAAACAGCTGTATGGACTGCCCATCTTCTACTGGACCAGGTTCAAGGTTCTTGTCTTAATTAACGAAGTCCTGAACAACTTAGGTCCAGCATACTTCAGGGATTGCCTGAATCCTTTTGTCCCAGCTCGATCACTGAGAGCATCTGCATGAGCGTCGTTCCCTGAGTTGGTGAGGCTTATTTGACAACAACAAAAAACCGAGCTTTCCGTGTCATTGTCCCAGTCCTGTGGAATACTCTGCCAATAGATATTCAGCTGGCACCTTCTGTGCCAACCTTTAAATGCCTGCTGAAAGCTTTTCTATTCTGCTAGGCCAATGGAGGCAATTAAGAATGCATTTTCCCACAATGATTAATTGATGTCTGTATTAAAAATTATAATATGGCTTGTTTTGTATTTTTTTTTATAAATTGCTTTGATTTTTTTTTTTACATGTGGTAAATAAGCATTTTTATAAATACATAAACAGATAACCTGGAGGGATCTTCATTTTCGGACACGATAGCAGGGCAAACAGAGCTGAAAGTTTTCTGAGTGTACCTCTTTGGAAAGGAAATGCCTTCAAAAAGAAGTGGAGAAATGCTACATACAGTAGCTAGCAGCAAGCGGCAGAAACAAGAACCACATGAAAGCAGGTTTCCAGCTATGGAATTGGAAGATTGCAATGGCAGCTAGCAAAGATGTACTACATCCTTAACCCAGCGTATCCCCACCTTAATGGAAAATGCTTGTTTGCTCTTTGAATATCACCTTGCTTCCATAAACATGTCAGCACCGTCAATTTAAACAACAACAACACATTTCCAGTTAGGTGATGTGTATCGCTGCAGCTAGCAGCTTTGCAACATTTTTAGAAGCGAGGGAAACCGAGATGACCATAGTAAACACGCTTCAGAACATTTACGGTAATGTTGGACTTTGAGTCCCAAAGCTGGGAAGCTAAAGACTGACTTCAGTATTTATATCTTCCTGGTGCTGCAAGAGGAGACACAGACATGCACATTCCTAGCTATAAAAGATGAGCTGTGCTGTTATTGGCATAAACATGTTCCAACGGACAGAGAGAAAGGAACAAAAGAGGGGGCAATCGACTCTTAGGGCAACGGAGGGCCGGAAAAGAAGACGAAGAAATAAAGCAAAGCTCTTCTAGGTCACGCTTGGGTCTTGCAACTAGCAGCCTTTGGGATAAGTCCACCCCCTGGGGAGGGCCATCTGCCTCCCCCTCCTTCCTAAGCTTATGGTAACTTCTTGTAAGAGACAGGAGGCATACAATCAACGGGAGCCAGAATTAGATGTAGGAGGGTTTTTATTTATTTCTGTATTGTGGCATTCTATACCCTGCCTTTCTATGACGAAATCAAACTTGAGGTGGTTTACTAATTAAAAAAATATGAGTGACACGCCATTGAAAGCTGTTTTAACAATGAAATAAAAAAGCAGTCACACACACACCAGCAACAGCTCCCTCCATTCCCTGCACTTACTCAAAAGCAAACTGCTGACCAAGTTGCTGATTTTCTTCCAGGTGAAGCAGTAGGCATTGAGAAGAGCCTGAAATGTGTGAAAAATTGGTGTTGGTAGGGAGTACATGGAATCATATAATTATAGAGTTTGATGGGATCCCCAGGACCATCTAGCCCAATGTGCTGCAATGCAGGAATCTCAACATGTTCCTGTAAAGTTAGATGCAGCTTGCTGGGTGGTGCATGGGCATTGCATTGGCTTCCTTGCACAGGAGTTGCTGTTGCTTTGTGGCAGGAGAGGGACAAGGTGGCAGGGAGGTTGACATGCCTGTTGGTGCATTTGCACCACACTGACCTCCCCATTGGGACAGATCATTATCTCTGCCACCCCTCACCCCCACAGACCACGTACGACAGGAGAGCAGGACTGCCACCTTATCAATCACCTGGTATCATGATATCAGGCGACCCTTTTTTGCCCACATGGTTTGAAATGAATCTGTGCAGGCAAAGGCACAGCCCACCAAACACTGGTGATCAGCTGATCATTGGCACTTACAGAGCACTGTGCATAGGGCTTTGCAAGATCCAGCTATCAGCCATGCGCTGAGCTTCACAAGGCCTGGCAATCAGCAGAGTCCAGCAAGCAGCACTTTACTGCTTGTCGGGTCTTGTGAAGCCACTGGCTGATCACGAGAGCTTGTGAAACCCTGTGCCATGTCTTCACCTATTATCTTGCATGACATCCGGTGTAGAGCTGGTTGGCATAGCTTGACTAAAATGGCCTTGCTGGCCAAATGGGGAGTCCTGATGAACTTAATTAGGCCTGCGGCCTGGAGGTTCCCCACTGGTAATATACAGGTTGCACAGAGAATGAAAATATACCCCTCTTCAAAACCTCTAAGGCAGGCCTGGGGAACCTGTGGCCCAACAAATCCTCATGGACCCCAACTCCCATCATCCCTGACCAATGACTAGGCTAGCTGGGGCTGATGGGAGTCAAGTCCTGTGTGTGGCCACAAGTTCCTCACCTGTTGCTCTAAAAATGAAAACCAAAACAGAAGAAATTGGTGTTAAGAGTCCTCCTCCCCCCATGTTTACATTAAGTGAACACGGTGTTCTTATGTAGAGCATTGTTTTCAGATCTCTTTGATCTTTCTTCCTTTTCAATCCACCTTGGTTTTCTTTCATTTTATGACTCTTTCCCCTGCTTGGTTCACTCTTGTGCAGACTTGAGAAGCGAGGGCTCTTCCAGCGATGGAACGGATGGTTGACTGTTTCGGTTCCTGCCCTGCTCCCACAGATGAAGCTTATCTCTTGTTTCAGTGAGAGGAGGCTTCCAAGAACACGATGCCAGGCAGTAAAAGAAATCACATTTTTGGCAGAGCGAGAACAAAATAAACATCCGTACTCTGTGGATAATACTGCACGATTGGCTCCTTTGCATGTTTTACTGCCTACACCCTTCCAATGGGGGTGGGGGGAAGTCAGATAAGTGTTTCAGAGAAAAAAATCATTGCTAGAAAATTGCTGGTGTGGAATGACAGCACTTTTAAAAAAATAATTTTGGGGGGCCACATATACCAAATATATATGGTACAGTACTATGAAACTTGGGCTCTCTAGTTGGATGGGGTAAATACCTTTTGCTCCCAAAGGGGAACCTTGACCTGTCTACCCAATCTCTTCCTTCCTTTTCCTTCAACATTTCTGACATGCATGAGTTTAAGGGTCTACATACACATCTCTCATGCATTGACTTTGTAGATGCAAAAATTAAAAAATGAAATGTGTTGATAGGGATGGATGAGCATGTCAGTTTTGGTGTCCCCCAGCTGCTCATATTTCCAATCTTAAATTCAATTCAGCACATTTCTGTAAAATTTTGCAGTTGTTGTTGTTTTCTCTCTAAATCCTCATAAAAATTATTCGGCATTTCAGTTTTGAATATTCACATTTTTGCATGCATTTTTTCAGGATGTAATTAATTTTTGTTATTTTCAATAAGATATATGCACTCTTACATACACTATGTCCAAATGCATGCATTTTCATTGTTGTTGGAGAACTGCACCACAAAATTCAGAGAAGTGCAAACTTTGAAGGATTGCTGTGTTTTGTTTCAGGAAGTACGGCTTAGCTCAGTTGGTTACAGCATGGGACTGATAGCGCCATGGTTGCAGGTTCGATCCCCATATGGGGCTTCTGCATATTCCTGCATTGCAGGGGGTTAGACTAGATGATCGCCAGGATCCCTTCCAACTCTTCAATTCTATGATCCTTATGAACATGTGTATAAGCATGAATGCAAACTAAACTGAATTCTTATCCCCTCCCTAGGTGCAAATCATTCATATGGAGTCTTTGTACAGCCAGGTGCATATAGGGTAGATGTCCTGGTGGAGTAGAAAAGCAGACATGATCCCAGCCTCTGCCCTCCCCATGTATAAACTGCCAATCTGCATAGGGCATGGAGTACAGTGAAGACACTATTGAGGGACATTTTAAAATTCACTATAGAATGAGAAGAGGAGCCGGTATCTCAATATATTGATGTTTTCAGAAAGCTATCTGAACCCTCCTTCTTTGTCAGTGTCCTGGAGGATCTGCTGAGAGATAGATTTGTTTGTCGACCGAACGATGAGAACAATCAAAGCCTGTTACTGGAAGAAGTAAACTTGGTCCGGGTCAAACCTCTGGAATTGGCAACAGCCATGGAAGCAGCAGCATTGAGGAACTTAGAGGATCTACACCTAAACCTAGTTAGACCCAGAGAGATTTCATAAGCAAATTCCAAACAAAGGTCCAGGCCACAGAAAGGTGCTTCTGTTCATTCAACCTCAGCCTGCAGTCATAAAATGTCCCAGTACCACAGAGGCATCAAAACAAGAGACTCTACCAGAAAACACAGAAAAAGCACATGACATAGAGAATGCACTATTATGTCATGAAAACAACAACAACAACAACAACAAACAACAGAAGACTTGCTGTCTTGATAAAGAGGAAGGAGAAGAGCATTCATCTGGGACATAATGCTATGTCAAACCAAGGCTTAGCATGAATGTGGGAATATGTGGGGTCCTAGGTAAGATATCACAGTTGTGATCTTTTTAGCTTGGTGTAGACCAGCAGCTAAGCCAAGGTTTGCTTTATTGCGTTGTCCAAACCTGGGCTTGTGGTTAAGTTAACTGCTCCTTAACCACATACTCTAGCCAAGGTTTGGTTAAGGAGGAGAGGGCTTGATACAAGCCTGGGTGCAGATGATATGCTAAGACAAACCTTAGCATAGCTGCCATGCTGAGCTAAAAGGACTAGGGAGAACTAAGCAGCCATCTCAGTATGCCATGGTTTAGTATACTATTCAGAATGGGCAACAACCATACTAGCAGTAGCCAATACAGATTATACCAGCCACATTTATGGCAGCTACAGTGTCACAGTAGACTACAGTAAGTGTCCAAGTAAGACAATTACCTCATTTGCAGAGGAGAAGCTGAACAATTCAAGTTGGATATTTTGTATAGACTGCTTTGTAGGCTAAAGAGTCCCCAAAGTGACACATAAGAAAAGAAGATACAAATGGAAAAACAACAATAATATAACATTAATCAGCAAAACAAGAAATCAAACGTGCACAATCAGTATCCAGATGTGGCCCAGTTTATTAGTGGATGAAATCAGAGGAAGACTTCGATAAATTTATTATCATAAGCACCAAAAAGGGTTTATATACCAGTACATTACACCACTCTTAGCATCCAGGATCTTCTGGCAAGGCAGCTCCAGGGGGTCGTGAGACGTAATTGGCAAGCCCCCATAAATTTCCCCAGCTTACAGTTACAGTATATTAAGGTTCTATAGCATGGATTAAATTTTTGTTCCTCTAATATTGGCTTTTGTCACCCTGCCTTTCCTCACTCTTGCCTCCCTGACAGCCACAGGAAAATTGTGCAAGAGATTCTTAGAATATGTTGACAGACCAGACCATTGCTTTGTTCACAAATGCACTTAAAACTTTCATAGGCAGAATCTGCAAGCCCCACACCACTTCCCCAGTCATGTTCACCACCTAGGAATTGTGGGTTAGCTCCTTTAAATAAATTGCAGAAGCAACACTGATATAATTACATGTGTGAAAAGGAAGAGCAAAAATACTTTCCAAGCAATTAAAAACACCACTGAAAACTTTTGCTGACATCTTCATAATGTTAAAATTGCAAGCTCTTTCCTGATGAAGTGATCTTTTGATTAAAATGGCAACATATAAGTTGCAAGACAGGGAGGGAGGAGAGAGAGAGAGAGAGAGAGAGAGAGAGAGAGAGAGAGAGAGAGAGAGAGAGAGAGAATACTGCTGATAACAAGGTGGATCAGACTCTGAGGTTTGTGCAATTTAATATCTCAGAGTTTATCATATTCTCAGGCCATCTGAACATTTCTACATTTCCTTCTAAGAAAATAAAAAGGAACTTAGATATGAGAGTGTTTCCTCCCAGGCTTCCAGTTCTGCTCTGCCTTAATGGAGGCAGACCCCATGAGAGCAGGTGATTGTTGGTGAAGGAAAAACAAGGACGATTGAGGGTAATTATCCTTGCAAATTCCCCCCAGGGACAGGGAGGAATGGGCTTCACTTGCAGTTTGTCTGGGGACCTGATTCTTGCTCCGGCATGGAATGTGGGGGGCAGGGAGGCACTGAGTGCAAAAGCACTTCACCTGCTGAAAACCCTCCAATGCTGCCATTACGAAGCAGAGACTCTCCTGTTAATTAGAGCTTAATTTGACTAAAGTACAGGCGTGTGCTAGAAGACATGAGATCACAATCTGCAGAACAAACTAAATGCAAGGACTTAAAGGTTAGAACTTGAGATAAGACTTCATTCAGTTCAAAAGACGTGGGGGGAGGGGAGCCTACAATTTCATTATTTAAAGTTTTCTTCTCTACATATATGATTCAGCAACCCTCCTCTGAATGTTAGTTCAAATTATATTTGTACAAGCGAGGATGGAATAAATTGATTATAAATATGGAATATAATATCAAAGGGAACTGTGTGTGTAAAAAAAGGGGAAAGGGAGGGAAGCTCTGTTTTGCAAAAGGTTTATGATGGAAACTTAGAGCTGACTCTTCCCCATCCTTTATTATTTATGAAGTGAACTGAAGAACGCTAAGAGGACCTGGAATTTAATTTAATTGGATATATAATTGCTCATATATCTTCTATTGCAAGGAAGGATGAAAGGAGTCTGTGAACTGCCAAGGAACTGATAAGGTTCTTTATTGAGTCATCTGCAGTTCGACAGACTACTCTTTTTCCCAGGCTCAGAGAAAAATGTTGACAACAGGTAACATTTCCTGGGACAGAGTGACTTTTGCATCCGTTGTTAAAGTTGCAAAACAACAAAGCACGGGATGGAACGATGGAGAAATTTCTGGAACAACAATGGGATATCAGCTCTGCCCAAGGCATGATGGATAACAGCAACAACCGGGGGAAAGAAAGACATAACATCTTACAAGGACAGGAAGAAACACCATGGACAGAATAATTGCCACACACAGGAAGAACAAAGATATAGTTTGAGTTCCTCACTTGTACTTTTATAAATCATTTAATGTGTCAACACAAATATAAGTTATTAATATTGCTGTTGTTGTATGAGTGCTTATTATGATTATGGGAATGTAATTGAAATTAATAAGATTTTGGAATGCAAAAATAAAGAAAATTATCAAATCTAGCACACGAGGGGGCACTTTAACTAAATTACATAATTTGGTATTTGAATGATTGGTATTAATAATTGTAGTATAAATTGGTATTGTTTTAATGAGGCTATTATTGAACTGTAATTGAAAACTCATACAAATATTATTTAAAATATATATTATTTTAAAAAGAGAGTGTTTCTTCTCTCGAATAATTCTTAGCTAATTATACATGTGTCAGTGACATGCTGGATTTTTATTTAGGTAAAAATCCTTCCAACTTTTATAGGAATCTGTGCTTGAGGAGGGGGGGAAATAGTCATTCTGGGTGTCTGACAGTTTTGACTTTGAAGGAAGCTTACAGCTTGAGGCTGAGACCTCATGAATTATAATGGGAAAACACAATGGGGTGGCTCACTCTTGATATCTCTTACACATTCCCTGTGCCAAGTTCAAAAATTATGAAGGTAATAATCAACTATGTTTCACTCATAGTAGACTCATTGATATTCATGAACATGGCAAAGTTTGGTCCATTAATTCAATAGACAGTGGCTAAGTGAGCTACGAAGTACTGTGGGTGCTTCAGAGCCTTCCTTGGGCATTGAAAGGAATGGAGATATGCAAGGAATCACTCTGGCATTTCTTTTCAAAGCTGGTACAATGAATTCTATCAACAATGGAGCAACTTTAGCTGCTGTGACTGGATGGTCGGTGAAGGCCTGGAGGCAAGTGTTCCACGATTCTCTGAACATAGCTAGATACGAGCAGAATGAGTCTCTTTAAAACTCACCTGCTTGTTCATGTGTCTAGTCTACGCAGCCAGATCTTACAAACATTTCACTCAGTAAGTCCATCTGTCTTCAGTTTTCAAGCCTGCAGCCCCAAGCTTGAAAGTTTTGCTGAAGCCTGTTTAATATGCTTAACTGCTATCTGTCTTTTTGCATCTTTGCTAATTTTACGGAGCTTTCTTTTCTTCATAAGGACTATGCTTGTTTTCTCTAATGATGCCCTCAGTTGCCCCTGCATGGAGGGCAGGATGTACTGGCACAGTTTATGCAGATTTCCTCCAACAACCGTTTGGTTTGCTTTGCCTGTGCTTGCCTCCGGATCTTCACTTGCACTCTTAGTCTCTGCATGTTTTAATACCTTTTAACCTTCACTTTTGGAGATCTATCAACTTTTTCCTGTACGATCTTGAGCTCTTTTTAAAAGTCTGTTCTATTTTCAGTCTAATAACCACTTGAAGCCTTGACTGGGATTTAGTGCAGCAGCTTCCAGTTTCCTTATCCTGGTTCGAAAAACACACACAAAGAATTATTGTTTCTTTGTTTCTGTTTAAGAAAATAAAGGAAAAAATTGCAATCCTTTCCAAAAAGAGTGGGGAGTGGGCAAGGGCAGAATGTTCCTCTATGTGTTGTGTATATCTCATAATACCTTTTTCTTCTTCAGTTTTCTAAAACTAGTGTTGGGGTGCTGAAAGGATTCATTCTGCATTGCCAAAAACTGCGGAGTGGATTGAAGAAGTTCAAGCCACAAACTTGCCTCTTTGTGCAAGGCCAGGGCATTTCATTATTATTATTTATTAAATTTGTATGCCACCCTTTTAGCATTTCCCTATGCTATGCTATTTTGCTTTCTTGGGTTCCATGATCACTGCAGATGGTGACAGCAGCCATGAAATTAAAAGATGCCTGCTTCTTGGGAGAAAAGCAATGACAAACCTAGACAGCATCTTAAAAAGCAGAGACATCTCCTTGCCAACAAAGGTACGTATAGCTAAAGCTATGATTTTCCCAGTAGTGATGTATGGAAGTGAGAGCTGGACCATAAAGAAGGCTGGTCGGTGAAGATGCTTTTGAACTGTGGTGCTGGAGGAGACTCTTGAGAGTCCCATGGACTGCAAAAAGATCAAACCTATCCATTATGAAGGAAATCAGCCCTGAGTGCTCACTGGAAGGACAGATTGTGAAGCTGAGGCTCCAATACTTTGGCCACCTCATGAGAAGAGAAGACTCCCTGGAAAAGACCCTGATGTTGGGAAAGATTGAGGGCACAAGGAGAAGGGGATGACAGAGGACAAGATGGTTGGACAGTGTCGAAGCTACCAACTTGAGTTTGACCAAACTGTGGGAGGCAGTGGAAGACAGGAGTGCCTGGTGTGCTCTGGTCCAGGGGGTCATGAAGAGTCAGACATGACTAAACGACTAAACAACAACAATAACAGCAATGCTATGCTAGGCCCCTGCCTCACCTATTTTAAGACCTCTGATGTTATGAGTTGGCAATGGCTTCTCCAGGCTGCACAAAAGCCTCACTGGAGACACATTTCACTAGTGGCATTGCTACTCCAGAGTACTGTTTCCTTTCCCACCTTCCCAGGTTGCTCACTGTGTCCACGGCCTCACTTAACAGGTAGCGCTAAGGGAAAGAAGAGGCCTCTTTTTGTTTGGGAGGATAAAACAAAATTGACCTGTTTGTTTGTCACTTGGACAGTAAGGAGGGAAGAGAGCTTCATTTTTCTTCTTTATTCTTCCCCACCAATATAAAGAAAGAGGAAGGGACCCATTCTCTCTCCCTTTTTACCAGGCAGTGGTGCAAACTCCTTATCCAAGTTAAACTAATTCCATAAGGGAGACTGTTATAGAGAATCAGGTCTTCTTGAAGACTTTGTGGTTTTCTGAAGCATTTCCTAGATGTCTTCTTGGTCTCCCTGCAAGTTCAGCCATCCCAGGGGATCCACATGCAGTAATGCATTTTGGTTCTCAGGGGAAGGATTGTAGAAGGCTAAGGTGGAATCTACACACATATAAAAAAAAGTTCTGAAAATGCTTTTTTAAAAACCGTTTTTAAAACCATTGAATTTTCCATAAGCCTCACATTACATATTGCACTTAAACTACACTTAAAACATTTTATTTGCAGCTGTATAGCTGAGTCCTAAGAGGAGCAGTGCCTGAGATTCTCTCTCCTAATATATTTATTTTCACAAAGCAATTTCCCCTAATTTAGATGCATTTCTGTATGTTGGTTTCACTTATATGCATTATGCACACATTGCGCTAGTATATGCATTTTTGTACATATTACTTGGTTGGAGAACTTCATTGAGAAATTCAGAGAGGTTCGCCTTTTGCATGGTGAGTTCCAGTTTGCTCATTGTTTCAGAAACTTCAAATTAGCCAAATTCACTTTGCAATGTGAACTGAATCCAATTCCTCCTCCATCTTTACCCATGATAAATCAGGGGAGTCTGGGGGCAGGTTCAACCAGGAAAGGTGTGTGGAGAGAGAGAGAGAGACTTGCCTTCAGATGGAGTCACTCCCCTGCTTCCCAAGTAGCCTTTTCCACTCTCTGACTTTTCTGCTCTCTGAGGCTAGTATAGAGTTTCACTGGCACCTCTAGACTTATTGGGACCCAATAACCTACCAATTCTCCCTCCCTTCCCATCATTCCCCATTGTTTCCATACCAATTTCCATATACCTTTTTCATAAGTAACTGTGTATCGGCTGTAGCATCTCCAATAGCCTTAGTTTTGTGTCCCTCATGGAAGTTGCCATCTGATGCTGCGGTAACTGAATGCACAAATGAATAGACATGCGAGGTCAGCGTTTGGGCAACAGTATCACGAAGGTTGGTCATTTTTGCTACTGTTCCTAAGTTAATTAAAGAAACAGAGCTTTAAAGGCTACTGTGAAAATTGTTGCACAATAAATGCACAGCCTTTCCCCTTTCTAAATCCAGTTTCACTTCTCTCCTTTCCCAACTGATCCAGGGCCCTACACTCTCTGCCGCTGCTTCTCTCCATGTTGCATGCTTCATGTGGGAGGGATGTCTTGTGGAGGGCATTTTCCCCTCTGCTTATCTTTTTACTGAGCCATCTGGTAGGTTTAGTTCTTAACCAATAAGAGCAGAGAGTGCAGTATCTTTATATGTATCTCGTTAGTCACCCAGCAGTTCAGGGCTGAAACCTGATGTAAGAAAACATGACTTACCTCCCTGACTCCCCAAATAGAAGACCTCTCAAATGAACATACTGTCAGTCTATGCCTAAGGATGGGTTTTTTTACCCCCCCCCAAAAAAAAATCTCATTTTAAAGATCACATGAGGAATTACAGGGTGGGATTGTGGTGAGATAATTTAACAAATTAAGACTCTGTTCTATTGAATATCCCCATAAAGACTTGAGTGGGGGAAATGTTACCCTGAAGGGTTGTTATGCCTAGGGCAGGGCCGGTTTTAGGTTTGATGGGGCCCTAAGCTACTGAAGGTAATGGGGCCCTTTATATCTTCAGCTGTCCTTTGTCAACAACAATTTGCACTTTTTGTGTTGAATATATGATATATGGTAATTTATGGACCTAATAGGTCCATACACAACACAAAACACAGTTGCTGTATGTAGGTTTTATTTTATTTGTTTTTTATTTTATATTTTGGAAATGTTAAGGTAAAGGGTAAAGGGACCCCTGACCATTAGGTCCAGTCGCGGACGACTCTGGGGTTGCGATGCTCATCTCGCTTTATTGGCCAAGGAAGCCGGCGTACAGCTTCCAGGTCATGTGGCCAGCATGACTAAGCTGCTTCGGGAGAACCAGAGCAGTGCACGGAAACACCGTTTACCTTCCCGCCGGAGCGGAACCTATTTATCTACTTGCACTTGATGTGCTTTTGAACTGCTAGGTTGGCAGGAGCAGGGACCGAGCAACGGGAGCTCCCCCTGTCGCAGGGATTTGGACCGCTGACCTTCTGATCAGCAAATCCTAGGCTCTGTGGATTTTTTTGGGGGGGGGCCAAGACAGTGGGGCCCTGAGCTATAGCTTGTTTAGCTTATACGTAAATCCGGCACTGCCCTAGAGTGATTGTGAAGGCTTCTACTTCCTCCAAGGATTTTGGGGGATACATCTCTCTGTTGGTTTGCAGAAGGCATCGATCCGCCTGAAACATAAACAGATTTTAATTAATTTCCCCAAATCACTGGGGAAATAATTCCCTGTGATTGAAAACTGGCACTGTCTGTCATCACAAAAGGTCTGCCTGCCTCTCTGCTCCTTCTACGCTTGAGCTTTTGGTGTTTTTCCAGTCAGTTTGTTTTGTCTGTAAGAAGAGGAAAGGTTTTTTGACAGGCACAGACGCAAAGCAAGTTGGAAGGTTAGGGAGTCCTGATCCACTTGAGATGTTTGTTAATAACATGGTCAGGCTTGGAAATATGAGAGCCTTCCCCAAATCACCCTGATTCAACTCTTAATTTGGGGTGCACACAGAGTTGAGGCACTCCTCTGCCTTTGAGTATCAGTTATGACATCTGTGCTCATTCTGTTTATCTTTCCTTATTCTCCTTTTTAGTGTTGTTCTTTTGTAGATCATTTATCCTGTCTTACTGTGAATTCTTCAAAGCTGTGTACAGATTTTTTAAAGCTAAACCTGTCAAAGTCAAAATTTGTTTAAGCATTCCTCCAGATGCTTCTTCCTTTTCCAATTCTTTCTGTTACTTTGTCAGTTGATGATGTTCCCGCTTATCTTTCTCCTCAAGCTAGTGAGGCTGGTGCTATACTTTCCCTTCCTTTTTTCTCAGAGGCCATAACTGGCTAAGTCTTGTTATTTTCAACTGTCAAATATTGTTCAAATTGGGTATTTTCTTTCAATTAATTCCACTCTTACTTTGATTTGTTATTTTATTTTTCTCTTGAATGACTAATTTACTAATGAGATCTTAGTCATTCCTCTTTATTGCCTCCTATTTCCAATCTTCTTATTCTGTTGTGCATTCCGCCCACTACCATATTTCTTTTGGCATGTACTTTTATATAAAGGTTTTTATTATTTTTTTTCAATTTTACATCTTAAAATAAACATTTTACATACTGTCAGATCTATCCAACGATTTTATCTTTCATTCCTGCATATTTTGCTATAACCATTTTAGTTCTCAACTTTTACATCACTCAAACATTAATTACACTCTTGATTTTATCTTAATGCTGCCAGTGTTTTCAGCTGTGTACAATCATTTTCCGTATACTCAATAAATATTTTTCACTCTTCTTTGAATATATGTTCTTCTTGCTCTCTTATTCTGTATGCTAAACCTGCAAGCTCTGCATATTCTAACATCTTAAGTTGATGGTCCTCTTTCTCTGGGACCTCCCTCACTTTCCATTTTGGGGCTAACAAAACTCAGTCCGCCATTGTTGCATACATAAATAAATTTTGCTGACACTTAGACACCTCAGTCTGAATTATTCCCAACAAAAAGTACTCCGGTCTTTTTCGGAAAGTTATTTTAAACATTTTTTTCAACTCATTATAGATCATTTCCCAATATTCTTTTACCTTTTTACATGCCCACCACATGTGAAAAAACATTCCCTCCATTTCTTTACATTTCCAACACATATCTGATTCTGCTTTATACATCTTGGCCAACCTACTCAGAGTTAAATACCATCTGTGAATCATTTTCATATAATTCTTTTTCAGTGAATAACATGCAGCACATTTCAAATCGTTCTTCTAAAGTTTCTCCCAGAGGTTTAAATCTATGTTGTGCCCTATACCTATTGCCCAGTGCGTCATTAAAGCTTTGACTAGCTCATCTTTTGTTTCCCATTCTAATAAAAAGTTATACATTTTGGACAATAGCTTGTCCTTATTTTGTAATAATTGTCTTTCAAATTGTGAGCTTTGGTCCAGGAATCCATTTTTTTTTATATAGTGTAACTTAAACAGCATATCATGTAGCTGATGATACCATAACCAATCAGTAACTCGGCTCCTTACATCTTCCATTAGTTTCAGTCTGGGTTCCCTCCCTGTAAGGTCCAACAGATCCCTATAGGTCACCCATTCTTTCTGCATGCACTTTTGATCTTTTCATCACTGCTTCTATTACTTCTATTACTTACTCTCTAATATGGGGATAGTTAACAAGGTGTCCTCCAGATATGCTGGGGCTCCACCTCCCTTTTCCCCCTGACCCTGGCCATGCTGGCTGGGGTTGATGGGACACCCTGTTCAATTATCCATTCTCTGTCTTCTGCTTATCCTTCCACTTCCTCACTAGTCTCCACTTATGGAGAGGTCTCCTGTATCCTAAGGCTTCTGGGACACCCAGGGACCATGGAGTTATCCATATGATTCATTTATTTTGGCTTGCCTATCTCTAATTGCTCTGATTTTTAGTTTCATTGTTAGTCCCATTCATTTCATGTGTTTTATTTAGGACCTAGTTTTTAGTAATATTCTCAGCTTATAAATATATTATGTGCCATGTGTCTGCATCAATTCTAAAAATCTGTTGTGAGTCTATACTGTGCACAAGGACAACTTTCAGAAAATGGGCAGAGAAGGAATGCCATCAAAGACCTCAGAAATTCAATAGATTGCATTATTAAAAAATTCTTTTGGCAGGGATAAAGCCTTGCTGGGACTGTACATAAAATTCTTCAATATAATAAAGTAATTAAAGTGTCGTTTCAGATAAACTCTGTTTGTTACTTTTGTTTTAAATGTGGTGGTTGTGCAATAAATTGTCTGAAGCAAGTGTTTGAATCTGGGCTTTTATGACTGTGTGGCTTCCTTTTCACTGATTATCTACCAGCCTCTTCCATTCTCCAAGAAGTAAGTAGCCTGTATGGCACAAACTAAATGTAGCAAAGGATGAGTTGATGATTGCAAACAGAAGTCACTGGCACTCATACCTGCAAGATGGAGTCTTGATGTGGAATATTTTCTCGCTTTAGGTGCATGTTGGAATTTCATGCTTCAGTTGTACTAGATGAACTGTCTTGTTCCCTGCGGTCCCATTACACATTAGTTTTCACATTAGGGCCAACTTGCTTGGTAAGGTGTTTCTATAACCATTGTACCTGAGGCAGTTAGATCTAGAGATACACAATGAGGTGTGGTATTAAGTGAATCTCTCCCTCTCTCTTGTTCTTTGAGAGAGAGAGAGAGAGAGAGAGAGAGAGAACAATGTGTTCCCATCAATGTATTATTCACCTACCAAATTTTCACCTGCTTGTTTTGAAGTCTCAGTTGCTCTCAGCTTTCAGCATTCAGGTCACATTTATTTGCAGGAAGACTCAAAAGGTTACAATTACAACTGCAGGTTATTCACGTCTCAGGGGTTGACCCACATATTCTCTCCCTTCTCTCACGTACTTGTTAATTTCCATTTAGCTTTCTAGACTGCTGTCCCCGGTGATTGTTTCTGGTTTATGAGAGAAGATTTAAACATAATAAAACATAAAGAGTTTTATTTGAAATATCTTCATTCTCAAACCAGCCACATTGAACAACTGAAAAGACAGGATGATCAGATCAGCCTGGTAGCGTTCCCTGTATCCATGAAAGCGCACCCTGTTTCTCATCATTCCCTTCTCTCCTCACGGGGAGGAGACCCCACTCCTCACAGTCACGGTTGACAGACAGGAGGAGTTTGAAGTGCAACAGATCCTGAGCTCTCGCTGTCATCTCAGTAGGCTTCAGTACCTGATCCACTGGAAGGGTTGGAGTCCAGAAGATTATCTGTGTAAGAACAAAGACAATATACATGCCTCCCACTTAGCTGTGGACATTATCCAGAGAAACCCAATCCCAATGACCAGGGTGTGTGGAAGCACTTGGGAGAGGGGATGATGTCAAGAATCACATGGAGGTGTGACGGAGGGCATGGTCAGATCCTGATAAGTGAGAGGAGCTTGGGGAGATAGATCTGGAGGACTCTGGGGAAGGTCCCAGGGGCATGAGGGTAGTAGATTTTGAACTCCAAAAGATGTCTGATTCTGATGAGAGTCCCCAGTGGTTAGGGACTGGAGAGCCGCCCTCTGAAGAAGGATCTATCAAACTCTCAGAAGTTTGTGCCATTACCTCAGGCCCGGAGGTGCCTGCCTTGCGTGATGGAAGCCCAAGAGACAGTGTCCACCTTGCCTCCGCCACCCAGCCTGCAACTTCCACCACCAGCAGAGAAGCCTACACAACACAGATAAGAGAGGTTGGGCAATGGTGGTGGTGTGGCAGTGGGATGTGTGTGTGGCATGTTCCTGTTTTGCCTCAACTGGAGTAATGTGATGTGCTGCCCCTTCATAACCTTCTTTCCAGACACACACCTCTCACCTTCTCCAGCCAAGGAGCTGGCTCTGGCACCTTCCTCTGTGACACAGGAGCCTCTCCATTCAGGGAAGGCAGTTGAGAGTAGTAGTAGTAGTAAGTAATAATAATAGTAATAATAATAATAATAATTTATTATTTATACCCCGCCCATCTGGCTGGGTTTCCCCAGCCACTCTGGGCGGCTTCCAACAATATATTAAAAACACAATAAAACTTCAAACATTAAAATCTTCCCTAAACAGGGCTGCCTTCAGATGTCTTCTCAAAGTCAGATAGTTGTTTATTTCCTTGACATCTGATGGGAGGGCATTCTATAGGGCAGGTGCCACTACTGAGAAGGCCCTCTGCCTGGTTCCCCCTAACTTTGCTTCTTGCAGTGAGGGAACCGCCAGAAGGCCCATCTGATGCCAAGCCAACATCTGCTCTGCCTCCATCACCTAGGACACAGAGACACCAATCCATGACCCTCCCCTAGCCAGCCCACTAGAAGGAGTGCCCATTTACTTGCCCAGTCCCTGGCCTCTTGCCATGATAAATTTTGGGCCTGCCCCATCCTCCCAAAGGAGAGTGCAGGGGGCATGTTGCTTATTGGTTCATTGGCTTAGCCTGTGCTACCCATGCTTTTGACCTCTTGTGCAACTTGCCTTATGTACTGTTCCGATCTGAAAATAAAAGTCTTTAGCAAAAACCAGAGTCATGAGTCCCTGTTCATCATCAAATGAGGAAAGCCAGGACAAATCCTTGCAACCCCAAGATTGGCACACTGTGTGGGGAAGAATTTTAATGTATTTATCTTATTACATGTATATCTTACCCTTCTAGCCTGATGGAACTCAGAGCGGCGTACATTAAGTTCCCAGGCTGTTTCCCTCCAGGCACTGATCAGACCCAGACCTGTTTAGCTTCAGCACGGCTCTGTATCATGTGTCCCCAGGTCATCTCCTTGGACATGAAATGCCTTCTATCTGGCACCAGCATCTAACCACTGCACTCTCAAACAGTTCTCACTACTGCTTTAACCTAGGAAGTCCCCCCTCCCTCCCATCGCACACCCATTATAGATCTGGCAGCTTATGGGCCACACATTCCACTGTATTTTATTACTAACAACTCAGGCTGCGAGGTGAAAGAGACTGGCTTCCATCGCTAGGTTGTAGCATACTTTGTGAACTTGGCAAGGCGTGTGTAAGAGATGTCTTTCCAACAGAATTACTGGTGGTGTGTGTTTGTGTGTGTGTGTGTGTGTGTGTGTGTGTGTGTGTAAGAGAGAGAGAGAGAGAGAGAGAGAGAGAGAGAGAGAGAGAGAGAGAGAGAGAGAGAGAGAGAGAAGGGAGGAATGAAAAGGAAATAAGTGTGGAGGTTGGTTTGCTTATCTGAGCAATCAGATTGCTCTGCCTCTAAATGTGCATTTGATTTATTATGTTTACCTATTAGATAGTGAGCTGAAACTATTTAAATTATCTGGCCAAGAAAAACCCAAGCGTACTTGCCCCTCCCCCCCAGCAACCTCTGAGTGCGTGTACAGACACGAACAAACACCACCACTCTGAGCTCTACTTCTGATAATCTTTCTCCGTCTGCTTTTTATTATTTATTTTTTTAGGAGTCTGAAATGAACAAATGGCCTGCTTTAAATTATATCCTGTACTGGAGACCTGGGCACACAACTTACTTCACTAGCTCCCATGCACCTTTAAATTATGTGACCATCGCTTGTGTAGCAGGATTGTGGTACAGGCCTCACAGGCAGACACTGGCAAGGCTACACAGATCACATTATTGCACGGATAAACTGTCCTTGAACATGTTCTCTAGTGATTTAGAAAAGCAAAGGGCCATTCCCCACATCCAAATCTGATTTACAGTATTGGTTCCCACCTTTGGCCTTAGTTTCTGAAGGGATAAATTCTGGAAGTGATTTCCCATGATTCACAGTGTTTTGGCAGTAGCTCATGATGCTATTCCATTCTTTTAATGTCTGAGGAATTTAATAATGTCTAGATTTTTCTGAATGACCATCCTGCTGTTGGTGTCTATCCAGCTTATGTTCCTTACTGCTACTAGCAAAAAACTGAGACACTGCCACTTGTTTCTGACAATCATTATGAGAAGGATGGGCAGCCTGCTTCTGAAAGGATCTGCCATAAACAGTGCTCAAATTAGCGGGGAAAGGAAAGAAAGGAAGAGGGCCCTTAACTGAACCTACAAGCCCCACTCCAGGGGCAGAGGATGAATGGTGGAGACCACCTCCCCAGCCTGACTCTTCCAGAGAAGAAGGCAGTTCAGAATTACAACAGGGTTTGAGGGAGGTCACAGCTCAGAGGAAGATGAGGGGAAGAGTTGGGTAATAATGAAAGAGGAGGAGGAGGCAGAGCTGGAGCATCCGGCTGACATGTTATTACTAGAAAGCCATTCCAGACCCTCCATCTTCCAAAACCCGGTGAGCCTTAAAAGTGGGAGAGCAAAGAGCTCAAAGACAGATGGCCCTGAGCGGCAATTGTCTTCTTTGACGAATGAGGAAGTGGGAGAAAAGGGGGGGGGGGTTTGGAGATTTACTTGTGGGAGACTGTTTAGGATTTCCAGTGGGCTGGGATTGGAATTGTCTGGGATCCTACCACTTAATTCACACTGAGTTTGCACAATTTGCACAATTGATGCACAATACAGAACCAAGAGAATTAGTTTTTATTGATGTAAAGCACATTCCCTCCTTTTGTCTTTTCATGCAAAGTACTCCGACTGTAAGCCATGGTTTTTGCCAGTTTTTGATGCCAGAGCATCATGAATCCATCAGTTTTGGAAGTTCACCTTTTTCTGTTGCTTCGGATAGTGGTCCTGACACCCTAAGCCTGAATGTTTCGGAACAATAGCAGTGGTAGTATGCATATCCCAGTCATGGTCAAAGTCTCCTCTCCCCACCTTATGAAATGCCTCTATGCTAGTGGTAGATTGCAAGCTATCTTGTCACTGTCTTGGGCCAGTGACAAGCTATCTTGTCACTGTCTTGGTGAGTGCAATCCAGGGCTTTTGTGCCTCTTCCTTATGCAAGAATCTCTAGTGTTTGGCTTCCTTACAGAGGCCCAGATGGCACATTTGCATTAACTTGCATAGAACTACTACCTAAACAATTCCTAGGTTTAGTTAACACCTTGATATAAACAACTTAACAGTGCACCTCTGTTTCCCCATTTTTATCAGTCCATCTGGGACTTTGTTCACTAATCTATGCTTTGTGAAGGGATTTGGCCTAGGCTCAGGGTAGCTGTAGTTTGTTCCTACAATTGTATTCCTGATCCTACAAAAATCTTAAACATTTTTAAATGCGCAAAAAAAATAGAGAAGAAGAGGTGGTGGTGTCTGGTATGAGGATGGTTTTATACTATTGTACATTGTATTTAAATTCTAACATTTATTTCTAAATTTGCACCTGTACCTATGCATCAACACATGCAAGTATTATGCAAGCCTCTTAAGTCCTTCTTTTCAGCGATGCATCTCCTCATTTGGGGCAATGTGTTAAGTGGCCACTCTAGTCTCAGGCAGAGAGTGCTTCCCATCACTGGGTACCTTGAACTGACAATACCAGGGATTGAATCCGACACCCTCTGTGTCAGGGAATGGTCGGAACAGGAAGACTGGGAAGTGTGCACTCAGTCTGATCAGCTTCTGTCTGAAGACGATGAGGAAATTTTGCCCTCCCCTTGCCTACAGGTTACAGGAGGAGAGAGAGACAGAGATGCCATACCATCCAAGGAGGAATTATCTAGTTACAAGATAGTGGAGGAAGAAGGGGAGGTGAGAGTGCAGCCTGCAGAGACCTCCCTGGAGAGTATGGGGGATCCTCCATCTCCACAGGCCCGTCGGTCCTTCCGCATCCTAGAACAGAGGAGGCAGAGGGGTGGGACTACTAGGATTTCATGTTGGCGCTCCGGATGTTATTGGGGACGAAAGAGGTGGGGCTCAGAGTAGCCAATGTCTCTCTTTGTGTGGAGACATGGATTCTTGGCATGCATGCAACCGGATGATTGAATAAAAAGGACTATGAAATACCAAGTGTTTGTTATTCTTGCCTTTGATGCTTCTGGAGGAGGAGAGGACTCTCTATGCCTGACATTCTGTATGCCAAGCAGGGCCACTCACCTATGGCCCCACTCCCATACTGTGGACAAGCAAAGAGCTATGAAGAGTACAGGAACACCTCAGCAGAATGGGTATTATATGGCTCCTGTTGTATGCCACAGCAACAATACTCCGACTTTCCCCTCAGGACATCCAAACTTCTATGACTGCTACAATCTAAAACGCTGAGAACTCAAGGATTATGAAAATCCTCTCATAACATGCCAAATCACTGTATGAATCTTTTAAAATATTATTCAGCAAGTTGGGCTGAACTGTGGGACAGATTGGCCCACGTTGTCACTGTGTTATATAAAAGTGCCATCAATTACCTTAAAAGAAAACCACCTGCCCCCCACCAAACCCCAGTCTGCCGCCACCTCACTCTTTCAGGAGCTTGCTAGGCCATAAAAGAGCACAGCTAACGAGAAGCTAAGCAGCTGTTGTTCTTGGCAAGGGCAGTTAGATTTCCCCTCTGCGTGTGGCAAATTCAATTGTAGGGAAACAAGAACATCCCATTATTCAAGTGGGAGAGGGTTGCGTTTATTGTGAGTGTTTGAACCATCTCCTTCCCTGACCTGAAGGTCTAAGAATTTATCTTTAGAGCTGGGGGAGGAAAAGGTGGAAGCAGCCCTTGTGGAAGATTGTTCCCCAAAGGGATGGGGCTGCAATGCCAGCACCAGCCTCAGACTCTGTCATGGGAAAATTATATAATTTGAGGCATTTCTACTGTGGATAAGACCTTTGGCAGTGATGCATGTTCCTAAGGCTTTGCTGGGGAAAGATGCTCTGCTGGGACCCTGTCCGTGGTGATTGGCACCAGGGATGGGGGAGATATTCATTTCATGTAGGGCAGGAAAGGATGGGCATTGCCCCTTTCAACTGCAAAATGGTGAGGCCCTTGTTATGCTTTTGTAATTCGCACTTCCAGGAACAATATGCAAGCCAAAACTCAGCTGTCCTTAAAAAACCAGCACTTCTCCAAATTTTGTGATACTGTTCTCCAGCATTGTCCCCTTCCCCACAAATGTGTATAGCAGTGGAAAATATGCCCAGAAATAATAGCGAAAATAACAAACAAAAATGAATTCTATTGGTGGAAACAGCTTGCAAAAACAGTTATAGTAAGAGAACTGTTAACTAAAATGCAGCCAAATCTTCGTGAGGGCTTCAAAAACATATTCACAAGCAGATGCAAAGATGCAGTGAACTGAATTTAAGATTGGGAAAATGAGAGACACTGAGAGAAACTGAAGTGGGCAGATCCACCCTGCTTCCTAAATTTGCTACTGCTTCTGCTCACCTTTGTTTGCCCACAGGTATGAGGCCTTTTTCAAATTGCAAACAAGCGCTGGACTATGGAGAAAGCTAGAGAGTTCCAGAAAGTCATCTACTTCTGCTTCATTGACTATGCAAAAGCCTTTGACTGTGTCGACCACAGCAAACTATGGCAAGTTCTTAAAGAAATGGGAGTGCCTGATCACCTCATCTGTCTCCTGAGAAATCTCTTTGTGGGACAAGAAGCTACAGTTAGAACTGGATATGGAACAACTGATTGGTTCAAAATTGGGAAAGGAGTACAGCAAGGCTGTATACTGTCTCCCTGCTTATTTAACTTATATGCAGAATTCATCATGCGAAAGGCTGGGCTGGATGAATCCCAAGCCGGAATTAAGATCGCCGGAAGAAATATCAACAACCTCAGATATGCAGATGACACAACCTTGATGGCAGAAAGTGAGGAGGAATTAAAGAACCTTTTAATGAGGGTGAAAGAGGAGAGTGCAAAATATGGTCTGAAGCTCAACATCAAAAAAATGAAGATCATGGCCACTGGGCCCATCACCTCCTGGCAAATAGAAGGGGGAGAAATGGAGGCGGTGAGAGATTTTACTTTCTTGGGTTCCATGATCACTGCAGATGATGACAGTAGTCACGAAATTAAAAGACACCTGCTCCTTGGGAGAAAGGCGATGGCAAACCTAGACAGCATTTTAAAAAGTAGAGACATCACCTTGCCAACAAAGGTCCGTATAGTTAAAGCCATGGTTTTCCCAGTAGTGATGTATGGAAGTGAGAGCTGGACCATCAAGAAGGCTAATCGCCAAAGAATTGATGCTTTTGAATTATGGTGCTGGAGGAGACTCTTGAGAGTCCCATGGACTGCAAGAAGATCAAACCTATCCATTCTTAAGGAAATCAGCCCTGAGTGCTCACTGGAAGGACAGATCCTGAAGCTGAGGCTCCAATACTTTGGCCACCTCATGAGAAGAGAAGACTCCCTGGAAAAGACCCTGATGTTGGGAAAGATGAAGGGCACAAGGAGAAGGGGATGACAGAGGCCGAGATTGTTGGACAGTGTTCTCGAAGCAACAAACATGAGTCTGACCAAGCTGCAGGAGGCGGTGGAAGACAGGAGTGCCTGGCGTGTTCTGGTCCATGGGGTCACGAAGAGTCGGACACGACTAAACGACTAAATGACAACAACATGAGGCCTTTTAACATGGGTAGAAAAGTGATACCAATGGCAGATCAAGGTAAGGAGGAGCCTGCTCATATCCCTCCTTTGGGGAGTTCAGCACTAAAGGAATTAAGAAGCATTTGAGGGAAGAGTCATAGCCCAGTGGCAAACTGCTTCGCATGAAGAGGTTCCTGGCTAAATCCTCAACATCTCCCAGTGTGGCCAGGAGAAACTTCCTGCCTGAAATCCTGGACAGCTCCTGTCAGTTGGTGCAGACAATGGTGAGCTAGATGGACCAGTGGTCTGGGGGTATAAGACAACTTCCTATCTCCTTTGCTCCTCATGCCCTGTTCAAATGCCTGCAGCATTCCAAGTGTACTGCTAAGGTTTAAAAGTATAAAAATGGGCTGGGGGAGCAGGAGAGGGAAGCAACAGAACCAGTGGTACCTCGGGTTACATACGCTTCAGGTTACATACACTTCAGGTTACAGACTCCGTTAACCCAGAAATAGTGCTTCAGGTTAAGAACTTTGCTTCAGGATGAGAACACAAATTGTGCTCCGGCGGCGTGGCAGCAGCAGGAGGTCCTATTAGCTAAAGTGGTGCTTCAGGTTAAGAACAGTTTTAGGTTAAGAATGGACCTCCAGAACAAATTAAGTACTTAACCCGAGATACCACTGTATATTTTAAAGCCCTAAACAGCCTCGGCCCAGTATACCTGAAGGAGTGTCTCCACCCCCATCATCCAGCCTGAGGTCCAGCTCCGAGGGCCTTCTAGAGGTTCCCTCACTGTGAGAAGTGAGATTATATGGATCCCAGTGTGAAAGCACATTTCTGCATTTGAATTATTCTGTTTTTGCATGTGTGCAGAAGGAAGACTCCCCCGTTTCTGCCAGCCCAGCTCTTTCCCCTGCCCCACACATTCCACAATCTCAGAGGCTTCAATTGCTGCATTGCAATTTATCAGGCTTTTTTTTACAAAACCACAACCATTTGTAGGGTAGAAAAGAGGGCAAAATTACACTGTGTAAAGTTTGGGGGCAATTCCACCCCCCCACTACACATCCCCAGACATTTGCTGTTTTGATTATAGCTTATCTCCAGCAGTGAGTTTCTCTTAAATAAGACAGTAATTGCTTGTTTCGAAGACATGTCATTATAATACAAACACGAGAGACGCACGTCATTTCGATGAAGAAAAGAGGAGCTGCGGAAAATGACTTCAAAGTCTTATTCAAGCTCTCTCCCTTCTCTGAGAAGCCCACTGAAAATAAATCACTCACCCAAATTAAGTATGATGTTCCAAACTCGTCTGATGTGATTGTCACGGAATCATAATGCAACATTTGCTATTCAAGCTGCAGCTACCAAAATGCTCCTGATATTGAATTGATTGCACCTCCTTTTACCAGCACAAATTTAGATTAAAAACACTTCCCTCCCCTTTCCATTTCAAGGTCCTTTCATTACCATCAGTCAAGACAGCCATTTGCATCATTTAACCTTTGTGCCGTAATCATGATACTTAGCATTTGTATCATGCTTTCAAGTGTTCAGGGTACTTTACATGTATTATTATCTCGTTACAAACCCATTTTATTATCCTCCACATTGCAGCAAGTAGAGGGGCAGGAAGACCGAGGCGAAGAGAGTGATTTGCTCAAGGGCAGCTGATGAGTTCATGGCACAGGTGAACTTTGATCCAGGAACTTCCTGTTTTGCAGCTCAGTCTCTTAGCCACATGATCTCACGCAAGTCTCCTTTCAATGACAAGGGATTAGGGCAGTGTGACACTTCTGATTCCTTTACCATCCTTCAAAGTGCAGGAGAGCATCGCAGACTCATGGACCTTCTCCCCAATCTGCCTACCCTCACTGAAGTAAATATCTTGTCCCCTCATTTCCCGTCTTTAACCATGGTTTGCTATTCCATGGGAACACACACCACCGTGGGTTGACATTAACAATAACCAAGGCTTGGAAGCAGGTCCCCATGTCCATGCTGTCCATGTGAACGTTTGATCCTGCAATAACATTTATGTAATACGAACAGTATGCACCAATCAGAACCCAGAAGTCATCCAGGGATTTGGAGTGTGATGTCACCACCACTATACTGATGTCACTCAGTTGTATCTCTCCATTCAGTCTGAATCAGAAGTTGCTGTAGCTGTGCTGGACTAGTGCCTGGAGGCAACGAGGACTGATAAACTCTGGCTGAATCCTGACAAGATGGAGGTGCTGTGGATAGGCAGCTCTCATGTCTGGGAATTGGCGAAATAGCCTATTATGGTCAAGGGAGCACATATCTTCAAAGATTAGCTACAAAGAACTTGGGAGAAGTCTTTTACTCAACGCTGTCACAGTGGAGTACCTATTTCCAGCAATGGCTAGTTTGGCCTCTGTGACCATTCCTGGAGCAGAATAGTGTGACATAAGTAATTTATGCCTGGGTGACCTTGTATTTGAATAATGAGGGACTGCCCTTAAAGATGGCCTGGAAGTGGTAGCGATTGCAGAATGCCACTGCCCAGCTAGGGCAGACAAGATGGAAACATGTGATGCTGATCCTAAAAACACTCGGCTGGTTGCTTGTGTGCTACTGGGCCTGGTTGAAGGCACTGGCATCTAAAATCCCCAACAGCTCAGAACCAAAATATCTGCAGAAGAGTGCCTCTTCCAATAGCAGCCAGTACTGAACCTTGTGATCAGTGGAGGGACTCAGCTTGCTGTTCCCCCCTTTCAATTCAGGCTACGAGGACATGCAACAGGGCCTTCTCCGCGGTGGCACCTCAGCTTCACCTCACTTCAGATGTCTAGGCAGTTTTCTTTACTCAGGACTTTGGACTGATCCAGCAGCCCTCTTCTTATGCTTTTATAGCTCAGCCCTGACTGCTTAGAAGTGTATCAGAGAGCATGTCAGTAGTTATGGGCACCAAATAATTGGACATGGAAGATATAGAGCTCAAGATCTTGAGCTCTGAAAGTGGCAAACATACTTCTAGGACATGAAGTGCTCCTATGGTTCAGTGATGGGAGAAGTGTCTCTTCCGACATTCCCCCCCCCCATCCACACATAATGGTACCTCACTGCAGGTATTTAGAGATGTGGCTGTTCACTCATAAACCAGCATAAAGAAAAAAGACATGTTCAGAGTTGCATAGGAATCTGTCTTATACTGAATTAGGCCACTGGTCCATTTAGCTCAGTATTACGTACACGACTGACAGTGACTTCCCAGTTCCACCCAGCTCTGCATGCATCACTGAGCTAAGGCAGCCCTTCTGAGCTACCATGGAGCTGCAGCAAAGACCCTACCACTGACCCCATGCATCAGAAGAGGGAAAGTGACACCCCCCAAAATGTACAAAAAAACCCCAATAGAGCATTGCTATGGGGAATTAACCTCACTGTTCACCGTCTCTGCTGCTTGCTCTGTGTGTCTGGTATATGCAGCTACCTTCTTTCACAGGGTACTCCTCCGATGTTCCTGGAAGATAATTTGTGTAATTAATTGTGCCAACCTTTCATGTGGGAGCTGGAGGGAAAGAACAGAGAAAGGGAAAGTGCCATGGCCTTTAGCATTCTCTTATGAGAACATATTTTCGGTAATCATGGCATCAAGTTGCTTGGCAGTGACTATGGTTTTCGCTCTACCCTGCAGAGCCGGAAATTTTTTGCTGCGACATAATCTTCTCCACTGAATTCCCTTAAAATGTACCTTTGAGCAGCAGCGAAACAAAATCTATGCTGTTTCTGCGTTTGTGGTTCTATCGCTTTTACTTTCACATTTTTTAGTACTGTTTTCAAGATGTGGTCACTGGGAGCATTGTAAAATCTGGAGTGACTGTTTTTTAACAAAACAAAACTCTAAATATGAGTCAGTTGCCCACGTTTTCCTTTAGTACCGAAACAGAAAGGTACTAAACTTAATATATAGCAGCCTTCAAATTAATTTAGAAGAAACACTCCTTCTTTACAACAGGACAGACTGAATAAATATGATGATTCCACAGTTGAGGACAAGAATCACTCTAGCCAGCACTCTCAGGATGGCAAGCAAGAATGTGATAGATCAATGGCAGAGCAAATGGTTTACACAAAGAAGGTTCTTGGTTCAATCTCCAGCACCCCAAGGTAGTGCTGGGAGAGACCCCCACCTGAAATACTGCAGAACTGCAGCCAATCAGCATGGACAGGACTGAGTTAGATGGACCAATCATCTGACACAGTTCTAGGTAGTTTCCTGGGTCCCTATATACATACTCTCCAACATTTCTCTGATGAAAATAGAGACTTCCTGTTCCATGATGATAATTTTACTATTTATACCCCACACATCTTATTGGGTTGCCCCAGCCACTCTGAGCAGCTTCCAACATACAGTGGTACCTCGGGTTAAGTACTTAATTCGTTCCGGAGGTCTGTTCTTAACCTGAAACTGTTCTTAACCTGAAGCACCACTTTAGCTAATGAGGCCTCCCGCTGCTGCCGCACAGCCGGAGCACAATTTCTGTTCTCATCCTGAAGCAAAGTTCTTAACCTGAGGTAATATTTCTGGGTTAGCGGAGTCTGTAACCTGAAGCATATGTAACCCGAGGTACCACTGTATATAAAAACAGAATAAAACATTAATATTTTTTTTAAAAAACTTCCGCATACATGATTGTTTTCAGACGGCTCGAGGCTTGGATAACTCCATATTCTCCAATATTTCTCCATTGAAAATAGGGGCATCCTAAGGAAAAGCAGGACATTCCAGGCTCAAATAAGAGACTGGGATGGCTTCTCTAAATCATGGGTGTCCCTGGAAAATAGGGACACTTGGAGGGTCTGTATATATTCAAACTTCTGCCAATTACAACTAACGAAAGTGGGTTTCAGCCTTCCCAGCTACTTTTATGTCATCTCCAGGTCCTTATGCTACTCCAGGTCTGAGAAGGCCCTTTTGCAAACTGCCTTTGGTGGGTGAAAATCACATAGCTGTTTAGCTGTTTGACATCTGCTAGGATGACATTCCATAGGGTGGGTGGGTCTACCTAAAAGTCCCCAGGCTGGTTCCCTGTAGCCTCACCTGTCGCAATGAGGGGACTGCCAGAAGGCCCTTGGAGCTGGATCTCAGTGTCCAGGCTGAACAACGGGGGTATAGATGCTCCTTCAGGTATGCAGGGACGAGGCTGTTTAGCACTTTAAAGGTCAACACCAACACTTGGAAATGTGCTCAGAAACGTACTGGGAGCCAATGTAGTTCTTTTAGGACCTGTGTTATGCGTTCCCAGTGGCCACTCCCAGTCACCAGTCTAGCCGTTGCATTCTGGATTAGTTGTAGTTTCCAAGTCACCTTCAAAGTTAGCCCCACATAGACTGCATTGCAGTAGTCCAAGCGGGAGATAACCAGGGCATGCACCGCCCTGGTGAGACAATGTGCAGGATGGGCACACTGAGCTGTCCTAAGTGTTCACAGTCATAGCAGGGTCCCTGTGTGATAGCATACTTCCTAGAATGGTTACTCCAGCCCTGGAAAATCTGAGCAGATGTGGTTCCTAGAAATTAATTATTCCTTTGCTGTAGGAGAATAGCTGGCTGTATGCAAGATGCATGGAGACAAGGGGGAATGAAATGATTTTGTCCAAGCTGTCTGTATACTCTCACATATCCAGTTTAAAAATTCAGCTGTAATTGTGACCCATTTCAGTAATGAAACATTCATGCCAGACTGTGGAAATGTAAAATACACACCCTGCAGAAAAATGTGGTTAGTATCCAGGACCGATAAGGCAGATGGCTGTGAAAGTTGATGATGAATTATCTTCACAAAAAGGGGAAGGCAGCCAACTGTTCAGGTGGTTGATTTATTTAATGTTATCACAGCCTTTGCTAAGGAACTCAGTTTGCCATGTTTGACTTGTCTACACATCTCCCATTTTATTTTATTTTGAAATGTGTAAGATAAGGCATGAGTCACAAAGGCTGAAGCTATAGCAATGGATATTATAGGGATTACCCTATCAGGTAGGAGGAAATCACTATGTGGTTGATGAAAGGCGTTAAGTCCCCTTCCCTTAACCACTGGTCAATTTCCATAATGAAGTTTTCATTGGTATTGTAATAGAAGATCTGGCGTCCTCTTTCATCATCCCTAGCAGTGTTGGGTACCAAGGAGAAGAAGGTTTCAAGCCATGAAATGTGCTGGCTAGTTAATAAAGTGAAAAAGCAGGTCAACAAGAATAATTTTTGTGCGGTACCCAAGAATAATTTACTACATGACAGATTTAGAAGAGAAAGTGACAAGACGCCAGCTCATCATTCACCTGCTCATCCTCCAATGTGATACATAAAACAAAGAAGTTAGTCTCTGTACAAAGGAATCTGGCATGTGACTAAAGTTGGAGCAAGCAGAGGCATGTCTGCATCCATCACTGGTCAAACGAAGAGAGAAAGGGAGGGAAAAACAGGAAATACTGCTTGTTCCTTCCTCTCTGCCTATCAGCAATACAGCTCTGTGGTGTTAGCCCCTTCTCATGCTAACTAGCAAGAATATGCATTGGTTATGTTTGGCTGCTAATCTCCCACAACATTAACCACGGAATCATAGATGGAAACAGATCACATAGTCCAGCAGGGGTGGGGAACCTCCTTCTCCTCCTCCTCCTGCTGCTGTTGTTGTTAAATGTGACCTTCCAGAACTCTTCCCAAACCATACCTAAAGCTGGTTATACTCTAAATATAAGTATTTTGCCTGCATAGTTTTTACTGCTGCTGTTGCTGTGAACCAATGAATGATTCTAAGTAAATCTTATTTTTGATCTTATTTCTCAGATTGTTGCCTGATGCTTTGCTAAGCAGGGTAAGAAGCGAGAAGCCAGCTTACTTGCTGTGGTCTAAACTACTGAGCCTATTGGGCTTGCCGACCGGAAGGTCGATGGTTCAAATCCGCACAAAAGGGTGAACTTCCATTGCTCCCAGCTTCTGCCAACCTAGCAGTTCAAAAGCACACCAGTGCAAGTAGATAAATAGATACTGCTGTGGCGGGAAGGTAAATGGTATTTCTATGCACTCTGGCTTCCGTCATGGTGTCCTGTTGCTCAACAGACAGCTTTCTGGGTCATGTGGCCAGAAAGCTGTCTGTGGACAAACACTGGCTCCCTCAGCCTGAAAGCGAGATGAGCTCCAGAACCCCATAGTCACCTTTGACTGGACTTAACCATCCAGGGGTCCTTTACCTTTACCTTACTTCATAGCTGGACTTAGTCAACACAAGGTTTTGCAGCCTAATTCCTATGCTTTTAATTTTGTTGCCAGGGTTGAGATTTTGAAACTCTGTTCCACTCACCCACATGGGCACCTACAGCAATAAATGGCAATTCATATATCCTTTCCTACCTATTAAAACCCATCCCACAAATTTCAAGGTGCTTAATATGCAAACAGGTGAGCTTGGATAGATGACTGGGGAACCTGCACACTTTTGAAGGGGGGATAAGGGGTTCTATGACTATTGCTCTTCATCAGTCTATATGGTACCATCTGGGAATTAAGCAGATGATGCTATGCTCACCTGACTCTTCTTTCATGTCATCCACTCCTAGCACAGACCTGGCTTCCCTAAGGCCAGCTTTTTGCATTGTCCTCACCCCTTCCCAGGTAAGAGCAGGTCTTCCTTCTCAATGAGAAGTGAGCAGTGCAACAGTGTACTTGTGACATTTAGAAGTTAGATAACTTTAGCGGGCAATCACAATCCATGACCAACAAGAAATGAGAAACTCTCACCTAACTGTTGCATACAAGAACTCTGGAAAATGCCACTGGGTAATGAGAAAAGAAAATGCACCATGTCCTCTTCATGCTTAATGATATGCTCTACTTGACATTATTAAAGCACTTAGAGGAACCCTTGTGCCTCATTCTCTGCCTGCATTTTATTTAAACAACTGCAGACAGCAATGGGCTTTAGTGCTCGCTCGCAGAGGATTTGTTTTTAGCAAATTGCGTCCTGAAGAGAGTACTAATCATGCTGACATGTTCTCCAGAGAGGGAACCCATTTAGAAGCGTAGGTAGGAATGCCTGGTGACTCTGCTGGTTTAATTTTGCATTAGTGGGCTGAGATCACCAGGCATTACACTGATTGGAGGAGATTCGCTGCCTGCGCTGCTCCCGGCTTTTGCTGAGTGGCTTGATGGGCAGGGAGATTTACAGCGAGGATTTAGAGTAGGCAGTAATATGCTGCCTTCCGGTCTTGAGCCTACAGAGGAGAAGGTAAAACTGAAAGGGAGGGGAAGGAGATGGGAGAGTCAATAGGATGATGGTCCCAGGGAAGGTATTTTTGGTAACAGAGTGTTCCATCTCAAGTACATGAATTATGGAAGGATTTTTAAAAGCATGAATGAAGACACTGGAGTATTAAAAATGAGCACAAACCTTCCAGCTTTTCACGGATGAAAATGTGGTTGCAATCCTATACCCACTTACCTGTCTCTTTAAGCATAAACTCAATTTAATAGGCATATACAGAGATGATTGTACTGCAGTTCTTATACCATGCACTGCTGTTCTTTATAACATATCACTGAAGACCCTTTTCTAGTTGCTGTATGTGTTTTCTCTGGAATTAACTTGCTCTTTGCTGAATATGTGGAATTCCTTTTCTAGTATACCTGGAAAATCACACTGGTCCTCCTACAACACCTCCTGCAGTTAGCACTTCTAATAGACATTGGTCATGTTGTCATGAGGATGGGCAACATGTGGCCCCCTAGATGTTCTTGGAATCTAAGTCCCATGATGCCTGGTCAGGAACAGGGATCATGGGACTTGTAGTCCAGCAACATCTGGAAGGCCACAGGTGCTCCATCCCTGGTGTACATGAATGTGCAGCGGAGGCAGCATGTGTCTACCCTTCAACCCCACCTCTAGGTGAGATGTGAAATTTCTACATATCTGGCAGTGGGGCTGAAACCTAAGAAGGCGAGTTCGAGTAAACTAACTCTTAACAATCCCAAAAGGAATTCTAGCTGTGCAAAATGAAAAACAAATAATGTGATTTTCCAGGGACATGTCCTGAGAAATTGGGGCTGGTAAATAGAGGCATTTAGAGCTTATGGATCCAATCATAGTCTGAATGATGTTAATGGCAAAGCTCAGCATACCTTCAGTTTTTCTCTAGTTACTGGAGAGGGGTGAGTGTGAGAAAGAAGTGAGTTTTAATTTGGAGGAATTCAAAATACATTTTACAGAAAAAAACCTCATTACATTTTTGGCTAGACCTTGACCCTTTTGAATTTGGGTCTGGCCTCAAATGAATTTTGACCCCATCCATGCTGATAGTCTCCCTGCCAGTTCCCTTTTTCTCCTTTCAAGATAAGCAAACTTGCCTTTGAGAAGCAGTGGATGAACCAGGAAGTGCTCACTTGAGAAGCAAAGTGTCTTTTCCAACTTCTCTTTAACCTTTTCAAGACGATCTAGGGGTGAATTCTTTCCCACTAAAAGCAATGGATCTTCTTCTTCTTCTTCTTCTCCTCCTCCTCCTCCTCCTCCTCCTCCTCCTCCTCCATACCTTACCTAAGTGTAATCATAACCAATACTGGTTGCTAAAACACTTAGAACAGCTTTGTTCAACCAAATGTCCTCAATATGTTTCATACTACAAATCCCATCAGCCCTCCAACTAGTAGGGTCAATGACCGGGGTTAATAGGAGCTGAAGGCCAATTTATTTGGAGCAGAGGAGGCAATGGACACACTTGGGATTTTGTTATTTTTTTAGTTATTCTCTCCCAGCTCCCATGGATCAGTTACCCCCACAGAGCAACAGAAAGATAGAAAGTGTGCATAATTTGCTTGCCGAATGCAGTAGAATTAATCTGAGACTTAAAGAGCACATCAACCTGAAAGAGGAACTGGGGGAAAGCGTCACTTGCTCCTTCAGTTCTGTGTAATTTTCAAGAGAGAAAGTGGCAAACACCCTCCGCAGCTCATGAATGAAGGGAAAGCAAGGAGGAGGCCTCGGAGGCTTCTTGGGCAGTGGCAAGGTGTGATTGTGCCCACCAGCGCCACTTTGGCGATCCCTGATCTGGAGTGATAGAAAAGCTAATTTAGAACTATCTTGTAAAAATGCCTCTTTGGAAGGAAAAAAAGTTCCATCACCATGGTTGGAAACAATATTTGTGATGGCACTAAGCATCTAAACAAAGTGCTTGGTAATTCAAACCAACTGCTGGTTTTAAGGTTCGTTCCCCCCTCTTTCCATTCCTTTTTGGCACTACATCCAACTGCAGGCTTGACTAGTTTCTTTTAGCTCTGGAAAGAAAAAAAAAAGGTTTGAAAGGGGAAGACAGGAATGAGGGAATTCTTACATTGCATGAGTGTGGTTTAATAGTGTGTGCTATTTGTACACATCACTAACTGGGGAAGTTAAATCATTTTTGGATACAAATTGCTGTAGATGCTTCCAGAATGCCATTGAACTCAAGTCTTTAAAGTGAAAAATCTTCACTGCCTGTTATTACAAGGACTCTCGCCAGCTAAAACCAGTTTCTCTCAGGATTTTTATTTTTATGGCTATTTGTGCTATGCTGTCTAAGAACCTCATGTGTGTGAAGCTTCCATTTTCTTTATTAAAAGCATAGAATGTCTTCCATGGATGATTTTACTAAAGGCAGGTTTGCAGGAGCAGCTCTTTCAGTGTAACCCTTCCTTCATAAGCTTCGACTCCTGTTTTGTTCATATAGGATGCTTTCTTCCATGTGTCAACATCTCAACCACTCCTGCATTATTATTATTTCATTTATGGAATGCTTCTCATGAGGCATCCTCATGAAAACTGAACAATATTTTTTTTGTGTGTGTGTGTGTATAACAACAATATTTAAAATCAATTCAGATCCAGTACGTATACCAACTGGGAACTGTTTTTTTAAGGAGCAAATATTCAGACAACACAGTATCTGAACAACAAACAAAAAAACATACTTATTAGGAATGTATAAAAATCGCCTCTGATGATTTGCTGACCTCGTATGAACTTCTTTAAAAATATTGTTCTCATATTCCTCCAAAAATATGCCCAAGTAGGAACTTCCAGCTTCTGCATGAAGTTTCCCCAAGCTAATCCCAAATACTTCACTACATGCAGAATCTAGTGGCTACTCCATGTGGCAGTTATATTGTGCTTGTAGCTGGTGAAAATCCTCATAAAACTTATATTCCAAACCCCTAAATGAACTTTTTTTCTCTTGATATTTGGCTGATTTTGGCTCTGGGGAGGTTTCATGAAAGCCACCCCTTTTCTTCCAACAACAATCTTTCCACTGCCTGCTGGTAATCCTGGCATCAGTGATCATGATCCTCACTGCATTGTCCTCTTGGTTCGTCTTCAGAAATCATTGCATCACGAACTTTCATGGCTATGGGACGTTATCACGAAGCCCTACTCAGAGTGAGGGCAATGCTTCCTGGTGTCATATAGTGGGGAGTGGAATCACTCTTGCCAATAAGTGCAACAGAGCCTTCTGAAAACTTGCCCAGTTAGTAGGAGACATTGTCTGCAGCCTGTAAAGTGGGTGGCAAAATTCGGCCATTCCATCTAAGCTCTATGATTGAGGGATCTGTCATTAGCTGAATCTGCAACTGCATAAGTTGGGACACTTGATTTCCTGCATTGCAAGAAGTTGGATTAGATGAGCCTTGGAGTCCCTTCCAACTCTACACTTCTATGATTCTATGATTTTTCTTTACATTGGAGTAGGTACCCCTGCTTCCATATTGTTGACTCATATGAATATAGAGTCCCCATTAGTTAAATCAGTAATGATATACTGGGCAAGAGACTTTGGCTATAATAAACAGTAACATGAACTTAGGTTGCCATGATTATATAATGGATGGAGTACAGTAAAAGATGCAGGAATAAAATTTAGAAATGGAACCCACGGAGGGAGGGAAGGAGGTCTAAAGGTTCAAAAGAACCTCTTTTTGTTTTTGGAATGGTTATATTTGCTGTGTACAACTTTATGTAAAACTAATAAAAACTTTTTTTATATAAAGAATAATATAGGGTCCCAATCAGCCCTTATCTGGATGCCACATTTAACAGCTGTGCATATTCCTGCCTGCATACTGGCTCTTGGAAGCCTTCCCAGTTTCCTGGCACATATAATTTTCCAGTGCTTGCCTCCAACAGCATACGTTTTAACAAAGAGCTCATTTTTGTGTGTAATGCAGCAAACCTTCCTACGATGGATCCATATGTGTTGAACTCTTCACAGATTGGTTCACTCCACCCACAACCAAGTTTGGCTACTGAGTGGGTAGGGAAGTGCTGTGCTGGTGAACCCCTACAGCCCAAATCACAGGACTGCCACTTAAGCCTTCAGCATCGCTTATGAACTTAGGAGACATGTATCTACAGAAGATAGGAGGACAGATAGGTTAACCCCAGCATGATGCTCAGAAACTGTATGGAAGAGATTTGAATAGAGTATGTCCAATCTTGGTGTGTTTGACCCTTTTGGATATACTTTAAGCTCTTATTGTTCGGTATGTAAGCAGCCACTTACGTGGGTTACCTGTCAGCTGAAACATTTATCAAAGGATCTGCATCCAGTGTCCTAATATTTGGAAGTTAGGCAGGTAGTAATAGAGAGAGGACCTACAGTAAGTGTAGAAAAGGTGCTGTTGTTGGACTACAATCCCATGATCCCAGGTACTGCTAGCTGGGGCTGTTTCGAGTTGTTGTCCAACAACAAATGGAGGATACCATACTGTCTACCCTAGAAACCTGGTGTTTGCCAGATGTCATTGAACTACAGCTCCCATCTGCCCCAGCCAGCATGGCCAGTGGTCAGGGATGATGGGAGCTGTAGTCTAACAACATCTGAAAGGCACCATATTGGGGAAGGCACTGACTATGGAATCCTCCTAAGACATGTTCACCAAGTCCCATCATTACTATCAGGCTAGGTATGTCCTGTTTATCTGAGCTTTCAAAGGTGTGTAAGATGTCTGAGTGGGATTAAACTAAGTTGTGGTCAAAACAAAAAAAAATCCTTCCAGTAGCACCTTAAAGACCAACTAAGTTAGTTCTTGGTATGAGCTTTCGTGTGCATGCACACTTCTTCAGTTGTGGTGTGAGTGGAATGAGGTCCACTCACATAACTGGGACTTCCTGTCTCTCTTCCCCACATATGCCCCTAAATTTGCTCTGGTGGGTTTGGGGAAACCACCACAACAGGTTTAGTGAGTACATGTGGTGGGAGAAGAGGAGGAGAGGTCCTGTTGCACAAGGGGACCTTGTTCCCCACACAAATACTCCACTTAGCACTACGCTGAATTCTGCCCTCTGCTGTAACTGCATTCATTACATTTCTTTCACTATTTTATACTGCTTTTTAGTGGTGCCTTGAGGGCTTTTAAAATGGAAAGGTGGCAGAGCAGAAATGTCTTAAATAAATAAGCATGTAGCTATGGGTTTGTGTTGTTGGGGTGGTGGTGTTCGCTTTGGTAGTAGAGTCATCTGGAAGCGGGAACCTTCCTAGCTTTTCACCACTAGACAAATTTGAGGCAGCTTTCTCAAATCAATGATAGCTCCAGCTGGTGGATCAGTCCAAGAAATATTCAAGATTTATCAGGAGATCCTCTTATCCCTCCCACGTGGCAGTGCCATCATCAGTAAGCCTCTTGCCTCGAGTGAAATATCCAAGCAAATCATGTTCTCCCTATCACCAAACAAGGAGAGAGCACAACCCCTATTTCCTTTGCATCCCATTGCCCAGCTGTAACTTCCCCGTGGATGCATGTGATTAACCAACTAAGCATTATTGGAAACCAAATACATTGTTAACAAACCTAGCCTTTTTATCTCCACTTAGCACACAGTTTTGTGAGTGGTAATGAGCTATTCTGCTAAAAGGGCCTGAGGCAAAGATTGGGAGATTGCGCATGTTATGTAAACACATTTATTTTGGGAACCGGAGGGCTATTTCGTGCTGCACTTAGACCACATTTGTTCTGGCTCCATAATGACCATTTGATTCCATCTGATAATAAGGGAGCGACAATGCAGCCTCCGCTGTCAGTGAGTTTGTTTCTGTAGGAATGAGATGGAACAATGTAAGCTTTTAACAGCGAATAGTCAGGCTCTGTTAGGAGTAAATAAAAATTGATTCTCTCCCCTCCCCCCAAAAAAGGTTGCATGTTCTCAATTAGACTCAATGCACAAACATCTTGATTTACTTTTTAATCAAAAGGTCAAAACTGTTTGGCACCAGAGTCCTAAAGTTGTTGCAAAAAGAAAAAGAAAAAATGGATGCCATAGAACTGGAAAGGGAAATCAATGTGATCAAAGGGTTGGAGCACCTCCCTTACAAGGCAAGGCTAAAGTGTTTGAGGCTTTTTAGTTGAAAAGAAGGATGACTAAGTGGGAACATGATCAAGGTTTACAGAATTATGACTGTTGTTTTTATCCCTCTGTACTAAAACTCAGATCATCCAGTGAAGATGACGGGGAGAGAGTTGAGAATGCATTTCTTTCCACAACGTGGAACTGACTTGAAGAATTCAGGACCCCAAGATGTGCTGATGGTTAGGGGGGAAATTGGGGTTATTCAAAAAATGGAGCCACCCATCTAGCTGACATTGGATCTGGAAGTCAACACTTTCAGCTACTGACACCACTTGGACCTCCAGTGACAGAACTGGACCAACAACCTCCAGTGACAGAACTGGACCCAAGAGTACTTCCAGATTGTGTGCTAGCACCCAACCCTTTGTCCTACACATCATACCTTTCCTGTAAGCCCTCAGCTCACAGGGGGCATCTCAAGGACATGCCTCTAGTTTTGTCATAAAATTGAGGCCATTCCCCAGGTTGTTGGCAAGAACCATGGCTGTTTCTCTTAAAATCCTTGGTGAAGCATATGGCTTCCTTATGCCACTCCTTGGCTTTCCCACCTCCAGATCCTTCTGACACCAGTCCGTTAGCAACATGATGTCCTGTGCAAAAAAACAAGCATTCTGAAGTGCATGAGAAATAAAGCATCACAAGGGTCCATAAGCCATCAGAGATTCTGGAATGGCTCCACTTCAGTAAGACGTTAGAGCATGTGGATCATCAACTTTGTATTTTTTTTCGGGGGGGGGGCGCCATTGTCTATGAAACAAAACCCATGTACAAGTGAGGGATAAAGACTTGAGAGAGCCCTGACATTTGTATAAGTACAAAAAAAATGAGAGAGAGGGAACCCTAAGGCAATGAGGGGTGGGGGGAGCCCAAAACAGACCAACAAAGGCTGAGAGTCCTCAGTGGCCACTGAAAAAATGGGGAAGTGGGACTGAGTGGGGAGGACAAGAAAATGGAATAGAGAGACTGGATATTCAAATATTATGGTGCAGGTCTCACTGAGAGTAACCCTTAACCCCACTTCCCACAAGTCCAGCCTCAAATGTAAGCAGATAACAGATCAGATCAGGGCCAAGAAAGACTGATTTTAAATGAGTGGTGGTTCTTTAAATAACATGGCAGCTGCCTTCTCCAAGGTTAACAAGATAAATGATCCAATTTACTTCTGCCTGTGGATTTAAATTATAATATAAGTTCATTTTTTCAAATGTCTTGGGGCACATCAAAAAAATATTTTGATAAATGAAAGGTCAGATACAGGGAAGTGCTGTTACATATAATCACGTTGACAGCTAGCTCCTAGGAGAAGGATTTCAATAGCCAGCAAAATATGTGTGAGTATTTTCTTTCCTTGCTGTGAACATGTGCATTGGGATATGTTAGAGCATGACTGGTCAGCTCAAGGCTGCATTCCATGCAGTTTGTTCCAGTTTCCTGACGTTTCCAAAACTGTTAATTTCTACACATTATCACTAAGCTTTCGCATGCTGTAAAAGCCACTTCCAGAAATATAGCAGAATATAGCGCTCATTTCTGTGTTATATGCAAATGGATTTTTTCCCGGAAGCAAATAACATGGCAATGAGTGCTAAACTTGCACTGTATTCTCCTATTTCTGGAAGTGGCTTTTCCTGCTCAATGATAAGGCAGAAATTAACACAGGGAAATGGTGGATTTAGCTTCAGTAGGACAGGCAGAGACTCTAAGAAGTATTTAAGGAGATCCAATCCCCAACATTTACTATTAACGAAGGGCACCATGGCTTTATACTGCTGCTCCCAATTCCTGTGTTGTTCTGTAATGTTATCAATTGATTTTGAGAGTAACAGAAATAAAATACAGATACCTTCTCCAATGAAAGGGATAAGAGAGTGATATGGTCTAGGGTCTGACTTACAGATTTAATACAAACCACATTTGGTGTGGTTGTATGTATATAAGTATGTGGAGGGAGCAGGTTCTGTGGTTGTGTGAGTATAATTTCTGAGATTTCAAATTCATATTTCCATGTAGAATTTTTCCACAGCAAACTTAGATTTTTATTATTACTTTTGACAAATGCCCTCTGGCATGCTCCTAGAAACTATGTTTAAAATGTCTTATTACCTCTTTTAGTTTATCAACGGGGAAAATAAAATAAATTTCTTCAGACTCCTCACCTCTCAATATTTGTGCCCCCAGGATTGGAGGTTGCTTGAGCAAAATCTATTTTGCTAGTTAATAACCATTAAAACACCATAATTACTATACTTGAGACACATTTATTGCAACTTCAGTGTTGACCTTGTGACTTCCTTCCTTTTCCAGCTCAGGTTCAGTTTAACATAAATATTTAACTTTAAGGAAACTCTGGATTCCTCAAAGTCTGGAGGCAGCCCAGTAAACAGATGAAACAGCAACGGACGTGCAGAACTGAGTGAGTGCACAGAAATGAACAAGTGACCTGAGGGAGCAGATTTGTGTGCGCGCGCGTGAATATGATTTCTTACCTGACCTTCACCACTGAGTCCCGCTTGCATTTCAACCATGTACAATTCTAAAACAAGTTAAGCTGTTCCAAATGGAACAGCACAGGAGAAACTCAGAGCAAGAGGTGCTTTCCCCAAAACAAAACACCTTAATTGGCAAGGGCCAGGGTCAAGAGGTATGCATCCTCAGCATATGACAAAAGCGGTACAATGAAGGTGCAGCAGGTACTATCTCTGTGGGGAGGGAGTTCCACAATTGAGAGCTGCCACAGATGAAGCCCTCTCCTGGGCTGCTCACTGAGGATGGTGGAACAACCAAGAGACACCCCCTCTGCACAACTCCTGATAAGGGCAGCAGGCACAGAGATATTTGGGGCCTAGACCACTTAGGGCTTAAATCATTAAAGTGAACAACTCTGGTTGGGCCCAGAGATGAACTGGCCACCAGTGCAGTTGCACCTGCTACTATGCACCGTGGCGTTGGTGTGTGCATGTGTATTTTCTGCTCCACCACAGGAAGCAAAATGTCATGGGCCAGCCTGGCCTCAGAGTTGTGCTGCCAGCCGGAGTAGGTGATACAGTGGTACCTTGGGTTACATACGCTTCAGGTTACATATGCTTCAGGTTACAGACTCCGCTAACCCAGAAAGAGTACCTTGGGTTAAGAACTTTGCTTCAGGATGAGAACAGAAATCGTGCAGCGGCAGCGGGAGGCCCCATTAGCTAAAGTGGTGCTTCAGGTTAAGAACAGTTTCAGGTTAAGAACGGACCTCTGGAACAAATAAAGTATGTAACCAGAGGTACCACTGTACTGAACTAGCTAGGCCAATGATCTGACTTAGCATTAGCAGAAAACATTCTCAGGGTTTTTGCTTTTTAAAAAAGATCACTAGTATTCTATGGGAAGTTCTGGGTGGGATTAAACTAATGAGTCCTGTCAGCAGGTGCCCTGGACAAGGACATCCACTTGAAAAATTGTGATTTCACCTCTCCCAGCATGCCCCCCATGGTCCCAAAATTGGTCCTGGAGGGGGGTGTCTGGAGAAACCGCCCTGTCCCTGTACACTGCATGGGAGGGAATCGTTCTATCAGGCAAGCCCAAATGCTGATGGAACAATCGCCATAGCACAATGTTGAATTCCTCCCACTGTACTCATCAAATATAAGAGAAGCAGTCTGTTCATGTATTAAAGAACATTGGGGGGTATTCCGCGAAACATTAGATAAATGAAGATGTACGTAGAAATGCCCACACATAGCTCTATGTATGTGGGAAGGAAAGGAGAAGAGTTGGCAGGGTGCCCCATGCGTGGCAGCTCACAGGAGAAGGAAGAATGCAGCGGAAGACTAGCTTGTTCCCCTCTTTGGTTTTCAAAGACACTGACATTTGGCTAACAGGCCTCAAGCTGTGTTAATAAACGGCTGTCAATCTGAATATTACTTCCAGAAACATGCCTTGCTTCCCACTGATGCAGAGTTAAATAAAACATCTTTGAAAAATGTCAAAACGGACCTATGCAGAAGTTTTACGGGACTGCAGAAACATTTCTGGAGGGACCTTATTCTGTAGCAGCCAGCAGACACAGCCTAAACCGAACTCCTTCTGCAATATTGACCAAGCATTCCCCATCTCTTCTGACACAAACCGCCAGTTTGAATAGCTGTTTTAACACCTTTTATTGCTGTGCTTTTAATGGGCTTTTAATGGGCTTGTTTAGTTGTGCACTTCAATTGTGGGTGGTGATTTTAATGTTTTGATGAAATTGTTTTATTTTAATTATTTTAATTATGTGGCTTTGTGTCCTTGGTAATTGGTTATATACTTGCAAACTGCTTAGAAGGCACTTCAGCAATTAAGCGGTATATAAATTAATTAAGTGGTAATAGTAGAAAAAGAAAAAGGGACATGGGTGGCGCTGTGGGTTAAACCACAGAGCTTAGGACTTCCCACTCTGGCGGGAAGGTAAACGGCATTTCCGTGCACTACTCTGGTTTGCCAGAAGCGGCTTAGTCATGCTGGCCACATGACCTGGAAGCTGTACGCTGGCTCCCTCGGCCAATAAAGCGAGATGAGCGTCACAACCCCAGAGTCGGCCACGACTGGACCTAATGGCCAGGGGTCCCTTTACCTTACCTTTAGTAGAAAAAGAAGAAATGTAAAGTAAAATGTTTACATTGGCCAGTGGAAATTAAATGTGATGTACTTGTGCTTTTGGTGGTTGTTCCTGTTTATTTGAAAATTAGATATCTATAAAAACTAGCTTATGCCATTCAGTTTAGAGAATGGGGAAATTGATTTATTACAGGGATGTGCTACATTAATCAAGAGCTGGTTACTGTGGGAAAAAAGGTCTAAGATGTGCTAGCAGATTCTGGATGGACAGCAAATAAAATGTTTCAGTTTCCAGCTGCAACTGCAGCTTAAACAAATGTATGTTGATGCTATGTATGGCTTTACTGTTGATCATACTTACAGTTTGCAGTATCTTGCTTCCACTGCTTCATGGACTGGCCTCAGCACATGAGCATTGCTGAAGACCTGCAAAATAGGCCAAGGGAAGCAAGACTGATCTGTCATTTAGGCATTATTGTGGACAGGCTGTGTGCTATTGGAACAGGCAGCCTCTTGCCCTGCAGTGAAAATCTGCAATCAAGTCCAGTCACAAATGCAGGATGTCTGAGCCCTTGAGAGCATTTGCTGGTGTGCTGAATTACATTTAGAGCTGCTCAAATCTGTCTGTGGATTTGTACGCTTCACCTCTGACCTGGATTTTGAATGGGATTTGGATTCCTGTCTTGCATTAACACCTGTGCCTTATGCATTTCATGCTAGAAAGCTATGAGCAAGAGAATAAGCAGACAAGAGAGAACGGGTGAAACTGAAACATTGTCAAAATAGCCACATAATTTATGTGCTCCCCATCACGGCAGAATAAGTCTATAATATCTGAGGAATTGCTAGGAGAAATGGACTGTCTTGACCTTAGGCAATTTAATATTGTTCCCCATTGGATCTTGGAAGGCTGGGTCTGCCAATCCGAATCTTGATTCATCCTACAAATGCAGAATCCTGATGGGGTCTCCCTTTGCTCATTCCGTCCCATGGCTGCAGGTGCCCCAGCAACACAGAGAGAGATTTATGCTGGATACCCTCCAACATTTCTCTGCTGAAAATAGGGACGTCCCATTCCATAATGATAATTTTACTATTTATACCCCACACATCTTACTGAGTTGCCCCAACCACTCTGGACAGCTTCCAACATATATAAAAAACATAATAAAACATTAAACATTTTTTAAAAACCTTCCCTATACAGGATTGTTTTCAGACGGATCAGATAACTCCATACCCTCCAACATTTTTCCAATGAAAATAGGGACATCCTAAGGAAAAGTGAGACATTCAGGGATCAAATCAGAAACTGGGACAGCTTCTCTAAATCAGGGACGACCCTGGAAAATACGGACACTTGGAGGGCCTGATGCTCTTGTCCAGTGCTGATCAAACTCATTGTATGCCTTGCCCTTTTCCTTAAACTGTATAGCCTGTCATAAACAACAACAAAATCTTGCAGCATCTTAAAACTAACATATTGTACACTCTGGTCTAGGACTGTGCTAAAATTTTCTTTAGCTCTGCCCCCCCCCCAATTTCCTATTAGTTAAGGAGATAAGAAATGGCATTTGAAAATTCTCAAGAGGGAGAGGAAATTCGGTGGTTTTCTCATTGGTCATGTGAATGGTTTTTGTTCCACTTACCTTACTTTTGAGGCGTCCTTTCTTTCATTCACCAAATCATCTCTCTGGTCACCTGCATTCTGCAGTCTTCTTGGATGCTCCCACTTCTGGAGAACCTCATGATGGCCTCATCTGGCCTATGCTGCAGACATGGGAAGGTGGGAAGGCTGCTTACAGTGCACCTGATAAATGTTTAGTGCAGTCTTTACTTTTGAAAAAATCTGTGTGAAAAGAGGTAAAAGGAAGAACAAAATAAGGGTGTGTACTGGTCTCAGGCTCTTGGTAGTCAGCTTCCCTCTCCCAATCTTCAATTAAAGCCTAGGGGTAATTCATCCCATGGCAATTTTTCAAATCAGAAAGTATGGGCACCTGGGGAGGCTGCAGACCATTGGGAAAATGTTTAATGAAAACACACACCACTCTCAGCCACTTCATGATCACAAGGTCATCACCCTGTACCCACCAAAATTATAACAGGATCTCTAAAGCTCCTGGAGAACGAGGTAGGAAAACAGAAGATGTTTTCCCTGGGAAAGAATACTTAAAAGAAATTGGAGAAATGGGTCTGGTGGAGCATCATTTCAGGAGTGCATGAAAGCTTGTGCTGTAATAGTTAAGTCTTTGAAGATGCTACAGACTTTGTACTGATATAAACATTAGCTGCTCACCCAACCAGAAACTTAAGTATGAAATAAAATAAGCATGATTGGAAGCAAAGTGTTTCCTAGCACGGAAGAGTCTTGGGGCTTCGTCAGATATTCCTTGTCAGCTAAAATTGCTATGTATGAATCTGCCCTAATTTCTAGCCAACATCACCTCTTTCACTATTGGGACTCTAAGCAAAGCTTCTTGGCTAGCTCTCCAAGCATCTCAGTTATATCTCAGCAAAACTGTGAGATCTGGTATTAGAGCAGAAGAAAAACAACACCATCCCTCTACAAATAAGGTAAAAATCCACAACAAATGCACCCAGAGCATTAAATAAGTATAGTTGGAGACTATACTGAAGAGCCAGTGTGGTGTAGTGGTTAAGAGCGGTAGTCTCGTTATCTGGTGAACTGGGTTCGCGTCTCCGCTCCTCCACATGCAGCTGCTGGGTGACCTTGGGCCAGTCACACTTCTCTGAAGTCTCTCAGCCCCACTCACCTCACAGAGTGTTTGTTGTGGGGAGGAAGGGAAAGGAGAATGTTAGCCACTTTGAGACTCGTTCAGGTAGTGATAAAGTGGGATATCAAATCCAAACTCTTCTTTCTCTTCTTCTATATAGCTTTGCCCTGCACAGCCGCTGCTTGATGTTTATTATTATTTCTTTATACACTACTCAGTTGCCAAAATGGCTTCTAAACAGTTCAAAACTATAAAATCAATTATAAAATCCATACATAAATTGCACAGTAACAATTCAATGTGGGGCATTAAAACATCAGTAGACAGCCGGGGTCACTTCCAGAAGTTTCATTTTGCATTGGGCTCCTCTCTCCCAAGTCATTATTTGGCACTATCACCTGGTTCTGGCTGGAGGACCTCAGGGTTCTAGGAGCTATTGATGCGTTTGATTGAATCTATGTCACCCTTTGATTCAAAATTTCCAGGCTGGTTTACAATAACAAATGAAAATAGTACAAAGACAGTACCAAAAGCAATCACAAGAAGAAATACATATGCAGGTGCCTAAGTTATGTTAGAGTACTTCTCTGGAGTTAGCGAGACCCCATGGCTGAAAAGACCCTCTGATCTGTGCCCCAGGCCTCCAATCTCACTTTAGATTGCAGAGGAACCCAGAAGAAAGCTTCTAAGAAAGTTGTTAGTGTGCAAGCTGGTTGATGTGGAGAAGACAGTCACTCAATCCCAATCCATACTGGGCTTTGAAACTAAGCACTAGCACTTTGAATTGTGTTCAGACAAGAAGCCAGTTGAGCTCTTTAAGCACTGTTGAGATATGCTCTGGCCTAGTTAGTAGCCTAGCAGCTGTGTTTTGGATTGACTTCAGTTTCTGGAAAATCTTCCAAGATATGAACATAAGAGCCCTACTGGATCAAGGCCCATTCTGTTCTCAGAGTGACCCATGGGAAATCCACATGCAGGACATGAGCACAACAGCACTCTCTGCTCTAGTATTCCTTAGCAACTGGTATTTGCCTCCACTGCTGGAGGGAGCACACAGTCAAGACCAGTAGCCATTCATAGCTTCGTTCTCCATTTCTAATGCCCTTTTATAGCTGTCCAAGTTGGTGGCCCTCAAAGGTACAACCCCCTGCAGTAGACTAGCCTGAGCATGGAACAAAGTAGATCGCTAAGTCTGCAGTCTGCCTGTGTCTTCCTCAAAGACAGTTTCCCCATGTTTTCATCTCATATCTGCCTGCCTTCCTTCCTTTTTTCCATATTCAATGTGCATTTAAGTTCCTTAAAAGGAAAAAGAAGAAAAGAATTTGCTCTTTTGGTTCGCAGATCATCTGGGCTTTTACAGCACATCCACACGCGCACACACTTTGGATTCCTTCTGCCCTTCACAGTGAGTCTGCCTGCCAAGCTGATTCTACCTCCCACCGAGCAGAAATGCCTGAAGGGTACATTTGCTGAGCGAGGAGAACCAGAAGGCTTCTTTTCCTTAATTCATATAGAGAGAAAAGCAGCTTTCACTGCATGCTACCGCTTGGGGTGACACGCATTGCTCTCATCCCTTCTATGTGCATTAATTAATTAATACCATTACATAACGGGGCCCATCTGCCAGCTGACACCAAGGTCAAGCCCTACCTGACTCACAAAGAGGCATAAAGAAGTCTGAACTGATGCTTCCAGAATAAGGCTTGGTGTCACATTAAAGATGACCAAATTTGTCATGGCATAAGCCAAGGATGGCGAGCCTGTTGCACTTCCAGATGGTGTAGGACTCCAACTCCCATCCACCCCAGCCAGCATGGCTAGTGGTCAGAGATAATGGGAGCTGTAATCTAACACCAGCTGGAGAGCCACAGGTTCCTCATCCCCCGAATAAGATTTTGTGATCCAGAGTCCATTTGATCAGGTGCATGTGAGTCAGATTATCTCTGTTATCATTGAACCAAGGGAGTCACAACATGGTGTCTACAGGCATCATTGTACTTGCAATGGCTTTCCTTAGTGCCCACAGGTAGGAGCTCCAGACCCTGAGGGAGGGAAGGGTTTTTGTGGTGCGAAATGAAAGGTAAATCATGGCAAGAACTTTTCCCTTACCTTCCTTGGGAAGTGGCAAGGCTCTGAGTTTTTATGACTCATCTCCCCTGCCCTAGGCACATGTGCAACACAGCTCTGACTGCCTTAACATCTAGGATCTGCCCCACCATGAGGCAGAGTGAGGCAGCAGCCTCAGGTGACAAATTCTGAGGGGTGGAAAGTAGCAGAAAGAAACATAACCATCCACTATGGCCATGCCACAGAGGAAGTCTCCTTCTTCTTGAACGCTTGAGGTCTTCTGCTGTGCAGAAATTAATCCTGAAGCCTGTTAATCTGCTTCAGGGAAGCCAGGGCTGTGAGCATCTGCTTCAAGGTAGACAGGCTGATGAACCTAGTTCCTTTGTTGTTCCGTATGGTTTGCCCTGCCCTAAGCTAGTGGGACACGGGTGACTCTGTGGAAAGGAACGTGGGTGGTGCTGTGGTCTAAACCACAGAGCCTAGGGCTTGCCAATCAGAAGGTCAGTGGTTCGAATCCCCGCAATGAGGTGAGCACAAGTTGCTCGGTCCCTGCTCCTGCCAACCTAGCAGTTTGAAAGCACGTCAAAGTGCAAGTAGATAAATAGGTACCGCTCCAGCGGGAAGATAAATGGCGTTTCTGTGCGCTGCTCTGGTTCGCCAGAAGTGGCTCAGTCATGCTGGCCACATGACCTGGAAGCTGTACACCAGCTCCCTCGGCCAATAAAGCGAGATGAGCGCCACAACCCCAGAGTCGGCCACGACTCAACCTAACGGTCAGGGGTCCCTTTACCTTTAAGCTAGTTTAGCGCCCTAGCACGGCCAGTGCACCAAAATGATGACATGAGGCAATCCAACTAGGGCACCATGCTCTTCCCACCTGGAATCTGGGGCAGGGTGGGAAGTATCAGTGGCCTCTTTTCTAGTATTTTCCAGAAGCAAATCAGAAATGACAGGAGAAAAGCACCTCTTATTATTCAACAAAGTTGTCCCAACAGCTTTGGTTTAAACCATGTATTGTAGAAGAAATTTTAGGAATGTCTGAAAGTCCCCACTCAAAATTGGTGACTATGCATCATAAGACAAAGACAAATAAAATTAGAGAAACAGAGAGGCAAAATAGACATTCACTGGAGAGCCATAAATGCTTCATAAATCAATTCAATTTTTTATGACTTGCCTGGAATTTGGATTTTGAGTTTATTGCAATTGCAGAACTACCCTGAATGACTGCCCAATTCAATTCCAACACAGGTACTCCCTTAACCCGTAAAAAACATTTGTTTCATGCCTATTCTCCAAGTTTTTTATTGCTAGCTTTATAGAAAAAAACGTTTTATAACTGCAATCAATCAAGGCTCCTCTTGCTTGCTTGTTAAATCAAAAACCATGCATACCAGAAAGTAAGATATTTGCAGGATTTGAGGTCATGTTTATTTTTATAAAAAAAAATAAAGCAAAGACTGTTGTCCTTGCTTCTTGCAATGTCATCTGGATTAAGCCTGGCTGTCCTGTAACTGCTCCCCAATCCCCAGCAGTGCAGAGATCTTTATTATGAATTGTCAGACCTGCTCAATAAACTTTCCATCCCTTTGATTTCCTGAGCCCTTCTGATTGTGGAGTTCAGCACCCCCTTGGGAATTCCTACTACATAAAGCAATCTGCAAATGTTCCCCTTGCTTGTAAATGTTTTTGAATTTATAAGTAAGAAAGCTATTTCATGGATGATTAGAAGGGTTTTTATTTATTAAAATGTCATGCCATCCAGACTACTGGCTTGACTCTCAGGCAATGTCTTAGGCATAATAATGAAACATTCCTGGTTTAAATAGGGTGCAGATCCTGTGCCCGGCTTGCAGATTACCTTTAATCTCCTTATTTTCTAGATGGGAAACTATTTCCTCTGTCATTTCACTCTCCTCCTGCTGCAAGCGGTTTGTGTGGCTGCTGCTTTTTTTTTTTTAAGGCAGCAGGGCAGAAGTGTGCTACTGAATCATAACATGAGTAAGAATAAAAAAGATGGAAAATCATGTGTATCATTCTCATTGTTTTGAAGCTGCTCAAGAAGCATTTTGAAGGCTACACAATGCTGAACTTCTCTTTGTGACTGGCAAGAAAGGGAGGAGGAATTCAAGGCTGGGCCCTTCTGACCATACCATCAGTGGAAGCATTTCCGCTTCCCAGATGATCCCCCTCTCTTCCCCCTACCCGCACTATGGGATAAGAGGTCTACTTCATTCTTTGCACCACCTGCTCAAGGAGCTAACCTGTCTGTCCATGCCAGTTTTTTGCTTCCTGTGCAATCAGCTCAAGTCCAAGCTTTTTTTGTTTAGTCGTGTCCGACTCTTTGTGACCCCATGGACCAGAGCACGCCAGGCACTCCTGTGTTCCACTGCCTCCCGCAGTTTGGTCAAACTCATGCTGGTAGCTTCGAGAACACTGTCCAACCATCTCGTCCTCTGTCGTCCCCTTCTCCTTGTGTCCTCCATCTTTCCCAATATCAGGGTCTTTTCCAGGGAGTCTTCTCTTCTCATGAGGTGGCCAAAGTATTGGAGCCTCAGCTTCAGGATCTGTCCTTCCAGTGGCCACTCAGGGCTGATTTCCTTAAGAATGGAGAGGTTTGATCTTCTTGCAGTCCATGGGACTCTCAAGAGTCTCCTCCAGCACCATAATTCAAAAGCATCAATTCTTCAGTGATCAGCCTTCTTTATGGTCCAGCTCTCACTTCCATACATCACTTCTAGGAAAACCATAGCTTTAACTATAGCGGAAATCATTGGTTCGTTGTGCCAGTAGACAAAGTGGGGATATGATCTCCAACACTTGCCCTAAATCTGATGGGAGGTCTCATCACGACTCTCATGCCTCTGTTTGCAGGGATCATGGACTTCACCTTCCATGTGCCTACATGCCACCTCCCATTTGCTTTCTACTTGCTCTTCTCAGGCAGAAACAAGAGGGAACCTTTCCATCAATTCAAATATAGCATATTTCCCTCCTTACTATAGAGTGAGAAGCCTCAGATTTCTCACTCTTAAAAGGATCAGACAAAGAAGAATGAACAAACCCATTGAAGGGCTTTCCTTAAGACATCAGTGGAGGGTGTTTGATCCAATAATCTAGTGTCAAAAGCCAGAAGTTGCCAATGTGACAAAAATAATTAACACAAGGAGGAAATCTCACTGACAGTCAATGGTCAGGGATGGTGGGCATTGCAGTCCAACAACATTGGGAGGGTACCACACATTGGCCAGTTCTGCCCAATTGAATCTCCAGTTGAATATCATCCAGTATCGCTACTCTAAGCAGTTCCAATGCCAGAACGAAAAGTGCCAAGGAAAAATGTATCACTTAGGCAGTGTTTTCCCCCCTAAAAATAAATAAATAAATAAATAAATAAATAAATAGGTGCCAGTACTCCACCATAAAGTTGTTGTAGTAAGTGCCATACTTTTTAACAACAACGAAAAGGTGCTGTTACTGCTTACCCCGGAGCACCCCCTGAAAAAAATCAGTGCATCTAGGGATTCCTGACATTTGCTCAGTCAAGGTTATTTCTGAACCTTGGCCAAAAAAGGAAGACTGAACACTGTTAAGAGATCGTGGGAGACCCCTGGAAAACCAGATTTTTGAACCAAACAGGAAACCTATACAAACCGTGTAGACTCCCTGATGGTAGACAATTGCCCTCCAACTCATGAAGGACAAATGGAAACAAGACCGAGAAGGACAGGACAAGAGGTTTCATCTCCACTTTTGCCTCTACATGAATAGCATCATGTGGAGGAATAAATGCCTGATTATGACTTTTGTCAGCAAACCATTCATCAAAAATATCACAGTGACATGACAGTGCATTTTTTAAAAAACCCAAATGAAGTGTTTACTCAACTATGCAATAGAGCAAACATCAAGCTAAAGCAATTAGGTTATTGAAAACCTTGCCGCTCCGTGTATTAAACCATGAATATTTGCAAGTTCCCTTCTAATCCTGTTTCTGAAAGGACAATGTTGCATTTGTGAACAGATGGATGCCACAGAATCAGGACAGAGGAAAGACCTGGAGGCAGTTTTCATGGAGATGTAAGAAGTGGTTGAAAACACACAACACCTCAAGATTTTATGTCAACTGGAATATGGTGGATTAGCCAAATCAGTCTGCTTAACTAATGAAGCTATTACTCATTTCCACAGCAGTAAGCAAGCAACCATGTTGAGGCCAGGGCCATGAAAACAAATGTGGGCCAGGGTTCCCACCACTGATATATGAATATGCAAACAGATGTATCCCTCCCTAAAGGGCAGTAGTAAATTGCATAAAACCCAGTTTTCAAGGATCAGCTAACAGTCATAGAATAGATGTTTACAGAATAGATGGAACTTGTAAAACACATTGAGCTTTAAGAACAAATCTCCAGTGAGCTTTCATACAATCTTTAGCTTTAAATTAGAATAGCAGACAATCCTGCAAAGAAGTATTGTTGCTAGTGTGAAGTTGGAACCTCATCAAAGAAAAGGAAAGAAGTATCCATTCTCTGTGCTAATGAACAATAGGGAACAACAGGAAAACATGGAAGTTTTCTTACCATCTCATGCACTTGCCAGAGCAAGAGGCACCACCAATTACCCTGGTGCCCTGGGTGATGATGTCATCATTCCTGCACTAAAATAAATAAATCCCACTTCCTCTCCACCTATGACAGTGCCTAGGAATGATTCAGTTGAAGCACATATTGTTTTGATTCTCTGGCTTTTGTAAACCTCATGTGGTAATTTTGTTGTACCTCCATGTGGAGTCTACCACAGCACTGTGGTCTGCTGTCACATTTTCCTAAAATAGATAAAAGAGAGGGAGAAGAGAAAGTGAAATGTTTGAGCAGCTGACTCTCCAGAATTCTGAGTCAAGCACAAAAGACCATCAGGAGTAGACCGATATTACACTCCCTCAAATAATACATGTGGGACTCTTCATTTTGTTGCTGTTAATGAGGTTTTAAAATAAATTTTCTAAGGAGTTAAATGCCAGACCTTTTAAAAGTAAATCCCACCTGTTCTCAAAAGTCAGTCCTCGCAGTCCTGTAAATGTAAAGGTGTGGAGTGATATCAGCCCCAACTTTAAATTATACATGTTGATATCAACTACATGTGAACCTGTTCCCACTTGCATGCATCCAGGGCTCTAACATTTTTATGTGCTTCCCATAGAAGTCCCCACCATGGTACTATGTACCTGGAAACATTTGGCTTTCAAAGTCATAAAGCCGGGAATGCTAAGGTGTTGCAGTACAGGGCACCCTCCTTGAGAGGCTGGACGAATCCTATATTTCAAACATTGTTATGAGGCACATAAAAGCTGGCATGAGATTTTGGTTTGGGGTGTAGACAGAGGGGGTAATGAGTGCAGTACAATTCCCAGAATGGATCTCATTTGTCAAACAAGATTTATTTACCCATGCAGCAACTGCCAAGTCCACCCTTAAGGCGGTCTGGCAGGTTTGGAAATAGCAAAAGGATCACCTTCTGCCCAGGTTTTCCTCACTTATTCCATTTCACTGTCACTCAGAATTTGCATGTGATGATAGTCGGCTTCCTGTGCAGCCACTGCGTGAGGCAGGGCTTTAGAGATCAGGGACTGTAGCCTATAAAGCCCTTTTGCACCATCCCAACTGCTCCCAAGGGACATGTAGAAAACTCAACTTAAGTAATCCAGTATTTAATGGTTGGTATGGTACCTAGCTGGGAAGTTAATCCACAGCCAAATATTAAAGAGCAGGCTCTGAGGAATCTTGCTCTCTTCGAGCAAATATTAGGCTCTGCAATGCATGCAGAATGCAGAATGTGAGTTGGTCTCCAGACTGTAAACAACAACAACAACAGGAAGAATAGTAATAATACAGCCTTTTGGCTAGCATTTTAAAATGTGACAGGGGTTATTTTGTTATGTAAGGTAAAGGACCCCTGGATGGTTAAGTCCAGTCACAGGTTACTATGGGGTTGTGGCGCTCATCTCACTTTCAGGCCAAGGGAGCTGGTGTTTGTCCATAGACAGCTTTGCAGGTCATGTAGCCAACATGACTAAACTGCTTCTGGTGCAACAGAACACCATGATGGAAACCAGAGTGCATGGAAATGCCATTTGCCTTCCTCCCACAGCGATACCTATTTATCTACTTGCACCAGCGTGCTTTCAAACTGCTATGTTGGCAGGAGCTGGAACACAGCAACGGGAGCTCACTCCATCACGGGGATTCAAAACGCCGACCTTCCGACTGGCAAGCCCAAGAGGCTCAGTGGTTTAGACCATGACGACTACCCAATGTGGGTTCTGCAAAGGGAGAAAATTGTGGTATTAAATAAAGAAATAAACTTGAAGAGTAATTTACAAGACTGAAGAAATGAGGATACTGAGGAGGAGGAGGAGGAGGAGGAGGAGGAGGAGGAGGAGGAGGAGGAGGAGGAGGAGGAGGAGGGCGGAATGCTCCTCTTGGTTTTTTGATAAAACAGCTCAACGAGATGCTTTTAACACAAAACTAGAACATTCTTATTATAGTGAAATCTAACCAGGCTATGTGCTTTCTTTCTGGCTGAAGCAGAAGATAGCTGCTAACTGTGAAGCACAGTTCTATTAATGAATATTCATTATTGCAAAGCTATCCACAAACCTCTGCTCCTGCAGAGTTGTTAAATAAAAATCTGTGGTATCTTCTTCCCTCAGAACCTGGATGGTTTTTTGAGTGTGTGGGGGTTTTTTTTTAAATGCCAGCACCAAATCTTAGAACATATTATATCATAAAGGGGCAAATCCAAAAACAATTTCCCTCACCACTTGGTAGCAACAGTTTGCCTCCACATATCTCTGATGAGGAGTATGGCTTTCCTTTTTTTTTTTTATAAATATTTTATTAGGTTTTTAATAAACAAATTTCCACTTTCAAATACATACTTCCATAGATCCAATGGACTCCCCCCATCTCCCGAGCACTGCATTCCCTGTGTAACCAAAACCTCAGCAATTTGTTAACTTATTTTATACATAACAATATATCTTCCATTTTATCGTGTTATCTGATGTAAACATTTCAGTACAATTGCATTAATTTTTAATTTTCACACAATAAAAATATTTCATTATCTCACTTCTGTCTTATAGTGTCTTATTTATCAATTCAGAAATTTGCCGATACTGAAGCTATACCTTCCTAGAAAGGAGCATTTTTTAACATTCATACAACTTATAATGCTTTTTCAAATAGTCCTTAAAATTTTCCCAAACTTCCTCCGTTTCTTCTTCTCCCGAGTCTCGAATTCTGCCAGTCATTTCAGCCAACTCCATATAGTCCATCAGCTGCGTCTGCCATTCTTCCAATGTGGGTAGATTTTGTGTCTTCCAGTGCTTTGCCAACAAAATCCTCGCTGCTGTAGTAGCGTACATAAAGAAAGTTCTATCTTTCTTGACCATCCTCTGGTCTACCATGCCCAGAAGGAAGGCCTCCGGTTTCTTAGGTAAGGTGAATCTCAGCACCTTTTTTAGTTCATTATGTATCATTTCCCAGAAGGCCTTCACTTTCGGGCAGGTCCACCAGAGGTGTAAAAATGTCCCTTCCTCTTCCTTACATTTCCAACATTTATTGTCGGACAGGTGATATATCTTTGCAAGCTTGACTGGGGTCATGTACCACCGGTATGTCATTTTCATAATGTTTTCCTTCAAGGCAGTACATGCCGTGAATTTCATTCCGGTGTTCCATAACCTTTCCCAGTCTTCAAACATAATGTTATGCCCCAAGTCCTGTGCCCACTTTATCATAGAGGATTTGACAATCTCATCCTGTGTGTTCCATTTAAGCAGCAAGTTATACATTCTCGAAATTAGCTTAGATTTTGGCTCAAGCAACTCTGTTTCTAGTTTCGATTTTTCCTCCTGAAAACCCACTTTTTTGTCTGCTTTAAAAACTTCCTGGATTTGAGCATAATGCAACCAATCTCGCACCTTGTTTTTTAACTTTTCCATACTCTGTAACCTCCATTTATCTCCAATTTTTTCAATTATTTCCCAATATTTAGGCCAGTGGGCCTCCATATTGAGTCTTTTACGTGCTTTGGCCTCCATCGGTGAGAGCCACCTCGGAGTTTTACTCTCCAATAAGTCTTTATATTTTGACCAGACCATGAAAATTGCCCTTCTGACAATATGGTTTTTGAACAATTTATGAACTTTAACCTTGTCATACCACAAATATGCATGCCACCCAAAAGCATTATCAAATCCCTCCAGGTCAAGGACATCGGTGTTCTCCAATAAAATCCAATCCTTCAACCAGCAGAGGGCTGCAGCTTCATAATATAACCTCAAGTCCGGCAGGGCAAACCCCCCTCTTTCTTTCGCATCTGTTAGTATTTTAAACTTTATTCGGGGCTTTTTGCCCTGCCAGACAAATTTAGATAAATCCCTCTGCCATTTTCCAAAACATTCCACCTTATCCACGATCTGGAGGGCCTGAAACAAAAATAGCATTTTCGGCAATACATTCATCTTTATAGCAGCTATTCTGCCCAGCAAGGAAAGTTTTAATCTTGACCATATTTCCAGATCTCTTTTGATCTCTGACCAACATTTCTCATAGTTGTCCTTAAATAAATTCAAATTTTTGGAGGTCAAATGGACCCCTAGGTACTTTACTTTTTTGACCACATTTAGTTCTGTTTCTTTTCTGAACTCCTCTATTTCAGTAGTTGTCAAGTTTTTTGCTAAAACTTTAGTTTTTTGTTTATTCAGCTTGAATCCCGCCACCCGACCAAAGTCAGAAATTAATTCTAACGCTCTTTTAGTACTAGAGGCTGGCTCCTGTAATGTTAATACCAAGTCATCTGCAAAAGCTTTCAGTTTATATTGTTTCTCTCCGACCACAATTCCCTGTGTCAACCGGTCATTTCTAATCATGTTCAATAGCACCTCCAGGACTGAAATAAACAACAGAGGAGATAGAGGGCACCCCTGTCGTGTCCCTTTTTCAATTTTGAACTCCTCTGTCACCACGTTGTTTACTATCAATTTAGCTTTTTGTTCTGAATAAATTGCTTCTATTCCATTTTCAAACCCCCGCCCTACTCCCATCCTTTCCAAATTTTTGAGGAGTATGGCTTTCCATGGTGAACAGTGTGGCTTCTAGGCAGCACCAGTGCCAGGACTACTCTTATTAAGAAATCCATTAACACACGGCGTGTATCTTCACACTGGCCTTGTATCCAACCCAACCGGATTCCAAGCCTCCCTGCTGCAGCTGGTACCAACTCTGCTGTGTCAGCGATATTCACACGCCCACTCTTGCATCGGCCTGCTGGGAATGGGATTAACAACAGTCTGTGCCAGTGTTCAGCATATAAAGCTTTTAACGAGGGAGGATCAGACATACCCACACACTTGAGGTTTACATGAAAGGGATTGTGGCGCTGCACCAGCAAGCTGTGACCCCCTCCACCAAACTTAAGAGCCACTCCCACTGCTGTCCATACATACATACATACATACATACATACCCTCCAGGTGTCCTGATTTTCCAGGGACAGTCTGTCTGACAGATTTCATCCACAGCACCTCTAGATAGGACTGGGAAAGATCTTTGTCTGAAAGCTTGGAGAGCCATCGCAAACCACTGTAAACTATACAGAACTGCATGGACCAAGGCAGCTTCCTATGTGCAAAGTATACACAGTGATGTTCAAAACTGTAATATCCTACCTCCACACCCACACAGCTTGGTACTCTCGGAAAAGCATTGTTTTATTCTTCGGTGCTGACAGTACTAATGACCAGTGGTGGCAATCCTTCACCATTAAGAGTGAGAGAATGACTGTGACAAATGGGTTGAAAATGTTGTCTTCTGCTTCACTTTGATTCGCATTGCTTTGAAAGAGCAAATAAAACACACATAGGCCCCAAATGGTAAAGCAAAAAAGCATTATTTATTTACCATTTATTCATATTTACAAGGATGGCTTAGGATTCTAAGCCACCATGCATGGCTGCCTCGTGCAGGAGAGTGCGAGCTTGGCAAACTGCAAAGTATATTTTGTTAGTCTCAACCCTGCTCAATCCATGCAGAGTTGCTTATACCCAAAGTCACTGGCTTAAAATGTAGTGTGAGGTGATTTCTACCAGCTGAATATCAAAGCATATTTGCCCATGGTTGTGCACATCAGCACGGTTGGATATGTTTCCATGTTGTCTGTTTTCTGCCCACACCAGGGGAGTGAAGAAGTGGTGTGGATGTATTCGTGTGGTTTGCATTTTCAAACTGGATCAGAGCTGGGTGTGTGGCAGGAGGAAATACAGCAAAAGGCAGTATTTTTCAAGAAACTACAGGAGAGATGCAGATTGTAGCCGTGAGTTCACAGCTTCACACGCCACTGGCTGCAGAGTACATGGGAGTGTGTACACAGCCAGCGATTCAGACTCTCTGCAGGGAGGCATGGAAAAATACTTCGAGCCTGATTGTTTTGTTCCTCATGCAAGAGTGAAATCCTCATGTTCCCTCAGTGGTAGGAGTGTCCTGAAAGACCAGTTCCTTGACGACAGAAAGCCCAGAGATAATTATATTGCTGCATAAGATACCAGGGTGTATGTGTGGAATTCGTTTTGCCTTCGGAAGATGCAGTGGCTGATACCAGATATTTACATATTTGTTGTGAAAGCTGTCATTAAGTGTCTTTTGAGGACTTAGAGAGGAGTTGAGAATGAGTCCAGAAGAACTAACAAAACTCTGAAATACAATAATTATTATTTCAGATATGCTGCCTTCCCAGGGCAAATCTCTGCAAACAGGGGTATCTGTGTGTGTCACAAGCATGAATAAAGGCATTAAAAAGGAACAAAATCTCACTACCATAATAAACTAAAACAGCAGTCTAAACGCAGCTTCTAAATGGTTTTAAACTAATCGTGAGAAGAGAATGCTGACGGGAGCTGAGGAGTGTTCTGTTTGGAACAAATTGTCCCTCAGGGATGAGCGTAAAAAGGTTATGGTTGCTGAAATTGGGGATGACTAGAACTAGACATTTTGAGTACAGAGGCGCTCCTGAGAGCAACTCAGAGAGGTCAAAGCCTCAAGGCGTAAAACACACATGTGAAAGACATTTGGAGAAAGACACGGTGTACAGGTGTTTATATGCTCATGCTAGAAACCTCTGAGGCAAGATGGACGAGTTGGAGAGCTTCATCTTTGTTGTTGTTGTTTAGTTGTTTAGTTGAGACATTTACTTCTGCTTCATTGACTATGCAAAAGCCTTTGACTGTGTTGACCACAGCAAACTATGGCAAGTTCTTAAAGAAATGGGAGTGCCTGATCACCTCATCTGTCTCCTGAGAAATCTCTATGTGGGACAAGAAGCTACAGTTAGAACTGGATATGGAACAACTGATTGGTTCAAAATTGGGAAAGGAGTACGGCAAGGCTGTATATTGTCTCCCTGCTTATTTAACTTATATACATAATTCATCATGCGAAAGGCTGGGCTGGATGAATCCCAAGACGGAATTAAGATTGCCGGAAGAAATATCAACAACCTCAGATATGCAGATGACACAACCTTGATGGCAGAAAGTGAGGAGGAATTAAAGAACCTTTTAATGAGGGTGAAAGAGGAGAGCACAAAATATGGTCTGAAGCTCAACATCAAAAAAATGAAGATCATGGCCACTGGTCCCATCACCTCCTGGCAAATAGAAGGGGAGGAAATGGAGGCAGTGAGAGATTTTACTTTCTTGGGCTCCATGATCACTGCAGATGGTGACAGCAGTCATGAAATTAAAAGACACCTGCTTCTTGGGAGAAAAGCGAGGGCAAACCTAGACAGCTTCATCTTAGAGGGGAGTATATATGTATACAAAGTGGGCATGATGGAAACATGATGGAATGGAGAGAGCCAGTGAGACATATCTGGATATAAATTCTGTGGGAAAGACAGGGAAGGGGGTATTGGAGGTGGTGTCACTTAAGAATGACATAGAGTCCTAGCAGCTAGAAATCCCCAAAAGTGTGGGGGCTCTTCCACAGAATCACTGTGGGTGGTAATACCGGCCCCAATAGTAATTTGGCCCTGGAGATGTACTCTTGTGTCCCTATGATGTCTAGGGTGATCTTGAAAGGGATAAAGACATCAAGGAGGCCTCTCAAGGAAGCAGTGCTGAAGTAATGGGTGCCTTCCATTCTAAATACCCTAAATACCTTGTGCCCTAGAGCAGAGGGTGCACAATTCTCAATGTAAAAGTTGACTGATGCCTTCTGGAACCTGGTGCAAGAGGTAAGCATTGTTGAACCAAGAACAGTGACCATAATACTATCAAATTCAACATATATGTAACTGGAGGATTTCTAAGAAAACCCAGCACAGCCACACTTGACTTCAAAACAGGAAACTTATCAAAAGTGAGAGAATAGGTTGAAGTTGGTTGAAGCAAGGAGGCTGCATCCTCATGGCCTCAACCTCACCACTGTTCTGCGTCACCCCAATCCTGTCCAAGTGTGCAGGAGTGGTGCAGGTGTCATGAGGAAACTCACTCCCCAAAAGCATATATGTTCCTACTGAACACCACAGAAATGCAGCAAATGGGACAGAGTCCTGGCCTTAAAAGTTTGCAAGGTAACTACTGTGTCGTTCTTTTCTTTTTTGCTAACATAAAATACTGCTTTCAGTATGTTAAGAATTTAGTTTTTAAAAATAAATATTATGGGTAGAATGCAAGAAAGAACCCTTTATTAACAGGGCTCCCTTGGCCTATAATATCTATTAATACAAGGCTTGGCAGCTGCTAAAAGGAGTGCCAGGAATCTCATGGTTTCCTTAAACGCGTAAGGGTGGATAAAAGGACTGCTCATTAAAGTAACCTGATTGGTTTCATGTACCTTTGACTGTTTTTGTACCAGAAAATGCAGTAATAATAACCAAGGGAGGGGTTGTTGTTTTTCTACTCCGAGAAGACCTGAGCACCTGCAATTACCACTGAAATCAATCGGATTTCCAAACCAATTCCTGGATGTGGAAATCATATATTTTGTTCCTTTCTGAAAAAAACACAACGGTGCCTGTTGTGCTTTCACAGCTGATTAGTGGCAGAAGAAGAAGCCAAAGGATTTCTCTTTGTCTCCTTGGCACTCAGCTTTCAGGAATAAAAGAGACGGGGATAAATAAATGTTCCCGACTAGAGTACAGAAAGTAGATTAACTAATGGGCCTGCCATGCTCAAACTGGGGCATCTGCTCACATGTTCTTCTTTGACACAAGTGACCCTTTGTAGTTACATATACAAACACACACACTGTGGCTCTTTGTTATCTGTGATCAGCGTGTCTGTTCCATTCAGCCAGAGTGACCACATTCTTCTCTCCCCATCCCTGCACCCCCCATCTCTCTCAATTGCAGCCGCAGTCCCTGCTACCACAGCAAATGAAAGAGGCAGCCCAAAAGGAGTTTAAAATTACCTGCGCTTTTAAGAAAGGG